>NC_134751.1:10000000-11429166 GCF_050436995.1 Anticarsia gemmatalis | reverse complement strand
TTAATGTTGCTACCAATTATGACACTGAATTATGGAAGTGCGACATCGCGTGTGACACGAACTCGCTCGAATTAGATGAAACTGTAAAACGAATTCAATTTGCTTGCTATCTGTTAAAGTGTATGAGTCTCATTTGTAGGGCACTTCGTTTAGTTGTTTTTGTTAACACGCAAAGTTGGTGAGGTCAAATTATTTGATGTACAAATATTGTTGACACGAGTATCAACTTGGCCGTTTCGAATGAATATCATGATATTTATTATAATTGGGCAATACATTCCTTTTCTTGATGTCTTAGACTTTTTTTTTTCAAAGCAAAGCAACATATCTCAATATACACACAAAATTGGGTTTCATAATGTATCTTCTTTGTACTTAGGGGTTATTTTTTTAATTTATCGGCCGCGAAACGATATTTCCTACTGTTCTTTATACTGACTATAACAAGATACGCCATGCCACCAGTTCAATACAATCAATAGCTTCAAACACTAGCACACCTCCAGGGCATTTTCAAATTGAAAAAAGAAACCCAAACAAAACAGTTTGGACACGTCGCTAAAATATCTACATATTGAAGCAAAAAAGAAAGAAAAATGTTATCAAAAGGATTCTGTTTCATCAAGTTGGCCTGTTATTCTGTTTTTATTCAAGCAACGGACCTCTCTAGTCCGAATATTGGACATCGAATCGACTCACATTGGTTACCTCGCATGCAGTTTAATTTGGTTCAGCCGTGGCAGTCGCTACACGTGAAATGGACAGACGGGTAAAATATCATGTTATCACAGTGAAACGCTTTTCCCATAAACCTTGCTATAATGTGGAGCATTTTTAATTCACGACATGATAACGATACGACTATTAAATTACTGATAATGAGGACTAGATCTTTGTTACACGTTCAAATATACATTATTAATAATTTTGCGCGTGCAGTCTTTGTCGTATTTTTTTCTCGTAAAATTTAAATTACCTTTGACGTAGTATAAATTGACTAGTACATACAAACAATGACCAATTATCTTAAGCTTAAGTGATACACCATTTCGACATACTTCTATGACAATGATCATATTATGTTTCTCATTCTTTTCAGTAGAGCTGTCTGCGCCTCTTACGTCGGGCTAGTCGTTGCGGTCACGGGTCGGTGTCGTGTCGTCTTCAGTAAATAGTTTGAAACAGAGAATTTTCTATAAAGTGCTCTCAATTGGTTCAAGTGTCAATTATAGTACGCTCGTTCGAATTGTAATAAATTGTTTATTTTGCATTCGTTTTCATTTCACACGATAAATTGTTCGTAATTTGATTTTAAGTGGTCTGTAGACATGTAAACAAGAAAACTGTAGATGAGACTATATTATTATGAAATTATTAAATAAAAAAATAAGAATGTATTCAGGGTTCATATTTTTGAAAATAATCTTAATGGATTTTATGAATATTATTTTTCTTTTAAGAATAAAATGCTTATCACCATTTCCTTTGTAACGCAGATTCAACATTGTATGTGGTTTCCAGACGATGAAAACACGCCAGTTAAAGTTAAACAAAGTAACAAAGCAACATAAAAAATTATTATCTCTACAGTAGAGCTAATTACATTTCCTTATCACAACCGCGGAACAGAGCAGAGTCCGCAACACCAATAAAAACATGATATTTCAGCAACGTATCCTCATTCTGTTAGTGAGTTATTAAAGTAGTGTGCGTCGTAAAAGTGGAATGAATAAAAAGTCGGCCACTCCTCCAGTGATGTAGGCGCTGCATGCAATGCGAGGAAGTTGACAAATGAGACTGGCTTTCACTGTATTTTTTTAATATTTTTTTCCTCGGATTCCCTTTTTAATGAGGGCGCGCTGAATGCCTTATCTATTGCGATTCATAATCCGCGATAATACAGTCCCGCGCCATTTTTCACAAGTTGCCGTTGAGCGCGGCTTTCAACACTTTTCCGCTGTTTTGAAATGCAAAATATAATAAGACTATGAATCAACGGAACAAGGTAATTGTGTGGAAGACTCCAGCGCAGGATATTGCGAAGACAATAAGAATAAAGAACAATAAACTAACTCAATATTTCACTGAAAACAATAGAAATCTTCCGAACTCTAATAAATAGTACGCCTAAATTATCGTTCGAAGTATTGGCCTTTAGCGAGAATTAAATTGGGGCACGAGACCGCCTACACTTAGTATAAAACACTTCGCCCGTCTCAAAACGAGTTGGTTCTCAGCACTTTGTGTACAACAATAACAATTTTCACGAAACGAATGAGCACTTTTCATAACTTCGACCCATGATAAATAAAAATATTTATCACTTCGTTTCCCAAAAATATCACAAATTGTGAACAAACTGTCTAGTGTAAAAGGTTTTTTTACGAATTCATTTTGTAATGTTTTTTGTTAAAATTCGTAGAACTACGTTGATCATAACGTTTACTAGATAAGTTAACTATAGCGCAGTTTGGAACCATCATTTGGGTATCGCTCCGAAACGTGATAGATTTTCAACCACGCTGAAAACTTTCAGTTCAATATTTATGATCCACTTTTCTCTCACAAAGCGTTGTGTTCATACTCCAGTGTTTGCCATATTTCCATTTCTGTTTCATATTTAATGCTGACGCCATAAATGGCCATCACATTTTGCTGTTACTTTAAAAGTTAAATATTTTGGTAAAATGCGATCAAAAGATCAAACTGTACAATCTACAATAACAAGAAATTTTGGCTTAATTCCAAAGCTGACTGCAAAAACGAACAAGTTAACCACGTATTGACACAAGTTAAATAATAGCCAACAGAATTATACGTCACAGAAACGTCTCCACGCTGTCTGTTTAAAAATAAATAGAATATAGTCTTCAGAAAACGTAGTCTTACAATTCAATAGTAAGACGACATAAAGTAAATTCCACGACGCAACAGAAACGCACAAGACAGATGCAATTTGCTGGAGTTATAACAATCTCATGCCTCGTGGCCTGGTGACGAAGTTACACGGTGCCTGTCTTATCAAAGACAACGCGTAAGAACAAGACTGTGACGTCTATGAAATCATATCTGTGTCATTCCTTGCTGGCACAAAAGTTAAAAGCTAGCAAGTGTATAGTATAAGCACTGTAGACGTGATAATCAGTCAAAAACACATGACTGCGAGCAGACAGACAACAGCTTACACAAGCAAAACACGAACTCGTACTTTATTCGGCTCTCCAGACGCCGTAAGATTTTTATTATACTTACCCTTTTTGTTGTAACACACCGTGTGGCGTATTCGTTGTAAGGAGCTGTAATGACGCGCCGAGCGTGAAATACGCGCACATTTCGGTACCCTGGAAATGGAATGCACCTGCCTCCTTAGGTTTTATGAGAAGTTTCCTCACCTTCTTACGATGCCTGGTAAGGGCTGCCAATATCGCCGTCCTCACTTTGTGACCCCTCATAATACGAGTAATACTTCTTGAGAGGGTATTGAACGTGGGAGGCCTCGGCGGCCCGTCACTTTACGATCCGCCCTCTAGTTCAGTTTGTTTCTTGTTCATGTTATAAGAATGTTTGGCATTAACATTTTTATGATGTAGCAACTTGTTATTAAGACTGCGAAAGTTGATTTGGTAGTTTCGCATAGAGGCTGTCCCTCTTTATGTGAGTTATTTTGTTGCGGAATTTATTAATAAATAGTTCTTCTTTGGACAGTTTTGTTGGGAACAAAGTTAGTGTTCTGCATAGATTGGCTTAGTTATGAATTAACTGTTCAATTGACCAAGTCAGGTCGTAATCTGTTAACTGTTAGAGCTCAATCCGTTAACAAAAGACTGCAGTAACGGCATCATGACTGTCAATAGGCAACGTTGGTCAATGTATTGTATTGTGATCTGTGAATAGGCAGATTATAGTCATAATATGAACGCGTATGTTACGTTTAACTAAGCAAAGTTACTTTATTGAATGTGCTGTGCTCAGCTAAATATAATTATAATCAGTAGTTCAATATTTTCACCTCAAATAAAATTAATACATGGACCTCGCTGCCGTACCAAAATTGGACTCCTATTTAAGTAGCTCAGGCAGTATTGTTTAAAGTAGCCTTTACTTTTATTCATCAAAATTGATTTAGCAGTGTTAGTGTGAAAACAATGTCATGACAGACACACAAACTGGCTGTATTTGTTATATTAGTACGTGTCTGCAACGTCTTAAAACTCTTGTTTTTAGTTCTGTCACTGCGAAGACCATCAGTTTCCTCACGCGCAATCGAGAGACACGGGCCCAAGTTTTTATGTATTCATGACCAACTTTACACCGTATAGGTGTTTTACTACCCAGCGCTTTAGTATGGAACTTTACTTGAATTAATGCCAGTCAGAAAAGCGCACTTGTTACTGGGAATGGGTTCTGAGTAGGTGATATGGAGTTAGTTTTGATACGTCATAACAGTCATATTTGGATGGAAGGCGCATTCAATATATGGGGCGTGATAGATTGCAGAGCAGAGAAGTTACTTGTGGAGTTCCGCAAGGATCTGTTCTCGGACCTCTGCTTTGGAATTTGGCGTACGATGTCGTCCTTCGTGTTAGCCTTCCTATTGGTGTTCATGTCATCTGCTATGCTGATGACACATTAGTCATTGCATGTGGAGACTCTTTCTTGGAGACTATCCAACTAGCAGAACTTGGAGTAACAAAAATAGTTCACCAAATCCATGAGCTGGGTCTGAACATAGCTCCTCATAAAACTGAAGCACTGTGGTTTCACAAACTACCTCGTGGTAGGGAACCACCAATTTTATCACTTCAGGTTAATAACGCAGAGGTCCATATTGATCGCCACATTAAATACCTTGGCTTGATTTTAGATGGTCGATGGAAATTTGATGAGCACTTCAGTCGCTTGATTCCTCGTGTTGAGAGATTAGTGGGTGCGCTACACCGAATATTGCCTAATCTTGGGGGTCCCTGTGAAGAAGTTCGTCGCCTTTACGCTGGTGTCGTCCGTTCGATGGCCCTTTACGGGGCTCCAGTTTGGTCTGAACGACTTGCAGGTGTCCAAAGGCATAGACGCAAGTTCTATAGTTTGCAACGTAAAGTAGCCATCCGAATAGTTAGAGGATATAGAACTATATCCTTTGACGCAGCTACACTTTTGGCTCGTTTTCCTCCTCTGGATTTATTAGCAGATATGGATGCTAGGGTTTACAACCAAAGGCGCTCCATCCGCGAAAGTAGTGTAAATGAGCCGGCAAGGACGTTTGAGACTATTAAACGCCAAGAACAGGACCGTGCCCTTGCAATCTGGCGAGAAAGGCTTCATGAGCCTCAAAGTGTGCGGCAACGTATTGTTGAGGCTATCCTGCCGTCTTTTGAAACTTGGCTTAAGAGGAAATCCCGTGTAACTTTCCGGCTTGTTCAAGTTTTTACTGGGCATGGCTGTTTTGGGGAATACCTAAACCGGATTGGCCGTGAAGTGACAGCACAATGCCATCATTGCTCTGACGGGCAAGATTCAGCACAGCATACACTTCAATTGTGTTCTGCGTGGGATCTAGAACGGCGGACCTTAGAGGAACACATTGGTTTGAATCTGACCTTACCAGCTGTTGTGTCGACAATGCTCTCAAATGAGTCTGCGTGGAAGGCTATGATTCTATTTTGTGAATCCGTGATGAAGAAGAAAGAAGCAGCGGAAAGAGAGAGGGAAAGAGCAGACCCTACACGTAGAAGGAGACGTCACCGCCAGAGGGGTGGTGTATCATAAAAGGGATTACTGGCGTCAAGAGTGAGGGCTCATGACGGTTTTAAAATGTAAGGAAATATTGGGGTTTTTAATAAATTGCTAACATAGCTGAGTTAAAGGTTAAAGGAAACTAAATTTCCAGAGAGTTGTGCTTCGGCAAAGCACTTAGGGAAACTCTGGATAGCAAATAGCGGTACCAGAGTTTCTCTGGTAAGTGCTGATGGTGAGTCGAGGGAGGTTTTAGTCGGTAAGAATCCGACATAACCGGACTTTCAACCCCAAGAGAGTCGGGTATCTTATGGAAGATTTCCCCCTCGAAAAAAAAAAAAAAAAAAAAAAAAAAGTACCTACTTCACGCAGTAACTACACCATACAAACACAAAGCATTAATCTCACCAAATGATAAACACACCTCTACTCTATCAAGGCAATGAGGATAATAAGCAAAGAAAAACAGTTTTTTGTTCAACAAACACAAATCTTGGCTAACAATCCCTCTCGGGTGTCCACAAAAACTGGAAGCCGTGCCACGTACGACCGCCTAACAAAAACAAAACACTGATCTAAAACCACAATATGTTCCCTGGATATCTTTTGTTCTAGTTGCCTTTTGTTCTTTGAGCAATAGCGATTATCCAATTTCATTCGGATGGTAATACGGTACGTGTGATTGGATGTAAAAAGCTGATATTCGTGTTGATTATAGAATTTATTTATTTTATTATTAAGGTAAGCATTCATTTGGACGGAATGCACATATGACATTGTCTTTACAAAAAATGCATTCTCTGTGATCTGATTCATCCGGTATGCGTTTTTCAACTGTTATGCAATTCGGCGATTTTTGTGAAAATGTAAATTTTATTGTCGAAATTTAATAAATGATTAAAAAAAAACCTCAGTTTACGACCACCCAAAAAGTTCTTACTTCCAAACTATGAACACATACTACGTACTAAATGATAATTATTACAATTCCACATAATAATAAACTATCGTACAAACGAACAAGACAATTATTTTTCAAAACAATCGCGAAACCTGTATGCAAAAGGTGTACATACATTTGTAAAAATAAAGATTGATAGGTGTAATTCATCCAGTGCGATGCAATCACAATAACTCACAAACTACACCGTTACAAGAACTAATAACTCATGACTATTCTCCACTATCAACGAATCTGACGAACAGAACCATTACATTTTTCATACAATGTCAAAATGTAAATGTTCACTTAAGGTCGTAATCAAGTTTAGTTTAGTTAACCTTACATTTCAGTAAAGTTGTTACTATCTTCACAAAACGAACGATAGCTACACGAAATAATTCAAAGCTGAAAATCGAAATAATAATATGGTTAGAGTTGCTGTTTTTCTGCTACCTAAAATACTATGCTTTTTGAAAGTAGTATAAATATTTATTTCAAAATTCTCGTTTTATACGTTCATACTTTAATTATTTAAACCATATGCATATTATTATCATTGAAACTTACATTGTACATGACATTGTCATTATAATATACATATGTATTTTTGCTGATTCTTTTGCCTGCAATAATCGCTTGATGTTTGGTGAAAAATAAAAACTCACGTCTATTGTACTAGTACCTTTAACCTGAACAAAATGCGTATAATTCGAATTGATGCATTCGACGTTCAGATAAATATTCATTGGACATCGGATATTGTTATACTGACTGTACCGCAATATAATTACTATAACAAAGCGGTTAGCATCGCTAATTATTTCAATATTCAATATAGGTCGATGGTTTCACTGTAAATTGTTTAGTTTATTGTTATAAATCAATTATTTATTGAGTGTTTTAGATATAAATAACTTTTACTATTGATTTATTCACTTATTTCATGCAATTGAGACACCGAATGTATTGCTACGCGCAAAACACGAGAACAGCTCAGGAAATTCAACTTATTGTGTTTGTCACATTATCTTCAGGTAAGACATGAAAAAGAAACAAATATGGAGATGAAAAAAAAAACAAAAATATTGCAAATAAAAGTCATGACCTGCGCGGGTCAGCATCGAAGAAAAAAACAAGTCAGAAAACGTTTCAAGTCACTATTTTGATTTTAAAACTAAATCCAGTATCAGAAATATAAGTTGATCGCGTAAAGAGTGTTTCAGACCAAGTACACAACACGAGTAAGTACCGTTAGCAAACAAATACACTGTACGAACGCTTAACTCCGTATTAACTTGTACTGCAGTCAACTGAACGAAACCATTTACTTGATAGTGTATGCTTCGAGTTTTCTGCGGTCTGTATGACTTCATCAAAGTGTTGTTTAATATTTATTAAGATCGCTTGCTAACTGGCGTATTTGAGTAAAATTATAATTAATGTAATGGCTATTATACTTATGTTGCGTTCTAGGACTTTAATTATTTCTATATACATATAAATACATGATTTGGTGAGTTAGTCGCTAGAGCTATAGACAGAAAAACAGGCAGGTAGACGTTATAATAATGCCATCAAAAACATTCTGTAAAAACCTCAAGTCTCGCCGTAAAAAAATGGAATGTTTAAATTGGAATGTTAATAACATACGTAATAACTTAAGACAGAAGGTCCTTTAAGTAGAGACTAAATAGATTAATCGACTTGGTATTATATAGATCTCACAACTTTTTACGGCGAGACTTGAGGTTTTTACAGAATGTTTTTGATGGCATCTCACTTCTTTTTGTAGAGCGAATGGAGCAAACATAAGTCCAGCCGTATTTTTTTCATAATTTAACATATTTTCCTATGGGAATGTTGTTCAGTTTCATGGGCTAAACACCCTAACCCACCCTATACCCCTTCCCGTTATGTCTCATATAGTTACATATTTACACCTATTTATTTTATTTTCTACAGAAATAATAATTTAATTCATTAACTGCAAATGTAACCTTGTAATCTTATACATTTATATGGGATTACAAAGTTATTGTTGCAGTTAGTGTATTTAGAAAACTTGACCGAAATTAGAAAATATTGAATTTTTCCCATGATTAAGACACTAAACCCTATTTGTATTCTAAATTTTAAGCTTCTAAGTCTGCTAGAAGTACCTTAGACTTTTGATGATCGGTGAGTCAGTGAGTCAGTGAATCAGTGAGTGACAAAATTAAAAATTTTAACAAGTTGTCATTCTTAAACTACTGGTTCAAATTGACTGAAATTTTAAATATACCGTGTTTATACAATGACTGATTAGTTGCTGAAAATCCAGGCTTCTTGTTTTATCCACTACGAAATTATAGGGGTGTCAAAAATAGCCCGAATTGCTTCGAGAAAAGGATGTTACGGCCGTGCCGCTTTTTTTTTGCTCGACTTGCGGGGGCACTTCCGTGCCCCCAGATATAGATGGGCAAGAATGTAGACAGACCATCGGGTTTCTTATGCTCAGTATGGAATAAGTTTAAAAAACACACAACGGTACAAAAATAGTAAAAGAAATTTTAAGAAAAAACCTTTAAAGTAACATCAAAGCACAAACGAATGTGCAAGAAGAACAAGCAAAGAAAGGTCAGTAGATTTTTTTTCTAAATATAATATCAAAAGTCCGCTCTAACTATCAAAATTTCTGACCGGAAAATATGTTATTTTTCATTTTTGAAAATCTAACTTGCGGCTACGATCAAAGATGAAAGATACCTACTGTTCAATGTTCTTTATTCGTATACCTTTTTGAATACAACAACAGGATTACAAAATTTTGCTCCAAGCGGTATTTGGTACGGACGGTATTTTTTCTCCGTGTTTCTCGTTTTTGCGTATTACAATTGAATAAAACAGAGCGTAATGCCAAAGGCTGATTTCGAAAAACTAAAACCAAACCGGCCGCCATTGAAACACTGATACGAATTTTATTTTGCGTTAATTTAAAAAATATTAACCGCTTTTATCTTTAATTTATGTGGTAGGCGTGATAAGTATTTATACCTAAAAATAAACGTACTTCCGTACTAACAATTAATGTAAGGCCGCTTGCATACAATTTTCACACCGCCACCTGTCTTAAAAATTATACGTACAGTTACAATCATATTAAATCAAAATACTTGAAAAATAGCGATGCACGTAGGTATATTTAGGTTTTTCGATTTCCCTGCTCGGACCATCCTATACACACTGACGATGGAAGAAACGTATCTTTGTCATGTCTAGCGCGGTAAAGAATACATTATTGTCTGGTACCCACGCAGTATGCACAAAGGACAACCATCGTACCAAGAAATCGCCTACACGAACCAGTAGACTCTAAAATCTTTTCTCTACACAAAATAGCTGGATATTTGGGTACCGCGCGAGCTCACTGACAGAAACCTAATGAACCGTGTACTCATTTGTGATTCTTGAAGCCAAAGATATTTTATTACAAGTTCATACATACTATAATGCGAAAAGACTTTTTCCCCGACCTAATATTATGTTCATAATATTTCGCCTGTATTTTAAGGCGTAGACAGAGTAAAATGATATACAACCGCGTTTTCGGTTTATACGGTACCGTACGGTGGGCACGTTAACAAACTCTGAGCAAGTGAGAACATTTACTTATTTATTTTGATGTTAAATAAAAAAACGACTTATTGTACTATGCTCGACCCGAGAATCCAACCCAAGTCCTTGTGATCAGCAGTCGTATACTATACATCTTTCTCGATCTATTTAAGTCCTTTAAAATAATACCCCAAACGATACTACGCACCAAAATGAAGCAGCTTATTCCTAACGTAATCAAATTAGAATCAACTCGCTGTTATTTTAATAGAAACTTTTATTGTACGATTCGGATGAGATAACAATTAGGGACAGAGCAATTTGCCGTCATAGTGTTATGTTAGGTCCCGGTGATTACAGAAATATATTTAAATGGTCTCCAAAGGGTCCGGAGATGTTTAGTATTTTACTAAAAGAGAATTCCTTAATGAAAATTACTTAGTTAACGTTTGGAACATGATAAGGGGAAGATTACGTACTAAACAGACCTTTTAACATTCTGACGAGTGAAGTGATGCTTGACCGCTGAATGTCTGGAATAAAATTAGAAAATAAGTAGAAAATTAAATACAGTAGCGCATTTCTGTACCAATTTGTACGAAAATATGATCTGCGCCTCTAGCGGGCGCTGTAGGAACTATTTTTAAAGTCAACTTTAAATGTCAACCTCTCAGTAGTACCGACCGTACTAAATGTGTCATCAGTGTAAAAGGAGTTTTGATTTAAAATGCGTAACTTAAGTTCAATACCAACTTAAGTTGAATAAAAAATTAAAACTGAATTAGGATTATCATTTCTTTTTATTATTTTGTTAGTAATGAATACTTTATAAATGTGATTCGAAATTAAATACCCTTTCAGTATATACTTTTCTATATATTTTAGTAGGTCAAAACTGAAACAAAAATTGGCAACGCTGAAACTAAGACGTTTGGGAATTTTCTGTTTTACCTTTATACTTGGCATAAGTAGAGTAATATTTCTGTCAAACTATGACCTTGTGTGAAACTTTTCCATGTAAGTACGGTGAAAACAAATAAATTCTGCTATCGACTTTGCTAGTTTCTATTGCCAAAAAGAGTTGAGGCTTAAGAATATTACTGTCTTGAGAGCCAAGTAAGCAAATAAACCCGCCTACTTCAACATTATTGCTAGTCTTATATTGTGTAAGAAACAATGAGGAAAACAACTTGAAAACTGTTTTTACTTACAATTAGGTATCTTATAGTACTCAATAGTGCACATTTTTAAGTAAACCCAGACAAGCGTACAGTCGAAAAAAAGCCCAATTAAAAAAAAATACTTTCATCTGATAGTAACTGTCACAATTTGAATTCGGCACATCTGTGGATCCTTGTACGGAATTTCCACAAATATGTATGTATATTATAACAAATTTCGTAATCACATTTAGAAAAACCTATTGTAGTTTCAAAATTTAGTTGGAATTATGTCTAACTCTTATTAGGCTTATTGAACTTATGTTTTAAGAGAAACAAATTCTAACCCACATTTGTCAGGAATCAACAAAAATAATAAACGTTTCTTTTGCCAAACCTATCCATACGTTAATCATTTGAGGCTTAAACCCCTATAAAAGTCTAAAATATGTATTACGCACTTTGCAAGTCAAATGAACGACTTTGGAATCAAAAATGACAAGAGACACATTTCACTCCAACCAATAAGTATTAAAACACAAAATCATCTTTAAAATTAAATGCTTAAGTGCTGTACCTCGATTCTCTACCACTATCGACTACCGACAACCGGCTAGCTATCGACATTTGACATTTAGAATGTACTGCCAAAATGTTTCCTACGACACGCGTCAGAGGCGCTGATCAGATTTTCATACAAAATTTCTCGATGACAGTTCGGTTGTCGGTAGTCGATAGTAGTAGAGAATCGAGCTACTGAAGTCTAGACTTTAAAGATATGTCATAATACCTTAACTGTCTTCTCATGATGAATGTAAATTTAAACGTAGGCTTTAGTAGAATATTCAAATTCATATCCACTTTAGTGCATGAGATATGAAGTTGTGAGTTCTCAAATAAATGACTGGAATGTCAGACGCAATTATTATTTAAGATTGACGTTGATTCGTCGGGTAATGACCTATATTATAATTATTACTAGAGTCTTTGATTATTCTAGCACCATTAAGATTTAGGATTTTATATGGTTATTGCTCTTAACCACATGCAATTATTTTTTGTAGAATTAAAAGAACATACAACTTTGTTATTTTTTGTCTTTCTGTTCAATTATGCTAAACATACTCAGGTAAAACCAAGCCAGAATAGGGCTTACTTATTTATCATCTTATTGAAATAATAGCATTTAATACATCACAATGTTGCTACTAGATAAGTAATTTTCCGAAGTGAGCGAGGATAGTTCTTGCGTCCATTGGGGAGAAGATTTGCAGGTAAAGCTAAAGCATTTGCAGGTAATTACGCCGGGAGGGGGCTTCCTAAAAAAATAATAAACACTGGACTTTTGACTGAATGCCTTTCAAAAAGGGCAAGTAAAGTGCATAGCAGGGAAAATTTGTGGTAGCAAGTGGCGTTCGTTTGTCTCTGCATACAGCTATATGACAAAAACTACACGTAAAATGTAAACAGATTTTAGAAAATCCTACAAATGAACCAAAACCAATTCAAACAGAGAGCCTAATACACAAATTCGTGTCCAAATAAAACGTAGATAACAAAATGTCAATATAAAACGGCAATAAATGCACTCAAATAAACATGGGCTCTGTTCAGTGGTGTGTATCAGCAGTGCACTACGTTTGGCTGATTGATTGGAACATGGGGCTCACTGACACACCATTCAGCTGTCTGTCGAACACAAATGCGATACAATTTTCACTGTGAAGTAATTTTATGAGGAAAAATGTGTAAAGCCTTTTCCTACTAGTGTCAAGCTGGTTTGTGTAAGTGAGTAGCTGTCGAATATATGGAAATATGATTACCGCCCCTCATATATTTAGAATCGATAATTATGTTGCGATTACTAGTGTGATGGGTGCAGTGATAGTCGAGTGGTCTCAACATGCATCTCGAATGCAAGTGGTCGATGGTTCAAACTCAAGGCAACAAACCAATGATCTTTCGAAGTTATATGTAAATTAGAAATAGGTACTATCAAATTTTCATGTTCTAACGTTGAAGAAAACATCGTGATGCAATCGTTCATGTCTGGGAGATTTTTAACACTGTTCTTGAAGGAATGCAAAGTCACCGACTCGCGCTTGGCCAGCGTTGTGGACTAAAGTCTCATTACGGGAAAAGAGATTATCCTAACAGTGGGGCAGTAGCAGGTAAAATTTATGGTTCTCAGTACTAATAATATATTTCTGCGATCATTATAGGTACTTATGTAATTTTACTCCATAAAAATATAACTCGTTGAACTCCCACCCGGACGCCTATTCAAATTGTTTGCAACTTTGCATAGTACCCAGAGCTTAGACTGAGTAAAAATGTCACGTAAAGTCCGCAAGGGTCAAAATTCATTGCATACGCTGTCAAAAGTTGATGCATTCACATTGTGACGACTTTGTGTCGGCGTCGCGTCGTCTGCTTTGCGATAACTCCTTTGAATTCAAACTAAGATTGAAGATAACGTCAAAGCTCCAATTCACTAGACGTAGCTGTATAGCTACGTCATGACTGATAGTTCACAAACTACGATGTAATGGATACTAATCGCCATATCTCCACTAAGCTGTAATATAACTTAAGCACTTTAGTAGTTCTATTTCATTTTAGCTTCCAGCTCTATAAAACCAGCAAAGCTAATACCGTCCAGGGTCATTGACTAACCAGTTAAGGTACAATTAACTTAACCTAAAAATCATTTCTGCTATTTCATTGCACCCTTAAAGACGAAACAACCCAAAAGTGCTAATAAAATAGCTCCCGCCATTAACGTAAGTTCGCCAAGTTCCGTTTCTTCCACAAACGGCACTACGTCATTAGAGGCGCTATAATTGCTCACACGTAACGTTAAAGGGAAAGTATTCCCAAATTTCGCCAAAGGGCTCCCGTAAATTGTGATTATCTTTAAGTATAACGTTGCTACCAACAGAACCACTCGTAGTATTTTATGAGGAAAGCCATCTGGGTCCTCGTCTGCTACAATAAATTCAACGCACACTGTTATGTCTTTTTCATGGACACCGAAGATATAAAGAAAGAATTTTATTGCGTTCAAAATAATATTTTTGGGACGTAAAAGTAACAGCTACTTAGGAGTAATATACCCATTTAGGACGGCATCGGTACAAATATGGCCGATACAAACAAGTACGATATAAACGTTTCGTGATTATTTTGTAAAAGTGAGGAAAAAGAAGTTGGTTTGCTGCTTCCCGCTGAAATATGTTTCAGAGAGAGTGCCGAGGGAAGCACTCCTCTGCTAGATAATGGACGTTTATGACTTGACGCGGAGCAGTCTTGATATTCACGCAGCAAGCCTCCATTTTCTAGGAAATAATGTTCTTTTTTTCACAAAGACAAAAAACTACGTGGGTTGTATAGATACGGATTGCGTCTTGACCTTTCGAGATTAATTACGAAACGTTTGCGGTACATTTCTGTGACCTTTTGTCAGCGATACAAAAACATGGCGGATTATAGGTGAGTGACATCAAAGGACGTACCATTATTCACGCGTTTGGCAAATATGTCTCCGGGCAACCGCCTCACTCGGCAAATACAAAAGGAATTACTTTTATTTTTCGTCTCAACCGCAGCATGTTGCCTTATGATAAATCACTTTCGCGCTACTGCAGGAGCGTTCAACAAAAACATTTGAAACGATCTAGTTCACAGCAAAAAGGTATATTATTCTTGGAACTGTTCTCTGTATCAAAATAAAATCTTTAGTATTTTCTACTAGTGTTATTAAATTGTAACATGAAAGTGTTTGATGAATCTTTATGTAGGATAACTTACTTATACTTATTAATTATTTGACACTACTGCTACACATCAAAGTATACTATTATTGTGTAATTATACTCTACAAGATTAAATTAAACAGTCGTTCAGTGAACATTCAACAGCAACACTTTAATTTAATATTAAAAATCACTTAATAATGACTTCTTAATAATAAAACAGCTCGGCGACGACGTCAGAAACTCGTGAAAAAGAAAAACAAAACTGGAGGAAAGTTTTATGCGCGGAGCCGGCGTAGGCGACAATTAGTTAGTCTATTACAAAGGAAATACTTTACTAAAACACCACTTGGCTAAGCAGGGTTGCGGCAAAGTTTACATTTAGCTCACTGTAAAAGCAATTTCATTTAAAGGCAGAATGCAAAAGACGCATTTTGCGGTTATTGCAATACGTTGCACCGCTCGCCCGTAGATTGTGCGATAACAAAGACATCGTGCACAATGCATTATCCCCCGTTATTGTATTGGATGTGAAAAAACTAATAACATTGCCATATTATGAGACGGATTTTTAATAAAACGGAAACAAAGGACTGTGTTTACTTTACAGTCTTGTTGGGAATATGTATAACAGCAAATTAATGTATTATTTGCAGACTGAATTTAAAGAGAATACAATTATTAAGGTATTTTATGAAAACAATACGTAAATACCACGCTTTTAATATTTTTATGAAACATGCATTTTATTTCTATTACGTTTAATATAAATATGATGTAGGAAGACAACGATCTATTGCACTACAACCCTCACTAGAAATACAACAAGGCAATGAATATCCTGAATGACGTCAACATGATTTTCATAAGCAAAAAGTGCTTTACTGACTAAACCTTATAAATATACATCACACCAAATTGAATGGCTCAATTACGACAAAAACACACAGCATAAGATACTTGCGAAGTCACTTATTCAGCAAAACATATTAAGGGCAACATGTCGGGGCGTCCCAAGTTCGTTGCTCTACGAAATAATATGTTGAAGACCGCTACACGAAAACAGGGGAGCATATTTCAACAGTCGTTATGTAACATTCGTGTCAATTATCCGGGAGTTTTGCCCGGCGACGATTGCGAGCAATGGCCATCATTTAGCCGGTCGGGCGTCGATCTTGTAATGCTGTACATTTCGCCTGCCATCAGTAATGTATGCGCGTTATTAAAGAGCAGTTGAAGCGATCCCCCGCTTAATGTCTCAATTAGAAAACAGATGCCGCGCGCCGGATTGCGAATTAAAGCTTTTTTATTTACGCTCGGTTTTAATCGCCTCGCACCACTAATTTAAACATGTTGCTCGTTACATTCAGATATTAGTCGGCAAGATAGCCAGGCATTTCGGAACGCTATAAAGGGTACATTAGCTTTTATCGGCGAGTCGTATATAAAGTAGTAGGGTTATCCCCCGGTCACTTTTTCAAGCATCCGATTTGGAGAAAACTGTACGTGGTAGCAATTTATGAGAGCGATAATATCTGGATATAAATTCAAAGGATAACAATAAGACCCTTTATTGCCCCCGTTGTTTTCACAAAAACGATTCAGCGAACGATGTGGAGTTTTTTTGCGAACATAAAAATTGGGTTATGTCACGTTCCTTGATATACAGATCTTTACGTCGCGGGCTTTTTACTACTGTACAATGTGCCGCTAAGTGATTCTCGATAAAGTTTAAAGAAACAATAAACTCCGAAAGAAAATTTCCTTGGAGTTTATAAAAATGATAAAGTCCAAGGAGGAACTACGTAATTAGTTGAACAAGAAACTTATTTGTGAAACATTTCTAGGATTGTTGATTACTTTAGTCGCGCTATGAAACATTGAACTTCACTTCTTCAACACGTAACTTTGTTCTCGCGCTTCCATTTAAATCCCCGGAGAGTTCTTTGTGAGATTGATAAGGAAACATTTATGAAAGAAATGGAATTAATTTATAGAATCTACGATACTTTATCTTTAACATTTTATATAGAAGATTAGGTTCAATTGAATTCTAAAAATAAATACACGTGGTATTTCTTAGGTAAGATGAATTCAAGTATCGATATTTATAAATAGCATTTCTTGAAACAAAGTATCATTGTCGCTAACATAAATTGTTTCAATTCTGACTAGCAAAACAACAATAAACAAATCCATATAAAATCCGTGTTTAAATGTTTACTCAATATTGAAGAAATATTAATATCACGTAAAGGTAAAAAATAAATTACGGCTCAGCATCCGAACGCTCGGGGCGCGATTCAAACCTGATAATAATTTAGAAGAAGTGTAAATTCTACTCGTTTCCGAATAAATTATTCTTGGAGGTGCCCGCGTCATATATAAAGAGCACACGGATATAATGAATTCGCTTACGAAGCGTTACGGTCCTCGGATCATTGAATATAGATGAGGGATCAAAGGAAATTACGAGTCCTCGATAAAATTTGTGCTGCGCAAAGAAATTCCTCTTACTTCCTGTAAGGCACACTCGTTTGCATACCTTAGCCTACAATTTTAGAACCTAATTTACTAACAAGCAATCCCTAATAGAAACAACGTCCAAGAAGCAACAAAATAAAAGAATCAATTACGGATGAGTTTGAAAAAGATGAAAGGAAATAAGTCTTGGTAGACAAGAACACGGATTAACCAGTAACACCCGGAGATGCGGTGCCGCAGATTCAAATTTATAAATTAACATATAAATCGAAAAGATTTACCCTAAACAAGATCAAAGGAATTTGTCCGATGCTTGGGAAGGCTGGCGTCTGATGACTGTTTATGGTGGGGGCGTCGAGCCGAGTGCGTCAGAGGTCGAGCTGTACAATTTTCCATTTACATTTTTGTACCTTTTTGATGGAAAAACTTGATATTTTCATATTACATACGAAACGTGAGGGAATATTGACGGAATATATAAACAGGCGCTCAAACAGCGTTAGAGAATTATTCTTCATTCATTGGTATGTCGGTAGCGCGATTTGTTTGCTTTGCTTGACATTACGTGGGCAAACCTGCCCGTGTACTAGTTCAAACATTGGACGGTTGTAATTTCGATATCATCTTTGATGATCAGGCAAATTGTGTTTCTGTGTGTGCAGTTAGTCAAACGTTGATTACGATTGCAATCGGAGCATAAAGTTGATGGCGCAGTCGATGAACTGAAATAGCGTGAAGGCTGAGGACTAATTACACTTCCGCTCTAACAAACAGGTCCGCTTTATGACTTTGATGACCCTTAACCAACAAGAGTGTCATACAAGCTATACTGATTACTTTGTCGGGTAAAACATGCGTTTGTGAGTTTATGAAATGTCTGGGAAAAAATGCAAAGTCAAGATATTACCCAAATATTTTTTTAAATTAAAACAGCTATCAAGAAAAAAGTGGAGCTCATATCATATCAACTATGTCAACAAAAGTGTTTTCAACATTCCACTCCACAAAAACACAAATACATTTATAATTATTCACATAGCAAGGACTCCTTAATGAAGCCTTCAACTCCCCCACAATAAAAGTAACTCAGTCCCTATCTCTCAATATAAAACAAAACGACAAACATAACAATCTGCGGCTGTACATCTCCGTATAAGTGTTGCTTTACTTTGTACATTACAGTAACAAACAATCAATGGAAGCGATCCAATTAACGGGGCCCACTTGGCTTTCTTGGCCGAATGGTTGCCATAATCATTACGGGTAAGTAGGTATTACGTCTCGGAACGTATCGAAAGTCTACGTGGAATTCATTCTGTTCAAGTGGATTGATACTGAAGATTTCTGCATATATTGGTAAGATCTAGACTCGTTTTATTAGATAAAAATATAAGAAAAATTAAAAGTATGGCTTAAAAAAAGCTTTCGAAATCAAGTCTCTAAATCGTTAAGCCATCTTTAAAAATTTATGGAATTAGTACAACTTGAAAAGACTCAATACAACTTGAAAGTTCATTGACCCCAGTTCCTTATACTACAAAATTATGACGTCACTATTATCCCTTCTAGTATATTAAGCGCACATAATCTTGAAGAAAATGTTCAGAATATTCAAGGTTCAAGTTTTTCCGATAGAGCACTAAAATTCAGATTTTGGTATCTCTCTCGAGACTGCCTGATCAGTCTGCCTCTTTAGTTTTGAATTATTAAGGTTAAGCAGTTTTATAAAAGTAAAGCCTACGAACTAAAATACTAAGTACCTACTAAGTACTGTGTCGTACGCGTACAAAAAAATGTGACATTGATTAAAAATATGTTCATACCAAATCTTGTACACACCTATATACGAACAAAGAAAACCATGCCAAATTTAGACACTTATCAGTATTATTATGACGAAATCTAATTTAATCAAAATCGTCTAACAAGATTTACAAGTCTTTTTATTAGTATACAAGTAAAATAACTCATCCAAATGTAAATACACACTCTAGAGTTATTTGATGCAGCAAGCCCTTCGCGCGTATATTTTTCGAGCTCCGTAGCCGCCTGTGAGACCCAGTGAAGATATTTAGAATGGCTCATGCCTCACAAACATCATATCCAGGATTTTCTTGGGGGAAATAAAGCTTCAGCGTGAATACTTGTATAAATAAACCGTTCTCACACCAAGTTTCACCATAAAAATGTGAAAATAAAGGGAATAAACCAAGAAGGAGGCATTTTATCTGTATCTATGATTTACGATTAAGGCGAATAGATATTTGCTGTTATTTTCGTGAGTTATAGACGCGTGGGTAGCTCAGATCATACATTCACATATTGGAATAAAGTTTGATACGATGTATCATACCGGATTATTCCATTATCGTCAACATACTTCTAGCGTTGCTTGCCCTAATAATATAGCTTTGATATTTTACAAGAACTCTTCAATAGAATAGACACTACATCCATTTTATTTAGATTCTTCGTGGACAGACATAAATACTAAAGAAAATAAAGCTTTTATTTAACTTGTCACACATAAATCTTATTTACCGACGTTCGTTTGTACAGATTTCTTTATACACGTGTGGTAAACGAAATGATGTATCATTTTTATTTAATATTAGTTATATTACTAAAATAATTCCCAGTTTTACTGTCATTATTAACAAACCATTGGTGACAACAATTACTATTATTATATTGTGAATAAGTATCTAGAGTCATGTTAGTAATGTTAATTTATAAAACAATTGAGAAGATTCCTTCTGTAATCTATCAAGATTACAGAAGGAATACTTTTTATACCTATCTCTGCTATAGCCTCAACGAAGAAAATTATCATCTATAACATCTTATTCGCCTGAAACGTCCTTAAAAAGCTTTTAAATGAATAGTTGTCAATGCAAAATAAGCCAGCCTATTAGACAATTCATTTAATACCTAGCCTCAATCATTTTGAGACAAGACTCCTGTCTAGAGGTATATAAATTTAGCTTAATCGAGCATATAATATTAAATTTTTCTGAATGCATCGATCAACAGTTTCAAAGTGCAATTTTAATAGAGCCTCATAATAAAAAATGCAACAGTTTACTTCGAACCTTAACTTTATTTCTCCCGTCTGTAGAGAATAACCCATTTACCGGTCTTGAATAGTTGTTGTCTCAAGGGCTTTGGTTGACCGAACCGACACCCGTCTTCACAAGGCTCTTGAGAGTTCAGCCCGGTTACAGATCACTACATATGTGTATTAGTAACTATCGTGGTTATATAGTGGCAAATTGTTGAATATACTAAATAGAAGCATGTTTGCACAGCATGTACACAGGAGGTCCTATTAGCGGAGGAGTAGTGAAGGCTATTGCCTGCGGTAGATAACTAAAAGTCAAATTAAAAAATATGCAGATCACTACATATGTGTATTGGTAACTTACTTGGTTATATAGTGGCAAATAGTTGAACATATTAATCGAAGCATGTACTCGAAGGCACGTGTAAGTGGACACACAAGACAGGTGATGGAGGAGTAGTAAAAGGGATTCTTGTGACTGCCCGCCGCCCCAATACTTTTAAACAATTTGATTCGGTGTAGAATCGATGTCGATGCATTGGATGAGACAAGAGCAGGAACGTTTCAAGTGGTTAACTGAAGAGGAGGCTTACAATCAGCAGTCGATGGAAACAGGCTGATTAGATACATGGAAATTCTCACGGAATCGATTTTGCTAAAAATATGATTTTTAACACATTGTTATGGTAAATTATGGTACCCATTACCAGCCCAATTTCTAACTATTAGAAATTAGACAAATTAACAAATATGATTCTGCTACTAGGAATATTTTAAATCTAACATTCTTTCACAAACTCATTTTTGAAATAAAAACTCAATATTCATGTGTACCACCTTACCTATTATACTCCCTTCAATGCTTTAGAAAATTTCATTTCATTCCTATGTAAATACCCTCTCTTCCTGTACGAAATTGGTTTCTATTGGCCCTCTGATCTTAGTCTCATTGAAACAAATAAACACTTTACATGAAACAGGTAACACAATGCCAAGATGTCAACGACCTTTAAAAATATTATACATTTTCACTTCAGACCCTTTTGATCAAATTTTAGAAATTATTTCGAACTCACAATACCGAATGGGAGTAAGGTTAATCGAAATTTCGTGTTTCTTAATACTACAATAAGATTGTATGGAATTCCTTAAATAAAAGTTTTATTTAGGTCTCAAGATATTATAAGATATTAATTATAAAATAAATATAAAATTCGGTTATATCTACCTACATTTAAAATCAACCTGTATAATATTTATAATTTTTAACAACGCTCTAAGTAAAAGATTTCTCAGAAATATTTATGTATATATTTGTAGATTTTAGAACATTAAAATAAAAACTCTAACATCTACAACTAAAAGGTTTACTTTTTAACCTCAGTTAAGGAATAGCTATAGCTACACAATCAACATTTTTAACAACTCCCGTACTAAGAATTGTTCTTGTGTCGCAGGAACGTTTACAAACAACGGACACAAAGTACAAACAGACCCGAAACAATTATTTGTAGATCTCACAAATAATGGTTCCATGTGGGAATCGAACCCACGACCTCCCAACGCACTGATAGCGGCGTGGCGACCTAAACCACTGCGCCACGAAGGCAGTCAATACAATACTTTGATACGATAGATTAAATAGGACAAATGTAGACCTAAATAATTTAATTACAGATCATTTATCTTAAACAATTGAAATAAAGGGCATAATACTACAAGAGCTATGAAATTAATTAATATTTGTTCTAAACTATTACTGCTATAACGATGACAAATGAAGCTAATTATTTAATTTGTACAATCAGTACCTCGATTCTCTACCACTATCGACTACCGACAACCGGCTAGCTATCGAAATTTTGACATTCAGAATGTACTGCCAAAATGTTTCCTACGACACCCGTCAGAGGCACTGATCAGATTTTCATACAAAATTTCTCGATGACAGGTCGGTTGCCGGGAGTCGATAATAGTAGAGAATCGAGCTACAGTAGCTCGATTCTCTACTACTATCGAATACCGACAACCGGCTAGCTATCGAATTTTGAAATTTAGAATGTACTGCCAAAATGTTTCCTACAATACCCGTTAGAGGCGCTGATCAGATTTTCATACAAAATTTCTCGATGACAGTTCGGTTGTCGGTAGTCGATAGTTGTAGAGAATCGAGGTACAATTGTCATCTTATTTTACCCTTCATTTCCATCGTTAGATAGGTACAAAATAAGAAAACATTTTTATTACAAAGAAGTCTACTTAGTGTAATTTTTCTTATTCTGTGCACAATACACACATACACACACACGCACACACACACATTCTATTCCCTTACTCTCATAAACTAGTAGGATGAATAACCAACACATCCAGTGAGAAGGCACAGGACCGATAGCTTTACGTGCTCTCTGAGGCACGGAGATCTACGACCTCAACTGCCTAACTCCGGGGAATTTCCAAGAAAATTTTAACAGAAAACGATTAGATGAAAAACGAACAAACGATGCAGTGCTAACCACGCTACAGAAGCAGTCAATTTGAAATTAATACAACTCAAATACTATCAAACCATTACTTGCGGGCTTATCGCGTATTTCAGTAGACAGCTAGTGTTCGTCAAATTGATTGTCACTATTCAGTACATTGCTGCTTTGACGTAACTTGTTAGTCACTTTATTCTAAGAGACAAAACAAAGTACAGTATAGTGGCTTGCAAATAGTTGTCAACTAAGATACGCGATAGCCCCCCCCCCCCAGTACTTTGACTTGCTGTGTCAGAACTCACTCACCATATCGTACCCTTGCCAACCAGTGCAACTAGTAACACTAACTTAACTATTATCCTATACCACGACACACAAAAGAAAATGATACAACATTAAATAATACCACCAAAACATATTCCTAAGTCATCATCATAATTCCCCCAAAAAATCCACTCACATGATAAAAACTTCTATTAGTTTGTAACGACGAAGATCATATTAAACTCGTTACAAGTCAGCCGAGAAAAATAGACTCGTGTAATATGAAAGTCATTCATCAACCCGAGCCTTAAGTGGGATAAACATTGTATAAATAATTCGTGAAATGAAGGTGCCTTCGTCATAGAATAAAGATGAGCAGTGAACACTTATTGTCCGGCTCGACGAATATCGATCTATGCTTACAGGCCTTTATCTCCGTCAAATAGGATAGCTCAAGCCATGATTGGATAGATCGTGTGCACTCGTTTTAGTTCCGAAGCGCTTTATAAGTGAGGATGTTTGGCATATTTTCTGGGAAAAGAAAAACAAGTTTAGAGGGAAATGTTTTCGAACGTATTATGGCTTGGAACCGATTACGACCGATCGAAAGATAATTATCTAAATATAATAAAGAATGTTTTTTTTTTTATTTCGATTAGATTAATTATCATATATGCATTAAAACAATTATACAAGAAATAAAGAAGAAGTGACATCCTTTTATAGTTTTAGAGAAAAATAAACTTATTATAGTTTCTCTGTCTTTAAAAGTTGTAAGGATAATATGGCCGAAGTAATATTTCTTACTAGAACTACGCAAAGCATTAATAGGTATTTAATAAGACATTTCTTTATAAATCAAAATTATAATTAAATGTGATGATAAGCTTCACTAAGCTTTTTATCGTAATCAAACGTCATTCACGCCGAACTGGATTTTTCACGACACAATCTTTAATTACGGTTTTAATCCCCTCACTTATATTAAAAAGTATGAATAGCTTACGAAAACATTCATTTACGTGCCTTTCTATTGCAAAATACTAAAACTTTTAAAGGATTAGTGTTACCATATTAAAATAGTATAAAATATTTATTGATAAAAAAATGAAATTGGATCTATATCCAATTTCAAATTCTGTTAGCAACGATTTGAAATAAGCCTTAAACGGCAAAAATGTTATCTGTATAAATAATACCTCATTTTCCGTCTTTAATTCATCCTTTTTATATGAAACTAATCTCAATAATATTGAGAAATTTCTTCTATTAAAATCGATTTGGCAAAACTAAAATCATTCCTGGTGCAAAAATATGTTAACTGACAATTTGACCTCAACCAAATGGCATGTAATGTTCCATATTCCAGTGATAGACATCAGTTGACATCACCAAACAATTACCATAAAAATAAATCTAAGACAACAAAGATAAGAAAGATTACACAACCCTTCCTTCCGACTTAAGTATCTCCACTTAACTTGGTCGGGATATAAACCTGATGACACTACAGCAAAGGATTTGCCATTCGACCCTCGAGATGATAAACAAGTAAGGCTGAGGCCGCATTGACCCCCAGTTTCTTAGGTACATTTAGCAGTAGTTTATCTATTCAATAGCGTTTAAACTTAAACAAAAAAAACGCTATTGAATAGATAAACTACCGATAAGTGTACTCAGAAACCGAGGGTTCGTGGCGTTGTGATGCGTTGTCGTAGCGTCTACGCTGCGTCAGGTACACATTTTTTTAAGACAGGCTACAGTGACAATATGTATTTCGTCGTCACGTCATGTCCGTCCGGGAACAAAGCGAGTGACGTGCTCTTCTAGCGTTGCATACAATGCTGTAGTAAATAATGTAATAATATGTATGCAACGCAAGTACTGTCATATTATAAGGTAGTCCTTGTAGTAATAATTGATTTTTTTTAAATATTTTCCTGTTCCGTATCATTTTGGAAAACAACAGCTGTAGTGGAAACGTGTTTTGTTCGTCTGACTAAATCAACATGGACGTACAAAATTGATCAAACAGAAGTTTGAAGATGGTATGCACAATGCGTTGATTCATCGCAACGCGGTGAAGACGGCGACGCAACGCAACGTCTAATGAGACCTCCGCCTTAGGCCAGTCATAAAGTGAAAGTGACATTAGCGAGAATGAAAACGTTACACGTGATAGTGGGGCACATGCGTAAAGTGTGACGCGTCACTATGCGGGCAATATGACAGTAGATAAATATACATCTATACTAATATTATAAAGCTGAAGAGTTTGTTTGTTTGTTTGAACGTGCTAATCTCAGAAACAAGTGGTCCGATTTAAAAAATCTTTCAGTGTTAGATAGCCCATTTATCGAGGAAGGCTTAGGCTATATATCATCACGCAGCAACCAATAGGACCAGAGTACCAGTAAAAATATTTCAAAAACGAGGAAAATGATGACCCATTTATAATTATGAATAGTGACACAAGCGAAGTTGCGCGGGTCTGCTAGTACATAATATCACGGCTAATACACCTGAAGGAGAAGGTATAGATTTTATGAAATACGTCCACGATTCGCCACTAACAGGGTGAGTTTTATGTAACAGGGGGCTATTTACGAGGCGCGTAAGCAAACTACGGACTACTATTGAGAAAATGAATACTTGTAAAATTTGTAAATATGTATTTTTTTATTGTTATTTACAGTTACTATTCATTTTTGTTAACTCTAATTTTGAGTAACATTTTCATAATAAATTAGAAAATACTACTCAATAGTATTTTGTTCGACTCGGGTATCGAACCCAAGAACCTCTTGATCACCAGTCGAATACACTACCGACTGTCCCACAAAGGCAGTGAAATAAATATATGAGAGAAATACAGTAGGTTATGTACTTGGGATGCAGCCAAGTTATTTGCGTATATTTTTTATTGGATTGCGAATTGCATTGTTAGGTTGTAGTTCAAGGTTAGAAAGGTCAATTCCGTTAAAGGATTGCGTAGGAATTACTTGATTTCCTATGTTTTTATAGTTCATAACAATTTCATAGAATATAAATGACACACATATTTTTGTCGGAAAATATATTTGTACATAATTTTTTTAATTAATTGTTAATTTTTTGACGTGTATTTAATTACGTTTACGTAAATTATTAATTTATTGCGACTGTTCTCTCTCTCGTCTCTCTCTCTTCCATGCTATGAATCCCATATGGTAGTAGGGTCAACCTAGCCCTTTTTTTCTTATTCTTTTGGTAATTATAAATAGTTCTTCCAAAATAAAAAAACATATTTTATTTACTGAAGTAAGAAACAACATAAACTCTAACACAACTTGCAAAGTTGACCTTCTCAACATTCCCTGTAAACTTATAAATTTCAGGCAGCAATGTCGCGTGACAATTTTCAATTAAACATGTTCCGCGCCGCACCCAACACGTCACACTGGCGTAAACACGTATATTAAATAGCGTGAGCCTTTTAATTATTATTTAACTTAATAAAATTATGTCCCCCTTATGTGTGCGCTGGCCTGATTTAGGTGACCTCGCACCATTGTTTTATATGCCGTAGTGCATATAACTTACTTTATGCTTTATATTACACTATCGTAATAATTGTTTCTTTTTGGAGTGCGATAAATACATGTATTAAAATACCTCATCGCATACTCTATTTAAGTTTAAATGATGTCTGAACAGCACAAAAAAACAGGCCTTCCTTAATTAAAAAAAAACCTGTGCTAAGTGATTAAAACAAGACAAAATAGAATAATAAAAAAGCAGTAGTAAGCAATAGTAAGTAAATCACAATCTTTAGTACCGTTGTACCTATTTCTGAACAAAATAAATGTTTTCATAGTACTCGTTATTTTGAGCTTTACTTCAAAAATAATAAAAATAGAACTGTAATATCAAAAGCCGATATTGTGAAAACAAATAATATAAAAACGAATAACAGAAAAGGGAATAACAAATCGCGGTGAATTTCATTCTATCATTTGAATATAACTATCAACGTAATGCTTAATAAAAAATAATAAGCGTCATTGTGAACGGCGCCGTGTACCTATTCGAGCAAATATTTTATAACGAAACCCATCCAATCGACGGAAAATATTTTTTTCTCACGACACCCTCGTTAAAGATGTCGTTACGTTGTTTCTACGCGCCCTAAACACGTTTCCAATTCAATGATTACAGACAGTCAATTTTTAAACAATGTCAGCTACATTGCTATTGTATTTTTACGCGGAATAGACACTTGTACCAATTGTTTTCTAATAAAACGTGTATAAAGTTCCGTTTGCGGATTCGCGCGATTTTTCCCACCTTCAAAGTTAAGCTGGTTATGGAAAATCACGGCTTTCTTACAAAGGAAGGGGAAGTTGAGCGTCAGCCAAACTGTATAACAAAGTTACGACGATAATTCACACTTACTTCGACAAATAGTTACTGTAGGTAAGGCACATAGAGAATAAATATTAGGTATATTATGTAAGTAACACTGGAGCGGTAGAAGCTATATATTATCGGCAAAAATAAGTTCCAAGTGTCACAGAAGGTACGGCTGTTACGTGTAAAACGTAATTTGTTCATTTAACTTTCGGGGAAATTGATCCCATAATTTTTCCCTTTCAACTTGTCCCTATTCAACCGTCGAGATTAGGATCGCGGGATACCCCACTCACGTGAAACTACAACTTTAAGGCCGCGGCCTCGAATGTTGGCGACAGCGACAAAATACACCGCATTTGTTGATTTCTAGTTTGTATAAAAGATAGCGGTGGTAACATGCTAGCTTACTTTAATCTTGATTTGGGATAAACTTTATACTTTTTGAATTAACAAATATTCAAGTAAGCTAAGGAAATCATTCTTAAATACACATTCGCTATGAATAGATCGACATAATATATAAGCGAACACATGATCAGTTTTACTTCGTTCACAAAACCTTAACAGATATTTTTTGTTCATATTTATAAGAGTCTAAAGAAGCATCTTTAAAACTATCTTGAAAAGCCAACACATTAATAAAAAATCGATGTGTGCATAATCTAAGCTAAGAGCAAAGGCTCTTCAATCACGCGAGTGTCTAACGTAAGTAAGTACAGTCTAACTAATGGCCCACCTGCCTATCTTTACGTCATTGGGCGACCGCCACTGCACGTCTCGTGTGAGTAATAAAAATCACACATAAAATCTATACTAATATTATAAATCTATACTAATATTATAAAGCTGAAGAGTTTGTTTGTTTGTTTGTTTGTTTGTTTGTTTAAACGCGCTAATCTCAGGAACTACTGGTCCGATTTGAAAAATTCTTTCAGTGTTAGATAGCCCATTTATTGAGGAAGGCTATAGGCTATATAACATCACGCTCCGGTCATTAGGAGCGGAGTAGCAACGAAAAATGTTACAAATACGGGGAAAATTTTGACCCATTCTCTTAGTTACGCAAGCGATGTTGCGCGGGTCAGCTAGTCACACATAAAATATTTATCCTCTACATGCTCTTATTGATAGCACGTTATAAAATTTATGAAGTTGTTAAACTTTATGTGGACTATATCGAGTAGTCGGACGTTTACCTTAATGCCTTCTATAAAATGTTTCTTCACGAATGTGATTGTGAAGGATAGTGTTTTCGTGTTAACACAATGTAGATAAATATTGTTTAGTACTTTGGTTGAAACATGAATCGTATTTTATGAAAATGTTTGACTTCTGTGCAGAACAACGATGGAATGGAATGAAATCATATCTTTTTTACATTATTGTCCAGTGACTAAGAGGTATATTTTAATGATGTATATTAACTGAATCCGTACCTTTAGCTTACGTTATGGATTGCGAATAAATGAATAGTAAACTAAAAAAAAACACAGGAAGAATACTAATAACCGAAAACTATATAGCTTACCTTTCCTTTGTACCAACTCTCCCGCACAACTACATAGCAACAACAGTATTTTAAAATTCACTTTTGTACTAATAACATCACCGTTATCCTATCCTAATATTTGACGTCTACCTTTAAATACAACCACCTACGTTCAGTAACTCGACTCCGGCCATTTTTGTTGAATGTCAAAGTAAAAACACACAATTTTTCACGTCTACGCACATTAATAAAAACGTCGCCACCACTTTGGAACATCACTATTTTGGGAATCTTTGTACCGTTAATTAAACGCCTACTCGCAATCAAATTGTAATTACTAAATTAAGCTTCAACCTAGTTTAACACACGTCTATGTTTTTTGTACAAATCAAGTAAAATACATCGTACTTCAGTATTACTAACCCCCGGTTCCTGAGTACATTAAGCTATAGCGTTTTTTTTACATGAGTTTTAGCGCAATTGAATAGATAAACTACCGCTAAATATACATCAGAAACCGGGGGTATATAATTATGAATGTAATAATTTTGATCTTTTGCTGTTCTACTGCTGGGCAAAGAGACGTCTTTGCAAATAATTTGGTATGGGTGTAGTCTTTGTTTAAGCTAAGTATGTTTACAAAAATATGATAAGGGAGTAAAATTCGTTTCATTGATTATACTGATGATGGCGACAATATTTTTAAAATATTGAACTGATATAAGCAATTCTGCCACAAAAAAGATACTTGAAAGAATATAGGTACTAACTTGCGGACAGATATTTCAGTCGCGAATATACTTACAGAAATATAAACGAGTTTATATGTAACAAAACGCTTATAAGTTGGTTAATCCAACAGAAACCATTTGTACAACTTAAAATAGATCAGCTTAAACAAAACTTAGAGGCTTTTCATTCAATAATTTGTTAAGACTGATTAAATGAACTTCGTGAATAAAGTTAATATACAGATTGAGTGCTATTTGCGTTTACAATTAAACAAATCAAAAGATTAATATTAAAGAAAATAAAGATTCTTAATTTATCCTCTTAAGTGCATTTTTGTCAAAAAGGAAGCTAATAGTATTGTACAAATTTTGTCGTAAATAGTTGATATTTGAGCACATAGAAGGTCATCAATATCGAAATATTTCACTTATGCCCGGTTTCTAAGTACATTTAGCGGTAGTCTATCTATTCAATAGTGTTTTTTATGTGAGTTTTAACGCTATTGAATAGATAAACTACCGCTAAATGTACCACAGAAACCGGGGGTTAGTCCTTCAGCGTGATTCTCTGCCACTATAGATAAGACAACCGACTAGCTATCGAAAAATTTTGTACAAAAATAATAAGATTTCATGAAAATATTCTTTATCCAAAACACGTTCAGCCATAAGTTTTGAAACTGATATAAAATACTATGACGTCACAATCCCAGATAAGTCTTAATTATGAAGGAAAATCTAATTTCCATTTTTCCCCTTGTATCGTTATCTGGTAACACATTACCTATGCGGTATCTATTAGAAAACGCCAAGCATAAATCTGTAGGGTCAGTGTTATCTGAAAGTCCGTGATATATTATTAGTTGGTGACTTTTAGCACTCGACCCACGCATTTGTTAGTTATAACGAGGATAATTTATTGTTTTTGTTTATTACTATATATTTATTCGATGGCGAACGTAAACGAAGTTATGATATTACAAATTAAGACGCTGACCGCTAGAAAGGATTGGTAAAGATTTATTTAATTAATACACGAAAAATACAACTTATGAGGCTTTTTTCTGATTAATCTTATTATACTTAGAAACTTACAAATGATTGCATGCAATTATAATTGGAAATAAAAAAAATGCTCAAGATACATAATATAAAATACTACTAAATACTCGTAAATCAACTAACTAAATACAAATGATGGAGCAAAACAAGGTATTATTTCTAATTGGACGAATAACCACTAGCCAGTGGGGAATGCCCCAAAACGGCTAATCAGGTTCAAAACAAACGTTTAATGTATCACAATCGGATTGAAACAAGACTATTGCATTAAAGCAATCATCCAAATGATACCGCTCACATTATTCAGTCGCCCGTCTAAACCTGTGTTCATGCATTAAACATTCCGGTCCTCTTAAATAATAAGAAAACTTCCACTGAGCTACCATTGTTTATTCTATTCTTTTTACAGGCTCAGATTGGAAAGGCTTTTTACACCCATCCCATTTACTGGGTATAGAAAATACATTCAACGTATTGGGGAGAAAGTAGGAAAAACGGTTTATCTTCAAATGCCTGTTATTTTCTTGAAAGGTACTATAAAAAATGTACGTAAAACATTTACGCTCCATAAATTTTAACATTGAATGTTATTTGTGGCCATTAATGAAATTACTGAAAGAAATATATTGGACGTTTGGACCCGGTTGCGGTCGATATATGGTTGGAGGCATTATAAGGAGGTTGCGTGTGAAATTTCAATAGAAACGAGTGCTGACATTTAGATTCGAGCTGCCGTCGCGTCGTCGGCGTTCTGGGAAATAACACGCTACTGCAACAACACATACGTATGTGCTTTTTTCTTTTAACAAGACAGATGGTGCGGAGTTTTCTTGATACAATATCACTTTTATTCGTAGTCCATATAAACAGAAAATGTTTTCTTTGTAATTAATAAAAATCTAAGTGTTTTCTTTTTTAAAAGAGAATCATTTATAATAACAATTGTAAATGTGAAATGTTTTATTTCCATAATATTTTCGTAACGTCTTCGCATTTATGTATCGACAGAAAGACCAAACAATCAACAAAGTGCCCCAAACAACAAATCAAATAAAAAAGTAGGACTCAAAGAGTCAGGTGGTTTATTACCGAAGCTATAAACATTAATGAGATTCGGCAAGTGATTGAATCACCAATCAAATGCTACACGGACATAAAATATTGTGATCGCGACTTCTAATTTCATGGACGAGTAGGCTCGAGAGATGACATCTTTCTTAGGAGTTTGGGAGATTCATCAGTAATATTGTATTGACCTATGAAGTGCACAATAGTGCGATTTTCTACTGTCGGAAATGTCGACTAATTTTGACAGTTAAAATGTACAGCAAAAATTAGTTCCTGCAGCGCCCGCCAGAGGCTTCTATCAGGTTTTTATAGGCAGTTGTCGGCAGCGGATGCTAGTAGAAAGTCATCTCTCAGATTTAGTTTGTCTAGTGAAGGCTAACAACGGTTTAGACCGTGGTAGAGCTAAGTTTCTTCAGAGTTTTATAATCAATTGGTGGCGTTAAAATAAGCTGTTAGGTTCTCAAACATATATTTCATGATTGGGCAATAGAAGAAAATTGTTTTAAAGTAAATTTCTTCATCAATTACACCAGACCTACCAGTTATTAGAAAACTGTGACGTAACTGCCAGTCACGTCCCATGTACTATCGATCCAACTGATTCATGACCCATTTTGCCGATAATTCGCTTGACACCGTCAAAACATTAAGAATTTCGTCTCTATCGTCAAAGTTGCACTTAGGACATTTTAAACATGCATACGACTGTGTTGTGATGTATCTACGACTACATACAACTTTGACCTTTGTTATTACAGGGCGTAGATACGTTTTCGATAAATCACTCTTAATTTGAATGTAGAATGTAAATAGTCTAAACACTTTTCACTACGAAAAAACCTATTTGTGTCAAATATCAAATAGCACGTCATTTAGAAATCTGTGAAACGATTAGGGTAACCATTATAGTCATTGCCCATCATACAGTGATTGCCAATATTAAGGAATACTACGTTTATTTTAATTTCTAAAGTAACCAGTTCAAATTAATTGCGATATGTGTCACTTTTAGAATATTGGTAACATTTTTAATTTATAGAACTCATGTCCGACGTTTGTGCGACAAGTGTGTAGTTCGAAAAGAAAAAGTAAAAGTTTGTTGCAATATTTGTTAAGGATAACACATTTGAATTAACAGTATTCGCTAGTTTTTAATTGTTTTATATTGAATTAGTATAAAGTTAAGTTGAAACAAAGGACTGATGTTCTTTTAGAAATAATATTTAAGTTGCGTTTATAATAGAGTTTATGTCAATGTTTTACTAAATAAAGATACTATTGACCAAAATTGTGTATCAATTCCTTAACCGGGTAATAACTATGCTGGTTACCCTATATTATTTAATTTTTATAGTTACATTATTTTCCATAATGGCCGAATAAACCATGCCCTGAGTGGGTATCGAACCCACTCCTGACGCGTGGCAGTCGTAACATCAACCCACTACGCCACGGAGCCTGTTGAAAACGATAACAAAGCATTATTGTATTGGCGCACAAAGATTTGTCGCAGAATGACAGATAACAAGTTCATTACCAAGGAAACGTAGGTTCAAGCCAATTTCGACCTTCGCGTATATAGACGTGTTTTAGAAAATGAGCACATGGTGGGTCATGATTCAGTTTGTTCGATAGTACATGAGATTTTGATTTAAACGGATACTGTTGATAGTAAACTGAAATTTGAAAACGTGCACACAGACTAGCGATATGACAAGACTTTGATAAACCTGTTTCACAGAATTCCCAGTATTCAATTTCATCAACCGTTTTTACAACAAACAACCCACAATACTCGTCTATTAAGAAAATAAAAGGAGATTGAAAAATGTAATATCACAAATAATCGCGACTTTCAAATAGATTCTTGGTATTTGAACAATACATGGTCATGTTTCAGATTCTTTAAGGCTTTTCCGAGAATCGCTGAGCGAAGCAAAGTGTACTGTGAATCTCAGAAAATATTATTAGTTATTAGGAAGAAAATGTACTTTTTATACTTTTTTTATTATAGAAAACGCTTTCATAATTATTATAGAAAGGATAAATGGAAAAAATATTGATCGGAGATAAGATAAGGTCTGAATTTGCGGACTTTGCAAAACAATGGAACAATAATATAGTTTAAGAAAAAAAAGTGACCTACTTGCTTGAATTTTTTGCAAAACATATCGCTGTAGTTGTCAAATAATTAAGGAGATTTATGTTATTCTTATGTATATTTCTATTTGCCGACATGTCAGCTCTCCTAGACACAACATTACTAATAAGTAAAAACAAAGTTAATAAAACTAATTCATTTAGTCAGAAAGCTCTCTTTATCCCAACTTCGCTCATCTCCGCTCTCATAGACTATAACCTTAGCAGTCAAAACAGTCGCATTAATATTTTTATTCGCCCAAAGTAGTACAGTAGCCCAATAAAGCAAAACAAAATTTGCCTGAGGCTTTCACTGAAAACCCTGTACAAAGCGGTGGGTTCAGATAACGAATACACGAAAACAAATAAAATATTCTTTGTTCCATTGTTTGTTCTATGTTTTTTTATTCTGTGACCCTATGTGACGTCAAATGAGGGTGTTTTTTAACTAGACATTTACGTTTATCTGTATTTATAAGAGTATTAATTTGGGCCGGATTATAATGATACGTTTCCGCCGTTTTGGTTTTATTTTTTAATTGTTTTGAAGATAAGGGTTCGTGGAATCTATTTCATAATTTGACTGAATATTTTCTGTTTGATAAATGTACAAGTCAAGAGCTAGCTCGGTATCAGCTAGTCAGTGTTGACATAGATTAGTTAATAAAAACAGTTTATAAATATTATGGGTTGATTTCCTAAAGCAGTGCTCTAAGAAACTTGTTTATGTGACTTAACCGTGTATCTAAGATTCTTTAATTGGACATTTAAATGTAGATTCTTATACCTTTAAACCTTAGCAAAATCTTTAACTAACTTATGTTTAACAACTTCAACACAAGTGTAACCTCTAATAACATGAAGCAAAATCCCTTTATCCTACTTTATTCATACAAATAATATTCAACCTACATTTAACATCTAGAACAGTAACAAACACTAAGTATAAACCAACCCTATTATGCGAAACCGTAATCCAATAATCATAGTATTGCAAACCATGGCTTGCCGTCTTATATCTCAGCTTTACCCCCACAGTCGGTACATTCAAAGAGAAGCAAATGTGATTTCATGGGCTGAGTGATATAAACTCGTAAATAAGATTATACAGCACTGAGTGATAGCAATGGAAACTGTGTTATGTAATAATATCAGTCAGACATATGCGTACATATTATTTTATACTGCATAATTCTCGAGCTGTAAAGTTAGATAGAAGCATGTTAAATGTTGCATAGTATTTATAATGTATAGTTTGAAGAGAAGAATGGTCACACAGCCATTTGATAACGATTATAACAATTTTGAAGACTGTAAAATATTAGTTTTTTATAGAAATCAAACTCACATCACACAGTAAAATAGGTAGCATCTTGACCACCACCTAAACCACTGTGACTATGGCCATTATTTAAAAACTATCTTGCAATCAGGGCTTACCACAAAAGTATGAAATTATTTTAAAAGCTAATCATATTTACCTGTTGTCACACACGTCCCTGCCTATACCTTCGAGTATCACTGGCGTAAAATAATGTATGTATGATCAGGTACAAAGAGTTATGAAGATTAAATATGATTGAATCTATAAAACAGTGACATATAAGCGCTTATGTGGGTGTCTTCTTTTGAAAACATACCCTGTTTACATGTTTACTACGTGTTAAGAGTACATACTTACTAGAACGATGTTTCTAACAACCACTTAGTAAAACGACGGAACATTTTTAGTGTTTTAATGTTAGTCCGTAGAAGTAATCGGGTAATTTTACTTGTACACCCACATACTGTAGTTAGCTTATTGTTGGCTATAAATATCTAGGTACTACCTTTCTTTAGTGACAATGAAATAATAATGTAAATGTAGTGCTTTTCGTAATGTATAGCCAATTTCATTAGTATTGAAATTATTTCTCAGTAGCCCAATTCTCTACTACTATCGAGTATCGACAACCAGCTAGCTCTTGAAACATTTTGAATAAAAATTTGATCAGCGCCTTTAAATGTCAAACTGTCGATACTCGATGCTTCTAATTGTTGAGAATTGCGCTACAGTTCGCAATCAAGATAGACCATGATCATTTGGGACCCAACGCATAGAAAATTAATACTTTTCATTACTGTTTATACAGTGCTAAAATACATACTAAGTAGTAAACATGCATGATAGCTAAAAAAAGGCCTTGCTACGATAGATTTCATATCGTTTATTCAAATAACACGTCGAATATTACGTTAGTCGACCATATTTACGTAATAAATTCATTGCATAACCAAAAACCGTCTTAACTTAAATACAAACATCACATTTAGTTTATAACTACTTTATTTAATAGACACAATAATCTCTTAGCAGGATACGACGCACTCAGAAGGAACCGCAAACACCTGTTCGTTTCAAACCCTTTCCCTAATACGGATTGACGCGTAAATTTCAAAGTTCATGCATAAACAATACGAGGGGCTTCAATTAGTGAACTTAGGACATGCGTAAAATGTTTATACGCTGGGTAAAGGATTACGTCTATATGGATGTCAAACTTTACGTGCTGAGATGCTTTAAGATGTGCGACACGTGGCCCATGTATCCTTGTGGAGGTTTATATAAGCTTGCTATATGTATATTGTGTGTCGATACTTTATAGAAATTAAGGAAATTATACGTTATTTGCTTTTGTATGCAGAGTGTTCCTAAATAATGTCGACTTACGATAATTGTATCATAATGTAAGCCAATAGTAATTACATAAATATAAAGCGAATACTTTATATTATTATGTCCTTAAATAACCACTCACTTAAATATGAAATAAAATTTTCCTTATTTTTATAACTATAATATAAATAAAAATGGAGCGCAAAGTAACCATCGCGATTGATGGCAATCCAATTATAAATTTCTTAAAATTTCTCAGCAAAAATAAGCTTTTGATGTCTTTATCCGAATCGCTATCTCGAGTCTGGTTAGTCTTGGCTCGTTCGAGACCCCTCGAGAAGCAAGTTTAAAGATAAACCATAATTGAAATGTCACGAACATTCTTTCTGTAACTGTTCAGTATTACTACGATACAATGTTACGTCCAACACTCAAGCTTCACTGCTACAGTAACAACGTTATTATAGAATCAATACTCCATTTTTCCGATAACAAGATTAAACATTTATAAAGCGACACAAAACTCCCTGAAACTTGGCTCAACTTTCACTCTATTTAAATATCGAGTTGCCAAGCTGCTATCTCGAGGCTTGATTTTATTTAAACATGCGACTTTGGCTCCGTTTATAACTAAGAAAAATTATTTCCAAGCGTTCACCGTCAGGCGCTAGGATTTGAGTAATTCAATACCGGTTGAATTCAATTAAGATAGCAGTGTTCAAATCAGGTCAATCAGCATATTTTGGACAGCTTTCAATTTCTGGATACGGATTTCATGGACCTCAAATGCCTAAGTGATCCTTGCACTATACATCAAAGTATTTTAAAACAACATCACTCGTAAAATAGATGGCTTAGTGCAATATATGGACATAAACAGAACATATCTTTGATGTATTTCTGGGGTACATAGATAATATTATTCATGAGATCCGGGACAAAAAACCTTCCTAATTTGGGATACGAAGTCTTACATTCTTATAAAAATAAAGGTTCATTGGTTGAAATAAAAATACCCCACGTCTTTTTTACGTAGATGAAAAATAACGGGTGTACAATGGTTTTGTTGTGCAATTTCCTGTTTAACAGAAGACTGTGGAACGAAATATGATCAACTGGAGGCCAGTCGGGCCGTGCCAACCGTATTTATTTGTCTTGTTAGTGCAAATCTATCGGAAAAACGACAATAGCACAACACACAAAGCTACATATACAACTGACAGACAAAGATTTATATTTTTACGTTTTATTTGCGGCAATTTGATATTGGGGTTGAAGGGAACGATTCCTTTTATGTGATTGTGATTCATGGCTTCGTAATGTATTGGTCTCTTTAGTTCTGTTACGTGATGAAAATCTTGTTTTCGAGTTAATACAGTCGAATACAAAGAAAAAAAACGAACAAAAATAAAATTATAACCAAACTGACATTAATTATTTATAATATTAAAATGTATGAAAATCATAAATGAAACCATATCAGAAACTTCCTCCAGCAGCACAAGTCTAAAATAATATTATACTATACATATAAAATATTATAAATACGTACAATAATACATAGAAAAATGCGATACTTAATAATATTATATACTTTTCATAATACTGTTGTTCTATACGTGGAATTTGCGTTCAACAGCTGAATTACATAACCAATTCTAGATATCGGTTCCCGAATCTCACAATAGCGGTTTAAACAAAGACGCGGATACATAAACGGTATTATGATATTATATATAAATAATATTGATTGCTCGTCTGTCGCCCCAAGTTCATTAATTTATATAACTCTGGGTGGGAATGGGACAAAATTCCATTACATTTACCAAATGGTACACGTACACTGCTATACGTCTTGGAATTAAACTATTACATATTTTGAACCATCATTTTGGGAAGAAAATAATTTATTACTGGTAAAAAAATATTTTATGTTTTTCCCAACAGTAAGTGTCTTTACAGCTATATTTTTTATGAATGAACCGCTTTTTACCACCCTTTTTCAACCCATTTTAAATGCAAGAAACACTGACCAACGATTAAAATAGAAAACCATTGCAAAAACTTTTTTCTGGTGTGATTTTATTTGATTTTTAAATACTTTGTATTATGTTCATATCAGAAGATCACACAAGAGCAAGGTAAGATAATCAAAGCTTTTTCTCAAAAAGACACTAGTCAAATCTAAATAAAATCTTAAAAAAAAAGTATGTTTATCACAGTTATCACTATACCACGATATATCAACTAAATAAAAATTAAACAACACAGCCACACTCGTGCAATATAAATGGTCGACGATTTCCTAAGCTCGTCACGTGCGATTTTGGTCAGCCGGTCTCAAACCGCATACGGTACAAATCTCCAGCATCCATACTGCATCCAACATGTGCTAAGAAAATGACATTTTATCCCTCAACAATTTAAACAGCCATCTTTAAATTCAACCTATGAAAACGTGATTCGGATATAAGAATGCAATGAAGTAGTACATCAATACTTTAGAAAATATTTCGTCTCCTATTACACCCATTGATGAATCTTTAAAAAAAGGTAGCCTATATTTTGTTCCGGTTTTTCATCTAACAGCACACAAAATTTAATCAAAATCAATTCAGTACTTTAGCCGTAAAGGCCTCGCCGAGCGACTTTCACGTTTATTATAATTAGTTAGTATTAATTGCTACGGAAGCACGGATAACACTTATTAAAGACCCCGAATAAATACTATGTAAATGCCTTAATCTATTCTATCCCTACCAAAAGTCGATGTAAATATACGACTACCACAAAGAACACATTTGTAAACGTCCATTTGAAATAACTGTACCTACAATACTACAATCGCTCTTTGTTTTCCCAACTCAGATAGCTGTACCAACGTGTTAACGACGTCCTAATGCACCAAACACAGTCACTTCAATCGTTTACTCAACGCCCAGGCAAGAACACCAATATTTATTTAGTACTTGTACCTCGAACAGTGTACGCACACCATCAGTCGGTCTCGACGTGATAAATCAATCCCGACTCGGCCTTTCAACCCCAATACTACTGCTATTGATAATTAATAGATGCTGTTATTTAACGAAACTCGCTGAATAAGAAACCGCTTCATTGAAATGTCCATATTTATGCAAAAAGGAACCACACAGCAAATACGTACTTTTGAGATATCAAAGGTTTTACAAAAACATGTGCAGCTCTATCAGTTGTAGTTGGTTCTGTTCTGCTTTTAATAAACCCTATTTCTGAGGCGAAAATCGCGTCGTTCTTTTTTGTATAAGGTTTTAGACCATTTCTATATTAGTATGCCGCTAAAAAATAAAAATCGAAAAATTGTCGTGTGGTTCCATTTTGCATAATTACGGACAAATCAAGTGGAATTGATGAAGTTCCCAGTAATGGTGAGTGCCGCCCACGGATCGTTAATTTATTAAAATATTAGTTTTATAAAATTAATTTTAGTAATAGAGTTTTAAGAAAATCTATTTCAGGTTGAAAGTATTTTATCCTACGCAATAATTGAGTAATCTAAATATTTAAGTATGTTCTTAATAAATGAGAAATACAAAGCATTGCAAATAAAGCCTACTAAATACTTTCTATATTTCTTGTATCCATGGACAGATTTCCTTACTGTCAGTTGAATTCTGAAACGTTTTGTGTGGAAGATCTCTCAAAATGCAACAGAAGATTAAAAAATATATCCAAGTTTATGAAGTCAGCCATTAAATTACTCAATAAAATTTACAAAACACAAACATCTAGACCACTAATACGACGATATAAACATTGTCAGCTCAATTTAGAAGGTCACAAAATATGGTGAAACATGAAGCCGTAAAATATACCAAAATATACTCCCTAATTTAATGTGGCGCCTTCAAAACATATCTCTATAAACACGAAGGGCCCGAGCTCGTACTAGGAGCTACCTCGTAAAAACGTATAGGTGACAACACATCCCGGCGCATAAACCATCGAATTTATTTCCGATATAAACATTGAAACGCAAAACAAAAACAAAGAGGTTCTGAACACGCTTTCCGTTATATCTAAAGGGACATCTTCATGACAATCGTCCGTGGGTACACAGCTTCTATTTATTTTATTTTTTAAAAAGACAACTCTCGCATTAAGAATTGCTCTTGTGTCGCGGGGACTTTTACAAACATTTAAACAAAGCACAACCAGACCCGAAACAATTATTTGTGGATCAAATAATTGCTCCGTGTGGGAATCAAACCTCCCGACGCAGTAGTATCGGCGTGGCGACCTAAACCACTGCGCCACGGAGGTCGAAGTTACGTTCCGTTGTAGCAGCGATCGTATCTTCTCTAATATGCATGGAGCTGGAAAGAACCAATTCCATTAGAGAATCATCCCTTTTCTGCAAGCATCAGATTCTAAAGGTATTTTTGATCCGCTAAAACATATTGTGCTGAGATGCATTGAAAATTCTTTGATGTTCCCATTTACATGGCTTCGTCGTCGCTTTTTAATTTGTGCGGAACTCTTTCATCCTTTGTAAAGAGCTAATAAGATTGGATTCATACAATGTACTCACATTGTTTGTAAAAATACGTGTGCCAGTATTACTTTGAAACGGTTGTTATTATGATACTTTTTTTCAGTTTCAAAATAACCCATTGGCTGAATTGTTTTTACGATCATATCCTAGTTTCATGGTAAACAAAAGTATTCAGTGAATTGAAATCAAAAGCTTAAGTCAAACATTTCAAAAATAACATAATTTAGAATTTATGTAAGCAAAGTAAATTATTGTTCAAAATTCTATTTATAGACATTTGAGAGGTTTTTATCAAATATTAACAGAGCACTTAGAATCAGTTTATATTGACTAAATAAGTCATTAATTTACAATCTAAGCCCACGCGGCTATATTTTTTCAATTGTGTTAAAGATGTAGCTCATTACTTTCGTAGCTATAGATACAATTACTCGGCAAATAGTATCCTAATTAGTTAAACTGTAATGTCTTGAAACAAAAATAAGCAAACGAACGCGCATTTGCTTTTCGATTTTTTTTTTCAAAGCAATTTTTTTTTCGACCATTCACTGTCCCACTGCAGGGCAAGGGTCTCCTCCAAAACTAGAGAAGGGTTAGGCTTTAAGTCCGCCACGCTGGCCAAATGCGGATTCGGGACATTGCATACCCTTAATAAATGTATTAAACAAATAGGCATGCAAAGTTTCATCACGATGTTTTCCTTCACCATTAGAGCAAGTGATAATTATTTCTAATACACACATAACTTCGAAAAGTCCTGTTTTGCCTTGGGTTCGAACTTACCAAGCTAATTATCACAACGAAAGTAATCCGAGACTTTAAAATCGTCACACCGTTTGATTGGTAGCTCGCCGAGGTGAGATTAGCAAAGGCATTCAGCGCAAATACCATCGGATCCGTAGACAGCAGTATTCGGTTTTAGTTTCTAGTCAACGGCTCAAACAACAATGGTCGACTTCAATCCATTTCCGAACACAAATCTCGCACCGTCGACGTTGACTTTACTCGAATATCGAAGTGGATCTGCGAATCGTGTTTACGGTATTATTTCTGGCCTGTATCTATTTCGGATAGTTCTGTTGTTAAAAATATCCGTGGTTATGTTTTTTTTTCTTTCAGTAAGGTTTTCCCTGTTTTTGTTTACATACTGTTGATATGTCTGTTACGTCTTGGTATTTTGTAGACTCTTAAAGACTATTGAAATGCAAATATTAAACGTAATCACCGTAAGATTCTGAACTAATAATTATATCTATTATTATAAATGCGAATTTTAATTTCCTTAATTCTATGTTTTTTTCAAAGACATGTTTTTTTACTGCCTGCGTAGCGCAGTGGTTTAGGTCGCCACGCCACTACCATTGCGTCGGGAGATCGTGGGTTCGATTCCTACACCGGACAATTATTTGTGCGATCCCCAAATAATTGTTTCGGGTCTGGTTGCACTTTGTGTCCGTTGCTTGTATGTTTGTAGAAGTCCGCGTGACGCAAGTTGTACTAAAAAAAACTATGAACTTAACGCTGGTTTAAATGACGAGTAAGAGAATTAGACCATAGAAATGGAAATATTTTTCAACAAAATAAATAAAAACGTGGGCGAAAAACGAACTTTATTTGCTAAAATGCTTTGTTTTCGGAATAGAATTATTATCCGCGATACATTAAATATGATCTAGACAAAGTACTTTAGCTTTATTGCCGTACAAGTTAATCCCTTTTATCGAACTACATATCCAATAGAATGGGCGCAATTTGTTGATAAATTGCGAAACTTATTTTAATCTCATCATATCGTAAATTGTACTGGAATATTATGTACTGTGATAGTTAACGTAACTGTTATATAAAATATTCATACTATTTTCGCAAAAATACTTATGAGAAACATCAAACAAATCAATAACTTTAAACAAACACAAAATACTTATGGGAAACATCAAGGAAATCAAGGTAAACCGCATAATCACGTTGATTCTCACTCAATATAAGATAGCAACTACTGCATCAACAAACAAAACATTCACTATTGTTTCCACGAAAAACAGTCGGCGTAATGAAATTGGACTGGGCACGGGATGGACGCCCCTAAATAGATAACATCTCTAGTAACTTCCAAAGACTTAGACGAGAATAATTAGTTTAATGAACGCTCTGTATTTGGAATAAAAGGGATTTTTCCCCTGCTTAGATTTATCGCGTGGATGAAAAACAAACGTTATTCCATTTTGTTTGATAGCTATCTTATCTGACGTACACATAAATAATGCTGATGATATTTTTGTTTGTTCTCTGACAGATTAGGCTGAATAACAAATAAATGTAGGTTGAAAAATTGTTTGCATTAAATCTTAGTAGTATTATAAATACGAAAGTTTGGATGTTAGGATCTTTTGATAGATGTTTCTTACTCAATCATTGCAAAACTACGGAACATTTTTAACAAGTTGTTTGGCTACACATGTAAATGTGTAGCCAAACAACTTGAACATAAGCAGGTGTTTTATAAAGAAAACTTTACACAAATAAAATGGAGAAGTCGATCGGTTGACTGTTCCACCAATCGGTCATCGTTGTAGCACCCTGCTATTTCCAAGCAGACCTAAAAATCGTTCATTATTATGTAGCGAAATAGTTTTAGTTGTTTAATGACATCTATAGATCGTAGAGTAGCGCATGGGATTATTTTAACCCCAGAAAATATATACAAACAGACCAAGCCGCAAGCCGAAGCTAGGTTACAACTAAATGGAGGACGAAAGTTGTTCGAACAAAATTGCAAATCTAGAACACAAATACTTGAAATACCTATTTGTGTTCTGTGTTGGCGTCATTTACGAATGTCTTTCAATTCATATTTATGATCTGTAAAGATAAAAATATAAATTGTAAGCAATATAGTAATATTTTCGAGGCTGTTTTGAGATGAGTTAAATAATATCTAGCACAATGATTAAATCTATAGTACGAGTACAAAATGGAGCAATTGTTTGTTCTACATAGAAACAATTATTTTGGTTAAATATGACAAAAAATTTAGCACTTATCGAAATATCTTTTTCTGTGCCATTATTTATGATATTCTTAGAATGTATATTCTATTTAAGGATTGATTATACCAAAACGTAAAATCAAAACAACGTCCGATGTGATTTATCATTTTAACAATGATGGTTAATTTCGGTATGTTTATATTAATAAATAAATATTACCTATCTTTGTACCACTGCTGGGAAAGTTTCTTCCAGAATGAGCATCGGATCAAGCCTTGAATAACGTAAACTGTCACTCACTATCTTGATAAATAAGATTATTATCGTATCTAAAAATTTCCGACCTCAAGCTTTAATTACTTTAAAAATAAAACAGCAACAACATATTAGCCCAATCATTGAACATAGCATATGTAACAACAGAATTTTCTCGCGTTTTGAACCGTTGAAAATTCACGCTTAATTTCACGCCATTGAAAATAATATTGAATACAAAATACATTACGGGGCAATACAAATCTGATTTTAAATGTATTCCGTTTTGTTGTGATTTATGATTGTGTGTTTAATTTTATTTTAACATTTAACTGTTGTAATAGTTGTTTGGATTCCTTTGTTATAATTAAAAAAATGTTTAAGTACTTTTGTGATCTGTAGCGCGATTCTCTATATCACCCGAATAACGACTACCGGCTAGCTCTCAAAAAAAATGTTTGTTGAGAACTGAGCTACTGAAATGTTGTATGGCAACTGGTAATCGCGAGGTTTTAGGTTCCATTCTTGGGAACAAATGATGTTAAGTTTTTCCGATCCGATTCCGATTATTTTAGTTACCGACAAATTTGTAACGAGTCTGGTATATGGCAATTGGCTTGCCCTTTTTCCTACATGTAATATTTTAAAACGTGAAATGTAAAGGCATTTTATATGCTCTGTTTACAATAATCTAGTGAACGTGTACCAACTAGCATCCTCGTCTTCATAAAAAATATTAGTATACCCATATCTAATACTAGCTGACCCGCGCAACTTCGCTTGCGTCACATTAAAGAGAATGGGTGAATTTTTTCCCCGTTTTTGTAACATTTTTTACTGGTATTCTGCTCCTATTCGTCGTAGCGTAATGATATATAGCCTACAGCCTTCCTCGATAAATGTCTAACACTGAAAGAATTTTTCAAATCGGATCAGTGGTTTTTGAGATTAGCGCGTTCAAACAAACAAACAAACTCTTCAGCTTTATAATATCAGTATAGATAAACTATTAGTTATTTTCATTAGAGCGTAATTAATAAGTTAAATAGTCACACATTTCGTTTGCACCCCGTGATTCCGAATAGGTAACTTGTTATCTTCAATTTCTGTCAATTATTTCCACTTATTCGAAATATCGCGATCCTTATTTCAGTAATTATTACAGCTCAATAAACACTTATTCGGTTGAAATAATCATCGAATTCAAATGTAGACTTTATTTACTATAAGAAATAACTTTGAGCCGTCATCTTTGATGTGTTGAAAGTAAATATTTAATGTGATCCATTTAATATTTATTTTCGCGCTTACACGTTATCGTTTCCTTCAAAAACTCTTTAAAAAAAGTAAACATAAAATGTAACTGGCTGTGCAGTCTGGGCGTTTGTGTATACTGCCTCCGTAGAGCAATGGTTTAGGTCGCCACGCCACTACTATTGCGTCGGGAGGTCGTGGATTCGATTCCCACTCGGAACAATTATTTGTGCTATCCAGAAATAACTGTTTCAGATCTGGTTGTTACTCGGTGTCCGGTGTTTGTAAAATTCCCCGCGACACAAGAGCAATTCTTAGTGCGGGAGTATTCTTAAAAAAAAAGAAGATCACAGGGTCCTGGGTTCATTTCCTGTGTCGGGCAAAGTACTATTGCTAATATCTTCCAATAGTTGCCTAGAGTTTGGTAGCTTACTATCTGTTATTTGGCAATAGGTTCACCCCCTATTACATAAGACTAACATTGTTAATGGCGACCCGTGTAAATTCTTTACATCTTTCCCTATACTTTTGGGTACATCAGGTGGTTGTATGTTAAAAGTGTTCGATGTTTTTCGAGTTTCCTTCACGGCTTATTCGGCCTTCCAATTATTTCGGATCTTCTTGCACTGTAAATTACTAGGAAGGTTTGGGGACAATCCCCGAATCTCCGAATATCAAATAAAGGAAGTGACCCTTATTTAGTTGGTTAGAGTAGAATGAACTTTTTAGTCATTATTATTGAGTTGAAAAAGTAGCTATTTCTACCAATGTTACGCTTTTTAGAAATAAACCGAAAATTTAAGTATCCTAATATGATTATTTATTGCTGCGTGTAAAAGCAATAAAAATATCATACCTACCTGACTGTCGATATGATACCAAACTAAAAAAAAAGGTTGTGATTATCAATATTTTTTCGTACAACACAGTCTAAGAACTCACTGGTTAATAAAATGCTTATCTCTTGATAATAAAATTCAATTTTGTATCATTATTAAATATTTCTTAGCTTGGAATCCACACATTATTATGTACTTCTCCTAGTTCACTTTTTTTTGTCTCTTAATCGAATTAAGCCAAACTCATAGTAAACTTATAATGTAAAATGAGCTATCCTAACTGATACTTAATACTTTGTTATGTCTAGTAACATAATAGCAAGAGTCCCCTATCCATGATCGCAAGCCGGTCCCAATAGACTGACCAGACTATTACCGAGAAGTGCCCCGGGCCAGCATAAAGCATTATCAGTGTACAGCAATACACATTACTAACTACTACCTACTAACTATCAGTGTCCCTTCCCTGGGCAATCTGGAGGCAAATAACTAGTTAAAATTATTTTTAAATACCTTAAAGGGCTGTAAAGATTATCGTCTAATTGTATACGGGGTAAAATAAAGCTCTAAATAGTTGTGCAGTGTTTTGTCTCTTTCACTCATTTACTGACTCAAAATTGAATGAAAGTGACAAAATACTGTTAAACTAATTAGAGCATGGATTTTCCGAGATGTTTATAAGTAAAGTAGAAAAAATCTATATTTGAAGATACAGAGATAAATAACTATTTATAAAACTTGGATAATTATATTAGACAGATTTAATAGAAAATGTTTTCAGCGAACCAATGTCTAACATAACACATTAAGCATCCGTATAAACATCCTCCAAAACAAATACAGCAATACTGTCAATTAACAACAAAAATAAGAAGATTTCCTAGCGTTTACGTGTTCATATTATGTTTCCATCACTCGCTACTCCAAGCTGCACGCTGCACGAATTGTTTCATTCGAGGACAAACGAAACAAGTTAAATTACATTGTAGCGAACCGTTTCCATTGAAAGACAACGTTGTTTTTTCTACAAAGCGAAACAACCTGTGTCTGTCAGTGTTCTTTTATCACAGTACTCTTATATCACGGCTGTATCAAGTGGATTGCTTTGGCAAATTCCTTTGATTCTATGCGTGTATTTGGAAAATTCCGGTGTAAATTGTGAACGTACGTGACTGAAAAGAGAATATGAGGAGGTCATGGCACGTTAATTTGTAAAAGACAGAAGCTCGGGAAAAGAACGCTCTTTCTCTTTTATTTAGAACTATGTGAGGAAATGGTTTTGTATGTGAACGAGGTCTTATTAGTTTTCTTGCTTGCTTGTTTAGTTTAAACTTTGAAATAAAACTATTAAACCGTTTGATCATGGGTTGATACTTTCCTTTTTTTAAGTAGTTCATTGTTTTCACAAATAAAATAGGGGAAGCCAATAAAATTATGTTAATTCATTATTTTATGAGCGTTTTGTTTAGATATCACTGCCAGTATTGCGCAAAATCGTCCGGATGCTATATAAATATTTATAACATTGGAAAAGTCTGGATAATTCAAAACGTCACGACTTTATTTTGACTTGGTAGGATGCGAATTTAAATTGTTGTTTTAAAGCACCTCCCTTACATTATCGGATTATCTAGGTACCTTTTAGGCCACAGCTGTTAAGGCCCACGCTAAAATTACGAGGGCTCTTAACTCAAAAGCTTATTACCCGACTTAGGAGAGGTGCTGTGTTTACGTTACTGTTGTGTACAAGGACAATTCTATGCAAAACTATATCAACAATAGTTTGTTTCTCTATTTATTATTTTCCTCAAATATCTGCTGGGATGTACCTAATGCGACTTTTTACGTGCCCCCCGAAGCACGAAAACGCTCATTTCAAATTCCACTATAAGGTCACCCATCAAGAGAATGACCGCGCCCACGGTTGCTTAACCCACATATCTTTTACCGACCGGTGAGCACAACTGGCTATGAGGGCCTCATATTACTGCAGTTTAGGTTTACAATGTATTTAATTCTTTTTTTTATGATTTTTTAACCTTCAAAAAAGGAGGAGGTTGTCATTTCGTTGGAATCTTTTTTTAAGCTCTTAGTGTAAGTATGAATAATTGTAATGTCTAGGTTTCATAAATAATGAAGGCATTTTTTTAATTATGATCTCATAATATTTGATGATAAGATGTTTAATTGTGACGTCACTAGCAATAAGGCCGTCGATTGATCTTCAACATTTTCAAAATGCAGGAAACATATTGAAGGAAAAATATATCTTACTTAGTAAATATTTATCAAGTAAACAGTTTTGAGGAAAATAAATATCACCCTCATACAGGAAAAAGGAAAATCGCGTTATGTAATTTGTTATGTAATATTATGGACTACATAATCAATTGGCGTTTTTACGGAATAATTACTATTTACATAAGAATTCGAAGATTTTGAAATATATTGCTGCGTGTAGAGATAATTTGTTATTTACCCTATTCGCTAAAAGAGAGGTAGGCTTTACATTCATGTGACATCGTAGCTCCCAAACGGATATATCGATTTTGATAAGACTTGGATTATTCATTAACTCTAATTTATGTTGACTAAGTCAAGCGTTTGATAATAATCAACAATCACACATTTTCCTTTATGGGTCCTGTAAACCTTCACCTCCAAATTATATAAATTTTTTGTCATTTTTTTCAGTAATAAATTCGAGATAAGATGCCACACTTCTTAGGCATATTATAGTTGTTAACATTAAAGCTAAACTAACCTGTAGCTCGATTCTCTACTACTATCGACTACCGATGGATTGTCATTGAGAAATTTTGTATGAAAATCTGATCAGTGCCTCTGACGGGCATTGTAGGAACTACTTTGGCAGTACATTCTTAATGTCAAACTTTCGATACCCGACAGCACCGACTGTACAGAATCGCGCTACTACTGGAGAGATACAGCAATGAGCTAAAATCACCTCGTAACATGAGCCAAAGCTATACCAATATTAACACAGCCTTGAAGTTCGCAATACAATTAATTCTCATAACTATTACTGTATATTTATAAGCTAAGCACAGTCGCAAACCCAACGACGTTAAATGGCTTCTAGAAATTATAATCAATAGCGCGTTTGGAAATTGAATTTTACGATTAAAATTGTAGCTGTAATTATTTAAGAACTTACGCAACTAATGCCTGGTTAAATTTAATGAGTGGTGTAAATCTTTGAAATAATGTAGGCTGTAAAATGTTATGGGACTCGTAACTAAGACTCTACTTAGTTAGGGCTCTGTGTAGGCACGAAATATGGTGTTCTAAAATCTGAATATATTATTTTATTATTATTAAATTATTTGTATATAATAGGATACAGGTATTAATGTGACCACAAGCTTTACCTTAAAATTAACCAGATGTTTCGGCGCAGGTTACACTGGCCGGGCCGTGGTCGCAGCCTTACTGAATGGGGCATTCCAAAGTAAAATAAATAAAAACGCAACGCCAAAGTCTTCCAATAAAAATAATAATTTGTACTTGATACTATACAATATTTAGAAATGAACACTACACGCAAAAGACACAAAAAAATATATTCAAAGATAAAAATCAAACGAAACAAAATAAAAACAACACCACATACTTTCCCCGTACCTTTATAAAACACGCGGCCACGTTTATCGCACCCCTATAATAAAAAAAACCGTCACCAACCAAATAGTACAAAGTGTGAAACTCGCACACGCTGACCCAAAAGCACGTTTTTCAAATTCCATCTAAAAGAGAGTATTTTGGGAAATTAAGAAAAATGCGAACAATGCCAACGGACGGAGTGGCCTTAAATAATAAAACACGAGCGAAATAAAGCACTATAAACTATTCAAAACCATTTCAGCTACTCACGTGTCTGTTACGGTTTGTCGGCCTTTTCCGTCACTGCTGCGAGCGATAAAAGCCTCTATTCCACTTGTATATTAGACCCATGGTCCCGTGGGAACGATTTGCATTCCGCAATCAGGTGAGCGACGAGGGTCTAAGATTCACACATCTCAACAATTCCGAGTTTGTTGTTGACTGATTTTGTACAGCGTAGCAAAATGTTGTTTTACAGCACCAATAAACATGTAGGGGAACTTTGTTTTGTTTCCAATTGAAATGAAATGATATTTGTTCCGTTTAGATATTTATTGGTTTATACTAGTGGTCATCATCTCAGAAGCTTTTGTTTCTGATTCACCTTAGGAATACCATGCCAGTGGAACGGATTCTGTTTCACGCGACTAACTGGCTTAAGTTTATAATAATTTATAGCTACAAATTCTAAGTAACACCAAAGACCGTTTTATTTTTCAGTGCTTTTTGTTATGTTGGTTTACTTTCAGACTGAATAACTATACTAATAATCAAACTATAATCCATTAAACAGGAAGAAACAAATAAAACTTGGTGAATCTCGATGACTATAAAATCTTTTATAACAAAATTTAAGTGCGGAATACAATGGCGGAATATTAAAATTTTATTGTCACTAGTATTGAATAAGTAAATTACTGTGACCGATATAAAACTAACTAAAACTGAGATTATCATAAAATTCGTATCATTATATTTTATAACTGTAGAGCAAAAGTTACTTCAAATATAATTATTATGACACTAACTGTCCCGTGTAGATCTACTTGCATACCATTTAAATAAACGTAAAAACGAGCAATTTCTATTTGATTTTTTTTTACTTCATCCCGAAATTAAAAATAAGAAAATACAGTAAAAAAAGAAAATACGGTAATTTATGAATGACTAGCTGACCCGCGCAACTTCGCTTGCGTCACATAAGAGAGAATGCGTCATAATTTTCCCCGTTTTTGTTACTTTTTTTACTGTTACTCTGCTCCTATTGGTCGTAGCGTGATGATATATAGCCTATAGCCTTCCTCGATAAATGGGCTATCTAACACTGAAAGAATTTTTAAAATCGAACCAGTAATATGAGAGATGAGAGATTAGCAAATAAATACCTACTACTTATAAAGATCTTTATTTTTTACTTGACTATAATATATCTACTTATGAAATGGTGTCTGTATCGGAAGGAAGCGCAACTAAGATTCCCTATTATCTCTTATAGTAACGTTACTAAGTACTTAAAGCTTTAAGAAGTACTGAACAGCTGAGCTTGAGACTATCGGAGCTACTTATAATTCCTCCATAAGAAGATCTTTTGAAAGTGGTTATTTTCAATAGTAGTAGAGTTTTTCAAAAAGCTGATTTTATTACAGTCAGAATTCCCCGGTTTTTGAATATCATGTTCATATTTTATAATCCAGTTTCATATTCGGTAAAATTACAGCCAACGTTTTTCTATATTTAGAAAATTCCCAGAAGTTTGGTCCTAATACCAAAAGCAGACTGCAATGTAAATGATTCTGGGAAATTTATTTGATACGAGTTTACTAAAACCAAAATCGTGTTTTTAATGAATTACAGAGGGAGGATTCGAAAATACAGCTTACACAAATTTCGGGTAGCTATTTTTTATACTTCGCCATATATATTATATTATATTTTTTAAAATACTACTCCTTCTCTAAGACTTGCTTTGTGTGTCGCATTTACTTTTAGAAACAGCGGACACAAAGCACAATCAGACCCGAAAAAAATATTTGTGAATCGCACAAACAATTGTTCCATTTGGGAATCGAGCCCACGACCTCCCGTCGCAATAGTAGCGGCGTGGCGGCTTAACTACTGCGCCACGGAGGCAGTAAGATCATATTTTTAATTACTTATTTACCGTTTGTCTGTCAATTGGCGGGTAAAACATCTACGCGGTATTAGCTAAAGATCATGTAGGCATAACAATTTGACAAACAATATAATGTTAATAAGGAAAGAGAACTACTATCATCTTAACCAAAGACTTTTCAAACAGGAGATACCTAACAAAAACCACACGGCAGATACTTCAACCAAATTACTTGCGCTAATGACGTCACACTCAACTCCCACTTCACCACACACCGACTTATTTTGTTTTCGCCAAACATGGCATTGTAATTTCTCATATGTTTTCGTATGCCGAGATCCGCCGAAGGGCATATTGATAAACGAGCGCTTAGGCCTTACGACAAGCATACAAATATATTGCCACGTATATTTCATGTTTAACGTCCCGCCCGGCTTCCCACGATGTTTAATAGACGCTGATTCCAGATTCTTTGCCAGGATATGCGAATAGCACTTGACGAATAAAGTTGAATAAATGTGCTTGTCGTGTACTACGTTTGTTTGCGTTACGGTTCCCGTCTTAGTGAAAAATTGGCTGACTTGTTCAAGTTAAGTGTACATTCCTTAGCTTCCCTTTTACGACATTAACTTTGAAACAGATAACATTACACCAAGACACTTAAAAATAATCAAAATGTAATCCAATAGATAGGTACTTATATTTGTACGGTAATATTGGTGGTAGCTCTTTACATAATAATCAATGGATTGTAGAAGAAAAACTGTAAAAAAATATTTTTATAAAAAGATTAAAAAACGAATAAAAAGAGTGGCCAGGAGTTTCGTGCCAGCTCTTTTCATTGGCTTAGCTTCCGAACTGGCGGTAAATTCAACTTCAGTATTTGACCATCAAAAATACACTTATGATTTCTTATTCACTTAATCTTTTATATCAAGCACAGAATATAACTTTCTTTACAAAACGTTAAGACGTTCCTGTTTTCATTGTTTTAGGGAAGCGAGTATGATGCCTTCATGTAGTACAGTATATTACTAAGTAGTAGTTTAGCTAAAGTTTAAGCGGTACTATATAATAGAGTAATTTAGTTAGAAGACAAGGAACAACCCCTTCTCAAACATAATTAGCATAACAATTAGCCACCTGCAGCTGAAGACATTATCCTGAAACACGTTATTCTCTATACTTATCTGTAACGAGGGAAATAATGCAAAATATTATTATGAGGGAGCGTTGCCCGTGGGAGTTTCGTTTTGCGATAATGTTCGATTTAAGAAGGTTGTAAAATATTTTACGACGCCAGCTACTCGGTGCCATTGAGACGCACTCCCTTGCCAATTATTACTGCTAACTGCAGATGTACACGAATTATTGTGCGGTGTTTGGATCGTTGTTGTTGATTTTCATTGTTGATGATTGTGAAGTGATTTAGGTATGATTTTCTTGTTTTAATTTTTTTTTTTAAAACAAGATTTTTTACTTAATACTTCTACGTTCTTGTCTTTTTATGATTTTTTTATGTGTTCTGGAAAATCTTGACTCTTGGTAAACTTAATGTCATTAATTATGTTAATAAATAAGTATATATCCGATGTATTAATCGGTAATAGAATAAATACGAGGCGGGTTTCTATTTCATAACTTTTAAACTCTCGCGTTGCATGTTTGATGTATAATAGAACACGGGAATTAACGCGAACACGCATTTTACCTTAAAATGCGTAACGTTTCGGCGCAGGTTGCACTCGCCGTGGTCGCTGTTCCTTGAAAAGCTCTAATACTAGTATGGTAGCTCTATAATACCAGTAGTAATCAATAATAATATTACTCCCTTTCTCTTTCTTCGTGGTTATTACTGAAATATCACAACAAGACAATTAAAGTGTCGCACTTTTGTAAAATAATAATTAATTATTTCGTTTTTATTTCATCTAGTATCCAACTGTTTCAGTGATTTAAAACTTTGCATCAAAATTATTATTAATGATCCTGTCATACATACATTAAAAACTCTATTAGAAGAAAATTAATTACATCGAAATATTATTTTAATACTGCGGGCGAATATAATCTTTGCTGAGGACATGTTTAATTAATAAAACATCAAAAGCTGTATGCGTCGCGTTGTCTATGACATATTTATAATGGACAACACTAGTTAGTGTAGGGCCATTAAAACAAAAAATAGTTTATCACTATGGAACATGACGCAGTCATTAATTATAATATGAGTGAAAAGTTTTTTTCAATGTGGTTTAAAATTGATTTTCGCAGAACAATTTTGCAAAAACGAAAATATCAAATTTTGAATGCTAATTATAAAATGAGTGGTATTTTTTCTTTTTATGAGTTTCAGTGCCGTTTCGTTGTTAGTCTGCATTTGCATTTTTTTTAGCTAAAACGTTGTCAAATTAGATTTTTAATGCAATCAAATTTACGAAATGCTGGTATAACTTGCTTTCGGTGTATAATTTGAAATGTATGTTTTGTTAGACTATTAAAACATTGGCACTATAGCTTGGCACAATACAAATATTAAAATGAAGACAAAAATATAGATATTGGTACGATACAAGAGACAGGAGAGATAAATAAATTACAGTCCCAAAATGCATTCGTTTTAGGTTTAACTTCAAACATTTCAATATAAATCTTCAATTTACTTATAAACTTGCCACATTGTACACAAAATACATTATAATCTAACAATACTTGACTGTAACAATATTTCAGAAGTGAGAGTCCCTGAATAGTAATAACCATTTTCATGAAAGCCACTAAGGCCAAGGGACGCGTAGTTAAATGCATTGCAATGTGTTTCTCACATTTTGCCCACTGCGGAACGGCTGCTTTATGAATATATGGCTGATAGCTATATGTAGTGTTTATATAGTTTACTTTACGTAGTGTGTATTTAGTCATTGAAATGGAAATATGTTTTAGGATATTTGAGAAGTAATGACGATCTATAGAAATACTTCTATAGCTCGATTCTCTACTACTTTTTAATATAGCAATATAGTGAATTCATTGTTTTCCACAGGGCCAATATTGAAATAAAAGAACAATTAGAAAAACCTGATCTAGGCATCAAATACAAGAAAAGTGAACTATACGCTGACGCTCAAACCCATGGAAGTATGCAAAAAAACAATATAATAGTAGCTCGATTCTCTACAATTTGAACCATCAAGTATCGAGAGATTGACATTTAAAACTATAAGTACCTACTGCAAAAATAGTTTCTACGACGCCCGCTAGGGGCGCTGATGAGATTGTCATTTGCAAATTTCTCGATATCTAGCCGGTTGCCGATACTCGATAGTTGTACAGAATCGCGCCATAGGATTTTTCTTTTTAATTCACCCGCCAATTTCAAGGCCACAGTTCAAAAAGACACTTTACTATCAAAATGAGGTTTGTTAGGTTTGCAATAATTTCATTGCTGTCAGGTACATAGCCCCGCGAGCAACATTTGTTTAGTTTATCTTCGCTCGTTGTGCTCCCACTGGATTTATAATTACTAGTTGCTCATTTTACAGATATTGTTTATACCAAATTATACGGTTATTGTTATTGAATAAATAGTTTTGGTTGAAACTAAGTTGTCGCTGTTTAGTTTTGAATTTGATATCCAAATAATATAAAATTCAAGCTTGGAAATATATTTAACTTAGTAAACAATTTTTGTCAAAAATTAGGCGAACTGAAGTCAATTAAAATAAGGCGAAAAAATACATGGTTGCGTTTATCAATGCAATTCATCGTCAATGTCATTTCCTTATATAAAATATGGTATCTAATATAAACTTAAACTTTACTTTAAAAAATACGACAACACTACCATGAAAACAAAAAAAAAAGAAAAAAGGGTCATGTTGTTCTTCATTTATTTTTATCGACCAGTTAATATTTTTACATCATAAGTAAATTATAAATGAAGAATTGTTCAATGATAAGCAAAAACCATTACGCATTATAACCGCAAAAATCTCCCACCCTTCAATAACCAATACATATTTACAATTTAATTGCGTTTAAAACCTTGAAAACACTCTCCCGCTTTTGCATATAGATGAGTAGTTGACATTTATAAAGCTGTATAATAATTACGAACTCGGTAAACAGAGGTAGAGGTTTACGACTCAAATGAACCTCCGAGCCTTCGCTTGAATAAACATGAATTATAAACGTTTTACGGCATTCGAATTCAACCAATATCTGGTGAATATCTACGAGTAATGACTGTGCATTAAGCCATTCAGTTGTTCATTCATTTCATTCATTCGCCGTTATTGTGGATGACGTAATTAAGTTGGGTTGCTTTCTTGGCGTTTTTAATTAATGTTTTATGCGTTTGATAATTTTTGTGTGTAGTGCTTTCACTACATACTTACAAAAGTCGAGTTTGTTGTTGTTTACCAAAGTTGATGTTTGTAATTTCGGAGATGATGAAAAATTGTATAAGATTTATATGTAGTAATGATAATTAATGCCTTAAACTTAACGGCTTTGCATTATCAATTACTGAAAACTAAATTAAAAAAAAAACAAGATTTTAACACAGAATTTGGGCCTCGTTCTTCGTATAAGTATTCTATTTCCGTATTATATTAGACATAAAGCATTCTGCGTGAAAATCTCAAAGAAAAAATTAAGTTATACAATCTATATAAGTATTGTGATAAAATTAACAAAAATGTTTTCAAAATATAACTCTACTTCTAATTCGGATTTCCGAAAGGAAATTTGGAAATTTATCTCATGGATTATTTAGTTTTACTAAATGTATTTATACGTAACATAATTTACATCACGCAGCAAAATGTGCACCAACACCCGCGCGACAAGATAATCCGTGTTCCCCTTTCACTACGGAATCTATTCTCCCGGGGTTTATTCTTATCTATAAGAGAGACCACACACGTAATATTTTACCAGGAAGAAAGATTGCACTTAAGCCAACATACGAAAATATAATTTTGTAAACCAATTTTTAAACTGGATAGAGCCTTTGAGAAGCGAACTACATATAATTGTTGATTAATTTATTCTATACCAGATTCTGGATAAGGCATCTGGACAGATCTGGAAAGGGTAGGTAGTGTTCTTGCGCTTCGTTTGGCTCGTCTTGACGGGTCACTCCTGTGCCTACAGATTCTCCAAATAATGTAAGCCAAAGAAAAATAAGACGTACGGCGTATTCAGTTGATAATATTAAAAGTTTCACCTACTAAAATCTCTATACAAGTACTCAAGCAGACCAATATGCATGTAATAATTGTCGATACGACATATGAAAGACGCAACACGAGCACATGACATTGTAGTATAGAATATAGATCCACCCTACTTTATTTGCAAGAGTTATGTCAAGTGTATGCGATTCTAACTGATACGAAATAGCAAAACAAATCACCAACGTCTTGATAGTCGGGAACAAGTTTTTCATTAATATTCCATTCATATTCAAATTTGATTCGACGGGCGTTATCGTCGAACGTTTGGATGTTCCAGAACATTCGGGAAATATTCGCGTCACGCGCCGCGGCATCTCGCTCCGAACCGCGAATATCGTAGATATCAAAACTCGTGATTGCCTATATTATCTACGTTAGAATGCTCTTATTTAAACCATTGTTTACGATTGTTGTTTCATCAAATTACGCTGATTTATTGCGTATTTAGGCTTCAAAGTTAAATTATATTTCGGTAGAGCTGACTTCAGATTCTCTATCTATTCTGTTTATTTCGGTTTTGTCTAAGTTAGTGTAAGATATAAATGAAATGATACCGTTTAGTAGTCCGATTTTATTATATGTGCTGCTGTTACGATAGTAGGTTCTTAATGATATCAATTCTAAGAATGTTAGCACAGAAAATATTTCACTGAATGTTTATTTTCTTCTCATATATTGCAATAAAGTATTTAAAAACGTTCATAAAATAACGCTGGCTTTCATATTTAAAAAGCTTTCAAATAATCGTATGAATATTATCATAACGTGATATATGAGTTTTCTGCAGGCTTGTCATCGTTTAAAGTTTTATTTAAACACTGTTTTTATTTCATTAAAATAGTAAATCGAGCCTTTTCTGAGTAGTGAATACTTTTCAAAGAGAATAAAATTCATAGTAGGTAATTAAGTAGTGAGAGAAGTTTTTAGGGGAGAAATAAATTTTCAAAAGTCGAGTAGTCGACATTGAGCAATTGCCATACTTTATGCTAAGCTCCGTTTTTAATTACTGCTGAGCACTTTAAGTTCACCGCTGTTACTTAAAAAGCGTGCAAGATTTTTCATGTTCAAAAAAATTTGTTGCGCCATTTACAATTTGTTGGTTTTCTTAAAAGCTACACTTTATCTTTGAAATGTATGCACAATATTAGCGAATTCTTTTTTAGTTGGGACTCCATTTAAAGATTTAAAGTAGAAAACACATTGTTTAAAAATCATCCCCAAAAGATCGAGATATTCATTTCTCTTTACATAATATTACTAATTCAGTCAACAGAGACTTGATAATTATGTAATACCAAACACTGAAATCAATGTTAACCCAAAATGCACGCCGACCCCAAACAACAATCTGTGAATTCCATAAACTTTTGATTCCGAATGAACTCCCGTAAAGTATCCATAATTGGCAAAGATTTGCAATCAAATGCAAATAAAAAAGTCTATTTACAGAATTAAATTTCCTGTAATAAGATTTTATTAATACAATATTGGAGGTGCTTATTTGCTAATGTATTTTGTCCCCTTGCGCATATTAAGAGAGTATTAATAAGTAAAAATTCAACAGCCTTCCCGCCTTTACAACCTTATTAAGCCTTACAAAGGCCTTAACTGGCAAAAATTGAATTTTAATGCGTGAAAATATTCTCTTAGCTGAACATTGAAGGGATTTGTTTCGTTTGCCGATGTAAAATGTATGGGAACGATCTTGACTTGATGTAATAGTATTGTGGAGAGGGTTTCCTTTAACACGTTCGTTCGGAATCATTGGGAAATAGGGACATGGGAGCAGCCAAGTAGTTACGAAGTAGTACTCTGTTTCTAGTTGAGTTCTTGTTAATGGGTTTTCTTCTTGCCTTATTAAAATCAATCTATAATGATTCTGTAGTCTGACTTAGTGTATGGACGTTTGATCATTAGGTCAGGTTTGATTCTTAAGTCGGCCGAAGTGCTAACGGTTAATTTATATTGGCACGTTTTCAATAGTAGGAGTATGCTTATGTGCTTGGTAATGCCCTGTTAATAACAGGCTAGCCCAAGTTAGGAAAAATATTTTGAATGGCTGTTCGTGGAAGTAATTAATAGCATATAATATAAAACTTTTGTATTTTTCACTCAAGGTAATATAAACTACTCAGTTAATTGTTACAATTATTATATGGATATTTGTATCGGTCATGTTTCCATTACTGAATGGAAAACGCACTCATAAAATATTTCATATCCCAAACATGTTCAATGGACATAGAAATAAAACGCGGTTCATTGCAACTAGAATTAATTCACGTAATTGCCACTAGGACCGCGGTCGTTCCGGTTGATTTACTAATTGTAATTATGTTTATATTTACATTCCTAATTATTAATTAATAGCTACATTCATGTATCCTTCTTTTATTTCTCAAGAATTTGTGAATTAAGGAGAAAATAATATCACTATTTTTTCTCATAATTGTTTCGAGTCTTGCATTCCATTTCATCCTTTTTCAGTTTCTGAACATATACCTTTATTTATCCTATTTCATCATTGTCTATTGTTTTCCTATCCATGTAAATGTCACTGTGAATGCTAGTTAGCTAGTACTTATAACGTTAACGCTAGTTAAAGTAAATAATTATAGGTGTAGGACAAGATAAGTATCAAATCCGTATCTTGGTTCAGGAAAACAGTATAAGTACGAGTACTTATACATTTATAAGGAAAATCTTTAGCTTTGTTTACTTCCGAAATACCTTAACATATACGTTGTATCACTAAGAAAGAAAACCAGATGAAAAACTATATTAGTATTTTAATTCAAGCTCATTAGATACACTCTAGTCAAACCATTAGTTGGTACAATTATAGAACACTCCACAAACACTAAAACGAATCACCCAAGTCTTTAGGGATACGTAGCTCTTTCTGCTTGAAATAGATTGAAGCAAATGGCCCGTGACAGACGGACAGACAGACCCTGAAGTGTTTCCATAAGTGTTCTGCTTGCAGCGTTAGTACTGAACATCTAACACTATTAACGTCTCGTGTACATCAGTTTATAGTTAAAAATAGTAGAAAAATTAAGTTACGATATACTATGTATTTTGATAAGAAGAATTAATCAGTAATAATTAAATTCAATTGGTTTAAAACTCCAATTCTCCTTAATATTCAACCCTTCTTTTACAGCAGCGCAATATTCTACCACAATAATAATTGGCGATTGCAAAAGGGCGCCTCTAGTGGGCGACGTGAGAACTATATTTACAGTGCATTTTAAATGTCAAACTTTCGATACTCGGTCAGGACGGCAGTAGAGAATCACGCTACGGATTACTTTAACGCTTAGTACACTCATATTTCAAATCGCGTTATATCACTTTAAAAATATCAGTAGCCAGTCGATGCCATAATGGCAAGTTATAAACGGTCCCTAATTAGGGAAAATACTATCAAAAATGTTACCTGTGACAAGCTGCCCTGGCTATTATTGTAATAAACTATAGGCATTCTAACTAGAACTGTATTTGACTGTCCAAAACATGTAGTAACTAAACCCACTCAACAGAAAATTTCATGGAAATATAATTACACATTCGCAGTTCTATAGGAAATTACCCCATCACACTGATCAGTGAGCACTGGTGAACGTCAAAACTAATGCAATTTACATCCAATTACGGCATTCCAATAGCAAAATTTAGTTCATTAGTCAAAAATAAACATGAATATCATATTTGTTTACGTTCATAAAATGCTCATTGGTTTTCTGTGATGCGTGACGATCTGGGATATTTGTGTGTCAACAGTATATATGTGTATGTGTGTGTGTTGGTGTGTGCAAACCTTCACGGTGTTGTGGTTTCCGTCAACAATCGCTGCTATACACTTACAATAACATGTATTATGCACTGTCTTGTAGACGAATTGTTTGGTGTGTTTCACTTGGTATCGTGACTTGGTTTGTTTTGATTTGACTATTGGAAGGATTCAGGAATACAAGCATAAACAAAGACAGACCAGTGAAAGCCAGTCAAAAATATCTGATTAGCGCCTCTAGGGGACGCTGTGAGAACTATTTTTCTTATACTTTTAAATGTACTCGATTCGTACTAGGGATTGCAATCCTAATGTGTCCACATAATCATTTATAACCAAAAATGATTGTAGTCATTCGTCTTTTTTGCAGCTAATTAAATTAAGATATAATAATTCTAAGTATTCAAATAATCAGTCTCAGTTACTAATGTAATTATCTGTAAGTACCTACCTACTAGAAGAGAGCATACTAATTATTATTTCACTTGATGAAAATATTTCAAATACAAACACCGATCCGGTGGACCGGATAGCAATCCCTAATTCGTACCGACTTTACGGAGTGACGCTACTCAACTTGTATGTTTATTATTTTTACTTTTCAGACATACAATCTTGAGTGTTGTATGATGTAAGGATGTGATGTGGTTCATTGCCCTCTGCCTACCCCTTTAGGAAAAAAATGAGATTTTGTGTACTTTCGTACAAGCTTAAGTGGCACTTACTATTGCTACTTAATTACAAAACTGACTTAATTACAATACATTTAATAAACTCAATGTTAAAACACTGATAATGATCGGATTTCATGAAAGTTATTCCACTTGTTTTCACTATGTTAATCGTTAAATACCTTTCGACAGCTATCGTTGTACGGTCGATATCATTTAATGTTGCTTAAAGCTTTATAATTGTATCTGATTCTGAAAGTTTCATAATTATTTTGTAGTTTATTTGTTTTTTATTAATACGTCATGTAGCTATATAAAATGATATGTATAAAATTTAAAATTAACAGGGTTATTCTTGAATAATTGACTTTTTTGCGTGTTTATCGGTTATATTGTCATTTTATAATTATCAATCGTTTATGAACGTAAAAATTAAACGTTATGTACCTCAAAAATCAAACTAACTGTTTAATTTCAAGCCATCAAGCACGGTAACTCAATAAGCAACTAATTAATTTGTACATTTTTAAACAAAAGAACACACAATACAACAAAAAGCACAACGACATTTTTAATAAACAAGACCTTCTTTGACATTCTCGTATAAAAATCAACTCTCAAACTAAATTAACCAAGTAAACTACAAAAATATTAGTCAAACAAAAAGTAGTAGCGAATAAAAACATTTGTGAAACTTATACAAAACTGATTTATTTCTCGTGGCCGCGGGAAATCGCCTTACTTTGTAACAAAAGCTTACTTAAAAAACTCAAATGTCAAATACAAAAGTAAAACATACTCGGGTTCTTTACCCCTGTTAGAGTTTTAATAAAGGAGCTCGCGAATTACAATAAAATTGCGAGGAAATAAGAAGTGTAAGTTTAAAGATTTGTTTTGTTAGTGGAAAAAAGTGGGGAGTTTGAACATACGTAGAATAGTAGGTATAAAGCATGTTTTTAGACTTATATTTGAGAGTATGCTTATATTTCTAATGCAATTTGTAAATATGTACGTATACATAAAATCTCAGCTTCTTTCCATAGGGGTAGGCAGAAAACGCCACTTGGTACGATCCTTACAAACTTCCTTTGCTTCGTTCACATTTGTAGATATTCTTTCTTTTAAGAAGTTAGACATTATGGTCCAATGACTTAATAGAGGCCTTGTCTGCAATGTTCGAGGATGGTGGAGGTATTCAAAATTCAGAATTTAGAATATCAGTCACCCGTAGTCTAATTGTTACAGATTAATGATTTTGGAAATAGACAAAATTGTAAAATGTTGTTGTGATCTAGATAGCGCTAAAGTCGCTTTCTACTAGGTTGTCGGACTACATGAAAACCTCAAAAGTTACACTGAAGCACACTATATCATTTAAGATAATGTATCTATGTTTTTTCTGAATTACGACGTTTTCATTTTCTGTAATTGAAACTAATGGGTCCGTAAAAAGCGTACCACAATTCACCAAAATATTTGTGTATTTGTACAAGCAATTACGTAAATACTCGAAAAGACAGAGTGTAACCATTAAGTCATTGTCAAGCAAAATAAACAGCTTTTATTGTCCGCACGATGTAGCCACAGACCGAAGACTAAATATTTGGTCGTTGGGGCGCGTCGCTTATTACATTTTGTCGGACCGTGGCTGTACCTGTGAAATTTAATTGTGCTCTCCACATGCGCTGCGATTCTCTTGAGCTTAAGCTACACTGATAGCGAAACTGGAGCTGCGGAAATCTGGATTTGCTTTAAATCTGGACACAGTATAACCAGTAGCTCGATTTTCTACTACTATCGACTACCGACAACCAGCTAGCTATCGAGAAATTGACACTAGCTTAGCGCCTCTACCGGGCTCCATAAGAACTATTTTGGCAGTACATTTTAGATGTCAAACTCTCGATACTTGTAGATAAGCCTGCCTTTAGTGTCGAATACAAAACGGTTACCATTTTAACGGAAAAATGTCCTTGTGTCCCGTCTTCCAAACTTTATCTGTCATAACAGTCAGAAAAAGTTTGATCTTTAATCATCATTTATCATTATCTGCAATAATGAAAATTGACAGTCAATTAGATTTTGGTCTTTGCCTTTACTTACCTAGCTCGCCGTTGCGCAATCGCAAACCTTTGACGGTTTAGTGGTAATACCTTCTACAGGGCATACGATATCAATATACTTACTATATAATTACAAGAATTCTTTTGACATTTGTGATAAAATACAATTCATTAAAAACAATATAATATTAATAAAATAATTATAATAAAATAAGATCAAGATAATCATAGATTAAAGTAGTGCTTTCAGTATCTCCATGTAGTGGAGAGCCGCCTTTATACAGTACAGTTATTCCTTCGCACCAACATTAATTTTAACTGATGAGCATATTTCTGTGCACGCTATTTATCTTCATGATTTTTCGGTTAGTTCGCAACTGTATTATGTTAGAGAAACAACATTAACACTGCTTTGTCAATTATACAAGAAAAACTTATTTAACTACTATTTTAACTAACACATTTTTTTAAATATAATAAGGTACAAATACGTATGATACGATTCATTTTATTATGTTTGATTACGAAAGAATCACTGAAATCCTAAATTGCCGATTGAATTCTTTTTTTCTATTTGGCAAAAAACTATCTTTATTTTAACTGAAATAAAACTAAATTAGTTTAATGCAATATGATGATGCAAATATGTGTAGTATTTGTAAAATATGTTTTAGTTAATTGTTTGATTACTAAAGGGTCATTGAACTCCCAAATAGCAGATTGAATACTTTTTCTATTTTATCAAATCGTATATTTATCCAGACCCAGTCAAGTCTGTAATAGTTCAAACAAGCACCGTACACTGGTCTCTAAAGCAATCGACTGGACAAACGAGAGCTGTGTCAACAATCAATAATACATTTCACGTCAAATATAGTTAACAATGAATGCACTTTAACTTTCGACTCTCGATAGAGATCGTGGCAGCAAGCACCTGGATTCACATTAAGCTGCATTTCTCGAAATACGTAACGGAAAATCAATTTACTCGTCGAGTAATATCAAGACGGTTCCAATTGCGAGAACTTGTAGAACGAACGGTGAGAGGAAGGGGGACTTTAATATTTTTGTCGAGGTCGAGACGACAACTCCCCGCTTTGCACGAAGACGTTGCACGGTAATCAGGAAAATTATTTACTCATGTCTACGGGCCTCGTTGGAAATACACGTAGGGTTAACACTGTTTCCGTGATTATTTTGTCGTTAAGTAAACAACGTGATATCAAGATTTATAACCATCGTGTTTCTAAATTAGATATTTAATAAATACTTTTGATATTCACTGACAAAGTCAATCAATTATATATGTATGTAAATATTGCAGTAAACTATTTGCAACCGCTTCTCTGACGCTCGATTTTCTACCACTATCTACTACCGACAACCGGCTAGCTATCGATAAATTTTGCATGAAAATCAGCGCCTCTAGCGGGCTTTGTAGAAACTATTTTAGCAGTACATTTTAAATGTCAAACTTTCGATACTCGTTAGTACCGACTGTAAAGAATTGCGCTACTTATGAATATGTGAATTAATATAAGTTTTGAACACATAACCAGCATACATTCATCTCTGTTAAGTTTATTATCTAAGTTCATTATTTAAATATGAATAAAGGTACCAGCAACAAGTTATGTAATTAGCTTTTATGGAAATTGTCCTGGATTTATGAAAGTACTGCATTAAAGCTTCGCAATCGTAACCATTTGCATATAAAACTTCTTCCTTGTCCTTATTTCGTTAAGTGGGGTATTAAAAGAGGTATGTTTTCCTAAAAACATATAGTCAGTCTGCCTGACGTCAATCTTCTTAGGGAATAATTATTATATTACAAAACTATATTTATAGTGAATGAATCAAAGAAAGTTCGCAAGGATCGTACCAAGTGGCATTCTCTGATCTTTGCCTACCCCTGTGAGAAGAAGGTGTGATTTTATGTATGTATGTTTGTATGAATATTTTTTAATTTGAAAGCGCCATCTTGTTGGATATGTTAAAATTCGTAATAGAAACTAGAACATCAGTATGACCACTCTAAAAACTCCCAATGTTTGAATATAAAACTGGCACGCGAGGTTATTTTTAACCATATTATATTAACTCCGTGTATTTTATCGTTGAACTGCACGAGATTAACTAATTAAATTTTCCATGCATAAACGGGAGATAGGAAAATAATACACGGGCTATTTGAAAATAAATTGTATTTGCTATGGTAAAGCTGAAGCTAGTATGTCAATATTTGAATATTTTGCTATAGATTTAACCTCCTGATGTGTTATCGTGATACTGGAACATACTATTTTCTTCGTTCGAGCGATTTGAGTAAAAGTTTACGACTAGGAACTAGCCGCGATCGTATAAAGCATATCATTAAATCAGTCAATAGGATTGCTTTTTACCTTAGACCTTAGGGGTTGCGTTGTGATCATCTTTGGTCTTCTGACCTACATGTTTGGGCCTTGACGGCCGTTTTTAGATAGATTAGCCAGTCTATCATAACAGCCCGGAATAATCGAAAAGCAACTGTAGATTGTTCTAAACAAGCGCTGAGCAAGCTAACTAATTGAGCCGATTGCACGGCGAGAAGCCTTTTAAATGCTACAAGTATTATTTAAACAGCAACATTTCCTAGGCAGCCCTACATTGCAAGCAGAATGAAGAGCCAGGGGAAATACGCTCCGGGGACGCTTTGTAAATAGTCACCGCAATGGCTTCTTGCAGATTAATTTCAAGTGAGAGTGCAGCACGAGACGTATTGAAAGCGAAGCGAACGCCATCACACTCCTGTCATGTTACGTAAGCTATCTCGATGTAGTAAGCGTTGAGATGTGGAAATTATTGCAAATTTAATATAAATTTGTTTTAGTTTTTCATAATAGTTTTCTCGTGCAGTTCATTGAGGAGTTTTAGCATAAAGTATTTTTTTTAAATTTTATTTGATACGTCGTGGATCCGATGACCGCGTTGAACAAATGTGTGATACAGAAATAGTAGTAGTCTGGTTCATTATTATTAGTGGTAAATGTATAAAATGTATAGACACAGTTGACATTTTAAATGAAATATTTTTTTTTGCTTATAATAACACACAGAAAAGTTTTACTGAACCTAGTTTTAATACATTTAGTCTTTAAAACAAAGCATTGACTGAAAGTCATAATGAAAATATCTTCCTAAATAAGCACTCAAACTAATACGAGCTGACATTTCACGGATGAATTACAGTTCATTAACTGTTCGCCTTTCAGGTTCCGATCGATCGTAGTTTGCCGTAAGAGGTAGCTCAAAGACGCCTGGTAGTCCGGATCTCAAACAGTCAACGTATTCATTGTCGGTGGCTCTGCATTCAGCTTTGTGAGCCTCATGAATGCTATCAAACGTACCTATAATATGCGTCGTATGATGAGACTTAAAGCCTTTGGACATGTGCAGTGTATTCGCTCTAAGTAAGATTACTGTGACTCCTTACTATGGAGTAGCAGGTTGCTTGGTTGATGTAAAGGTGTTTTGTGCTACCTATTGGTCCTATATTGCTGTCTTGTCGTACCGGTCTTTGACACGATAAATATATACCTTAGGATTGGTATCACATCATACCTTCAGATATGTCCTATTACTTTGTAACAATATGCATCAAAGAAGGCTACTGTAGTACAAAGCGTTTCGCTTATAAGTTTGATAAGAATAATGTGATGATGAAATAAAAATCTGTATCAAAGTCTTATAGTTTGCCTGATATGGCTGCTACTACGTATAATTGTAGCGTGATTCTGTACAGTTATCGAGTATCAACAACCGGCTAGCTATCGAGAAATTTTGTATGGCAATCGGTTCAGCGCTTCTAGCGAGTACATTTTAAATGTCAAACTCTCGATGCTCGAAAGAACAGACTATTGAGAATCGCACTTTTTGACTGTAAATGCAAAGCAAGAAATATTCATCTTAGTCGAACGTTTACGTCGCTCTATACCTACAAACTTTTAATAATAATCAATACTGGATCCTGCCATTTTGAAACATCTCAGGCATTCAAAACTTCAATACAGCAATATCTATCAAAGTGAAGTCAAGATTCGTTTGTTACTTCACAAGTTTAATTTAATCAGAGTAAAATGTTTCATGAACCAGTGGCAAGGTAGCTTCAACCTGAACTTTGAACAGCTCGGAGTACAGCGGGCCACTTCAAACTTACTGTTCAATGATCAACTATGCAGACATTAAATTGAAATTTTAATAAACAATGTTTCTGTGTTTTGTATTAAAAAAAAACTTCAGCTTCTAATTTCTTTGTTTTGTTAACTTGTATGTCCCACTGCTGGGCAAAGGCCTCTCCTATTTTCTTCCAATCCTCCCTCCCTGACTCCTGCTATGCATGTCAAATTAATATCAAAGCTTGTAAATATCGTATATAATTCGGGAATTGATGCAAACATGCATTTTACCTTAAATTCCATGATGTTTTTGCGCAGGTTATACTGTCTACACGACAGAGCTGTAGGTACTGTACTGTAGCACGATGACTGCTATACAATTTAAGATGAAATGCATGTTCACGTTATTCCCGTTTAGTTTTGTAAATAAATAAAACATGCAAATCGAGAGTGCCAAAGTTTTTGTTAGAATGTTAAAGGCATTATTTGGTAAACATGCATCTATTTTTAAACAGATGTAACCGTCAGACTGTTAATAATGAGGGGTCCCGTGTTCATAAAATAGGTACAGCTGATAAAAAAGAACATGTAGGGAGCAAGAAAAAATATTTTGGTAAAATAAAATATGGGAACAGATGTTAGTAAAAGTGTATGGAGCAACAAAATAGCATATAGGTACTTAGGAATATTCGTGAAAATATTTTTAAAAGAAAATGTGGAGACATCCCAATAAAAAAATTGCTAGCGGTAAAAATAATATTTAATTAAAATAAATCAAACGATTACATAATATTAAACTAACTTTTAACTTAAAAACGGTGGATGGTTCTGAAAAGAACGAATTATGTTTTGTCGGAATTGCAGTACATAACGTAACAAAATAAAATAATATTCTCTTAAAACAATTAAAACCTATATATAAGTAATATATAATATTTTCTAGTTCTTGTATATTGTCGCCTCTTCCTCCTCTTTCTTGACAGCTTGGATGAGGACCAATGACATCACTGCGTTGACCACCTATAAAAAAAATTATTATAAGTACGATTATTACAAAATCACAAATTATATCAGTACTAGCTTCGGCCTGCGACTTCGTCTGCGTGAGTAGATTTCCCGGAGTAAAGAACAACCCCAAGTTATAAACTGTATATGGTACTAAATCTATATTTATACTAATATTATAAAGCTGAAGAGTTTGTTTGTTTGTTTGTTTGGACGCGCTAATCTCAAGAACTACTGGTCCCATTTTAAAATTCAGTGTTAGATAGCCCATTTATCGAGGAAGGCTATAGGCTATATATCATCACGCTACAACTAATAGGAGCAGAGTACCAGTAAAAAATGTTTCAAAAACGGGTAAAATTTTGACCCATTCTCTCTTATGTGATGCAAGCGAAGTTGCGCGAGGCAGCTAGTTTCATATAAATCCGTTCAGTACTGTTTGCGTGATTGTAACAAACACACACATAACAACTTCACAGACTTTCACATTTATAATATTGGTAGGGTAGGTTTTATTAACATTAATTCTTTTAATTTTTCATTTATATTTCGTTTTCAATGTTAAATCTGACTTCGACTGCGTTAATAGTATCAATATTAAAAATAAATAATTAAACTCTTATTTAATAACGACACGAAATATTATACTATAACATACCCATCAAAGTAAAATGACCTAGCGAAGTTTAAACGACCATAAAACATTTCTCCCTGCTCAAGAGTGATAGTAGCTAAATAATTTCCTAGAAAGTGTTATCTTAATATAATAGTTAAGTAATACGCTGTCAACATAATTTCATCGCGTGCAGTTAAGACGCTCAAAACTCATTAAGCTATAACGAGCCGCGCTGAAACTTACAGTTTTACGAGTACATGTTTAAGACACTGTTGAACGACAAACATTTTATGTAGCTTACTTACAAGAGATAAAATGCTCTCAAATAAATTGCGGTTAGTACTGAGGTTAAGATAGTGCTTAGAATTATTTAGAGAAAAACCTTGGACTTAAAGTAAAACTACTGGGTAACTTAGTAGTTCTTTTACTATTGAATCTTGATATATGTGCAAATGCACATACATATATCAAGATACTTTAGATACTTTTCGTCATAAAGTTACATAAAAATCTAGTTAGGCATTGGTATTGTACAATACGGGGTTCATATTCAATAGTTCTTTATAACTATTTTTTTTCATGAAATACCGAACGCAGGTCACGAAAATGATTTCTGGTCCAAGTCTTTAAGTCACCAAAACGTTGATCACTCCGAGAATAAATATTTGGTAATACGCTTATTTGTAGGCCCTACCCTGCTATTGGCAGCACAGGCAAAAATATGTATCAATAAAGGAATTTTATAACTTACAGCAATCATGCAAGACGCAAGAACGATGCCAGCGAGCCATCCAGTCTTGCCTTCCAGATACCAGGTGAGCTCATCGATGCAGCCGTGGAAGTATGCGTTACCGGTGACTGAGTCACGGCACTCGGCGGGCAGAGGCTTGTTCAGGTTGATGAAGTCCATCGGGCCGTCGGCACCGCAGCAGCCGATCTGAGGAGTTCAAGAGTTTGGCAATAGTTTTGGGTAAGGAAAGCAGATACGGCAGAATGTGAGCAGTTAACGATTTTATTTTTATAAAAGTAACGTAGAAAACTGTTGTGTAGAATTTTGCCCTTTACACAAATATTTGTCTCTGTCGGATTTGTAATCACACCAAAAGTGTCAGATGCGTTTTTAAAGTCGGTTCTTTTGATTATTGAGAGTTTTTACGACAACCACAAATATTTTTCACACTAAAGATTTTCATACATAATTTATGTCTTAATTCTCTTAATATCTTAATTGATGTCGAGAAACAGCCGGTTCTCAACAGCAGAGTAGTATGAAACCAGTTATTTCCTATGTTAAATATGCAATTTGTGTAATTAATTAGTCCAAAATAAATTTGATAAATATAGCTTTCCCAAAACAAAAAAAAAACACGTATCGTATAAAGCAAGCATCATTCGTGTTGGAAACGATTCAAAATTAAGGCAAGTTTAAGCGTGGGAGAGTTTATGATTGGAGCAATGTTCAATCGGGCGCGGAACGTGGCACACAGGCCTATTTGATTAGCGCTAGTATCCCGGACAACCGACGCTAGACAGGAGGCCTACTATGAACAACTCGACTAACTTTAACGTTTCCCCTAAAATAAAATTTACAAGTTCACTGAGAACAATTCACACACAGTTTTGTACCGAAATATACTACTCTGTAACATTTTTTTTACAGAAATAATACCGTCTTAATAGTTACTGTATATAAAGCAGTATATCTACAGTATATTGATGTACATTTTGTTCAATAATAGTTAGAGAATATTCTGGAAATCATAGTAGGCCCCAATAAGCGTGTCCCTTCTGCGCTACAGTTCCGTCAACTGCCCATTCGGCAAATGCGTTTTGGTGTTTGCTTCGTTAGATGTTACGGTTTTGTTACACGTTTTTGTGCCCATAGTTTGACGAGAGAAATCACGATATCCTCTATTTTGGTTACGTACCGCCATATGTAAATGTTTCTTGCTCGTTATGAAATAAATTGATATACAGCTTTTTACTATCTAAAACTATAGGTATAACCTAACTATGCATAATAACAATGTAGCATGGTAATTAACGCTATTTAACTTTTTACGTGGGATTATTTGACGTTTCGGTCCAGATTATTATTAGCCGTGCTTGCGAACTGACTGTCATTAGCGCGATTATATACAACTGTCGAGTATCGATAACCGGCTACCTATCGAGAAATTTTGTATGAAGATCTGAGCAGCACCTCTATCGGGCGCCGTAGGAACTATTTTTGTAGTACATTTCAAGTGACAACATTTCGCTACTCGATGGTACCGACTGCACTAAATCGTTTTACAGTTATTTTGCCATTATTTTGTAAACCGGTTTCAGTTCAAATGATTTCAAGCAGCCCAAAGGCTTTTTGGCAGTATACTTAGAGTACTTACACCTTCTTGTACCATTCGCAGGATCTCCCGGCTGCCTTCATGCTGAGGGTTGTGCATGAGTCTCACAATCACATCTCTGATCAGCGGCTGGATGCTCGAGTCATAGGTAGAGAAGTCCAGGACCACGCAGGCTCCGACCAGCCCGAATACGAAAAGGCCTATTTGTGTTGCTATGTACTGGAAATAGAAATACGTAATTAAAAACTGCTTAGCATTTTGAGGTAAAAGAGAAAGCAGGATGTTATGATGGTAAAATAATTAAATTAATTTCATTGATATACTTAATCTTAATTAGTTGTTATGTAAAGACTCATCACCTAACCTCTCCCTTATTCTAGGGACAAAATACTTGCCAAGCAGCTGGGCAGTATCAGGAACAAATGATAAACGTAAGCGTCTTTCAATATAGGAAATTCAGGATATTCTTTTATCTCCATTCACATTTTATGAAGAAAGCAAATACTAAAAAAGGTCAAAATATTTGAAAACAATTAATACACGAACTCACCGCATACAAAAGCTTAACGTTTTCCATAAGAGCTGATCCGCAACCGAGGAAGGCGACGACCATGATGCCGAGCGACGCTATGAGGATGATGTAGATACCGATGAAGTACTTCTGGAGCTCCAGCACTCGCATCCACTCGTTGAACCCTGGCTCGATGCAGATCCATAGACATAGCGCGAATATGGACACGCCGAACAACTGGAACAGAATAGTGCAACATTAGGAAATGTCATCTTTATTCGTTCATCGGAATCAACGAGTTTTTTCAACCATTTTTCGCTTCGTTTGCGTCACATAAGAGAGAATGGGTCATATTTTTCCCAGTTTTTGTAACATTTTGACTGGTACTCTGCTCCTATTGGTCGCAGCGTGAAGATATATGGCCTATAGCCTTCCTCGGTAAATGGGCTATCTAACAGTAAAATATTTTTTCAAATCGGACCAGTAGTTCCTGAGATTAGCGCGTTCAAACAAACAAACAAACTCTGCAGCTTTATAATATTAGTATAGATTTAATATTTTTGAGGCCGATGTTTTTATGTGCAGATTAACCAGTAATTTCGGCAGCGCCGTAGCGCAATTCTGTACACCAATCGAGGATCGACAACCAGCTAGCTATCGAGGAATGTTGTATGGAAATCTGATCAGCTCCTGGAACGCGCGTCGCAGGAACTGTTTTTACAGTACATTTTAAATGTCATACTTTTGATACTCGACAATACCCTCTGTAGAGAATCGCAGTGCTGATACAAAATATTCTTTAAAAACCATACATTGGGTTTATAAGTATGCCAAACACTATCCGCGAATTTTGTAATAAATTCTGTTTTGTTTACTATTTTATTTCATTATACGTGTTGATTTAAAGGCCGATATAATAATATGTATTTTCATCAAAGTTTACTTTTGCGGGTCTAGAATAACAAAAGCGAACTAGTACTAACTTCTAATCAATAATATTAGAACAGACTTCAATTGCTAGTTAGCAACTTTGTAGACACAAACTGTATAATATAATTCACATACGCCCTTCCTTTGGCTCAAGACTGTTCACCAATTACATTGAAACTTTAACGACAAGGCTAATCTATAATATATAAAACTCTTCCGTTACTCAGTGACTGACTGGCTGACTGGCTGGGTGGCTGACTGGGTGACTGACTGATAGACAACGCACTGTCGAAACTACTGAGCGTAGAAAGTTGAAATATGGTATGAAGATTCTTAAGGAAGTGGAAATAGATAATATAAACTAAACGATATACACAACACGTTTTCAAATAAAACAATCGGATTTCAGTGACATAGAATAACAAAACATCGACACATGAATGCTTTGAATAAACTAACTTTCAACTTTTCAATAAACATTTATGCAAACATGATCTAAAACAACGAATTCAAATAAAGTTAGTATTTTGAAAATAAAATTGGCACAAATATTTTAAGGTTAAAAATGGGTCAAATTTCCTAGTACTTACAATTCATTGAGTTTTTAGGTAATTTTTATAGACATATGCTTCTCTTATATTTGTTGAATAATAATTATAATCACACCATTATAAATATATTTGCCCTAGAAAGATATACGCTGATAATTTCGGTGATGTCTTGCAAAAAGTTCAGGTACGTAGTACTCGTAACCGGCAATCGTACATGACAAGATGTATGGATGCGAATGAAACAAAGCAAGTGTGTAAGTAAGTTCATCTATACCTACCCCTAGGGAAAAAAGGCGTTTGGCGTTGTTTGAAAACTAAATTTTTGTGAAATGCGAAAAACAGTGAAATTATTTATATCTTCACAACAAAAGGAATTTCAGTTTATAGTTTTCCGGAATAAAAGTTATCTGCGGCGAACAAGTTTTACAATCAGTAAACTGATTTCAGAGATAAAACTGAAAGAAATTAAACTGACCTCATAATAAAAATATGGTTATTGCAGACATTTTATGTAGTTTCTAAAGTCCAATTCATTGATTAATGACGAACCACAAAAGAAGAATATACTAATACTAAAAATGCAAAAGTTTCGATGTTTAATTAACTGTATGGTTATTTGTTATTTAATCACACTAAAACGGTTGAACGAATTTTGATGAAAATTTAGCACACAAATAGTTTGTATCCTGGATAAATTTATGGTCTTTTAGAACTTTCTTAATATATAGGACCTTTTACGGGGAATATTTTCACGCAGACAAAGACGCGGGCATAACTTGTTAATATAAGTTGGTATCCATGCATTTTATAGTAGCAATTCAAATAAAAAACTTAAGTGATACACCTTCCCCTACATGATAAAACAGAATCGTAAGATAAATCAAGCAATAGATAAGTTGCGTTCTAAAAGTTTTATAATCTCATTAATGCTGCGAGCGAGTCGTCAACTTTTATACCGTACCAATGTCTACAGATCACCGGCTTTCTTATAATAGCCTTGTTTTTGTCTACCAAATAGCCAGAGATAAAGCTGAAAGGCTATTGTCTGGGTAATATTTACCGTACCTACAAACGTACATGTATATGTAGCATGGAAATGTTATTTACACAGCCCAGACTATCGATGCTATCGGAACGGTAATTCGCGCGAGTTTACGATTGTTACTCCTACATTGTTTGTTAGATATTGTTGTTTTGTAGTAGCGATTGTGTAATCTAGGAATTATAAACACTGTTAAACTAAATACGCCTATAAAGGCTATGAATATACACGATTATGCCATGAAAATAGGGTAAATGTGACCTCTTTTCTTTATAATATTGGTAAGCGTCTCAAAATAACTTTAACGTTACTATGTTAAGCACATTCATTCATAAGTTGAGAAACAAGACCTAAATAACGTACAAAACAAACAAACATATTCACTTTATGAATGTTCTTGAGTGTATTGACATGCTAGAACCAGAAGTTTTAATACAGTTCGCATTTGAAGCAAACTTCATATTCACGTTATGTCGCTGCACGTTCACGAGACGAAAAGGAAACGAAACAAGTTCAATGTACTGACAACCATCTTTTATTGTTTTGTTTTTCCAACGGGATGTTTTGTGCACTTTGTCTACATGCAAAGCTTTTGGTGTCCCGTCTCCGTCAACGCAACCCTATCTTTGTATAAGACAGCATTTTTTCATCGCTGTATATAAATCGACACAAATGAAATGTGCACGTCTATTATCTAGTTCTAAGAAAGCAACAATCGCCCGAAACTATTTCTTTAAAAGGAAACTTTGTATTTTATTTTCCTTTTTCGTTAGAACGGTATCTTGTACGTGAGCGCGTGTGGGGACTTTCGTCACCCTGTACATAAAACAAATTACCGCGCATCTATTTCGTGGCGAAGTTCCTTATTCAAACTTTAACAATATTTAACGTTCACGTCAGTTCTTTGTTATTTTGTTTGTGTTCGCTCCGGGGACATGATGAAATTGGTCGGATACACAAATAACAAGTATTCCGAGAAAGTAGAAATTATTATGAATATTGAAACACTAAAATACGATTGTTTTGTATACAAGTCGCTTTTATCGTCCAAAAATCTTTGCAAGGTTTTTCAAGCACAGCTAATAAATCAAATACTGTTTATTCACCTTACAGTCTTAATATTACAGTTTAATATCTTTTTATAATAATAAAATCGTAACGTTAATTTATTTTATTTGTAAATAAGTTATAATGTTTTCACATAAATAACATTAGTTATTATTCACAAACATAGAACTGTCGTAGATAATCGTATACTATTCGCATAAATATGCAAGTGTATTAATATAAAATATTATTATGAGTCTACTCCAACAATACAATATTTCAACAACTACGTAGGTAGTAAAGATTAATGAATGTACGTAGTAATAAAAACTAGCGTGGAACGGAGTGCCGCTGGTGAAAACGCCTTGTACACAATCTGTAGGAGAGATTGAGAACTAGAGCATAACCGTCATTATACTTTGTCTGCAAAAAGCGCTGTCGAGACAACAGCACTGTTCGCAATCCATTAGTATCTCGCCAAATGACGCGGAAAGTTGACTTGTACGTTTGTAGAAAAATCATATAATACCGAGCCAATGTAAGCACGCCATTAATGGGCTGATACACCCGCAGACACACGCGCGATGATAAATGGGGACATCTGTGAGCGAAGTTGACTAACTACTGGATTTACTGATAAATTTATTGTGCGCTCCAAAGCTGCCACGTCTATTTATATTTTTTACTCTGTCTACTTCATTAATAGCCCTCGCAGAACTAATTAAAGACTCTCAACTCGAGAAGAATTTTACTCTCGTAAACACGAAATAACTCTTTCATAAAACGGGAAATTCAAAAATAGATAAAAAGTTAAGCATCTTGATTGTATAAAGTTTCACGACGGATTGTAGATATCAGCAAGGAAGTAAAACAAAAATAAAATTACTTTTCTGCTGTTTCCGTTTTAGTACTAAGACGCGGATAAGCTGAAATAAAACGAAGCAAATGGTTAATCTGAAATAAGAGCTATTCTGTTAGAAATGTCCATTTATTAATTAAATATTTTTTGCAAATAAAAATGTCTTCCAGTCTGTAATTGTTATATTAGGTAGAATGATCCTGGAACAACGTAAATTTATCTCAATCGAATCTTCCAACTTGGACTCACTTGACTTATTGAAGTACAGACTTCAAATATGATTACGAGAGCATCGTACAGCGGAAAAGTAATTCTCTAGTGCTTCAAGTTTTATTAAATTAATTCGGCAGTTGGACACTAGCGAACAATATTCTGTTATATAAGTAACGTTATGAGCTCTTTTATGACAAAAGTTTAAGGCTATATCCAAAAAATGCGTGTGTCAGCCGTAATAAAAGAGAGATAAAACATTGTATACTGGGATGGCTCAATGTTCTTATTATCCATATCATAAAAATATTCGGTGAGATATGAACCTGTTTCTATGTTAATCAAACTAATTTGAAAAGTTTACGAGTTATCGTGCTTTATGTGGGCTTTGATCAAAAACTTATTATTACTTGTGTACTATTTTCTTTTGTGTGACATTATTTCCTTTTACATCAAAGTATTTTTTGATCAACATTACAATTATCATTAGTTTGGGAACGCAAGGGTGTTGTGTTCAAAGGCGGACAATCGCTTCCTGTCTCAATCAGGAAAAAACTTGGTAAAAACACATGGACATAGTTATCTGTAGGTATGTAGACAATAGGGGGAAGTCGATAAGTTGTGCCAATTATCACAGTTGACTTATATCGAAATACGGATGTGTTGGATGTTAGTAACGATGGATAATCAGCTACGAGATAAACAATTAACTGGCGTAATATAAAAGCTAGCTCATAAACAATGAAAATGTTATAGGATTGTTTCGTTTTTTTATTAAAAACTAGCTGACCCGCGCAACTTTGCTTGCGACACATAAGAGAATCATAATTTTCCCCGTTTTTGTAATATTTTTCACTGGTTCTCTGCTCTTATTAGTCGTAGCGTGATGATAGCCTTCCTCGATAAATGGGCTATCCAACACTGAAAGAATTTTTCAAATCGGACCAGTAGTTCTCGAGATTAGCGCGTTCAAACAAACAAACTCTTCAGGTTTATAATATTAGTATAGATTGAATTCAATCTAGATTTTGTTTTAAGTACAGAATATTGTAATACACCTCTATCAAGTTTTTGTAAAAAGTTATACACCGGCGTGATGTTAAACGTCTAAAAGTTTAAACAAGCAAAGCTTAAGTACATCGTAAAGATGATAATTAGGAAGTCTAAGAAAATACACTTTGATGTAAAACGGCAGGAAACCATGAAACCCTAAACATGCACTCGTAAAACATCACAAATATACTCAGGTACTTTCAGTCTGCCGCACTGAGAAAACACTTATGACGTCACTTTGATGCCTGTCTTTCACTCAAGAATATTTTACTGAGAAATCATTGTGGAGTTGGTTTTCAGTTGTTTGGTTATATTGATAGAAAGTTACAAAATTTTGAACTTTCTTTTTAAAAGTAGTCTTCTTGCAAGTACATCTGAAGGCGTTGGCTGAAGCACAAACGTCATCCTCGTTTTGATATTCCTCCTTCCTCCTAATAATCTTCCGATGTATTAGTAGCTCAAAAGTCCCAGAACAAGGCAATAGGCATGCCTTATACGGGGAATTATGACCTACTTACAGGCTCGACTAGGTATTTACGCAGTGGTAACAATAACCCTTAAAATTTTAAATAATTTATATTCATTGAGTCAGGAAAAAACGTATTTAGTAATACGTTTTGTAATCGCTAGAACTACGTCTGGTTTTTACTCTTTGCGCAAAAAGACGCTGTTTTTTGGAACGTTAAAAATTTATAGGGTCGTAAAAACTCGCGCCGAGCTCGTTTGCCATGCCACGAGTGGTTTCTAGGTACGAATATGACGTTACATTGTAACATATTTAAGTGATGTGCTGAGAATTATGACTTTGTTACTATCACTTGACGCTGAATTACTTGACAATAAGTAGGTAAAGAACTACTTTATTAGCTGCTTATAAGATTCTAAAGTTGGGCTTCCGAAACATTATGTGGCTAATAAGTGACCGAGGCTTTCGTTATGAAATGCATTCAGTAAATCAGTTGTGACGTGTTTTATATTTTGCAATTGTTATGGCCGCCACTCATCTTTCGTGAGTCAGTATTATATTATCAATATTCTTGCCTATCTATTGTGCTACGATAACAACGTTACTCCTACTCGGGGCAAGTGCAAATTGTAGTTTATATTCCCGTTATATCGAATCTATTTTAAAGTAAGCACCCTTCCCGCCTCAAAAATGTGTCGCTCTATTTGCAAAACCTTAAAATCCATATTCAGAATATATTCCAGACGCGACTCGTCGTTTTCACTGAATATTACGTCTCAAATTTTTGCCTACGGTTAACCACAACTGAGCTGAAACCTTTTTAGAGCGAAAAAAACTATTATATCGGTCGCTGTGTCCCGGTTTTCCACAGGCGGTAACAGCCGTCAGTCCCGGTTCCCATTGTATCTCCTTCGAGACACCTGCAAAGCTGGAATAATAAAGAGTTTTACAACGTTTCAAAATGGGACTTTTTCTCGCAATTCAACCGCAACGTGCACTTAAGGGATTTGAATATCTTATATGGTACGTTTTATCTGTTCTACGCAACTCCCCGCTGAATGAATTCGTCTCAGCATTTTAAGATCTTAAACCATTCCGTTAAGGTTCCGGTAAGTCAGATCGGCAATCGTATTTGTTGATAGTTTAACCGCCGGTGAATATTTACGACTGGTTTGGAATGTTTTAGAATATTTTGAATAGAATATTTGCTTTGCAGCGCTAAAAATAATTTATATATTATGGAGTGAACAAAAGATTAAATTATAAAAATTCTCTCATACTAGCCAAAATATTAAAACATTGTTTACAATCATACAAAGAGCTTATCTGAACCACTGACAAAAAATCTATTACTATAAAGCGTCAATGTGAATTTGCACTTTAATTAAATTCGAACAAGTTTGTTTATTGGTCTGTATTGTCACACACATTATGGGTAAACATGAAAAGTGGGGAAATCGGATAAAGATAATTATTTGTTTGTAGTGAATATAATACTTTTCAAAAGGCTTATTGTTTAAATTGTGGCTGGTTTAACTGTTTTCAAGCCTTACAATGTATCAAACGAGTTTACATACATTATAATTAACAAAGTATGATAGGTCAGTTTAACTATATCAATATGTTACTGGATCCAGTATATTGAGGGCCCTCGTGGCGCAGTAGTTAAGATGATCACCACGCCACTACCAGTGCGTCGAGAGGCCATGGGTTCGATGCCCACACGGAACAAATATTTGTGCGATCCACAAATAGTTGTCTTAGGTCTGATTGTACCCTGTATCCGTCGTTTGTATGTTTGTGAAATTCCCCACGACACAAGAGCAATTCTTAGTGCCGTAGTTATCTTTTAAAAATTAAAGACAGTACTCACGAAAACTATTTTTATTCGAACCGGAATCGAACCCAAGGCCTCATGATCACCAGTTTTAAACTTATCTCGTTTTATACTTTAACTAATCCTATGTATCTACTTATTTGTATTTACGCAAAACAGTTACAAAGTAGCGTACAATTAGTAAAATAAAAGTTCCACAGGAACTTGGTACTTTTTGTAGTTAAAAGTAAGTTGAGTAGAAAATTCAAGGAACAAGTTTTACTTTTCATTTTCCGTTTGGTGCATTTAATTTGTCTGTCGTTACACCAACTTTTATTACAAGGTTACTTACCTTTCCTTCAGACATTTAGTTTTACTGTGCAGCTAAACGTTTAGAGACTTCAGTTAGTGTATCTACGTTAAGTTACTACTTAAATGTACGAAATTTGGAGAAATTTATTGGTTCAATCGTCTAGAGCTTAACATGAAAAAATGTCAAAGATGTTATATTGTCTTCGGATATTAAAATATATTATATTATGTTTTGTGTAATCTGTTGTTGCGAGGATAACATTATAGTTAGTTATTTATAAATTAAATTGTCTGTACTTTAGTGAACGTCAACAGCTAGGTACTATTAATTATCACAAACTACCTTTTGGTTTCGATTTTTTGTGCTTTTTAAAAACTAACAAGGGCCAAGTTAGTAATCGCAAATAGTTTGCTTGTGAAGCTAATGGCATATTTAGCATATATACGTCGACACTAAATTATGTATATCAGTGTTGCAAAAGTGCAGAACGCCTATACTTTTTAAAATAATTTTTTTTTTTTAAAGGTTTTATTGGACGCAAAAGAATTATTATGCGCAGCTACAATTAGCATTTCTTTTATCAAAAAACAATATTTACGGAACTTCACAATTATTCCAATATCACTCTTTGAAGCGACCTTTTAATCATATAAATACGGAACACACTTAATAATAGTATATAACAGTCTCAGTTTCATGATTCTAAATATACCTTGAAATGAGAGCGGAAACAGTCTTACAAATAATAATAAAGTTTCAGTGCTTTCAGCAAATACTTCCCTTTACTGGAAAAGCAATAGTAAATACAGTTAATTAATAAAGCACATAATTAAAGCTACTCAACTAACATCAAGAGATGAACTATTTGTTCAGTGTTTTAATTAATATTGGCGTTTTGTATAAAAACCGGCTATGTCTGAGTCGGACTCGCACACGAAGGGTTCCGTACCAAAAAAATACGAAAATACACGTTTGAATGCATGTAGGGGACTCATCTAATACTTTTTATTTTTGTTGTTATAGTGGCAACGGAAATACATTATTTGTGAAAATTCAGCTTCCTAGCTATTACGGTTTATGAAATATAGCCTGGTGACAGCCGAACTGACAGAAAGGCAAACGGACGGACAGACAATGGAGACTTAGTATTAGGATCCCGTTTTTACCTTTTAGTACGGAACCCTAAAAAGGAAAGGCGGGTAAGCGAACTAGGGAAAGGAATAGAGGCAAGATGAGAACGTCTGATGTGTTTATTCAATAGGAAGCGATTACATAAAGCGTCTCGGGAACGTTTCGCTTCCGTCTTGGTTGTTAGACCATGATCTTACTGGATGCAGATGCTGAATTTAATTATTTAAGCTGTATTAAATATCGTGGTTTAGTGTTGTGTTTGTAGTTTGTAGTAAAGACGTTACTACCGTAAAATGGGGTTACTTTAGGAAAATTTGGGATTAATGAGTAAATAGCTAGCATAAAAAGCTAGCGACGAGTTCAGATTTTCAGTGTTTGGTACTAAATATCGCTATGAAAAACATTGTAGGATTTTAAGTGTAATTGACCTTGAACATACTCATGCCATTTTAAAGTTACCCCTGTATTCAAAAGTTACCCCGTTTTACCCGTACTATTACGCGTTATCCTTTACTATAAAGTTTCAATATGAGACTCTACTTAGAGAGTACAATGAGAAAACGCACTGTTGTGTAAATTGTAGCCAAAACATAATAAGAAATGAGTTTTTGACAGGCAATGAAAAGTCCTTATGGGATTATAAAATCTGACTCTTACTTTTCTAAATTAAACATCAAACTGGGAATAATGGAAAAGCATTGTTAGCCTTTCAATATATTGACAAACCTTTAGTAATTACTTTACTTTTATTATTACTAAGATAACACAATCATAGACTTGTATCCGCTTGCGTTGCATTCTTGTTTATTATAGTGGCTAAACTGTAATATACAGCTAGCTTTTGATGACATAGGCTGGCAGGTAGAAACCCAACATATTTTATAACTCTTCTAAATGACATCAAAATCGTTTCAGTCGTCAGATGCGAAAGAAATACAAACAAAAAACCCCCCAATTATACTATTTACTTTAAGTATTCAACTAAACGACGTATGTAAAATTATTACAGCATAATTTAAGCACGAAACAAGAGGAGAAGCCGCGAAGCAGCAGTTAATGCCGACATTGAACTTTCTTGCGATATCGCCGGCGAACTTTAATTGGTAGCGGTACTGCTTAACGCAGATAGATGCGTTCAGCAATTAGCTTTATTCGCAGACATTATGATGTGTACTATGCTTAACTATTTGGATAACTTTGGGAGTTTATCTAGTTCTCTGTAAGTGCGGTGGAGTGCGATTATGAAGCTTTAAGGTATATATTATACCTCGAATCACTATTTAACTAAAGAAATGTGGATTTCTGGACAGATAATGTGATTTGTGCTTTGTCTACTGGATTCGATCATTGACAAGCCTATTGCACAATATTAGACATTTCTCCAACTGCAATTTATGTGTCGTTGTCTCGAAGTCACATCGAGCGTTCCTAAAGACACGTAAGCAATGGAAATTTGTACCATCAAACAGGAAATTTGAATGTTTTAATCCTCGCCTTAATACTTAATTACAATAATAGAGAAAGGAATGATAATCCATCCAACTTTCAACGCCTTCCTTAAATTTAAACACCGTATTAACTTCTGTAAATCTGATTTCCAAGTATAATCATATTTACCTATTTCCTTGTGACTACACAATTAATCAAATCTATTCAATCCTGGTGCTTAATAAACGGCGCTTGTCTTGGCTGGAGTCCAAAAGTCAATTATCAATACTGTAACTTGGTCCGTAACTTTGGCAATTATTTCTCATTTGAGAAACACCTTAACGAGTGTTCAGGTGCGGCTTGAATGACACTCAGCAACGGCGACCCACAGTTTTTGGCGCAGTCTCGCTCTCCAATTTATAGTGAACAGCTCGGGTGATTAACGAACAGTGAAGTACTGTTGTTTATTGCGCTGTTGTGCAAAATAAGATGGTGGGTTTTGTTTTCAGTTTAATGGTCGGGAATGGGGTGGTGGAATTTTTAAATCATGGCGTTCTGTTTATGCCGTGTTGTAGTAAGTATAACTCGACGCGTGAACCAATAAATAATACTCGCGATGCTCTCGAAAATAGGTCACGTTTTCACATTGGTTAAATGAACAATAATTTAACAATATTGGAATAACGAATGGGTTTAATGGTAATGTATGATTACGGAAATTAACTGTAGACATTTATAATTAAAAACGACTTAAGGAAAATGTACATTCTAAAACTTCGAAAGATTGCTTATAACGTTTAATAAATACCTAACAAAAAAAAACAAGTTCGATATCGTTTGGCTCAACAAAACATTTTCTCATAAGGCTTTACAGTAACCAAAAAGCCAAGTTATACGTTTTAAATGATTACTAAAAAGAATCGCTTTACATTAATATTTTAATACACAGATCTTACTAACAAAACAGTCAAATACAGATTCAAATACTCACTTGAGACTAGACTTTAAACTTCCAAAGTTAGACAATCTCAATAGATTTTGATTTCATTAATAAAGTGGGCTCAGTTCTGTTTGTCTCGCAAGTTGCGCCACTTGCGAGTGTAAGATTTAGTGCGGGCGACGCCACGTGTCCGTAATGTCTGTTACTTGCCACAACTTTACTCGTCCTATAAATTATATACATGATCACGGTGTGACTTTGACAGCTCTGCGGTATCTGCTGGATAGTTTAATGATAGAATTTCGTAGGTAATTTGTAGTGAAACGTATAGATACTGTTGTGAGTAGGTTTAGAATTTGTTTTAAATCTTAGTCATTCGTTGTATATTTTAAAGCGTAATGTTATCTCTAAAACAGAATTCTGATAAATTATATAAATTGTTAAGTTACAATTACTTACACTAGATTCAGTCTACAAACGTATTAACAACGCACATGTACCATCAACAAAAAAAATGTAATCAGAATCAGATCCATCCATCCATTTAACAAAAAATTACAAAGGAATAAACATAAAAAAAACTGCATCAACAAAATAGCCTCCACTTTTTTTCGTCAGCAGTAAAATGAATTAAAAAAATCAAACATACGATTATTTGTACTAACAGCAAATATCTTCTTTGTTTATAACATTAAGCAACAGTTTCAAAGAATTAATTAGTCATCAAAATCAGGAACTAAAAGATTGCTTCAAAAACGGATATAGTAGTTAATATCAAATTCTTATAACATCAAGTACATTGCTATGAATCAAATCGTGACTGTTCGTACTTGGAAAACAGGACAGCGTTATCAGCAGATAACACATTCTTTATGCTCGGCCCTTTATTTTAGGTTAGCTGCTATCAGACTGTAATCTATAGCGTGAATTATAACAATATCATACGGCATTTAGGACTCTTTAAATTATTGGTGATATATCATTTTATATATTTTAGGTTAATGCTTATCGCTAAGACCTTTTAAAATGTGTATTTTCAAGGATAATAAATAGTATTACTTTAAAAATGGTAGTAAATATTAAAATATAATGTTAAACTTGATCTAAAAATACTAATTCTTAATATTGTAGGTCTCTTTTATACTAGGTAATTAAGACTTAAATAAACTGTTCCTGATTTTCCATCTATCTTCACTAATATAAAAAATATAAGAAGTGTACATTAAGTTGGAGTATATCGACTGGTCTCCGAACAAAAGATTTACCGGTTTTTTTTTGTTTTATCACTAGTAATCACTACTATTAATAGATACACTACTCATAAGTTGTATGTAAGCAAGACTCTACAACAATAACCACTATCTACATCACAACGTATACAGCACTTAAAATTCAGTAAACTATGAAATAGTGATACATTTCACCTATTTACTATTATTCTGAGAGAATACAAATGTATAGTTATGTCATACATACAAGCCTATAAATAACTGCACAGGAACAAAAGAACACTCGAGAAAGATAAGCATCATCATACAACATAATAATAAGGATTCATTCAATTATTATATTGTAACTGAAAACATGGTTATTCAGCGATTTATCAATTTGTATTATGCATGAGTTATTAAATAAATATGTCGTTCGTAATTAAAACTTATCGCGTGCGCCTCCATATTTGAAATGTGACTCATAAAGTCTTGTTTACACATTACTAAACCACCGCGTAAAAATGTTACGGGCTGGCAATACTGACGCCGCGGCCGCGTGCTAATCGATTCCCATCACTGTGACTCAGCCACTCGTAATTAAATAAACCAGTATGAATACACCTTTACAAAAATATATTTAAAATGTTAAAAGCATCCAATGTTGTATATTTCGACAATTTCAAGGTAAAATGTTTGTACATTTGATATTCCATTTTATAAGATTGGGTTTTCTATTGGTGCATTTATATCATGAGTCATGCAGCACACCCATACAATAAACGGATGTAAAAAGCAACAAGAAAATCTAATTTCATTAAACTAACAAACCAAGTTATGGTCACAAATGACTTCTAGGAACTACTGTTTACCTGAGATGTCTCGCATCTCAGGCAAACAGTAATTCCTAGAATTAAACGAACAATAGTTTCAATTTGCGCTCTACTTACCCACAGTACGACGTTGAAGCAAAACAATGTGTACTTGATACAATAGATCTGCGACTCTAGTTTGCCCACGGACGGGCCCTGCCCTTCACCCAAACCTGCTCCGGCCATCTCACTACCACACTATACACCACTAACAAATTTATACTCGAACACTAAATAAGTGCTGTCCACTCGCTCTCTCGATCGAATCGTAACTGCTGAGTTATCGGGACAGATAACGTTAGCTAGGTTATCTATGTTTGCTAAGATAAAAACGTACGAAAAGATAATAAGGTATGAATTGCCACACCTGTATTGTTGTGGCATGCACAGCTCCCTCATTGTCAGTAGGCCAAACAAATTTGTACTCTGTACCAAGATTCCATTCTATTCACAACTATCCTCTATTTTCTCTGAGATACAATACACATAGTCAAAATCTAGTAGATGGATAGACATTTTTTTTCTCGAATAAATAAGCTTCTTTCTATATTCATACGGGAGAACGATCTCGGCCATTTGAATATTCTTATTGTATCCTCATTCGTACCGATTCTTTCCTTAGCGGTAATTTTATAAGGGTACCCGACCACGCTTATATATCAAGTCCACCGATATGGGATTCGACCGAAACGTGTTCGAAATCCGATAAACGGATTCAAACTATATACGAAATGGAAGCGGCCGGTATAAGCTGTAAACATAAATAAGGAAGATCTACTACGTTTTAGAAAACCCCCACGCACGGAACGTTCACCGTAAATCTTACACTTGCAATGATATAAATTTTAGCAATCCGTACAGTATTCTGTGCAAGTACAACTTTTAAAAATACTTTTAGAGCATTCACCTGCTTTATTCCACAAATAACGTTATGAAGAGGTCTAAAACTAATCCCAGTTTGACTAGACTTCACTTCTTTGTAAAGTGAAGTTTAATAGAATTTCAAAAAATTAAGACTTCAAAGAATAAGTCCAAAGATAAAATTTAAGGCTGTGAGTGTAAACACAAAAATAATGTCTTACTTTATACAAGTACAAAAGAATCACTACTATTTTATCTATCACTACGGCAAATAAACGTTTAATTATACGGAAAGCTGCACGAACTAAGATTCCTTTAATTAGTTTTGCTAGCTAATGAGATAAAGGCCAAGCCGCTTGCCTGCTGATGTAAGCTTAGATATTACAAAATCAGACTCCAAGCGCCTGATGAATATTGAAAGTCGTCGTATCTTCTTCGAAACTTGAGCCAAATCGTTTTCGAATGAGAGTCGCTAGTGTTCGCCCGTGGATATTTGGCACGAACTACAATTATTGTACAGAAGAATAACAAAATAAATATGATGTTATAATCATAATAAGTATACCTTGTTTGCACAGATTACACAACCACAGCGGAATGCGGAATTCTCACTTTTCCGTTCGAGACTTGGGTCCATTTCCTCAGCATAACAACGACCGTCGCGGCGGAAGGCGCCCGTAGCTTATATGAATTCTCCTACAGCGACACAATGCGCTCCGACCGAAACAACAAAAGCTCCCCTGCCTCCCCCTTCATTAAGACTAACAGGCGACAGGGGCATATCATCAAGTCTTTCACAGCTCTACTAAAAATTGTCGTCTTTGTAAAGAAACATATAAGACTACTGTTATCGGTTCATTTGTTACAGTAATAAGTTGTGATCCTCCGACGTTTGATAGGTTTCTTATTGAAGGAAATGTCAATATCTGACGTGAATATATTCTTGTTACTTTGTCACATAAATCTGTTTCGAATGAAATAATAAATTGGTTGTATTTTTTTCTATGTAACATAATCGTGTCAATTGTGACAGTTTGGAAAACAATGTTCTTTTAATATGACACTCGTAATAAGAAGATTAAGTACTCGCTGTGTTTAGGAACGTGACGTTTATATTAAAAGGGTTTAAAAAGAATTTAATTTGTAATAATTAATGCGCGTCACTTTTACCTTGAGTCGGGTTCTAACATCCGTGTATGCTATTTTAATATGTTGTGTTTTTGGGTCACTCAATGCAACGACATAAGTATGTTTACCTTTTTTTATTCTCAGAGTTTATTATGCCTACTTGATGTTCAAATACCAAATGAAACGTTCAAATGAACAATGTGACTTCAAATAAATCCCTCACAAATATTCAGGGGACCTGCGAATAAACCCGTATTTGTTCCAGCTGAACCAACTGCGAGAGAAGTGCGTCAAAGAACTAACAGAAATTGAATCGGGCGCATTCTTCCACACATCCGGACAAGGGCTAATATCCGGTGAGGAATGTTTATAGTCAACAAACATGGACTTAGAGCAAACAGATCCGACCGTGAGCCCTCAGCCTAACTTTCACTAATTGTTTGCCAGCCAACTTTGTTACAAATGGATGATATTCGCTTTACGAGTAATCTACGTTCAACGGCGTCGAATTAAATTATATTTTCTGTCTACAAAGAGAATAAAATGTTAGTAGTAGACCGTTATAAAGCGATTGTTGTTAGTGTAATCAAGTTTTGCCTCGTCTGTGTGGCGACGAGATGTTATTTGGTTCGCTTAAATTTTTCGCATGAATATTATAGATTTTCTTTATTGCTTACATTTGTTTTAAGCTACATAAATTGAGATCTTTACCTCATTTTTATAAAATGAGAATAAGTAAAATTTATTGGTTCATTATTAAATAAAAAATCATGATTGATTTTTTGGTTAGAAAACAAAATTTACGTTTATCGATTAATTTAGAAACTGTGTGAAACTTCATTCCAAATATTAAAAAGAGTAAGTTAAGTTAGGCCATAAAATCTTACAACACCTTGGTCACGGAATTTCACCTGGAAAATTCTGAGATTTTAATCAAACTATCGGAATAGTGTTACGAACGATTTTGCAAGTACTAAAGAAACGAATTCAAAGCCACCACTACGAACGTTTCCATTGAAATTAATACTTTAAACAGATTACCATTTTCTTACCGGTCTCGCAAAATTTTCCACTTGAAAATGTTGGTGAACCGTCTTAAATTTCAATTTCTCTTAGTAAATTGAGCTGGAGCAAAATGTTGATATCTACATAAGTAATTCGTTCATCTTATTTTTGCGGAACACTCGATTTTTCTGCTTGCACGTACCGAATTAAGAAAAAAATTAATACCATTTAATAAACGAGAATAAGTTTTAAATGTTAGATTTTTATTAACGCCTGAAAAGACTTTTTGCAAAATAATTCTTTTAAATTAATATTCGCTTCTGAAATAAAACAACAAAACTGTTTAATATTGATAAACTAAAAATAAATATACTCCACTTATTCACTTCACGACTTCTGCATCCACATACGAAAATAGTGCATATTTAATTCATAAAAATCGGAACTCCATCAAAAAGTACGAAAATAAAACTTCTTATTGAATTCCGAGCTTCGTTTATTGGTTCGTACATCATGAAGTGGGCTCATATAAAATCGAATGCCCCATCCAATTAGGCTGGAACATCGGACGGCCAGCCTACCGCCGAGTGCTACCAATATCCGCTATTGAATGATCTAAGGCCTGCCAAGAGGCCTACTATGTAAATACCATCGATGGGCAAACTGGCATTAAAGGAAATAAACCCTTTCCTATGCGAGAATCCTCTCAAACGGAATCAGATGATTGCTTAGGAAGTAGCGAAACGGCTGATGGATAAATGGCTGTGAGATTTTATGGGAACCTGTAGTGATGTATTGATTATTGCGTGATGTTAAATGAATGACGCTGTAAAATATGAAACTACATGATGTTATTATTTAAGTTATTTATTTATTTATTACTACCTTACACGAAGAGCATCTAAATCCCATTTAAGTTATTGTTAAGGTACATTCATTATTAAACATTAATTATTTTTCAGTAACAGATCATAATCTACTGAAAAAAAATTAACAAACTTTAGAGTATATTCCATTAACCGTAAATATAAGCGATTCCACGAACTAATGAATTACTCTCACAGCTGGAAGTTCAGATTATTTAGTTTACGACATTACAGTTGTTAAAAAAATTAAGTATTTCTAAGAAAACTATCGATTTTTTTATACTTACTACACAAAAATGTTAGAAAATCTACTTATTACAGCATTTAAAACGAACATTTTAGTAGGTGTACATTTAAAGTACATTTACAAAAATGATAATTTCGAAAATAATATTTCACTATTACTTTTATAATTTATCAATACACACATTTATACGTTATGTGACCTAAAATAAACACTTGATTCTTTCCCCCAGACTCACACATTTAAATCAGTATAGTCGGTAGCTGCGTAATCTCCTGGGAGTTAGTTTCCTAAGTGGAGATCAATTAGGTGAATCGAATTCGGCGTGAAATGGAAGGTTTGCGGGCAAAGCCTCAGTAATAGACTTATGGGAAGGTCCCTACATGTTCGTATATACAAACAACGCTCGTTAATAGCCAACTTGAGAGGAACAGGATTTTGATTGACTAGCAAACTTGTTAGATGGGATATTTCTGGGTTATTATCAGTGCGATTTGCATACTTAGGTAATGGCTTTAAGTCTTGCTGACACGGGACGTCTATTTTAAATTGCGTAATAATTTTATGCTCAAGAAAGGCATGGATAAATTAAGTAAATTATTTATTTAGACCGGTAGTGCAATTCTCTCTTGCCAGTATTATCAAACATCGAATGTTTGACTTTTAAAATGACTGGCATAATAGTTTCTACGACGGCCGCTAGAGGCGCTTAACCGATTGTCATACAAAATTTCTCGATAGCTAGCCGTTAGTCGGTAGTCGATAGTAGTAGGAAATTGTCCGTCTATCTCTACTCCTAAATACATTAACCAATTTACCGTCAATGTAGATAACGACACTGAAAAAGGTACCTAAACTACTATACATTATAATCAATCACAGTCTAACAACCATTCATGGCAAAAAATATTACGAATATATCACATTTAATCAAAGGGCTTCCCAGAGAAACCTGTAATATTACCTACATATTCCAATATCGCAAAAAATGTATCGGGTAATTTTCTATATTGGTACAAGCATTCATTACCTCCAAGCTCCTTGTGAATACTTATTGATTTATCAGGTTTCCGACTTTAATTAATACCAGGGTTTCAACATACGACTTAATAAACACTTGTATTGGTCACAGATGGCGAACAGAACAGTACCAAACCTTGAAAGTAGTATTGTTTCAAAACTTTCATTCAAGTTTGTGACCTTTCAACGCGATTGCTGCTGAAATATTAATTTACTTCAGATTAGACCTCTATTTCAGATTATTTGTTAATTTATTAAAGGTTTTATGAAAATAAGTTTGTGTTTAATGTTTAACCTAAATATTAAAGTTTTCAGACGTTTGGTTGTTTCTCACAAAAATATTTGCGATTAATACAAAATATATTTATTGAATTTGTGGCTTAGTCAGATAAGCAACATAGCAAGCACATGATATAACTCTCGATATGACGTAATCAACGCGTCCATTACTATTTTGGACTGCTATATACTTAACAGTATCACAACATCAAGAAAAACTAAAGAAACAAAGCGTATAAACCGTTATTTATTGTGAACTAAACACGGTGGAAATGCGATAGAACCAATAGAACTTCATTAGTTTGAAAGGCACAGGTTATAAATCTCAATGTTGCCGAATCGCTTCAATAAAGCATTAGGTTTAGGATCAGCGTCTACAGAACATCTCTGTTTATTTGTTGTAGAGGCACATTCGTTTTACACGACTGTGGCGGGGGGTGGGGAAAGTATAGGGTTGCCAAAGTTCTCTTTAAGATTAATTAATATAAAATTAATAGAACATTGCTACTGTCCAGTCCACAACTGGCTAGCTAGCGCCAAATGTTCTTTGATGAACTTATCAGAATCTCTAGTGGATTTTGCAATAACTATTTATTTTCTCAAAGTAATCTTATATGTCAAACGTGTTAATTATTAGTATCTACAAGCTGTAGTGGTTCGCGCCACAGAGGGGCGAAGCTATAGACAAATGTGGTATGATATGAAATCAGTAGCACGATTCTCTACAGTTGAAACTATCGAGTACTTATTGAGAATTTGACGTTTATAATGTTCTCTTTATAGTTCCTAGGACGGCCGCTAGAGGCGCTGAGCCGATTATCATACAACATTTTTCGATAGCTAGCCGGTTGACGGTTGTCAATAGTGGCAGAGAATCGCGGTACAGCTCCCCTAGGACGCGCCATGTGAACAATTTTGCAGTTCATTATAAATGTCAAACTCTCGATACTATAGTTAATCGGGCTATAGTTGCTTTTATCTTCATAAACTGTAAGTCAACAGGCAAAGGTCAAGACGGTCTAATAAATAACAATTGGGTATTACAATAATAAGTAGTATTATTATTGTAGAGAAAGTTCGTGGAAAATTAGGCTTTCGATATACTAAAGTTCAGTTGAAACCCTGAAGTAGTTGCCTACGCGTATTGGGTTCTTACATAATGTACTTGTACAATTGATTGCTTACTAGAAACGACATTTATTTAACGAAAGCAATGAATTAAAACTGGGTTTGTATGAAAAGATGTATAGATGTGAATGAGAAAAGCTAAATTTGTGAGGAACGTAGCAAGTAACGTTGAGTGTCTGCCTATCTCTATGGGAATGGGCGTAATTTTATTAATATGTTTATGGATGAAAATCATCTATAAGAAACATTAAGAATTTGCTAGGTGTTAGTTTTATTTCACACTTATTATTACTCAGTTTAGGATTAATCAAAATATTATCGATACATTAAATTCATTATAATTTATAAGGATTAAGGATCTTTTATTCACCACTTCTAAATATCTATTAGATAGCTAATCTAATAAATATTTAGAAGCTAATATAAATCTGACATTGCTTGCTGTCATTTTATTAAGCAGATAGTTTATCTAAACCTTAAATAATAATATAAACTGTGAAACTGGCCACTAAAACAATAAAAACTCTAACCAATCTAAGTAAAGTCATTTGAATGCAATTTATTCACTTCTTTCTCGTCAGGTTAAATCAGTCTACAATTCGAATCACGCACTAATGCGCTTTTCTCTTGTCAACCATTGAACAAACAACTTAATCTATGTTTACTAAAGCTTGTGCCGCTTTATTTTTACTGTACTGAATAATCTGAACTAAAAGTCGTCCTGTTTAAATGAATTTTATTACATATTTCGATGAAATTTGGCAAAGGGACTGCTTAAATTTCGAGGACGGATATAGTCTACTTTTTAAAACACTGTACTTTTAACTTTGTCATTTTTGCTACCACGGTTGCCTTGCCCATAAAAATATAGACATTGTCTCTGTTAAAGTAGATGTACAATTATATAATATCCGTTTTTTGTAAATTCAAATTTAGTCTTGCAACTTTCGTCCTTTCACGCTGCTGACGCTTGATTTGTGTATTCAGCAAACCGCAATCCTTCCATAGCTCCACGCAGCAGTTGTCTTCCCGAGCCCATATAGCTAGGTTGTATGTTAATTAATATACATTATAATGTACATATATGTGATAAGTAGTCGCGTGATTCGCTATAGTCCACGCCTGATGTCCATCACAGGCGGTGATCAGATTTTCATACAAAATTTCTCGATGACTAGCCGGTTGACGGTAGTCGATAGTAGAAGACACTCGAGCTGGTGCCAGAATATAATATACATTAATATATGTGCTACAGTGATCATGACCAAGTAATCTTTACTTGCCACAGTGGACTGAAATAGTTATAATATTAAGTTGGGGAAAAAGTCTTTTCGCATTATAGTACATATGTATGAACTTGTAATAAAATCTCTTTGGCTACAAGAATCACAAATGAGTCACACGGTTCATTACGTTTCTTTCAGTGAGCTCGTGAGGTACCCAAATATCGAGCTTCTTCTTCTGTCGTGTCAACGACTCACCATAATGCATAAATACAATAGTACATTTATTTATATACATAATGTACTTATACAGTTGTTGACCAGAACTTGGCGACTTCAATTGCGTTATCCGTCGCCAAGTTAAGGTCTTCAGTTGTGCAGGTTGTGGGACACAGAGGGCACTGGATCAAATGTGCCATGGTTTGTGATGGGGCACCGCAGTCACAGCTGCTTCGACTAGCCAAACCCCATTTACACATTGTGTCTCGACAGCGGCCCGTCTCGGTTCGCAACCGGTTGAGGGACTTCCAGACAGCCCATTGCCGGTCGTGTCCAGGTGGAAGGTGCTCCGCTGGCTGGATGAAATCAGATGGAGGTGTATGCCCTTCGCGCCAGAGCCTCAACCGCGCTTCCCTTGGGTGGGAGTTGATAGGTTCGGTGAAACGTAAAAAACTTTTCCGGCTCTTGAGACGTACTTCGGGCATAATATGATTATGAAGCGGATGGCGTAGGTCACTTTCCTGCATTGATTTTTCCACCGCACAGGCAACCTCCCGTCTAACGCGAGGTGGAGCTATACCCGCCAGTGGGTATATTTTGTTTAACGGGGTTGGCTTAAGACAACCCGTAATTATGCGGCAGGTCTCGTTCAACGCAGTATCGACTTCTTTAGAGTGGGCAGATCGGTGCCACACTGAGCAGGCGTATTCGCCTGCTGAGAAGGATAGTGCAAGCCCTGTCGAACGTAGAACTTGCGGGGCTGCTCCCCATGCGGTGGATGTAAGCCGGCGGAGTATGTTGTTTCTTGTATTCACTTTTTGTTTGACACTGTTGCAATGTGCCCTATATGACAGTGATCTGTCCAGTTTTATTCCAAGGTATCGCGGATAAGGGCAGTGTTCTATTGGCACGCCTCGCCAAGCAAGTTTAAGTGGGCGGTTGGCTTGATGATTTCGGAGATGGAAGGCACAAGACTGTGTTTTTGACGGATTGGGTCTCAGTGAATTCTTGTCATAGTATTGGTCGAGTGCCTCCAAGGCTTCCTGGAGTATGGTCTCAGCTTCCGCAAAGGTACGTGTCTGGGCAGCTAATGCGAGGTCGTCAGCGTAAAGAAAGTGATTAGTGTTCCTTAGTATTGGCTGGTCGTTCGTGTAGATGTTGAATAGTGTTGGAGCCAATACACTGCCCTGCGGAAGGCCATTTTTCTGGTTTCGCCACCTGCTTGTGCTTTGGTTAAAATTAACCTGGAAGCGACGGTTACTGAGCATCTCCCTGAGGATACGAAGCCATTGTCGTTAGTCAAGTCCTCGACTTTAGCCAGTAGGCGTTTGATATTGACAGTATCGTATGCTGCTGACAGGTCAACAAATACGACACCTGTAATGTTATGGCATTCGTAGCCATCCTCAATGAGCTGCGTTAGTTTCAGGGTCTGATTAGTACAGGATTTTCCGGGTCTGAAACCGGCCTGTTCTGGAATTATTTTAGGTTCTATTATTGGTGTTAGGCGGTTTAGCAAGAGTCTTTCAAAAAGTTTAAAGGTATGGCAGAGTAAGGATATAGGGCGGTAGCTTTTTGTTTCAGTGGGGCATTTACCGGGTTTCAGAATTGCTATAACTTTTGACTTTCTCCATATTTTAGGTATTCTACATGTGGTCAGACAGCAGTTAAAACGGTCCAAAAGCCATGATAGCGCTTCAGGTCCCAGGTGTTTAAGTTGTTCGGAGGTAATGTCGTCGGCCCCAGCAGCTTTACCATCTTTAAGGGATCGCATACACTCAACCATTTCATCCAAGGTTAATGGTTTGGATAGTGTGTTAGAAGTATGTTGGGGATTGGTACGTTTTTCACAGCGGGGTAGACGGCCTGGAGGTTTACCGTTAATAAGGAGCTGATGAGCAATTTGGTTGGCTGTAACGCAACCAATGTTTGTTGCGGCGGGGGGATCGTCCGTTAGTCTTCTGACTAACGCCCATGCTTTTTTGCTGTTGTGCGTCATGTTGACAGTTGACACAAGCTTCATCCAGCTTTGTTTGCGGTTCTCTCCTACCATTTGCAGTAACATCTCTCCCACTAGCAAAGTCTCTTCAGCAAAAGGATCGCTTTCGAAAAGTAACCGGTAGCGATTAAGGAGTTTTGCTGAGTCTCCACTTAAACCTGGGATATACTCAGTACGACAGCCCCGTGGTATACAGCGTCGTGAAATGCGTTTAACAATATGAACAAACTTATCATAGTTTTCGGGAATAGGCTCAAGGTCCCGCAGAGATTCGCTCATTTCGCCAAAAAGTTCCCAGTTTGCCTTTGTAAAGTTGAACCGCCGTCTGAAAGGTACTGAGTGTGGTCTGATAGCGCTGACAATTTGACAAGAAATCGGTCTGTGTTGGGTACGAGGCAAAGGGGGTAGAACATTCTTTTTGCATAAAGGTTTTATATTTTCACTGACGAATATGAGATCAGGGTTATAACCGCGGCACCAGCGGCGGCTATTGTATGAAGCAGGAAGTTTCGCATCGTGTAGTAGGGATAAATTTTCACCTTCCGCCCATTCTTCGACTGCTACTCCATCTTGGTTTGTGTTTGCGTAGCCCCAAGAGGTACTGTGACTGTTAAAATCGCCAATGACAATTTGTGTTCGTTGATCGCAAAAATTTTGAGTTTTCTTGAATTGAAACGCTTTGTTAGGGGGTTTGTATATTGATGATATCGAGCAATTGCCTGTGTCTACTGTGATAATTTCTATTTCATTGTCATTAGTTGAGAAAGAAGATTTAATTGTAATGTCTGGTCTTGAAAATACTGCGCTACCATATTTTGGGTGTGGTATCTCGGCAATGAGCTTCATGCCGGTGACAAGGGGACGTTGATGGTGATTGTCTCGATGTGTTTCTTGGACGCATAAGATGTCGCACTGCGTTTGTTCGCATAGATCAGCTAGGATTACTGACTTATCCGTCGAGAAGCCCTCAATATTGATGGAAATTATGTGGAGCGCTGGTTTGTTCAGGGGTATTTGGCTCTGAAAAGTGCCGTTTTGGTAATTTCTGTGGGTTTGGTGAGTCATTGTTTTTGGGAAGATTGGCCAGCATAGAACCTGCGTTACCGGTCTATCTGTTTCCAGGGCGCGCCGCGGGGAGGCTCCTTCCATGCACCCCAATATCGAGCTATTTTGTGTAGAGAAAATTTTATTACAAGTTAATACATACTAAATAATGCGAAAATACTTTTTACCCGACCTAATATATGTTTTAAGCTATTTGTGGCTTAGAAAAGGCGCTTATCTATACACAAAAAGCCCGTATATATACAATATACACATGTTATATAAATATTTCAATATCGCAAGTCACGGTGCGCTCATCAGTTAATAGCTGATCTGCATCACAATGCCGTTTCCCCTTTCCCGCTGTATTGTGAGATATGCAAATAACATACACTATGACTTCCTTTCATTCCCCACACGGAAAAGAAACTTATTTGCTTGAGAGAATCTTGCTTAGACTTTGTTCCTATTAGATTGTATTAGAATAAGGATCTTTGTGAAATTTATACGTGTTAAATGTTGAAGAAATTTCAGAAGCAGTTTACGATATTCTTTTTGGAGATAAATTATTGATGAATATAGTTAAACAGTTTTAGAATTGTCTATTTCTTAGGTTTTGTCGTTTGTGTTTGTGATCAAAAATAGACGAAATAAGTAGCAGCTAAAAGTTGCTTTTCTTAAAGATTTTATTTGTAGTTACATGTTATTAATTTCAGACATTTATATAATTCTTTTACACATATTTTTGCCATTCACAGATGGTTGCTTCGGGTCCGGTTGTACTCAGCGTCCATTGTTTGTGTGTTTGTAAAAATCCCGCGACACAAGAGCAATTCTCAGTGAGGTTGTCTTTTAAGAAATAAAAAATATAAATCAAATTATATTTTGAATTGCATACCCGCACAAATAAATACCCTAAATTTGTAAGCGTATATATTTTTATTTGGTCAAATCAAAACTACACAACACGGTTGGTCTAAGAAGTTGAAGTTTTCCACACGTCTGTTCTAAGTAATAAGACAAGCTTGTTATATGGTATCAAGTAATAAGTTTGTGCACAACCTCTATTTGGCGAGGTGCCCGCCGACTATGTAACCTGCTCCGGACTCCATCAATTGCGATGGCAACGGCTTGCCATCATTATTTACTATGCATTGCTAATTTATAAATTGAACGAATTGTCTAGACTACATTTTAAGATATCTGCTTGTTAAAATCTTATTTAGTTTTTACAGAATAATATAAATTGTTATGAAAGAAATTACATACAAAAGTTTTACATATTGTGGTTCACTTTTCCAAGGTTACATTATCAAAGCAATGGATTGCAATTTAGTTACGGCACTAGGCTTATTGACCAAAAAAGTCTAGGCAAATAGCCTATCGATGAATAACAAGTACCGTGAACTCAGACAAAATTTATCTTTTGAAGCATTTTTATACTAATCAAGACCGGAATTGAATTCTACACCTTTTTTTCTGCAAGTATTCGGTTTGGCTATTTACCCACATCACGGAAGACGATCAGCATATGATTACTAACTATCCAGATCAGAAGTTATGTAATCCTAATAAATGCAAAATTATTTATCTTACATTTCCAATTGCTCTTTAAAAACGATGGCTATTTCTATCCAGTACCTTTGAGCTATTTATTCGAAGAGTTTCACGCATGAATAGTGAACTGGTATGAGTTCTCGTCGTGTAGTATTTTTGTACTTCTCGCTTTGACGTTTTGTGCACTGACTCATGACTTACGAGAATTACAAAGTAGTAGGTAGTACAATATGGCTGGTTGGGTGGAAGAAGGTGGATACAAAATTTGTTAGTTTGTATGCTAGTGAAGAATGTATCATTGAATATAGTCGCAAAGAAAAATTGAGAAACACGAATAACTGGGTTAATACACTTTAGTTATATCTGTTCTACAATTATAAATTAAGAAACACAATTTCGAGAATTTGTATGTCAGATTAAGACATGGGATGTCCAAAAATGATTAATAAAAATTCTCAAAGGTACATTATACCAGACAGTTTTAAAAAATTAGTAATTTGATACATTGTCTGAAACGAATTCAACAAAAATAAATAATTGTAGAATAAGAATAAAAGAAAAGTTTCGTAAAACAATTTTGAATACAATAGTAAGCAAAATTAGACACAAGAGACACTAAAAACATTGCAACCTATCATTTCAACCGTTCACGCAACTATCAAAGCGTTCATAATCGAACAATTAATCCATTTAATTTTAATATCTATTCTAATTGAATATTAATGTTGTGTTTAGTCTTATTGGAGATTAGCGAGATCCCTACTGGGTGCCATGTGTGCTGGATCAATTATATTAATCCAAATGCATGTTATTACGCGAACTGTAGTGAAGCAACGGCACGCTAGTTTAATTAGACGACGAAATTAATATTATGTAAAAGGAATAATTGATGGTAATTGTAGCTTAGTCTAGTAACATTTTCTTTTTATTTAAAAACACAGGATTTTGGTCTTGAAAAAGGTTTATAATTCAAAAAGTTGCATCGGTAACATAACCGTAAAAACTACATTTAAACTTTTTTTGAATTGGTTGCACAGATTCGAAAATCTCATAATTTTCAAACTACAACTGCAGAGCAAAAACTGCAACACAATATGAACCAATCGAACATTGCATTAGTTGCAGAAGTATATTAACAACGGCATTTATGATACAACTACTGTATGCCAGTAGAAATTAAAGCAATTACGTGGCAGCAGAGGAAATTGTTCAATATCCGTGCAGTGTTTCTGCACCGCAAGTGACTGTAAATTTACTTGATAGACACACGTAGCGCCAGACAATGAGCCTGTAATTACTGAGAATATGTGCTGCAGTTACGCCTACGACCGCATCTGCTACGATGCCTACCTCCGTATTTGCTACGAGCCGCCTACACTGCCTACGCCTACATCGGCTACGGCTATTGGCTCGCACGATCTATAGCCAAGGAGATAAGCGAAGGCTTTAATCGGTTCTCTGTGAAATGGGAAAAGTTGGTAAGCTTATAAAATTGCGCTGAAACTGGAACAGGTACAGATAAGGGTGTTTCATCATTTTGTAAACTGTGCACTCCTTTACTTTGACTGCAGGATTGTATTAAAATTTTGTGTTATATTGCCTTGAGCTAGAACAGATCGTAAATATCTGGAGCACGTGGGAGCAGCACCTGGATTGCTATAATAAACATTTATGGGGCCACGAAGGAGTAATAACGGTTATGCTTTGTAGGCCGTCCAGTGATACGAATACAGTATTCTAGACAACGAATGCCAAATCTGTCTAGTCACTTGGTAACACATTTTCAGACGGATATTTTACTAAGACGGGATTACCATTTAATAAAGGTATTTCAAGATTCCTGTGAAACGCAAATCTTAGTCCTCAACAAACAAACCCGCAGGCTTATCAAATTTTCTTCAACATTGATCTAAACTATATCCAACAATCTGTGCAAAGACTATGGAATAAACCCAAAATTTTACAAAGTAATAGTAGCAAGCAGAGCTAAATTGAGAACGATTTTCTTGCATAATGCAATTTTCCACACAATCTAAAACTGCTATCGAGCAATCTAGACAATCAACACAGCATTATCTCAAGACCTCTTGTGTAAAGAAAGGTAAGCAAAAAACTGATAGAAACTCTCCAAGCTCGAAAAGGATTTTGTCTGATTATTCAAATTTGACAATCCTTCGCAAGACAAACAATTGAAACAATTCCACCGAAAGATAAACAATTAGAATGAAGACCAGCTCTAGAATAAATATTCCATCTTCTGGGAATATTTTCGTCGTAAACTAAAACATTTGTATTCCTTTAAAGCTGGCTGGTTTGAGCGAGGGATTTTTTTATTTGTGACGTGTTTTTTTCTCATGTTTTAGTGACATACAATTAAATTGTTCCATACGAGTTGTCAAGCACACCGGCGTAGTGCATCTACACGGCTGTTACTCTGTAAATAATTTCGAAACTGCGTCGCATGGAAACTAGGGTAGCAGTTTAGAATTCATATTGGGTGTAACGAACAATAGGGTGTGCATTCTAGATGTTCATTATCCTAAACTCGTGCACACGTTTAATTAGAATACTGAGAACTTACTACTTACTAATCATTATTTTATAAGAATCATGTTTGGGAAGGACGTCGTTTAGCTATATTAAGTAACCTAAATATATAATTTGAGACTGAAAACTTTAAAGCAAAAATACTTCATTGAATAACCGATGAAATTCTATTCAAATACATTATTTTATAACTACTGGTACACATTTTCCATTTCCCAACCAAATAAAAATAGTAATTAAGGTAGATAAGCATTCGTGAATTTCGAATAACACACAGAACAAAATAAACAGTAATAAAAAACTCCGCAAGGTTTAATCCTTCTCCGATAAAAAACCCACACATTTAGAGGCTAAGAGCAAATGGAACCCACCTGAGAGCGATTTCCCCGACATATTGATCGTCGATTACTGTATAAGGAGTTAAAGATAACCGCCCCTTGATTTCCAAATATTTAGGGACGCCTGGGGGCCCGCCATAATTGCATTCCGTTTCAATCTGGCCTCTACTACTCTGTATTAAGCGATCCATTACTCAAAGTATTTCAGCAACCATGATCGACTTGTACGTACACGATATTCAATTGATTGCCTTTGTAAATGTTTACCAGTGATTAAATATTTTGATTACACATGGTTTTGGCTGATTAGGGAGTGTTACGGGTGACAATTTACCCGTAATTAACTGTGCAGTGTCTAGTTTAATCATCTACATTTCCATGAATTTTTATTTTCAGTTAGAGTTTCTGTTTTAATCACTTAGCGATTATATCACCCGTTAAAGATTAACAGAGAAATAATGAAATTTTGTTAATCTAAAAAAGCAATAGTAAACAAGCAGATACTAGAATGTCACACAAAAGTACCTAATAAGTAAGCATTATGAAACATCGTGAATTAAATAATCAAAAATGTAATACAAATAAATACGCGTAGCAAATATTATAAACTAAGCGTCCTGACAAATCTTGGCAGTAAACAGAGATTCCACGAAACCTAAAATCTCTTTCTAATCAAAATAAATAAAAACGAAATTAAAAATCTGTTCGTGAAAGTTAAGACTAATTTACCTTAACAGAATTTTAATCAAAACAAACCACCGGCTTAATACATTTTTTGTTGCCTGAAAAAGGTTTCGACCTAGAAATCGGGAACTTCGTAAACGTTCCTACGAAGGTCTGAAACTAACCAGCTTGGAAAACTATTATAAAAACTTAGTTATTACTTTTCTTTTATTCTCTCCTGAAAGGAATAGAATTTCCCTTTTTGGGGTAAATATTTAAACCCTTATCAAAGTGGAAGTAAATAATATCGGCTGTAATTTAAATTGTGCCTTCGTTTGTTCGAAACGTAGGCGTATCATATTTCAGTTAACAAGAAATAACTATTTAATTTTGTATGTTCAATAACCATATTTGCCAACCAATATTTGATCATTAATCAAGGTACATTGACCTCTAGTCGCTATTGCCTACCACAGAATAGATAATAGCTATAGTTAGTGCCAAAGTATGAACTGTTTCTAGAGTTCATTAAATACCAGTGATGTCGCCAGCCGGCCTCGGCATAATCGTGATAACGTTAATGTAATCTGAGATTGAATGAGTATGAGTATACATCTATGGACATTTCTGTGGGTATAAAACGGTTATATACGAAACATTGTATTTGGTTACAAATAAGTAGGTACTGTATATTACCTCTATAGTAAGGTGTTATGAGGATACGATCGACGTAGAGCGATATTTATAATTAAAGCTCCAGTGACAAGGACATCGCAATATTCCTTTCAAAAAGACAGTACTGTCTTATATTACGATCTCTAAAAAAAATACCGCACAGTATAAACATCAGCCACATTGTGCCATATTCTGTTTTCATATTTTACTTTTACGGTTTGCGTCGTAAGCCAAATTATTAGGTACTTGTGTTTCCTCTCCCATATTCATTATCATTTCATGTAAACTCTGTCCAAAGATGGTACATCGTAACGTACACACCGCAATATATTTCAGAGATACATCGTGATACGTCGTACACAAAGTAATCAAATTTTACTGAACACCTCATCTTCTAGTAATTTCGAACATTGTCTGGAAATAATAACATGCAATAAAACTCTTTGGGGCATACACCCTACATAAAGGGCTGAACAAAAGGACCGTGGCTTAATTAAATACAACGCCGGAACATTTTCACCGGCCATTTTAATGTTATTAAATTGTTCGACGGGTACTTAACCTGCTATTTTACGATGTGCTCGAATACCAACGAGATTTAATTTACCCGTATAATCAAACGTGTAAATTTGAACGGCGGCCGCGAAAATTTTAATTTTCTATCGCCGTGTTACATTAGATTAGTTTTGATTAAATCCATTATTGAAAATGATTCAGTGAATTAATGGTTGTCAGTTGAAAGTTATGTGTGATTTATATTAATCTAACGAAATACTTATATGAGTTTAACATTGAACAAGCTTTAGGTAAGTCGTACTAATCGAAAGTCATATTTAAATTAAACCGAATATGAGTTTATCAAAACGCTTTGTCAGATAATATTTCAGACTGAAATCTAATTCTTGATTCTGTGAACACGCTCAATACCTTTTAACTAACGAGATTAAGATTTCTGAAATTCAGATTAGAATTGTTTTGTTTCAGTAATCCTAATAGGTTTTTGGAAATGCCTCACTATAGCAGAGCCGAAATAAAATCTCAATAAGCCTGCTATAAAATAGAACTTCTGAATATATTGCTAAATAAAAACAATTATCTTGGAATAACATGACCTGAATACCGTAATATTCAATAGCAAATAAAAAAAGCATAACGAAACCTACAAAACTGAAAATGTTCAATACAACACAAAGCTACGTCCAACATTTTACGGATCCACGAAAAATACAGAACACGTGTCCCCACGTGTTGGGACATAAAGAATGTTGCAGGACACGAAAAATAAAATACAATTTGTAGCAAAACACGCGACAACTTCACCTACACAATGTTCCGATAAGAGTGTAACGATGTCAGCGACACGCCTTTGGTATGTACGGAACGCGTATACTGCCATCTACCGGACACAACCGAAATACAAACTTGAAATAATTTGGTACCCTCATTTTATTTCTGTTGAATTACTTTTAAAAAGATTCATGGAAGTAATACTTTAGATGTACCGGTTAGCTTACCTGACAGTATTTCGACAGGTTCTACATAATATTGCTATAACGTTACGTATCGATATTATCAGTTTTACATAAAAATTCAACTGACTCTTAAAAATAAGATAAAGTTTTAAAGAACTGAATCGTCTGCCAAATAAACTATCTACCTATGCAATGCGATGTAGTCGTAAGAATATCCATACCATAAAATTTTATATAGCCAATATCAGCAAATTTAAGATTAGAGCGCCATAAATTCAGACGTCATGAATGGAGCTAGTTGGTAATACTTCATATATTTTATGAGTCCTCTAGACGTGTCTATCTGAATAGTAATAAAATGCAGTGAGCGACCCACGACGGTAACAGTAATATCTAGTAAAATAGTAATACTATCATATCCAGCCGGAGTGAAGCTACAATAAATTTAACGTTTATATTAGAAGGTACAGTCAGTGACATTGTTAGTTCATATATCTGAGATGTTTATGCGGTCAAAAGCGGTGTCACGTGGAATCCCACCGTAACTTTCGACCGGCCCTTCTGCTCCATAAGGAAAATTGGAGGACCAATAAACACATCTTGTTTATCCTCCTTATATTTATGAATGAATATCTTACTTACTTCTTTTAAGTCGGTGTATATGTAATGCCATCAAAAACATTCTGTAAAAACCTCAAGTCTCGCCGTAAAAAGTTGTGAGATCTATTTAATACCAAGTCGATTAATCTATTTAGTCTCTACTTAAAGGACCTTCTGTCTTAAGTTATTACGTATGTTATTATCATGCCAATTTGAAAAAAAATACCTTTAAAACAAATAGACCGACCTGGCCTGTATTAAATAGATCTCACAACTTTTTACGGCGAGACTTGAGGTTTTTACAGAATGTTTTTGATGGCATCTCACTTCTTTTTGTAGAGCGAACATAAGTCCAATTTGTATGGAAAGACGTTTTTTTTTTCATAATTCAACATATTTTCTTATGGGAATGTTGTTCAGTTTCATGGGCTAAACACCCTTACCCACCCTTTACCCCCTCCCGTTATGCCTCATATAGTAGGTACCTATTTACACCTATTTATTTTATTTTCTACAGTAATAATAATTAATTAACTGCAAATGTAACCTTGTAATCTTATACATTTATATGGGATTACAAAGTTATTGTTGCAGTTGGTGTATTTAGAAAACTGTACCGAAATTAGAAAATATTAAATTTTTCCCATGATTAAGACACAAACCCTATTTGTATTCTAAATTTTAAGCTTCTAAGTCTGCTAGAAGTACCTTAGACTTTTGATGATCGGTGAGTCAGTGAGTCAGTGAATCAGTGAGTGACAAAATTCAAAATTTTAACAAGTTGTCATTCTTAAACTACTAGTTCAAATTGACTGAAATTTTAAATATACCGTGTTTATACAATGATTGATTAGTTGCTGAAAATCCAGGCTTCTTGTTTTATCCACAACGAAATTATAGGGGTGTCAAAAATAGCCCGAATTGCTTCGAGAAAAGGATGTTACGGCCGTGCCGCTTTTTTTTTGCTCGACTTTTGGGGGCACTTCCGTGCCCCCAGATAGATATTTAAGGGTGAAATAAGAGCTATGCAATTGAGCTAATTAATTAATTGGCTCAATCAATATTTGCCCCATTCACAACCAACCAACATAACGTACTACGCAAAACATTTAGAGTTTCAAGAAAATGGAATGTTAGGATTTTAAGGAGTCTACACACCACAATCGTAGATCCGCCGGCACGTGTCGAAGACTAAGGATCAGTGGCTTCTTATTTCAAAGCCATCTTAAAAGATGCCGACAACATTTATTTAAAATGAAGAGCTGCTGACGTCGAGTCAACTACAAATTGTAAATTTGGTGTGAAGACTTTTATACTTGAGAGATGTTAATTAATTACTTTTGCAGTTCTGTTTAATTGATTTCAATCAAACTTTACTATTATTAATCTATCATATGATATCAAATAACACAAGTTGCGAATGAAATTGAGATTCAAATCCAAAAAACAACAATCGTACTAATACTTTTTTAAGCGACTCATTCATTTGAACAGATCACGTTTTCATTTAACGCCAAGTTCATTATGTGTTTCAAATCACGTTTGTGAATGTTCAGTTTAACGAATTTTCTCGATACTGCTTCAACGTGCAAAATACTTTTAATTTTGACGTTGATGGAATGCTCTTTTGCTTAGTTTTCTCCTTGAAGTGGGGCTTTTGACCTTACTTTAACCTTACAATAGTTTCTTTAAGGTTTTTGTTTATTATCTACATTTATTTAGGGGCTTTTCGTCATAATATATCACATCGTGCCCTGTTTTTAAGGTACTACAAAGTCAATTTGGTGTTTGCCTACACTCGTTACTTCTAAGTAGTTAGTGTTTATCTTAAAAAGTACTTGGAAAAACAGTTCTTGCAGAATACACTAGGGGAGCTTATCAGTTTTCATAATCTTTCCCAATACCTACCCGGTTGTTAAAAGATAGTCGACAGTGGTAAGAAACTGCCCATCTGATGATATACCAATGTATACCAAATAGACATCTAGCTTTAAGAACCACTCAAAATTCACACTCTGCAGGTAAAATTCTAATACTTTTTAAATCCGAGTCACATTGCCAAGTTAGTTTTGGGCGTTTTTGGCAAAACCCCATGTCCAATCTAAAACAATGACCCAGAATTTATAGAACTTTGCTGTTTTCGTATTAACATGTCGTTTATCGGAAATGCAGACACTATCTACATTGAAATGTTTGGGAAAGACATAGTTTAGAAGTGGTTGGAATAATCAACAACGGATCTTGTGTTCGTAAAGGAAACATTTTTGGTTAAATATGTCACACATTTGGACTGAATTGTATCTATTGTTACTGTAGTGTACTTGCAAGTATTTGGTCATACATAATTTATGTAGGTATTCAACTCGTTTAATATGGTGGATGTAAGTTTGTGGGTTTCTCTTTAGCGTAAAACTTACTGAATACATTATATTGAAATTTGGTACATAGATAGTTCATACCATGGGTCGTATTCGATTTTTATGCCGGGATTTTTTTTGCGTTAAAGCTAGCTTCATAAATGTCGAAGTTTATTAAAATATGTACGTCACTTTTTCACGCAGAAACTATAATATGGATTCTGGTAAAATTTGGCACACAGGAACTGATGTGTGCCGACAAAGTCATGAGTAGAAGCTAATATAGACAGTTATTTACTTGATATTTAAAACACACGTGAAACGATACAAGCGTAGTACTTAAACAAACAAAAGGCAGCCAGTGTCAATGTACACAGATAGACTGTAAGTTTGCTGGTTGTAATTTCTGAGTTTAGTTCTAAACTGAAGATTTTATAGTAGTAATAATTTTAAATATTCTGACAACTGGTGCACTACTTAGAGAATTGCTGTCCCTGGAGGTGAAAACGTCAGATGGCAGTTGTACTGAGAAAGAAACGACTTAGAATAATTTTAAGTAAAAACATAAACGAGAAGAGGTATTGCAATTAGTTCAGCTTATTTAATCATCAATGGGCCATTTACTGCTACTATTCGATTGTTATAATTCGATCATTTATTCAGCACCTGAGTTTTGTTTCTAACGTATTCCAAGAGAAATATTTTTCGATGCATCATTTTAAACGACAAATGCTCGTTACACGATATTGCCAAATACGGTAATTAGCGCTACAGATGACTTCATACAAGAATAACTTCAACATTTTTGCAAACTCTCCGTCTTCAATTTTTATAATCACATACCATAGCCTAGATCTAAAAATCCACCTAGAAACTTAATTTCAAGCATTCCTATTCTAGTTTCAGTGCAGCAGTGAACAAGGAACATGTCTCCTCTACACTCCGCTACATCCATAGGGACGTACAGCGTTGTAAACGTCTTCAATACATATCGAATCGTTCTCCCTCCTCAGGGACGGTGATGTAATCATGAACCGATTTTCCGTTATGTTATTTATCTTTTTCACTGCTACTGTGTAGGCGGCCGTGTAGATGACTGCTGAATAAAAGGGACCGGGTTCGATTCCTCGGTCGGGCAAAGTGCTATTAACCTGTTCTAATCAATCAATTAATTATCGACCAAAAAATTATATTTTGGGCTCTTAGTTTCGAGTTTCAAATGACGACTAATTTTCATTCATTATCTTACCCTTTATAGATGGAATATAAAATAATCTGTCCTTAACGAATGTCTTGACATTATAAAATGCACCTTTGAATCAAATTTCATGTTTCTTACTTCAGTAGTTTAGGCTCTGCGATGAAAAATCAGTCAAGCAGCCATAATACGATGATTATTTTCAATAGTAGCTAGAGTTTAATATCGTACCCAGTAGATATGTAGCAAATAGGCTCGCCCCCTATTACTTATGCCTAAAATTGTTATCAGCAAAACGTGTATGTATTTCATGCACCCCTGCCTATAGTACTTTTGAATGCAACAGAGTGATATGTACGTAATTTATCTTTTTTTCATCTCAAATATCGAGTGAAACGTCACGTGTTTGTATCAAAGATTTAATAATTTGACAGGAAGCGTGTTGAGTGACGTGACCCGAATGTTGGCAAGTGGGTAAAAGGCCTATTGTTTACACGCTAAGCGATATGTTATTTGCTTCTTATGTTACAATGTTGACTTGATATACCCGTTCATGCTTTTGTGTGGCTATTTATTGTGTTACCGTTATGGTAGAATTGGGAAAAATATTATATTCTTGTTTTTTGACTAGAGTGCGATTTCCTATCGAAAAATATCGTTTGCAAATGTAATCAGCGCCTCTAGTGGACATCGTGGGTACTATTTTTGCAGTACATTTAAAACGTAAAATTTCGATACTCGATAGTGACGTCTGTACTGAGTCGCAATACTAAAAGTTTCGTTTTATTTGAGATTTTGCAAACGGGTCATTTTTTAAGGTTTGAGATTAAACGGTAGCGGTAAACAATAGGTTTATTTTAAAATAACAGTTTTATTTCACTATAGATACAACTCTCCTTCTGTGCATGGTCGCATGAATGCCGTATTCCCTAACGCCTCCCCTACATCACCCTAAACCCTCAGCAAGTGAAGTGTGCCAACTTCTGACACATACTTTTTATTAACTTACTTGTTACTTAGTGCGATGTATACTGTATATTACTTAGGTAGGCACTGACGTAGAAAATATATACAGCAAAGAAATTCCAGGATACAAAATAATGTCTAAGTAGGTAATAAATATCAACAACATTGATTTACTAACATACAATATTATTTAGTAAGACTAAAAGTACAATTAAGTAGGTACGGATAGTAAACCAAATTATTGAGTACCCAACGACAAATTTCACAGCACAATAAGTCAGAGACTACTCCATCAAGTAGAGATTGACATTAACTCGATACTATCTAAAATTATTTAATATCAATTTCAAAAGAATCATGGACCTTTTATAATTTAAGTTTCTGGTATAACTTGAAACGAAAAACAAAAAAATGGAGTGCAATATACATAGATATTTGCATATTTCATCAAAGAGATTCTATTTTCCGTGTCACTGACAGCGAACTAGTACAAAGACATAAGTGCACTAAAATGTATCGTCACACACTAACTGAATAAACATTTTAAAAGCTGCAAAACGGATTTTAGCACTTTATAAATATATGTACATTGTACAGTCAGCGTCAAAAATATGTATAGCAGCGCGATTCTTTACAGTCGTTACAATTGAGTATGGATAATTTGACATTTAAAATGTACCGCAGAAATAGTTCCTTCAACGCCCGCTAGAGGCGCTGATCATGTTTTCGAACAACATATTTTTTTATAGCTAGTTATTACTAGTATTTTGTCGGTAGTCAATAGTAGGGAATCGTGCCTCAGATTGTTAAATTTTCAATAGTACTTTTTTGTATGAAAATACTGTTTTTAGACAATAAATTAACAATACACAATGACTGTCAAAAAGTACTTTGAACTTAATATAATAAAATAATTTCAAGTTCATGTGCAAAAATGCTTTTAAAAATTCAACAATGTATGCATATTTTTCACGTTAACTGTACCTGTGTTGTGTATTTCTAACCGTAGCATATATGTCATCACGTTTGAGCACTCAGTTAATTGTATTTAAAATAGTCCGCAGCATTTGCATTTTGCAGTGCTAAGATAAAAACTTTGCAAGAGTAAATCGCTTTCACAATATTGCCGAAAGTTTTGTAGTTTAAATAAAGCTCTATAAGTTGGTAGCTGTGCGACAAGCGCCGAGTCAATAGGATCTCGTTAAAACTTGCCCCTTGCTGCAATGTATCCTAAACTTGTGAAATGAAACCTTTACATTTATGACATTTTATTTATGTAAAGATTTCATAGAGCTTTAACTTCGTACAGAAACAAGGAAAATGATTTTAACTACCTACTGGAAAAGACTAATTCATTGAAAATGACAGCCTTACTTAACTTAACCTTACATTTAACGTGCCTTCCTAAATACCGTGGAACTCGATATGGATAAAATTGTAAAAAAAATATTTGGCGATTAGAGTGCCCAGGAGTTTCTTGCCAGGTCTTCTGGTTAGCCTTACCTTCCAATTTGGCGGTAAATTCACCTACTGTATTTGACAGGCATAAGTACACCCCACGGCTACAAAAACCTTTTATGAATACATGATTTGATTAAGATATGATGGTCACCCATCCACTGCCCAACCTCGACAAGCGTAGCTTAACCTGATTGTTCCAGCTGTTGTTACCATAGCCCCCAGCTCCTTCACGTAAAGTAATTCGAGGGTAGTTAGGTAAATGTCATGCGTTAATGACGCGTGACCGGTGTGTGGTGTGAGGCGATGTGACCACGATACGATTCCTGCCTCAGACACAGCTATTAATTGGCCGCCTCGTTATGTGTGTGACATTTCCAATTTGGCTATAAATTCACCTACTTTAAATGACAGTCATAATTACAACCCACGACTACATTAACCTTTTATGAATAAATGATTTGATGGTCACCCATCCACTGCCCAACCTCGACAAGCGTAGCTTAACCTGATTATTCCAGCTATTGTTTCCATAGCCACGAGCTCCTCCACGTAAAGTAATTCGAGGGTATAGACGGCGCCAAACAACTTGAGCATAATTTGCTGTATTAGAAATTAAACAGAATGTAGACCCAGTGCAGAGGACACTTGGTTGGCTGTTATACCAGTCGGGTGGTCGAAGTTGAAACGCCCTCGCCTTTGCGCAAAACTGTTATTCCTAAACTGACGTAAAAATCGTTCACTTAGATGTAGCGAAATTGTTCAAGTTGTTTGGCGGCACCTATAGTTAGGTAAATGCCATGCGTTAATGACGCGTGACCGGTGTGTGGTGTGAGGCGATGTGACCACGATACGATTCCTGCCTCAGACACAACTATTAATTGACCGCCTCGTTATGTCTGTGACATTTATTAATAGTTCGTGGTTGCGGTGTGTTGGTTTATTTCTTGCACGATTCTCTAATAGTAAGAATTTTTTGGCTTTTACTGTACGGTATTGGACTACTTGTCAAAATAGATAATATATCTGAAATCGCTTATTTAAACTTTTAAGTAAATAAATACTGTCAGTATTGAATAAAATTTATACTCGCCTACAAACTTTACAGAAAACACGTACTTGATCTAAAATATTTGTCTCCACGCCAATTTCCAGCCTAATTTCATCACAATAGGTACAGCAATTAAGTCGTGATCTATACTAATATTATAAAGCTGAAGGGTTTGTTTGTTTCAACGCACTTATCTCAGGAACTACCGGTGCAAATTCAAAAATTATTTAACTGTTGAATAGCCTATTTATTGAAGAAGGCTATAGGGTTTATAACATCACGCTACGATCAACAGGAGCAGAGTACCTGTAAAAAATGTTACAAAAAACGGGAAAAATATGGCCCATTCTCTCTTATGTGACGCAAGCGAAGTTGCGCGGGTCAGCTAGTATTATAATAAACAGACAGAAGACTTTATAGTATAGTAGTTATTTCATAGTTTGAATATCTTATTCCATTCACAATCTTACGATGTTTTTACTGTTGTGTTGTTGTGCTCACCGGTCGGTAAGCGATCTGTGGGTTAAGCAACCGTTGGCGCGGTCATTCTATAGATGGGTGACCGCACAGTGGTATTTGAACTGAGCGTCTCCGTGCTTCGGAGGGCACGTATATAGTCGGTCCTGGTTGTTGTCAATTAAGATAACAGTCGTTAAGTCATGTCAAAGGCATTTCGGGCGGTTTAAACAACTTTGACACTAGGTTGACCACTAACCATACGATAGATAGGTAGATAGTCAAAGATTACTAGTCAAATAAAGGCGATTTTCTAGCACTCTCTATTCTAGTTTGTATTTAATCATCTATGTTTTGCAACTCCAATTCAGCTTAGGATAGAATTAGTCTTGACAAATGGCCGCCGTCCAGTGCTTCCCGAAACTTACTTGATCCGGTTAAAAGTATTAATCTATTCCCATTTCCCAAAAGCCTTTTGGTTAGTTATACTTAAAACTGCTTACATACAAAAATAATATTAGTTCGGGGAAAAAGTCTTTTCGCATTATAGTATGTATGAACTCAATAAAATCTCTTTGGTTTCAAGAATCACAAATGAGTACACGGTTCATTAGGTTTCTTTCAGAGAGCTCGTGAGGTACCCAAATATCGAGCTTATTTGTGTAGAGAAAAGATTTTATTACAAGTTCATACATACTATAATGCGAATAGATGCAGGCGGAAGTGTACTAAATGCACCCATGTTTCACCACTAACAATATTAGTCATATGTAATAATGGGCGAGCCCAACGCCATTTAACGGGCACGTTACCAAACTCCGGACTACTATTGATTAATAGTATTAGATCTCGTATAAATAAGAAAAGACCAATAGTGTCTTTGCCCTTATAACAACCGTCTGTGTCACAGAGGTAGTCTGCATCAACAACTTTTTATATACTTAATATTTCAATAGTACTATACATATATCAAGCGACAATAGGTAGTAATTGAAGAGTAATTCGTACCAAGTTTATTCTCTTTATGTAAGTACACTACTAAGTAATAACAGGGTAAAATATTCTCAAACTTCAAGTTTCCATCGCTTGTTCTTCAAAGAGTTTGTATGGAAAACGGACAATTCGGTAAGGCCACCCATCCCTGAACGTATTCACTCGAACTAGTGGAGTCGCCCCCTACCGGGAAAGTTTTGATTTAGTGCTTATAGCTGTCCCCGAGAGAGGGCCCTCTTTAAACTTTTAGTCGTGTAATAGAATAAAACTGTTGGAACAAAGCTCGTACTTGCATTCATAGCCTGGTTCGGCAACACATTATAGAAACCAACGAATGTACGGTCATATAAAATCTAATGTGATATTTGAAAAGTTTCAAGTGGATTGGAGATGTTATTTTTAGGGCTTTTGGTTTGAAGTTTTTAGTTCTAAAATGTATTTACTTATTAGGTACCAATTTAGTTCTGAAACGACGCACGTCACTACGGCTACAGTTTAACTAAAGTTATATAAAAAAATTGAATTGTTTGAAAATATAACTTTAACAATCCGACAAAAATACTCGAAATGTAAAACAAAATAAACAGAAATAATTAGTTATTGATCGTCATTGGACTGAAAAAAATATAATTTATAAAAAAAAATAAGTGGGTATATAAAGTAATATTTCTATTTTAGAACACTTAGGTCATAAATAACTAATAAATAAAAAAATACTATTCTATTTTAAAACAATATTATTTTTACGCAAAACTTAATATAATTCATTTCAATTTTTATTTTTTTATTAACTTGTTTGTAACTGGCGGCATCCTTTTTGGTGGCGCCATAATTTATTAAAAATCTTTTTAAATATTTGAATTTCAGAAATTAATGTTGATAATTTTTTTTGTAATTGTGAAATAATAAGAGACACTGTTGTTTAATATTTAAATATTATACAAAATAGTATAATAATGCATTTATATTATTCCAAAAATTTATTTAAAAATTAATTTGTGAATTAAAATTATGATTTTAACGTGAAATGAAAATGACAAAGGCGCCAATAAATTGAGGTAAATAAAATAATAAATTAGATTGTGTGTTTATTTTTTGTAATTTGTGAACATTTAATTTTAAAATCTTAAAACATTACTGACATATAATGAAAACCATCAATACTATTAATAATTATTATCGAGGAGAAGGAGCTCGTGGCTTAGTTAACTAACTTACTAACAGCCGCGCGAGTCTATCTCTGAGGTTAAGCTACGCTTGCCGAGGTTGATCTGTGGATGGGTGACCATCTTATACATATCCAGTTCAGTAAAAATGTAGCTAAATAGAGGCAATTAGGTCACTGTTGATGATTTAGTAGGTGGCCCAAATAACATGAAAACTGACAATTAGGTCAACTGAATTAGGACGTTCATAATGCGATATTTTTGTTTGGATATAATGCAATTTAACTGAGTTGCAAATAAGGGAGAACTTTGGATTTAAGAAAAATAGAAAAATACATTTTTTATTAGGTACTAGCTGCCTAGCGCCACTTTGCTTGCATCACATAAGAGAGAATGGGTCAAATTTTCCCCGTTTTTGTAACATTTTTTACCGGTACTCTGCTCCTATTGGTCGTGGCGTGATCATATAATATAGCCTAAAGAATTTTTCAAATTGGAGCAGTAGTTCCTGAGAAAAGCGCGTTCAAACAAACAAACAAACAAACTTCAGCTTTATAATATTAGTACAGATTTCCATTCATTATATTTTATCCTGAAAACAAATAGGCATCAGCTTAGTGTTTTAGCCATTAAGATGTACCTAACAAGCACTAGACGGACGAACAGACAGAATTCGCATTTATAACTACATAGTAAGTTATAGAACATTCTTGACGACACTTGACAAATTGAGCTTTGCAAAACTTTTTTTTCGTTTCCTTTTTGTCATCATCAGAAACATGATTTTCTTATTTATATTAGTCAGCCGAGAAGTGAGTAAATAAATAAATATTTTTTTAAGAAGATTTAGTTACTGATAGTACATAAGGATATGTTGGCAAAACATTTATCAGCATTCATCACTAGACACATAAAACAACAAATAGATAGCCGCCAAAACTTTTATTGTAGTGAGAGTCTATTATCAAGTTTTATTCCCTCCAAAACTGCACAAAGAGAACAGGAACAAATGGGATCAAGTTGAAAAATGTGTAACAATAACAAAATGGGAAAACTTGAAAGTGACATCGGACCATTAGGCAGGCATCGCGGGGTTGACGCGACGGGCCGAGACGCGACGCGACGCGACGAACGCTCACGATAATGAATCAAAAGTTTCACCCGACGCAAATGGAATACTCTGAAAAGTTTCGATTGAGAATAGTCATCAGTAACAGGCCCTCGTTTTGTTTTATAAATAACTTAGCGACGCGTAATGCTTAGGTTAAACAAACAAATACTTTTTGCATTATAACTTTAGAACGCGTCAATCTCTATACTTGAGTTTTTAGACGTCTTTTTTGTTTGTTTTCGTTATCGTCTCAGTTTAGTTAGTATTGACAAACAAATAGTAGCGCGATGTTGGGTGGAACTTTTGCTTAAGTTTTTTACTTTATAATATATTATTATGTCTATAGAAGATATCTTAATACAGCAGTTCTAACAAGTACATTTTGTGCGGCAGCACCCGTAGCGCGATTCTGTACAGTCGGTACTGTCGAGTATCGAAATTTTGACATTTAGAATGTACTGCCCAAAAATTTCCTGTAGTAAGAGGCGCTGATCAGATTTTCATACAAAATTCCTCGATGACAGGTCGGTTGTTTTATATGTTCATGATTCTATCTACAAAATATTCCTAGTCTATAAGTCCAACATGGACAGAATAATAGAAATATTGCACAGTCCGATATGCCAGACGCTTTTCCATATACTTTTGCTTTTTGAAAACGCCAAGAGAAAAAAGGCGCATTGAACTAGAAACAAAAATATACCGAAGCACTCGTACTTATTAAATAAGTAGGTTCTTACTACACTCTAAAGAAAATCTCCATTGCAATATTATTAAAGTTGTAAGTATAAATAATCCATGATATCTGAGACTTGTAGAGAAACTTGTGTTCGTGTGGTTTTCTCCAAGGTGTCAGAAGTTCACGAATAAATTCAGATATGTCGTGTTAAATATTTACAACTTATGTATGTTAAGATATTTTGTCAAAACTTTCGGCTTTATCTCTCAAGAAGATAGGCTTGGAAATTTAAAGTATTTTAGACCGTGTCCGCTTTTATTTTTAGAAACTGTTGTCGTTCTATGTTTAGATGATTATAACTTTAAGGTGAATAAATAAAATAAATGTTTATTTGTCATAGCTTTCGCGTTCCCCGTTTATTATACAATAGGATACGGGAATTAACGTTTACACGCATTTTACCTTGAAAAGTGTGTTAGTACAGTCAGCTCCAAAAGTAGCTCAACAACTTCATATTCTCAATACCTATGTGTTACGTTGTGTTCTAGGGGAGAGGCCTTTGCTCAGCAGTGGGACACAAAAATAGGCTAGATAAAAACAAAAATGTGTTAAGTAACTTTTATAAATAACTGATCAAAATCAGGTAGAATGAGTTAGAATTAAATATTTCAACCAATGGCAAATGTTTTTTTCCATGGAATAATGTGCACACTTCAGTAAGGTTTCAAAAGATTGAGTATGATCAGCTACTTTTGGAGATGACTGTAGTGTTCAACAGATTGCTAGAAATGGTCGTAGTCATCGAATCATAGTATTAAATTGCACCACAAACAGAAATGCGTTCTTATACCCTTGTTACTTTGTTCCTAGGTAGCTTGAAAGTCTGATAATTAGTGTCACTGAGGGGTATTGTGTTTTAGCTCAAGTAACTGGGTTGTGGAGGTCTGATAAGCAGTCGCTCCATGTAAAGACTGGTATTCAACTGCATCCAGTAAGACTGAAAGCCGACTCCAACATAGTTAGAAGAACGGAGATATATATATGTATCTCCGTAGGTTAGTTAGGGAAATATATAGATGTAAGAAAGATATATATGTACCTCACTACCCTACTTCCTTTACCTTAAAGAGAGCCGGAGTTTTAATGATGCTAGTTTTAGTTCTTAACATGATAGTTTTTTTTACTACATGATAGATGTCTCGTTATACTCGTCTTACCATAAGATTGTTGGATAAATAAAGTTACAAAAACTGTTAAAAATATGTCAGTATTTTAAGTAAAGTAGTCTTATCTGGGGGCACGGCAGTGCCCCCGCAAGTCGAGCAAAAAAAAGCGGCACGGCCGTTAACCATCTTTTCTCGTCCATTTCATCGATGGCCAGGTCGCTCTATTTGTTTTTAACCGTAAATTATTTTAATATTGGCATGATAATAACTTATGTAATAACTTAAGACAGAAGGTCTTATAAGTAGAGACTAAATAGATTAATCGACTTGGTATTATATAGATCTCACAACTTTTCACAGCAGAGAGACTGAGCTGCGAGACTTGAGGTTTTTACAGAATGTTTTTGACGGCATTTATATTTACTAAACTACAGTAGATACAAGTAGAAAAGTTTATATTTTTTGGATTCTGATTTCACTGGAGAACTTATTCTTATCGAAGTTTCGGGAATTACACAATTTTACTGATATTCTAACATGTTTTTACCTTGACTAAGACGTTTGAGTGCAGATTTTGCTCTCCCGTGGTCAAAACTGGTTGCAACTTGTGCCTATAATAATATAAAATTTAACCCATTACTGCCCCACTTCTGGACAAGGGTAACCTCCCGTATCTATAGAGAGAGGGCGTCGCGTACGACTTATACCTATAAGTACCAACTTTACAACACACTACTTCCAAAGATATTAAACTCAACATTACCATAACAACTACTTTTATTCTACCTAGTAACCAATAAATTTTATCCTCCATTAGCTAAATTTAAATTTTATAGATTCGCCGAACAGCCTTTTTAGTTCGGTGACCGTTTCAAGGACTGGTACTAGGTGTCGGCTTGTTGTGGCTAAAGTGACCTGAAGTCTAAATGGCTGGGGTGTCATAAATCAGGCAGCCACCCAATTAATGGCCGCACTAACTACTGCTTAACACGCACGTTAGGGCCGCTGATTGGGTAATTTTTCGTTTAATGGAATATTATTTTTAGTTTGATGAACATTTTGTCTGTAGAATTAGCGAAGTTCATATGAAACCTTCGTTAAGCATTCGTTGTCTGGGAAATTCGTTTTTCGTTATATTCCCACCATTTTGTTATAAATAGATACTATTTAAATGTATCTTTAAAGCATAAACTAGCTACGCAAAATCCTTCACTTTGTTTGTACTCGAACTTATTAGATATTCAGAAAAAAAGCTAAAATGTTAATCCCACAGCATTGGGGTAAGTGTTAGACAACCTATCCAATATCCAATATATAAATCGACAGCACATGCTAAAAAACATGTCTATTCCATCTGCTAAACTATATAAATATACTTATACAAAGTGCTGTAACTCGAAGTACAATAAAAGTTGTATTTTGAATTATAGCACTATTGTATTTTATTTTATTATATTAGAGCGATAATAATATGATGAAATAAGGAAATTGGGTGAAAACGGCATTTTTGAAATCTCAGTCAGACAAATGTATAGTAGTAAATATATAGTAGGTGATAGGTATATGTGCTATATAACACTTATTTCGTTCCATTTTAACTGTAAAACTAATTTATCAAACCTTAAAACTTGGAATCTTCTAAAACTAAAATGTTATCTTGAAGAGATTCGCACCAACAATTGTATAACTAACATAATATATTTACGTATATTCAGACAGTATCTTCAACTTCTTTGAAGAATTTCGTACTTTGTATTCTAAACATACAAGTATAAATAAACTGTCTGTCTGTGATATCGAAATAAGTTTGTTCTCTCAAGTGCTTATAGTTATTTATATGCTACCGAGACAAAACTTATTTTGACTGTCTGTTAGTCTGTCTGTGTCTGTGTGTGTCTGTCGGTGACTGTCTGTGTATGTTTCACCACCATTGATCTTCAAAACGCCTCTATCAATTTAAACTAGACATAAACTATGACTAAGCGTTTTTTTATATGACTTTAATCGCTATTGAATAGATGAACTACCGCTAAATGTACTCAGCAACCCTGTGTAGAGAAGCTTGTCAAACTCAAATAGACTACATTTTAACTCAGAAACATTTAAAATTCTGGCCTAAAAAACCAAAAACCCCTTCATAATTACACAAGTAAATGTTATCTCCAAGAAAGCGAGTAAAGCCGCGGTTCCCAGCTAGTATATCTCCATATAAATATAAAATACACATATATATTTGGTCTAGAAAGTTGAGCCTAGATGTGTTGAACTCAAACGTGTCTGAAGTTTTACACAGATTTCGTTCAATGCGTGATACTTGTAAGTAGCTACTGTTGTCTGTTACACTGTTACATTGTTACTACTTCTCTTTGTTACTTAAATTTTTACATTAAACAATCCCGAGTTTTTATTTATTAATGCTATGTATATGTGTGCTTCTAAACTGAGCTTGTAGACGTGTGTAAGAATTTTAAAAGACTTTGGATATTGCGGCGGGTTCGAACCCCACCCGGGACAAATCTTTGTGTGATGAGCACGACTATTTGTTCAGAGCGTAGTTGTTCATTATTGATATAAGTATGTATTAAAATGTATATAAGTATATTTATTGGTTATTTGGTTACCATAGTACAAGCTCTGCTTAGTTTGGAATCAAATAACTGTGTGTGATTTGTCCAATGATATTTATTTATTTAAAATAAAGGTTTTTAATCTTTATTTTAAGACGTTAAAGACGTTTTTTTTTTTTATTTTGAAACGTGATGATTTGGCGCACAGCCCAGAGATTTCGTATAACATTGAAGATGTTCGTTCATGATCTTTTTCTTTATTCTATTTGGACATGATGACAGCAGAAGGTATAGAATAAAAATGCCTTATATTCATAGTTCAACCGACATTTTATAATTGTGATAAGAAACATACAAATTTTCAAAGGAATAGTCTTTTTTGAGACTTCAACTCATTATCCAAACAGAGTGTACTCAACTAGGCTGTAAGAGTGACTATCCTAGTTTATTTGTAATATAAATTTGCATCAAAGCGGCGCGCGGGCAAACGTTATTAAATAAGTTTAGTCATAGTGATCACTCCATATATCATACTTAGTTACCCAATATTATTTTCAATGACCTAAATCCGTCAACACTGAAGACACAAGCGTGTCAAAGAAATGATAAATACATTTAATATACAAGAGTGACGGGGCAAAGGAGCTATTTAATAAGAGGCAAATAGTGTCGCCGAGAGGCTCATATCACATGTTGCACGACGATCTGTCACCGGCGAACCAGATACACACCGTCTGTCCGTGATTGATCGACTGTATATTAAATAAACCACACCGATATTACATTTCAAACATATCGCTTCCTACTACACACAAGATTGATCGAGCACATTTATAAAGAGAAATAAACTCTGACCTTGACAATTTATAAATTAAACGCTTAGAAAATCTACCAGTGTCATCAATCAAAATATAAAAACCAAACAATTAAAATGATGAATGTGTTAAGAACGTTAGACGAGATCCCACTGTCCCGCTAATGGTGAACTTCTGATTTGTAAGGCCGCATCCTCCCACGGCGAAGTCAGAAAACAAAGAAATATTTCACTCGTGTAATGGATTGAAGTGAGCTTCAAACTTTTCACATTCAGCAAGTTTTCGAACAAATTTATCTCTAGAGGAGCGAGCGCAAATACATCAAACTTGAAGCAATTTCAAACACTTGTTTCATGAGAACGTTTACAAGCAGACCAAATTAATCATCTCGCGCTAGTTTACAATTACTAGTAATCATACTTGCATCAAAATTACTTGAAACTAGATTAAACGCCATAATTCAGGATTAAATGTGAAACTTTGCTAAATTTCAAATAACTAACACTAAAACTTATGGTTTCCAGGATCTCTGCTGTAAGGAATATTCTTCTATGACCCGTAGAGCGATTTCGAATTTCCGAGAAAAGTGTTGCTTTGCTTCGAGAGCTAGATAGTATTTTTTTACCTACTGCTGGCAAGCGTCTCCTCTTATTTGAGAAAGGGGTTAGCCCTTCCCCTGGCCTTAACTAAAAAATGTTTTTAACTATTCACACATGTCAACTGAAATAACCAATCTTCTGTGGAAAAGCTCAATACTAAATCATAACATGCTTGCAATTAGTTCAAAATCATCTTTTATTTTCATGACTTCACACACCCCGGTACAGCTAACTAAGTTAGTCACTAAAAACTTCTAATCTAAAGTCTTATACTTTAGTATTAAATAATTTCCATGTATCTTCGCACAACCCTGCATAAGATTAGTCATTAAAAAACTTCCAATCAAGTTTTCACGCAACAAGACTTCAGAATTAAACCACACGTCGGCTCCTTCTAATCTGGAACAATCTCATACAAGCTAATGTATTACACGATACGTCATGTTCCTACAACTAGTGTTTGTTTGTTTGTACACACTGTTTAATTAACAAGCAATTAGCAAATTATCATAGTCCAAAATACATTTACATTAGATAATATCGCAATTAGATGTGAATGTTGCTTGGCTTATCTAAATATCTTCATACGTGTACATAGGTACATGTAGAATGATATAGCTTACATCACTTAATGACAATTTATGATTTATGAGATGCTTTGACCAGAATTTTTATGCATGTAATTTTGAACTGTTATGAAATGTAGCCCTAAAATAAATATGATTTTGAGAACCGTGACTTGAGACCAGCAGATTACAGATATTTGGTTATAAATGGGAATCCAATTCACGACTGTACCTAGGCAATGCTAGTTGTTATCAAGATGGAACCTGTATGCTTTAATGTTTTTCAGAAAGGCTTAAAAAGTTTTAGTTGACTGTTATTGTTATAAAATATCATGTTGTCGCTTTTGCTCCTACTCCTGTAAAATGACTGGACATATTTTATAGACATAATATATTAATATAACAGTTACTTATATTAATATATTTTGTAGGACGAAGAACACAAATTTTAATTTGTGAATACATCGTTTACCACAAGATTCCTATAATAAGTAGGTACATATTATTATATATTTGAGAACTCAGTTAATACTCATTGCTACGCACTTGAAATAAAATCACAAAAGGCTATAAATATCTCACAATAGGATCACAATCAAAGCTTCACAACAATTTGAATACATTTAAAGTATTATATTTGTCGTAATTGAAATCCTTCAATCGATATACAATATACCGTTTGGCTTTTCAGGACGCTATTGTTTGAAAACAATGTAGGAGGTACCCACTTGTATCTACCTACGCACTGAAATAAACATATTATTATGTTCATGTTTGTGTAAATACTAATATACTTATGAAATGCTTAAGTCTTGTTTGTTTGTAAAATTCGATACTAAATTCCATTGAATTAATGTATCTGATATTAGATATTATTTTCATTTGCTTAACTTCTTAGCACAGATGACTGGGCTGATCTATATAGCACGATTCACTATAGTCGGACCTATTGAGTATCGAGAGGTTACACTTTAAATGTACTTTATTGTTCATTTAAATGTGTTTAAAATGTACTAAAAAATTAATTCCTACTGCGCCCACAAGAGGCGCTGATCATATTTCGTAAAAAAAATTGGGTAGCAAGGTGGTTGTCGATAGTCAACAGTGATAGAAAATCGCTATAGATTGTCTGACCATCAGACCATATTTGCTGTACACAATACAACATAAAAATATAATATGTATAGTAAAGTAGCGAATATATTATGTGTATAGTAGGGTGCTGTTTTCAATAATAAAAATTGAGAATGGACCAATGAGCATTTGGGCCAGCAGTGAGCCATGTTATTGATTTATCGGAAGAACACGGGTCGAGAAATACATACACAGCAGCGAAGCATTATGTAATATGAGTAGGTAATTACTGACGACCTTTAGTGTATAACTATTGATTACGGATAACCGGCTAGCTATCGCAAAAAAATATATGACATTCGGTTTAGTGCCTCTAGCGGGCGTTGTAGAAACTATTTTGGCAGCACATTTAAAATGTGAAACTCTCGATACTCGATGGTTCCAATTGTAGAGAATGGTCCTACAGATAATCTATTTTTTAAATAAAGTGACAGTAAATGTATAAAAACATGAATATAATCTGTAAAGCCATTTCATAAATATTTCTATGTATCTATCTTTTTAGTCCATTTCTACCTACTGTTGAGTATAGGCCTAAATATATACATTTAGAGGTGATAAAAAGGGCCTAGTTTGATAAGAATGGGAGATATATGTTTAGACCTTAAGAACAAAGACTTAGGGTTATAAAGAGGATACAAATATGTGGCAATATCGTCCATGATCGATATTCATATTATATTTAACTTTTTCTGGATGACTATTCTATATAAAGGCAACGGTTATACTTTTAATTTACAATTATAACTTTCTCTTATTTACTTTATAAATAAACGAAGATATAAGTTATTTCAAATCTAGGTTAAAGCATTCAGAACAGTAAACTTAAATAAGAGACGAACATTTCTAAAGCGACAATATGAAGAGGATGACCTATTAATAATGAATTCGTTTAAAATTGACTAACTATATCTAGGATAAAAGTTACGCTGTAGTACGACAACTTAGTAGAGAGCCTTGGTTTGCGCAGTTTATACATACATACGTAATATCGCACCTGTTATACGCGAAGGTGCAGTCGACAAATATGTGACAAATAGGTGAAAATACACCAACGTTTTGCCACTAACAATGATAGTCCCATATAATAGAGGGCAAGCCAATTGCTTTTTTTCGGGCACGTTACCAGACTTCGGACTACTGTTGAAAGTAATATAATACAAATTAGAATACCTAGACACCAATTTGTCCGACCTGGGAAACGAACCCGGGGCCTCGTAAGTAGGAGTCGGACACATTGCCGACCGCGCTACAGAAGCATACATTTACTGTGTCTTCATCTATCAAATAGGATATCAGTCACTTATCCATAAGTTGTATATTCCCGTCATACACGCGTACCTTGCATATTATTATAAGACTCTCTACAAAATTGTCGTACTACAGCATCACCCGTACACCTTGCATAAAAGACTACTCTCTACAAAGTTGTTGCACTATAGCTGAGCAAGAGGTTAGTCATAAAAGTTTCACAATAAAGTTGAACAACTGAAGCTAGGATACTTGATATGAATGTGTCGTCCGCGTTTGTTTTAATGGCAAAGTTTTGATTTATCACCGACTACTTATATACTAGTTATAAGTATGTGTGGCTCTGTCTGAATGATAATCAAATTAAATGCTCTCTGCAGTTTTGTGGGTATTTGAATTTGATTATGCGAAGATATACTCTCTTTCCTAGTTCATACAGTTAACTTATAACTAGGTGTACAGGTGTTTCAAGATTCTACTTTCAGACGGAACTTTAAAAATGATTAGGTTTTCTAATAGAAGATCATTACTTGGAGATTGGTATATTTTTATGTAAGTGTTATGTCATATGGTTTAAAATGGAACCATGAAATTATTTTCTACCTATGCTTCTTGGAAAAACATTTCTCCCTTCGATAAGACGTGGGATGCAAAAAGTATGTCACAAGCTAACACTTAAAATATCATTGTCGATATTTTGTATTGTTATCTCTTCTCCTATTTCAAACACTGGTGTGGAATGAAAAACCACTAAAATTGGTGGTGCCGCCGCTAAAAATGTACCTACCTATCTATGTGTCTACTTAAAATAATACAATTGAACGAACCGACTGGTAACTATCCTTTTCTATCGTATTAAGCTCTACCTAAGTTTGCTTGCCTTGAAGATAGCAATTTTTACCAGTATTTGCAATAAGCAATCGAAAATTTGAGAAAACAATCCAATAAGTATTTACAACAAACAATTCCTACACAAAACAATAAAAATCAACCCCAATAAATAAAACGCGAAACAAATCTAGTCGGACATTTCAGACGGCAGGTTAAAAAAACCACCTGAGGGTTGTTGCAGGGACATGGGTCTGTTTATTCGGTGCTTACACCGTTTTCCATCAATCACCGGACAACTCAGTTTTTCAGGACTATCGCTCCCACAGGATACGACTTGCATTTGACATCCCTAAAGGAGAGCCTAAAAAAACTTGCGTGAATTCTCTATGGGATATGAATTAAGGTTTTTTTTTATCTCTGTTAAGGTTTAAACGTTTTAAAAGGGTTTAAACACGTTTCGTAATTAGTTTAATAGATGTCGTGAATAATTTTCTTTTTTAATTTTGTTCCCTTTCGATGTTAATGTTTAATGTAAGGTCAGATTTTTTTAACACGAAGATTTAACCTTATTTGATTAACCAAAGATGAGCAGTTAGAATTTGTATAATATTAGTAGTTTCGAAATATTTTAGGCCCATCTTAAGCCCTACTTGCCATGCTCCTTAAAAACGCCTTAAATATAAATTTCCATAAAAAACAAAGCTTATCCTTTATCTATGTTGTCTAGCTTGCCTATAATATTTAAGTCACAATAACATCACTGACTCCCAACAACTTAAAACATTACCGTTAAACCATAAAATATGTCTAAATAATAAAATCAAAAAGACAATTACACTTGAACCAAATACTGAACAATATAACTTCAAAGAACATAACAGCCATTAGAACACAGATAATTGTGATCCGGAAGTAACCAGTAAAAAAGTAATCCGGACTATATAATTGTCTATTTAATAACTTGAACTTATTTAGGTCGGGACCGGAAGTACCGCGACGGTAACGAAACAGCACCCCTTAAGGGCGCGTTCCCACTATGTCGTGACGACAGATAATCGTGTAGTTTTAAGTGTCGTGGCTTTATGTTTAAATGTTCACATATAGAACGACACGACTTAATGTCGTCTACGACATTTTTTACAGTGACGACAGATTATCGTGACAGTGGGAACGGCTAGATACGACAGTCACTAAACGATATTTTTTTTGACGACAAAAAATCGTTATAATGGGAACAGCTAGAGACGACAGTCGTCCAACGATAAATTAATCGTTACGACATAGTGGGAACGCGCCCTAAGTCCACCTAAAATATTTAAAGAGAGACATTAATTGCTCAACCCTTTCGGACACACCTTTGTATTGCTGTGTAATTTTATCCTATTATGTTATTACAATCACGTTTAAACTATGGCGTTGTTATAGGAAGGGTTGTAAACAATGTGATTTTTTATGATGTTTTCAAAGTTTTGTATTGTGTTGACCGCTATGAAATCGTGTGAAATATCAAGTCAGTACCGTTGCGCTTACTTCTGACACGATTTTTTTCATAAAAGATGATGTCTATTCTTTTTATTAACCGGTTGATTCTATTACTAAAAGTAAAGTGCTGCGTATTTTATTCTGCATCAATATTAACACTTACTATGATACATGAAAACGTCTATCTGTCTGTTGCTCTACCACTGCCAAACCGCTAAACCGATTGTTATAAAATGTATAAGCTTTTTTAAATCAAACTTTAAGGTAATGAAATTTATTATGCACAAGAGGGGGCCGCGCGGCACATTTATTGAAAAATGTCACAATGCCACCCACCAAACAAATCTTTAGCACGATTCTCTACAGTCGGTACTATCAAATACTGAGGTTTTGACATTTAATTCGTTTTAAATGTCGGCAAAAGTAGTCGAGTAGAGGCGCTTATCAGATTTTCTTACATTTTTTGCGATAGCTAGACGGTTGTCGATAGTCCTTGTCTCTCCATTAACATCAAATACTATCAAATTGATATTTAATATCTTCAATTTAAACTCCAACACTGACCAGTACTTCTAAAATAAATCCAAAGTAAACACAGTTCTCAATTTTCGTTTTATCTCAAGAGTCGTACTCCAAGACTATTGTGTCTGACTTTCTGAGCTATGTCAACTACCTTCGTTCGTTTCGTATTCGATCTAAAAACAACTTTAAGCAAAGCTTTTGCCATAGCTCAGGGAACTACTTTCGAGTTTTCGAGTAGCTGGGAGCGTCCATTTAATCCAATATGGCGGAACTAGAATGACTTTTGTCACACGATGCTAGTTGTGTTATTGTTATATACCTTCATACCACACACACATATTTACAATGTATTTTTAAACTCGTGTAATACCCAAAGGAAATTAAATACACCCACGTTTCGTCATTCACGCATAAAATAGTTCCTATGTATGAGGCTATTGCCATATCTAATATATAAAATTCTCGCGTCACAGTTTTCTATGTAAGTCTATGTATGTGTGTATGCATATTACGTGTAGTAAGTTCGGTTTAGATAACGAATAAATGTTATTCGACAAATAATTCCGCCGCTTTAATTGTGTAATCTATGAAAAGTATAAAAATCTGTTAAAACACTGACAATGAAGAAATCAGTTTGAAATACGATATTTAAGAGTTTTTCAGTAATTTAATTCACTATTTAGTGTCCGTGAAATGTATTAAGGTTTAGATCATATATTATTATTCTTAGTAATTTTAATTATTTTCTAACTAAATGACATAAAACCATTTCGTTTATTTAGGAGGACCTCTTCATTAGGCTTATAGTTATTTTAAAATTAAGTCACAATGTTTTAGTGACCCTTATAAGCCTATTCAACAGCGTTCTTCAATATCCGTTTTAATTAAAATTATGAGTACAATAACATTTAGAAACTAGGACGTAGTTTATTGACAACCACGGTTAGGACAAACATTTTCATTCAATTTTATAGTGTTTACAAAGTTATCACATTATTATAGAGATGATCAGTACCGCAATTCTCTACCACTATCGATTACCGACAACCGGCTAGCTATCGAAAAATATTGTATGACATTCGGTTCAGCGCCTCTAGCGGGCGTTGTAGAAACTATTTTGACAGTACGTTTTAAATGTCAAACTCTCGATACTCGATGGGTCCAATAGTAGATAATCGTGCTACTGAAGGGCCGCTACTTTTGTCAGTGTTACCAATTTATGCCTCAATAATAAACAATCACCTTCATAGTAATGTTTTTATTTCACTGAATAATAAGTAAAAATAAATGAGTAGCAAAATAATGACTATATCTACTGTATTCATCTAAAACTTTCCCGACATAACAAACAACTTATTTGAAAACAACAAAGCCAATGTTTCAGGTAATCCCCGACCCAGCATTCTCGCAATACAGTCAAACTATTGCAAAATAATAAAACACGAACCTCTCGCTCAAAGTTCACTAAACTTATCACACTATACGAGGTTCCATCCACTCCGACACTCTTTAAAATTCGCATTCATTTTCCGTACACAATTGAAGTGGCCATTTTAATCTTGTCGCGAGGTTACTTAACAATTTCAAAAGCCCTCCCAACAATACCTGTATAGAAAAGTTGTAGTCCCTAAGATTCCCCTTCTAAAATGCCCCTAAGAAAATAATTAACATGATTGAATGAAACTTCTCAGCGTTGGAGGGCACAAAGGGCCTAAAAGGTCCGGTAAATCGTTACTGTAATTGAAAAAGATTGAAGTGGACATTGTTCCCTTACATGTCTAATAGGTGGTGGGGAATGTTTAACAAATGTTAGAAGCTCGGACTTTGCTTCTAACTACGCATTGAGATTAATGGTCGGAGAATTGTTGTTTGTAAATGGAGCAGAGTTGAAACCATGCACCACTTTATCTCGTTATTCAATAGTAGCGCATCCACTTCTAATGTGTGCTGATTTGTGACTCAGACGGACATTCTTCGTACCGCAATTCTCTACCACTATCCACAACTGACAACCGGCTAACTATCGTAAAATTTGTATGACAATCGCTTCAGCGCCTCTAGCGGGCACCGTAGAAACTAATTATGCAGTACATTTCAATTGTCAAACTCTCGATACTCGATGGTTTCAATTATGGGGAATCGCACAACTGTAGCTCGATTCTCTACTACTATCGACTACCGACAACCAGCTAGTTATCAATACATTTTACACAAAAATCTGTTTAGCGCCTCTACCGAGCTCCGTGGGAACTATTTTTGTAGTACATTTTAAATTTCAAACTGTCGATACTCGAAATTACCGACTGTACAAAATCGCACTACTGTTCTCAGTATTTTGGGTCCTAAATTCTAAGTCTATTTGACATAAGCACTCGAATTTCAAACAAACTTTCAAAGTGATTCTTAGGATTTATCTTCATTCACTACGTCAACAATAAATCATTTAATCTATTTATTTTGTAAAATATAAAAAAGATTTTTGAAAGCACGTGTATTTTGTTTTATAGTGAACAATAGATAAATTTAAATTGGGATTTTTCTCTGAAAATCCTAATAGCATGGCGATCCTCGAATGACATTAGTGGAAAAAAGCGTTTTATACCTATCTTTTTAATATTTATCAATGCGAAAGTTAGGGAGGATGAATGTACCTACGTATATATGTATGTTTGTAACTTTTTCGCGGAAAAACTACACAATTAATTTTAATGTAATTTCGTTAACTGATAGCTTATAACTTGAATTAACATGTAGGATACTTTTTACTAAAAGAAATACTTTCATTAGAACGTAGTCGAAAGCAGAAGTTAGTAGACTTTATTTTCTGTATGACACGTCTAAGATTAAAATTAGTACTATACTAAGTAATAAAGGTAACATACATAAAATTCCACAAAAAACCCTTAAAAAGTGCTGACGAACTGGCCGACTTGTCACGCATAACGTCGGAAGTGAAAATGTAAACAAATAAATAACAAGTTACTACGTCATAAATGGCTAGAGGGATAAAGGTAGTACCACATCGCGTCGTAACATTTGTGACGTCATAAACAATGTTACAATGACATTGTTACAAATTGTTACAAATAGCGGGCGTAGCATTGTTGTCTTGAAGGTGTGTTTTTATAAATTGTAACTCTATTTTCTGTATTACTGGTATTATCTAGGTAATGTTTTTTGCGTCGATGTATAATATATCTCTATAATCTCGCAGCTCGGCAAGGTTCTCCTTCTGGAATAAGAATAATCGCCACATACTGAGGCATGTTTAATGTCTGGTTGTGTTCATTTTTAGTTGGATCTGTGTAAACGGTGACTTCGCAATCCTGCAATTTCAGACTGCCTCCGTGACACAGTGGATTAGGTCGCCACGCCGCTACCATTGCGCCGAAAGGTCGTGGGTTCGATTCGCACACGAAAAAACTGTTTGTGCGATCACAATATTAAAGAATAATATACAATATCTATTGCAGTAGAGCCACTACAAAAAACATCGTCTTATTCGGCAGCATAAAAATCTATATTAAGTTAACCTTAGAAACGCACTCTGACGAACAACAACAACATAACAGCAAAGAACAAAGTTCCACAAAACAGGTCTCTGCAACAAATTGAATTCTCAGCAAGCAAAGCCATGGGGACAATCTGGTTTAAAACAATAAGTTTCACTAACAGAATGTTATATTCTATCTCATAAATCTAGTGAGAGAACACCTTTACATTCTACTCGTACTAGCGGCCATTTATTTGCAACATTTTCATTACGGACTATTGTGATACCGAACACGTCGTACTTTAAACCTTAAACGACTATACAATGATTTAATTAAACACTTAAATAACATTTTAATATACAGTAAATTATTGTCGTAATACGATTTATATGGGATTTAATATTTTGGGTACTAACTGACCCAGGCGAGTCCGGACGCGCTCCAAAGGTTAATGTAATATTTTGACTTATAATCTATCTCAGTTGACAACTTGCGTACGACAAATTGATGGCCCCTATGCAATACATTGCAGCTTTGGCGTAATATCCTAATCACTATAATCTAAAGGACGAAACAATGTGCAGCAAAGTGGCTTACAAATAGTTGTCAACGGAGATAAGTGATAGCGCCCAAGATAGATAAAAAAATGCCTTTTATGAATTTTAGTTCATCATATTACCTATTATATCTCCATGATTTCATCAATATTGCTTACACAGTTTAGCCCTGAAAGCGACAGACAGACTGACTGATATATGTATAATATCTATAGATAAAGTATGGTTTAATAGCCCAATGATTTCGTTACAAAAAGTGTTCAAATTCACTACTTCTTTATTTGTGGTTAATATTCAGAACAGAATAGCCTTTTAAAGAGTTGGTCAACAACGGGTCAGCAATTAAATTAATGTATATATGAAGGAATATGCGATCAACTGTGGCTTTTCCAGGCAGTATGGTTGACTACACTTCTCTGTATAAAAACAAAGCTTTATTGTAAGTGTCGTTGAAATCAAAAGACAGTATTGAATCGCTAACCCCAGGTTTCTGAGAGACGTAGTTTATCTATTCAATAGAATACCTACTCAGAAACCGGGAGCCAATTTTGATAAATAAAATCCGACTATTCTTTATTAGAGAAGTTCAATAATGATGCATAGTGGTAAGTGATATCAAATATGTGCCATTAGCTCTAAATGCCTTTTCAGCATTCCACTAACTGCTGATTTGAAACCTACTATTGATTTATTGTTATACAGCTAACTTAATATTATTACGTATTCTATCCACATCGAAATTATAAACATTTTATTTTATAACCAAAAAGGTACAGAAACAAAAACAATCTCATTGTCCCGGCCAGAGACATAAAACTGTCGACTACAGCAATTATTATTATTGATACACAGATTTATAATTCCAAATAAATTAAATGTTCGATCCCATTTTTCCTCTCTACAATGTTTCTTTAATGATTTCTCTGAATCCACACAAATACTTTTTATGCTTACAATATTAAATCGGTTCATTGATTCATGGCGAAAATATTCCATTCCTTTTTTTCACAAAAGTCGCGAAGAGATTGCCTAACTTTACTCTTAAAATGCGAGGGAACTCCGCGACATGAAAAACCTTTTATTTATTAACACAGTTCATCATTCGGTACAGTTGATTCGGGAGAAATAAAAACAGGTTACAAACGGCTTTTGAGAATTTGCATGTTATATCCATTTATAGTAAAATGTACGGGATATTTATAAGCATGAAATCAAAAATCAATACATAACAAAGTGTGTACACACACTTATTAAGAAAAAGTTTGGACTCCGCGCCGCGTCTCCGTCGCCAGATATCCGAAATTTCGATTTCGAAAAATTGGTAATAGAGAGGCTCGTATCCCGATCGCTGAGCGCTCTCATCTCAGGCTCCCGAACCCGACCAAATGTCGTCATCAACATTTACTCCGACCCTTCCCCCCGCCACCTCCCGAGCATGCGCCCATAATACCGTAGGGTAATCAAATTGCGATAATATGCCACTACTCTTAAAATAACTGTGATTTATATAACTTGTTTTGTTTTACTCAAACTTTTTTTACTAGTAAACAATTTTTTTTTTGTAAGGCGTTACCTTTTACCTGCATTTTGTAACTTTACTTAGCTTTGTTCAGCCCAGACAGTGGGAAATAAAATAAAATAATTTGTTTTATAACTTTAACTTTAACAATAATTGTTTTATTTATACTATTTATAAATCAGACAACACAAAATTAAATACGTAACAAAATATTTTGCCGCCAGCCCGTGGCACGGGGGCGCATGCGCCATTTCAAAACGACCCGCAGTAAAACGACGGGTCACGTGACTTGACGCGGCATTCGCTCGTCGCTCTTCGGCAGTCGTCGGCGAATCTGCCCAGTGAGCGGGTGTGTCCGCGCTCGCCGGAACGAAACTATCACATAAATGTCAAATGAAATGATTTCGAAAAAACATAGTGACATGTGCTCCGTCATAACCTAAACATTCATCATAACAATCGGTTTTTAGTGTTGCGTAGTGTTAATCCATGTATTAGTCGTTTTTAACCTCTGATTTTGTGTAGCGAAATTTATTACCCCGGCTCTATTCGTGATTGTGTTTTCGCTAGCTACTAAAACATTTCTGGCGGTTCGGATCGTTTTTTTCGTATAAGACTGTATTTATTAGAAACTGTTTTGTATAGTGTTTCGTGCTGATTGGAAAAAAATATTTGTTTGCTAATGTGATTAATGATGGACCGAGTAAGTGGCGTGTGTAGGTTCGGAGGAGTGATGTCGGCAGTAAGAACCAGAACAGGTCGTAGTAAAAGGCGCCTGACGGGTCAAAATCACTTACCCGAGGACCTGCCAGAGCCTCCGCGTCGTGGTCTAGGCGCTATTTTGGTTCTCGTCTGCATACTCGTCTACCACAACTGTTTGTACTGCGGTTTCGTCTTTGATGATATAAGTGCCATAAAAGAAAACAGAGACTTGAGACCACAAACACCGATCTCAAATATATTTCTCAACGACTTTTGGGGAACTCCTATTCATAAGGTGAGCGAACATCGTCGATAGATAAACTTTTTGAAGAGCTTTTAAATACCTACCTACTAGTGTTTGATAGATATTAAGGACATGATTCAAAACAGTGATTAAAAAAATTAAATACCAATGCTATTTGTGTGATACATAAATAAAATAACGCAAAGGACTTACGAATTATTTACCTTTTACTCGAAAAACATGAATAAACAAAACACAATTTTCCTTCCAGATTTTTATTTTCATATTTTTTCTACCAATATTCTACTTTTGGACTGTTGTACATTAACATTTTATTTCTTACTACTGAATCAGGAATCGCAGCGATATCGATACTAATTGTATTAACAACATTTATGCTTCCATCCCTCGAGCCCCTTAAAATAATAATAGCAGATTGGATGAAAAACTCACAATAGACTTCGTTGAACCACCAACATTTCGCAGAATTTCCTTAAAAAAATATCAGTGCATATTTAAAAATGAATATGGAGGGAGAATACATTATACTCACTTTCCAAAAGCATTACTGATCCATTAAAATATACGTCTTTCAATAACATTCAGTTTCAGTTTTAAAAATATATTCCCAAATTGGCTTTCACATTTATTTTTTGATTGCCGCGGGTCAGCTATCATTTATACAAACTATTAAAATTATAATTTAACCGCATAGTCAAAAATATGAATCCACAACGTAGAAAACATTTCAATGGTCAGGCAGATGATCTCGTTAAATCTGGCGTTTGTCATTTATCCCGTAATGTATTTTCACGAACATGCAAAATATAATTGGTGGACATGAAACACTGCGACACATTACTTCTCTACGAGTGATATAAATCAAGCATTTACGCGCAGGTACCTGGCAAATTTATGTATGTAATCACCATGAATGTTTCAACCATGTGCATTACGCTCACCCCAATTTACTATCCACTATGCCGTCCGACTGTGAAACTGTATTAGATTTATCAAAACAATTTCTGTTTTGCTGGCAGTGTCCCAGATTTGAGTTTCATTGTTTCGAATTCACAAACAAAACGTGCTGCATCAAATGCAATTATGTATTTGACAATCAACGGATTCATTTGACTAACAATATTTCGGAATTAAAAAAAAACTATTGGCATAATAAAATTTAGTACAACCTAGAAATAAACTGACTATTTATAATTGACCACTTAAAAAGTTTTGATACTGCATAAAATATTTTGAGACTTGGGTATAAGTTGCTTACGAGAAACCAATATGATTCCTTTCATATTTTGAAGTATCTCAGTATCAGTGAGAGAACAATACGGATGTGGTTCGGCGAGGGTATTGAAAACGGGAAGTATAATCAAAGTAGGTAATCGCTCCTTCTTCCGACTGAATATATTTTGCGTGAAGCGTTGAATGGAATGTCAGGGGAATGGGAGAAGTACACAAATGACTTTGCGAGCTTCAGAGTGCGTGATTTGTAAATAAAAACAAGAAACCGTAGCGCCTCGCGTGCATAGATCAAATGTGATTGTGGGTTAAAGTAGATGTTTATGTTGACAACTATTATGGGAAAACAACACCAAGTTATATGTGATGTTAATACAAAAATGAAATATTTGAGATCCAATTTGTCCAAAAATATAAAACTACAATAATAGAACGAAGGTATGTTTCTTTTGAGAACTTATTTAGCAATGAAATTATTCACCAAGTTCAAATTTATTCTGGACAGTTTCTTTATCAGGTTTGATATATTTGTTCTAAAATTACAAATTCAATTAAAGCACAACATTCTAAAACGAGCAGATACTGTCGGCAGTCAATAAAGTGGATCTTTCTTAGAAATTGTGGTATTTATTAAGGTTTCAATTTATTCATACAAGAGACTGGCTCATTAAACGAGGTGAATGAAACCCTCCATGATATCACTTACAAGGGCAGGATTAAAAAGAATACAACCTTAGCACTTTATTATGTTAATTTTACCTTTACAAGCAAAAGAATAAAAATCAAAAGAAGGACTTTTCATATTATAATTTTGTTATTTTAAACAGTCGAGTCAAACAACCATTGAGACACGATACGACTAAATTATTCGACTATATTGAATAGCTTTTCCAATATTCTGCAATTTAAAACATTTGCTCAATGCTAAGAATAACGAACGCCAAATAAAACAGAGTAACTTGGAAAAGATTCCTTCATATTGGACTAGTATTCCTTTTACAAGTTTCATTTAGAATTCCAGTCGCAAAGATGTAGTTTGATTAAATCGCTTCACTACAACTTGCAGTGTGTATCAAGTAATTGAATGTCAGATGAAAGGTCGCATGGAAAAAGAACAAAAACGCCGTAGTCTTCTTAAAAAAAAAGAAAAATAATATAGCTTTTCAAAAAAGTATAATAACAGTTCCGCGAAATAAACGAACTCACACAAAAAATGTTTTTTTTTTTTGGGAAACCATTAAATGCAATTTTCGAAGAAAATACTTTTTAAAAGCATTTAAAAATGCGAAGTGAATTTCATAATGGATGAATGGTGAATATTCACTATAAATACATAGAAATAATGACGGGAAGCGGGGAATTTTATGGCGTTCTTTTTATAAGGTTGATTAAAGTATTTAATCTCTGGGGACATTTTCTTCGTGCCACTGCAGCTCGTATATCACAGTACGTAATAAAAGTTTCGCCGCTGTCTTCTGCAGAACGGACATAAACGTTTAAGACTAACTGAGACACGTATCTCGTCAGATATTATCTTAGGAATATGATTCTTATGTTTTCTAGTGTCTGTCTCAATTAAAATCAGTTTTTTTTGTTGGTTTTTGATGCCTTTTAGAATTGATTTAAAAACATTTTTTATATTTAATAAAGGATCAATTGCCGAGTGGAAGAAGGCGTCATTAGATTACTAACCAATCTTTAAGCCTACTTTTTTTTAATGTACAATTCTTTTGATTCTTAAAGAATATTTTCTGCTCTATCTATAACATATCTTAAAGAGGAAGTAATAAAAACAAAAGCTTATTATAGCTTTATCAAAGTTAATTTCTTATCATATCCAACAGTGCCAAAATCAAAACTCTCACGTTACGCAAACAAGATGCCCCTCAGGAAAAAAACCGATTGTTTTCCTCATTTCCTATATTTATATAACTCTGAAAGCATGATTTTGATTAGTAACTATTTGCCAACATATGTATGTGTACGTACAACGGACTACATAATCTCTTAAAAAAATCCGTAATACTCTAATACGAAGGGAACTAAAATCATCACGCCCTATTACAACGTCAATGCTACATCTATTTCAACTTGCTATAATCCTATACGACCAAATACAATGGACGGGGTATTAGTAAGTATTTAAATAAGAGATTAACGCCATTTTACATGTCAGCTTAGCGAAATTCTGAGTTACGTCATTGCCAAAATGCAAATAAGCTATCAAGAGGTACGCGTAGTCGCGTACATTGAATTTATAAACGAAAAAGGGCGAAGCTAATAAAAGAAGCTATTATTAGCTATTTTACTGTGTCATTCCCTCTTCAGGACATTTCTTCAGAAAGGTTTTCCTGTAAGTAATAAAATGATAAGCATACTCGTAAATTAAATGACGGCGGTGTAAATTCCGTTATCGAATTAGAAGTAAGTATAGGTATTTGACGTACCATTGGCAAAATGGTCGTCAACGTTAGCGCGTTTGCCGGCACATCCATCAATGTCAGCAGAACAAGTTTTTCGTTTGGTTCCGTCGAAGCGTCCGCGCGATGTTTTTGTTTACAAACTTTCAGCCTGTATTCACTTTAAATATTAACTTTCTTAAGATTTGATTAATACAACAAGTTTCGCCGAACTACTGTGCAAGAAATGTAATGAATTATGATGATCTTTGTTATTAACGCCGGCATTATTCATCATATCGGCTTATTTTGTATTTTTTGTCTCATCTTTAGTCTCCCGATGCTCCGCTCCTTAACTTTGTTTTATTTTACGTCTGCATCCTTATTCGTAATCACAGAATGTGTATTATAAAAAGCTTATCATTTTACTATTCCAAACTTGGCAATACGTACAAAAATTTTTAGTGATAAAGTATTCTTTTAAAGATTACAATGCTGCCTCTTTTATTATTCAGCTATGTAAAACATAAGCGGATCCAAAACAGAGTAGGCAATCAAATACATAATGTGAAACACATGTAATTGTTTGATCGAACACCTGGTGAACAAAGTTCGGTTTCGATGTCGACAAGGGTGACAATCGAGAATAAATTATTCACCAGAACAGAATAACATTTTATATTGCTTATGCATGGAATACCAGGGATCGAGCCGTTCAGTGCGAGCGCTTTGTCACTCGATTATTTTATTCCACGCCCGCCGATGCCGATTTATGAGAGGTCCGCGTCCAATGATCCCCCAGTTTTTTGCAATTCGATTTTCATGTTCCCTGTCCGTCGTTTGTTAATTACAGCTGTGGACTGACACATTCGCATGTTTTGTTTTACAACGCCAGTTTGGCTAACCTTGAAAAAAGGGGTTTAAAACAGCTCACAGTTACTTTACCGAGTTAAACCTTTAAGCTGTTCTTCCTGTTGCGAGATTAATGTGTTTTTACGTCAGAAGTTCTCAAGGCTAACACAGCAAATTCAGAAGCTCAGGGAGCTAGTTTAATCTGAATTTGGTCTGTAATAAAGTCTTATTTATACTGTTTAATGGAGTTTAAAATTTAATCAAAGCTGGATACTGAGTTTGAAGACAAAAGATTTAAAACTTTACTTGAGAACATCGTTGAATGCTATAATTAAGGGGTATTTTCGGGTTTAAAACAAAAGCGCAACTATCAGGGAGTTGTAGACAGTTGGACCGGCGCGTGTGTCCTTGTTTATGTCATAAAAGTTTCAGCCCCGGTACTTATATGGGCGTTTCCGTATAACGCAGGCAGCTATTATTTAGGGAGCGAGTAGTGAATTACAACTGGGTATAACCGCAGTTAAATAATACAACAGGTAAATATGTACAAAGAGTTTGTGGGTCGCGTGACCGGACACTGTCGTGAACTTCTAATTTCTACGACCTTTTCAAGAAATTCATTTGTGGCGTACTCGAGTAATTTATGAGATCGCGTGGACGTCGTTATACCGAGCGATAAAACTGTTAAAATTGTTTATTAAAATAACATTATATGTTACATGTTATCAATCACATTGTTGTCACTTCAATTGCAGGTTTTCTGTTTTCTACGTTTCTGTATAATTTACTGAAATGAAACATTAATAAGAGTATGACTACACGATATTGTATACTGTACAGAAACACAACCTCGTAACAAGTTATGACTAAAAGTCACAGACATCCCACTAACATATCCCCAGCCTCATTTCTCACAATAATACTCACTCACTTTACATCAAAGATATCAATGTGCCATTTGTGTGCCAGCATTCAGATTAATACGGAATTACAGAGACATAATAACCCAAATTAAATTAAACCATACGCATCAGTGAATAATAACACAGTAATAACGTGATATTAAAATATTTCCAATGTAACGGACCGTTGCAGAATACGCGGTTATCATTTTATCCTTGTAAATATTTAACTGTAGCATTTTAAATGTTCGGTGTTTAACTGAGACCCTGAATGTAACCATAATTTATGGGGCTTAACAAGACTATCTACCAATTTAAGCTGGACATCCCTCGCGGCGATTTACATACACATTTATTTATTTTTGTTACGGCGGAATATTTTTGCGGGAATTGGACGTCACGTTGTGTACACCACACTTTACATACTCGCTAACATAAAACCCTGTATATATGTATGTAAAACGGAAATTTGTAAAAAAACATTTAATATTAAACCGTTTCTATCAAGTTATTTTCGTTTTTAAGACTTCGAAAGTAACATGACTTAGTTCTATTTTATTTTGATACTCGTTCATTAAAACACAAAGGTTTTTCTCCTATAAATTGTTCGTATAAAGGAGTACGCATGTAGGTGTACTCTTAACTGCTCGCAACCATTAAACTTCACGTAGGAAAGCGCAATACATTTTTCAAGAGGGTTGTTTTTGTGTTGAAGATAAACGTGCAGCGAGCAATGTCGTAGAATTGTACGCGAAATAAATTACAGTTGCAAACAAAAAATCAAACTAGAGGTAAAGTAGAATGTGTAGTTTCATGTGCAGGTATACAGATAAAAGTAATGGAAGTACTGCAACATAAAATAATAAAACTACAGTAACAGAAGTAAAAAACATGACTTTATCGAACAATCTACTCGAAACAAATGCTAGTTTCTATTTGAATAAAAGCGAAGCTAAGTTTTCATATCTATATTATAAAGGTATCATCAAAATTCACTCTGGGGGCTAATGTGGATGTTAGTTGATAACTATTTGAAAGCCACTATATTGTGCATTGATTTATTTCTTAGTTTAAGACAATTAAGACGTAACGTCAAAAAAGCAATGTACTGAAAAGAGGCTATCAAATAGACGTTCGCTTGTGGTCAACTAAGACACAATTAAATAAGTATACTGCGGGGCTATCACGTATCTTAGTTAACAACAATTTGAAAGCCGCACTGCACATTGATTTTTTCCTTAAATTACTGTGATTAGAACGTTACATCAAAACAGCAATGAACTGAATAGTAACCATCAAATTGCCGTTCACTAGTTGTTAACTGAGATACTCCAATAAACATACTGAACATCATTGATTTAACAATTCAGTAGCTTGATTGAAATAAGATCAAATACAAGTAATACATCTTCTAGGTACATATTAGATAACACAAATTAGAACACATTGTGAACCAGACAAATAAGGCTCGCTAGCTGTCCTACATTTTATTGCCGAGTCAGCATTAGTAAGCCCGTTCATTCTTAGCATTCTAGCAGAGAGGATTACTATGTTAAAATATCACTGCTATAATATTGGGCATACAGTTCGATACCCGAGTAGGGCTAGTTATTTTGGACTTTACATTTTAACTCATTTCAATTGTATATATGACACGATATATGGATGTTACTGAAGCAAAGAAATTTTGTTGTTCTGTGTCCAGTAATTTAACTTTGCTAGAAAAATACTAGTTTTTACAAAGCTACGATACAACGAAGAATTTTTTGTCATTTCTACTTGGTGTACGACCAAAATTCTGATTCCGTTCGTGGTCCAAGAAATGTCCGATGTCCAGGACATGACGAGCCTGGATCTGACAATCCTAAATGTGCCCGATATATGGCAATAGTATCACCACATATAACATAGGCCTGAATAGTGAAACACCTCAATCACCTCTTTCTACATCTTCAAGTGTAACAGGCGTGAAAGAAACATTATTGAACTCCAGATTGAATTTTACAGAGTTGGTCTAAAGCGTAGTGTAGTGAAGCGGGGTTTAAACAGCCAATTAGATTTGCGCGTCACCCCGGGTGGTGCCCTCGCATCCGAGACCTAACAACATCCTATTGCTTGTTTGAATTTAGTTCTGCTCCAATGAAATCTTTATTTTTATTGTGTCAATGTTTTTATGAACAATGTTTATTACGACTTTTATTTGTTTACTGTTTTCTTTTAGTGGTGCTAAATAGCGCTAGTTGTTAAAGGTATTGTTACTTAATGAACTGCGGTAGTAGTAAAGTGTGATTGATTATTATATTATATTTATCTAGCCGCATGGGAAAATAGAATAAAACAAATACTGTCTTGAAATTGCTGAAACGCTGCACTCAAGACAATATAAATAAAATTACGAATTTCTGGGGGCACGGAAGTGCCCCCGCAAGTCGAGCAAAAAAAAAGCGGCACGGCCGTAACATCCTTTTCTCGAAGCAATTCGGGCTATTTTTGACACCCCTATAATTTCGTTGTGGATAAAACAAGAAGCCTGGATTTTCAGCAACTAATCAGTCATTGTATAAACACGGTATATTTAAAATTTCAGTCAATTTGAACCAGTAGTTTAAGAATGACAACTTGTTAAAATTTTGAATTTTGTCACTCACTGATTCACTGATTCACTGACTCACTGACTCACTGACTCACCGATCATCAAAAGTCTAAGGTACTTCTAGCAGACTTAGAAGCTTAAAATTTAGAATACAAATAGGGTTTAGTGTCTTAATCATGGGAAAAATTCAATATTTTCTAATTTCGGTCCAGTTTTCTAAATACACTAACTGCAACAATAACTTTGTAATCCCATATAAATGTATAAGATTACAAGGTTATATTTGCAGTTAATGAATTATTATTACTGTAGAAAATAAAATAAATAGGTGTAAATAGGTACCTACTATATGAGGCATAACGGGAAGGGGTATAGGGTGGGTAAGGGTGTTTAGCCCATGAAACTGAACAACATTCCCATAGGAAAATATGTTGAATTATGAAAAAAAAACGTCTTTCCATACAAATTGGACTTATGTTCGCTCTACAAAAAGAAGTGAGATGCCATCAAAAACATTCTGTAAAAACCTCAAGTCTCGCCGTAAAAAGTTGTGAGATCTATATAATACCAAGTCGATTAATCTATTTAGTCTCTACTTAAAGGACCTTCTGTCTTAGGTTATTACGTATGTTATTATCATGCCAATTATAAAAAAAAATACCTTTAAAACAAATAGATCGACTTGGTCATCGCAAGAAAACACAAATTCGCCATTAACATTTCAGGAGCATTAAGTTCTCGTCGTGCTGTGTAGTGTGATACATAATACATACTAATAATCAAATCATGCGATGGCCAGGTCGGTCTATTTGTTTTAAAGGTATTTTTTTTTTATAATTGGCATGATAATAACATACGTAATAACTTAAGACAGAAGGTCCTTTAAGTAGAGACTAAATAGATTAATCGACTTGGTATTATATAGATCTCACAACTTTTTACGGCGAGACTTGAGGTTTTTACAGAATGTTTTTGATGGCATTTTATATATACTTTTATTTGATTGTACAGAATACAGATGGACGTATTGGTAAAGTTTGGGTCGAGAGACATAAAACAAACACAAGTATAATGTTTTGCTACTGCCAGTCATAACGTAAAATTATTAATTATTGTCTCCTGCATCATTATTTATTCATGATAATTAAATAAGTGTAACAACGTCACTTGAAAATACATTATAGAACAGACAGACATTTCCGTACAGAAATATTTTTCATTATAACGTATACTTAAAGACAGAATGTATAAAAGAGGGAAATTCTTTCGCCAATTTCTTATCTGCGCGCAATTTTTTCACAGCTAAAACGACCAATTTGTCATATCACCAATATAAATTGCCTAAATATAAATATACAACCTCCCCCTAAATGTATTTCATTGTATCAACAAACTTCAAGTCATCTCTCGCCAGCAAATTTCGCTTCCTTGTTTCCATTAAAAGGGAGCGTAGAATTGCAAACTTTATGACGTCCACTTAAAGATTATTATCGTATTTTGGCGAGACGGTATAATCAACTGCGCATATAAGGTAAGATAGTCCCCCAGACGAATTAGCAAACGCTCCTCGTCCCCGTATATGCGTAAACAGCAATTTCGTCCAGTAATTTGTAGTATGCATTAGAGGAGTCTTATCTAAACCGGTATTCCGGGATGAACCGGGACTCGGGAGCTGGCTGTCTCCGGGACAAACAAACGGAGACATAAATCAACGTCAGCACACCAAGTTTATCGCGCCTTCGAGCCTCGCCCCAGGACGTGGACGCGATCCTTTAATGTGTTTGTTCTGCTGTGGAAAAACTTCCCCTCCCAACTTCTATGCAGATAACACCAGAACTTCGTTATTTAAAAGCTAATAAAGTCGGCAGTGACTGCTCCAGCGGGACGTCTAATAACGTTATAACTTGATAGTTAGTAGTTAGTGACTAGTGGGGAACCGATTCAGGCCGTTATTTTAAAAATTAATCTGTCTTTCTCTCCTCCGTTCCATTCATTCTTAGAAGCTCCCTTTGTTCGTCCACACGGCTTTATCCACATTTGTTTGAAGAGAAATTCCGAATTACTCAGTGGAATGATTGCAATTTAGAAAATTAAGACTAACTAGAACGTTTTCAATGAAAAGTAATTCTATCTAACTCATTTAGCCTCATTATTTCTGAAGAGGTATGAGAGTATGATTCGATTTGTTAGCTCATATATCCACGGCGGTTTATAATTTGATATTGAACGAATGGCTTTGTTCTCATACTCGAACTAACCTATTTTGAGACCAGAACGAATGGTACGTGCCTGTCTGAAAATTGTTACGGTTCTAGTAGATGCTCTGCTACGTGACCAGATATTCTTGTCGTATAAATGTTACTTATTTTCAAGATCTTAATCTATTAGCTATTGAAGTCAAACGAGAGCTTAGAGCCGTACATCTAAAATCAAACGTTAGAAGTACTACATATTGGTACTACATATTGGTTTTGTTTTTTTTTCAATAGCGACTTTCATTTATATCATAACATTAAAACACCGACATTCTAGTTCTATATTAAACAGTTGTTTGGCGTATGGTTAGTGATCAACCTAGTGTCAAAGTTGTTCAAGCCGCCCGAGAGGCCTTTGACGTGACTTAACGACTGTTATCTTAGTAGACAACAACCGGGACCGACTTTTAACGTTTTTTCTTCATCAATTATTTTTTGCTCACATCAACGTATTGCATATTCTTTACCAAAAAAACATGGATAAAACTCTTTAACTTAGACCCTTTTAAAAATATAAGATGTCACTGTTTGGTGGATGTTAAATCGTCGCCGATATGTAATTCATGCTCGAAAATCGATGATTTGTTGCATATTTTAATAGAATGCAATTTATATAATAATATTAGAGCACAGTTGCAATTGCAGCATTTTTTTTTTCATAATGGTAGTATAAATGTTATTTTAAGTGATCCGTTTTCTAAAAATTTTTAAGTTCTTTAGTTATGTTTTTTCTGTTGATATGCTAAATTAAAATATGTTAAATTTATGTTTCTCTTTTTTCACGAATTTTAATCGCCTTTAGTTAGGAAATTAGTGTTTTTTTGTAGATTTAACTGTACACAATGTGAGTTTCCCTATGAGGCCGACATAGCCTTTTGTTGGCTAAAGGCCTTGCCAAAAAAAATTGATAAAAAAAAAGATGTCACTGAATGAATGAACTTGTTCATCTAAATGTTTGAGATCTGCATGCCAGCATTAACTTATAAACAGTTACTTACTCATAGTTGACGAGTTTCAGTCCACCAGCACTTCAACTTCAACCAACACTCATTTTATATAACTTTGTAAAAGCAAAGTTTACTTTATTTAATCATTAAGGTATATTAGAGTAGCTTTGAAGGACTGGGTAGTTGCATATTTATCTACGCAAAAACAATGTTTTTATGCACATAGAGTACAAGTGTCCCCGCGCCACGAATGTATAATGTTAACATAAAGTTGTCTTTGCGGCATCCTGTAAATAAACCAAAGAAACAAAACAACCAGTTGTAAATTAAATAACTCTGTATATAATTTAGCATAATATATTAAATTGTGGAAATAGAAACGTCTAAGGAAACCAAAGAGAAGTAAGAAAGCTTGAATAAAATGAAATTTAAAGCTGTAATAAAATTTTATAGAAACGGCGGGAGTAAACAAATTAAGATTGTTAATTAGCTGGGCCTAATTAGTGTCTGTCTGTAACAACTTAGAAGTTACGTCGGTAATAAATATTAATTTCAACGTCCACATCTTAAACTGCGAAGTCTTTGCGGTTACAGACGTCGCGAGAATGAAAACTGAATTATGTTTTGAATGTTTGTACTCTCACGAATAAGGAATTCTTTGAATAAGGAAGTTATTTTATTTATTTATTATCATTTATATTGAAATCACAAAGACCTATAGATACATTCCTTAAGTTATAAGCTATACCTACTATTGCACTATGAAAGAGTTTCACGACTTTTTAGATAAGTGCTTGCTAGCCTGTCCCGTAGATAGTGCATAGCACAAAATGTATAAAAATAACTGCCAAAATTGTGTCTTATAAGAAAATAGATACTAATTCGGAAATTTTGAAACCAGAGCAAAAGTTTTAGTATATATTTTGAAAACCAATCAAAACATATTTCGTTAGGTTACTGAAAAGTTAGCAAGTGACTTTGGCAACCACAACTCTTCTCATATAAAGAAAATATTATTTGCTATTATTCTTCTTATTGCTTCAAACACTATCTAAATAAGCCCGTCAAATATTTACAATAACCAAAGAGAAACTATTAATACATATTCTAGTAAAATAAAACTGCATAATACAGTGAGGCTCATTAAGCCTGGTTGAAAATAGCCGCGGCCTCTACCCGTCACTGTCACCCCGGACTAGTACCAAAGGAATTATCCCGATTCCCGATCCCCAGCTAGTGCATTAGCGCTCCTTTTTTAACTTATTCCGATTAAAACCCCCTGTATTTATGCGCGATTCATTTTATTGTACTTACTTTATCAAATTGGGTCTTTCACCAATGTGATTTTTAAAGTATCGAAACATGTCAATTTTTCTGCCGACAACCGATTTGCATGTATTTTAATGTTTCTCCCTCATTACGGGAGAATAGCCTTACCCAGCAGTGTTACATTACATTGAAATCATGCCCACCTCTAAATAAAGGTAATCACAGGATTTTGTACATAGTATTGTGAGTATTGTCTTCTTGTAGTAATACCTAACACTCGAAACTAACTGGAAATAAAAATAGTTTGATATCAAAAACTTATATAAAATTTCCATTTTCCTCTAAGTTCTATCAATAATGGTCCCAATTTCAAATCGTTATCACAACCCACTGTTTACCTCTTTGCACTTGTATATTTCGCCCTCAATGCTGCCCTCACTTTGAAAACACAAGGCTTCCCATTGTGTCTTAATTTAACTAATAAGTCATTCATACAAACACTAAGAAACCCTGCCAGTAGTTTATCAATACTTGAAATCGTAGTTCCTTTTGTATTTGAACACAATAGAGGGGACTTGAACAAAATATATTCAATTGCTAAGTTTGCGTAAGACAAGCCTGGTGAAGCGAGCATTGTGCAGAAACCTTCTGCGATACTTTGCCTTATACAAAACTTCCAAAGTTTTCCTGTTCGTCTCGAAATATTTTTATCCAACAAGTTGCTTGAAAGTTAATTCACTATGCCATCTACTTATTTTATGGTGTTACGAGGTAAATACAGTTTAATGCGACATAAAACAGTTTGTTAAAATAAAATGCAGAAAATAAACTTTAATTTTGTTTTCAGGGAACAGTATAAATTCTTGATAATATTTATTTAATTTCCAAAATTTTATTTAGTAGTTAATGTTTTAACGTTATTGTATCTCGGATTTTGGTTCTAGTGTCAAAGTCAAACGCGAGGATGATTTTTATAAAAATGTTTTCCTTACTTAGTAACAAACCCAGAGCTACAAGAAATTCAAAGAAGCCACTTAAATCAGACTTAATTGTATCTATATTTTAGGGAAAAACGCGTTTATACAATCTTACAGATTTGCTTTCAAGAGATTTCCATTAAATATTTGTACTAAAACATAAATAAGGAATTTGAATAATTAAATCGTGTATTTATATCCGTAATCCATCTATCTGAGTTACAAACTGTAGTTAGTGTTTACAAATAATCTGTTTCCGCTTCTGAGATAAGTCAAATAATACCCCATTTGTCATAAGCGGATCAAGGGGAGAAAATGACAAACATCTGCTATACGTAATGTATGTAAGTACGTCTGCGTACGTCTGTTTTGTATTTCGTTCTCAATATTTTTTATAAAGCTAAAGAACATTTTGAAATATTACACAAACAGAATGTGAAGACGGTACAGAGAATATTTAAAACGCTTCGGCAATGGACGCTTTGCACCTAATATCTACTAGTATTGCCTAGTTCGCAGTAATTTCGGCCATATTTCAAGCTTGTTAGAATTCAAAGCCGAAAGCCATAGATTTCCTTATTTATTATTCGAGTATCGTGAACTTTTAGCTCGTTATCCGGTGTTTCGCTGCTGCCATTAGCGTAAACTCGGGTCGAACAGTAATTTCGTATGTTTGACCGTTATTTCAAAATTCCCGTGACAATGTTTGCGTTTCTAGTGTACATAAACGGTGTTTAAATCTCGCTGATATTGTTTGCTTGTATTTTTGTCACGTCTGTTTCCTGGTTCTCGTTTTTGGATTGCAAAAAATGAACTAATGCGAAACAGAATTGTCGGATGGAAGTATATTTTCGAAGTTGTTTTATGCCGAGTATAATTATTAATTACGTGCTTGTTAGATTGTTCCTATATTTTACTTTAAGAATACACTTGAATATTTGCAAATGTTTGAAATAATTTCTAAGCAGAATATTTTATAACTCAGTCATGTACTGTACATTGTACATTTGACGTAATTTAGAGTGTTTCGTAGGCTATTCACAAGACCGACGAAGACCTACAAATTTTACAATTCAGGCCTCTATTCGTGTTCATAAATTACTGTAGTTACCGCATATTTTACACAAACTACGAGCTCTGTTTTTGATGTAGAGGTTTTACAAAGATATTTTGTAATTGGTTCAAAGTAAATTATGAAACATGTTGCTGATGGAAAAGTGCCTTTTGTTTCGTCTAATGAGCTCTTGCTTTTTTGAAACGAAACTTTTAAAAGACAAAAATTATAATAAATATTATTGATACATATTTACTGCATCCAAGAATAAAAGAAAACAACACATTTATAACTGTGTATTTTGATTCTATTTAAAAATATGATATTGCGGCACAGTACACATTAAATTAACCCTACGTAACATGTAATAAAATCAACACAATGTTGTATTTTCTATCCGAACGAAATTACTCCAATGACTTCGGTAACGCTAGATTAATACCAGCTGAGCATACCGTATCTACTTCCCTCTTCCCCTCTTTTCAACGGCTTCAAATCCGCGACCTTTTGATCCCCAGTCAACGCCTCTAGCCCCAGGCCTATTGTCGTTTCAATGATGATGAGTTCCTCCATAGCCCCCTCGTCTATTCAACCGATTTCAACAAATGGGATTTCGTATCACGAAGCGATATTCGTAGTAATATGCATATAATATGCCGAAGGCACTAATATGATGTGCATTTACTGTGTTGATACAGTTTTTAATATTTAGAAATAATACAGGGCGATCCTGGTTCTGCGCCTAATTCCGCCAGTAACACAGGATTAAATAAAATATATAAAAAAAATCGAGTCGTATTTTTCGACTGCTAAGCAACTATGCTTAAACAAAAAAATCCTTTTTTACGCTTAAATCAGCATAAACTTTAATACTTACATACCCATTATATAGCAATAGCTTTGTTTAAGACCAATGTCAACGAGGTCTTATTGTTATCTTAAGATTTCGAAGCAAATATGTCGTTTTTATTATATTTTATAGACAAGTAGGAACTATTCCAGTTTATGTATCAAATAAATAACTATATGTTTCGGACAATATAATGCCCCCATCCTTGTTAGCAAGTGGGCACACTTGTATGTGTATCCTTAATAATATATTTTATCCATTTGATAGGATCCATCGCAAACAATGGGCGCAGGTGAATGGCTGCCATAAACAGTAGACATGTGTATACATTTTTTTCATAAAGTACACCCACGCCATAATTAATATTTACCTTCCGTGGGCGTATTTCTATTGAAAATACCGACGCGAAATTAATTCTATAACAGGAACAGACAACGGGTCAGCCTGGACAAAATCATTTCTATATTGTCCTGATACATGCATTATGCTCACTCAATAACCCGTCGCCAATAAAATACATGTTTGTCTGGACTTGGAAAAATCAGAATCTGACTGAAAATAGCAAAAGAATTAAAACGCTTACTTTTTATATTTTTTTTGCTGTTCAAAAACACGCAGTGCCGTAACTCAACTCCAATAGAAAGATCGGTACTGCAAAATGACTTAAGATTTATCAAAATCATGATCCGCCTATTAACCACCGAAAACATTACAAGACCACAACATTCGTAGCTATTAATAAACGAGGCGAGCTATTACAGATGGGGTAAATCTCCCGGTTGTTGGCGCGGACTCACAATAAAACAGGCAGCTGTGCCAAGGCTCCCTGCCAAGCAAGTTTACCAGACTCCTACTTGCTAGACACCCTAGTATGCGCGAGCGTCATTACACGAGTCTTACGTACGCCAACTACTCGCGTTATTCACCCCTATGTTTACTATCACTAACATTTATGCTCAAATATCTAACACTCGAGATATGCCATGCGCATTATTATCACTAAGCACGTATGAATTTAGTAAGCGATGTTACTCAAAACTTTACCACAACTTCAACAGATGCAAATTGCGCATACTCGTAAGATATTATACAATTTCAAGATTCCCACGTTATATTATAATCAAGTTGCAAAACTTCGTCACTCGCACAATGCACCCTCCGAAGTTACGTAAGACGATCACATACGTGAAGTCTTCTTTAGACGTTCACGAATCAACATAAAAGTTACGTGTTACCTGTTTATTTCCTTAAGTCCATTTTGCCAAAGAGATTCCGAACGCCTCAGTTCTAAGACGCAGGATTTCCTCTTCGGGAACATATGTCAGACTACATTTTTGCGATATTTCACTTGTTTTCCTTTTCAACCGTAAATTGGTTTAAGCAAAAAGGACTATGGCGAGTTCCTAGTATCTCGTCCTTTGTTTTACTATTATTGTGTCTCAGCAATACGTAGGTTTATATCCGTTGTGGCGCTGCCAACTTAATGGCAGTGTCTGTTTCACACAGCTTTGTTTCCAGCAAAAATCAGGAAAGCTGCAAACGATGATGACATTCATTTTGATGTAATAGCCCATCGTCAATAAGAATGATGACGCGACGCTTTTATTTAGTTCACTTTTGCAAGTTATGCGATCTAACAGCTTTTCTTTGTTGGTTTTCCCTTATTTAGATAAAGTATTTAGAGTCGGGTTTGGGTTAAATTATATCATAGTATCAGAGTGTATCTTCAGGGAGTCTTTAAGTACAGTTAGTGGTTCTAGGTTGCTGAACTTGGTGTACAGTGTGTCTCGGCCGTCAAAATGTTTACGATTGCCGTCGTAAGTTGTCGAGGTCGCGTAATGAGCCCTCGGCTACCCTAATGTGGGAACTATCCACATTATATTTAAGTTTAAGATTTCTGCCATTGTTAAGAGTGGCGAGTTGCTAACTGTACTTACCAACTGGGTTAGAATGAGCCTCGCGTAATGACTCTGGAGGCTTATTTTGTAGCGATCTGGAAGGACGATTGTGTTTGTATTAACTGACATTACATTTATAAGTCTGAAACTCGTTAAAACATACCCATGTACCCCAAAGACTTATCCGAAAATCTTTATATGAACCCTAATTACTTGGCTTATACGAACAATTACTAATAATAAAACTGATGATACTTTATTTTGTTTCAGGTAAAAACAACATGAATATTTTTCAATAGAACAACAAAACGGTAATATCAAGATTCGAACTAAGAAAATAGAGCGCAATTCTATAAAACCTTTAGAAATACCACAATGAAGAACCCTCGGAGTTCGTAACTCATATCAAAATAAGTCTGCAAAGTTAAAGTGGGTCGCCTGCAGCATTGTGTCACTGTCTCAAAATTGAGTTACAATACTGAGAAAGGGGAAACTTTAGTCCTTTTCAGTGGCACGTTCGAAAATTGCACATTTGGCGCGGACGTAGCGAACAGGGCCGGATCGGGCACTCGCCGCATCAGTCATTGTCAACAAAGTTTATCGCCTCGCCTCGACTCGAACGGAATCGCCCAAATGTGTTTGTTGTGGTCTCTAAACGAACTCGCAGCATCGTGTCGCCGCTCCGCCGCCGCGCGCCGCGCCGCTCCGGTCGCCAAGCAAAATACAAATAAATTGCATTTGCAAATGCTAAGTTGTGCATTTCTTGTTAAATGCCAGCTATACGCGTTCGCCTGACTCTCCAAACCCCTTGAGTATTAACTGTGTAAAGATTTTCTGCCACGACGTTACTACATTTGCATTTGTTGACTTGACGTTTCCAACTCAAAGCTTTCGACGCACAAAGCCAGTTGGGAATTCGTAAATTAAATGTATAGACATACTTAGAGCTCTCTAAACGAGTTTGTTTACCTTTACTTAAGCTCTTACCCTGTTTTTCTTCAGAAAACAAAATTAATTATCTTAATTCTAAAAGCAATCCCGAAAACAACGCCTGATAATTACCAAGACTGATCATGTTGTTCGATACTCGGTAAACGCAACCACGTAATTAATAAAATGTTTCGCTAATCTACATTATCGAGATGATTATTAATATTAGATGCATGCAAATGTAAACGCTCGCTAAAATACGTCAGACATAAAGCCGTGTTAGCTGTAATGATTGCAAATACAAAACCCAAAGCAAATAAACAGAAAACTAGACGATACGTATTCACATATTCGTCTCGCAGATGAAAGAAACTGAGATTGATTGATCGCGACGTATAAAATTACCATACACTACGCGAGACCCAATCGTAAGTCATCTTCTATTTTAAATAAGAAAGACAGAGGCGAATCGGCGTGACGTCAGACTACCAATCATAGTCCCTACATAACACGCTCGTAAAAGCGGGCCCTAATATAAGATAAAGCAACATTTGACAGTGAGTACGTATACAGCAAGCTGGGGAGATCGATAGGGCTTACTTGAGTAATGGAAAGTTGAGGAAGCAGCGGTAGTAACGGAACCGAGTGACTTCTGGGGGACTTCATTAAGTTGGAGTCAGAGTGACGCAGGATCAGTGCTGGCTTATTGATTGCGACGCGACCCACCGCGGGGCTCATCCGCACGGTCCGGAACCGCATAATCTACGGATTACCGAGGGACAGACTACACTGTGTCAGTGTGTAAAACGAAAATTAATAGCACAAGATACCGCGGACTTGATGCAGAAATATTTGCTGTGTTACAAAGCTTTGCGCGCCTGCTTTTATCGCTTTATTTAGATTATGAACACATTAATTTGCTGGCTTCGGGGCTTGATGAGGCTAAAGCTAAATAATAAACAGTAAAACAAGGTGTGCCCGTGGAAAGATAATGTTGTATTAGGGATTCCGAATCAGTATCAAAACAGATTGGTGGTGATTAAGGTTAATAATGGCTTTCGTGATGGAATCATTTCTCGTTAAGAGGATAATACAATTAAGTTCAAAGGTAGAACTAAACGTCATATTAAGGTTGGTCCGCTCGTAGAAACTGATGTACAAAGTTATATTCAGAAACGACCCGCAGTCAGTAATCCGTCGACTCGATATTTGAAAACGCAATTTCTGAAATTCACTTCACATCTGAGTTGATGCTTTGTTAAAATGGAGATATTATGTTGAAAGGTAGCAGTGAACAGGCAACATCAAATATATCCGTGGCAGCAACGTCCAGTATTATGACGGTACACGAGAGTGACAGGTAGCCTATGAAACTATGAACACAATACAGACCCGTTTCTCTTAGTTGACTCTTACAAATTGCATGGCAACGTAACTTGACGGATTTGATGTGTTTTCGTACAATACTTGACACTTACGTATTTGTTTCCTACCTGTATTCAAGTTTTGGAATACATTTTTTATATTTAATATCATGGTTCGCCAAACACAATGTATAGATGTAATGATAATGTAATTCGCAGTTCTCGGATATGTTAAAGCCGGTTCGAAACACAAACCTACGCTTACCCAATAAATACCAGTTAACTGAGCCGTATCAGGGAACGCGACAGCCAAAATAATTCCTGAAAGCCACGATAAACGGGTCTCAAGCGATTATAGTAAAGATCGGAATCTAAATTTAAACACCGCAAGAATCCTTGTCGAGCTCTAATCCCGAAGATAGAGCGTTTGGCGGCGAGACGACTCGCTCTCTACAACCAAGGCTTTATTGATAGCTCTGATGCAAGAAAACCCCTCCTAGAAATAATAATTATTCACGTCTAAACCCAGCTTTACCGACGTTCTCGTACACTCCCCCTTTTCCTCATACAAAAATACGATTGTCTGTTTTTTATGTTCGGTTTTATTTTTCTGATGTAGATGAAAGGTAATATCTACATAGCGAATGTTGTATTTAAGTATAAAAACGTGTTCGTATAAGAGATATAAAAAAATATTACCTCTGGTTATTGCACTTCGGTATAATAAAGAGACAATATGTTGTGTTATAATAGAAGAAAAGAAATACGCGTGAGATTGAATTATATTTAGAACTTGAATTTAATACTATGATCAATTTATCCCTTTTACTATTTAGCTTTTGAAGCATTAGTTTATATTATTTTTCGTGATTCCTATAAGTAAAAGGCTTAAACTATTTTCCTTACATTGGAATGTTTAATTTATTCAAATATTTTATTTTCTTAGAAACTAAAACAAATTCTACCAAATATATTACATTCTAAAAATAGTTTTTCATTCGAATCAGAAAACGGAATGTCATCAATTGCAGATAGACATGTTATTGTATTCCAAGCACATATTAGACGTGTCTGATGGAATCGTAGGACTAATATATCAGCCGCAAGCAAACAATATCACACACAAGTCACACTGGAGGCGTTTCCTATAAATTACATCAATCGTCGACATTGTCGCACGCTCCTATGTCTACTGTCTCATCTTGACAGAATGTCTGTGGATAAGAAAAATTAAATCTTATATCTGTAATCTTTTCGTTGTACTATTACACATAAAAGCGTTCTTATTTCCTTGAGCAGGCTTGCTAAAAATATTCTCCCTCTTTCCTTCCTGCCTAATAAGGGACGCTCGCCCTAAGAAGTCCCAGATCCACCGTTTGCGAAGGCAAAATATATTACATAATAGCCTCCTGTTACACCGAGACACACCCTGGTGATTCTCATAATTCTTTCACTTTCTTCTATACCCATAAAGTCTAATTATACAGTGTGATTAGCATCCTTACCGACGCAGAAAACATTACTGAACAATTTCCTTCTTAATAAGTTTTAACGCTATTATCGTGTTTGCGGAAAATTGTTCTTCTTTGATTTTAATATCTGCAAATAAACGCTTAATAACAATAAACTTTGGAAACAATTTAATTTCAATCACGTATACAAAAACAATTATGCATTGTTTATTTAATTAATTATCAAATTAATTATATAGAAATCGTATTCATAAAATTATTATCATTATCATAATATATATTTACACATTAATTTACTGTTTCTATCGTAGTGTGTTTTATATGGTTAAAAGCAGATACTTATGGTCGACTCGCTTCCGCCCGCGACTTCGTTCGCGTAAAAAGATTTCGCGGGGAAATAAGTATTATATGCGTTACACCATGTTGTAAAATATTAGTTTTCCAGAATCTGTTTGTTAGTTTTTTTGTAAACTAGTAACAAACAAACACACGTAATAAAGATTCCGCAATTATAATATTAATAGGAAGTGGAAAAAGAAACCAAGCTGAATCGCAAGCAAAAAAAAAAGATTGATTCACAATATTCTATTAATCAATTTATAAGAAAAAGTATAAAGACAATACCCCAATGATTTACTCATAATTTCCACTCTAAGTGGCCAATTAATTGAAATGAATAATGGCCAATTAACTATTGTTCTATCATTTACTGCCACGAGGTTCGTGTGGGAAGCGGTTCTTTATAAAACGCTGTTCAAATAAGTATTTGTTTTCAAAGTAAAAATACATGATAATACTCAAAATGGCTACGGGGTAAAACATGGAATTTAATACATTTGATACAAGTGCTTGTGTTGTTTTCTATTCGCCCACTTACACCTACATTAGCCTTGGACAGCCTTTGTAGTAAATATAAATTTAGAGAAGTACTAGAATAATCCATTCTTCATAAACAACAAAACACTTATATAAAATCACGCCAGTATTCTTAGAGTTAGGAAAAGGCCAAAGAACGCTTATTGCTTCGATACGAAACGAAACAGCACAAAACGTTGAACTATAGCTCGATTCTCTACTACTTAACTTACTATCGACTACCGACAACCGACCTGTCATCGAGAAACTTTGTATGAAAATCTGATCAGCGCCTCCGACGGGCGTCGTAGGAACTATTTTGGCAGTACATTCTAAATGTCAAAATTTCGATACTCGACAGACTGCACAGAATCGCGCTACTAATAATTCATTATTATATTACTGTGAGTGTACACAAATGTATATCTGACGGGTGTCAAGCAGAGAGGCAATTTGAACCTCAACTCATTGACCCATGATAACCAAATTCATCACACATACGACCTTTAAATAAATATACCGACTCTCATATAAATACGAAATACATTATTAATGACTAGTGAAATACTATGACACCGTAATGAAGTTAAATTGACTTAATTTTGTTGGGAACTTCAATTAGCGAGGCTGGCTGCCTGTTTACGTCGAACCCACGGCGCAACCTTTATTTAATGCACAATCATTTTAAAATTGAATAAACATCGCCGTATATTCATATTACATGAATCGAATTGAACGAAAATGCTTCAGTAAAGAATAAAACAATTTTCTGAATACTAATAATAAAATACGGTAATTACTGACTACAATCGACAACCAGTTATCGACAAATTTTGAATGAAACGAATCTTGTCAGCGCCTCTAGCGGGTGCCGTGAGAACTTATTTCGAAGTACATTTTAAATGTCAAACTAAAATACTCGGTAGTATGTACTTGTAGACGACTGTAAAGAAAAGTTATATGAAACTCCCGTCCCTACTACTGTTTTTTCTTCTATACATTTATGGAAAATAGGAGATATCATACAACTAATGTTTTATGAAATTAAAGAGCACTTACATAGACCAACACGCACGTTCCATAAACTATAGTAATATAAGCCATTGTGTAATGTAATCAACTAATTGAAATTGTCCTTTAATATCGCGAGCTAGGCGTTTTTTGTAGAATATTATTTCTTGGCGCTCATTCTTTGATATTGTTTATGTGCCAACGAAGTGATTATGCATAAATACTCAGATACTTTTTGGGAATACTAGTGTGAAATTGCATATTAGATGTATGCTTATAACCATCAACAAATCGATTCTGAATGTGTGTATATGCCTAGTATTATGAGTGCTCGGTAGCCAAACAAACACAAACCACATTAACACCACAAAGAACTCATAACTTTTCAATAACACGACAATATACGTAGCATTGGAAAACGCACAGAAGCCAATTACTGCGGTAATAGTCGGATAAGTTAATGCCTCCACAACATGCAAATAGCATTAAATATCGGTGGAACGCCAATTTAAGTCGTAAACTTTAATTGATATTCATGAACTCATAATGGGAAATGTAGCTGAAAACGTTGTCGAAAACTTCCACTCGGTAGACGCTCTAATTACGCTTAAAACGAGCACCTGAGCCACGTACTTTACTTCGTTATCTCCCCCTTACTGACTAAATTTTTTTTATTTTTACACAAATTATCTAAGACTAGCTGACCCGCGCAACTAGAAAAGCATGAATCATAATTTTCCCCGTTTTGTAACATTTTTTACTGGTACTCTGTTCCTATTGGTCGCAGCGTGATGATATATAGCCTTTCTCGATAAATGGGCTATCCAACGCTGAAAATTTTTTTCAAATCTGACCAGTAGTTCCTGAGATTAGCGCGTTCAAACAAACAAACAAACAAAAAAACTCTTCAGCTTTATAATATTAGTAAAGATAAGCAAGATAGTTAGCGAAAATCAACAGATAACTCTTCAGCAAAAATGTTTGACTTCTCAACAGGTTAATGAGAGAAATTTTACTAAAAGGAAACTCTCAGCTATCTAAAGGTACGTACTACTTAGTCGAACCAGCGCTTTTCCTTTTCCTATCATCTCGTTTTCCCTTCAAATTAAGGCGCACGATGAAAAAGTTCATCACATTAACGAATCCAGGTCGATTTTTGAATCTCTCTAATAAAAATGAGAGGTATAAAAACAACTTACACAGATTACATTAGGATTGGTTTCTAAAAAAAGTGATTTGATCTGTGGACAGAAAACGATGTGAATTATGAAATGGTGAATACTAATTAAGGAGGAAATGTAGGCGGTTCTGTGCTCTATCGTCGTGACTTTATTCTTGGCAACTGCACATATACTCATAGTGATACATATAAGTCATTTCCATATTCAGATGCAAAGAAGCGCGGGCGTCAATACATCAATACCAAATCGACTACAGATTTTACGGAAAATCGAAGGTTCACATGGCTTACGTTCCAATTACCCACCGCCTCTCCCTTCTAGTTGTTGACCTACATACTCTCGGTTTGTTTCCTGAGCCGAAACTCTCAGATCACGAACCCCTTAAACAAATCAATTCGATCCTTATTCATATTCTAATAAGGTTGTTATTAGTGGTACAAAAGCTCGCGCTTCAAACGATTAATATTCAGTAGCTTTTTACTGTTCGTACCTATCAATTTGTTTAATAAATGATACTTCACACTTTCTGTTCTTTTGTAAGTTTCCACAATCCGGGCCGTCTGTCATCGGCGACGCCTTTTCATTTGTATATTTTGCGTAGAAGTTTCGTGTCTGTGTCGTCTTCGTCACAATATGAAGTGTGAACGAGTTTTTTGGCAGAAAATATTCTATACTCGTACAATAAGAGACAGAACTAAAATACTTTTCGTGTAAATTGTATGAATTAGGTAGAGAGTGCCGTGACTAATACGAGTTAATATTTCTGTGTATATCTCTGCTCGGGTATATTTCAACTTAGTTACAAGTATGCGAAGTACTATTTTGCTACTGGCATTCGTAGCTGTAAGGAACTTTTGGTGCAAAATAATTAGTATTTACGTTGTACGCTCTGCAGGATAATATTTAGTGCTCGTTCACGTTGGAACTCGCGGGCGCGGTGGCGGTCGAAAGCGCGGGGACGTGGCGATTTGTGTTCACGTTGGCCGCCAGGCGGGCGTTTGGCTCAAACTGGCTCAAACTGGTTGATCTTACTTGACATCGCGAGTGAATCGCGCCCGCCACCGCTAGTTCGACGTGAACACACACGAGCATCTTCACTTGTTTGATATTGGCGCGAGCCCGCCACGCGGGCCGCGCGCGACGCCGCTAGCTCGCCCGCGACTTAGACCGCGCGAACGGTTTGTACGTGAACACTTCGGTACATCGCCATACGTTTGATATTTCGCGACCGCGCCCGCCACCGCGCCCGCGAGTCAACGTGAATGAGCACTAAGTAACACGTACGCATATTACTTATGTACGCAAGGTCTATGACCGAGATATGTAGAGCTTTACTGACAAATTCCACGTCTTTGAGGACATCGGTAATGATATTTAAATTGAATATCGTTTACCTACTTAGTAATAAAAGTAAATTATATCGTGAGTATGGGATACCTATTCCATTAGGTATCAATTTGGACTAGACACACTAAGGTACAATGAAACTTGGCTTTATTTCGTACAAAATCATGAAAGCAATAAGTAATATATATACCCATACGTATAGATTCTAAGGATAGGCATACTACCTTTTGTATATTACCACAAGAGTACTCTCGATCAATTCTGTGAACACTCTAATAGTATTAGGTACTCGTAAACGGCTCGTTAACTCGTTGGCTGTCATTAACAAAATGATGTTAGCAGATAATTCATTTAACTTGACATGTAATGGACTTATTAAGGTATATTTTGATTAAGTTATGATTGAGTTAGCGGTCAGTCGCGCGAATCTGTACAGCCGGTACTTTCGAGTATCGAGAGATTGACATTTAAAATGTACTGCAAATATAGTTTCTACGGCGCCCGCTAGAGGCGCTAAACCGATTGTCATACAAAATTTTCTATAGCTACCGCGTTGCTGGTAGTCGATAGTGGTTGAGAACTGCGGTACAGTACCGATGATATATATTTTAAGCAGATTTTAAATCATAATATCACGATTTCATTAAGTCGTATCATGTTTTCAAATATAATGAACAAATCCGTAAACAAAAGCAAAGAAACAAAACATAATGTAGAATAAAACACAAATTAAATACACTTGAGAGAATATTTCGTATCGGTAATGTTATTCCTGTAGCTCAGTTTCGTTCATGAAAATAACACATCTGTATTATTCCAGTGTATTTCTAAATCTTGTAATATTTACACACGGTTGGATATCATCCAGTCCCTTGGGCAACCCGCTGTATCAGAATTCGTTGTTCCTTCTCCCTTTAGTACTAAATAATTTCACAATCCACAAAAGGCGGGCTTGTAGTACTCACTTGATTAGATACCGTCCCACGTAAGTGATAAAAATTAAACAATCTGACGCCACAGATTTGGCTATTACAGACTATTTAATAATAACATACATACATACTATATTGGCTTGAATATAGTGATCTGTAAACTTGTTAGAGCTAAAGCTATATTGATCAACTATCAGTACCGCGATTCTCTATAGAGAGTACTAACGAGTGTCAAGAATTTGACATTTAAAGTGTAATGCAAAAATAGTCCTTCTCTTGTTCGGCGCCCGCTAGAGACGCTCATATTATTTTCATATGATGTTTTATCGTTAAAGTTATAGAATCGCATAGATATCTGTCAGAACATAGTCACATAAATAACCCTAAAATTTTCGTTCAAAAACCTTCACTTTTAGCAAATTACGGCTAAGTCGGGGGCTTAAAAATTTCACAAAAAAGTTTACAAATAGCTTTCAACAAATCGTCAATATTTTTGGCAGCGGCAGGTGGGCCAAAATAGAATCACCATTAGAGGTCGGGAAAGCGTTTCACCATTTTATCGGAAATGGACTTAACGATGACTTTTCGGGCTTGAAACTGAATTGAATATTTATGAGCCATCCTTCTTTTAACGCTCCACGGACAATACTTAGCTACGCATTTTTCTTTTCATATTATTCCCGTCAATTTGTGAAATGATCTCAACTTTGCAATCAAATTTGAAACGGCTCAGTTTGATATTGAGACTGATACCGCCATTAGTATCCATTTAATATGCTACTTACTGTACAAGAGACAGTTGCCGATCGATCTTTTCTGTCTTTTGTTAGCTTTAAATATAAATAAACGGTGTACAAAACAATTTGCTAATAAAAACTTTTTGAAATTTTAGTAATCCTACTCTTTTTAAATCGTTGGTCAAATGACGATGGCTATTTGCCTTTTAACTTAATTAGATAAAGTACGAAATACTCGTAGTAATGACTTGCATTTAGTTGTAATTAAATTCTGAGAAGTATCTTGAAGGGCCATTGCACGGATTGATTTACGCGGTTGAGTCTCCAATGTGTGACTCTTAAGTGATTGGTTTCATTTGTGATATTAGCTTTTATACAAAAATACATACATATATAAATATATACTGGTAAACATTGTCCCTATATGTTCTAAATGGTAGTGTATACGACTGCTGATTGCGAAGTCTCACGTTACTTTCCTGGATCTGGGAAAGTGCTATTATTCTTTTCAAAATTATCTTTGAGTATTGCTTAATAGAAACCCAGTGTTTGGTACCATGCCAGGTTTATGGCAATACGCTCGCCCTATTACATAGAACTAGCATTTATAATAGCAAATCACGAATCTGCCTCAACCATCTTCTCTATTTCACTTCAGTCTTTACCTTCGGTAAACAGACGTTATATTTATATGTATGTATTCTAGAGTACCTAAATATATACCTAGACTAGTTCCCAATGTAGCGTTTGACACAGTTGAAGGTTTATTTTTAACGGTGACATTTTAAAATTGGATGACAAATCAGACCAGCAGTCGATATCTCTTGTTATTATTTTTAGAGCTAACCTATTGGATTTCCAAACCTATTAATTTTATTCAAGTTAATATTGCTATCTTTTCTGGAAATTAATATTAAGACGGATAATTTTGTTGATTTATTTTATCAATGTGACTTTGGGCTACATCTGATGCTACGTACTAAAATTAATATAAAGCAAAACCCACAATTTCAAGGCCCCCTTATACAGATTATTACCTGAACAAGCCATCATAAGCAAATCTCACGGCACTCATGGTCAATGGTGTCATGGCATGCCATTAGATGTAGTGACAATTACCCAATATCATTCAAATACCAAACATAACTTCTAGATTTAATGGTCATTGACGTTAAAAACTTGGACTGTCATTTGATTTCATTTTAAACGGACATACACAGTAATTAAACACCACACTTTCTAACGCACACACGCGTAAATTTCAACAGTGACAATGTTCATGCTCTCGTGCCACCACAGGCCATCACTATAGATTTCAATTCCATAATAGGTCGCTTGGTTGAGTACCCGTGACACCGGAGCCCGTCTGCCCTACAGACCATGTTAATCCGTATGCAGGGGCTCAAATTTGATGGCCACGTTACACGAAGACAGGTTAACTGACCGATTGTACCCACTTTGATGTTATGAAGCAGAAGTTCCTTGGACATAAGGGTCTTTAAATAGAAACAGGTTTAGATGACTTATGTTCCTCTTTGATTGTAATGTAGTTATACAACAGTAGCTCGTTTTTCTATAGTCGGTATTAACGAGTGTGGAGAATCTGACATTTAAAATGTACTGAATAATTCGTTCCTGTGACACCCACCAGAGGCACTAACCAGGTTGTTATACAAAGTTTCTCAATAGCTAGCCGGTTGTCGATACGCGATAGTTGTAGAAAATCGTGTTACAGCTGACACGCTAATTGCTCACCTGAAATGTTCCTGCTTGTGTTTGTTTCCGGGTCTTAAACCGTAACATTTAGTTAAAAGCATAACATTTTCGAAATTGATATTTATTTAAACCAGCCTTCTGTGTTCATTTCTTGGATTCCAAAACCTTCTCGAATCTTCTAAACATTTTGCAATAATTCTATTATTTTAGCTCACAAAGAATGTACTCAAAAATATATCCCCAATTACTCTATCCAAGAAGCTACAACGCCAAAAATTAATAAGCGAAAGTACAAAACATCTATTGCTAGAGGCAGTTGTTTATTGATAAAATCCAGTCACCCCTTCCTTAATTTAGTCAGAGTTGAATGAAGAACTCCCTTTGTTTGTTATGTAAATATGTTTCAGACTTGCCCTTTCACCTTAAGTACATAGAAGCACTTGGGATATGTTTGTCGAGGCTAATTTGTAGTATCAAGTAGACGTCTTCATATTTGATAAGTGAGATAGATTAATACATATCAAACGATCGTATTCAAGTGTTCGTGATAATATTGATTAATGTTAATCATGTATGATGGTATGTTTTGGCTTGTGTCAGCTTGATATTAATAAAATCAAGTAACTAGCGCGATACTGTGTAGTCTACTACCGAGTCCGAGTTGGCATTTAAAAAGTTCTTCGAAAATAGTTCCTATAATTTCCGCTAGAGGCACTGATCAGATTTTGACACATAATAATAAGTATTTTAATTTCAAACCTTGGCCGGCGTTAAAAATAAATAAGTCTAACAAATAAATTAAGTCAAATGTCACATTTTTGTATAGCATATTAATCACTGAAAATAGTAAAATTACTGCTGTTTTTTTATCTTCAAAGTAATTTTTCAATCAATATGTACATTGATCAAGTTGACTTTATATTTACATACAAAAATGCACTATTGAAAATGTGATAGTTTACATATTTTAGGTCGTGGCTGTAGGAAGCGACAAACAATTAGTTGTGTGCAAAGTCAAGAACAATATTCCCAGTACAACAAAAAAAAAACCATAGATACTTTCAAATCCAAGAACGGCTCAAGCCTCCTTACGAATACCATCGCGGTGTTAACGGAACCACCAAGGATTTTCACTGTCTCAATAATGATAAATCTTGTGTTCGTGCTCATAGCCCGCTGCAACCGATATACATACATGTATATTGTGTATAAATATAACGTAAGTAGGGTAATAAAACGTGTGTGATGTCTTACTGCGTGTTCCTCTTAAGTATGTGGGACTTTATTCGAAATACATTGCTATTTTGGTCATAATAATAAATGTTGCTGCAATTTTTTAAAACCACAAAGGCATCTAAATTTGAATTGCTTCGTTATTCGTAAATAAAATTGTTTTTGAAAAAAAAAACAGACAAAGTCTTTTAAAAATTGGTGATTACGTGTTTAATTAACTAAAAATAATTTATGTTAATTAAACAAGCTGTCTAAGAGGAGGCATACAATCTAACAACAAATATAGTTTGAAAAGTTTCTAGTTTATCTGTTCATTCCTATAGTCAAAAAAGTATACCTTTTAGATAAATAATTTAGCTCAACCAAAACTACTATAACCATGAAGAGCCAAAACAAAAAATGTCGTTCAACCTCCATTAAAACTGTAGCTAAGCCTAAATGAGTCTCAGTTGACTATACATGAGAGTCCTTACAAGGTCCCTATTAGAGCGCTATGTGATTGTTTTAGTTCCATTCCCCCATTAAGAACTTATTAGGGTCCGTGTTATGGCAAAAAGGTCTTGCATCCAAGCGGGCATTTGTTAAGATGTAAATTTATTCAGGGAAACAAAGCGCTCGCTTCGTATAACAAAAACTGTATGAGGTTAATGGTTGGGAGACATGCCCTCGTCGGATTACCTACCGCGAATTTTGAAACACCCAGCTAATTTCACGGCATTTGTCTTTTTTGTGCATTCACGGTTTAGGGGAGTTTAGGACAAATTGGCTCACTTACTTTTGTCTTTTGATTGTAGTTTTTGCTCATTTAGGATAAATATAGGGTTAGTAACGGGTTGCCGGTTAATTTGACGGTGAAAAATTCCGTAACTTTTTAAGTAGCCTGCAATCTTTTTGAGGTAAATTATAGACTGCGCCAAAACTTCTGCACATTGAAATTTATCTCTATTACAGTTTTTAGCCGCGTTCAATAATATAATTCCTTTTATTTCTTTAGTCTGCTTATTTGATAAAGAATTGAACTTTCGGTACAGTTTTGTGCCGTTTTCTAGTATCAAACGTTTTGAAATTGGCAGTGGGTATCTATGATAGCGAGGAGGCTCTCAGCTCTGCACACTCTTCAGCGATACAACCGTTTAGTCAAGTGTTTGACCTTTGTTGGTCGAACTGCTTCAGTAATAAATCCAATCATTTATTAACTATCTCTAGAAAGGTAGTTTTTAACGTAAGATTGTATAAATAAGCACGTACGACTATCCAAAAGTAAGAAACTGGTAAAGACTATTCAAAATAAGATCAAGACTAATGTAACTCAGTCAAAACATAAAATGACAAAATAGGCATATTAATATTAAATTTTGAAAGATCTTCTATTTCCTCATAATACTCCCATTACACCATATTATTAAGGTACTCGAACTAAAGATAAGAGCTCTGGTAATTGAATTAACGTTGTCTAATAAATTACTATCTATTAGATTGTAGACATAACGTATGCAACTTGATCTTACGAGAATTCATCGTGAAGCAAATACCTGCCTAAAGATGCATGCATATTCATAGATGCTCCTAGATTCCTTACTATACGTAACATTGTATAGAAACGAACACATTCATTATCTTCACATTTCGTAACACCCACGCAAGAAAACAAATAATATTTACTACACATTTTGCAATATTTTACGTCAATACGTTATGTTGATATCATAAAATATTATCATGATTTGGTACAAACAATACAAAGAATAACAGCTCGTAAATCGTACCGTATAATAACGCCATATAGATACAGATACATTACATCTCTAATAAATTCTACGGACCTCGAAAACAAACACATCCAAGAATTCGGTATAAACAGAAACAATATCAGTTAACTACATCCACTACCCACCCGTACAAATACACAGAAATAAAACGAAAATAAAAGCACATTTATCAAAACCAGTCAAATCTGACCGCGGCAGTAAACTTGTGTTCAAATATTTATTTATGATAACAAATCAATCCTTGTTTCCGACTCACTATTGTTTCATCCGGGGTAACATAAAGCTTAAAATATTTGGCGAGGCCGCGGGCGCGGTCTGCAGATGACAGCATAATAATAACCTCTCCGCTCTCCTCTATTTCCTAATCGGTATTGATCCGTCGAACCTAGTTTTTGTATGGAATACGACGTGCGAAGACGTACGGGACACGGACCCTCGTTGCCTCTGCGTCGAACATATTTTTTGTTGACGCTACAGTACTTATCAATTTAGTTATACGTGGGTATGTACGAGTGTTCAGTGTTTACGATACGACTCGACGTGTCTGTTTAGGTACTTTTTAATATAATAAGGATATATTCACTAGGGATCGTAAACGCGAGTCAAACCTCGGTTATATTACTGCGGAATGGCCCCTAAATGTACGGTCTAACATATTACCAAACTCGTTCAAAAGCTTTTTAGACAAAGGGCAAATTGCAAAGCTTGAAAACCTCCCTTTGTTTATTATCTAAATGTTCGACCAATATGTGAGGGGCTCGTAGATTAGGGTGCGCTCGGAACTTTCGATTTACGCATTTAAGCTAGTTCGGGCGACCGCTCCAGAATTTACTCGAACAGTCAATTTACGACATCCGATCTCTGTGTTTGCCTCAAAAAATTAAGCTTCCCGGCTAACGTCACTGATGGATGACTTTTAGGGTACACCGACCTCCATGAACGTCTTCAATCTTTATTTGTCTTAACAAGTATAAACATTGGTCACGAAAATCAATACCTTAATACTACGAGCAGAGGTAGGAGATAGCGCAACAAAGTCGCACATAAAACACATTACGCACTCTGAACAAAAAGCTTTTTAAGCGAAACGTCGAATTACGAAGAGCTCACTTTGTTCATTAAGTAAATATTCATAATGTGTACGGGCCGAACTATAGAGCTGGCTCTAAAACAGTCGGGCGGGCCCGTGGCGTTCCATCTTGGCGTTTCCATTTGCGATGTTTTGTCTTTTGTTTCTTGTGAGAACTACATCCGCTTTGTCTAAGCCGGGCCGTTTGTGGCACATGCAAATATTTACCTAGCCGAGGTTTCTACTTTGACGTTCCTACATAATTTTCTGACATCGCAACCCCAGCGGTGGCGGCGGTTTGTTCCAGTTTATTTGCAAAAATGTGCCGACTTTCATTATTGTGTTTGATCAGGTGTTGGTGTGAAATGCCTCGTATTTGTTCGTTTTCATTTTATTCGCACGTAACGTTATAACGTTAAACGATAACTTAAAAAGTTGCTCAATTATCGTAGCTCTAAGTTTCACGAATCCCTCGGGAAGAGAAGCGCAGTCGGTAGTGAAGTAATAGTATCACTGAAGTTGGAAAGTTAGTAAATTATTCATTCTTAGCGGTCTACCAGAGAGTGAGTTATGTCCACCTGACGCATTGGAATTTTCCAATCTCATTTTATGGACACTGGGGCAACTTAGAACATGAAAGTATGTGCCTGCAATACCACGATCGCTTGCGATATAAGGTATGGGCAATGGGCATAAATCTATTGATGATGGGGAATTATCTAACACTATTTTATAGCACTTGGGGTTTATTGTTTAAATCTAATTATTTCTGTGAATGTATTAAAATGTAATATTACTTTTTAAAATAAAGGATTAATTTCTGTAAAAAACTAAAACAAATTTTCGTCGTTAACTAAAAACTAAAATTCCATTTACTTTAAACAAGCTATTTATTTTGTATAATAATGTTGTCTACTAAGCAAACAAATGTGGCTTACTTGGAGACTTGGCAGAAGTCCATGTCCAAGACTGGTCTATGGTACATTTTAAAGCTGTTCTATGGAGGCGGGGTGGACTATGCGGACTAGTTGGACTATTTTACAATCTAGTTTCCCCTCCCGGGAGAGCACCATGAAATTTATATTTATGAGGAATAGAGTAACTAAATAATTAAATTCAACCAAGCGCATTCGGGCTCCAAAAAATATTTTAGCCGATAGTAAAGTAAAATATTTTTTGTCTCGCATATTTTTATTAAAAAGAAAAAGACGGAATAATATTCTTCTGTTTTGTTTGGACTCTCCGAAATAGCCTGTTATTATAATACACGGTGGGTATTATTCATAAATCCTCGCTGTTTATGTTTTCTAACAAAGTTGTGCTCTCACTTTGTGTTCATAACAAAGTTTAAAGTAATAAACGTCGGAAATGTTGTCAGTTTTATATTAATATTGATGGGATACACAACCAATTAATCTTTGTTCAACGTTAAATATCAATAACTTTAAAGTTTTTAACTTTAAAGCAATATGCGAGTTCCTCTCATGTGAATTTTCTTGGACGGAATTTAATATCCTTAGGTCTTTCGTAGCAGTTAAAACTAAGCGATATATCATTCACAATGCCCTATATTTCCCACTACACGCCGACTCAATTTCTCAGCTATAAGAAATCGAACAAACTAAAATAAATGGCGCATAGTTGGAACCTCTCAGAGAGATGAAATTCCGGGTCATCTGATCCCCTTGGCCCGATATGATCAAATATCCCCCTCCCCTCATACGACAGCCAACATTGTCATGTGCGGACCTTTACAATATTTGCTTGCATTAACCCACATACGGCTTAAAATAGAACGACCTTTCAGAACATTAAACAAACAGTGTGTTATTATAAAGTTATAGACACACGGTCAATTAAAGTACATGCTTGACTATCAATATGTACGCAATGATTATAAACTACGATTGTAGGTAGTAGCCTGTCATTACATATGTAATAGACCGCAGTAATTAAGCCCACCGTGTGGCGTATAGTGTATACATAGCTTTGTACCTCTACGCATTGTGCCACTGCGTACAACAAAGTTTGAATTTCATAGAAAATGATAATTACGGTCCCGTTTCGTACCTAAGGGACTCTTTAATATGTAGGTCAATTATTTCAGTGTTCAACTTAAAAAGCTTGGAAGCAATATGACAGAGACTAGTAATAAAACGTTTATGTAGGCTCGGAGTGTATTTAAAGTTGTAACCACGATGTCAAAGGAAGTCATTCGAGTTCCTTTGACGAGAAGTGGAAAGGAAATACATTAACAGGGTAAGCGTTATCTGTTCGTTAGTTGAAGACGTTTTTATGTCTTCATAGAGAAAAGAACTTGCATTCATATTTAAATCGCATAATTAGTAGACTAGACTTTTCTATAGAAACCCGGAGTTTAGGGTCATCGCCTATTACAGAGGACTAACGTTGTTAATGACGAAACATGTTTGTATTTCATACATCTTACTCACTCAGCACGGACATTCACACTTTCTTAGATTTATTTTATGTTGGCGTATTATTTCCTCATACGTTATTCTTCTTACTGAGAGGAAATGTACTAGAATACATCCAGGCTTATGAACTCAGGTTAAGCGAAATGATGCTGAGCATTTCTATTAGAAATTCAATTGCAGCCCGTAGTTTTGATAACGTGCCAGGTCGTAGAATAAGTTTCTTAATACATAAAGAGAAAGACATATGTAGGTTTCTATTACATTAGAATAAAACACATGCTAAAATTTAGTAGTGTTGACTTTGCTTTCAGAAAATACTTCTGAAAGGAATATAAATTCCAGCCGAAAACATAGATTTTTGTAACAATGCTTGTGTTTGTAGTAGACAGTTGTTATGATTTAGAAGGCTAGAAACTTGTGTACGAATAGCAACGTGAGTGATAGCCCCACGTACAATGCTAGGGATTCTTCCTTCGAATAAAGCCAAATAAATACAATAGTTTTGTTGGAAATATTTTGAAGATATCAAAATCTAGTTTAAGTCAGATTTCACCCGCACTTTAAGAATTCTTCTTCTGTTTAAAGCTAGATACAGAAATATACTTGAGTTGTTTAGGCTATATGCAATATTCTCCTTACAGTTTTTTTTTTGCAGAAACTCTTAGTTTTCTGAAGTTAACTTTTTTAACCTCACTTAATGAGAGCATGCCAATGCTACTGCATTGTATTTCAAGCAAGTCAATGATTCGGCACATAAAAGTTTCTTATTCCGGATTTTTTTATCGCTAGATAACACGATTCTATAATAAGAATAACATTCCAATTACATATTAACCATTCGAATAAATCTATGAACAGAAATTTTCCCAAAAATAAACTACTTTCGTATCAAAACCAACCCTTGGCAAATACCGTTGACAAAAGTAACGTAACCCTAAAACACTGGGTAATAGGTGTCAACAGTACAGAGTATGACAAAGTGAGGCGTGCCCTATCGACGCCGGCTTTCTTTTTGTTTCGTAAGATTGATAAACCTGAAATAAGAATTATATTGCAATTACACATTAAGCATTCGAAAGCCAATAAATGCAAAATCTATAAACAAAGATTTTCCCCAAAAGACACTTTCGTATCAAAACCAACCCTTGGCAAATACCGTTGACAAAAGTAACGTAACCCTAAAACACTGGGTAATAGGTGTCAACAGTACAGAGTATGACAAAGTGAGGCGTGCCCTATCGACGCCGGCTTTCTTTTTGTTTCGTAAGATTCATGAACCTGAAATAAGAATAATATTCTAATTACACATTAAGCATTCGAAAGCTAATCAATGCAAAATCTATAAACAAAAAAAACCCCAAAAAAAGCATACTTTGGTATCAAAACCAACCCTTGGCAAATACCGTTGACAAAAGTAACGTAACCCTAAAACACTGGGTAATAGGTGTCAACAGTACAGAGTATGACAAAGTGAGGCGTGCCCTATCGACGCCGGCTTTCTTTTTGTTTCGTAAGATTGATGAACCGTTGTTGGTCGTGATGACAGTATTGACGCGAAATTCTCACCCCGGACCAATGAGGGTAGATAGAGAAAATGCTGCTATGTCATCGTTGTGAATCGATATGTTTGTGATGTTGTCTGAAGATTTTGATAGTTATAGTTAATGTACTTATGTATTGCGCTTCGTGTACTAATATTGATTTATACTGATATGTCTAAGGTACTATAATAGAAGGAGAGTGAGTGTTTTGTGCGTTTGTGTTATGTAAGGTTATTTCCGGATCAACAAAATTTTAAAATATTATAATTTAAAATGTAGTATGTAAAATTCTACCACAAACTACATTTTAAATGATACCATTTACCACAACTACTAGGAGCTAAATAAATAATATTTTATATCAAAGATTGTTACGTACATAAATATTTAACAAAAAATTATATTAGGCGTAAAATAATTAACACAAAAATACCGCGCCTTAAACAACGTGAAAAAAAATATTTTTCTAATAAACGTAATCGTATTTTTCAATTTCGTGTCGTATGTACTTCAATTGACTTGTTCCAATCAAATGTAAAGTGTGTAAAGAAATGTTTCTCCGTCTCGTAATATTTACGCCTTTGAACGAGATTACTCATAAATTCACTTCGTTCTATCGCATTAGATCTCTGCAAAGGATTTTGAAGCGAGTGTAAATTAAGTCTCATACATGTCTTTTTATATAAATAACATTTGTATATGGGCACAGAAATGTATTAAGAAAATATTCAAGGGCCAGTTTCATATTTACCTACGCATGACTTGTAAGAAAAACTATGTATCTTATACTTATCTGCGAAACCAGGCCTAAATAATTTTTTGAGTGATTACTTACCCCTTAGACAATAGTTATTACATTCACGTTATCAATTTTATAATATCCACATATAATATAATATACGTTAAATACACTACTTGCCTCTTTCCTAAATTCAACGATTGGTACAAGGACGTGTGAGCGGAAGATAAAAAAAGTTAGCAAGAAATAAACTTCAGCAAAGTACATATTTTATCCGTACGCAAAATACGGAAAAGCTCTCAAACTGTACTCACTAAATCTGTCTATCATTCACTTGTCACTATATATTACATCGTAGCTACAATATACACGAGTCGTATATAAGTGTGTACATTCACCGGTACCCTTCAGTGTCGGCGACCTCTCTTTGATCGATGTCTTTGTCTTTCTTCTCTTATCTCGACACACAATAGACCGTTCAAAACTTTACTATTCTATCTTAAAATAAACCTAACGTTTAATTGAAAATTCTTCATTCGTTTCTTCGCTATCGAATTTTCCGACTAGTGAAAATTGTTAACTTTTCTATAACAATGGAGGGCTGACGTTTTGGCAGGCCGGTGGCGCGGACGTGCCAAACTACCGATGTGCTTTGTGTAGCGCAAAATAGACCACACGGACCGGGCCTGCATGTACCCGCTGCCGCTTGCAAATGAAATCACACAGAAAATCCCTGAGGTTTCTATACTTTCTTCCACATTTATGAAATTCGACTTCCTATTCTGTGTGAATTTTGATTTATAACTTTAAACCGGAACACAAAACCCCCTTCGGATATCCATCATTACGCCCCACACGTTACGGTGATTCATTAATAAGTAGTCGGCTCCATGACGCGGCAATAGTGGGTATCGGCGTATAAAGATAGACGTGGCAAGCGTTACTAGAGCCGACTCCAAATTAAACCCACATGGCGTATTCTCATAACAATTTCATGCAGCACGGACACCAGCCGCCAGATTATCTCTGCCAAATCTGACAAAGCATATAAATTGTGCAAATTCAGCCGAGTATAAACAATGCATCCGCTTTTAAACGACAGAACGCAAATAAAATGCCATAGTTGTTCAGCACTGCGCAAAAACTTTTCCTATTAACAGCCTATAACTACGACAATTCACAAGTGTTATGCGTATTGCCCCGTTTCATGCCTTTTGTCAATATCGTACCGTGTAACACAAATATGGCAAAATATCACTGGAAATAATAAATATTTGGCTTTCAAAGCTTTGATAAATAATTACTTGTGCATTTTCTTTCCTTCTATAGATACACATCGATGTATGTAACTGTTCGTTTTGTCGAGTGCCGTGGGCAGAGTATCATGTTTCGTTAATCCCATCTCGACGCAGTGCCGTAATCGAAGCCAACTCTGTTATAAGTAATGCGTACCGAAGGCGTAGTATAAAACAAGGGACGGGGGACTTGGCAAGAGCGTCCCCATCTATGCTGGAAAAACTTTTTCTATCAGCGACATGGAAAATTTATTGCGACAATTTTACAAGCATAGCATAATATCGTGACCGCTGCGTCGTCTGCCGTTTACATAAAGGTTATTTTACTCATGCAAATCGTTCATATTGTTTGTTTTGAATAACATCCGCTGGATTTTGCGGTCGCGGTTAGTTTGCCGCGGAAGGTCAACGATCTCTCGTTATAACATGAAGCGAATATTCACTATTATGTGTTAATCACATAGATTAACAAACATTTCCATAAATTCTATTTGCATTGTGATAGTGCAGATACGTTTGTGCAAACACGGACGGACATAGTGCGGCCGCAACAAAAACACCGCTCCAGCTGCGTACATAATTAGATTAGAGAAATTCTACATTTCGCACTCGTTGTTTTTAAGAGTACTAACTTGTTTTTATTAAACTTTTTGCCACTGGTATAGAAACCATCTCTTCTTGTAATTTTATTTCTGGAACCGCTAGAAAGCGTTGACTGGTTCCAAGTAATATTTTACATTCGCAAACGTAGAAAGCTGCAGTCGGAACATATCAAAAGATTTCCAAATATGCGATGCGACGTAACGAACTGATGCTTGGCGTCGATCGTGACTGCTGCACCACAAACAGCACGAGAGTGCACATCGACCTACGCTTTTGTTTCAGCTTTAATAAATTACAATTTACTTTACACAAGTCAGTTACTCGAGATGTCGAGACAATTTAATGAACATTATACGGGGTTTGGGTGTTATGACGCGACCCTTTGGTGCGCCGGGTCACATATGAAATACGCATGGCAGGCGTAGTTGACTAATTCCACCGCGGGCGCGCGGGCTTCACTGTACCACTGTTAAAGGTCCCTATTAGATTTTATATCGCTATCATCGTCGCTATTACGTAACTCCTTCGAGGGAGGCCTCTCACCTTCATTAAGGTTAGTGTTGAGCTCGTGCCCTTTATTCATTATTCCTAAGTATGGCATTACGACGGAAAAATGTTTGCCAGTTAAGTCGATTGCTGTTTACCATATAAATAGTAGGTAATTACACGCCTTTCTTATTTGGTGTTCATGCATATTTTGTTTCATCACGAAACAATCGATGTATAATAAAAGCGTGAGGGAAAGGTAGCGTCTGATCCTGTTATTACGCAACTAGGCTTGACCCTTGGCCCCGCCCACGTGAAATAGGGGAGACTTGTAACTAGTTGTTAATCTTTGTCTTAAAACTCTGGAGTCTTGTGGACGGGACATGTTTAAGTTGTTGATAAGTTATGTAACTTATGTACTAGGTAAAGAAAATGCCAGTATCATTAGTATAACAAAACACATATTTGTCAAATCACCGCGTTAGTCGCTAGCACCATCAGCCTATTAGTATCCGCCATCATTAATTTAGTCAGAGTTGAGTCAGCCTAAAGCAAAACCGACAAGCATGTAATTTCAAATTGCGACTAAACTCGCTAACCAATTAGCGTAATGTCAATTACTTAGCATTTTGATATTCTGTTTATATCTATATACATATATTTAACTCAAAGGTGACTGACTGACTGACATGATCTCTCAGCCCAAACCACTGGACGGATTGGGCTGAAATTTGACATGCAGGTAGATGTTATGACGTCAGCATCCGTTACGAAAGGATTTTGATAAATTCTACTCCCAAGGGGATAAAATAGGGGATTAAAGTTTGTGTGAAAATTCTGTACTAAGGCACAAACCACGCGGACGAAGTCGCAGGCTAAAGCTTGCTTACTTATAAAGCTAAGTATGCCTTTACAGAGGCCGTAATTCAGGATACACAATAGTAATCTAGGAAGTATATCCGAGATATCGTATCTAGGCGTAGAACGCAATTTACGATGTATTTTCTCAAGCCGGTTTCGCAGCTAGGCACTAAGGAACGGGTTACAGCGATCCATTAGGCGATAAGTAAGCAGGTTGTCAGTGCTTTGCGTTAATAGACCCATTACACTGGTTATCTACAACCATATTCGGCTTACTTCGCATTACTCTATTAACATATAACGCCTATATGCTTATATAACACTCTTATGTACTCGCCATAAAGAAAACCTTATATTTTTCTCTAGGTATATTTTTTATTCCTTTTTAGTAAGAAACTCTTTGATGTAAACAGTTTTTCAAGATTAGGTATACTTATTACAAATGTTAGTAAAAACGTTTTCGATTTCGTACATAATTTATGTTCTGTTGCTACTTTGAGTTAGTTCTTAGCATAGTACTGTTAAGATTTTTTTTTTACTTAATATATTTCTTATATTCTCAATATTAGGTCAGGGAAAAAGTCTTTTCGCATTATAGTATGTATGAACTTGTAATAAAATCTCCTTGGCTTCAAGAATCATAAATGAGTACACGATTCATTAGGTTTCTATCAGTAAGCTCGTGAGGTACCCAAATATCGAGCTTTTTGTGTAGAGAAAAGATTTTATTACAAGTTCATACATACTATAATGCGAAAAGACTTTCTCCCCGACCTAATATTTCTGAATCTTACATTTAAATTTCAGCGTTTGTAACAAGTAACGTATTATAATTACAAGTTTCATAATCCTTGAAAAATAATGATTGCCACCTGAAGTTTCCTCAGTAGTACAGGGTTAAAGCAATTGATTCCTACGAAAGCAATTAAAGCGATATTAACCCCATAAGATTTTAATGAACTCAGTAATTATAAAGGTCGCCTGTTATTAAACCTAGAACTAGTAATTGCTTACGTATATAAATCAACTTTCATTAAATGAACAAAATCGACACTGACTGACATAAAAATATGTTTTTTTTTAAACACTTCAATGAAACTAATAGGTCGGTGTCATTTGATTTTAAACGAGTTAGTTGGGGCTTTACAATTTTAATTGGAAACCCCAAACTGTACATCACATCAACCCGATCATAGTTTATGATCAACTAAATTTCACACAAAAACCAATGACACATGACGCGTCATTTCGACTGTACATCTAAAATGTTTTCCTATTGTTTTTCCGCCTTTTCGCGATTATTTCCCAAAAGAGTAAAAGAAACATACAATTGAACACAAAACACGCGAGAAACGACGCTCACGTATTGATATTTCTACTAAAGGACAATTTCCCCACACAATTTTCGGTAAATCACTAAAATAACACTCAAACCAACAACGGAGTTAACTAACGGAAACGACTCTTGAGTTGTGAGAGGAAATTACTTAAACCCGGGAGCTGAGTCGGCAAACAATCTCTTTTTGCCTCAAATGCGTTCGCGGCTGATTCTCCAAATACCTACAAATACTCCAATAATAATGTCTATTCTTGTTCCCAATAGAAGGGGAAAAATTGTGTTTTACGACCCACCTTCGTGCCAAGTTTTGGTCGCACTAAATATACTCCAGATTTAATTCCATTAAGCACCGGAGATACGGCCACCTAGTTTAAGCTACTTTCATTTAACTTTACAATATAAAAACCGCTAAGAAATGTAACTTAACAAATTGACGGAAACTTTTCTTTTTGTGTAATAATGTTGAACTGTTGAAGTTTTAGTGAGCGAACGTAATTGAGCTTAGGTATGTAGGCTCGTAAATATCTTTAATTAAGGAGTCATTGCCGCGACTTAACGTTGATGAGACTTTTGTTCCTAATTGCTTTGTTTACATACTTTTCTAAAGCTTTTGTAAGAATGTTTTTGTTTACTTCTCTGTTGTTAGTTCAATAATAAACACCTAACACAATGGCCCAATAAACAGCACAGTTTTCGTATCTGTAAGATCCCAGCAAAATTTAAAGAGCACTTAGAGGGTGGCAGAACAATCGGTGGCGGTGGACGTCTGAGAATATCCCCGGAGCTGCTGGGTGCAACGGGCTTTGCTTGGCGTCTCGGTTAATTGACCTGGGTAAGGCTGTGTTTGCGTTGGCGCCGCGCCTGCCCTGTTTGCACACTACAGCCTGATTGTCGCACACATTGTCTACAAACTATACCTACAGATACGTTTCATCGAGTGCCCACTTCTCCAAAGAATTTTACCCTCAATTTATTTTATGTAACTCAAGATATTGTAATAAGCTCCCGACCTGAAATAGCTATCTGGAAAATGACGTGTTTCTCGCAAGAATTCTCATTACTTATTTATCCACAATGATAGACTTCTAAAGAAATTTATCCAGTCGACACCTTATAAAGTGGATATTTCAAGGCTTCCTTTTCGTATATTTTTTGGGACAAAATAAGAGCATAACAAAATTACTTGAATGCTTAATGTAGATGACTACGAAATATCTCCTTTGTGTGTTTACGTAACTCAAGACATTCGGCTGAATATTTTCAAGAATTTACATGCACGTTGAAATTTTACAGAGTTTTCACGTCAGCACGACGAATTCGGAGATATTTTAAACATTTGTGAAAAGAATTGTATAATTTTGCGTGGGGAATAACTGCTCAGATTTGCAAGGAGGGCTTTATACTGAGTAACAAGGTACTCAGTATACAATACACGTACGTTAGTGTGTGTGACATTTCGTATCTACGTTATTAATGTGTTGCCAAGGATACTTCATATTATTATGAAAATTTTGTGAACATTCGATTCGACGACAGCGTTATCTGATAACTAGTAAAGTAGTTAATTGTGAAACATTTAGGACGTAAGTACCGCAGAGACAGAGCCCCAGACATCGTCTAGTTTTAAATATTCATACTATTCATAGATACTTTAGAACTATATTATCCCGGCACATCAAAAACTAATGAAATTTATTAACTCGACAGTTTTGATAAGAGCTTAAACTAAGCGACGCAATTCCATTATCTGACAGTAAGTAGACGAAGCTTTTGAGTCATAATTACAGATTAAATAGTAACTTATAAATATTTATCGATATTTAACGTTTGTTAAGCATTTTTCTTATAAATGTAACTATTGTTTAAATAAATAGGACAAGTAAATTGTATGAAAAAGCATTAACTAAATTCCGCATCCTATTACGCAATAAACGGACTGAAACGTAAAAACGTCAAAGTAATTTTAGCAATTCCAACAGCGAATAGTTTTAACCGCACATAAACGTTACAATACAACACAAACCACTTTTAAAACAACACTACATTCTAAAACTCACGTCGAAACACGAGAATGTCACAATTTGGACAGGTAAAAGCGAAATTCCCCCAAACACATTAAAGCAAGTATTACTCCCTAAGCGTGTTAGGCAATGTAGATAAAGCATTAATATGTATGAGGCTTGTTTGTGGTAACAGCTTAGATTTTCAGACGTTCTCAATGAATAAAGAACGTAGGGTAACCGTACCTATTGCGTGACTTAGACACGAGGCTATCAACCGGCCCTCGTTATCAGTGGACTGTCCGTGAGCCAGGAAATAAAACATTCACCGCAGTAGTGATTACCGAACGCTTGAAAAGAACTAGGTTACACAATTGCTTTATAGGAATTGATGAGCTTTTTTTTAAAGACTACTCTCATGCTAAGAATTAATCTAGTATCGATATACATACATTATATTTGTTAGCAAACATAAAAAGGTACATAATTTCAATGAAAACTTAACCAACACACATCAACTACATAAATATAATGATTTTTATGGAAAGTTCTGAACAATAGTAGCAAAAACACCCTTGTATTTCTAAATCATAAGCGTCAAGATTTATGTTATATCTTGTACTAAGTGAAATTGTATTTTGTAAACTACATTACTATTACTTCAACCAATTTCTGACTTATACGAACAAACCTCTAGAATATTAACTAACACGATGGTCGTATGTTCGGGTCATTGGTGATTTTCACGCATGAGGTCTAAGTACTTCCGACTCACTGGGACTACATAGAATACAGTTCGACTAATTGCAACAACACAACTGTTCACATGCATTTGCAAGCTTTACAACAAGTAAGTAATGACCTCACACGATACAGTTTCAAACTCTGAAACATTTGGTCCTAATACATTATCGTATATTTAATGTAGGTACCTTTCGCCCTCGTTAGAATAAATAAATAAAATAAATTAATATCATTGGACAACTCACACACGGTTATTTGATTCCAAACTAACCGATAAACTTAAACTTGTATTAACCAAATAACCGATAAACATACTTATATACTTCTAAATACATACTTATATAGGTAAATTGACAACCAGACTCAGAACAAATAGTCATGCTCATCACACAAAGATTTGTACCGAGTGGAATTCGAACCCGTCACACGCGTCGCTGCAGCTATTGCGGCGAAGTGACAACTTTAACCACTGCGCCAAACGTGCAAAAATTCGGTACAAACACATTATCGTATTTTTGATGTGGGTACGTTTCGTCCTTGTTAGAATTTTCTCTTTGTTTAGAAAAACATTATTCCTTCCTTCCCCTTAGCTCTTAAAAACCCACGTATTCGCAGGAAAGTAGAACGATTCAACAATACGAGCAGTCAAACAATTCTAACAAAGCTCTAATGAAACCCTAGAAACCCTGGCGTTTTTTGTCAATGTATTGTTATATGGATACAGATAGAACTGAGAATACGATACCAAATGAGGCCTAACGTCCATTTTGACGGTAAATTGAATCCGAATGGCGGAGAATGCCGTAAGGTCCCGGTAAATAGTGACTTGTAAATAGGTAGGGTAGTGGAAAACATTTAGGGACACAATCCACCCTTTTTGCCTTTTCTGCAAATTAAATGAGTATATTTAGTTTGCTACATAGCATTTAGTTCGTCTGCAAATTCAGCAGTAACCTTTGAAGTGCGGATAATAGCTTCGGACGTTACGTAATGGAAATTTGAACGTGGACAGTTTTCAGTGTAATGATAATATTTGTTACAAAAATGTTGTATTTTTCGAGACATATTAAATTGTACCTCCCTCCCCGCCCCTGGCCTTTAGGCTTTTAGTTGATTACAATAATAGTAGTCATCGTGCTTATTAATTCTGATAAAAAGTATTTTTTTACTTGTCTCGATTACATTTTGAAATTGTTTGTAAATACAGTTTCTATGCGCGCTTCTCTCAAAAACTACCAATCATATTAAAATTTGGCTTAAGCTTTTATCAATCGAGAGATTGACTTAAAGTAAAATTAGAGTCTTAATATATAAGTTATTCTTGAGCTACAAAAAAGGCTTTGTTTATAAAAAAACCACTTAGTATTCCTCAAGTCTTTTAATGTTTATACCAGCCAGCAACTAACTAATTTTATTGTTTTCTCTAATTATTTTTCATTCTCAAACCAAAACTCGAAAAGACACTGTTTCCCTTTATCTTATTATTAACATTACTTCATTTTAATTGGCTTGTTCTTCAATCTTTTATAATTGCCTTCAAAAGCGTATATTTGTGTATAAAATAATATAACATCTGTTATTAACGGGAGAAGGAAAAACTTTTGAAAATTAACGAGAATAATTGTATTTACACGTGAAAATTATAAACAAACAAATATACCAATATAAGACAGCCATTCAAATATTGCTGTTAATAAATTAAATTTTCTCCTCTGAGGGACTGTCATATTTCTCAGTTGACAACTATTTGAAAGCCCCTATGCTTTAGGTACATTGTTACTCTCTTAGATTAAAGTGATTAACACTTTCCACAATTAGAGCAATGTACTGAAAAGTGACCATCATTTTGACGTACACTAGTTGTCAACTGAGATACGTTATACTCGTACTGGCCAGGGGTCACTTTTCAAAAAGTTAAGCTTTTAGTCTATAACAAACGTTAGTTGGGAATATAAATGACCACTACTTACTTTTGCAGTTTTTGCATACAAACAAATCCGTATACAAGCAATCAATTCAAAAGTTTAATTCTGTTAAAATGTAACTCTTACAGTTGATTTACTGTTTCCATCGATGCAATAAATTTCATGCACTGAATCCCGTGTCAACTTAAATTCGATTCGGTGCATTTGCAAGGCTCGGGTCGACTCTAGAAGTAAATAGAATTGTTTCAATAGGAAATAGCATAGCGCTGTTTGCTGTATTACCTACCTCTACAGTGAATGTCGCTTGCGTCTCGAAATTTATTGGGAACGAAGTCATTATTGCATCGATAAATGAGAAATAGAGATTCTTCGATAGTCGTATTCTTCACTGAATTTGTAGTATATTTATATTCATTGAAAATGCCTTTAGAAATCGAATAATTTGTTGGTTGTTATCTGAGGTTTTTAATATATTATAATAAAGTATATATAAAGTGCTGAAACCGAGGTATCTGTACCTTTTTTGGTAAGGAAACATCTTATTTTCGTAGTAAATCATATTGTGGCTGCATTGTCTTCTATTGTATGTACCGAATAAAGAAGTCTAAAATATGTATCACACCTCTGATAAAAGTTTCATAGTGTACTAAACCTTAACAACGAAGTTTCTCTTACTTCTACGAAATAGATTACAATTTATTTCAAAGTTAAACTAAAACTGAGTTTTAAATATTCTTCTTGACTACCGAGAAATATTTGATTCAGTAGAAGATCACAATTTCCCAGAAATCTAGAAATATAAAAGAGATTCTTAAAATAGATCCACAAGAAAAACTACGCGCAAAATCTAATTTCTACCTCAAAATAGACGATCCAAGTCATCTTAAACAAACCAAATCGCCAATGTAGAAAACGTAAAACTCTTTTAATAGTCACATAAAATGAGAAACCTGGCGAGTCTGAAAGGATATTGGAATATCCAACATTCAATTGTCCGAAGGCTATTGTTCAGATTGAAAGCCTTTTGAAAATATTAGCTCACGAAGATTTGCCTTTATCGAGTGAACGAACCTCGAGTGGGCACGTCAATGTCATCCCGGTCCCTTGCCAATATCTCTGTTGATTGCAAATGAGATTAAAATGTACGTACTGATCAAACCCTTTTGTGTAGCCGTAATTAGTGTGTGCAAGCTCCATTGACTGTCCGATGAAAGAAACAATGGACCTTTTAAAATCTACATAAATCCCATCAACTTATTTTTCGATAAAAACTTTATTAGGACTTCGAACACATTACAACAAGCAAGAATAAAATTAAATGCACATCGTATTTCGAAAGCAATTGAGCGTAAAAAAGTAAATAAAGCGGCAACTAGGCTAGACTGCTTCTCTGTCAGAACAATGCCTAGTGGTAACACGAACAGACAAATGGAACTTTCACAATATTGCGCATTTTACCTCAACAAATTCGCTTTATATTTCACTCGAAGCGGGTGTTCAGAAACAGTGCAAACGTGTTAGTCATTTCGCACAAACGCTGTACAATATCGCGTCTCCATTGACTGGAATCCAACTTGAAGCACATAAAGGGCATCGTCGACAAAGGCGTCCGCTCAAGAAAGAAGTGAGCTCGAAATCATAGAAATTAAATTTTGTATCTCGCAAGAACTTCGCCCCGCCCGTGGATGGCGCGCGTCCGCTTTGTCCCACCAGACAATACCCACCGAATAGCGAGTCCACTCATATTTCATTCGAATAACAATGACCAGTCTTTTGCTTTATCCAATCTCCAATATGAGATTGAAAAATAACATAACGTTTTACATTTACATACAGCCGAAACCGTTAACATGAACGAATAAGATCGCTAAAAGATATAAACAGGGTTCTGCCAATTTCTGTGAATGTGCCCGCGGCTGTCACAATCGCCGCCGCAAATTCATTGGCTAAATTAAACGACACAGGAAACCTCTCTGTAGAACGTCATTAATAACGTCTAATTTACAATGCTTAAACAAAGGAGCTCACATTGAAAACCCACGAGTGCGGGCCGAACGTTATTATCCGTTCGTCACTTGACAATAAAGGTCGACTCGTCAGATTGCAAATTAAATTAGAACATCCAGCCGATCCTGTTTATGTACCCTCTTAAATGTGGAATTTTAAGGGGATGCCTAATTCATGAATCTTTGCTGAGTTTGACCATTCAATTTACATTTTCAAACCGGTGCTCGGCGTGCAGATTTGCATTTTCTCACCATGTATGTTGCATTTACTGACAAACTACGTAAATATTATGCAGCTCAGAGGAGAGGGAGACCAGCAACGATTAGAGGAATAGTGTTATTTATAGGTCTGAACTCGATCCATTGGTGTTTACCAGCGGCGCCCATTGCCCCTCGTAAATCGTTTAAAGGTTGGGCGTTCTCCATCCTCAAGATGGATGCCCTTGTCAGGCTGATATATTTACTGTCCGCCACATGGTCGCTCACCCCCTATCTACTGTTTAACATGTAACTGCTGTTGCTTTAATAAATAGCCTTCATGAATAAATGTTTAAAAAAGGGGAACCTGTTAGGCAGTTAATTTTCTCTGCGACCAACAAACCCTCAACTGCAAAACAAGGGTTAACTTGTGACTGACATGTAAATCAGTATCTTACTCAAAGTAAAAACAAAGTAGCTTTATGTATAACATAATATTTTAATTTGGAGAAAAGTCCGTGAAATGCAGACACATTAAAATGTTAAATGATTAGCGGTCATAGAGCTTACGTCGGAATCCCTTTATTTAGCACTTGAATGTCAAAGCGAACAAGAGAATAAACGAATAAGTAATAGGTTGTATGTGTTGTCGGAGCAAACCTCCGCGCCTCGTGGCAGCGTATGTACCTAAAGTGCGGTATGGCATATTACCCATTTCTCATCTAAATCGTGTGACTTTTGCCCCTTACGCGCGTGTAATGTAGCGCACTTTATCGTCAGTAATCCTGCCGTTGCCATTCTCCTTTGCTTTTTGGGAACTGTGTAAAGAAATGTCCCGTTCACAATACAACAATAAACCTTAATAAACATAATGGGAAAAAAAATGAGAAAAATGGAAAAATAATGGGAAAAACAATAAACCTTACATTGTAAGTGGCAGTAAATACGACTTTAAAATATTGAACCGCTTCATTTTCTACCGGCTGTACGTATTACGGAGTCAGCTCATAAAATCAAACGTGTTAGTACACATAATAGTGGGCGCCTTGTAGTCCCTCGTCACGTAAACTTTTTATTAGTTTAGAGCCTAATGGATTTCCTTACCTTTTTATTATTCGATAAACACGGCAAGTGCACGGTTGATTTGAAAAATCTCTTTTGAAGTCTCGGCTCGTCACAGATAGACTTGTGCTTATGTCGTGTAATAACAACTGGTCGGGTTGAGCCTAAACCCTCGTTGAATTTGGCGGAATAAGCCGCAAACTTTTGTTATTTCTTTAACCTTTTCTTCACAAAACCCCTTTTAAGTGTACACATCGCTATGGCTGTATTTATCCATTTAGAACTTGCTTTACTGTTTTTTGATCCGGTAAATCAGATTCATACCCTCTAACGCCCACGTCGTCAAATATTTTCTTACTCTGATTTACATCGCTTTTAGTCTTAAGTGTTGTTACTGTATATTTATTAGATACCTACATAGTTTGGAAGTACTTATTTGTGTTCAATTGAACATATGAGGCAAGTATTCTATATTGATGAGGATACATTCTGATTGGTCGAACATACTCAACAGACGACTCGTGAAATATCTTCAGATGTTAGCAATCAAAGTCCATATCACGATATTCGAAGAAATGTTTTCATTATTGATGAAGGGAGAGTACCGTAAGATTGCTTCGGCAGGACCGGCTTCAAATTATTATTAGTCTTTCAGTGCTGTATACAACACCTTTGAGATTCAACGTCTCTAGACCTAAGATATCAAAGTAATCCGAGTAAAGAGAACAAGCCCTTTGAATAAGTATATTTAAATATTAGAAAGGTGTAAATGGAGTCCTCAGTCGACAAAAACGTAACTGTTGTTTTGCACTGTATTATATTTTAATGTTATCCTGGCATTTTTATCAGTGTTAATAAGTTCAGCGCTAGATAAGTAAGTGATATACGTATATTATGTAAAAATGTCGGGCTGTGTAAGCTCCGGTAGAGTTGGGAGAGACAGAGGCGTCCCGTGGCCCGGCTCGACCCTTGTCACCATGTCGCATATCTGTCCAACTTAATTTTAACACCCACCCTTCATTGGAAACCTTCACCGAAATGTCCACGAGCTTACAGTAAACTGCCTTAGTTTGTTTCACTGCGGGAAAACTGATTTTATCTACAGAAAAATCCGATTACATCCTTTCCGTAGTGCCGCTGTATTACTATTTGGAACAATGACCTATTTAAATATGGAAACGACGTTTAATGGTTTAATGTACAATGGCTTTGATAAACACGAACGATAATTTTATGATTATAATAAAAGTTGATAGCTTTGGACTTACTAAACCATCTAGTTTAACTACATTTTGATCATTCCAAAATAAATTTAATTAAACTAAAGTTCTGCAGGGTATACGAAAAATATCCACGTTAAATTCGAAAAAGTTTTTGCAAATGCTGCAATCCCAAGACCTTTCTTCCTTGCAAATTACAAGGAAACCCAACATTCAACGGAGATATTTACGAGCTGATTTTATTGAAAAAGGTAATATATTATTATGGCGGTACGTTTCCAAATGTTTCCTTATCCCAGAACTATTATATAATCAATTGAATTAATATGTGTGTATTATACGTTTTCGTACAAATTACTTTTACTATTTTGTGTCGGTCTGAACACATTCATATCAATTTTGAGGGTCTAGTCGTATTTGCACAATCCGAAATATGTCACAGGCTACCGCTGTCAGATCGATTCAATTCAGTACAGACAGTAGCAGACCTCCCAACTGTAAGTGATTGCACGATCCTCTGCATTGAGACCAATTTTCCCAACCGTAGTTATAGTACGAACTATTTGAATCACTTACCTTAGGGATTCCATTCCAATCCAAAGCCAGCATTCCCGACGAGCGGGCTTGATCAATATTACTTTTGGCTTTCATAAGTATTTGTCGGAGTTTTTCACAGAACCGGCTATAGATTTAATAACTGTCATCTTTACGAGCTAATATTCAACATTTTTTATATATCGAGCAACATCTGCCAACCCTCATTTCCTTTTAGCCTGCAACATTGCGGGAGGAATTTAGTCGAATGACGATGTAATAAATTTCCTCCTTGCTATGATCCATAAAGCTACGGACTACGCTGGAAAACCCTCGAATATCGTCCAATACGACATAATAAAAGCGTGCCGATGTGAATTAACTGATTATTTTCTTACAATATACGAGTACGTACGTGGTCATGCTCTAAACATTGTTTTCCTACAGTGTTTACGTTCCCTGTCGTATCAATTATCAGGCTATGAAATGTTTTCATTTTCCAAGAACAACGTAACACGATATTACGCGATATTACTCTCTAATATATTATGATATTTATATAGATGTGCATTCTACTAGAACCAATATCGCTTGAAAGAATTCGAGAGCAATTTTCAAGGGATCCTTTAAAATTAAAAAATGGCTACGTTTCACAGGAACTCGGGTTAAACGAAAATACTTGTGCAACCAATTTGCAACCAGTTTTCCCTCGCTGATATTATTGTCGATTTGAGTACTTTACATGAAATAACAGAAACCATCGAAATATATGAGAGTCTATGCAAATACAAATAAAAATATGCAAAAGCGAAATTCCTATGAAATGTCGACGGCCACTATCAGCTTTTAGTTAAATTGAATTGTGCGATACAGAACACAGACATGTGCATTGTGAACCACTACATCATAATATCTGTGTATATTCTATTGCGATTTACAATGTATACGCACTCGGGCTTTATCTCTGAGCTCAATTTGCCCCTGAAAGGCAACGCGAATTATTAATTGAATTACTTTTGCCGTCTCTTTGCTACTTCCCTTGTTTTGTTCGCTTTTTTCTTTTGTTACGATTGCATTTGGATATTTTGATTTGAATACAAGCCCGTAAAATGAAACTGCGTTTGAATGATATTGCAAAACCAGTTGGATATTGCAACGTTTTAAATCCCTTTATACACGAATTCAGATTACGATTTTTTGGATTTACGTTAAGCTTTGGCGTGTTTTGTTAATATCCAAAGTGTATATCATCCATTAAGTAGACATGGTGGTCATGTAATTACATTTTCTTAGCAGGTAGGCATCTAAGGAACAGTCTCGTAATAAATAATGACTAGAGATTGGTAATCGATTCTGGTTTTCTCCAGGATAAAAAACATTAATCTACAAAATGTAGGAACTACAGCTACAGCTATGTAGTAACATAGCTCCTTTTACGCCGTGATGGAGGACTTTTATGTCCACGAAAGTGTACTTTATTGGATCCCAAAAAAGATGTTATTAAATAACGGCACGAGAAAACCCACGATACCTTGTAATTCAGGGATCCTCAATAACAAATTGTTAGAGTTATTTCTAGTGGAGGGCGCGGGCGGAGGGACTCGCGGCAATTTATTTTTCGGTCGCGATCCAATTATTTTTGGGCACGTTAGTGGAGCATAAATCTGTGAGGTGGCCGCTGGCCCTGGCCCTTGTGCACGCACCGAGCACCGCGCACCTTGTAATAGTTCGGACGTGGGGGAACTAATGCGATAAGCTCCAAGATTAATTATTTACCGAAAAGCCGCCGCGCTGTTTACGTTTAGGGGAAGTAAAAAATTGTTTAGAAGGTAAAAACGCCTGTCGATCAACTGTACTTTCTTGACATTCAATAATAGTATGTTTTTCTAGCGGTAAGTAATTGAGATAATAATATAAACAGTATATCAAATATTTTTTTGACTTATTCTCGAAAGAAATTGAATATTAAATTGAATATCACTAAGTGTATAGCAACAAGAAATTAACTATTTAATGATAAAGATATTTAATAGTCGATTGTTCAGATTAATACACGAACAGACAGCATAATATTTGCGTGTAAGAATATCAAGTTTAGCAAAAAAAAGTCTGAATAAATTCCAGTCTTACTTAACTAAGACACATTGGCTGTCACTATGCGAAACACGTGTACACTCATATCGCTACATACAAATGAAAGAGTCTATCTTTGTTGACATGCTAATAGAATTTACATGTATTAGGTGAATGGCCTATACCCACGTCTGATTCAGACACACCAATATCGTGTTTTTTTACGTATCTAATACTACATTATAGGTAGACTAGAAATTAGGATTTTAAGGGATTAAACATAGGCGAGCCTTTTTTCAACTAGTAAACGTCACAACCTTATGGCGTTACCAACTTATAAAGTTTCGAGTTTGTAGTGAAATTGATGTTACAAATTATTTTTTTGTTATTATGCATACATAATATCACGTCTTCTCCCATGGGGATAGGCAGAGACCAAAGAACACAACTTGGTACGATCTCATAAAACTTCTTTTGCACCTCTTTCAAAACATATACAAAGATCACACCTTGTTCCAATAGTGTAAGCTGAAGACCATTAAGCACTACTTAAAATTTGACTTAAATAAGTAAACTAGTATTCAAGATAAAATAAACCGCTACTCGAAACTACTACTACGTTAAGTTATATTGAAAACTAGCTGACCCGCGCAACTTCGCTTGCGTCACATTAGAGAAAATGGGTGAAATACTTCCCCATTTTGGTAACATTTTTTACTGTTACTCTGCTCCTATTGGTCGTAGCGTGATGATATATAGCCTATAGCCTTCCTCGATAAATGGGCTATCTGACACTGAAATAATTTTTCAAATCGGATCAGTAGTTCCTGAGATTAGTGCGTTCAAACAAACAAACAAACAAACAAACAATCAAACAAACAAACTCTTCAGCTTTATAATATTAGTATAGATAAAAATTACATTAAGTTACAATATACTTATAACCATTTTCTTTTGTTTCAGGTAATGAATACAAATATGAAAATATAAGACATCAAGTACAGGCAGACACGAGCAAAACGGCCCGCTTTTCCAAGTATTCTCGCTTTTCACATCACTTGGGTAATGGATTCTACGAAAACATACATACTATTATCAACGTAGATTATATTTTTATTAAATTATGTTGTATAACAATTAACATCTTATTAACAATCTTTGAAAACGAAGTTGTGTTGATATACAATGAAATAATTCTATAATTATTTTAGAATGTCGGCGTGTCCGCATCTTTGTTTGTTTGTTTGTCATATACAAAATGTCTTGACAGATTTGTATAATATTCTGCAGGATGGTACAGTTTATCAGAGGGAAAATTAAAACTACTTTCTATAAAAACAACAACGGGGATGAAGCGAAATATTTTACACAAATACTTCACATTTTTAAGGATCTACTTGATTCAAAAATAATAGGTGGTCCAAAGCTGGCCTTAATCTAAAAAGGTCACAACTCAAAAAGTTCCGTGATAAAATGTTTCAGTCCAAAAATTAATTATTTGGCCCAACGCTTGGGTAAATTTTATCCATTTAACTTAATTACGGAATAGGTAATAGAGTTTATGGGGCCATTATTAATCTCGACGTGCTCGGCTCTTTGAGCGTCGCTTCAGATATAACTTTAAATAACTCTCTAAGTCTCCCATCGACCCGCCTCCTTTACTTACGATTTAGAAAGCCGTTAATAACAAAATATTAGTTCGTAAATGTTATACGCTACAAGTATTACTTCTATTACAAAACTAATTGAAAATTTGGAGACGTAAATTCGTTAGTTCCCTTGTTTTAGAGAGGAAATTAAAGAGAAAGCTAAATATTGTTATTACTTAAAAATCAATAGCTTTATACTTTACGACTTTAACCTACAGAACAAAAATACCTATCAGTTAAGGATCAAGGTAACATCAAATTGATTTAACAGTGAAACACGAAAGAGTACCAAATTGCGATACAGCATTCATGTACCAAAAAAATATCCATCCTAGCTGGAAATATTACTAGTAACCTTAACTTAATAACAGAAGCTTAGGTCCAATCCAGCAAAAAACTCGAACATCAATTACCGCAAGGCTAAATCTTACTTACGAGCTCGCGAATAAAAACGACCCGTAAACATAATTAGGGATGTAACGAGGGCGGCTGTTATAAATCTAGTGGCAACTGCCTGATGGAAATGGCAAAGTGCCTGCCAATGGGCCACAACCCGTCGGTCAGAAGCCCTCATTAATCCTACTTGCCATCTTATTACACAAGTAATTACCTATTTATCCGCATTTTCTCACGCGTATTTTCTGAAAGCCGTGAGTAATAACATTTGCGGGTTACTGACGAAAGCCATTTTTCTTTTTTCTCTACCTCATCGGTTTTTGGCGATTGGCTGACCGTTAATTTGTAGATTAATACTTGGGAGCTTTACTTGAAAGATCGCAATAACATCCTTTTACATTTCCCTAGACCGTTAAGTTATTCAAAATAACCCTTCGCGGTATCTAAACACGATGACTTTTAGCTTAAGACAAAGAAAACCAACGGCTCATTAAACTATGCAAACTAACTTAACAGACATCCAATATTTTAATATAAAACAGCAATATTTATACAGACTTTTGGTATTATCTTTCACAAACCATCAGGGGATCATTTATTTCGTCCTCCTAATGTCTAGTTCCGTCCTATTTCTCCCTTAAAATATTAAAACTAAGTAGTGCCCTGACCTAAATTGCGGTTAATTACCACTATGATGGTTGATATTTGAGTAAATAATGTCTGACCCTAAAACTCATCCAGTAGGTCGTCAAACTCGTTATCTGAAGTTTTTGAACTCAACTCATATACCCGCCGTGGATAGTTATAGAAACTAGAAACTTCCAGCTTCGGCACTAAAGATTTCATTGACTTCAGTGAGATATGCACGAGTAGATAAATTTATAAGGGGCAATGACCTTTGTCATAGACACCCGTGTACTTTCGTTGGTCTCTCATAGCCTATCATAAATTTTAAACCTAAAACGACTTTCTCGTATTCTAGTTTTCATCTATAAAATATCTCTCTTTTGTCCAACACGGTATCAATGAATCGTCCAATTCACTTATAACGACATCGGGTAACAATAGCAGAACTTCCCGAATCACTCAAATAGGGTTTGCGCAAACAGTTAGCCATATCGACTGCAACAATTGGCACCGCGGTCGCTCGACATCACGCCTCCATTCTGACTTTTTCGTTTGAGTCACACGATACAAGCTTTATTCCAACGTTTTCAAAACCCGCTTGTCTGTCAGAACCATTATTTGCCCGTCTAAAGCTAAGCATTGCTCCTTGAAATTTAATTTGGCACGTAATTAAGGCGTCTCTATGTTCCGTAACTTAATTATTTATTGAGTTCATTGTGAATAGAAATCAAGTTATTTGTTCTACCTTGACGCCGACGTCTTCGGATGTAGGCGAGCTTTATCCACGCTGTTTCATTTAAAAGGCTTTTGAAGTTATTTTAGTTTTATTTACGTTACATCCCACATTTTAATTTCATTGATATTATAAAATTGTTACTGAAGCCATAGATAAGTGTTCTATAATTGAGAGCCTAAATTTCGTTGAGAATAAATAAAACATCTGTCTCAACTTCGCTAAACTCTTCTTTAATATGAATATATTCTCAAAAACTTATACAGCGTATATCTTTTTGAAACGTTTAAATAATGTACATATTTCTGGATATAAGACTCAGTGGTTCAGATGTATAGGTATAATAAAATCTAAGAAGATCTAGGCGCATGAATAATACCAGCTATCCTATAGAATTACTTACGGAGACCTAAACCCGCTTCAAGTAATCCTTCTGTTAGAATACGTAAATGTATTTATTATTAACTAGTTATCCGCACCAGTATCTACGTGTTTTAATGAAACACAGATTTATGTAAATTCTCAAGCACCCGCTATGAATCGTGACATAACTGCTAGATGCAAAATGTTTATTTAATTATTGAATCTAGAGCTCCACTGAACTGCCGCATCCTGAATCTCTATGACCTTGATGAGAGTAAACAAACCATCAAGTTACTAGCAGTAATGTTCTTAGTATCTACAATTTATAGACTGGAATTCTGGAATTGAGTAAAGCAACAGAACTAAGCGAAAAATAACATCGACAGTTATCCGTGGTTAAATAATGCCGACAGTACTTGACAACAGACATCCGGTCTCCATTCCCAATGGATGGTTTAAGTTCGTATTTCAAATCCTCTCAAAACATTTTTCGAGCTTCCTCTGCTATAGATTTCCTCCCTAGGACTGACATCACCAATCAAAAACAAGCTAAAAAGCTAACGGAACGCCGGGATTACGAACTATTACACAAAAGCAAAACAAAAACAATAAGTCGTACCACGATGCCGTCTGCCAAACATTTCGTATCGAAACATTTGTTCAGAATATCATTGTCAATATTTTTGTGAGTCAAAAATTATAGATACGACCTCCTTGTTTTATTATTAGGAGACGGAGAGTGATTTCAATGAAATAGTAGTGTCGAGGATGTCGGGGAGCGTGGCCATTTTTCGACATTTCCCGTGGCGTCCGTAGGCCACGCTTACTACAATTTTTATGAGTCAGTCGTGCTACACTCGCTTTTATTTCTTTTTCCTTTTCCAAAACGCTGTGTGGGAAACGGCGAGATCCCATTTTCGGCCAGCCGGCATTTTGCAAATTTCGATTCGCGGCGAGTTAGAAAAATAAAGATTTCACACGTGCCTTTCGACGAGTTCCAGTTTGCTTTTATTTTTTATACCCGATCGTAACTTCAAATAATCCCGCAGAAAGCTCTTAATGTTTCAAAAGAACATTTATTGTTTGTTTTCTTTTGTCGGTTCGTCTCTTCCTTTCAGGAACAACGAGAATACATGGATATTATAACAGAAAAAGACTTTATATATTCATATAGAAAACTGCGTAATAGTGATAAAATAATATCATAATCTACGCACTTTGTAGACTTCCGACTGACGCGGTAATAACCTGTAACCCGACGCTCAAAACGTTATGGAAATCTTATAATCCAAACTAATACAAGCCATAAAATAGTTCGCATTAAACGTAATGCTATACAATAAGGAACAAAATCACACAACATTAGTGTGGATTACCCCATAACGGAACGGAAGCCCTTGTTATGCATTCTGTGATTGGTGTTGGTCCGTACCTCGCGAGCCGTGGCTTTGTCAGTCCTTTGAGGCGGATCAAAATGTTCTACACAGTCAGGATTATGCGTTATGATAAGATTCGCGAATGATTCGAAGCGTCCGCTTTCTCGAACCGTATTATTATTTTTTCGCTTTGATACAAGGGTCTTTCCTTTGTTTGGTGAAAATCTCGCCCGGCAAACGCAAATGCACCTTACTGTAGTTGAAATAAGGTAGAAATAATATAATGACAAATGAGATTTAAAAAATAATGACAAAATATTGTAGCATAATGTTACAGTTATTTACAAATTTACAGACATAATATAATGTTATTTAATTTACCTGGTAATGGTGTACTGCTGTGTAATTACACTCAAGCACACCTTAAACACGGAATACTTAAAAACTAATTTGTTTGAATATCGATTAGACGTAAATCTTCTGCGCAAGTCATTAACTTGAAGGCATAGTGTTGTGAATACCAATAGGTTTTAGGTAAGCCGTGTAATTTTGGTTAAAAAAAAGCTATTTCTTCCTAAGGTCTTGAGAGGAGAAATTCGAAAACTTAAAATAAGACGAATGTTCCTTAGTAAAAGTAATGAAACCGCACCAACAACCTGTTAGGCAACAGCAATAAGAACACGTACATAACAAGTAATAACAACATGCGTCAAAAGAGTTTTTTAAGTGCTTTCTTCATTGCTTTTCTATTTTACAAAGAACAACTAATCTTTTAATGCTACTTGTGACTCTCAATATTATCCTTATTTACAAAGTCTGACATTTTACTTAATACTACCGCTGGATATACCTTGATCTACGCTTCAAAAACCGATTGATAGCAAATAGTTAAAGAAACCTTTGGAAGGTCTAGTAACGCGAATTACTAGACCCGCTAAAATAATGTTTACTGATAGACGATTAACAGATCGACGATGAGTTTCTGCCTATGAGTATCAGTCGGTACTAACGAGTATTAGGAATTTGAAATTTAACAATTGGTTTCTACTGCACCCACCTCGAGATCTGATTAGCTTTTCAAAGAAAATTTCTGTATACTACTGTATAGAGAATCCTGCTACAGAATACTTTTTTATCATTATGCGACGGACAAAAGCTTCATACATTACGGAATTTATTAAAACCATTTACGGAAAGCAAACCCAGCGACAGCAATACGATACAATACAATCGGAAACTGAACCTTCTGTCAACTTCATTATGGCGCAGCGGTTTTGCTCCAATTTATCGTACAATAAAAGTGTTTGAATCTGTTGTTTTCTGAAATGAGAGATGTGGTGGGCATTGTGCATCGAGAAGCACACCGTTGATACCGCCCATTGTACCTACGGGCCCGGCTTTCATCTCTGATCACAATGGAATCTTATCTCCGCTAAGTTTTATATCGCTACGTTGATATAATCTCGTTAGAAGCCGGTATAAAGACTAGCTGTTTTTTATCTTAGTGCTCGAGTTTGCGCTACTGGTTTGATACGATTTATAGTTTTTATGCTATCCGGACTTATATTTATGTTGTGAAAATATGTCAGTCTGTTTGTTACGCTTTGACGGCTAAACCACTGAACAGTGAACAACTTTTCGTAAAGCATGCTAGCATGGATTGAGATAAAAATCAAATCAAACTAAGTTAAACTGGGGTTTCTTTTTAGCGTAGTATAGTATAAGCTGAGTATAATCTACGATCATTATTATATGGATTTGAGCATTCCTTAATTTTGTACATTTAAACAATAGGCGCAAAAGCACAAAAAAATATATATGTATTTATCAAACTTGACGAGTTCCATTCCACAATAGAAAACATTACTATATTTTTATTATGTAAGTACTAACTAGTCTAAAACATATGAGCTAAGAAGGATAAGCTCTAAACGTCCTAACACATCCATTTTAATCCCGTCCCGTTTACAGAACAGTTCCAAACATGGTTATTGTAGTTGTACATTAGTATTATTGTTCTAAACAAACTACAAACGTAAGCTTTAAATAACTTATACATGAGATATTATTAATGCTTAGTTTTAGCAACCTGTTGTAACTTGATAGCGGTATAACTAGCTCGAAAACCACTTTTTGTAGACGATTGCGAGTTGCTACTTTATTAAGTCGCTGTCTACCATTAATGGTGTAATTGATTTCTTGTATTTGTCCTACCTATACAAAAAGATCAATCTACAAACAAGAAGTTTAAATCGATAGTACCTATCGTAAGATATTAATTAATATTCTTCCTGTAGCGTGATTTTCTACAGTCGCTACTGTCGAGGTTTGACATTCAAAATGTGCTGCTAAAATAGTTCAAGCGACATCCGTTAGAGACGCTGATCAGATTTTCATACAAAATTTCTCGATAGCTAGCCGGTTGTCGGTAGTTAAAAGTAGTTGAAGTAAATTGTCCAATTTGTAAGTGCGCTCTTGAAGCACATAACATTTCATTTTTATATCCAAAGAATTTAAATCATGATAGTTTTTACACGAATTTTTTGTTACACGAATATGGACATTTTAGGTATTTCTTAATAAAACTTCGTATATCTCATATTGGTTACTTATAGGCAAGGATTAACTAAAATGAAGACTCTGAAACCTATAACAAACAGTTCTTTAGTATTTGAGTCAAATGTACGCGAATTATTCTCCAGGCTTGGAACCAATATCTGTGAGCTACGCAAATATTTGATCCAAGATTTCGTACTGCAATATTCAAGATTTTCGATCGTTTTGTATTGATCCTTTTTTATTGAACTAAGTATATGTATTGTACGTTAGTAAATAAATAAGAAACCTGCCTATGTAAAAGATCACTAGCAAAAAATACTTTGTATAATAAGTTGAAATCAAAGAACACAGACGGTTTAAACATCTTTATAGTTGCTAAAGACTCTTTGTAAGGTACTTACAGCCCTTCGTTACCATTTCAAAGTCAAGATAACACATTTCGCCTGCGGGCTATCCTAGCTTCAAAGAATAACCATAATTACGTCTGTTGTAAACGGTGGAAAGAAACGTACTTTTATCAGACAACTGACAAATCACAAAATATTCAAGATTATAAATTATGGGGAAAAACACCGAGCACCTAATTAAGAGATGCCCTCAGTTAAGCCCCCCCCTTAATATCATAACATTACTTTTTTATACTTTCTTTTGTAAAGACGTCGAGGCCGAATTTGTGAAATCAAAAGGGAGGCTTTCTTGATAATTGTACTCGGCTATTCGAGATGTTATATTTAAGGAAAGTTTAGATATAAAATTTAACTACCTAGTCCCGTTACTCCGCCTGTAAAAACACGATTTATAGGTGTGTAAGCCACCATCATGCAACAAGCAGACAGACAGTGGCTCCCCAGCTTTATACAGGGCACTTTTAAGCTCTACCCCTGTTTTATTTATGGTGACAGCGCAGCAAATCTTCACAGGAAATTACAGTCGTTTGAACTCAAAATGGCAGTCTAAAGGGATCACACGATTTTGGAGCAGTTTCAGAAAATATCAAGTACCCACAGTGAAACTAAGTTTATTATACACTATGTAACAAAGTCTTATTATACATATATATATTATTATCAAAAAAAAACACTACAACATTGTACCCACGACTTTGCGTATGACAACACAAAAGACGGCAGAGTGAGATTGAATTTACTATGTTTCATATTATTGTTAAGAATATTCCATAAAATAGGAACGCATCCAATAATAGAATACTACACAAAATCACGCACCGCAACAAAACTGTAATCGAATCCTTATTTACTGAACTATTTTCCTTTCACAAACATGATACTTTATCCTGTTTTCCTATCACAAATATGCTGTTTATATCTTGTGCACCAATGCTAATACATTTTACTTGGGTGACGTCAACGAGCTTTATGTCGTTTCGACACTGGCACACTGGCAGCGAACTTGGGAGTTTCACCAACTACCGGTACGATAACTAAGTTGTTGAACGGCATTGAAATGTAAATGATCACGTGCTTGTGCTCCCCCAGGACCTAGAAGATATTGAACGCTGGCGACTCCATTGTTCCCCAAGTCGGGCATATTACCGGATTTCATCAATCAAAACAAAGGCTCAGAGTGCGAAAATCAATTCTGCTGTATTAGCATTTCGACAACCTTAGAGGGGATTAAGAATTTCAACCTAAACGAAAAACGAAGCAATTACCGATCCGCGCCGAGAGCAAACTTTGTTTTACTTGAAAGGAATTAATATTCATTAAAAAATCTTTCTCGGCATCATTCTGTTGAAACTTTGTAATCAGGCAGCCAGCGAAGGGTCCGCAGCGAAGACCGTCGCTCGTGTCAGCGAATTTAAGACTTTACCCGCTGCAAATGGATTTTTCTGCTTTAATTCCAACAATCTGCCGTAGTTACGTTTGCACATTGAACTCGGCTCATATCCGTCAATTTGAAAGTGGAGTTTCCGGCCGCTCTAGACATTTTACTCGGAATTTTAATTACAAAAGTAATTTAGAATTCAAACGAGTGATTGCGTATAATATTTCAGTGAACTAAAAGCAAAGCGTTGGGGGCCAACCGTAATTTGAAACTTTCCGAGCGGGACCGATCATTTGTCGGAAAATTCCGGAACACATCCTCCCGACCTCACGTTTTACTCGTATTTTCTCCTACACCTACGCTTATAGATTGCTTAAAGGTACATGTATAGTTCATTAACACTAACTCTGCGAGGCATGTTAAATTTTGCACTTAGTTTTCTAGAAATTTTGTGCTTAATTATACGTTGTCAAAATGTCACAAGCAGTATTCGCGGTCCTAATTCGGGGAAAATTCGCGTTAATACGTGGGAAGTTATTTTGCTTTCTGAGCAAAATTCTGCGTACGTACTCTATGTAAATCCCCGGGGTACACAAATAGATTACGTTTAACAAAACCTCTGATTTTCAGCATTCAACACCGCGTTCCTTCCAATTTGAAATGTGCTTACAAAAGGGAACGGTAGACCGTTATTCCCTTTTGTAATGGTATCAATCTATGGGAGACAAAAGCAACGTTGGCGCCATTTCACAATAAATTAAATTGTCGATACCCAACATAAGTGACAACGAGTTTCGTTTTACACCCCGTTTACTTAAAAAACCTTTTTTTAACAATTTCCAATCCTGACAATCGATACTGTGGTAGTTTATATTAACATAAACATGCATTATATTATACCTCTGTTTGTTGTAAGTAAATAGTTTCTGTCGCTGTGACCATTACGTGAAGTAAGTAAAAGGGTACGATTTTTATTATTTTCTAAGGTTATAGCAATTTTATTGAGGCAAGAATTTTCTTTTCAGCACCGAACTTCAAAGGAGCTACGTGCACGGGGTATAATAAGCGTTATACTATTTCCAATGAAATCGTGTAAAATAGCTACATAATACGGAGTGGCTGGTAAAGGCTAATACGTATTTTCCGCCGCCCAACCCTAAGCATGAAAAATTGTCGGGACGGAACGCGAAATAACTTTTTATATTATAGGTACTGAAGCCTTGAAGGGTTGAAACATCGACGGTCGGATTCGCAAACAGTACATAAAGATCCGGCGATCTCACGTTTTTTCTGAATTAAGCCGTGAAGGGACATCCCGACCCAACCCTGAATTTACCTACTTTCCGGCGCTGGCCCGCTCGCTCCGTCCGCCGCATTATTAAGTGATTCCGCTGAAACAAATCCAGCTTGGAGTATTTTAAAAATGTTGCCATTGAAATATATTTTCCTATTTCTGTGACAGCTTATTTGTGAAAGTTTAATTATACGAGCAAAGTATACGCCTCGAGTTGTTTTCTATATTTTCCACCGAAATATAAAACGTTTTTTACAATGAGATAGCTGTGTTTCTTTCTTCATTTTTTACTGTCATCCCCAGTTTTTTTAAGTGAGTAATGATGTCTTTCTGTTGTATAAATCTACGACAAATGCAAATCTCTTATGCTCGGGCCTGTTTTAAGATTTCCTCGATATATTTTATTTATTGATGTTTGATGTCAATCACTCAATTTCAATTACGTTACGTACCTACTTACATTACCATTAAATATTTGACGGCTTTTGAATGACATGAACATTTTTGTTGTTTATTTTACTTTATCATAAAGCAACCAAATGCAATCCTATTTGAATCAAAATTGCGTAGGTACTTATTTTCGATATTTCTCATCTAAAAACAATATTAGTATATTATTATACAGTTTATCTATCTCTTTAGAACAGCCCAAACTGGCCACAACCGTAAAGTAAAACATACCCTAAATGGACCCTTATAACTTGCGCGAGAATAAACAGCTGGTTTCTTTCATCCGCACAAATTCAACGTAACGCAATAACAAAACTCATTACTCATAATTTGTAAAACATTTATTCCAGATGAAAGAAACAACACCGACGATATCTATACATATACATACAGAAGTAGTAAACACATTAAACGAACACCACTACGAAGGATTGTCAAGTCGTCGCCTCGGGCTACACGCGCAAGAAACTTAGCAAGGGCCCATATCAGTCTCCTTTCCCTTAGGCAAATGGAACATTTACATCATTCAAAACGTAGTCGAGTCGCAGAGGTTGCCTTTTATTGTACAATTCACTTGTGCGCCAGTTACACGTTGAATAGACTTTCAGAAATCTTGATTGAGTCGAAATGGTTTAGGTACGTTCTTGTCAGAGGCTATCTCAGGTTTAACGTTGGGTTTTATACGAAGATTTACGAGAAGGGCGTGCTATGATAGCTTGGATGCGACATCTATTCTTTTCTAACTCATCAGACCTTCGTGAAGCTGTCCATAGTTATGTTGGAGACGATTGTCACGCTCCAGAAACACCTCTCAATAATGTAATTATTACTAATTATAGGCTAACATGATTTGGTTCGATTAGAGGCTTGCGATAATCCAATCTGCATAATACTGGGCGCGTTTGGGGCATGAGTTGCGTCACAATCCATTACGGACCGTAGACCGGGACCCTCCTCTTCGTAAAGTTGTTTTTTAAATTAAACTTTTAACAAAGACTAAACATTTCCCCTCAACAACAACATCGTAAATAGTACCTACGCCTACACAGACACCTATACTTTAGATTGTTCGTTTTTATCTCAAGACTCCAGTTCATATAACTTTGTTGAGTTTTTGGGACTCTTTCGAACAACTAAACGTTGAGGATGAGTATGCATTATGTTTATAGCATACAATTCTATACGATATTGGATCGTCTTGTACCGCCTCGAGGCACTAAGATAGCGGGGATGTTTTTTAAAATAGAACAAGGGTTTATTTCAATAAAAGGAAAATAAAATATTATAAAACTACGTTTTTACAGTCACATGTTTTTAAAATAGTTAATAATCAATCGAATCATAGGATATAACCTAATTGTTAATTAAAATTGTATTCTGTATTGTGTATTTATCAATTTAACGCCACATTTCATAATTATAATTTGGTTGATATTATTTGTGGGCATAGATAACTGAATGTCGAATAATAATATAGTAAATTGATTGGTTGTTATGAATATGCACAAACTAACTGGTGTCAGATTTATATTGCTGCCTATTATAATAATTTGTTAGTTATCGCCAGTAAATAACTTTATTAAAATAACTTGTACATATCTAATTAATGAACTATTCCTATTTTCCTACATTATATATAAAATGTATATGTTACTGTAAAAGCCCGAACGGTGGTAAATCCTAAGATTTTCTGGTATAACCTAAGATTTACCAACTCGCAATGGTAAAAGTCCGAACAATTATTTTATTTCGAACTATTATCTATATTCACTTGATGATGTCGAGATGTCGCCGGAGCCCCGCTTCGCGGGGCTCCTCCTTCTGGGTGGTTAAAAAAAAATAACCACGAAGGCTAAGGTGGGAGCGAGCGAAGCGAAGCTCCCACCTTAGCCTTCTAACCTAACCTACCCATGTCGCTTTGCCCAAAACTCCTTCTTTATAACAATGTCACAGTATATAATTATACCGTGAAATAGTTATAAACATAGTTATGAAGGAGGATTTTTTTATATATCGTAACATAGTTTTTAAACTCTGGCTTGTTCGGACTTTTACCATTGAGAGTTGGTAAATCTTAGGTTTTACCGGAAAATCTTAGGATTTGCCACAGTTCGGGCTTTTACAGTAACATATATACCAATGCTTATTATTTAATTATTTAGTGGCCATACATAGTATATTACCAACTTATACTTACCAACATTGATTTTACTAAATTCTAAAGAAATCACACGAGTATCATAGAAATTAATGCAAAGTATAAAGACAAGTATTAAGTTAATTTTCACGCGGAAGGCGCTCATAGCTAGTAACGCTCCCCGGTCAATATAAACGGTCAGTGGGCTAAGCAACCTTAGCGTGGACATTCTATAGATGGGTAGCCGCGTTTCTAAGCTGAGCGTCTCCGTCATCAGATAAAAATTGTTAGGCCATGTCAAACGTCTTTGGGCAGATTTAACAACTTTCGATCTAGGTTGACCACTAACTAAACTGAATGAATAAGTTTCTTCTGTCTTATTATATCAAAGGTGAAAACATCAAATATACGATAGGGTTTTATATAACAACCATTATCCAGGATTCGCTTACAAAGCTTTAGGAATTGAACAAAAGAGGCTCTCGATTAAAAGGCTCTTACATTCAGCAGGCTAAGTTGGTAGTTCATAAGAAGGTATAAAACAAAGTAGAAGTATATATATCAGCTTAGCCTTTCTTCCAAGCTATGTTGGAGTAGGCTTCCATTCTCACCGGATGCAGCTGAATACCAGTGTTTTACATGGAGCGACTGCCTATCTGACCTCCGCAACCCAGTAACCTGGGATAACACGATACCCTTCGGTAAGACAGACTGGTTGTCAGACTTTCAAGCTTCTGACTACTGTTAACGACTGTCAAAGATCTTCGAAAATGACAGCCGGGACCCACAATTTAGCGTGCCTTCCGAAACACAGAGGAACTCGATATGTAGAAGATGGTCAGCCATCCACAAATCAACCTCGGCAAGCTCTTAACCTCAGAGATCGATCCGCGCGGCTGTTGTTAACTAAGCCACGAGCTCTTTTCATAAAACAAAGTATAAGTGAACTTATTATAATGCCGCCTGCAGACATATTCGTTGAACATGTTTATGTTTCGCACAAGTTTTTCCTACGGTAATATGAGCTCTTAATAGTGAAACGATGTGAGGATCGCATCAACGTTTGTGACGTCATCTCGGGTTATTGACCCGGCAGTGATTATTTCTAAGGTAAAGAAAATATGTTTTGATTTGCAAGAAACATTGATATGCATTAAATTGTATATTTTGTTCTATTATAAAATGTATTTGACGATGAGTATGACATAAAACCAGGTCCATTGTTTTGTGTTGTGGATTCAATTCTTGCTCTTTTCAATCCAAAGATTTAGTAACTATCATTATTATTCTTCTAAGTTTCTGTGATTTGACATTTTTGCCTGTTCTACCTACATAAACAGGCTCTTGCGTTTATACCTAGCTCCGGAATAAACTAAAAAAAAACTACATCTAATATCAGTGAATCAACGTAAGAGAATCAGTGAAGCATAATCTCGAAGCAATAAAGCGTTTATTGAAATCGTTTCAAGATACCTGACACTAATACACGCGTTAACGGTCGAAGAATCACACGAGAGGGAGCCACTGTATAAAGGAACAAAAAGACGTCCTTTGAGAAGCGAGCCGAACAAACTTTAGCTTCAATTAGACCCGTCCACAACGCTCCGACGTAGATTAGGAATTAGATACGTAGGGTTTAGTGTAGAAGCCAATAGTAGTTCGTTGAAGTTACGAATAAGATTGAACTAGCTCGGAAACATTTTTGTAAAGAGTTTTTTAGCTATTTGTGTAACATGAATTCATGGTACATCTAAATATGTATAACTCAAAAGTGACTAACTGGCATAGAGATCTATCAACGCACAGCCCAAACCACTGGACGGATCGGGCTGCAATTTGGCATGCAGCTAGATGTTATGACGTAGGCACCTGCTAAGAAAGGATTTTGATCAATTCTACCCCGAAGTAGGCGATAAAAGCCTGTATGATAACTTTGTCCTAAGTCATAAACCACCCGGACGAAGTCACGGGCAAAAGCTAGTTTTTATATACCTAAAATGAATTTAAAATCACAAAATTCTTTGAAACTATTACAGGCTGGAAAAGCATAGGTGCTATATTGCAAAAATTTCGGAGAAATCCCAATTGATTTGAAATATTCTAGCCATTTGCAGCAAAAAAATATTTCTAAATCCCTTTTCAAATAAAAAAAACATCCGTAACGTCCATACGAAAAAATATCGCAAATATTTGGCTAAGAATACATTTCATCACATCGCCGTACACTAAAGTTGTGTTACAAACTTGAAACCCTGCATTTGATACATAGCCTGAGGCCATCGGAATATTTCAACTCTATCGGTAATATACACCCGCACTTGAACAAAACAATAACACCCTATATATCAGATTGTATCTCAAAGGGTTATTCGATGTGCCTAAAGAGATAACGAGGATTTAGATCATATTCACTAATTACTATTATCGTGAACAAATGTTCTTGTTAACTACAGTTTGTATTGTTATTTATTACCGTTGTTTGTAACCCTATAGGTAAAATTAAGACTGTGTTACTTAGCCAATATGTACCTATGTTATCTGATTAAAACTACTATATTGTTTATATTAATGTTTTGATCTAGCTTTAGATCAAATTTTTTACAAGTAGTTTTTTTTATATCATTTACCAGTGACGTGATTTGTCCGGGCTAAAATAATAGACGCAAACCTTATTCGCGAATCGCCCTATCTATCGGAAAGAATCGCATAAATATCCATTAAGACGATTTGAGTTTACCCTGTACAGACAGACAAACGCGGCGGGGGACTTCATTTAATAATTTGTACAGAGAGAGGCGTATCTGTATATATGTAATAGTGCCATTAGCGACTATAATACAAGTTAATTTCGTTACCAAAAAGCCAACCACTACTTTAATACGAGTGTTTGAATAATACTGCATCAACGCGATCATGATCAGCACTACGGATTTTATACTAAGACGATTTTACAGACTTATATAACTGCTTGAATAATGAGGCTCAATTCAAAATTCATTCTCGAACAGTTATCGTTGACATTATTCAGTCCGTTCCGTATTTCTTTAGTCTTAGCTCGCTATAATCAATTTTAATGGTTTATCTCGTCTCGTTCTACTTTATCGTCCGGCCTCCGATCATCAAACTCCACTCGGCATTCACTCGGAGATTTACGATCCAACTAAACGGCGAGAGATCGTAAGATACCGATTGGTTTTATTTTAGTACTGGATTTTACCCGAGTTCTTTGGATTTAGGAAACGGTTACTCTTCAATTCTGTCTAGACGTTGGTTTTCAACTTTATGAAGATGTATAGCCTTGATGGCGATTGAATATACTACTAATGTTATAAATGCGAAAGTTTGTGAGTATGTATGTATGTATGTTACTCTTTCACGCACATACTACTGAATCGATTACAATGAAATTTGGTATATAGGTAGCTGAAAACCCAGAATAACACATAGACTTTTTATCTCGAAGTTCCCGAGGGATAGGGATTTACATGGAAAGGGTTTCCACGCGGACGAAGTCGCGGGCGGCCTCTAGTCACCATATAAGATAGAAAGAAGATTAGATCATAAGTATTTTTTGATTACAAAAAGAAATACTGCGCTTGTAATAAGAAAACGCTATAAAATTGTACGTAAGGTTTTAAGCATTACTTAATTTAACTTTGTCCAACTAGGCAGCTTTACAGTTGAAACAATGGACTCAAATAAACTTCAGCGAGCTTTCTGAGCTTTCTTTTCTTCCGTATGTACAACAAGTACGTCTTTAATGGTAAGTAGAGACTTTAGTTACTCCTGCCAAAATACTATTATTTTTAGCTGATACAATTAAACCGGACTGAGTCGTGTAAGATTTTGAGTGCTCATAAATATTTGCCGACATATCGATATATAGAAATATTTAATATATAATTATAGAAATAATACATAGTACAAAACAAAGTCACTTTCCCCTGTCTATTGCGCAGTTTTAAAGATCTAAGTATTCATACATACAGACATACATACATAGGGACAGTGTAGTGACATTACACTAATTTCACTTTTTATTGACGATATTTCTATCGTCAATAAAAAGTGAAATTAGTAAGTATTAAACAGTTGTTGTTTTTCAATGCCGAGTGTAATTGTAGTTTAAGGTGCCACTATAAACTAGGTGAAATCAATAAGGAAACGATGTCATTAGCTGTCCAATTAAAATAGAGTAATTGTATGTTTTGAAGTCAAAGTAGTTTGATGTCTGTTACTTGCTCAGTATATTAATATATTGGCTGTAAATTTTAAATTGCTTTTTTCATGCTTTTGATTGATTAACTAGTAGATGCCGACTTTGAGTTTTATTCATTATTTAATACTAGTAAAACATTGTAATAGTATAGTCGATTAGTTTTCTTTGTTTTCATTTTTATAGAGAGAATTCTGGCTTTTCAAATTATGCTATTATACGTGGGCCACTACTTATATTTTGAGCCTTACTATGAAAAACGGTAAACGTGTGAGTGAAAACTACTTTATCGTGTTCTCGGGTATTCTTATGCATGATCTAGATATATTTTTATCCGATCGAAATATTTTTTTAATATTTTTTTTTCTTTCCCGAAGACCCCTCAAAAACAGGGTGTTTAAAAGCATAACCTGTTTTTGAGCCGATGAAAAATCTATGTTTACGGTATTTATTTTTGACGTTTTGGATCTAAATAAAGTCATTTGATGTCAAACTGTAACGGCATTACGAGAAACTCATTAATTAGTTTTTTTCGTGCACATAATAGCCGGCTGTTTAGCGAGATGCGTTACGGCCGGCATTGTTTTTATTGAGCTCGACCTGAAGGATTTTGTGATTTTTCTATATTTTAAACCAGTCTTTAGGTAAATTTTTGGTTGTAAATCAATTAGAATTAACCATTCTGCATTTTTCTAAAGGCACTTTTCACCGTAACAAAGTTTTTATAAAAAATCAAGGGACCATTTGTTCCGAAGTGCTTCAAGTGCGAATATTTTTTTCTGGATTTGGTTCATCTTAAAGCTTCCATAAAGTCGACTGGTGTTTATTTTTGGGCTCATGCGCATTATATCCTAGAGCCCTGTTTTATCACAATTTGATACACGTATTTTGAAGCGAAACGATGGACTTTTTAAGCATTTGTTTGCACTAATCGGCGCGAGGACCTTCTAGAATTGTTGTAAAAAAAAATTGGTTCATTTAGAAAAAATCTTCTAATCGGAAATGTTGTTGCCTAATATTTTATATCTAAGAGTGGAAATAATGTTTAGAATTGTGTCACTCTTTTCTTGTATCAGGAAACTAAAATGCATAATTAATTTTCGCACAGCATCAATTTTTCCGGAGACAACTGGTGACCTTGGACGACCATCAGGAATTTCATTGGTGATGGAAAAATAATCATGATAGAACTCTATTTATTGGCGTTTTAAATTTTCAAAGGATCAATCTTTATCATCAAAATAATAAATAAGTCGATATAAACACGACTGTTTCTATAAGTCACGTCGAAAGTCGTAAAAAATATTTGCACGAAAATGTTAACATCATAATGCCATTTTCCCGCACACTTACAATTTTCGATCGACGATATTGAAAATATTTTCAGCGCAGATTTCAAAACTTTCTTAGGAATGTAGTATTCAAAAAGACCAAACTTTACGATGAAAACGCCAAATGGGGTCTAAAACAATCAGATTCGTCAAGGCTCAAAATATAAATAGTGACCTAAGTATCATAGTTAAATGCGTCTGCAAAAACGAAGTCAGTTTTTGTCATGATGGACAATCTCGTTATATAACATTAGAACAAAAAACTTTAAAAATCATCATAAAATATTTCTGTAGATGCTTACAAATCTATACTATAATATAATAAAGCTGAAGAGTTTGTTTGTTTGTTTGTTTGTTTGTTTGAACGCGCTAATCTCAGGAACTACTGGTCCGATTTGAAAAATTCTTTCAGTGTTAGATAGCCCATTTATCGAGGAAGGCTATAGGCTATATAACATCACGCTACGGTCATTAGGAACGGAGTAGCAACGAAAAATGTTACAAAAACGGGGAAAATTTTGACCCATTCTCTTAGGTGACGCAAGCGAAGTTGCGCGGGTCAGCTAGTGTAAAATAATATCTTAGAAGATATCATAAAAACCTTCCAATGTGAAGTAAATTTTCATGAATGACCAACTAAAGCAAACCTTTTACGAAAACGCTACCGAAACACAAAGAACTTACATTTCATGAATAAATTATATTGCGATTACAGTAAATTATACATCGAACAAACGCCTGAACTTCAAGGCTAACTATAATAAAAGGAGAATAATAAATGCCTTAACATCTGCGTCGGAAAGTTTAACCTACTTGGCTGAAGACGGCTACCGGGAACGCGTGCTAGCACTGGCCGTAGACCAGTAGCTCAATTCTCTACTACTATCGACTACCGACAACCGGCTAGCTATCGAAATTTTGACATTTAGAATGTACTGCCAAAACATTTCCTACGACACCCGTCAGGGGCGCTGATCAGATTTTCACACAAAAATTCTCGATGACAGGTCGGTTGTCGGTAGTCGATAGTAGTAGAGAATCGAGCTACAGTAGCACCATTCTCTGCAATTGAAACCATTGAGTATCGAGAGTTTGACATTTAAAATGTACTGTTAATGTAGTTTCTACGACGTCCGCTAGAGGCGCTGCGGTACCCGCAATTCTCTACTAATATCGACTACCGACAACCGGCTAACTAACGAAAAAGTTTGTATGACATTCAGTTCAGCACCGGTTTGGTTCGTTCCAATTGCAAAGAATCGTGCTACTGTGTACTGGATTCTAATCTTGTACCATAATAATATGTATTTATAACAATTGTGAGAACTGTTTCTTAATTAATACTGCACACCACGCGATATTGCGATGAGATCTGGGTTATTTAGATATTTTACTTGTGCCATTTTCTTATTGATTTACTTATTGTGTTTATAAATAGTTCTTGTTAGAACCTAAATTGAGATATATATTTCTGTTAACATAAGTATGTAGGTCGGTAGCGCAATTCTGTATAATCTTATTGTCGAGTAATTAAATTTCGATACTCGACAGTACCGATTGTACAGAATCGCGCTACTGATTAGTCAACGTGAATGTAACGTGACTTAACTTAACGGAAATATTATTTTTAATTACAAAAAAATTACTATAACACATTTTACAGACGACAGTCACTAGCAAGTGATTGACATTTCAAATTATATAGAGAAAATAGACTAACGAATTACGCTAGCGTCCGTTACAAGATTTTCATACAAATTTTATTAGGACTTAACCAACTTTCGATATTCTATAATGGTAGGAAATGACCCCACCAAACAGAAATAATGATACACAAAAAATAAATACACCTAACTTATACTACAGGTACCATGGATTGATTCAAACAACTTCCCGCAATTTTTAAACTTAATCGAGACCTCGGTCCCAGTAGTTCGTTTAACTAAGAAAAATGTAGAACGATTTAATTTGTATGCTAATGTTGTAAGAAACCAACGCCACTACACGCGCAAGCAAAAACTGTGCACTTTAACAGAAATAGAATTTACGAAATAACAACCAACTTAGAAACACGGGCGTTTTGCTGTTTACTACCTAGTAATGTTTTGCTTAAAACTTTCAAGTTTTCATTTTATAGGTAGTAGAGATGTTTTTGCGTCATTTACTATTGAGAATTATAAGAGAATGACTACATATACTTTGTAGTTGAATAAATCTTAATCTAATTATATTATCTATATATTTTTCGCTGTTTTTTGTAAGTGTAAAATAACACAATCATTCATTTTATGACACGTTAACAAGTTAAACAGATAACGATTATGATTACTTAGAAATAAATTCTTCCAAATATATTTCTAAGTAATCGTACATCAAAAAACAAACGAGCAAAAATGTGGCATACATTCTTGATTTACCTCCAATATTTTTCTTTTATTAAGACGAGGACAAGGAACAATACTGGCAAATTTATCTGCAAGAAAAGAATATCCACCGAAGAATTGGGAAAGGCCGACAGGTGCTCGACATAATGAAAATGACCCGCTGTCACTAAAAACAACAGCAGTTGACCTTTTCTATTAAATTACGAGCGTATTATTAAGTAGTAATTTCGGCAAAACGAATTGGCCCGAGGCGAATCGATGTTATCGTTGAGTCTAACTAAGCCGCCGGAATATTTGAATGTTTATAGAGTAAGGTCGACTTGGTCCACTCCACTTTTATTAGTCCGATCTGCTGACACAGTTGTCTACTATCGCTTTCAGAAGCACTTCAAAGTAACTTCCTACTTCAGAATTAAGGGGAGTCAGAATTACACTGGAAATGCAAATACTGGGTATAATTTTCAGCGGATTTAGTCGGTAACTGTTCTTTGAGTTGCCAAAAAAATGTTCTTTTGCAACTGGCGTTTTTAATGTAGAATTTAGCTTGGAAAACCTCTTTTATTTGGGTATAATTTTATTGTTATCTTGATCAGAATATATAGGTTTACGGTTTGGATAAGTCGATTAATTTGGTATTCTATACGCACATGAAAATGTAAATCTAGATCAATATCGGAGGTAGAGATATTACATTCCAATTTTATTAAGTTATGTGGGTATGTATAGAGTTTTCGTCGCTACGAAATTAACTTTACCCCAAGCCGTCCTTAGTGCCGTACTAAATAGCTATACAATAGCACAAGTTGGGCCACCCTCGCGTAATTACTGCTGCTCGCGTGATATTGGTTCACCAACACGTTTTACTTTATTAATATATTCCAAAATAACTGCAATTGACGGAAACTATTTGTAATTAGTTAGAAAATGTTTATCCTTATAGTTAGATGATATAGAGAACAATGGAATTGATAAAAAATAGGCATTTTTGTCATAAACCCACCTTGCTTTAAAACATAATTTTAAAACAATCTAATCTTACCCTAACCGTAATAAAAAAAAACCTCTACACAAAATTCAACATATAATCAATGGAACGTTGAAATATGATTCTACAATATCATTATAACGATGCAATCAGTTCTCTCACAGAGAACGTTACTCCGAGCGGGAGACACTTAGCAACGCCCCAGACATCCTATCCTCTTTAAATTAATCTTTTGATGCGTATACCTGAGGGTATCTCGTTGATTATATCTCAACTAAAGGGTGCTCCGACGCAAAGCTATCATAAAAGACCTGTCTATCATACCGAAATAGCGGTAACATAATACTATGTAAACGAACCATCAGTACCGTACCTAATGAACTGCCAAACATATTAAAAGGAACGACTCAAGTTAAATATTGACTCGTTATAAGCGACTGCGATTTCAAAAGAAAATTAGTGTTTACACACAAATTGCTCCGAGAATTTGTATCGTTCGTTTTGATACACGAATCGAATACGAATTTTCGTTCTACGCTATTATTACTCGCTTATCGCGCGCAATGAGTAGATTAATATCGATTAAAATAGTGTTTAAATTACGGTAATAAAATATATTGGCGGCTTTACCTCCGGTGTTTGGCGTCGAACTACCAACGATCAGTTATTGAAAACAGGAAATAAAAGGCTTATCAGGATCAGTAAGCTCTCTACTACAGCTTTTTGCTGATGGAAATAATTGACTTTGTTTTTAATCAATCAACTATTTGCTATTTATGCATATTGTATTACGTATTTATATACAGCACGTTACGTAGAAAATAATGACGTAGGTGTTATCGTTAATCCTGATAACTAAAAGTTTAGTAATATGTAGTTCAAATGTATTCAAGATACCCACTATTATCGTCTTACGAAGTTTAGTCCTTCCTTCATCTTGGCAGCATAAAGCGATACTGGCAAAGCCATAACAATATCTATGGAGTATCGTAGGCAACAGTGACATAGCTGCTTAATCGCTTTGCAGTGTTACCGGGACTTACCTACGAGACTTTGCAGCAATAACAGTTTCATGTCGGATCGCCTTCAGCGCTTTCCAACTTTACCGGCGGTACAGCAAAACATTCCACAGAGGTGAAACGGTTAGCTTGTAGGAATTGAGGCTGCAATAAATGGAAATACACGTGGAATTGTGATCGACAACAACGGGTTTTAGGTGTGAATACGGGTGTTGGTATTTTTGGTAGAATTGTGGAAAGGTGCTATCGGCGTAATCAATTTTCGGAGGTAAAAGTAAATTGCTCACATATATGGTTCAAAAATATAATTGTAAATAATAGAACAGTTAACATTTTCTATAATTCAATAAAATTATTTGAGGGCATTTTTTACGAATGGGCAAACTTACTTAAGAAACCCAGAAAAGTAAAATGGGATCGTAATAATTATGACATATGTACAACGTAATATAAAATATTGCTAAACCGTAAATTCTGAATAATTATATTCCGAGAATAAATAATGTTGTGTGTAAAAACAGAACATAAAGCTTTTATATGCCTTACTTTTCCAAGAAACAATTTAGAAGAAATTAGAATCACGTATCACATTTGTAACCAAACTTACGAAGCCTTGATCCCAGGTCATCGACCTCGCACTAAAATAAAATAAAACTTATTGATTCCCTAATGACATTAAAATCTATACACATCAGACAATAATCGGTGCTCAGTTGCTGTCAAGCCTGTGCCTACCAAACACTAGTTCTGTGTGATTGATCGTCTTTTAAACGGTCGACGCGTTTGAGCCATTGATAGTTAAAATTAAATGTTCCATCCATCAATCACGATCCACCGAAAGTGTTGTTCGAGCGTATACAATATCAACTCAGTGTTTTTTACGCTGTCGTTGTTTCAGCGCAAATTAAAAACTGTCATTTTGTCGTTTTGCAATAAAATCCGCGTTTGTTTACGTATACAACGGTTTCAGTTTTCGTTTGCTGAGAATTTGATTACTACTTTGAAATAAAACTTAGTGCTGCCCAAAAACCACGATTAGGAATGATTTTTTTTATATTATATACTTACGAGATTAGCTTTCCTCTCGTGGCTATTCCCACGTGGAATTTCACTCTTTCGCATGGTGATTTCCAAAAATCTCTCTAAGAGCTCTACTACACTTCTTAAGAAAACTTCATACCTAATTTTAACTTTCTAAGCTTAGGAGTTTCGGTTGTGCGATATTCACCAGTCAGTCACTCAGTTACGAAAGAGTTTTATATACATATGTATATTGATATTGATGATTTATAACTACACAATTTATTATCTTGCCAGACAATCGTTTCGGTGTGTTTTTATTACATTTTGGTTTCCCTTGACAGCGATGGATAACGTTAACCATAGCTATGGTTGAGTAAAGCTTTTATAGACTAACCACCAAACCGCAGCGAGTATAATACGGCGCACTGAATTCCGTTTTGTGGCGAGACCTAGTTTAGTTCAGAAAGTTTGGCTCAGTCGATAAAAGAGACTACGATTACCCTATTTTATTACGAATTCCGTGGTTAATCCACACTAATCTATTACAAGGTAAAGTTTGTTTATTTGTGAACAGTAATCTCTGAAACTACTGGACAAATTCGAATCATCCCTTCGCTAATAGGAAGCTACGTTATTTCAGATTAAGTTAAGCTTGTTAAACTTGTTGTGTCGGGAAATAGCCGGCAGACCACGGACAATATTTAAATGTTATTGCAGTTTTGTTAGTGCTGGTTTTTAAGTTTTATTTCATAAAATACACTTTATACAAATAACATCTACACGAACAATTATGTAAAACGATTCATTTTGCTTTTTTAGGTCATTACCCCTTTCTTGTATTTACATACGTTTAACATAACATTAATTCCACCATGCTTTAAAGCCAACTGCAATATTATTATTTGAAACAGAATCAAGTAATAGTAAGTCAGTTGCAGTAAGTCTTGCGCCCAATGAGTTGGCACCCTGCCCGTCCTTAGCCTGCGACGATCATAAAACTAACATGTTACATTGTTGTTGTATGCCTCCGAGGACCCTCTTGACTTAAGATCTTATTTCTACAAAGAAAATAGCGAGAAAACTTCACAAGAAAGGTAAGAGGAACTCAGTTTGTTTGGAATTGAAGAAGAAAAATCAACTGAGTGGTTCAGATGGAACATCGCAAACCACTTGCGCTTTATTGAGTTGATATTGGCAATTTTAATATTGAAATGAAACACGTATGCAAAAGAAGTATTTTTTCAAGTAAATTCATATCTCAAATACTTCCCACGGCAGTATTTAATGTACTTGCCCTCATTCATGTTGCTATATTTGCTCTCTGCTTCGTACTATGAACTTCCACCACGTAGATGCAATCGATCTCCTCTACGGTCAATCAGGCACCGGTCTTAATTAACAGACTGCCGTAGTCCACTGCAGTTTAGGATACAAACTACTCCTACGGGAGTACGCCTGAATTGGCAGTAGATTAGAGATCACGCTAAGTATAAAATACGCAATTGGACGGTTTCCCCTGTTCTCCAGATAATCCCTAAAAGCGCCTAGAACAGCAATCCCGTCGAGATCTATTCCGAGACTCGGAAACGGAATTGCAAAAGCGAACATTACTAGCAATTACAATAAATTAATTGCCTCAGTAAATTTGAGCTTAAAACGCCACGCTGTTAAAATATTTCAAAGATAAAACGTTTTCGGATACCTATCCGTTATAATATCGTAATCACGATAAAAGCCTACAGTCTTTTTGTACAAAAATTATGTAAATATCCGTTGAGTAAACGTAAATTGAATTAATTTAGATCATCCATCAAAGTATCTTGAAGAACGCGAATTATTACTTACGAGTATTCTGGCCTAAGAAAAACCTCTCCTCTCTAGACATGGAGGTATTTTAATGTCTTTCTTAATTCTGTCGTTGAAGACAATGACAAATTGCTGTTTAAAAATGTATGAGTGTAGACATTGTTTGTTTCTATTATAAGCTATTGAAAGCTTCAAGAACAACAAACACAATTGTAAAGGTTATTTATTACACTTGTTAATTAAGTTTACAAAAATACTCTTGTATAAAAATCGAGATAATTATCGAAACAATTGAACTTGAAAGATTAAACAAACAAAAGAATAACCATTTTTAATTGCGTCCCCTTATTTTCATTTCTATAAGTTGAGTGTTTTGTACGAAATGAAAAAAGTTTCATTGTGTTAACCCCCGGCGTCACATTTCAACAATACTTGACTTTGTAAGGTCGCGCAGTTTTCTATTTACTAAGGCGCAATATGACTTTCATTTTCCACTTATTTGTGATATTTTGACTCGGTTACGAAAAACAGTATTTGTTATACGAATTGTTGTATGAATATTAGTTTTCATGTTGAACTTTATTTATCTAGCAACATTAAGTTTTGATTTAATTTGAATACTATAACGTCTAGACATAAAGTAAACAAATATGACGGAGAACATTCAATTACAGGTACGTTCTATGAAATAGACGTCCATTTTCATATTCTGTATAGGCTTATGAATATATCAACTTTTACTAGGGATTTTTCTACATACATTTAGCTGAACAGAGAAAATGCATCTATACTTATTAATATTATAAAGCTGAAAAGTTTGTTTGTTTGATTGTTTGTTTGTTTGTTTGTTTGTTTGTTTGTTTGTTTGTTTGTTTGAACGCGTTAATCTCAGATACTACTGGTCCGATTTGAAAAATTATTTCAGTGTTAGATAGTCCATTTATCGAGGAAGGTTATAGGCTATATATCATCACGCTACTACCAATAGGAGCAGAGTACCAGTGAAAAATGTTACAAAAACGGGGAAAATTTTTAACGCTTATGTGACGCAAGCGAAGTTGCGCGGGTCAGCTAGTTACGAATATGTAGATAACAGCTAAAGCTTAGTCTCAATAATTGTAAGTTACTTTCAAACTTCTTTAAGAATCTTCTACTTATCGGAAGCGGATCATAAAATATGATATTGCTTTCTTTTCTTTTAAAACTATCTTAAAGCACTTTTCTTTATTGCATACTTTATGCACATGATGAGAAGATAATCTCTGAAATATAGTTTTATAAGTTCATGTTAGATTTCTTGCATATATTTTTCTTTAAGTCGCAAAATTACTTGCCAATCACGCGTGGCCTAGTATCCACTTCTTGTGATTATCCCACGTTAGATGACGCATTTTCTTTTCAAAAACATGCTGTTCGGGGGATTTCTTTAGATCTCTTCGATGATTGGACAGATCCATAGATAGAGACATACCTAAACCTTCTAAGAGCTATTTCGTACTGGCGGCTCGAATGTTTGAAGCTCCCTAGATATGACGTGTCTTTCAAAATAAAACATTGCTTTAAGGTACTGTCGAGTATCGAAAATTTGACATTTATAATGTACTGCCAAAATAGTTCCTACGACGCCCGTCAGTAGCGCTGATCAGATTTTCATATAAAATTTCTCGATAACAAGCCGGTTGTCGGTAGTCGATAGTAGTAGAGAATCAAGCTACTGAACGCAAACACCTCTAGACCGATTTATGACATGCCTTCCGAAATACAAAATTTCTTTATAAAAGTATCACTAACCGCCCCCACATTTTTTAGACTCACCACACAAGCACAATAAATGCAACACTACAACGTTTCCTCAAACCTGTACATCAGTCAACTCAATATCGAAACATCACATTTTATATTTTAACACCTACACAAACCATTACACAATCCTTTGACGTTCCTTCTTGTTATCAATAAAGGAATCCAATTTTCGTGGAGTCAGTTGCTTCGAGACACGGTAACAAAACTGACACGCCGTTACGTGACTCCACCTTCAACTTACTTCCTATATAATACTTCACATGTTATAAAAAGGTGTTGCGATAACTGGCCCTTATTTCTTTGTTCTTCGGAAAAAGGTCCCTTCGATTTTCCGTAATAGAAAGTTGAGTTTTTTATTTATGTTTTCTTTGGAGGTATTCAAAAGTGTACTTAGTGTGCTGGGCGTTGGGCAAATTCAGAAAATCACGTATTTTAATCTTTTCTAATTTCTACCAAACAAACGATGTTTTCGTTTCTGACTGTTTATACCTATGCATGTTCCAAGAACATAAATACAGCTGTTTTACTAGAAATTATTAAACATTTCTTCCAGTATAAAATTACGCCCGAATTACCACAAGTGCAACTTACAATAATAATTAATGGTTCTAAATAATTGCAAAAAATAAGTATAACACGCGCAGTTTAGTAGGTCGCACGTAATGTATAAGAAATAAACATTAAAAGTAAATAAAAGCCAGCTAGGAAAACCTCAACCGTGGAATGTTCCCACTTGTTCTATTAAAACGCAGCCTTAATAAATGACTTGTTCAACCGAGTAACCTTTGATACTCGTACTTACTCGTATAATGTAATAAACAGTACTATATTTATCTGTTAACTAGCTGACTCGCGCAACTTCGCTTGCGTCAAATTTTTCCCCGTCTTTGTAACATTTTTTACTGGTACTCTGCTCCTATTGGTCGTAGCGTGATGAAATATAGCCGATAGCCTTCCTCGATAAATGGGCTATCTAACACTGAAATATTTTTTTCAAATCGGACCCGTAGTTCTTGAGATTAGCATGATTCAAACGAACAAACAAACTCTTCAGCTTTATAATATTAGTATAGATAATACACGTGGCTCAATCTCGGCGTATTACAGAGACCTAAATTGCTTTTTTTCTCTGTGTAATACCGGCAGCTTCGAACCAGGGATTACGCAAAGGCGACCTTTTGCTCTGGGCGATATTTTCCGCCCCAGCTTTTTACCCCTAGTGCTTTAGACATTTTTCTTTCCTTTGCGATATAAAACAGCACGCTTTGTACACGATGAAACAAATTTTTCGTCTAAGATAAATAATGAATACATTTTATATAAATTTTCTGTAACAACACAATTTGAATATTACTCGAATGTTATTATAATATTAATTTACATAATTATGTTTTTGCGTAATGAATGTTAACGAACAGAAAATTATTTCATATAATAATAATTACTCTCGTATCAACCTTATCATGTGGGGCTAATTGCTCATTAGGGATGTGCTTTTAACTTGCCCTTCGCGTTTCACTGCAAATGTAATGAGATATCTGACGCTTACAGACATCGCTTACTTCAAGCTTTTAGCTTCCATCGGTAGCTTTAACCAACTGTAATGTGATGTTAATCCTGACCCAATTAATGCAATGTTGAAAATGAATTTATCGTAAAACTTATAATACTTTACTCAAGGGTTCGTATCAAAGATCATAATTCACTGAAACTATCGCCTTACGTCTACCGATATTAGAATTGGCAGTTCCACGAAGCCAGAGAAAAGGTACCCGTATATTAGAACCAATCTAATCTGCAGCTCTCCGGTGGTATTAAAAAGGCTTCGCTGCCATTGGCGCTTTGAAATCCTGGGCTCGCCTCGATGCCCAGGTCGCCTCCTGACTTTTCTATTAAAAACTTTTAATTAAAATGTAGGCTAAACCTCGAACTTAACGATAAGACAAAGAAACGTTACTTATTGTCGCAGATACTTGAATATTGTATCAGTAGACTGTTTGCTGCCATGTTATCCCAAACTAATACAGTAACTGGATTGGTCTGGGTTATTTACCTCAACGATAAATTACTCAACTTATTCCAAGAAATTTCGTCTCTATTGAGGATAACACGGGAAAATTCCATCAATATAAAAATATGTATTAAGATGTAGATAATGTGTACTGAAGCTATAAGAATAACATTTGAGACTACTTTTAGAAGACACGAAAACAATTGACACTCACGGGACACATCTTGAAACTTTATCAGCGGGCTTATCACGTATCTCAGTTGACAACTAGTGTACGCCAAATTGATGGTCACTATTCAGTACATTGCTACTTTGACGTAACGTGTTAATCACTATAATCTAAGTGAGAAAACAATGTACAGCATAGTGGCTTTCAAACATTTGTCAACTGAGATACGTGATAGCCCCTCAGAGTATATTTACACATCACTGCATTGCCGAAGTAAATATGAGGATCCAAAAATACTCCATTGGTGCTACGCTTTATTCAGTAGCTTTTAATTAGAAACAAAATCTTATAAATGAAGTATTCTAAATACATATTAATTTGTCTCGAGAATATCAAAGCACGTCATTTGACTTGGCAATTAATATACGTTATATTTCTTTTGACAAATCTGTACATAGAGAATTTACGAAATGAGGTCAAGGACATAATTAAGTGTTAATTAATTTATGTTTATTACGGTATTAAAGCAAACATTTCACCTACAAAAGTTTTCGCTGACAGCTCTTTGACTTATTTACTTTTAAGGGGTTTTTGTGACTGAACACCCCAATATAAACTCACCCTCACCATAATTTCAATTCAATTTGTGAGGCGATTTTGTACTTTTTCAATTATAGACAACTGGCAACCTATCAACAAATTTTGTATCAAAACTGTAGCGTGGTTCCCTACAATCGGTGCTATTGAGTATAGAGAGTTTAACATTTAAAATGTGCTTGAAAAAGAGTTCCTACGATGTCCACTAGAGGCGCAGATACTATTTTCATACAAAATTTGCCGATAGCTAGCCGGTTATCGACATTCGATAGTGGTAGAGAATCGCGCAATTGATCAGCGCTTTTCCCTCTTATTTTAGAACATATTTATGTTATGAACATCAATGTCAAACTGCCGATACTCGATAGTACCTACTGACTGTACAAATTTATGCTACGTCTCCTAGTCAATGACAAACACCGTAGACAGTATTTTATACTACGTATGAATATCTCACAATTTGTGCGGATGGGTGTAAGTCTTCTTTGAGTGAGAGCGCCAGTGATTGTGTCACCTTCCCTCAGTAGGTGTTATTACACGCAGAGGTAGACATTAATCTCTTGAACAAATATAAGGCGCTGTTGCCATCTGCCTGGCGGTTTTCACCCAACACTCCCAAACGTAGGTATTCTCTAGTGTTTGCTTATACGAGGGGCGGCTAATTGATTTAATTTCGCGGTAGATTTTTTGGTTTGCTCCTCCCCGGGTGAAAATAATTTGATAAAGTAATTTAAATTTACCAAGTTATAAATATGCGTAAGGACTAAATATAAATTATGAACTTTCCTGAAATGTTTTTAAAACATTTTTACAAAAGTTAAATTTATAGTAAAGCACATTTAAAGTAAATAATATTCTTCCTTCTACTACGGAGATTGAGTAAGCACAGTCGTATTGTTCGGCTCCACACGCAAAACTTCAACCGTCACTAATGCATTGCATATTGATAACATTATCACAAAAATATAACTCGTACGTCAGAAATGCACGATCATGGTGACGGTACATCTGTGTCACACACAATTAGGTGCTTTTAAACTCAGCCGGATAAAAATGTCCGATTTTCCACGCGCACTACCGTGGAACATTCGCACATTGTCAACTGAGGGTTACACAAAGGGAAAGCTGACGCGGCGGGTGTCTATTATTTATCATAACCCATCAATTCGTTCCGCAGTCTGATGAATGCGGGCCGCGCCGCAACCGCACCGATATGCACATAACCGACCATTTAATTGTCCTCCTCGTTTATTTTAATACACGGATATGCTTGAAATTGCTATACCGTGTCAATTTTGCGCCGGTTTTGTTACACTTTTTGCAAATATAATCAATGCACGCTTTCAGGGGTTGAATGGATATAAAAACTTTATTTGTTAAATATTTTTTATGGGCCATGCGTATTCGTAATGCCATTCGTAATGCAATTCGCCATGTGAGATTTTAGTTAACGTTATGATTTGTTTACTAACACCACATAAAGCTGTGCCGGCGGATATAATATATTCCTACAAATAAAGAGTGTGTAGGCGTTCGATTTTTGTATCATTTGTAGACACGTCGCTCAAAAACTGATTTCAATAAGATTTCCTCCGATTCAATTGGCGCGGTCCCGGTACGGAGGTACGGATGGAGGCCGCCTGGGAATTGGGCAGCAAACGGTCTAATCCCGAAGTTTACATGAACGAATCTGTGGGCCAAAGCTAATTTGTAATAAGTACGTCGAAATGTTTTTCCTACGAATCGTATTTGCGGTTTTCCGGTATCCTCCCTCGTAATTACCGAACCCAATTGTTATTCCTGCCATAATAATAAATCAGGGTATGTTTTTTAAAAGTAATCCTATAAAAATATGCCGTTTCATTTTACGACAACATAACTTGGTAAAGTTGAATTTTCATTTTGGTAACTGACGAACTTTTCCTCTGTTAAACCGTGGCGGTCATTAAACTTTTGAAAAATCGGGTGTGGCGTTAGCTGGAGCCGAGCTGTATGCAGCGACCTCTAATAGGATTTGGGAACTCGTGACAAGTGATATTTATTAGCGCACCCATATTGTTGTTGGTGATAAATGTGCTCCCATTATGGCACTACCTCTACACCTGACATGGAATTTCATTTAAAGAAGGAGCCTCCCATATTGCTCCGTTCCACTTGCTAATTTTGTTAGGGCATGAATCATGTTTATGAGACAGCTACATTTTTGTGCGTGTTACGCTGTGCTCTATAAAACTGATTTATTTATTTATCATACGCAAATATCTTGTGTGGCGCCTATACATTAGTATTGGCAATTTATTGACGCTATTATTCACTCTACGAATATTTTTTGCGTCAATTCAGTTACATTAATCATAGTGGTTATTCGATAATGGTGTGAGCTAATTTGCTACTTCTCGACTCGGTTTTACAAATAAGGGAACATGGTAAAAAGTCACGGTATCTACATAAAATATGAACCCCATTTTGATCAAATTCGGGCTTTATCTACCTGGGGACTGCGGGCTCGTGGGGTTGCCCCGAGGTGCTTTGGGCAGCACTCTATAGGTACATTATTAATAATCCTTTCAAAATAAAGAAATCCTATCACGATTCACATTTTTCTATTCATTTTTAAGGGGGCGCGTGACCAAATTCCGTAATACAGTAACTAGAGGAAAAACAAGCTGATCGTTTTATTATTCATTTAAATAATGCTATATTAATGTAGCATTACATTAAAGCCACATAAGTTTGGCAACAAAGAGGCCATCGCCGGCGTCTCGGGGGTGTCGTAAGAGGCAACTAAGACTGTCAGCCAAATGGCCAACAACATCCTTGTTACTAAGAGCTTATTTTGATACGTCACCGCACCGAGGTCATGTTACTGTAAAGTAGAAACATTCAGCCAATATTTTACATGAAACTTCTTATACCTTATTGTGTTTAAAGTTTTATTCTGATGTCATATGCGACTGAAATTAACGGTAAAAGATACTGTATCAGCTAAGAAAGAGCTATATAGTTAAACGAAAATAAAATAAAGTATTGCCACAAATTGCAGTATGAGTAGACAATAGATTGCAGAAGCATACAGTGATTAATAGTGACATAAAGCCTTACAATTTGTTCGAACAACTTGGGCCTTCGCCGATAAATGTTGATCGAGTCGCTTCGATAGTCCAAAATTCCAACCGGCATGTTCGAACGTTCCTTTATATTGCTTTCCCAAATACATATAGCAAGCAACGAGCTTGCCAAATGCATGGCCGTTCAACCAATTGTTTTCCTCGTGTGATTGTACGCACCTACCTCTCTCATATTTTGACCCACCTCTCTGAATAACTAACATGTTTTACTTGTCTTCGCGTTATTCCTGTTTATTTTATATCAGAAAATATTGTCCTGTCTCAAAACACTCGGAAGTCGCATTAAATTTTAACAAACGTTTCGACTTTAAATGACTCCCCAAGGTTTCCAAGATAATGAATAAAAAAACTTTTAACACATTTCTTTCAATTATACAACTGGAGTGAAAACATGAGCGCCATCTTTATTTCTTATTAAAATTTTAAATGACATTTTATTTTCTTTTGAAAGTCTAATTAACAAGTCACAGAAACATTCTTTTCGGAGATGAAAAGCCTGTAGAGAGCATCTAATTATGTCGTTACAATATTTTTAATTACATGCCGGTGACATTTAATTAACATTTCACATATTGAGCAATTTCTTCTTTATTTACGCAACCTACTTTTGATGATGATATTTATGAAGATACAATAATAATTGGCAGCCGTTCAGATTCAAGTGACGCTGTTAACTTCACCGACAGAGTAAATGAAAGTATAATTATTAAAATAAATACGGAGCGGACGGGAGGAATGTGGTTCTTTTACAGCGACAATATAATATAACTTTACACCTCTTGTGAAATTTATTTTATTAAAATAGCTGTCATATTAAACTGAATTAAGTTAGCCATGACTTATTTCCAAAAAATACCTAATAGTCAATGTTATTTAACGCATAATAACCCATTGACGTACCCAATCTATTGATTCGATTCAGTCGGAATTTTTCAAGAGATTGACTACTCTGTGTTCAAATCTAAGGATATAAGCACGCTAGGAACGCTGATTATAGTTTCATACAACATTAATCGATGACTTTTCAATATTCTACAGACAATACTAGAAGGAACTCGCCACTTTCGTATCATTACTAAGACATTTACTTATCTCCATACTAAAATGCTGCATATTTGTCCACAGGAACAGTCTCACAAATCGTACCGTCCGCTGACGGTGCTGACCTTCAGATGGAACTACGCGATCCACGGCCTGCAGCCGGCTGGCTACCACCTCGTCAACTTGCTGCTCCACGCGCTCGTCTCACTACTGTACTACAGGTACGAATGATAATTATTAACTATTTATGTGTATGTCCAAATATGGCTTGAAATACCCATAACTTGAATTAAGTAAAAATATTATTTGTTGAAGTACAAGATATAACTGTCAGATTTGTTGCCTGTACCGCAATTCTCTACAGTCGGTACTGTAGAGAATCGAGAGGTTGACATTTAAAATTGATTGCCAAAATAGTTCGTACGGAGCCCGGAAAAGGCGCTTAACAGATTTTTTTCTCGATAGCTAACCGGTGTTCCTTGGTCAATAGTAGTAGAGAATCGAGCTTCTGATTAAAGTTATCTGACGGCAGAAATATTGTAAACAAGCATTATTCTTCGACGACCAGCTAACAACGACTAGCTATATATCGCTAGTAACAAAATCATTAAGAATACTGATCACTATCTAATGAGTTTCAAAAGCTATCTATTAACTAAGCAGGATAAGAACCCAAGTTGTCCAGTAGATCTATATCGACATATCTCGGATCCCTTCGCAGTACCTAAACACTGTTCCGTGTAGTAGGCACCATCGGGACTGAACATTAAACAATCCTGCAGTTAGCACCTAGAGACCGGTTGCTCAACACACTGCACAAATCTAGGGGCTTCCAAACGTAGCTCTGTGTGTGGTTAAGATTAACAAACTCAGCAGTGCTGTGCTTCAGTGCTGTAGGCATACAGTATTTGTATCTAAGTTGTACTGTGTTTTACGTATTTTATAAGTATCATTTCGATATGTTTAAAAGGAAACACAATTAATTGCTACACTTAATAAAAATGAGAAGATACAAATAACAATACATCACCGTTTTCATTGCGGAGTACTCATTCACGGATAAAGTGAAAGACTAAAAAAAACTCAACACCTAAAAGAAATAAAAAAGTAATAATATAAAAGCAAGTAAGCGAATCTGCGCGCAGCAGCCTGGACACAATATGCAAGTTTTTGCAAAAAGTTTAAGCGTCTACAATAGGTGTCGACAAAGCTATGTCCCACAACATGGCCGACATCAAAAATAGACAAGTGTGCATGCATAATGTACCAGAGATCCAATTAAACATGCGCTGTAACGCTGAATCGTGTACCAACTAATTATGTGCATGACCGTCGAGATTTCCTGCCTCATTTTCATACTACCAAAACTTTGTTCGCTCTAACTTTTTGTTTTATAGTGCGAACAAATCCCAACTTTTGATTGTATAACTGAAAATCGGCAGCGCAGCCTAACTCTGATCTCGTTAAAACTCCAATGACTTTACCACCTAAATGGGATTGATTAAAGAACCCAGGAAAGCTTAATTGGATGAGAAGAGCGCTATAGAACCGGCGGCCTTTCGAATCTTAAGTCTGCTTAAATGATTATTAATTTTATTTACCTTGGACGCAATGTAAATTGTTATCATTATATCGGGTATATAAATGTTATCTTTGTCTGTGTTTTCGGGATCCTGAATAATTAGATTCCGAACTGTGTATTCGGGTGTCCGAAAATTAATTGTTGTTATTCCATAATATTGGCACAGCAACAAATTGTTATTCCGTTAATAAAGAGCGTGAGAAATCGATCATTTGGACAGTGAGTCTTAAATACCACCACTGTACATAGTACATAGAATATACATCTAGTAGGTATTATCTTCTGGTTGTGTTTACTTAATAACCAATTGATGAATATAAATCGAACCGACTGTCCAATCAGTAGTGACCTGCATCGTTAACCCTTAATTGATAATTGAATAGGGAAACTTTTAATTGTTAGGACTCAATAATCCAGCTGTGAGTCGGAGCAGACGGCGAACGTTTAATTATTCAGTACAATATAACGCCGATCGACTGCTTTGGGTTGTTTATGCCACCGTCGAGTGAGTTTTAATTTATTTTTACGCCCTGCAAAATTGAGTTAACGCGCTTGCACTGCGGGTGAAAGAAAGGGTGGATGTTGTGAATCCCGCCTCGTGTCGAGCTTTTCATTTTGCAAGGTTGCGTGCTCGTTATCATCCCTCGCAAATTGTACACGCACTGCTCCACACCGCTGACGTACGGCTCTGATTGAGACAGCGGATTCCTTTTCTCCTTGTATATATTTTTCACACGAAATATCAGTTTCGGATCACGCCTACGTGAATAGTGCTGTGTTAACGATCTCACTGAATATAGTGAATATGCATCGTATAACACATTCCAGTAGAAATAATGGTGGTGGTATCACATAAAGTTACGTTAAGTTAACAACACCTAGGTGGCAGTAGGTGGCATATGCTAGTGGCGACCCAGTTTCCTCGTGTGTACTAATATAATCGTGGTCGAAGTGATTGTAGTGAACACCGAGAACCGAAGAAACGAAATGACCTCACGTTAAGATCGCATGAAACTTCATTATGGCGCTGAAACACGAATGTAAATGAGCGTTGTATACATTTCATTCGGTTTTGTTATTACTTTGAAAATTGAAGTTGTAATAGGACGCCAGTGTTGCCATTAATAAGTAGTTACAATTTGGGTCATCCGTGCAACGCTGGCAACTGTTCCAGTTAAGCCAGTTTTAATCAGGCAGGCGTGCGCCCGATCCCCTTAGTTACTGCTAATTACGGATACTTGGTGTCCACCGCGAACTTAGCCCGGCTTATGCTCAATATCCAATTTGCCAGCATAATCCTATTAACGATTTTCGAGCTCTCATTATTATTCTAGTGAGGCGGACGTAGTTACAGAACATAGTTGTGGTGGCCGATTTGTACATACATATGTATTTACAACTTCCCTTTGATAACAAACCTATATAAACGATTCGATAACAAACTTCAAGTGAAAGGAAAACTTTCAGCCCATGTTTGCGGCGAATCCACACTTTTTGATGGTTGGCTTTCGTGCAAAACTGTTCTCGGCATATTTAAAGTGTAGTAAATAGCGAAGTTGCCGCACACAAATATAACATTTGTACGCTATTTACGAACCTAGAATTGTTCCATCTGAAGTGTTACCTACATTCCAAAAATATTCTACGGATCTTTACATTACGGCGGGGCTGCAAATATCGTCGGTATTTCTATTCGGCTCGGCGAGGATAGGCGAGTACGGCCTCGCGAGTAGAGCACTACTGTCTATTTCCCTTAACAGTGCTTTGGAGGTGTTAATATTCACACGCAAATGAGTCATTCACAGTCAACAATAACCTGGCAACTGAGCACGAATATCACTCTAATCTGCTAAATTGTAAGCCGACTTGAGCCATTTCCCAGTTATTTAATACAAACCCGACAGACGTAATGCCACACGAGCTAGTACGTTTGTGTGACGACGACAACAACTTGTTTACGCCACTCAAAAGTTTTTAATGTGCTTAGTGCCGAGCTCACTCCAATCATATTAGAGTATCAGGCGGAAATTTTAGGCTCCCACATTATTTGCAACTCGAAAATGTTCAACTTCAAACTTATAATGGAATTACTTTCGAATTCATGGCTCGCTGCCGTTTGCATGCGGAAACCCTAATTTGAAAGTAATGCATGTTGTAATATATAACTTCTTGCGTTACCTGTGTTACGGACATCGCGGATGCTACACACGTACACAAAGAAGCACAATTGTAGCAAGCTCGCACGGGCAGAGCAGAGAACGACTAAATGAGATCAGTAATATCTATTTGGTAACAGTACACCAGAGTAATAACGGACAAAAACAACCTGTTTACAGTTAATAACGCTGATATTAATTAATTAAATATCTCTAAAAGTAAGTTACAAGTAACCGTTAAACTCTCGGCGGAATAATAACCGAAGCAACTCGAGCCCAAGCAACGGAATAGGCAAACAAGAGAATTTGTTACGTAAGACACGAAGCTGTTGGGGCCATTCATAACGTAATGAAGCGAAACACGCAGCGAGAGGCCGCCCCAAACTTTTTACCGCAGAGTTAAATTAGTTTTTCATAGTCCCCGCACATCTCTGACGTCATATAGTTAGTCACGAGCCTTTGTCTTATCCTCCGTGCGAGTCATTAATTACGTTTAGTAATTAATTTACTCGTAATGCGAGAGTATCGTTATTCAGAAATAATTAAGTCATTTATTAATTAAAACTCCCTGGATGGTTAATTACGGTACGTATGTGCTGTTGCGGCCGGATCGTCCTAATAACTGTGGCTGAATGGAAAATAAATGGTTCAGCGAAACAGTGAACGCAGGGTGGAAGTGGAAATGTAATCAAACACATGGAAGGACAAAAAAGTTTATCTAACAGGATCTCCCCATTTGACAAACCGTAAAAAACGCTTCTACGTTTCGCGGTTGTTCACATTTGCATACGCATATTTGCTTTTACACAGTTTTATTAACTCAGAAACGGTTTAGTGTGATAAATGTATTCACACTTATACCACCCTGGAGGATAGGCAGAGCGTTGTTTAATCAACTTGGCAGCCATGTTTAATTCTTTCACATGTTTTCCGCGTGTATGACACGACAAATGGAATATTTTATGCACATATATTTTGAGCTCCACATTGAATGTTACAGTTGTTACACAGAAAGTTATAAGCCGCAGGTTGCTCGCAGGATACTTACCGAAAGTTGTTCGTTTAATATGGGTTGCGGTACCTTTATACAGGAAGTAACTAATTCATATATTCGTAGGAAGGAACGTGACGTCACTTGGCCCATTACCTACCTCACGAAGTCATACGACGCACATAAATCGCTAACTCAGATATAAAACTAAGAAGAAACAAAAGCGCGCAATAAATAGAAAAATATAAGAGTAGTAAAAATTATATGACGAGAGTAAAGTGCCGTGACGATTTGCGATCCCCCGGGTTCCATTACTGGGTACATACTTTTATTGCTGCTCCGTATTTTTCTTTTACAACGTACGTGCAAACGTGGTTTAGCGACATAGGCAATGAATACATTATGCCTATTTGATTGATTGCGATGCGGTTACATGGAATGGTAGCCGCCGGCTCTGTTACCAATTAGTTCAATATCAGGGTCACTAACACGTGACTGTAGCGATTTGGCGCTACAATGACGTATGCTTTGCTTAATTATTAAAGACATAAAGTCTATTTATAGCGCAGGTTTGAAACTGTTTTCAATAGCACGATTCTGGACAGTGGTACTTTCGGGTATCGAGAGTTTGACATTTAAAATGTACTGTCAAAATAGTTTCTAAGACGCCCGCTGGAGGCACTGAACCGATTGTCATACAGCATTTTTGGATAGCTAGCCGGTTGTCGGTAGTCGATAGTGGTAGAGAATCGAGCTACAGATCATACATGTATAGTGCAACAAGAGTACAAAACTTTTTGTACGTCACTTGCGTATTTCCACGAGCACCGAGAATCCGTCAGACGCCTTCTAGATTTTTTACATAATGTTACTTTCGAGACTAAGATAAATGGGGTGTTATTCTAGCACTTCATTTGTCAAAAGCGGATGAAGGGTGTACGAGAAAATGATGAACATTCACTTTTTCCGTGTATCTGTCGTTAATTTGAATTTTCCGGAGTGTTACTTGCAAACAGCCTTGATGACAAATTATATATGATCATATATCATTTCTCCGAAACATCCAGTATCTCGGTGAAGAGCACATTTAACTAAATAATAGACATATGACTACAACGCTGTTGTTATCGATAATGCGTTAGAAAAAGTATTTTCTTAACAACATATCAATGTCTGTAAAATATAACTGAAACCTCTTCCAAAAATAATTTATGATAAACGTGTATTTGTTCGTAACATTGTCTTATAAACATCCCTTTTTATTTTGACCTTTCTCATTTATTCAATTTGACTAAAAATGAAGGGCCGGTGTTACACGAGCCAAAATGTTTCTTCTCAAAATATACACATCACTTGAAACCACAAATGACTGACATTTCGCCCCTTATCTTCAACACAAACATCCATAACATAACATGGAAAATATAAAACCCTTTTCACATCGCATTCCTTGAATAGCCGACCCACATTCAATGAAATATTCTAGGTGTTATCTTAATAAACAGTACCGTTCAATACCTAGGCTTTTCATAGCAGATAAAGAATTTCTCAATGTGCATTCGAAGCATGAGAGCTCTTTATGTAATCTAGCTTTTAATCTATTTCATACCTTCTTTGTTGTGGGGAATGTTTGCTTGGAATCCTTTCTTCAGTGGTTTAATAGTCTGGAGAGGAGCGGTCAATAAAGTTTTGTGTCTAGGACTTAGCAAAGACGAACTACAAAAGTGAAGGACTATTTTCGATTACAATCGTCATTCAGTTAGCTATCAAAAAAGACGAACAAAAATCTGACCAATAACCTCTAGCGGATACAGTAAGAACTAATTTGGAAGTGCATTATAAATTTCAAACTCTCGATAGTCGATAGCAGTGACTGTAGAATATCGCGCTAGGTTTAAATATATTTTATTTTTCGTAATAGTCATACTTATATTAATATACATATAGCAAAAATACACTTTTTTAAAATAATTACAACGTATTTAGACGAGGATAATGTGGCTACGAGATTATGTCAGTTGAATGGCTGTTACAAAGGGCTGGTGGACCACCATCCCGCCTGCCAAACGTGATAATTATGATCTACTGGGGTGTGCACTGTAGCGATGTAGGGAAGCCCTTGTTCTGTAGTACCAGCCGTTTAAATTATTTGATTGATATCGCCTTCTGAAATGTTCATTGATGTACAACAATATTTAGTATGGTTGAGTAAACATCTGTTTACGCATCAGAAAGTATGGCGAGTTTGGATATCATTCGAATTGAGAACAATTTTGCTTATTTGAGCTCTAGCACTACGTTCTTGTAGCATAATAGTCGAAATAAATATTTAGTCGAAATTAACATTTTATAAAATTTCTTTGACATGAGGCTTTGATTTTTCAGTCTATGGGCTTGTTATTCATATCGATATTAATATACACAAAAATTTTTGAATAGTTAAATGTTATTTTGACATCCTCACATTTCGCGTTTCGAAAAGTTTTATGCGTCACCAATTTTATTCTTGTTTTAGGTATAATTTGTAATTACTTGGAACAAAAATGTCTTTATTTTGATTAAGGAGTAAAATTAACCACAACGTGTATTTTAACGAAAACAGCTTCCAAGATGGCAGCGAAAGCAACATCGTTAGATTGTAAATTCAGAATATTAATTAATACGCCTAACTTAAGAATTAGGCCAAGTATCGACGCTCGCCTTTTGAGATAAAACACGAGATATATTTTAATAAAATTATATTTAAGACGGGTTTACTGCTTGCGTAGATGTTTCCTGGCGAGAATAACAAAATAAATTGAGGCGTAATATGGTACAATATCCATAATTTGATACTTATACAAGAAATTTATTTTTTAGATCAATACTTTGCGATAATCGGTTAAAAGCTGCGGGAAACAGAGTGTGCAGAATTCGAGTAATGGAAAATGATTATTATTAATATAAAAAGACATAAATCTCGTATTCGAACACAAAAACCAGTTACTGAGATTCCCATAATCTGAATCATCTATTCGTTAAATAGTCCGACAACTTAGTAAAAAGTCTTAGCATGCACGATTTATTCAGATTATTATGATCAATTCTGCCCTTATCCAAAAAAATAGGTGTATTAAACAGCCACCATCAGCTGCATAAGTATTATTGAAGTTCCAAAATTAGAGTTTTGTTCACCTCTGCCACTCGTGATCCTTGCATAAAAGAATCTCTACCAAGCTAGTCACAAAGATGTTATGAAAAGCCGAGACTAAACCCAGCCTGTTATTTCAGGCTCACATAAACAAGCTGTTTAAAGAACAAATTGCCGATGACACAGGGACATCAGAACTCCACGAATAACGCCGACTATTTGTAGAACGCGAAGCTTTTCAAACTTTTAATCCGAAGTGATGTAGCAGCCGTATTTAGGTGTACATTGAAAGTGTGAACGGTTCGTTACACGTTGAATGTTGACGTCAACTTGTTCGTACGAGGCTTGCACTTCGCTAACTTTAGCAACTAGGCACTGCGATCAAGTGGCTGTCCCAAAAATCTGTCGGAACATTTTCCATTTTTATAAAATGTGTAAAAAGTTTTCTTATTGATTTTAGTTTTCGCTAGCTGATCCGTGCAGCACCTTTTTCATGTAGTTTAAGCAGAATAAAATAAAAAAGGGGTTTAGGTTTCTTTAACTGATAAATTATACAAATCGATTAAGTTACTTAGTTGTAAAAGAGTAACAGACAATAATTAGACTTGCGCATTTGTGGTACAATGTATGTATAATTTATTAACAAACATGATAATATCACGATTAGCTTACTCATTACACATATAGTTAATATAGTACCTACAATCAACTAGTAAAACAACGATTCCAACATCAGATTTCAGGAGGAAAATCATCCACAGTTTACAAATAAATCCCGTCCCCTTTCATGCCACGAGATAATGTTTAGCTTTCAGAAATTCCAACAAGTGAAACCGTTGGTAATACACGTTTTCACACAAAACACAATACTATTGGGTTCTAAAAGGCTACTGTCAATCGCGATAGAACAAGAGAGCTTTAATTGAAGTTAAATTACTGGTGGGCAATGTTTTCACGATCGAATCTATACTAATATTATAAAGCTGAAGAGTTTGTATGTTTGTTTGAACGCGCTAATCTCAGAAACTACTGAACCGATTTGAAAAATTATTTCAGTGTTAGATAGCCCATTTATCGAGGAAGGCTATAGGCTATATATCATCACGCTACGACCAATAGGAGCACAGTACCAGTAAAAAATGTTACAAACGGGGAAAATTATGACCCATTCTCTCTTATGTGATGCAAGCGAAGCTGCGGGGGAGAGATAGTTACTTATAATCACTTTGATATGATTGTGGACATTTAATCGAAAATGCCGTTCTCGATTCACGGCACATCAATACTCCACTTAAATAAAATTACTATCGTTCACTACTGTTCTTGGAAACACACAATGTATACTTCGAGGAATACAAATTATTATAGTAATAAATAATTTTCGCAATTTTGCGCTCATTCCTGACATATGAATGTAACATACTAAATATATTTATTCAGATGCACGGGCAATACGTTAATTAATTGTTTAATTAATTGACTTGTTGTCTGTTTTCTGATTCGTGAAACTATGTACAAATTAAAAATATTATAATTTTCAGCGATCATTGCTACTGTTTTTAAATTATAAATGTATCGATACACAGGGTAATTATGTTATGATTTTAAACAATTAAAGATCGCACGCATGTTCATTATATTGTATGAGATATGTATATAACATGGGACGATGGTTGCATTCGTGATAAGATATCTATCTAATCCCACAAGTTTTAGTCAAGTTATAATCGACAAAAAAATCGCCAGTATTAATAGTATAAATTGAACCCATTAATGTCCCACTGCTGGGCAAGGGTCTCCTCCCGTAATGAGGGAGGGGTTAGGCCTTGAGTCCACCACGCTGGCCAAGTGCGGGTTGGGGACTTTGCATGCCCTCAATAAATGTATGAAACAAATTTTAGGCATGCAAGGTTTCCTCACGATGTTTTCCTTCACCGTTGGAGCATGTGATAATTATTTCTAATACACACATAACTTCGAAAAGTCATTGGTGTGTTGCCTCGGGTTCGAACCTGCGACCACTTGCGTGGGAGGTTGCAACTTATACCACTCGGCTATCAGTATTAATAGTAATATGAATAAAATTACAAATAAAAAATAGTACTTCATCACCGATATTTTACCCTCTAAATACCCTATCGAGAATAACTTCAAATAAATGTGTTTCTATTTAAGTTTTATTCAAAGGTATTTTATTCAAACTAAACTAATTGCTACAGGTTGATAGGTCTTAAAAACTTCAATCACGTAATTTAAAGTCGTTCAAGAGTGAAATTCATTTGCGAGTGAAGCACTGAAGTACTAGAAAAGTCATCAAGCAACATTATGGGGACCATTACATTCAGCTTTCTTTGAAAACGCCTTGACTTTTTACCGTACGAAGCAGATTGCTGAAATAAAATTCAATCTGAAATCTAATGCTTGGAATTCAAAGAAGTGAGTATCGTAATGTGACTTTCTTAGAAATGTTTAGACTGTGTCATTTAGTTTTCGGGGTAAAATTACACGATTAACACGTCAAATGACTGTGCGGTTGTTTGATAATAATCGTGTAGTTTCCTGGTATGACATCGTCAATCATGAATATGGAAAAGTAATTAATTAATTCTAGTTAATTCTTGATATTCACATATTTGTAGATACATGTTTTTGGTAAATACTCTAGACTCCTAGCGAAAACTTTGTATGACATTGAATGACAGACTAATTCTATTCAAATCCAAAAGTTTTCAGCTGATTTGAATTGTTTGAATCCGAACAAGCGCTCAATCTAATCGTGCAATCCTACCCTTGAAATTATAGTGGCTTTGTCGTAGATACTTTATATCTGCTACGACAGATCTACGTAAGTGCTACGCCGCGCCACGTAGCAGTCTGTAGCTACGCCTACGTCAGCGTCGAGACACGCGATCAAGAGGTGACATAATGTTAAAGAAGACATTGAAATCAATGTTTATTTACATCAATTTTGTTAAGAGTGATCCCTTATAAGGTCGTAAAGTCTTTAAAATCGCACACTGGTGATTTATAAATATATATTACATTTGAAATAAAGCGGCCACATACTTCACCGCCATTATTAAATAACTTTATCATAAATGAAACGGTTTGAAAACACTATTCTACGTTCAGTAACAAAGCGTAAAACTCACACATTCAAAGTTTTAGTCAAATTCATAAAAGTTAAAATAGAAAATACATGTAAATTTCCAACGCTTTGCTCGGTAACATTTTTGGCATGGAAGTTGACATTATTCACAGCAATTTTTCATATCTCTCTTATACAAGCCGATTATAAATTCAAATAAGTGGACCTTTTCGCCTGATACTTTGGCGCGATTTAGAGATTCAATTAATTTTTAATACGACTGGGACACAACTCGTTATAACAACATACATATTAATATTATGTTTTAAATTCACATTTAAATACTGTTTTGCGACAATACTTCGATGACGCAACTGTTTTAGGCCGGAATTCAAATCAAACTTTATAGGTAACTGAAGTGAAGTAATACCGCAATAGTTGGACGTATTATTATTCTGTTCATAACCATTTCTATTTATAGAATAGTGTTACTCAACCCCCTAGGCGCCTATATTCAACAACATTACCTCGTGAAGCTTTTATCATACAAATGAATAAACTTTTTACGGCTCCTTCCACTTAGTTACCTTAACGTTCACATGCGTTAAGTGTACAAGTATTTCCATTAAAAGTTTCCATATAAAATGGCGATAAACTATATCGTTACAATTACGAAACAAATAACTATCGCCGACGTCAAAAGCGTATCGATTCAGAGGAGCTCATTAGGTGCCCGCTTCGCGAACAAACTAGCCATAAATGTTTTTTCGCTAACTTCGCGAGAGATTTCGTCAGATTCACAAAAAGTCGCTAACGAGTGCCTTAATTCCGGCAGAAGTTAGCCGTCGGGAGCACCTTCGCCGCGTTACTCTCAATTAGTCGTTGTTCCACCTCTGCGGCAAAGTTGCGGCCGCACGCCGCACGCCGCCGCGGCGCCACTGGACAAACTTACCCAATTATTGTCATTCGACTTCCGCAGTTCACACAGTTACGACGTCCCTGCCCGAGTTATTTACTGCAACATGATAGCTCTGCAAGTGTACGAGATACTCCACACAATTTTAAAGTGTCGTTGATAATAGAGTTGACACTCCCCGGCGCCGCGGCGGTCCGTTCGTTATTACCTGTTCGTTCCCATTATAACTTTGTCGATTTCACAATCCGTGTTGCAACATTGTGTTTTTATATTGTACACGTATCTACATTATAATAATATGTACATACTCGAGCACCTCAGATTCCAATAACGTTCACGAGCAGCGTAATATCAATTAAACATTAACTAACAACAATTAACTGCTATCGTAAACAATGATTCGCTTTAAACAACATTGGTAATAAACACATACTTCCGTTTTAATTACAAGTCGGTTTCATCTGAAGGATCTTGACATTAATTCTGCCTCTGTATTTACAGGGACTTGATGTGATTGTTGCTCTAATTCAATTGCCGTCAATCGGGCTGTCAATGCGTTGGTCAATTTATGACATGTAATTTACTTTCCCTCGGAGGCATTACGTCTTGTCCCTTGTGATATTACTAAGTGACATTCGAACATTATTGTGACTGATTGGAATAAACCTTATTGTACTAATGTTAAAGTTTACTTTTGAACTTCAGCTGAGTTGAAGCTATGTATGTATAGTCTCGTAAATATTTAAATCGAATTGTATTCACAACATATGATAGGTAAAGAATCAATTCTGGATAACCTTGTAGATAAAATGACGAGATATTGTAGCATTAGTTGTTACACAAATTTAATATGTATGCTACAGCCTAACTCGAAGTACTAAGTACGTTTATTATTGTTTGTCTTCAAATATTCGTATTTTCCTTACAAAAGTAATAAAAATAAACTCATGTACTATTTACATTTGTTGTAGCACTAAAAATTAATTTATTCCGAACGGTGCGTGAACTTGTCGAAACATATCACAAAGATCGTTAATCCACGAACAAAGTGATTTCAAATCAAACTTTCTCGAACAGTGATTCGTTTGAAATAAGTCATTAAACTTTCACTTATAGAATAAAACATAAAAATCTATCTATTAAAAGTTGTACCGTCAGGTTTGCGTTGTGCGTGCCAAATGAAACCACAAAAGTTTCCACAACTCCCTGCTACTGATCCGATACAAATAGTGTAGAAATTCAACGAATTACTTCATTCTTAGTTTTAAAAGATTCTGTTTTGTGTTAAAGCCAATAGCCTCTTTTGCTATTCTACAGTACTTTTTGTAAGTTCAAAGTCTGTTTGCCTGAGAGCTTGTTGGCGACACAGTATTTTGTGTAAATCTTAACACACACTTGGTCATCGTGGTGGACTAATCTAACCAGTCATTAACAACTAGCAAAAATAAAAAAAAATTGCTTGCATCATTATCAGTGTCAATGGATTCCACCCATGAACTATTTTTCTTTTTAGTCAAGAATAACGTTGACCATTAAAAGCTCCATCATAACCACAGTTAACCTAACAGCCATTTGTAACCGAACCTCACTCGATCGCTAATAACGCATCAGACGGCTGTAAACAGCGAGTGGCCTACAAAAACATTGTAACTTAAGACTTCCCATCGGCTGTTTATCCTGACCTAGTTATTTTGTTACAGGGTGTGCGCGATGTTCCTGCCAGAGTTCGCAAGCTTCGTCGCGGCCATTTTATTCGCCGTGCATCCCATTCACACAGAAGCAGTAAGTGTGTTTTTATTATGACTCACGAAATGTGTCAACTTACTTAACTTTGGTAGTTGTAGTTAAACTATGTGCAAAACGTATTGTTTATATACTTCAGTTTTGAAAAGATTTTGTAGGTTTTGAACTTGTGAATATAAGTCAAACGCATTTTAAGTAGCATAAGTTCTTCAGTAGGAATTATCGAGTATTGAGAGTTTGACATTTAAAATGATCTGAAGAAATCGTTTCTACGGCACCCGCTAGGAGTGCTAAACAGGTTTTCATACAAAATTTGACTTAAGTCCATAGTAACAAAAAATCGCGGTAAAGCAGTCGTGTTTTAGAGGATATTATTCGATTAATATTGTTGTAATAAAACAATGTGTGACTAGCGTTCGTCAACGAACGCTTTCTCAGAACTAGATTCAGATGCTTATTGTATTATTTATGAACATAAGCGGAAGATAGATTATTTCGCTCTGTTAAACGGTTAGCAACTCGTTTCTAAGTAAAAGTGATTTTGCTTTCTATCATAACAATAACTACGGGGAGTTTAAAAAGATATAGGCATCACGTACATTAACCATGTCATTGCAAATTCCATAGGTTTGTAAGGACAGCTTTATAAAACATAACGTACATTTTCGAATTATAATATAATCAATCATTGTTACTCCGCTTGGGTGAACTTAAAAAAAGTATTCATGCGAAATGGGACAAACATGTTTTCATTTCCTGATCGCTTTGAAAAGCTTTAAAACTGATCCGACCAAATACGTCGTATCGGATAGCACTCGGTTAATATACATCCCAAATATTAAACGTTTTATATTCGAAATAACAACACGCTGTGTATGACAGTATCCGATGTGATTTGTTCGATTTCGGCCTTGCATTTTGTGCCACATCGACCTGTTTCGTGTGTTTTTAATTTGAAAATTGTAACTCTAAAATGAATGATAAACATCTGTAGCGCTATTTTCTATAGTCGGAACTATCGAGTATGGAGGTTTTGAATCAGTTCCTTCGGCACCCGCTAGAGGCACTGATCCGATTTTCATACAAATTTAAATTTTGATTCGATAGTCGATATAAAAAAAGGTTATTCGTACGATTTTGTCTATGAAGACTTTAGGCAACATGGAAGTCTTTAGCCAAATTTCTTTACATTTTGGAAGTCACCCAATAGTGCGATAGTGAAAGAAGATGATATATGCGTTAAATAAGCATAAATTCTCAGCCTTATACAAAATTATATTTATGGTTTTCAATACATTATGCTTAACAAAGCAAGCGGCAATGCAGTGCTCCAAAGCCGGAGATCATGCTTAAGCCATTAATCCTAGCCGCTGTCAGTTTGTGACGCAGACGGCTAGGATATAACAGAGATTTTATAAATGTTTATGAAACTCCATATTCATTTCCTCGAAATTTCCGACTGTGAATTAAATTCTGATATTTCTGAAAGTACCTGGGTATTTAAAAATATTAGATTTAATAAAGTTGTAATATCCGATTACTGATTGACCCAAAAAATATGTTCATTATTTAATTAATAGATCCGAATTGACCGCGATTTATAACTGAAGAAAACAAGTAGCATCGACGTTTTAAAATAGGATCCTCATTCTTCAGAGCTTTTCCTTAGACTATGAATTGTGCATATAAATTATTGTAAATTATAAATTCTGCTTGTTTGTAACTTGCGTATATTCTTATGTATCCATCTAAAATTCTTATTCTGTGGGTTCTAATAAAGTAAACAAAGTCTCTCGCTCTATACTTATCACTATATTAGCTTGAGTACATTGTGTACTTGTGCATTTTATGTGACGGCCACCGGTGCTAGGCCACTTTACACACGCTTTACGACGCCAATTCCTTCCGTGACAAGTACTCTTGTAGATGCTTGTACCATTGACTGCGAAACGTGGGAACGCTACATTTTGTTCACAAAGCATCCTTTTATTGAATTGAAACGATTTTATATCGATTTATAGCTTTATTTTGTTCCTTTCGTAGATTCAGTGTGACTTTAGAGTCGAGAGTTGGCTTAGATTTTGTCATAAGTCTTATCATATTAACTGTCAAAGATTGTCAGTTGCCTAACTAAAATCTGATGACGTTACTATTATTATAGGTGTACGGAAAGTGTCAGGCTTACTAACTACTGATTTGTGTCCGCTAAAACTTTGTGACTGGTTATTAAATGCTCAATTTAATCAAATTAAAATAAATGCTGGAAGTCCGTATGTAGGCATATATTTCCCTGTCAAGTCCCCATTAAGTTGTCTAGTCACACGGTAGGTCATCCTATTTATTCACGTAAATCGTTTCCAACAACTCGGTGTTAGGTGTAAAGTACTAGAAAATAATAGTAAACCATGCAGCAGTAGTTCACAATTGCACACGAGGTGTTTTATACACTAGCAGAAAAATATCGTAAAAATATCTATATCCCAAAAACTATTAAAGTCGTGAAACAACGAACTCGTAACTCGTAACTTATTCAAGTAGACATGGACAATGGAACAAATGTATTAGACCTGTGTTCATTGTAATTAATGTTCGATTTTTGGTGTGTGGTAACGATTAGTAACAAATGTGTTCTGTAGCGCGATTCTCTACTGTCGATACTATCGAGGATCAAAAGTTTGACATTTAAAATACTGCCAAAATAGTTCCTGTGACGCCCGCTAGGGGCGCTGATCAGATTTTCATACAAAGGTTCTCTATAGCAAGCCGGTTGTCGCTGGTCGATAGTGGTAGAGAATCGAGCTACGGTAGCAGCCTCCTGTACCACTTTACGTCACGCGTGGAGCGACATGCCAATTTTACGTCCAGTCAGCTGTAAACTTGACGATCTTTAAACTTCACCGTCGACGTGGCTCTTCCAATTAGAAGCACCCGTTTTTACTGTGTCGTATTTTATACGACATACGATTTACATTCCCGACAAACATAATATACTCCTCGTATTTTAAAACACGTACGATTTTGTATAAAATAAAATTGTACATTTTATTTCGGAGTCTGTAGTCGGCAAGATGTGTTTGTAGTGTGTACGCTATAATGAAGCAAAGAGAATGAGGCTCCTCGGCTCGGCCCCTGTAAGCCTTAACCATGTTTGCTATTTTTATAGACTGTGGTGCGGTCACCGCTATTTCAGCTGTCTTTACGGCGTCTTCTGGGCTCCCCTTTCTCTTTAGGTTTTTATTTGTAGAATAAATAAAAAATAAATAGTATAGGTAATCATTATAAAAAAAATTGTCACCATTACATTTTTGACGTATCTATACTAATCTATACTAATATTGTAAAGCTCAAGAGTTTGTTTGTTTGTTTGAACGCGCTAATCTCAGGAACTAATGGTCCGATTTGAAAAATTCTTTCAGTGTTAGATAGCCCATTTATCGAGGAAGGCTATAGGCTATATATCATCACGCTACGACCAATAGGAGCAGAGTACGAGTAAAAAATGTTTCAAAAACGGGGGAAATTTTGACGCATTCTCGTGACGCAAGCGAAGTTGCGCGGGTCAGCTAGTAACTAAGAATGCTGGTGTATTTAGAAGAATACCCATACAAATAAGATAATAAGAAAAAGTATGGGTTTTTTTTAAATTTCAATAGTAAAATTACCCGTTATTTGAAGTTTTAGAAGACTTTTTGACACTTATATAATAAATCTCATATTTTTCCATGGTTATCAAATAATGGGAAAGGAATTATGTATATGAGGAAAACAGGATATGGGTTACTACTGTTGTTGAATTTTGGTCAGAAAATAGACAAGGGTAGTTAAAATAGCTGCAGATAGCAAAAAAAATACGTAAAGTTCTCTACTGTCTTTGCATCCACACATTACCAGTATTTCTGTCAGTACCCAACATTTTAAATGCTGAAAAAGTCTGGACACAATGAATTGAATAATATTAATCACAAAGACAAGTAATATTATAGCTATTCCTCTTAAGTTGGCGTTTTATTCTACCTAAAGGAACAGAAATTGAGTCATTTTTGTTATGGACTTATTAATTTCATAAGGAGATTGTTCTATAATATGCTTAAGCTTATAGGTAACTAGCTGACCCGCGCAGCTTCGCTTGCGTCACATAACAGAGAATGGGTCATAATTTTCCCCGTTTTTCTAATTTTTTTTAATTGCTACTCCGTTCCTAATGGCCGTAGCGTGGTTTTATATAGCCTTAAGCCTTCCTCAATAAATGATCTATTCAACACAAAAATATCTTTTTCAATTCGCACCAGTAGTTCCTGAGATAGGCGCGTTCAAAACAAACAACAAACAAACTCTGCAACTTTATATATTGGTATAGGTAGATAATGCTAATTTGCAATTGTAATTTGTAATGGATATGTATTTTGTTAAACAGGTGACAGGAGTGGTGGGCAGGGCTGAGATGTTATCCTCCCTGTTTTTTCTTGCCGCTCTTATTTTCTACGCGCGAGCTGCTCAAAGAAGAAGATGTACAGGTAATTTATACAACTAACATATTTATACACATAACACAAATCAGCATAAAGAATTAAGGAGTTCAATACCTACAAGAAAAGTGATAGTTCATTAGACCACAACAGAAACGAAAGTAATTATGAGGGCTTCAAAAAGCGGCCTATTCTTCTGTTCAAAAAGATAAATAAAATTGACCTTTATAACTTTCGTAGATGTTTTATCAGAATTTTAGATACACCTAATACCTTTTCGGTATCTTCCGAGAACACGAAATGCTTACGTATAGACTTTACTTACCGTTTCTAGGTAGCATGAAGCCTGTTAGTGGCCGATAAAGATTCCCTTTTTATAACCGTGTCCCGAAATCATAAGTGAACAAACTAAAACCTAGGCTATGTTATTTACTTTGCCCATTATAAAGGAGTCTACATACTTAAGTCGTTGAACCATCGACGCATGTCGACCAATTGAAGTCGGAGACTCGTTATTTTAAAACAGTTGCAGATTATCTTGGAAATTGGAAATTACCTTTCTTGTTGGTCTAATACGCAAGTCAACGTTAAGACTTGAGTAGCAGAAGACTATTTATTGTTATTCAGGGGTATTGATATTGTGCTTGATTTCCTAGAGTCGTGGGATTAGAAATGTTAAGAAATGAAGTTGTAAAGAATTCTGTCAGCGATTTGTCGACTGCCTTTAACACAAGTCGCCAATGTCAAATGTGTTAGCAAAGAGTGTGAGTGTGTAGACTCCATAAGGTATTTAGTGGGTACTACGGATAAAGGTTCCGTTCTCTAGGATTCTGGGTACATGTTGATTCAACGCCCACGTTCACTCATAATTTGTTTGTTTATATGTATGACGAGTAAAACGTAATAGCAAATGTGTTTAGTTTTCAGTGTGTGAGACTAAAAGCATGTGTTAGATACGCTTATCGGATTATCGTCCCACGCACGCAAATATGTTCAGTCAATATTCGAGCCATTTATTATTAGTTTGATGTCCTTGTTTCTATATCTATATAAACGTAACTAATGAACTATTTTTATTATAGTTTTATCTTAATATCTGTCATCGAAGGATAATATTATTCGCCCCAGGCTAATGCAAGAAAACTGTTTGTTAATTGAAATTAATAAAGGATAAAAAAGAAATTTTATGCAATCTAAGGGCCATTTTCAAGAATTTTGGATTACTATGTGATAGATAAAATATCTAAAGGCAAATGTGTGTGATATTTAACCATGAGTTGTTTAGAGTACACCGGTCTTTTCTATGTTTGTAAATTTAGATTTAAGAGTTTATTTAGTATCCGAAAATAAAGGTACTTCGTAGTCGAATCAGATAGCAAAACCTAAAACCTCAAACACAGGACAGCTGAAAATAGATCTAGTCTAAAATCCAATCTCTTCAATTTCCAGACTGGCGGTACGTAGTGGCGTGTTCCGCATGCATCGGGGTGGCCATGCTGTGCAAGGAGCAAGGGATCACTGTGACCGGAGTCTGTCTTGTTTATGAGATCTTCGTCGCGCAGAAGGTAAATATATTTTTCTTCCCAATAAGAACCACTTTCCAATTCCTTTTCTAAGAATTCGGTTAGTTTATCCAATGACTGACAACGTGCTTTTTATTCTTTTACACAAATATTGCCAAAAAATCATATAAGTAAGGAGAAACTTATTGACAATATGTCTAAACCAAGAGATAACTGCTCTAAATGACCGTTTCGAAAGTCATAACGTTTAAAAAAATTAAACAAAGTATGTACTTTAATTAGTAATTTGGTTTTTTTTTGGTACAGCGTCGTAACGGCCAGTTGCCTCGCTGGTGTTGGCCCTGGGACCTTTGGAGCAAAGGTTCTGGCTGGTGGTGTGCAGCCGGCGAGGGTGTCCGAAGGTTCTCCACTGTATTCTGCGCATCCCTGGCCTTATTGATCGCGAGGGTACAAGTAATGGGCGCTCAGCTGCCCGTGTTCACGAGGTTTGACAACCCTGCAGGCGCGTCTCCCCCACCCGCCAAGTAAGTACCTTGATACTTAAAAATCCGGTAAACCTAGGTCTAGGTAATATTTGAGTAGCATTTCGAAATTTCGTTATCTTTTTTCGCATTAATCTCGGCTTAGTAACAGCACTTATACATGGATATCATTAAACCCGGTCGAACTCGCCTATCAGCCGCAGTCTAGCCGTAATTACAACGAGACAAAGGTTTTATTTTTAGCACCACAAAGTCAAAGCAAATCCTCCCCATTCACAAACATATCGTGGTGTTTGTTCATTCTTCGTAGCGGCGAGTCCGTGTTCGTCTTTATCGCACAGTAATAAGGATAATTGGCTTTGACAAGCATACTACCAACTGTGGAGCGAGTGTACCGGCCGGTCGCAAAGCTAAGCCACATTAATTTTATGGGCCTCCTCGTTCGGCCCCATTGTTCAACGGGTGCTTTCTTAGCTTATGGTGAAATTCACTTAAAATAAACAAAGACCCAGCTTTGTAACATTTACGAAGAAGTAACAAAGTAAATGTACTCATTTGTTTATGAATGTTACTGAATGTATTTTACATTTTTTAAGAAACAATGAGTTGTTTTCTGCGACTTCGACGGGGATAAAGTATGAGCTTATTAGGCTTGCAAGGAAAAATCTTTTGTTATTTTATTAAAAACGAAAGAACTGCGTGTTATTTAGTTTGTTGTGTTTATTACAGGTACCTAACATTTGCGTATTTGCCTGCACTGAATGCGTGGTTGCTCGCGTTGCCTGAGGCGTTATGTTGCGACTGGACGATGGGCACCGTGGCGCTACTCAAATCATGGCGTGACCCTCGCAACTTGGCGACATTATCACTACTCGTCTGTCTGCTCGCCGCAACTATACACGCGTTACGAAAAAGATCCACCGCGCTTTCTATGGTAAGATATTTTTTAATTGCACCTAAAGTATATAAAAAAACAAAAGAATTAAAAGATACGATACTTACGTAGCTAACCATTACGAAGTAAATGAAACAACCTCATCTTTCTTTTGTTTCCAGGGCCTTGTACTTCTCGTAGCACCATTCCTACCTTCATCGAACTTGTTCTTTCCCGTCGGCTTCGTGGTGGCCGAGCGTGTTCTCTACATACCATCTATGGGCTGGTGTATGCTAGTGGCCCACGGCTGGCGGCTTCTGGCCAAGAAACGGGCAAAACTAGCCGCCAGCGCACTGATATTCCTCCTTCTAGCATTCAGTGCAAAAACTTATATGAGGAATTGGGATTGGAAGACTGAATATTCAATTTTCGCTTCAGGACTAAAGGTACATAATAAAAAGTTGTAACAACAAATAAACTAGTTTTGAAAAACTCGGAATAGATGTTAACATAAAAATATATTTTCCAGGTAAATCGTAATAACGCCAAGCTGTACAATAATGTAGGTCATGCGTTGGAAGCTGAAGGTAAATACGCAGAGGCGTTAGAATTCTTCAACACAGCCGTAAGTGTACAACCCGATGACGTCGGAGCTCACATTAACGTGGGCAGGACTTACAACCACTTGGGTCGATACCAGGAGGCGGAGGATGCTTACGTCAGAGCCAAATCACTTCTTCCTAAAGCAAAACCAGGAGAATCCTACCAAGCGAGGATAGCACCAAACCATTTGAACGTATTCCTGAACCTCGCAAATCTAATATCCAAAAACGCTACAAGACTTGAAGAAGCGGATATGTTATACAGACAAGCTATCAGTATGAGAGCTGATTATACCCAAGCGTATATAAATAGAGGAGATATTTTGATCAAATTGAATAGAACGAAGGAAGCCCAGGAAGTTTACGAGAGGGCGTTGCTGTATGACAGCGGAAATCCTGACATCTATTACAACGTAAGTTTATTTTAATAATCTTGCAATGCTTTAGTCAAGGTTATTGCCTTAGTACTACTGGATGTCGACAATCATTCGTCTATTTTAACTTTCAGCTTGGAGTAGTTCTTCTGGAGCAAGGCAAGCCTTCTCAGGCGCTGGCTTACCTGGACAAGGCGTTGGAACTGGAGCCGGAACACGAACAAGCTTTGTTGAACTCTGCAATTCTACTACAGGAATTAGGCGCTGCAGACCTTAGGCATTTAGCCAGGCAGCGTCTACTTAAACTGTTAGATAAGGATGGTAAGTAAGATGAACCTCATTTTGATATTTGAGTTTGTAAAGTCCTCACTCCGAACCAATTTTTGATGAGTAATTTTGAAATTTGCAGCTACAAATGAACGAGTGCACTTCAACCTCGGCATGGTGTGCATGGACGAGGGTGACGCGGAGTGCGCAGAGCGGTGGTTCCGTGCCGCCGTACATCTCAAGCCTGACTTCCGATCAGCGCTATTCAACCTCGCCTTATTACTGGCTGACCGACGAAGGCCGCTGGAAGCCGCCCCCTTCCTCAAACAGCTGGTCCGACACCACCCTGATCATGTTAAGGCTTTAGTACTGCTAGGCGATATTTACATCAATTCCGTCAAAGATCTGGATGCGGCTGAGAGCGTAAGTATACTGAACTTTACCGAGTCTTATTACTTTTCAAGCACGTTGACGTACAGGACAATCTTATAAAACATTATTTGATAATGTTCCAGTGTTACCGGCGCATCCTGGAGCTGGAGCCGGACAACGTGCAGGCGCTACACAACCTGTGCGTGGTGGCGGTGGAGCGCGGCAAGCTCGCCGTGGCCGAGGAGTGCCTGACGCGCGCCGCCGCGCTGGCGCCGCACGAGCACTACATCCAGAGGCATCTCGCGGTCGTGCGAGCGAGACGACAGGCCGCCACCGGCGCGCCCGCCAACAAGACTCCCCCCAACCACGCCGCCGCGGCCACCGCCACCACCGAAGTGCGAGCGAGATGGAACTACATCCCCCAGCAACCGCCCGACCCCCACGAGACCGACGACGCCTCGTAGCCTATGACTTGAAGGACTTTCGACGATGTACATAAACATTTCGCTTAGGAATATCTTCTTAACACCAAAACGGCCAGTCGCGATTTTATCTGCCTATCGATTATTTTTATAGTTTCTTCGAACGATCAGGGTATTACCTTCTATCTGGACATAATGTATTGTATTTCACTTTACAGTTGGTTCGTTTCGATCGTTTCCCGTCTCTTCTATGTATTAATTCGATACTTATCATTATTAGATTTTGTAACAGTACTGAGCGGAAAGTGTTTACGCCAAACGATATAATAAATTTATTGATCTCGTAGATAAAAAACTTGATTTGCATAACGGCGTTTCGTGATATTAGTTAAAAGACATCATTAATTATAATTGTGTATGCCATATATAATAGGTATTATGTAGACTATGTTTCAACGAGCTTTTGTCATTAGCCCGGTATACGGAATGTATGAACATTTACAATATATGTGTATTAAAAATAAATGGAAATAGTGTAATAGAATGTATAAACTGTTTCCAGTAAATTATCTAAGTTTCTCTAGTCACAATGCTCGTTTCGATGAATATCTGTCTGTTTCGTTATAAACTTCTAGTTAGAAATATGAAATACATTGCATTGTACATGAAATAAATGTTGAATACAACCCCGTGCTTTGATTAGGCGTTCAGATTAGCTCTAGTGAGACGACCCGCGTTACCGCCTGCCTATTTTCAGAAACAATAATGTTACGATATCTAGTTGGAACAACTATATATACATAATAATACGGTTTTATAAAACTATCACATTCCCACCGTCCAAGTATTGGAAAGTCGTAAGCGCCGCGGGAAAATGAGACGCCATCTACAGTTCATATTGATTTCAGTTTTAGCAACATCAAATACCTACATCTAAGTCACTTTGCTCTATTATATTATTCATGTGATTCGGTACGCCTGTATTTGAGCCTTTTTTATAAAATCGTCTATTTAAACACACTGCTGTCATTTTTTCTTGGTGTTTAGTTCTGGTTTCCGTGTAATTTCGTCAGCAATTTATAGGAATAAGATGACAATACGACTATGATGGTAAATAGCCCTTCTAGACAATTATTTACCTAGAAGTCTAGTTTTTCCCCAATTATGTACACTGAGTGCCTAAGTATAAAACTTTTGAACGAGTATGATATTTTTGTTAGAAAATAAGTAAATATGTAGGTATGTATATTTTGTAATTCTTTGAGGATTACTTTGATTGAATTTGTCAAATATTACAGCAGTGTGTATGCTAATGAGTCATAAATCACTGTCATTATTCATTATTTTATCCAATTTGTAAACTGGATGAACATTTCAAAATATATTATTTTCCTAATCATTGAAGTTATTGATGAAAAAAATATGAAAGTGATCGACCGTTATTAGAATTAGATGTGAAAAATGTAATGTTGTTAATGTTTTAAGATAAAAAGTAACTTTTGTAAAAACTGAATTTTTTACAATGTCTTGAAACATTTCTTGTGGGAACTCTGATATGAGTTGAATTCGTAAGGACCCCGAATATTGTAACTATTTGTCGTCAAAACGTTTATTTTTATAAAATAAAATGTTTCAAATGATTGTTTTGTTATTTTATTTCAATCCTCTATGTAGGAATCCTTCCAACAACGAGAAATATGAGCACAGAGGGACGATTTTCAACCACTTTCGACTAAGGACAACCGGAAAAGGACAACTATTTATAATGAAAAACTGAAAAGTGATTTTCTTCCCGTCGGTACTTATCGATATATGAACTTAGAAACTTGTCCTTAGGTTACCCGCCAAGAGGTATGATTAAGTAATTACACAACTATCAATTCCTTTGCTTTTTAATAGAGGGAATTGCATTTGACAATCAAGCTCTGAGAATACCTAGTTGAGTTTGAGTTTCTGAGAATACTTAGTTTGAGCGAGATTTATTTCTATCGAGTGATTTTCAACCCTTAGTATAATCATCTAGCGAACGTAACGTTTAAATTTCTCTGTAGAAAATGTTTCCTACGGAATACGCTAAGGGCGCTGTTCAATATTAATTTATTTTCTCGATAACTTCTACTTTGTATTTGTGGCATATCGACAATGGTAAAAAATTGCAATGCCGCCCACCGGTCTGATAGTGCTTTGGCTAGGTACCTATATCATTTATTATTAACCGTAGCTAACAATAGTAATGGTGAAGTACAAGGTCATAAACGTGACCTTGAATTGTAAGTAATCACCAGGCTCTGATATCAATCTTGTACTAAAACTGGTTATTTAATAACCATTGAAAGTACCTATGAGACAGAGTACCTAACCGCAGAAGGTGTATGGAAATTATGTTTCCCGAGTTGTAAGTAAGTTCTTAAAAAAACAACAAACGTCTTTTGTCTCGCTTTAACACAAAATTGAATAGTAATCTATGAAAGAAGATGAGCGGTTAATTAAAATTTTTAATAAGCTCCTACATTTTTCAGTCCATAAATCACTGAAACTAGCTGATTCTCTCTCGTCGAACGATAAAAAAAATATAATTATCCTACGATCTATTATCGGCATGGGCAAGGATATGAATCTTTTGGCATCCACACAAGCGCAGGACATCCACTCGGAAGCTACGCCTTGCTTAGCCTAAGGATTCCTCGACATTCAGGGCGTTGCAGCATACCAATACTTAGTTCCCAATTTCGTCAGTGTGCGCTCGCCCTGATTTTAGGTAATTGCTAAACATAGCAATATAAAATCATCATAAAAGAATCATCCAAAGTCTAATATATAGAGGTGCAGTAGTTAAATGAAACCAAAGATTGATTTGTGTAAAAGATTCACTTTATTGTTTTGTACAGTGAGCACTTTCAATTTTCAAAACAATATCGCCACAATTACACAGCGAACGGCTTAAAATACTTTTCTCATATTTCGATTTTCCACTAGGTATTAATTTTCAATACAATACGGGTCTAATAAATTTCCGTGGAATCGCTTAAATAACTTACTCGGTTACGATAAGACAGACTCCGAAAAAACATTTGAAAAAATAAAAACAATCAAATGATATTAACAGTACAATAAGCAGGATATTCTAGCATTTATTCTATAGACGGTAATGGAACCTAGTTGTCCTACGAATTTAAGTACTATCACGGTTTGCAGTCCTTTTATGTACACAAAATACATACAATTGTATATTGGTAAAAACATTTAGAACTACTAAAGGGCGACACATAAAATTTTATTTATACACAAGAATTCACAATTCTCACCGATAATTTTATTTCGAGTGTATCTTCAAATCATACATTTGTCTTTACAAGTCTAATGATTTAATTTAAAACAAAGTCACATTACTTATAAACGAAAATATCCATAACATAAAATAATCTAATGTCAATAAAGGAATATAATTTATTAACTATACATATTCTCATCACAAATAACAAAATCTCACTCACTCTCGCTTGCTTCAACTTACATCTAATTTTCTAACTTGAAATACTATCCGCTTAGTTAAAATTTTTCTTTCGATGGACTCTTTAATCCTATATTTGTTCCGAACATATCTATTGCTGTTACGATGATCAAATTATAAGGCCCCTTCCAACCCGACCTTAAAGACAATTCACAGGTTACACCGTGAAACACATCCTTCCGCACCTCCACAGATCCACTTGGTCGCCAACGAATCCACTTTACGATCGCTCCTACAATTACAATTATATCCGACAACAGAAACAATGTCGAAACACGACTCTAATCATAGTCAAACAACAACAAATTATAGTCATAATCACCGAATACCACGCTTCTCAACAAACGAAAACACACAGCTGATTCCAAACGAATACACAAACTAATACGACGACTCGACGATTGAAACTGAAACGTTCGTTCCACTCTCCAACTATACAATGACAGTCGTTGTATAAAAATATTTGAGTATATAAAAATTGTAGGCAAAAAGTTAGGGGTCGACTGTAGCTATATAACTTTATTTATAATGTGTGCACCGGGAACAGTGTAGTCGTTGTATTGTTACTACTGTCGTGGCGTGCACATGCCATGTCACTCGGTGGTGAGCCCGCGGTACATTCACTTGTACTCCTCGTCGCCCTCGAAGTCCCCTCCGAAGTCGCTGTCGTTGTCGTGATCCACCTCCAACGATTCCATCGGAGGCACCTCCGGCGCCTGTGTTAACGCTAATGGCACTCCTTTCTTGTACGCCGTCATTTCCTATAAAACAAGCGTATTCTTGTAAAAACAGTAAGTAACAAATATAAATTGATACATGTCCATTGCCCATGTTCATAATAACTAGAGAAAAAATATTGTCTACAAAAATATGACACAAATCACACAAAGATTTCAATACTTCCCTTTATTAAAGAAATGAAATCAATAGAACGAATTTATTTTATCCTGGATAGAAGCAAAGCCACCATCATTCACACCTGGCTTCCTTAAGAAACGTTCTATATTTACATGTTCTATAGATATTGTTATATTGGACCCGTAATAAGGTAAGCCCCGATATTAGGCGGCAGGTGAGACCGACCAAAAGTGCGTGATTCGTATAAGTTAGAATATCTTCGTGTGTGAATATGCGAGCTCAATAAACGCGGTGACGAGCTGCCGTGAAAATATTACACATTTTACCACAAAATTCGTACAAGACTAGAATAAAGTTTATTAGGAAGGAATAGTTAAACTAATACAAATAAATGATCGGAAACTGTGTGACGGCTAGTAAAAAAAATTGTACCATATTACACCTTTTACTACCCCAGGCAGTTTTTATCAGTGTCAAAATGTAGTTCAAAAGCTTTGTATAAGATTGGTAAGGACAATTGATAAAATTGCCAAAGTAAATAACAATAATAACTCGCAAGTTATATTGTATTGGAAACATTTGCAAGATCTTTTCTCTTCCCGTTAACATTTACTATCGTTAGATCACAGCCAGACATTACACAATTCTTCACTAGTAACTAAGGCCCTTCTTCTACCAGACACTAAGATCAGATTGATAGATAGTGTGTTATTGTAAAGAGTTATACTAACCCGATCATATCTCGCCTTATCTTGCTCGGAGAGGCTCTCGTACTTAGACTTGGTCTCCGGGTCGGCAGCTGCCCAACGCCTACCCAGCTCCTTAGCGATGTCTCCCATAGTGTACTCGGGGTTATTAGCCTTCACCTTCGAACGCTCGTCGTTGCAGAACCAGAAGAACGCCGATCTGTAAGATGGATGATGTATTTAGTATATATGTATAGGAAAAATGTGAATGCAGCCAAGGAAGTTTGTAAGGATCGTACTAAGTGGAGTTCTCTGGAAGGCGTCATTTTATGTATGTATGTACCTATATATTAGGTCGGCGAAAAAGTCTTTTCGCATTATAGTATGTATGAACTTGTCATAAAAGCTTTTCTCTACACAAAAAAACTCGATATTTGGGTACCTCACGAGCTCACTTCTTCTTATCGTATGGTTAGAGGTCAACCTAGTGTCAAAGTTGTTCAAGCCGCCCGAAGGCCTTTGACGTGGCTTAACGACTGTTATCTTAATTGACAACAACCGGGACCGACTTTTTACGTGCCCTTCGGGAAAAAGTCTTTTCGCATTATAGTATGTATGAGCTTGTAATCAAATCTCTTTGGCTTCAACAATCATAAATGAGTACACGGTTCATTAGGTTTCTTTCAGTGACCTCATGAAGTACCCAAACATCAAGCTTTTTTGTGTAGAGAAAAGATTTTATTACACGTTCATACATACTATAATGCGAAAAGACTTTTTCCCCGACCTAAAATGTTTGTTTTTTCAAATTATGCCTACGTTCCCGGTTTTCGCCAATTTCTTAAAATCTTATGAATATTTATAATAATGTTTATAATCTTTGTCGTCAAACCCCATGGTATCGCGATAAGCGGATTACTATGGTCACGTTAATTCGTTGAATAAAAAATCAGCTCTGTTGGAGTCCTAAACATTTTTTGCAATCGTGAGTGACAAAAAATATATTATTGATTTTTTTCTAACCTCTAACCTAAAATAACATCATGAATCGATTATTCTACTTGTAACGGCTAGTGAGTGCAAAAAACGGACGTGACTGATTGGATAATACTATTTCTTCTTTTAACGGTCGAAGTGTCTAGTTACTAAGAGATAATATTTCACAGGGCTAGCAAAACTTGCTGACGTGATAAGTACCAACTTAGTTAAGCGTGTATTATTATTAGACGGAAACATAGAAAAAAAGAATACCTACTTAACTAAAATATAGTTCGAAGTGTTACATTGACATGTGCTTTTTGACAGAAATATGAGATCGATAGAAATATTATAAAATTAGACTCGTTTAGTTGTTTGGCAGTTTCGCGATTTGAAAAGAATCATTTTATTTTCCGTATCGCGCAATATTCTCGATTGAAATTTTGAAACCACTTTATAGGCACCAATTGAATTAGCCGCCTGACAATTTTATAGCCCGCATACTTAAACAGTCACTTTAATATCAGCAGCAAAAGAGACAGTTCTATTAAGTAACTTAGAACATTATAAATTAGATTCATATAATAAAACTCATGACCATAACTCACAGCGATCGCTTGGGCGCGTTGGGGTCCTTCATCTGCTGTCGCTTGCGGCCGCGGACCTTGATGTCCTTGGGCGGCACGTAGTTCTGCATCTCCAGGTCGAACCGCCTCTTGTCCTGCTCGGCCATCTCGTGGAACCGTTGCTTCTCTTTCTCTGACATCGTCTGTGGGGAAATGACAGGTTTGAATGTCGGCCCATGTTGCTATAAATTGGTTAGTATAGTATATATAGGTTTGGTTTCTGGGTTTTCAAGGATTTGTCTATGTTCAGATCATATCTGGAGGTCATTATGATATTTATTTTTTACTAGCTAGTAGGGTAGAGAAGTAACTGATATCACGACCTGCAACTTCGTCCGATTAAAAATATTCGAAACGGTTAACACTAAACCTTACCAAATTATACACCACCATTCACCATTATAGGCCACGACTTTAATATCTTCTTAACCACTGTGCCACAGACTAATGGGCAACAGATTTTCCTAGCTGGTAAGTTTTAGAAATGCCATCTCAACGTCATCGTCAACTTTGTAGACGAAAATTCTATACGATGTAGAATTTGAGACTTGTCTATAAAAAGAGGTGAATTAACAATTGTGCAAAGTATTAGGCCCACATGGCGATTTTTTTTTAATGTCAACTCGTGTAATGGTTTTGATTTTCTGCGGATAACCTAACTGGTTAAAGTCGGTTTATTGGTTTTTCCAATCTTACAGTCACCGCTGATTAGGTATCGTGACCAAAATGAAGTCTCATTCTATATTGTTTCACACGAAAAAATGTTTATCTATATTATTAAACAATTTTTACAAAGTAATAAATAAATAATCAAAAAAAAAAAATTATAATCTTATGAGTAAGTACGTAATCTATATATAATTAGTATACAAAAGTGTTACAACGTTTAATGTAGATTGTAATTTAGATTTTTAGATTTCAATATTTAACGTTTCATTGTAACAAGGCATTCTATTATATAAGAATTTATTAAGTAATACCAAACGAAACTCATCTGAATCTGCCAAGGGGTGTGGAATGAGCACGTTTCGCTTTCATTTCATCCCCCAAAGCATTCATTGAGATTAGACCCATTCAGCGAAGCGCAAAATATCAGGCGAAAATTGAAGGACTGAGTAAACATTTGCTACGGGATAAGGAACTTGTTAATTTATATTTAGATAGGTAGCAAACTAAATAAATTAATCGAAGGAATATGGATTAGATTAAAACAATATGAATAAGCAGAAAAACATCTGCAAGGAATAAGATTTTTTTATTTTATTTCGAAATTAACTTAAGTCACACTGTTAATTAACTAGCTTTTTACAAGCCTATATGGCATCCAAAGTCTCTTCTTAATCTTGAAAACTCTACAAGTTCAGTTAGTATACCTAGTCCCTAAAGAGTAGGTAGGTACACCGACCGATGAACATTTAAAGAATTCAAGCGAAATTAACTGCTGAATGCCAAACGAACTTGTTTTATTTAATTGTTTTAATTCTAAATTCTTTTATTGGAACTTTTATGAGAACCTTTATTAACAATCCGTTGTATTGGAAATTAATAAAATAACCCGTAGCCGGAACGTGCATCTGCATGCCAGGTGAAAACATTAAATGACAAATTAATTATTGCAATTACTGGTTTTACTGGTTTTGCCGCCATAAACGGAATAAAAATATTTCAGAGAAAATAATCAAATAATAACAGAACATGGATAAAATCGAAAGGATGTTTTTTGTTAAAAAACCATATGTCGTATTTTCCTTTTCCGGGACTTTCTCAATTTTGATGATATTGTCCCGTGTCCCGACATTGTCTATTTCCTCCCGATAAAATTAGAACAACAAACAACCCCCTCCTGCCGCCCTCTTATCCCAATATACGCAAAAGATGGCGGCTCTGCATACTGCCACCGGTTTCACCAATTTTAGAGTCTATCCGAGAGATAAAATGACAAAATTTCCACTAATTAATGTATCCGATACGTATTTGAAGGTGACACGAACTGTTATTGTTATAAAAAACATATAGATAACAAAAACGGAGTAACAATATGCCGCAACATAGAAGGCCGCATGACTACTAAATCGAAGGTCACGAACCTAGCTCAAGGCCGCAGCTTTACAAACTATGGACTGGGAAATTATTTATGTATTTCAAACATTTGTCGTTTACAGTTCAAAGGTAAGGTAATTTAAGACGAAATAATGAAGCCCCTTTGCAAAAATAAGCCGAATATTTGTTAGTTCATTGGCACCTTGTGCGGTACTCAGAGAACCTATTTGATATCGCCTTTGACAGATACAATGAACCCCGTTAGTATGACTGTACGTACACAGAAGTAGCGATGACGTTTCCATGCGACGAACTAAAACTGAATTCCATACTAAAGTCAGTTTTATAACGTAAAACTCCCAAAAATTTGTCATTTGAGACGAAATTATGAGAAAATATTATATTATCCTTGGGTAATGGATCGAAACGAACAAAATCGTTAACGGTATGCTGTAGAGGACATGACCTTAATACAAGAGTTCAATAAACAAACTAATAATAATTAACATAAGTAATTTGCAAAAATACCTCTGCATCTTCAAGCGCGACATCCAGATCCTTTTTCATTGTCTCCATATTAAATATTTTATGAAACACGTTAGATTTTACAGGCGTCTTTACACCTAGACAGACTATTTGTAAATGAATGGGCGAAATGGCCGAAATGGTGAACACAACGATATCGCGATTGAAACAAGTACGAACGTGAACGAGTGAATCATATGAATCACTACGACAAAAGTACTACTGCCAAGAAAAGCGCGACTTTTTTAAATTTTTGCTATTTTATACGATCCTTTCAAATCATTGGTTGAGATTAAGCATCTGTACTTTTCGAGATTAACAACATACTGTTAACAGAAGACTGCAAGTTGATTAAGGTAAGTAGGTACCTACATATTTATCAGCGGGAAACAAAGTTAGGTAGGTGCCTACAGTAATAAATCATTTTGTTCGATCCTCGGACAGCTGTTTGTAAAATACTTCGCTAAAGACATAAAAAAATCTGTGTACTGCCACAAAAAAAGATTGCGACAAAAACATATCGACGCGCCAATTTGGGTGATGATGAGATGTCGAAATTGGTTCACACCTAAAAAAATACACACCAAATTAAATACATATACGACTTACATTCCACCTTTCAGCGCATTTCTTTGAGAACGCGGCAAAGACGACATTCTCATCGGGATGTTTTTTCTTGTGTTCCTCACGGCATGTCTGTACGAAGAACGCGTAAGCCGTCATCCGCCCCCTCGGCTTATTGTACGCTCGCGCTCGCGGCATCTTGGTTTTAGTTGTTGCTTGAGCTATTAATGCTTGCTGCTGTGCCTGCTGTTGCAGTTCCTGGGTAAGTAAAGGAACAAATAGAGAGAACATGATTTCAAAAGATTAACCCTATCATTCATAGCCAATGTTGGATCGGTATATGATCTATTTAAAAATAATAACATTACCACATCACTATTACACTTATTACGATCTCAAAACCTTTGCATAATTTTACACTGTTTACTCCACAAAGTTGTTGCCTATTACTTATAAATAATAACAATAAGAATAGTAGTGCACTCAGTAAAAACAACAGATGAATAAAAATTACCTGCAAGGTAGCAGATTGCCTTTGTAATGCAGCTTGGATTTGTTGTTGTTGGACAGCTTGAAGTTGTTCATGCAGAGTCTGTTGTTGTTGCTGCAGAGTTTGAGCTACTTGCTGCTGGAGAGCCGCTTGAGCCTGCACAATGGCCTGAGCTTGAGCCTGGCTCACTTGCAGAGTTTGCTGCAGACTATGTTGTAAAGCTTGTTGTTGTTGCTGTTGTTGTTGCTGCTGCTGTTGTTGTTGCTGCTGCTGCTGTTGCTGCTGTTGTTGTTGTTGCTGCTGCTGTTGTTGATGTTGTTGTAACATTTGCTGCAATGTCTCTTGTTGATTCTGTTGCTGTTGTTGTAAAGTCTGCTGCAATGTCCTATTGTGTTGTTGGATTGCTTGCTGCAAGTTCTGCTGCTGCAATTGCTGTTGCAGACTTTGTGCCTGTTGTTGTTGTTGTTGGATCGCCTGGTTTTGCTCTTGTTGCACTTGTTGCAAGTTCTGATGGTTTTGTTGTATACCATTAGATTGTTGATTGTTTTGTTCAGGATTTGGACTTGACTGACTCTGCGGCTGCAACAATGGGAAAAGTTGTTTAGTTTTTGATTTATTTACATTTTACTAATGTTAGTCTTCAATCAAGTCATTGATTGAGTATTTACCTAGTATCATCAATAAATAGGAAGTTTGGAAGAATTGCCATCAAACAGATTTATTTTGCAGTGTCAATCAAATATATTTTGTTTCATGAAACTAATAATATTTTATACAAAGAAGACTGAATTAATATTTGATCAGTATATCTAGTATACAAATTATTTTCTTATACATAGCAAAATAGTTGTTGTACCACTACCTAGGTTCTATGACTTATATAGAAAAACAATATACTGGAATACCTGAAGGTTCAAATTATCAAATTTAAATGCTTTCCTTTATAATTGTTTTTAGATGTCAGTCAATTATAAAATTATAAAGTAAGGCAATCATTTTTATAAAAAAAATTATGCATTTAACTTAGATACCTAAAAAAGTCAACATCATAGTTTTTCTAAGTACTTAGTTCCTACGATTAGTCATCATATCAGTTGCTTGTTAAAATAAAATAACTTACGGATAAATACTACTTAAACAGTCATCTAACTCAATCCCTAGGTAAGCTATAGTTAGCTTACCTATAAGATGAAAATCATAAATCAGTATTTATATCAAATACATATAATAATAATAATATTTACATAAATAATTATGCTGTAAATGCGTGACATGCGGTACAGCAAATAGTAACGAGGTGACTTCGTTAATTTACAATCTGGAGCACCAAACATGCAATCAAAAAATTATACCAAAACAGATAAAAGAAAGATAATCAATAGATACGCACGTGACTATGAATTCTCAAAGGTAATAAAATATATATTTAGTTTTCCACAAAAGGTACTTATTAAATAAAACGAATCCAAATTACCATTTCTACGAAGATAGGGATTTCTAAGTTCCGCAAATTTATTCGGGTCTAATTTGTTTGTGTAAATATCTATGTGTTTTTAACAAAATCCCTGATGCCCTTAAGAATACTATGAAAGAGCAAATTTAATTTTATTACATGTTACATAAAGAAAAAAATCTCATCAAAATAACAACACAACCATCCATGGAATGATAATGACATTACAAAATTGACATAATGTGTCAAATTTCACACATTATGTCATGGGTTCATGACATAACTTAACGTGTTTGGAATCAGATGACCGTGTGTGAGTTGTCCCAAAATATTTATTTTTTATATATTTAGGAATGTAGATAAACGAACTGAAAATCTTAAATGTTGTTGCTACACCAAGAATTTGGATGCATAAACTGGAATCATTTTTTAAAGGTAAAAGTTATTACGTGCTTATTCGGCTCATTGCACGTGCCTCAGACCTCTATGCTATCTCTATGGTATGAAAAAAAAAACAAAAACAGAACGAATGAAATGAATGATGGATTATTGTTTAGCTTCCCTAGTTAGAGGAGAATGTGATCAAAAGTGACCGTTTGGAAAAAAAAAATAGTGAAATTGAAAAAAGCCTGGATTATATTAATACATAAAAGTAAATATACTTTGTTTGTATTTATTATAAATTTCATAATATTATGTTTAATTTAACATGTAGATTTTTATCTTCGATTAGATCATAAATCATTGCCAATTTTTATATTAATTACACCGTTTATATTAACCCTCCAACGGAGCATTGTACCTCATTTATAAAACATTTATATTCCGGCAATAAACTGAAACTGCTAGCCGTCCAATGCTGATATGTAATACATAAAAGAGAGCATCATTATGAGTTATCCATCCAATTGAAATTAAAGTTCGTTGTTTTTTCGTTTCAAGTTTTAGACTATCGGCGATGTATAGTTCCCGGCGCGTATTTATCCACATAGAGAAGAATTTTGACTAATAAAACAAACAAAAAAAAACAGTTCTAACTCAAATTCACGTTCACAAAACACTTACGATACTTTGGTGTTTGATTTTCTTTTACAGAATATTCATATTTAAAGTCCTTCATAAGTTTTTAATCAGTAGTAGGATTTAAACAGCGTTATAAAAATCAAGATGTAAGAGACAAAATGTTTTCGTACCGTAGGAGACGATGTCTGTTGCGATTCAACAGATCCTGATGCATACCACCAGGGTTGTTGAGGAGATTCTTCCCGAGCGTTAGAATTTGACATTATACGATAATCATAACTTGGAGTCGAGGTATCACCACCATTATTTGAGAACCCTCCGGTCATTTTATACGTATAAAGTTGATGCGTTGAAGCAGCAGTGCTTCTAGCAATCTCCTCATGTAATTGTTGTTGATGCTGTAGTTCACCTGCGCCACCCGGCCACCACGAGGCATCGTCGCGCGCACCCCAAGCGTCCCCCGTCGCACCCCGATCCCCCATCTTACAATCGTCGCTTACGGTCAACCAGTTATTTTATGTCTCTCTGGTCACTTTACAGCATTTACTGTGTCCTGGTAGCTGTTGAAATCATGTCCTTTCTCTGTTGTTGCAAATACACGAACAATAAGCTTTAGTAGTCGATGAATAGTATTTTCACTAAAACACTGTCACTTTTCATGCAAATTGGTTTTTATCACAAAGACTCTATGTAATTATATGTACCACATTATTTTATAATCAAGTTTATTCTTTGAAAATCGGAAACACACAAGGTCTCGCGTGTTGTTTAGTGAAAAAGCTACCGGCTGTAAGTTCCACTCCACACGCGTACGTTTTGTCTTCGTTTGTACTTAAGTCAATAAAGTTGGCAACGTCGCAGAGTCAGACGCCAAACAAGTGCACACGAGCGCCCTCAACGCGCAGCGGCCATTTTAGAAACGTTCGAACATATACGAAAAGAGACGAGTGTGCACGAACTGGCAACAAGCTCGTCCAGCAACCGGTCAATAAGACGATTAGCGCAGCCTCGGCTATCCATGTTCATACTAAAATTCTTTTGTTTATAATTCAAGTACATTTACATACCTTTGATAGATTTTTACACATTCCTATTTGGTGGTTATTAGATTAGAACCTACATGTCAGAAAGTAGTTAAGACATTCTTAGTAATACACCTAATACTAATAAAGATCTCGCAATCTGCCGGTCTATTGATTGAATTGTAACATTATTTGTTAATGTGGATACATTAAAAAGTACATAGCTCGGCAGGTAGTCAGGTTCTTATCAATACTAATGTCTACTGCAAATGTCTCTGAGTAAAATAATGTACCAACAAGCTACACCGAAATAATTACCTATTTACTTTATCTACCTATTTATTTTGCTGCTGTGATTGTATAGTACTAATCCATTTAAAATTGGGGTATCATCCATTGATACCTCAATTTTATTAAAAACTAGTTCTGAGGAATAAAATATGAGACTGTCCTACCAGGTTGCGTTCTCCAGTCTCTACGTACCTCTAGCGAAAATTACGTGATTATGTCTATTTATTATATCGTTAAACGAATAGCAGGGCTAGATAGTACTAAAGAATAAATAACATGCGGGAGAATTGGAAGTAATATAACGATTTTCTTGGGTTTCTGATAATTGTATGGGGCAAAGACTTCTTTCTCATCATGACGATGATGTCTTTGTCCCATCATCATCCTGAGAGTTGCAACGTGAATGAAGATAGGTATACATTATCACATGTGGCTCGACGTATGCAAGTTGTAATTAACAAGAACAACTCAAAGAAAGAAATACGGTATTGATTTAAGAAAACTATAGGCCTAAAACAAAATGTCATCGTGATAAAAAAACAAACAGAGAATTTTGCGCCGTAGAGAGTGCCCTATCCTAGTATATTCATTTGTAATAGGGAGTCGAAATAATTCCTTTTCGAAAAAATGTAGTACAAAAATGAACTACATACTTAGTAAGCTTTTTAATTTTCACGCATATGTGATTAATGATTATTGGGAGTAATATGATATTTATTGATGAGTGTTAACGCAATTGCTTAGTTACACATTTGTTACTTGATATTTTTCGCATCGTACCAAGTTGCTTAAAATGTTGAATCGGTAAAAAAACTTTGTTTCATTTCAAGATTTCTCAAAAATGATCTTTGTGTAATTCATGTTTCTCATTTCTAACGATCGCTTTATTGCTCTTAGTACTTATTGATTTACGATAGTTTTTTAGTTTTCCGTACGAGCTGTAACATAGTTAGTGGGAAAAAAAGTAGGTAGGTAGGTATATACCTAGTAAATATTGTGAAAAACTGCTAGTATTTAATCAGTTGTAAGTAGTAAGTAGGTACCTATAAGAAGATTCTAATAAGGTGCATTAGGTAGATTGTCCATGAGAAAAATTTATCATTTGCTCTAAAATCCCGCCAAAACATCTTATACCTTATACTTATTAAGATTTTTTAAATCTAATAGAAATTAAGAATCTTAATTTTCAAGAGCTCAGATTCTCTGGGTATATAATATTTAAAACACCTATGCATTACCAAATAGTTATTTATATAAATAAATTTAGAAAACTACGACGTTTTGATAATATTATTTCTGTATTTTCTTCGAAAATGAGTTGATCTTGAAAGAAACTGATTATTACATTATGGACTACTGATAGCCACATAACTGTTCATATACTTGCTATCACATTGTTATGTGTATATTATTGTACACATATAGAACATTATATGTATAGTATCTGTCACCTTACTTCGGCACTCGGCAGCCATTTGCTTACAAAATTAGAATGTTATACTATAAATATCGCTCCAAACATGTCATCAGGACCGAGCAGAATACAGAAATAATTCATGCCATTAAATTCTTCAATTGATTACGAATTTAAAGTGAATAATATAGGAAAATGAAGGAACTCACCGAGTATGTTTATTAAAAACGAACACACGATTTCAGCGCTTATTACGTAGGGAACTTTGCGCTCGTCGTAATGAATACATGAACTGAGGATGTCAGTGACAAAACACTCTGATTGGCTCAAATTAAATGACCCGCCATTTTTCAGCCAATAACTGAGGCCGTCTTGGCTTTATTTTTTGTTTATACTACAATACATAGGTACATTGTCATACTGTATTCATGCACACATTCACTAAACGAACTGTTTTCATTTTGCGGCACCAAACGTGCTAGGCTAAAGTGTATGCTATTCCATATTTCAATAATGTCCTATTTTACCGGCGTTCCGTAACTCGAGTCGAGTGAGTGAGTGAATGAACGAAATGAAATGACGAACTTGTAATAATAAAATTGTAATGGCGATGCCATCGGTCGGTGCGGATACGACTCGCTTGTATTCAGCGGCTGCTGTTGCGTTCTCAACAACTACTGCAGAAATAATTAAGTCGTGTTAATTTTAGTTCTATTTTCTGGACTCACCAAGTGAAAGAAACGTACACTCGGGCATATAAATTCGGTTTATCAGTTGTAAAGTAGCAATGGTCAATTTATTACATATGTGCAGTGAATAAACTTTAACTTTTCTTGTAGAGTTATTGGTGTACAATATACTATCGACTGAGCATTTGTTGTGATGATTTTAATTGATTTATTTGTGACAAATGTTCTGTGTTGTTATAAATCATAACCTCAATCGGGTATCATTGTGAATACGTCGAACTGTTTTCCATCGCCTGGTGCGAGGTGTAATAGACAAGTTTAATTTATTCATTATATATGATTCAACGGGAGTATCAAATGAACAACGGGTTTAGTACAGGAGAAGAAGATTCTAGAGGTAACTCCGATCAAATATGTTGCCTTATGGATGACGGCGAGAGCTGCAGGCGATCCGCAGGCAACGCCTCGTACAGTAAACGCATACAAAAGACTGTGGCTCAAAGGAGGCTGAAACTTAACATTGACCCTCAAGTATGTCCCACATTCATTTTACTTTTATTTTTAACTTGCAATTACATCTATTTACAGTGTCAGTAATACAAGCATAATCACTGTTGGCTCACTGAATTCCATATGTTATTTTCAGGCCAGGCATACTTACATTTGTGATTATCATAAAACAATGATACAGTGCGCTAGGACGAAACAAAGGAGGCCTAAGGACTCAGAGGATGATAGTAATGAAGCAGAAATGGACAACCAGGAAATAGACTGGTTCCAGTTCCAAGTGAATACACTGAGGAGGTATAAAAGACACTTCAAGATGCCATCAAGGCCAGGATTGAACAAAGCTCAATTAGTGGATGTAAGTCTATCACTTTTCTATATCAATGTTTTTTTTAAGTTACCAATTTCATTAAACTTTCAACCTAGTAGCACATGTCCATTTTTCAACTAATTAATCATATCTTGTTTGCAGGCTGTCCAAAAACATTTCAAGTCATTGCCAGTAAATGAAAAGGAAATAATGACATATTTTATATATATGGTGAAAACAAATGGCAATAAGTTAGACCAGAAGAATGGAATGAATATGAACTCTGATTCAGTGTAAAATATTATATGACTGTAATTTATAGTTAAAAAGTGTGTAGATTTAAAATAGTTTAATTAGATATAATTATTAGTTTTCATTTTATTCTCTTCTAAAATTTTCAATCTGCATTCTACACAAATATAGAGTTAGAGATTGAGAATCAGTTGCATATGAAATTGAAGTATATTACTTCATGCCAAATTGATTGCTTACAAAATTTCCTTACAATGATGAAATACTGTATGTAAATTGAGTGAATGTTATAAAATGTATTCTTTAATATTCCATGGTACTTGTGCCCTCTAGTATCCTGATGAACTGCTCTATTTATTTCTTTTTAGTGTTACTAGATGATATTTTCTGTATTATACTTTATAAATCCTTTCAGTGTCAAATAATATGATTGTTAATTGATGAGGGAAATGCAATTGCTAATATAATACTGTTAAGAGAGATTATAATAACAGGAAATTTCAAAATGTAAATTTATTACATTTTATTTAACAAAAATGTGTTTTGTTTTTATTTCACATCTTCCTCTGAATCTGACGAAATCTCTATCCACTTGGAGGTATCCTTCTTAGTTTGGGTTTCCACTGTTTGAGGTGCTGAAGCCACAACTGTAGACGAAATAAAGAAATATAAAAACAATATTGATGCATAGAAAATTCAGGTAGATTTTTAATAAAATATTTTTACCATCATATTTGCTAGGTTCTGTGTCAGACATGTCTGATTCCAACTCCATCTTTACAATATTATCATCCATATTGTAGTTTTTGAGTTTAATTGTGAGGTCTTTTTTACTCAATGTTAGTAGATTGTCTTCAGAAATAATATCAGAAAAATTAGTCTTCACTCTCTTTTGTCTGAAAATAAAGGAAAATTCAATATGTTATTACTGAATTGAATATTAACTTACACCTTTAAACCTAGATTTATCTCTACTCTTGAAGAAGATAGCAATAATGAACAGGTGCCTATTGTGTATTGCCAGAGATAACTTTCTCTTTTTGAAGCTGATTATAACAAAAGAACAACTAACATGCCCAATAGCAAGAGTAGCATAAGAGCCACAGGAAGTCTGAGGTTAAGGTTTTCATAGCCATTGTGGCTGATAATTTATCAATTTGTCCTCAACATATGATATGTAGGTACTATAGTTGAATGTGGTAGTTTTTATATCAGTATTCTGTGACATATTTTGGTGTATGCAAACTGACCTCAATCAAAGGTATTTATGCTGCACAGTTAAGAATACTAATCACTTTATGGGTCCTGTGGTAATACTTATAAACGCGTAGGTCCGTACTTATAGGTCGCGTTTCACGTGGCATTTTTCTCTTACGCTTAATTTTTTGTACTGCCATTAATTAGATAAACAATAATAATATAGGCATTGCCCCATGTTATTACGTAAATTGGAGTTTCCTATTGATTAGTGTTATTCTGTGCAAAATGAAACAATCATGTACACAATGTAATAATTTTCTAAGAATTTACCTCATACCTGTTACAAATTTCCCCAACAGAATTCTAGTCAAATAATAACTGTTATTGTATTTGCATACAATATAAAATATCAAGGGCTTAACTTACTAAGAAAACAATACTTTTTTTATCATCCATAGGCACTAATCACCCATAAAATCTAATCTAAAATTTTACCTGAGTTGCACTTACAAGCATACAAAATAAGTTTACAGGGTCATAATTGGTTATTAAAACAACACTTAATTGTTTATGGCCAGTATTTAAAAATAAAACAGCTTTTTAAAATTTTACCTGAGTGTGTCATCACTAGCAATGGATTTTTTCACCAGGTCCACAATCTCTTTACACTTTTCAGCAGCACTTGTGATTGCTTTATGCACAAGATTGTTCTCTTCTATAGTGGCTCCACTGTGGTCCAACAAACATATTTCTTTGTACTGATTCATGCCAATAACTAGTAGCCCTCCACCTGTGTTTGTCCCTTCTTCTGTGTTTCTTGTACATATTGACTCTTCTACGAAGCTGGGATCTGATAGAAGAATACTGAAAGAATAGTTTTTCAAAATACCACATGCAATGATTTTTACAAAACTATGCTACATTCCCATTCATACATCTTCTTACTCTTAGCAGATATAGGACAGAATATGATTGGGCCTAGGCAGAGACGTCTCCATCCATTGAAAGTACAGATGGCTATTTACTGTGAGTCTAAAACATTTTGTGTTGTCTCTATAACTTTCACTTTTACTCTAATGGCCTTACACCTTTTCTAAATGGCTTGTAATATAATTACTCTTAAATAATATTGCCAATGCAAACTAAAAGTGAGTGTTCACAGTTGGCAACTATTTCTTATGGTATAATTTACTTGTATGTCTAGAATCTCTTTCTTTTAGTTTCTATCTAAATTAGGTAGTTATTAACAAAGCAATAGGAAATATTGTTTTCTTAACATCGATCAAAACATACTGAGGCCTTCTACTTAAGCTAAAAATTTGTTATGGTGCTCAGCTGGCACTTGATCAGTATAGATGGATTTGAGGTGTACCTTCTAACTAATTCTAACAGGACACCAATCATCATTTCATTTCATTCATGATTATAAAGAAGAATATAATTTTTTTGCAAAATTATGGTATAATACTTACTGTCCTTCCAAAATAGCGAAAGTAACACATACAGGATAATGAAATAACACAGTAGGTATGGGATCTTTTTCAGCTAATGTGTGTATGGTAACACTGTCACCGCTGCGAGTCACATCTGGCCTCTTGAAGTGGGCCAGTGCACTGAGGGTGGCAATACTGGCACATTCTATTATGTTGCCTTCATGGTTTAATACTTTAATGTCCACTCTTAGTGACCACACCTGGAATGTAGTAAGGAATAAGTTCAGTATGATATTTGGTAACATTATTACGTGCCCTAGTGTTATATTTTGACTTTTGTATAAAATTTGTGTAATATTATTGTAGGAACATAATAATATTACTTTCATCTTTTTAGAAATTGTTATTTTTAAGTAAAGTTTATTAATCTTCTTGTAAGAAGTTTACACTAGGTTAAGAATCTAGGTATCAATTTGTATCTGTATATTTCAAGAACTACATACAGCAACACCCTTTTCCCATACAGTTAAGCAAACCAGAAAAAATACATAAATTTACATAAATGTCGCTCAGAAACTGTCTAAGGTACTTGTAGCAAACACAATAACATTGTAAAAGCTATCTATATCCCCATGATAAATAAATATTGATATCAATGTGCATCAATCAATGTCATTACCTTTTCTTCAACAGTAATACAAAGAGACTCCAGGTCAATGCACTTGGAATCCTTATAACATTTCTCCAGTAGTCTGTTCAAGTAGACAGCTAGGTCGGCTTGCCTATTAGCCTCGAATTGAGGACCTGCCATAGAACTAATCTCAGCATTTACATATAGTATACCTTCATGAGGTCTTATCTGTTTCGGTTGTACCACTTCACATGATACTTGTGCAAGAACTCTGAAAAATATAGTATAGACAATTAGAAACGACAATATTACGGAATTTAAAAAACTTTCGGCAAGATAATTTTAAATATTTGGATCATTATTTGAATGTTGCTTACTTAGTTTCTCCAAGTGATACGATGCAACTGCCATAGTCTGTACCAAAAGCTATGTTTAAATTTCTAGTTTCATTATAGTTTCTGCCGTCTAAACGCTGAAATTATGTAAAACAGATGAGTTAAACTTAGAACCAACTAATTGAAGTAATATTTAAATTAATAAGAAAATTATCTTACATATCCCTCAGAAACAACTTTACTTAGAAAGGATTTTTCACAGGTAGATAAAAATATATCACGCATGTTTGTAAATGTTCATTTAATGAAGATATATCTGAAATAAACAATACTTTTAGGTTATGTTATTATCACGTTCAGTTTTGACAATATTAGTGAAGTGAAATTATGGGCAATTGAAATTCTTCATAAATATGATCACAATAAAATATCGATTCCATGGTGTAATTAATACCTATAGATAGTTTAATTTACCATTTCAACAAATAAAATATTTTAAATTAGTCTATGTTAGAAATGCATTAAACAAAATTAATCCGATAGCCACAGGTAGATTGAAATAAATTGAAGATCAATAAAATTGCTTAATGCATTTTTATTTCCTTCAGAAGTGTTTGTGCGATTAACTAGCAATATTATGGTTCATCATTATACTTTAAATACCTACAAACGATTTGAATGTGTTATTTGAGGTAATGTAAACATTATTTTTGGAGTTGATCGGATATAAGCTGCTAAGTGAGATTTAACGGAATTAATGAAATAAAAAAAAAATCTTTGAAGAAGTTCTCTATGTTGTTGGTTTTGATGTTCGTTTTGAAGAAATATGGACTTGGTAATCTAAATAAATAAACATAATCGATTTAATTTAACACAATTCAATTACAATAATCGATTTCAAGCTATAGTTACCCATCCCTAAAAGGATATCATTATTTTATTTTTTTACGCCAAATGCAAATGTTGCCAGTAAATAAAAAAAATGGTTGAAAGGATACATACTATGGCAACTATGCAAAAAATACTTTTGAAAAGCCCCGCAATAACTAATGCTTTTGTTTTCAATTAATTTTGGTTCATTTAGAATATGTTATTTGACGTGTTTGTAGGATTTCTATTATTTTTGACCGACAATAACTGAGGAGGAACTCACTATCAATTCGTCAATAACAAATAATAATTGTTTTTCAAATATAAACATCATTACCGACTCAATAAAATTGAACTTGAGTAGAATGCAAATAATCTTTGTGCTATAACAAAGGACTTGCACATCAAAGAGTCCATTATAAATGTGTTTCCACAGTACACAAAAGCAAACAATTTTAAATTACATAAACTTTTATCGTCGGAATAGCAAGTAATATGAATAATGTGTGAGTCTATTAGTCAATGTTGATATTGACTTCGAGTTTTAATTTAAATATTGTATTTACTTTTTACCGTTTACCGATAATGTTAACCAAGATATGCCTAGCTATTACTTTGCATATCGCACTCCCGGTGCAACACTGTCACTTTTGTATAAAAAAAACAAATCTATAGATATGTTACAAAGTCATTGTTGTGTGAAGTGTCAACGTTTTAAATGCTTCTCCTGAAAAACTACATTTTTGCATAAGTGACAGTATTGCACCGGGGGTGCGATATATATTTAGGTAAATAATTATATGTTGCCGCCAAACAACTTAAAAAATTTCGCTCTTCCTCAGCTTATTGAACAATTTTAAGGGCTAATTGGAAATTGCAGGGCGCCAGTGCGAAAGCTATTGCGCTTCGATCGCCCGATTGGTCGAACAGTCTACCGAGAGTTCCCTGCAACGGGTCCACGTTAAATTTGCTTTATAGAACACCTACTTTGTGTTTAAGTGGATTTACCACATAATTTTGGACTGGAAACGGTTACGAGTGTTTTATTTATGAACTAATTAATATTATGGGAATTCGAATGCCTAAAAAATGGGTGCTAGCGTCTTTCATTCAATTTTTTGTTAATTTTGATGAATGGTGTGTAGTAACTAGGGACGTAGATAAGGTGTATAATATTATATTTTGTTTCCAAAATAGTGTCACCTAAAAAAATCCATATCTACATAGAAGCTCGTAGCTCCACTTTACCGCTGCGATATATTATTGTACCCTAATTTGATGACACGTTGATCACACATGACAATTTACCGAGTAATCTGTTACGCGCCGCCATTAACGACCTATCATTATTTACCACAATATTATTGATCTAGTGGAATAGTGTGGATATGCTTTCTATATTTTTTTTCTTAGACTGTTTGTGGCTCCCAATGCTGGGCAAAGGCCTCCCACTTTCCTTCCAAATCCCCTTATAGGTGACAAGATCCGATCAGTTCTTCTTAAATGCGTCCAAGTTATCGCGCCACCTTAGTTAGGGTCTGCCGCGTCTGCGATGACCATCCCCTGGAACTCAATTAGTGGATAAACGAGCCAATCTTTTCGGATGCATGCGGATAATGTGGTCTATCCTCTACATCGGCTATACTATAAATTATTTTGGTAATGGTGAATACTAATTAGTTATTTAAATACTACTATCCTGCACTGTTTATCAGTGCAAAATTTCAAACCAGCGTTACACATTTCATGACTGAAGACTGGAGGATGAATATCCGAATAAATTTAGCTTCCACCGATAGAGATAAGAGAACGGCAGTGGTAGAAAAGTATGAGAAAGGTAAATTCAATAATAAAAGCTTTGTTTTTAAGGTACCTGAAAAAAAATCGTCCTAGTTGATACTCATGTCACTACGAAAGCCATATTATTCATCAAAACAAAATTACAACTTATTACCTCATCACGTGTAACATGCAATAATTTACTTATTGATCAAAAGTCTATGTCAACGTTATTCCAACGTGTGCATTAACCATAGCGTGTGGGGGTAAGTGGTGGCAAAAGTCACACTCACAGGCGCATCCTTACGACGCGAGTGGCGGCATACAGCCAGTGACAGTACGGCATTCAACCAACGACCAGCCAATGTGCCCCACAGGCTATGACATCAGCCTCATAATGCCATGGCCGGCATAGACCTCATAGTATCGTCAATATGTAACAACGCGGCTTGCGATGTCCCTTACAATGACACTTATAAAGGTGATCTTTTATTTTTTCTAGATTAGTTTTTTTTAATCTTCTGCTTTAACTTTTACTTAAGAATCTCCGACTGTTTCCTATTTAGTTACAAATTTAATACTTCGTTGTTAATTTGTCAGTATTAGGGGTTTTTATTTTTCGCGCTTTTGTAATGATAAACCATCCGAAACTTGCAAGTATCGCAACGAAATTCAAGCGCAGATTGTCTGCAATAACTGAGGATTTACCCATCCAGTCCAGTAAACAAATATATCTAGAACTCTTTGCTTTTGTCATAAAACAGCAATTGTGGCTACAACCTTCACGTTTGAACTTCAATTAATAGCAGTTACGATTTGCCGGCTAAAAATGTAATAATAACTGAGTTTACTTTTTCGTTAGTGCCCGACGTGGTGCAATTCTCGGAGCCTAATTACAAGAATTTGATGAAAGAGATCAATGGGAAAACACTGAAAGTTGGAACATATAACGTAAGTTTTCATACACCATTTCATTATACATACCTACTATACTACTTACCTACATTGAGCCCTTTTGATGAGGGAAGCCAATTAGGTAGAAAAAGCTGAGCTATTTTCTCAGTTTTTGTTTCTTATGCCGCTGTACGTAAGTCTCAAGCAGAAAAATAACTTTTTTTTTATGTCTAAGGCAGCACCTAACAAAGAAAGAAAAATATATAAAAAAATAGATGGTTGTAATTATTGGTAGTATCGTATCATCAATCACCCGTACTTACTACGGAATTATCTTTTCTAGAGCGTTTTCTTAGAATCGATACGATAGTCTTATAAGTACCACAGGCTAGGGAATTTGAGCTATTCGCTCTCTTTTATGTGGTTTCCTTTGGGAAGGAGGCAAGGGCTTCAATCCACCTCGCCAGCAAAGTACGGGTTGGAACAATGATAAGATACCAATCGTGACCAGTTTTTTTAGTAATCTATCAAACGAATAACGAAATAAAAGCATGTCAAATATATTACGTAAGTTCTAAGTCTAATCGTAAATTGTGTTCGCAGAACACACCGCTAAGCGGGTCATTCAGAGAAAATGGCAGCATCGTGGGCTTGGGCGTGGCTTTCATTGTCATGGACATATTGAGCGAAAGATTCAACTTTACCTATGAAATAGTCGAGCCTAAGAAGAACTATGAGTTGGGAGGCAAAACACCCGAGGATTCGCTGATAGGACTACTGAATAGCAGCGTAAGTTAAAAAAAATAGGGCTATTTTTCTACTGGACTATAGATTCCTTCGCTACCGCGGTTTCAATAATCTATCTTCAAAAATGGGTAGGGTAAGAATAAATATGTTTGATAACAAACAAATACAATGATGCGGTTGTTTGAAGCACTTAGGCAATCAAATGGCAATGAGGCTATCCATAGTAAGCGATAGTTTATTGAAACCGGTGCCTAACCAATATTTCTTCAATAGCACCACTTGGATTTTCACTAGGTACATTAGCCAAAATGTTATTTTAGAAAATAGACATGGCAGCCGCGTTGATACCAACATTGTTAGCGTACAGAGAAAAGGTATCGTTTTCCATCGATCTGGATGAAGGAGTGTGGGTCATGATGCTGAAGAGGCCAAAGGAATCCGCTGCTGGTTCTGGTCTCTTGGCACCGTTTAACAGTTTTGTATGGTAAGAATATTCCGATTTAATAAAGATCTCCCTACTATCTCTTTCTATTTAATTAGACCATGAGTATGTCCTATATTGTTAGGCTAAGGTCTCCCTCAAAATCTTTCATGTCTTTCGATATCCAGTTATTATTTTCTACTCAAAATGTAGTAAAAGTTATTTGTACTTTGCACATTTTTAGCATTTGCCGAAAACGCACTTTATAACACGATCATGGACTATGACGTCACAGTTCGTGTATTTGGCCCGTTTACTTAAAAGCTAAACAATAATTTGATATTATCTTATCAAGTACTGTTTTTAAGTATACCTTTAAAATATCTATTATTTGAAATTAAACACAGTTCCCGGATTTAATCGCGTAATTTATGTGTAGGTTTTTTGTAACTATTTAGGTAAATTGACGATTTTATCACTATCCTACGATTAAAAATATTTAGGTTTTTAAAATATGTACTTACTCAAATTAAAATATAGTAGAATCTAGAGTACCTAACTACAAAAAAAAAAAAATCACAAAAAAAAAACAAATTGCTGTTTTAGGTACCTAGTTTTGGCGGCAGTACTTACGTTTGCTCCTTGCATAACATTCTTTACGAGGCTTCGCAACAAAATGATAGCAGACGACGAAGGAGTGTTGCCACTGAAGCCAAGCTTTTGGTTCGTTTATAGTGCCTTTCTTAAACAAGGCACTAGTTTATCTCCGGAAGCAAGTAAGTAATTTGTTCAATTAAGCATTCGGGTTTTCATATGACTCGGCGTCGTGCAAGTAAGCGCTCTTAGACCATAATTATACCTAGCGAAAGCTTACGCTTGCGACCTAATTTTAGTGTGGGTTTTAATTAAAGATAGGGAGGTAGGTATTTCCATTAGCTACAGACATAACATGTGTAAAGAAATATGTTTGCTTTATGGTACATAGTAATCCAGTTCAATCATTAAAATAGGTACTTTGATAAATATCAATCTAAAATTTTTTTCGTTATCATAAAGTTACGAAACTGAACTAACATACTAAGTCATAGGTATTTTACGGTACCCAATACCTAAGTTATGATAAATATTTTACTTTCAGACTGTTCTATTAACTATCGTAATACATTCTGTTAAAATAAAAACTAAGGTACCTACCGAAGGGAAATTCCTTTGCTTCAGCATCCCCTCTCTACAACTCAACAAAAACATAACCTACTAATAAACAAATCTATCGCAATATTTGTAAATAACCAATCGGTACAATTCTCAAGGCTGCACATTCGTGTAAAATAACAATAACATTGTTGCTTTGCTGAAACATTAGTTGTACCTAATAGGTATTTCATCAATATGATTAAGTTTGACAAGATCGATGGCACATACATTTATTATTTGTGTAAAAGTAATCCATTACTAGATAAAATGTTGTAAGTAACATGTAAAGATATTATAAAATTATTAACGTAGTCGAAATAGAACGTAGTGCTTCTATAACGATCAATGCAGCCGATTCTATCGCCGCTAATGGCTTACATAATCTATCATTTTTATCACACCCTTCTAACTTTTTCTATAGTAATCACAAATGAAAATGGTGTTGATGATAAATTTCCAAAATATTTGTCCAGTGAGTGATTACTGTTATTATACTTTATTTACTAAAGTCACGGTTTCTTTTGAGATTTATGAAGAAAAGTTTTAATGGACATTCTTATGACAGACCATTAGACATTTAGGTCATCAAATTCTTATAATTGTTATTGGTAGATTTATAGGTATTGAGTAAGTATACTTAATATGTATTTCACTCTATTGGGTTACCTACTTAAATAAGTATTAAGAAGGTAAGTATACCTACCTACCTCCTATAACTAAGAAGTAGATTAATACCAGCCCACGTTCAAATCCAGGTCGCAACTTTACTTTAGTAAGCCTAAGCTAGATATCTATCTTTATCACTCAGTATTTATCTACCTAAGTAGTTCTAACTGATTGTATCTTCGACATGATTCATTCTTACAACTTGAAGGGGACAGATATGACAGAATGACTTCATGGACTTCTGTGGAAAATATAAATCGGCTCTAATGGTCCTAACCTATCTATGACGGTATATTATAAAAGAGCTTTGTCGCGTGCAATAGTTAGAAAATATTAGGTAAGGGGTAGCTGAAAATCATTGCTGTGCAGCACAGCGTCAGTACATCGAGCTGTAGCCGTCTTTTGCATCTCAATGTCCTGCGTAGATATTGAGGTCTGTCTTTTTGTATTGTATCTGTTAAGGGTCACAAAAATAAATCTAACCTGCCTCTGACAGGTGCCAAAAATCAACTTTAGTTACAATTCCTACAGGCTTTCGTTAGCTTCGTATAATTATTGTACCTATACCTACGCATATGTACGTATTTCTTGTAGACACAACCCGGGTTCTGTTCGTAACTTGGTGGCTGTTCATGATTCTCCTATCAGCGTTCTACACCGCGAACCTGACTGCTTTCCTGACTCTCTCCAAATTCACGCTGGCTATTGAGTACCCTAGAGACTTGTACAGCAAGAATTATCGATGGATATCCGCGGCTGGAAGTTCAGTGGAATACACTGTGAAAACTGTAAGTGGAATAACATTAAAACCTTAGGTAGTAGTAGGCCTAGACATTTTACAGACGTTATACGAGTATGTTAGGTAGGTATATATTTAAGTACTTAGTTTGGTGCGATGTGAAGAAGGTGCATTAACAACCATACAAACCATTGAACTCAACAACATTTAACCACGTGGGATTGGTACACTCATAAATAAACATTTGTGTACAAACTTGATCAACTTTCGACCTATACCCGATATTTAATAACTAATCCTGGGTACCGAATAACTTACCTGAGTGATTAAGTACATTAACTTAACAATAGTAACATTAACAACGTACCTTACATTACTTACTATTTATAATATAAAACTTTTAGTTGCATGGAATACTGAAAATTCTGTATTACTTATAACTTACTATTGTCTTGTTTATCTCCAGGAAGGTGAAGACTTATACTACCTAAGCACAATGGTCGCCAACGGTCGCGCGAAATTCCTCACAGTACGAAACGACCTCGGTTTCCTAGACTCTGTCAAGAGAGGCGCAGTCTTAGTGAAAGAACAAACAGTCGTAGATCACCTTATGTATAACGATTATATATCTAAGAAGGATGTGGAAGAAAGCGACCGGTGTACTTATGTATTGGCTCCTAATGCGTTTATGAAGAAACAGAGAGCCTTTGCTTATCCGATGGGCAGTCAGTTGAAGAGCTTGTTTGATCCCACGTAAGTTTTTTTCAACTTAACCCGTTTACTGCCCAGTGGATTTTTCAAAGTGCCCAAAGAAAAAGACGTTCGTACAGTGCCCCAGCCGCACTATCGCGTCCATGATTTTTCCTTGCTGTGTGCTCGAACCGCATATACGCGTTTGTAAAGCGTTCGCTATATGCCCTTGACGCGTCTGTGCGTTTGAACAAAATAAGCGTAAATATTAAATAAGACAAATAAAGAATGATAGCTCCCTGTTAGGCCGTCGTTTTGGGAAACTATTAGGTTTCTTGCTGATGAGTAGATCATTTATGTCACTTGTAAGTGTTTAAATACAAGTGTTTACTCACACTGACCTAATTTTTCAACCATCTCATACAGATTGACGCAGATATTCCAATCGGGTATACTGGAGTTCCTCAAGAGAAAAGATCTGCCGAGCACGAAGATCTGTCCCTTAGATCTGCAGTCAAAAGATCGCAAACTGAGGAACAGTGACCTCATAATGACGTATATGGTCATGGGTGTTGGATCCGGCATCGCTGTCGCTATATTTGCTGCTGAAGTAATTATTACTAATACTTACTAACTATACTGTCAACTTTTGTACTGTAATCTACAAAACATAATAAAAATATATTCTTTACCGCATTAATTAATACTTGCACGCTTAAGACAACAGAGAACCTTACCTATGTTAAAAAAATTATAGTCACTATGTTTTAGCCGTAGTTAATATGAAATATTGTTCTGTAGAAAATTTGTTTGTATCAGTCATGGAAACACTATGCACATTGTTCATAACATACCATTATTTAGAACAGGTTCGATGAAAAACCAAATAGGTACTTCTTCCTTACATACTTACTGAGTACAAACTTACACCATCGTGGTAAAGGACCCCTTAACGTAGTATAGATATGCTATATTTGCGGTACCAATTTTTTCCTTTTCCGTACTTACAACATCAACTTTATATTTCCAGATCGTATTCAAACGCTACATATCCGTGAAAATACACAAGGATAAGAAAACTAAGAAGACATCTCGGCAGTCGAAGAAATCCCGTGATTACGACGACACTCGGCCTCCTCCCTACGACTCACTGTTTGGCAAAAACTCCAAATTTAACGTTGAAGATACAAGGAAAAAAATGATCAATGGCAGAGAGTACTACGTGTTTGAGATGGGCAGTGGTGGGCAGAGACTCATTCCTGTGAGGGCACCTTCATCATTTCTTTACCGATCGGATAAATAGCTCTTGCATAACGGGTTTGACGTTAATACGGGCCGTTTTCGATATACTAACTTCAGTAAGAGTACTATGGTTTGGGTTACTATAATTTACGACGGTTACTATAGTTGAGTAAACTTTAGTAACCATTACCGAAGTTAGCATATTGATATCGGTCGTTTCTATTTTAGTAGATATATTTTTGAGGTAAATTTGGACACATGGAAAATACTTGGCTAATCTTATTGTAATGTTAGCTCAGACAGTAGACAATTATACGTAATTATAGTACAAATACTAAGTGTAGGCGCGTGTAGTGTTTAAGTGTGTTACATAAACTATTACCGATAAGGCACTATGCACACAGCACATTATGTTGTATGAATGGGGCAGAACAATAATAAATGAATTCAAAACGCATTTCTGTTTTAATACATATTTTTATTAATCGTGAACGTTCATAGACATTCGCATCAACGTTTTGTACGTATAAATAAAGAGAATGTAACCAAATATTCACAATATAAACAATCTTATGAATAATAAATAATAAAATCAACTAGTTTTTGTATTGTAGGATTTTGTACAGTCACAAGCACAAATAAGTAAAAAAGTCAAACAAGAAATTATTATTGGTGATAGAGTTACCATAGTATGAATATTTTTATTCATTAATACACGTTTTCAATTAGAGTATTTATGCTTGTAACTGTACAAGAAGGTGTCGCCATAAACTGTACAACAGTCAATTTTGGACATACACAGAGACATTGTGTATTTCTATTTCAGATATTATACTTTTATTAAAACTGGATTAACTGGTTACTTTTCACATGTTATTTCATATACTGAAATGTTTTTTTTAATAATTGCATTTTTTCTGAAATAAAGAAATGATAGATATTATGGTAAATCCTTTAAAACAAGAATAATTAAACGTGCTTAGTCCAATCTTAATAAATGATGTTAATGAATTTAGTCTAAATTCCAAGAAAATTAAAATAATACATTGGTTCAACTTGTTTTTAAAAACCGTAATTTTATTTTATTTATTAGATAATAACTAACAAATCGAATTAATTCATAAGCTATTGATAAACATTGGTTTAAATAGTACATTATTACGAGGTTTTATTATTTATATTATTTTGTATTACACAGCACCTATCGTTTTATTGCAGCCATATTGGTTCCGGAATTTAATTTCAATGTGAAATAAATAAAAAAAAAATATTAATCTCGAATCGTTTCAACTAAAATATGCATATTATCTGCTCATACGCACTCGCGATTACTTTTATTTGACAAATGATACTATCAAAGATATCGTTAGTATTGTATTGATTTTACGTCAAGTTTTCGAGATAAACTGTAGAAGTAATTATTAAATTTCCATTTTAATATTCACTTGTGATTTTTTGTCATTTTTAATAATTTATGTAAAAATAATCATTTTACATTGCTGTTCATATTTTCCCCTGCGCGCGTATAAACCACTACAAGAAAGAAATGTTGTTTTAAACATTAAAACTTATGTATAAATTTAGGGCAAATTTCAAACTATAAAGTTATTTTTCTTACTGGTCTAGAAGGCTTTGCTTATATTTGAACGAGGTGTCACAAAATTCAACAAACGTGAAAAATATTGTGCTACAATTTATTATATTAGCTTAGCTATTGTGTTTATCTAACTAATAATTATTATTGCAATGTGTTTTACCCGCAAAATGCATTGTGACGTCACACTGTGAAAGATTTCCACGCTGTCTTTTCATTTATAACTACAAATGACATCACGTTACTAAGTAATGAAAACCATTTACTTATTCTAAAAGGTCAATAATAATTTCTAGTTTAAAAATAATTTGGAAAAAGTCTATGCTCGACTACGGATCTACTTTATTTGAAAAAGGATTAAAGTGTATCAGAGACAACCAGTCTTTTTTTTCTGTATCGCAGCCCATTATGCTCATTGTATAAAAAAATAATAACATATTTTATATAACACTTGCTGAGACATCTATGGTGTAATAATATTACTATCCTAGGTAAACGTCAATCAGTCCGTCAGTCAGATAATTAAAAAATATTACACACGTATTTTTTTTCATTAATGAGCAATATAAAGTTTCTCAGTTAAAAAACATTAAAGTTACGGAGTGGGAGCTAATGACGTCACGTTGTTGTACATTTTCTACTACACCGTGACGTCATGCAACTTTGTAACTCAAGATAACCGCGTTATTGTTTGCTTTTGCACAAAAAAAAATACGTGTATATTTTTTTATAATCTACCAGACGCACTAAAAAAAATAGCCAACATCCCTACAATTGTTGTGTTGCGAACAAACTTCCACAGAAACATGTTTCGTGTGAGTGGCTACTTCATAGGAATTGATACTATAAACAAATACTTACATTACTATCAGTATAAATGTATTTAGATTAAAAGATAAGATTGTCTTATTGGTTATTGCAACGTCATTCACGTGGAAATGTAAATCAGGTTATTGACCCCGGCTATCCGAGAAATATCAAAACACTATTGAATAATACGATTAGCGGCACCGATTTTGGCTAAGTCTGTATAAAGTTTATTTTTAAAATATGTTTATTGTACTTAAGGAATAAAAGAAAAGAATCTCAGTGTGATACTGAATATGTGAATTTAGAATATTAAAAAAGTAATAAAATATCTCATTTTTCATCGTAGCGCTTGAAACATGCAGTGTTTCAGTTATTATCTGTTAAATATCCAAATACCTGTAGGTATTGTGTGATAATACACTGTGGTTTTATATCTCTTCTCTTTCAACTTGAATAGGTATACTGCAGCGCAATTCTCTGCAGTCGGTACTGTCGAGTATCGAAAGTTTGACATTTAATATGTACTGACAAAATAGTTCCTACGAAGCCCGGTAGAGGGACTAAACAGATTTTCTCGATAGCTAGACGCTTGTCGGTAGTCGATAGTAGTAGAAAATTGAGCTTATGACCAGTCATTTAATCCATCGGTAATCGATTATTATTTTCATTAGCTACGATGAAGAATAAACAAGTTGTCTTCAAGACAGTCAATATAAATTACACTTACGATACAAACATCTTATATAATTCACATAGCAAATCATTCAACAACATTGTTTTGGTATAAACTCACACATACATATTAGTTGCGAAATACCCTCTTATCTAAATTAGCCCTGATTTTGATGTACCAAACTAATGATCGATGCATCTCTTTCTCGCTAAGGTAGAGAGAAAAGGATAGATATAACACCGTGGAATGATAACTGTAGTTTAAAACTCTCTATCCTTGTCATGAAACCTTGGTTAGAAAGAGATGCAAGTCTTAGAGCGGTGTACAACATAATCGGCACTATTCTCTAATGATACTACCTCTTTGCTTATTCTACTAAATTACTAAGTGAAATGAGGAATATAATTTCGACGTGCTTTCCCGCTAAAGCTAAGGTCAGTTCAAGTTTTTTTGAGGGTTCAACTTTTGTACCATAATTTCTTATTAATTTTCCGAATTTGGGTATTCTCTTAAATCTGTTTTTCGAGTTCAAAGTCATTGAACCCTCCTTACAAGCTTTGTTTATCTGTACACGTGCTGAAAATGCAGTACCTAATGTGACTCTGAGCGAATGCTGCAACTAGCTTGAACCCTAGATAAAAGTTTACAGAGAAAATTTTGCGCTCGTTTTGATTAGTGTTTATTCACAATGCGAAAATGAAGACAGAAGCTCGACCTAAACGTTTAACAAGAATTTGTTAACTTTAATAAAATTATGAATTACTCATTTATGAATTTGTAACAATTGATGTAAGTACTTAATTAAATGTAATTAAACGATGCTAAACTAATGAACGAACTACCTAAATAATGCGAGATTTTATCAAATTAGCTACGAGAGACTAATGATTCTACGACAAAATATCACCGATGACTCCAATGAGTGACAAATTTTGCGTGACAACGTGATGAATGTTATATTCAACATGTGAATGTTGGTAACAATGGAGCCAATGAATGTCACAGCTAATTTGTAGTGAAAGTGAGGTTATTCGGTGAGAGCGCGCTCGGGCTCGGCCGGCTGTCACACCGCAAGCCGGCCGTCCAGCATAGGCGACGGGAGCAGGGAACTAAAAAAAATATCTTTATTAACTTCCCTCCTTTATCGTCTGCTGTCGTTACAAAAACATTTTAACAACAAACTCTACAACAACATTCATCTCCGACTATCAACTTCAGCCTAAAAGCTGCTACATAGTGCCGACAAATAACATGCATTGTTATAAACAAAAATGTTCACTTAAAGTTATATACAATGATGAAAATTTATACATTAGTGTGATGCTATTACGTGTTTTACGTGAATGACGAATATTGTACTTTTCATATTTATAAAATGTCAGTTGATACAAAATAAATTGTCAGCAACGACTTCAAAATAGCTCGTTCTTACGGTTAATAATACTTTAATTTAGCCTCCGTTAAATGCGAGAAAATGTCCGAACTTGTACTCTTTGGGCTATGTAGGAAGACTGTAACATTTCATCACTGTTTGCAGAATTACATTGAAAATATGTGGCGAATATTAAATTCAGTCGGATGTATAGTAGCCTCAAAATACTATGTTATTTTAATACTAGGAAATTCGAATAAATCAAATCAAGTTAGAAAAGAAAATCCACATATTTTCGAATATAATTCTGCGTTTTCAAACACATTTAAATATAAAACGGTCGTTCACATGTACTACGAATAAACAGTTCCTTATCCTTCTACTAACCCGCACTCTAAAGCTTCTAGGTTCCACGTGGTGGCGCGTCCTTGTGCGCCGGCGCCGTTAGTCGAACACATTGATTCAGTTCTAGATCCCATGTTCCGCTGTCTGCATAGATACGGCGTGACAGTTGGAGATGGGGTACTTTGCTCCTGGAATTTTAATAAACGGACTTTACAGAATTGTAGTCAAAAATATGCAACATATCTTTTACCTCCGTTTACGAAATACACTAAAACAAACTAATTTAAAAATACATTTTAAAAATCTATATCTTGATCGGTTGATCAAGAATAGATATAAAAAACGTGTGAGATAATTTATAGTACTTATACGAGTATATGTGCACATAGCTTTTATCAGATACAACTATTGATAATAGATTCCAACGATAAACACATAGTTGCTAAACTACTGTCGGCTTCAGAACCGATTACATTATAATAGATAGGTAAATAATGTAAATATACAATGTGTAAAAGGTACAAATACAATCAATTAGGCTAATGCTCGCTGTTAGCATCGGCACTCGATAATTGTAATGATAAAATTTAATTGTTTTAATTGCGATATGTCGCTGCAGGGCTGCCGAGTAATTATCGATAAAGTATTTTAAAACGTATTACTCATATACAGAATTAAATACACATTGCAGGTACAAGAATAATACACTAAAATGTAATCATATTCACAGTCGATAAAATTCAGTTATTGATTAAAAATAAGTTTTCCGACACCTTTGCTGTTGTATAACATTATCCCGCATGCAAGAACCAATATTAGAATTCCTCAGTTTCATCTCTTTCTATCCCTTTGTGTCGTTCAAGACAGAAAGAGACAAAACGCTTCATAGATAAACCGTCATCTAGGTACTTATACTGTATGCTAGTAAAAGCCAATTTGTGTAGACAAATAAAAAACTACAATAGTCTACTATTTTATGCAAATAGCTGACAATCAAATATACGAACTGCAAGTAAACGTTTACCTTTATTTCTGAGAAAATTACCGAACAATTTTCATACTCGATATAGGTCGTAACGATTACGTGTCCTTCGGTAAATATGCATCCATATCGATCAAACGGTAAGCGGCCACTGGTTCATAACTGATTAATAAGTACGCCGACCAACTTGCACGCGCAAAAATACATCAATTAGACATTAAAAATGTTGTAGGCTTATCTTTACCAACGGAAATATAAGAAATTATTATAAATTGCAATCTTAACGCTTATCATATAAATTCGTTTATTAATTAATTTATTAATAGGACTGTTTTATGTGTGTGGTAGGACATTTTCGCACAGGGTGAATTTAGGCACATATACCTAAATATACCTTTGGTTTTTCGCATATGCACGTATTTTTGCTTAGACCATGATCTGAGCGAATACGTGTTTATACGTTCGTACAAATACGTGCACGTACGTGTACGTTAAGCGCAAAAGTGCTAAAATATACCCAGTGGAAAATACGTTCCTTTATATTTTAAGTAAACTTCAGGCATACCATTGCATTGGATAGAAGGGGTGCATTAGCCATTCCATAATGTCCTTGTTACCTTTCTAAATACTATGTAGTTAAGAGTCTCTGCCACCAATCATTGTATATACAGTTAGTGAAATTTTCAGTGTTAGTGTGTGTTTTTTTGTGTTAAAGTAGATATTATGAAGTGTGTGATCAACGCGCACTGAACAACAAGACGTACGAGCAGTTTTCATTGATCAATGGATAATGGACCTTAAAGTAAAAAATTGTGTGTAAAAGATAATTCTTTATCAAATGACAGAATTATCTTTAGCACAGTATTTTGACCTCTATGTTGTTAGTGATGAAGCTCATTATCAATTGATCAATGAAAATTATTAATAATAGTAGTTTGCTGTTCAGTGTGCTGACTGATTTTAACCGGTGACGGTCATCTGGGTCGATGAGAGTCGACACAGAAATCAAAGCCAAATAAATTGTAAATATTTTACTATTTTTATAAATCTTTTACAACAAATGAACACAGCCTCGTTAACAAACATTTGGCATTAATACAAAATCACTTATAATTTAATAAATCTGTATTAATAATACAACTATATGATTTCAACAACTGTCGTTATACAAATATATCTTCTATACGTATTATATGATAAAATACAATAAATCTAACCATTTCATTATCAGGTATCAGGAATCTTCAAAGACCTGGACTTGGACAGGATGGTGGTGTTCATAGAGTCCACTTTCAACGATATCATCTCCTTGAAAAAGATTTATCGAACCCTTATCGTTTCTAAACTGATAAACTGTAATTAGAAACACACATGATACTGCTAAATGGCGGGCAACAAAAAATAAACAAAATATAAATAAAACTGGACTACCCTACATTTTATTCCACAAAAATTAACAAACAAAAAATACAAAGCAAATATCGTGTGATTTTATAATAAAGCACACACTCGTATTTCATTTCGATATTTATGTGAAATGTTTGACATAAGCATGAGGTCTCCATTCTTTTGTTTTGCATAACGAAGTTGTGATAATGCAAATAACATAGACAATGTTCATCACACATGATTTCTTTCGTGGTTTCAACACAGATCATCTGTTTCTATTGCTCATTATTAACAAAAAACTTTCACTTTTTACCAAGCAATTATACATGTGAACTTACAACAAAAATATGTCCATAATCATAATGGCTGTATTACATACAACTTCATACAAGCTGCTCCGAGGATCGCTGAATCTACAGTAATTATTCGACATTATCATATTCTCAGTACCCTTCCCCGTTCTTACAAACTATATACAAGTAACTTAACTAACTACGATAATCGTTTAAATGAAATTATTTACATTAGTTACATCAAAATCTCTAGGACAAAGTTGATTTCTAGCTATACTAAGGTGGAGTGGGGTAAAATTATACAATAATGTAACAGTATCGAATGATCGACACAACCCTTAGTCTATGCCGTGTATCTATACAAATCACAGGCTGATGAGACAGTTGCTGTAATCTTAGATGTGCAATAGCGTAGAATTGTTTATATACAAAGCTTAACCGGCTAAGTTAAAGCGTTTTTTATACAAGATGTTGTAAAGCTGAGGTGTTGATGACCCTTTACCTTGATGTTAGTGTATACAGTTATAGTAGGGTGTTAGTTAATACTATATGACGTCAGTTAAAAGGCGCACCTGTTGGTTGGGCCCGCAGCAGGTCGCGTTGTGACACAGGTCGTTCGGTGGACAGTGGAGCGCGCAGGGAGCTTCGGCTGACGCACCGCTTATTATCTATAGTCAAATATTATATTAAGATATGCATAAAATAAAAATAATGTAAGGCATAACAATATTATTACATCTATGTGGTGAAAGATTTAATTCACTATAGTGTAAATAAAATAAATGTAATCAGTTAAAACAGGACATTTTAAAGTATGATATTTTTTACCCTATTTTCCTCCATTTGCTGCATTCGCAGAAAAGTGTTCTTTGTTTGTGTGTTTGCTTATTGCTATTATTATTGTATTGCTTAAAGTGTCATCATCAACACTGGTTTGATTGATTGATTGCAAAAACGTCTGCATATTGTTAATCCATATGACAATGATTCATCAATAATACCTTTGTAATTGTAACTCATGATGCCAAAAAATTAAAGCCTATTAATTCTAGGTATATTTTTCAAACAGACGCACCGTATAATATGTACTAATAAAATCTAATCTGTTTATTTTACAGTGACACGCATCGATAAGACAAAACTTGCAAAGAACAATTAATATATTTATGTTACGTTATCTCAATTCAACGTCTGCTACGATTGTGTTGATACAATAATCCCTAATAGGGTTCTTACAATGGATAACTACACTATTGACGCTCGTTACTTTACAATGAGAACAGTAAAATGACAACACCGCAGACTTATTTCAAATTTATTTTAATAAATAAACAAGACTGAATAACATTGCAATTGCTTTTGTAAAAATTCTACCGAATTTTCAAAGGCGAAATCTACAATCAATTAACAAAAAAAAAAACTAAGCTACATAGGTTTGGGGCCAGTACGTATTATTCTACAACATAGCCATTTTGTCAGGTGCCAGTCGTAACCGGTCCTGTATTACAAGATTTTTGGATGTGAATGAAGCAAGGGAAGTTTTTAAGGATCGTACTACGTGATGTTCTTTGGTTCTGCCTAACCCTATGTTTCCAAGTCTGACTTTATGTTTGTATCTTGTCCAAAATTAATATGTCAAAATCTTTAGCTAATAATCTATACTAATATTATAAAGCTGAAGAGTTTGTTAGTTTGTTTGTTTGAACGCGCTAATCTCGGAAACTACTGGTCCGATTTGAAAAATTCTTTCAAATCGTGTTAGATAGCCCATTTATCGAGGAAGGCTATAGGCTATATATCATCACGCTACGACCAATAGGAACTGAGTACCAGTGAAAAATGTTACTAAAACGGGGAAAATTATGATTCTCTTATGTGACGCAAGCGAAGTTGAACGGGTCAGCTAGTAAATATACACGCTTGTGAACTAACGAAGGATATTCCTGTTATAAGTAGAGTGTATTGTTTTCTGAAATAAACTACTGCGTAGTAAGACTAGAGTTTTCATTCGTAATCTGTCACCAAAATGTACATCTTACATTTCCGAACAGCTGAACAGAGAATAATTCTTATTTTAATATATTTGTTACTGTTGGGCGCGTTTTTATGGGAGCGATGGGATCAAAATTCCCATTAGAATTGAATCAACTGAATTTAATTGTTCTATACCCAGACGAAATCGGGCCAGTTTGCTAGTTACAAATAATACCAACAAATAGCTTCTACTAACTTCTTATGCTTGGCTAAGCCTAATGGCTTATTCCTGGATATATAAGTGCGTAGTATATAATGATAATCTTACCTCATTACCGCCTAGAGGCAGTTCGACGAACTCTGGCTGTATGGTCGTCGAGTGTATACCCTCGTTGTGGAAGAACTCCTTCACCTTCTCCGCAATCTTCATGTACTCTGACAGATTTCTACACCTAAAAATGAATAAAGGAAAGCATTTAATACATACTTAGATAGATTCATTGTAAGAATGAAGACTGAGGACTTCAAGGAAAATCACGCATTAAGACCAATAAAATTACTAATAGGCAATGTAGGCATGCATTAGTTACATAGATTATAATAAACATGTCTGTGTATTTTTAAAGAAGGGAAGCTGTATTAGACAGGTCACCCTTAGCGGTATAAGCTTGTGGATCTTTGATGTTCTAAATTTTGAATTGTCTATCATCGACAGCATGAAACCTTGCATACAAGGCTCTGTACTAAGATATTGGATTATAGTCTTCGCAATTAGAAAAGATTGTATAAATTCTTCAATTGTTTATAAACGGTAAACCAACGCTCACGCATGTGTCCTAGAGTGCCCTACGCTATTAGACGGCTATTGTAAACGAACTATACTGTCGTCATCAGTATGTTTATTTATACTCGCACCTAGTTTACTAATTGTTTTTCTGATAAGGACATTGTAAGAATTACATACGAAAGTACATCGGGGAAGTAATTATTATTACAATTTACTACTAACGCTTATGTAGAGTGGTACACAAGAAATCAATTAGTCCGATGTGCAACCGATAAATCTAACAATGATGGTATTATTTTAAACAAAGAAACATCTATCATCTGATTGTTATTTCAACAATTGTCAGACTCAGCTTTAAAAATACACAATGGAGATGTGTTTATTATATTTTGAAACGTACGTTCGCTTCAAAGATTTCGTGATTTATAAAACTAAATGCTCGCCGAATCGTCCGCTCTGATTGGTCTTGAACATGAAAGGTTAAATAAATTATAATATTTTGCTTGTAAAACGCTTTGCACGTTCTGAACTATTGTATACCATTTAAAAGACCGTCGAAAGTATTATTAGTCACGCTATTTTCTCCTTAGTGCTGAGTACAATACAGCTATAACTTAACCCATTTATAAACAAAAATGCTGACGATTTATTATTGTCAAATACCACGTTTCATTGGCGATTTATGAACAGTTTATTTTGAGAACAATTAACAAAAAATGCTATGAATAAAATTTAATTATAAGTGTTATTTACGCCGTAAAACACCTTGCTACTATTAATCAAAATATTCTATTAAAAATAAAGATGACATCAAAATCAATTTCAGTGCTGTAGAGTAAAAAAAATAACACGCGAGTGTTCATCATATTAGTAATAGCAATAAATCAAAGTAGGTAAGCCGTTTTATTTTTTTCCAGTGAACTTGAAAACACCGCATCGACTGAAATGTTTATACGGCGTAAAGCGTGAAATTTCATTTTATATTTGCATTCGATAATATAATAAGGCCGTTTACATACGGCGGGAAATAAAAGCGCCGGCGCACTGGTTCGTTGACATTGATTCTGGGACAAAGACTAGTTTCCATTGGGAATGTGCCAAAAGCAATGTTACAGAAGCGTTTTTCAAAAACAAACATTAGCGGGTGAGCTGGAAATTGTTTTTGTATTGAAAAACAACATTTTTTATAAGGTGGAGCGTCGTGCTCGCGAAGAGGTAAGCACGAAGTATTTTTGCATTTTATTGCATCACTAGGATGATTGGAATTTTTATTTAGATTGCCTTTTAAATAGATTTTCATACAGCAGTTCAAATAGAATCATAATTATTTGCAACAATTATTGGGTAGTTATTCACCGCGATTCGATCCGTGGGTGTAAAATAACAATACAGCTGTAATCGATATTGTGGATTTCATATCGTTAGTTTTAGCTTTCAATAACGTATACGCAGATGCCCTTAACACAATAACATGAGCCTAGTAATCCACTAAGAACCTTCGGAGGTTTTAGTCTGAGTGTCGATTGTTTACATCAATCAGCCAACATCAGTAATAGCTTTTCTAATTAAGTTCTTTGTTGCTTAGTGCAATAACATTGTGGAACAAAGCTGTTGTAACACATCTCCTGATGAGACAGTCATATGTTTTAATTCAAACTAAGTATAGTGTCCTTACATCGTCTCACTTTTAACTTAGTTCTCAAAGACAGTAAATGTCTATGCATAACTTTTCTCTTGTCATTATACTTATCAACCAATTATTAGCTTTCAAAAGTACCGACATACACACTATGGTGAAGGAGAGATAGATAAATACACCGTTTATTTGTACTTGACCTACTTCAATACTGGTTTTGATTTGTTAATGCCCACAAATCACGTTTGCGAAACGACGACAGACGGGCGACATTTTGATAAGCAGATATCAAAAATGCCGATTAAAAAGCACTTGAAGAGTTCAAACGTGTGAATGCCAATTGGATGGGTAATGGGTTATGAACATTGCCCATCCAACCGTTATATTTGGATCCAACAATCTATTTTCGAACCAACCTGTTAAGCTAAACATAGTCTTTAAGTACATAAACGTGAACATCTATTTGCACTTTTAGATTACGGTGTTTTTAAAAAGGTTGTAGTGTAGTCTTGTAAATGGCTAAGTTTTGTAAACTCCACGAAAAGTCAATCGAAAAAGCCTGAAAAATCCGAATTTGACGATTGAAGATCTGCTGTATTTGATACACTGCAGTTGTAGGTTTAATCCAAGTTTAAAATTAATTTATAATAAAAGAAAATAGGCTTTCTCGTATGCTTTAATTTTAGTTTTCCGAACATGCCTCAGAGGCTCTGACGTATAGTCTGGCTCCAATAAATTCCAACCTATTATAAAATAGGTTGCATTAACATCTGTGCCAAGTTTTCAACGATTTTTTAATGTTTAAAGCCTTAGCCTAGATTTTTTTAAATCGGTTGTTTTGTCACGTAAGTAATAATAACTCTGTTGCTTGTTTATCACGAAACGTACCTAATATGTACCGAGACAACATAACCTATACCTATATTATGGGGAATTTTATTGTAAAAAATATCATATTAAGTTAAGTTTTATTTACCTAGTGTCGGAAAATTTACTCTGGTTTTGATATTCTATCGTAGTTTAACATTTCCTTAAATACAACAATACCTATCCATCAAGCCTAAATATATTTTAGCTTCCAAGAAAATTTAATTTCTTAGGGACAAAGAACTTTGTAACAGCGAGGTTTACACCAAGGACTAAAATTACTATATTTAGGATCGTTAATCACACGGCCCGAGAAAAGGTAAATGGCTCCTTCCTCGGAATTCTTCTCGTTTGATTCACCAGTAATGGAAGGAAGTGTTCGTGTTTGTGTTGAAAACAAAATGATATAAAATGCATTGACGCCTCCTACGTTATCCGTCCTTTTGATTGTACGAAAGATTCTGGAGATACTCGTGTACGAATATTTCATTTTATTTCTGCAGTACTCGTACAAACACTAGCATAAAATTCTGTTTTTCAATTTTCGTTGCCTATGCCTCGTGTCTCGTGATAATAAACTATGTATGTTTGTATGTTAGTCGCTTAAACACGGTGTGTTTATTCCTTGACACTTATTTACAGTTATTTTTACACATTTTACTACTCTTACATTTGTTGTAACACTTTTCTATTTCGTACAGATTTATTGAGGAAAATCTTCACGATTAATAAAGTTCGTTGATCTCGATGTTTGCAATTTTCATTTCTGGGGTAAATTGTGGGTCAACGGGTACACGTGGATGTTGCGAAAATTTTATAAAACTAACATTTTTTTAACATTATCGGGAAAGAGAATTACTAGCATATCGTCTCCTATGTTTAGTTTGGTGGACGTGAATTTTCTTGTAAAGACTGCAGGTTTACAGGCTTTTACAAAAGTTTCTTAAGATCTTTTTTTTCACCGTATAATTAATGCTGCAGTCGATTCATACAGTCATACTAAGCGAATTCTTCTTTTATCTTCAAAGAAACAAACAACATTTCTAATTTTCAACGCACACCGTATCATTAAAAAACCAGAGATTTTTGTTTCTGAATTTTAAAGGATACTTACCTAATATGAGCACTGGCAATAATCCTATCTCCGGCCAACTGCCACACATGGAACTCATGCACAGCGAGCACACCATCAACTTTTTCTAACAGTCGTCGTTGTATCGCGTCCACCTGTACAAATAAACAAAGTCAGAACACCCCTTATCAACAAGTCAATAACTACGCGACCTACGCGTGCATACGATACAAATAGAAAGTAACAATTCTAGTAAAACGTCGCTTTCTCAAAGAAACTCTATAAAATAGAGTATAATTATGTGTAGATTTAATATATTTTTATGAATCATTACGCTGTTGTCCTTATCATTAAATTGACTGTTATATATCATCGAGCCCAAATTCGGGAATTTACTGGTTAGTAAAAGGCCAATGTAATTGTGAACTTCATTTCAGAATTTCCCCGTAACATTGGGGAAAGGAGATACGAGCGTGTTTCAGGAAATTGTGAAAAGACAAAACTACCGAAATAATGGGCCAACAAACTACATAGTAGTAGATACATAGAAGGCGTGAAACCTAGAGTGAGCAGTGTTTGTTTTACTCAAACGTAACCAGATCCACGACAGATAATTTCCATTCATAAAAACGAATTCGTGGAAATTCTAATTTGTGAAACAGTATGCGCGGAACTAAGGTGTAATTCGGAAATAGGAGTTCCGGCACCGATACCAAATAACAATGAATATTTTAGCAATCATTTGAATTGAATTGGCGACACATTCAAGGGTAACGTCATCGTTTAATTGTTTACCGTGTTGTTAATATCTGCACGGTCGTAGGCATGTGTGGCCGCAGGAACCGTTTTGTGGTATTCGAGCTGTCTTAGAACTTAGTGCTTATAAGAACTTGGATACGTCAGTGGCAGCAGTTAGACTAGGGTGCAGTTAGGGCGAGCTTTCGATAAGTTTGATACCTAATAGTGATTTGTTTCTGATTGTATGGCGATGTGGATGGTAGTCGTCACAATACTATCTTAGTGTATTGGGGGTCTCGTAGATTTGACTCTTAGAAAAAACAAGAATAAAGATTCTCCAAGTTAAGCAGTAGTTTCCGTATGTCTTACCTGAATATGTGTAGGTACAGTTTGTAGCAGGATGAGCGAGGACTCTCTAAGCAGCGGCCACACGGACGCAAGTATCAAAATTACTAGAACTATACTTAGTGCAGGGTCAATGTAGTATTTGTACTCCCAGTCAGTGAGCCACACCACGAGAGCTGAACCCACTACGATCAGTGAACCTAAAACAATAAAAAACATTATTGTTATCTTAAAAACGAAATAAATGACTGAAAAATACTTTTTCATAACGTATTATTCAAAACTACACTTGGCAAGCGTGATTGACTCAAGGCCTACCTGTCTCTCATTCCGGGAAGAGACTTTTGCCCAGCTGTGGAGCATTTAATTGTCCTAACAAATGTCTATTACGAGCTTCAAATACTATCGAGCATGAAAAATAGTCAAGTATTCTTTAAAGATACAAAAACATTAATTAGGTACATACGTTATGTTGTTTGTAAATGCAAATAGTTTGAAAGAATGCACTCAGTAATATATTCTTATTTAGTAGGAAATAGGAATAACACTATTCCTCGGTAGTATGCAAAGCATTCGACGAGTAAACAATGCTTGATATATGCACGGCATCGATTAACAAACTCAATCTTTGGTATTTGCAACTTAACAGGAAAATTATTTACAGTACATTCTTCAGTTAATCTCGTTTAGATTCTGCACTTGCGGGTATTTAATATGTTTTGTCTTCTAAATAAATAAGTGAAAATGAAGGTTTGAAGTTAGCGTGAATTTTACAGGTATAGGTCAAACTTGTAGAAATCAACGCGTATTGAAGAGACAGATCACCAAACAGTAACATAAAATTAAACACAAATTCAGCGAAAGCCAACATGAGCCGATAAATACATATTCTGCTTCTCAAATAAAACATTTTTGTCAATACATTTGAAAGAGAATGGAAATATTTTTCCAACATTAATCCTAAATCCGAACCATTAAATTGTTATCAGTAATCGTGGGTTACGAAACGCATTTTATGTTTTTAACGACTAAACGCGAGATAACACAATCCGTTATTTTCGTTAAAACATTATCAATTTCTATAAATTCGTGAACGATAAGGATTATTTATTGACTTCTATTTTTCATTTATCACTTGAATTTAGTAATTGCAGCCTGCGATAATCAAAATCATTAACCTTGGGTGTAGATAACTGATAAGTTGACGGATGATCAATGCAACTTGATCAACTTGATCGAACTAGTGTAATGTATTGATAAGATTCCTTTTGTGAAATCAGTCCAAGGTTGGCTGTGTTTCGCGTATTTGTTTTGTATCAAAAATAATGTCAATGACAGTCGCCGGTGGTTATTTAAAAAACATCGGCCGCCCCACGAATTTAAACTAACGTGTAATGTTACTCTACGAGTGTGCAAAATTATGCTATAAATATATTTTATGTTGTTTTGTTAGATGAAAGAATTTTTAAAATATATTGTCGTTTTGAGTATTAAGATAAATTTATTACTCATAATAATAGGTTACTCATAATAATAGGCTTGTCAAGGTAATTAATAAGTAATATCAAGGAGTTTGACAATCAATAAACAGCACTCTATAGCACTTCTAAATGATTCAAAATGTTGATCATCATTTCACAAAACACGGCCGGAAAAAACATGCTTAGGGATGCCGTATATGCCCAATAATATATTTTTTTAAATGTATGTTATTGTTTACTAGGCATAGTATAAATGATGTGTGGCATTCCTATAAGTTGTAGTGTATAAATATGTGCATGCACTTTACATAATCCTTTAGTTGTAGTTTAACGCCGTCGAGGCGAGTATTATATTGTTAGCACATAAGCAGGCAATAAAACAAGCCGATTACGTGTGTTTTCTATCTATTGACAAGGTTTGTTCTACCTAGTTTTATATCGTCGCAACTGTTACTAGCCAAGCGATAGCCAGATTTATCGATAGAAAATATTCCGCCACTTACAAACTATTTATCTAGCCGTTTACAGAAATAAATGTATATAAATATATGAATTATAAATACTTAAGTTAGTATTTATAATTTTCTAATGAGGAATATGAGATCGTTCTCCACAATTTTTGCCAAATGAGGTGGTGTATTCCTGTCAGTCGTCACCAGTTTAAGAAAGTTTCTTAAGTCAATCTTTCTTTTCCAGTAAAGATATAATGCTTGACGAACACTAATAATAGTGTACTTCATTATTTTTTCAGTACATTATAAACAAACTACGCGCGTGTATAACAAACAACTATAAATCGTTTACCTAGACATAATAATTTATTAACCTAAGAACCTACATACTATAATGCAAGCAATTACTTGGCTTGGCTTCACAAGTTCGCGGAACCAGAAGCTTAGCGCATACCACACATATTCCAGTTACCAGTTAGATATGCCCAATGGCAAAAGCAACCTTAGAAAATCAAATAAATAATTAAAGAGCCTCGCGAATCGATGCCGGTGCGATACCTTGAACGTACGTGGAAGGTTGGAGTTTGTTTTTTTCTGCAAATCGATTAGAATATGCAATGAATTTGTTTTGGTAGTGATCCTTACTAATATTATAAATGCGAAAGTAAATCTATCTGTCTGTTACTCAATCACGTCTAAACTATAACCAATATAACCAATTTGCATGAAATTTGGTATATTTTGATACCCGAGGACATAGGCTACTTTTTACCCTGGGAAAATGACGCATTCCCTTGGGAAAATTTACGGTGCGGACGAAGTCGCGGGTAAAAGCTAGTAAAAAATAATTAGTTATGCAGCTGTATGATACGACCGTTATTTAAGTCTACGTTTAGTGTTGAAAAACACTAAGGTCAAATGCAAATTGAGAAGTTCATGAACTCAATTATGCAGGATTTATATTTCATTCAATCTTTTTTGACTATAGAGACAAATTGTTTAAGATAAAAAACTTTACGTTTTTCCAATTAAAGAGCCAGAGGACCTTCAAATATTAAAGGTGTGTTTATGACCTTTTCCTAACCTATTTTGACATGGAGCAGGCAGTATCGGATAGTCATGCCTTATATTCTTGTATCATAGTTCAATCGACATTTTATAATTGTAGTAAGAAATAAACGAAATAACACCGAATACTCGTTAAAGTATAGTTGTATTCCTGTGATTTTCATCGCGCATCCTAAGAAAACTACCAAATGAAAGCCGACAGCAATTATTTTGGCCAAAATATCACAATACTATATGTTTAACAACAAAAGGAAATGTCAACTGTGTTCAAAATGTCAGTGGAAGTACATTAGAAGGTATCGATCGATGCCCGTGACAATAGATGTTTATAATAATAGCACAATAACAACTCCTAGTAGTTAGAGGAAAACTCTGCTGTTTACTGTACACTTCCTAGGAGCTAGATGTAAACCTATAATGTTGTTATACCTATTACTTAAGTGTTACTCATAACATGCATTGTCATCACACGTAAATAGTTTCTAGACATCACATTTCTATTAAATGTTACTATAGGGAAAATAATAGTACGTATTTTACGTAGGGGGCTCAAATTTAACCAAACTGACTTAGAAATTATTGGAATCTAAAGCAAGTATGTATAGGAATAGCATATATCTGATAAGCCACGAAATTCCATCATTTAATATTCTTCATCGGCTGTCAATAGTCTAGCTTACCGAGAGCTTTATGGAAACCAGATAAGCAAGCTTCGTGTTATCTATACTGAAGCTCGTTCTAACATGTTTCACGTAAACCGTGCCGCGTTTATACGTGATACGATGTGGATTTGTGGCCTATTTAGATAAGACGATCTCATGAATATTACCGTCTGCTATCCGCTATGTATCTTTTAGTGATGCAAGGGTGTTCCCGACCGCAACAATAAAACACATTAAGTATTAACAACTGCGTTCGGCATACCAATTGACAACGATTGGTGCACAGAGGGTATATTCGCCAACATCCTCATAATAACACTGATATGAGAAATTCAATGAATTGCCGAGCCCGTGAGAACTGTTTGAAGAGAATCTCTACACGTGTATTTATTTTAATGATAACAAAATATCGACTTTCTTACAATTATCTGAAACAATGGGTTGTTTTTATTCGTTTCGGTCACAGTTTGGGTTGTATCATTTCCTCGCTGAAAGTATTTCGCCAATGTCAAGGTGAACCAGTCGATGAATCAAGGCAGTGGCCGCACTGGTAGCCAAGAACCTTCGCGCCAGTGAATGGAGCGCTATGAACTTGTGAGTGTCGTGACGTCAAACCACCGTATTACGTAAACGCATCGAATTTCTACTCAACAGTTGTTACAAAAACTTCATTGTTTATGTACGAAAACAAGGCGTTAATTAACTATATAGTACGAGAATTTCGTGGAAGTGTTTGTGAATTTCACACGTGTTATTGCAGAGGTGTATCAATACACTCGAACGCCTTCATAATGATCTTTACGAAGACGATCTGTTCTCTAATATGCCTACTTATTGCCATTTTTCAGGTGTCTATTCTAGAAGTTAGTAATTTATTGGTTACACTTTATTATTTCACATCCGTAACGTTCTGTGCGGTGTTATTGTAAAATCCGTGAAAATAAAATTTCTACAGCGATATAATAATTTCATGGAGTATTGTCAATGGTCTCAAGTTTCTATAATATTACCGGTTAATTTTATTTTAATTCATAAAAGATAAGGCAAACGATTTTTTTACACCCCGTGCATTATATTATTATTATACTTAAATCAACATAAATTTAACCCGTTAATGTCCCACTGCTGGGAAAGCGTCTCCTCCCGGAAGGAGAAGGGGTTAGGCCTTGAGTCCACTACGCTGCCCAAGTGCGGGTTGGTTTATCATAATACTAGTAAAACAACATGATTTTGAAATAGTCATGTGACTATTATTCGTCTAGCTTAAATGTTAGTCTAGTCTGGATACTAGACTTTGCATAATACAAATTACCCTGAATACATAATTTTAGGATAAATTTCTCTTTATATGGCAATTTGGCTTTATTATTATTAAAAAATTACGTAATTGTATTAAAGTTAATATGTTACTAATTTAGTTTGTTTCACCTACGATGATTGTTCAATGACATACTTTCATTTCGCTAGCCTACTATTCGAGTAGGTAGGATACCTAGGTATTAACTTTGTTTAACAATATATAAGATAGTGAAACACACACATATAAAGGCGGATCATTGTTTTATATGACGTATAAACACTGAACAACTTGTAACTGTTTAGAAGTTGTTTAGGAAATGAACTGTTACATAATAAGGAAATATCTGAGAACAAGGTTTTCCGAGATGACATCCTTAATATGTCGGTGTTTATTGTTTTATTTTACGCGACAACGACTAATTCGATTTTAATAAAAAGAAAAATACAAGTTCATAAATAATATTTCGGGATAGGGTTTAGCTTAGTTGAGGAACTTATTTTTATACAAAAGCTGACGATACCGTAGCGCCATTCTCTACCACTATCGACTATCGACAACCGGCTAGCTATCGATAAATTTTGTAAAAACTATTTATGCAGCATATTTCAAATGTAAAAAATCTCTATGTTCAATAGTACCAATTACAGAAAACTACCAATAGCTTAAGTTAGTAAAACAATGCATAGTTGTTCTTAGTGGGGATTACCTACAATGAATTAACCGCAAAGAATTCGCGGTCAACCAAGTAAACATCCAATACATACTTGTGTCATAGTGTAGAAATGGGATATAAGGTAATATTTATTTTAAACGTTGGTCTATATTGTGGTTTATAACTACATTGCCGGATTTGTGCCATTTGAAACAAGGATAATTAATTGACCATAGCTTTACTCTTATTAATAGTTAATCCAAAATCATAGTTTCTTTTTTCTTCTACTTTAAGAATTAGACCGTATAAGTGTCTGTACCTTCAATAATGTATCTCACATAATAAGATTACGTCTAGAAAATAAAGAACTGACATAATAACAAGTACCTATGGTAGATATAAGTATAGTAATGTGCATAATTTTATTATTGTAAACCGAATCGATGTGTAGATTAAATTCAACGAAGGAAGTGCGTAACAGATTGTGATGTGACGTTAATGATAATTATAATATTAACAGTATAAATAATATTAGGAAAACATTTTTATAATAAATAGTCCTTTATGCATTTTGCTTGAGAATATTTATAAACAAAGCTAAATGTCTTTAGATGGGTACAAGGGTGAGTCAATCGAAACGATTTTTTTTTAATAAAGGCAGTTTTTTGGTGGCAGGCACGTTTTCAATATCCAATACATTTTCTTCTGCGTAACGCAAATTTTAATATCAAAAAGCAGTGCCATGGGCTTAAATGGACCTAAGGATATCATTTTTAATTTCTCATCCACTACCTGGCCAACCAATAACAACACGTCAGACAGGCAATAATAAATTTAAATTAGCAACACTACATTAATATAGGCAAATAAAACACATACTATTGATCGTGATATCGAACAATTGTGTAAACTCACGCGATAACACAAATACACCTGGTTCTGAATACTAACCTAGAATATGGTAATGATCATTGGCCTCGGATATTGTTAGTTTTTATAAAAAGGCAATTAGAAACAGCCTTATTAATGTATCTAATAATGGCCTAGCAAGCATGTTTGACAGCAGAGGGCCTGTATACAATATATCTATACTAATATTATAAAGCTGAAGAGTTTGTTTGTTTGTTTGTTTGTTTGTTTATTTGTTTGAACGCGCTAATCTCAGAAACTACTGGTCCGATTTGAAAAATTCTTTCAGTGTTATATAGACCATTTATCGAGGAAGGCTTTAGGCTATATAACATCACGCTACGGTTATTAGGAGCGGAGTAGCAACGAAAAATTTAACAAAAACGGGGAAAATTTTGTCATTCTTTCTTATGTGACGCAAGCGAAGTTGCGCGGGTCGGCTAGTAGATACATAAAATTTGGCCTTTTTCCCATAGGGGTACGCAAAGACCAAATAACGCCATTTGGTACGATCCTGTGCGTACCGCGAAAAATATAGTAAGTTATATAAAAGTTAGAAAACTTAGAAACCTTGCTGCTCAGATTGGTAACACTTGGCACATTAGCAGCTAGATGTTCTTTAATGAAAAGACCTAAAATGATCGTCGTTAGGCTAAAAAGTGATTCTTTTCCCATCTCTATCCATCCTATTCCTAACCCAGTACCTAAAATTAGAGTGGCAAAAACAATATCCAAAGCGTCATCATGACTCGAAATTTCCAGGACATCCAATTAGCATTATTTTGTTCTACACAAAAGATAGGAAGTCGAAACATTTTGTGTGTACATGAAGCATCTTAAGAATGGCTTGGCACAAGCCGTTTCATACGATGCCAAGGGTTGTCGAGTACCGATGAGCCGCGAGTTTTTATACCAATCGTTGCGCTATGGATTTTCGCCAAGCGACTATCGATACATGCATTATCTCATATCGCTTATATGGACAATAAACTGTTTTTTATACTACTATGACATCACTACAATAATGCAAAAACTGAACAATATTTTGTCGCTAAGTAGTAACTAGTTAAGTCCGTATATTACTCGAGTTTCTACCGTATGTATTGCAATAGTAGAAAGTTAGATCACTTTCTCTTAATCATTAGAGTAACTTAACTTCTACACCTTCAATGGAACTTTTTTATGGTTGGCGCCATTAATGACATTTATACTATTAAGTATCTGATTTCACGAAGATGAATGAGTACATTAAAGACAGTTTGCTAATGTCTTATTGACATCTCGTGGAATTACTAAACAAATAGTGATGTGATAGCTTGAACTTTGACACAGATATAAGGGCAATCACATAAGGAGTTGCGGGGGTAGACTTGACATTAAAATTCGAGTAAAACTCAGGGATTTCTAGTATCGTCATACACATTGTATGAGTCACATATTACGTCATATAAACTTCTGAATCTCGGTAACTGATTTGCATAACAAGAACTATGACTGTTTACGCATATCTGATTCACTTAAACAGTTCCTAAAATTGATGTTGATTCTCTAATATTAAGGAATAAGTATATTAATTCTAATTCAAAACAACTTTGCGTCGAATATACATAAACATTATAAGGCGACACGTTTTTGACTCTTATACCCTTTCCGTTATGTTAGTAGTTCCTAAAGCCTTATCAATTTTAAAATTTAGTCACAGATATGTAGTGACAGATGCTGACACATGAAAGTTATCTTTAAATACCTAATCAATTTTAAAATCAAGTCTAGTGGCAGATAGATACTTTGTTTCTGATGATTATAGGGTACCTTCTGTCCTAGAAGTGGATCCGGATGGTAAAGGAACCTTTAAAAAGCTGGGGATACGTGGGCTGATCCTAGTTACTTAATAAATAGTCAAAGAATTTTTCAGTGTAAAACGAGCCGGGATGGATAATATTACCTTACTAATTTAACGTCAAAGACAAAGCAAATTTACTTACTAATTGAAGAGCTCTAAATATAGCTTTAAGTAGCAATAGTTTAAAAAGTGTCCGTAATATATTTTGTTTTCGTTCAAAAAATGCGCTCAAAATACCTATTACCTTCACCTATACAACATACCTATAACATATTAAATAACGTAAAAAGAAATATGATATAATGTGGTCACTGAAGCACAAGTAAATGCATCCTTTCAGAATAAAAAAGCTGCCGGCTGTTAGCCTAGTTCAATCTAATAAACAATAGACTAGATAAATGCATTCCTACAACAATGAAACATTAATGAACGTATCCCATGAAGTTATTTCTTACAAACTAAATGGAGATATTTCCCCTATGCTTTTTGAAGCATAAAAACCTCTCGGTGTTATTTTAGTGGCCAGTTACACGAAAGATTCTGTGTAAACAATATTAAGGGTGATTAAACAATTTTTTATTACCTACCTTGAAATCTGTTATTGCTGCTTTCTTGATAATGATATAGATAGTTTCGGGTAAGTTAAAGAGACTTTTGGCCAAAAATTCAGAATACTACGTGACTTTTTCATGGTGGAATCTAAACTAATATTATAAAGCTGAAGAGTTTGTTTGAACGCGCTAATCTCAGGAACTACTGGTCCAATTTGAAAAAATATTTTCTTTTCAAGGAAGGCTATAGGCTTTATATCATCACGTTATGACCAATAGCAGCAGAGTACCAGTAAAAAATGTTACAAAAACGGGGACGATTCTGGCCCATTCTTTCTTAAGTGACGCAAGGGAAGTTACGTGGTTCAGCTAGTAAGGCATAAAAATGAACTTCATAAACTAATATACCACTCGTACAAACAAAGAAAAAGAAATGCATCATAGTGTACTGCAAATCAATCGATTTATACAATACCTATTCGTATTCTTATTTAAAAGTTGCATGCAATGTCTCCTACGAACATCGGCATTATTTGTGAACACAACTTTTCTATGACGTCAATATAAAATTGATGTGCAATATGTTTGCAATGTCATTTGAGAAAATGTCGGTAAAATGCAGAATTTATAGGCATATTGTTTCAGACGATTTATAAACTGCAGTTACAAGTTACAGTAGTAATATTTCTCTTATAGAAAATTTATTTAGGAGACATACTCGTTGTAATAAAGAAAGATTGAAGGCCAGTTTCTAACTTTAGGATGAAATGCCAGATAACCTATCTATTAGATAAAATATATATCAAATGTATGAAAACCACTGTAAAAAAATCGTTGAATAAGCTATCCATAAGTGGGAAAAACGGGGCTAAATATGTTTTATACTTTTAAAAGTTTAAATATTTAAAAAATATAAGAAAAAGTCGTCTGTCTTCTGGTTTAGAATAACAAATCCTACACATAATTGGTTCTCACGAGAGAATTGTAGCAACAAACCGAATTGATAAATGTTTGAAAATATCAATTGCCGCAATTCGCTTCTCACAACATTACGAAGAGCAATGAGAATCTTATCTTACATAACTTTTATGTATACAAGTTTATTTCGATGTAGGTTTAACTTAGTTTTGAAAATAATGGGTCGAATTTGATAACATAAAAAAGTAAGTAATTAAACTGAAACACACTCCCTATTATATAATTAAAATGGTGAATTTAACCTTAACTATATCTATTTCATTAAAATTTAATGTCGTCCCTGTTTACGAAAGTCACCTCGTGTGACCGTATCTATTTTTCCAGACAATTATACTACATACTGATAAATACGTCAAACACCAAAATTGCAGCAGAAAATAATAATTTTGTAGTAAAAAGCAACTCACCTAAAGCATCAGAGAGGATATGAAGGAACACTCCCTTCATGTTCATATGTCCTGGGTCATGTGCGGCTCTGCAGGGCGTCTTATTGGGCCCTTTGTCAGGCTTCGGCGGGACCATCTCATCGGTCTCTTCAGTATCAGTCGCGTTGTGACCCAGCGCCATGTCCGCGTTGCTGTTCACTATTTCTGTGAGGTGACGGACGTTCGATGGAGGAGGCACCCCGCCGTGAGAATGGCCGTGGCCGCCGCCGTGGTCTATGAAAGAAAAATTATATGTAAAAGCCCAAAATCGTAAGAGAACTAAATACATTTTGAGAGGTCAAGATGTTTATAACGATATATGATGATTAACTGTCCAGAAATGGTCCCTGGTTATTACGTCGAGTTGGGATCAATTAAAAATTCACGAGAAGTGGACCATTGCACAAACAGAACGATTAATTAAGCACATTTTTATTAAATTGCATGATCTGCAATCGAATACAGTCTTTGTTTACCATGTTTACAGTTTGTTACTCAATCAAGTTTAAAGAACATCTTTCAAATTGTTATTGCAATCAAAGAACGGCATAACTATTTGTACAGCTCGTTACAATCATAAAACAGGCACCCACCCATATTTAGGCCATGACCGTAATTTAATTGACAACAACAACATATATCGATGATATGCAGTTTAAACTGTCCTAGAGATTACGAACCAGGGTCGCATGCCGAAGTGCGCCAAAACATTATGTTCGGTTCTAACTAAAGTGCAAACAACGGAATCTCTGATAAAGGATGTTATTTGGCAATGTACCGTAGTCCCCACGTCTGTTGATAGAGATACGGGACGATTATGTTATCAGCTAGCATTACTGTATTTGTTTGTATTTCTCTCGACAACAGTTCACACTTAGTGAAGTACGTGCCGTGGATAGTTTGAGCCCCACTTTTCAACTAAAGCCGGTATGTTCGAAACTTATGTGCTAGTTTCTGCTAAGTAGAATGCTCTATAAATATTCCCGGTAAAAATGCGAGTTTCAACGTAAACAACGTCATAAATATGTGTTCATTGTAATTTACGTTATTTTAAAATTAACGGTACATAAAAATGTCTCAATGGATTTAGAAATGAATAAGTCATAACTTATCCTATTCAAATAGCATGTTTACAATCCGAATAGCACACGGTAACTATGGATTTTCTACATCATGAATTTATTGATCGCACAGTAAAAGTGCAATATCACGGGCTTCTACTATCGATTTAGACATTCATTAGCAACCAATGTTTTGGTTTAGTTAAATCGCCGGTCACAAAAACTAAGTACTTTTAATAACATTACATTAAGGCAAGGTCGACACACTTTGTTTAATTATTCGGTTGAAGACACTGCATAAAAAGATTACGCTGTAAGAGATAAAACAAATATTTTCTTCTTGGTGTTTCCACGCTGAAAAGAGTTGTTATCTAGAAAGTGTCACGTATTCAGTGAAGGCTGTAAAAGTATGTCGAAGGAACTGGTACAAGACTTTGACTGATTTAGAAGAACCTTGTCCACCTAATTAACAGTGATTGTAGCGGTTGAGCATGACCAATCACTGAATGGATCCAAAATAAAGCAATTTTGACGAATATAGTTCCTTTAATAGTAAGTGAAGAGAGAAACAATGGATTTCAGTTCCATTCGAAAATCTGGATTGCGGAAAATCCTTCAACATTTTATCTCTTATTTCTATTTTAATCTCAGAAAAGAGCTAGAAAATTACTAAGAGTTTTTTTACGATTTATGAACTATAAAAAATATCAATCAAACCGAAACAAATTTTGAATTTGGTGACTATGTTTTTGTTACTCTGAAACATTTCCTGGGTTACTTTATGATTTGGATTAAACGGTTTTTAAAAATAGCAACTGTGTGAGGAAATTGATACGACAAGGAAAATGCAAAAAATATGTTGCCTACCGCACCTTGACAGCCGAAAGGTAACAGGAAAAAAAATACAGTAGGTACTTGACTTTTTGAATACTCTACACCTATGGTTAAAATGCTATAATCTTGTACTCACGAGTAATTCAGCAGAAAAAAAAGAACTATGTGTGGATTAGAAAACAAAGAATAACGGCGTACACACGTACAAAAAGATCTGACGAAGAAGATAGTGGTCAGCATCATGGACCGTGTATTTTGCATGGCATATTACCGTTTAACGTGTATTATAGGAATATGCGATCCTAAGCATTGGATAGTAACGGGACGAGGAAGAATGAAAAACAATTAATCAGTTATTTAATGAAAAAACACAATCATAAAAAAACACATTTTAAATAAGTATTTATGTTATGATTCTAGATTTTCCTCATTGAAAAACTAAGTGTTATTAGATTTATCTGTCAGTAGCACGCTTGTTCTCGACAACAAGGTGAGCAACTTAATATTCACGACATCACACGAGCATTCCGTCTCGGAAATACCGTTACATGTACAAACAAAGATTAGAAATATCGACACATATTTAGTCCTAATATTTTCCTGGTTCAACGAAAACTGTTAAAAAAATGTGTAAAGCTATCTGATGGTATTTTTTACAGAGATTATTCGCGCAGTGGGGTATCAAATGATTCTGACATCAGTCCTTCTTCGCAATTCTTGCACGTAGCGAATGATCATGCTGAGTCGAACTTGCCAAAGGTACCATTGTGTTACTTTTTCATAACGCACACTACAATTGTCACAATCACGTCAGTTCATTATCTTTTTCGGTTGCATGTTATGTTAAAATGATAGCATATCGCGCACTAAACTAACATTGTCGTCGAACATGCATTACAAAAATGTTATAAAAGGTTACGCTTAGCGGCATGATTTGTGTGCAGCTTGTCTATTATGAAGCAATTGTTAAGCTTTGTAATAGAATTTGTTATCACTATGCACTTCTACAAAGCTTGCCCGAGACTAAAAGATGAAAATATAGTGGCCAAATGAGGGCATAGTACGCGTAGGACTAAAGGTCTCATGTAATCTCCGAGCTATGGGATACTAAGACCAGAACTTGGAGTCACCAGTTATAACTTTCTAAACGTTCTTCACTTGCTTAAGTACTAAGCTATAAGGATATCACACACATATTTTACAAGGTAAAGATATTATAGTAGCACTCACCATGAAATAGAAACAGTCCCACAATGTTGAGTACCAATCCTAAGGTACCGACAGCCACTAGCAGCCTCGCGTCATGAATCATCTCAATCTCGATGAAACGTTTCACAGCCTCCACCGTGATGCTGAAGCACAGTGCTACGAGGAACACGGCATTGACCAGGGCGCCCAGCACCTCCGCGCGGGCCCACCCGAATGTGTTCTTTGACCATTTCTTTGGTGACATCTGTGTGCAAATATTATGGTGTTATATCTTATAAGACAGACAATTTTGAAACAACTTGATTTCTTACTAAAGAATGAGCATATAGATTTAGTCACGCAACCCGAACCAAGGGGCTAATAGAGACTTCCAGAAATAGATTTTTTCTATGTGAGGCAGTGAAATGTGCAATGAAAATATGGCCTTAAAACTGCTTCATAAAGAGCAGTGAATCGACGAGGTTTATTTCTTAGGCAGGCTTTCTTTAAGTTTTGGATCATGCCAGGATTGTTTAATACTGTACTTTAATGTACTATTAAGAATGAATGAATTTTATGACCACTCATCAGAATATAATAAAAGGTACAGTCATCGCTCATTGTGTTTGCTGTACTCTCTTTTCATTGCGATTTCACGGCGATAAGTAGCAGTTTACTTTGACTTTGATGTAGCGTGACTTTTGGTCGAAATCAATGAAGTTTTATAGATTAAACTTGTACATTTATACAGGTATAATCTACATATTCTATATATAATACATCCAGTGATACTATCAACTTGGTATCAATTTTATCTTTTATCTCAATCGATGCTGTCTATCTGTATCATTTCTTTACGAGAATTTCATTGTTGCCAACTCGATAATTTGAATAACGCCGTGTCTTTGCCGTATCAGATAAAAGATCAAGTTCATAAAAATTAGGAATTGTAACTTTGCTATCAACGTTCGCGTGCGATACAAACGTGTGAATATAAAGTCATCGCAAAACATGTCGGCATACAAAAGATAGACGTTCAGACTCATTGGAATTATTGCAAAGCCTATCATATATAAACATATCAGTATGTTATTGATATGCGTAAAGCGTAGATTCGCGTAACAGTAGGATTATTTGCTTAAAGGATAGGGTCAATAACATTTGGAAAATACCTACTAATACACACAAAGTTACATGAGTAGGATCTTTAAATTGTTGTTAAAATCTCTTTTGATATGAGTCATTGATTCAAGGTGCTAGAGGCGATACTTGGAATATTTACTTTAATATGGTTATGTGTGCGTTTACGTGTAAAATACGGATGATGACGTGATACTGTGACTAAACAGTTTCCATACATATGAACTACTATGAACAAAAAATGATCAAGAAATTGCTTAAAAAAATTGCACATACTATCTTAATATTGTAGTTCCATAATGAAATGTCTTTTTTTGTTATTTAATCTTTTACTTTTCCAATTGGATACAACAACATAGAGCCTGAATAGACATAATACTTCATTGGGCACATAACAGTTGTGTTGGCATTACTAATATTATAATGTCACAACAATGATTATTCTTTAAATTCAAGCTCAACTTAAAAAGCTATTTATTTTGTATGATAAAACAGTAATTGTAAATTAGTTCATACCTCTGTGATATTATATCACATTATTTTAATGGGACTAAAATTTGATTGGCAAAGGTCTGCTATTATAAATCATATTAATATATATATTCCTTAGAATACAAAAATACCTTATGTTCCACTTAAATAAAATATTAATATTAAAAACATCTTACCTTAACTGATAAAAAGGCAATGACAAGTGCAGCAACATCGCTGAGCATATGAAATGAGTCTGCAACCAGTGCCATGGAGTTGGTGATGTACCCAACTATCAACTCCACAAAGAAGAAACTGCCTGTCAGCCATAACATGGACAGGAGACGACATTTCTTTCCTGAAAACCTCCCCATTGTATCTGTGGAAAAAAATATGCTTTAATTTGATGGAAATATATGAAAACTAATATCTAATAATACTTATTAAAGGTTATTATATAAGGTCTTATATTAAGATTTTTTTTTTGGTATGTTGTGTAAAATTCTTAAATATTTATTAAAAATTTCACTTCTATCTTAAATTAGGTATAAGATAGAAGTGATATTTTTTTTTAATATGAGACAAAATTAACCATTTATTTTCAAGCAATTTGTTGAAAACAATAATTTTGAATTAATGCTAATAAATAGTTAAAAAGTAACTATATTTTCAAAAACATAAAACAACTTCAGTAAAAAGTACTCCATTACTTCATAATAATTACCTACACTTTCAATTGGATATCTATTTAATTTATGTATGAATTAGAAAAAGGCTACTATAATATTGTTGTCATTACTGGTTCTTGTGCACAATTAAAACAAAGCAAAGGTTTAGGGTGTTTAATTTACTAATTTGTATTAAAGTACATCTATTGTTAATGATAACCTAGGTTACTATATAAACAAAGGGTAAGTCCAATGTGGCTACCTCGTTTCAACTTTTGTATCACTGAATTCACTCAATAAATGTAAAAAAAAAAACACATGTAACTGCTGATGAAACTATGTCCTTAGCCTAACCTCATGCACAAAGTAATGAGACAACATGCAGGCTCAATGGTGCATTTATACTCCACGTGAAATGGTTTGTACATAATATCATAAATCAGATTTATCGAAACACGCGTGACTCATGCATGTTACCAAGAATTGGGCACCAGGTACCAACACTAAAAAAACTCACTTGGTATAAAATTCCACTGCTACGAAAGCTTCTGCGGCGATGTTAATCTTCCATCAGATGCTCGTAACTCAGTTGGGTCACAAATTATGCACACTCATTTCACAACAATAGGTTAATGTTCTAATACAATATTGATTCTGCTCTAACCAGGCATAAACACAGAACACCAAGAATATCTGATAAGGTAAACGTCTAACACTGCAGAGTTAATCGAAAACAAATGTAATCTAGTGTAGTCTGCTGATCCCTGTGGAAATAATTCCATAGAAATAAAATTGTAACGTGAAAGCTGATGGGACGTCTAAGGTGAAACAAAATTTAAATACACTAAAATTTTGCAGAAAAGCGAACGAACAAAGGAAACAGATGAACGTTTAGTGCGCCGTGGATAATGTTATTTCACTTTATATGTAACGAAACTAAAGACGAATCGGTGAGCTCGATATGCCCCAGCGAATTCCACACAATTCTGTTTGATCCTGCTGTCATTATGTCAACTTAAACTCACCCACCTACTTGCTAGGCCACAGTCGACTAACAATTTCTTAAAATCGACTAATAGTTAAAAATATAAAAATGAGTTGTAGGTAAATTGAATTTCATCAACTTGTACACAGGTAAATTGTGTAAATAATTGAAATAAAATAAAATTTTCATTGAATGCTACTATACCATATACCACACAACATTTTTTTAGTACAATCTTTTTGTCGAATTAAAAAAATCCATGACAGTATTACGTAATTTTTTTTATTTTTAGTTACGTACCTACAATATACCCATTACACCCATAATACCCAGTACAAACTTACAGTTTTAAGTATAGCCCGAGTAATACTTATAATCCACACTAATTTGCAGTTAACCTGTACTCGGTATTGAGTGCTCAATATTTTGCTCTGTTGACATTAATTGTGTTTGTATTTTCCTAACAATTATTATTTACTTTATAAAATGTAACAAAAGCGCCCATTACTTACCTTTATGATTGATATATTTAGAAATAGTGATAATTGTCCGTATTTATGCAAAAAGGAACCACACAGCAAATGAGTACTTTTGAGCTATCAAAGGTTTTACAAAAACATATCTGCACTTTCAGTTCCAGTTGGTTCTGTTATGCCATTTGTAAACATTATTTCTGAAGCGAAAATCGCACCGTTCTTTTTTGAATAAGGTTTTAGGCCACTTTTAAATTAGTATTCTGCTAAAAAGTAAAAATTAAAAAATTGTCGTGTGGTTCCATTTTGCATAAATACGGACAATTAATGTTAGTTACCTATTACTATAGAGCATGGGCAGCACTAGAATTCATGTCATTGACATTTTGACGTTAATGACAAATTGAAAATGTCATTGATACCAGTGCATGGACATCTGTTCTTCGTTCTGTCAAAAAACTCAATAATCTCGATGGTAGTTGGTATGTTTTCTTGGAAATATTTTGAATGTAATCTTTACTATGAAACATAATGAAAGGATTCATTAGTAACGAGGAAATAAGCAGTCTTTAAATACTTTGTTTATTCAAATCAAGATGGCATTCTTGAAATTCGTTGGCAAAACCTGTGGGTTCGTTGGCTACGTCTTACAAACTGCGTGTATTACGCACTGTACCTTTGAATATGTCGGAGATTTTGTGATGGTAAGTACTAATTATGGCTACATTTTTGTCGACTTTGAATTTACTATTATATAGTAAATATTAATTTCGTAATTTTCTGTATTATTGCAGTGTTCCGGTCCATCAATGGAGCCAACATTGGAATCCAACAACATACTGTTTACCGAGCATGTAACTCCTCGGTTTCAGAGACTACGTCGTGGTGACATTGTGATAGCCAAAAGTCCTTCCAACCCTAAACAAAACATATGTAAAAGAATAACTGCTCTCCCTGGTGATCGTGTTAGAAGCAATTTTCCTAAACGTAGTCAAGTGGTTCCTAGAGGACATGTTTGGTTAGAAGGTGATAATTCAGACAATTCTGCTGATTCTAGAGTGTATGGACCTGTGCCAGAAGGCTTAATTAGAAGTAGGGTTGTGTGCCGAGTTTGGCCACTAGATAAAATTACCTCATTGACCCAATACTAGAATATACTAGGATGGTTTAAAGATATAAATTGTGAAAGACAATGTGATGTAGTGAAACTACTAGTCTTATAATTATTTGTTTTTGTTGAGATATGTTTTTTTTATGAAATATTGAATAGTGCCACATTCGAAGTTTTATTTTTTTCAATTATTGTTTCATAAATGGTGGAGTTTTGTTTTTGATTTATACATATCAATATTCCTAATTTAGATATCTATATATAATCGCAAAATTATGCAACTCAGTGTATTTACATTGATTTCATAGGTTTATTATAATTGGTGGGAGTGAGTTTAGATGTGTAATGTTATAAAATAAGAAGCTCATAATTTTACGAGTACATCAGGCATTTTTGTAATATATGGGTGTAAAATAAAACTTGTTTATAGAATAAATTAATTTTTATTAAATATATTCATAGCCTAATTTGGGTTAATTTCTATAGTCTTAATTGATTGTGCCTCCATTTTAAATTCAATGAACCTTCTAGCAGATATGTTAATTTTAACATTCATTTCTCTTGATCGCCTGAAAAAAAAACACCAATCAATATTGTGTAAGAAACAAAACTCGTAAAAAATAGCACATTGTCTATGACCTACACATACCTGTTTTGAAGTACCATTACAATGTTGCCATTGGTTTTCAATGTTGCTATATTTTCAAGTGACAAGACACTTCGGCGGGACACCCTAATGACGCGGGCTCCCCTTGGAATAAACTTGGAGAAGTGGCCCATGGCATAGAACATAGGCTGTTTGATGAATTCATCGTCCTCACCATAGACTAAGATTGGCGCATCTACAAAGTTATTCGCCCAGTTGGGACCACCGCCAGGGTCCAAGCAAAGATTCCAGTCGATCCATCCGACAACATAGTTATTAAGGTCCTGTGGCAAATAATTTATTTAGTACAAATCTGTTAGCTGATTTATTTAATAATATTTTTAGTAAGAATTAACTTACTTCCAAAATACTGGTTACGTATCTGCGTGCACGACGCCATGATCCAATTTCAACTTTTAATAAATCCCATGGCATTGGTCCTGTAATGTTATTCGAATTATTAGCAGTAGCATAAAAAAAAACGCTTTACCGTAGATGACTATAGTAGCTAAAGGAAGAGCCTTTAAGCCTGCTCCTCGCGCTCTTAGATACATTTTCGGATAGTATTATTATTCGGTAAAAATATTTAAACCTAAATATATTTTCTCTCTATTTGTCGATGCTTACCTTCGCAAGCTTCTGTTGAAAGAAGAATTTTGTTAGGATACCGCTCCTGTACTCTAGACAGAATCGATGGTGGTATAAAGTTTCCGTAGTAATGTATGGCGATACCGTCGATGTATTCTATCGATTTTGGATCCTCTTTTTCCATCTGTAACACAAATAATCAACTCTCAGCTTCAAGTGCTATAGGGAAGTATCTAGTCTCTCTTTAGTTTTTAAGGTCAACTCTAAGTTGGTGCCATATTTTTTGTACTTACACCCCTCAGCCAAGTAGGAATTACGTAGCGTTGATCATCAACAGCAAAGATTAAAGTTTTATTGTATTTTGAGCCTCTGATAGTTGGGCCGAGATTGTCAGCTACCCATTTACCCTGGAACATATGATCGGTATTTTATTGCTACTATACCAATGCCCGGTTTCTGAGCCACATTTAGTGGTAGTTTATCTATTTAAACTGTCATTTTAATATGAGTTTAAACTGTATTGAACAGATAAACTACTGCTAAATGTACCAGAGAAACCAGGGGTTAATCATGTGACAATGGCATTCTCAGTAGGCTTTACAATTTGTACGTACCAGTTGCGATGGAGTCCATCCCAATGAGTTAAATCTAGCTAGTGGTACAATACCGTTGATTGGTTCATTGGTTGTTGTGATGGCCCAGATTTTTACCTCGGCCTTCTCGTATTCCTCCATAAAACTGTAAACGAAAAAAACCATTATCACTCAAGCTTTTGAAATCACAGAAGAGGTCGAGTTCAGAAACAAGTTCATTGGAGTTAGTGCCTTCATTAAACATTAGTAGGTCTTTGTCCCACCCTTATAGGAGGTTTCGATGCACTTAAAAGAATGTGCATGCATTAACCTGTATTTTTTATATCTTGTTTTTAATTTCAACGGATTAAAACAAGGTAATAGGTACATAGTAGCATTATCTTACCGAACATGATAATCGGCGTATGATTGATAAAACTCCGGTTTTAGTTGACCGAAGCCAGTTATTCTTTCATTCGTTTTCATCCAAATAGGAGGAGACCATGTACTGGCTGTGATTTTGATCTCATCGGTGGCTACTTGCTGACTTCTTTTGATCATAGGAAGCTGGAATAGATAACAAAGATTGATTTATAGATTATCTGAATAATACATATGTATTTTCCATATGAGTAATGTTGGAAACTATCAATTTTTTTACGGAGGGTAAATTTTGAAAAGATGTTACCTTGTAGAAGTAGTCTTCAGATGTCAACGAAAAGTTTGATAGTGCGTGATCGTACCAGGGTTCCTCATTGTATGTGTAGGCATGTTCGGAAAAATCACAGCCTCCAATAGGAACACGGATCAAGTTGTACTCTAGACCTTTAGCGCCGAAATACGAACTGAAAATTAAAGAGTCATTAATTAATTTACTACGAACAATAAAATTTGTTTATTTTATTTACCCATGGTATTATTTAAATATAATGTTTTTAATTTTTTCCGGTAATGAATTGCTTTCTTTATATTTAGGTTAAAATTTTCGGAAAAGTATTAGGGGCTTTTCATCATCAAACGGCGAAATAGTAGTTGATTATGAAAAATATGTATGCCCTCAGTTTAACTGATCAAGAAAATTTTAAGTTGAAGGAATGAAAATATTTACTCAATGAACTTCTGTTGGGTTTCGTCAGTCAGTTTACGCCAATTAATTGAGGCAGCATCAGTGACGGAGCCACCGAATCCTTCGATAAATTGGCGTCGTGTGCTGGGGAATACCCTCATTGCCACGTTGTTCAATAAATTGTCAACTGAAACATACAAACAATCAAAATATAATATACTAGCTGACCCGCGCAACTTCGTTTGTCACATAAGAGAGAATGGGTTAAAATTTTCCCCGTTTTTGTTACATTTTTCACTGGTACCCTGCTCCTATTGGTCATAGCGTGATGATATATAGCCTATAACCTTTCTCGATAAATGGACTATCTAACACTGAAATATTTTTTCAAATCGGACCAGTAGTTCCTGAGATTAGCGCGTTCAACAACAAACAAACAAATTCTTCAGCTTTATAATATTAGTATAGATTGGGCACAAAGAATAAAGTTTTAAGATTCTGGATATGAGTAGTGACATATGAGTAGTGATCTTGGGACCGGTGGTTCACTTGGTTATCGTGTTCTGCAACGCAAAATGAACACTAAAATTAATTGTTGAAGTGTCACGGAAACTTGTACTTCAGAAAAGAGAGAGATCAATTCGAAAAGAATTTATGATTATATCTCAGTATTTTTTTTATGCCATTACTGTCCCACTGCTGGGCAAGGGTCTCCGGCCCTCTCCTGTTTGGGAGGAGACTCTCCTCCCAATCGGGGGAGGAGTAGGCCTTGAGTCCACTACGCTAGCCAAGTGCGGGTTGCAGATCTAAGTACACTTATCAAAAAGAAATATGTGTATTGCTTAAGCTTTCCTACTTACGTATGGGAGATCCTCCATTGTCGCTCTCATCTTCGTAAACAGCTCGCTCCTCTGGTATTTCTTCTACGTCCATTTCCTCTTCCTCTTCATTTTCTATATTTGGGGGTGCTGTCACATCAGTTGTTTGTTCGGGAGTTGTTGGGTCGGGAGTTGTTGGTTCCGGAGTTGTTGGTTCCGGAGTTGTCGGTTCGGGAGTTGTTGGTTCGGGAGTAGTTGGTTCTGGGGTAGTCGGTGACGTAGGTTCGGTTGGCGGTGGATCTGTGTCGGATCTTATCACTCCCCAGCTTTTTTCAAAACGTTGACCAGCCTGCAATAAGGTAGTGACTTTTTAGTTTTTACCCAATTATTGACAAACTTTTTAAGATTTCTAATTCAAACCTGGGAGAAATTGTTAAGATAAGTAAGTGATTGATATTAGTATCATTTATATAAAGATGCATAGTATTTTTTATTTAGCCTCTTTTTGTGTCCCACTGCTGAGCAAAGGCTTTTCCCCTAGACTGGGACGCGTTCCTGGACGGTTGGCAAAACGCAGCAAGCGACCGAGGGGACTGAAGTCTAGGGGATGCATAGTATAATTCTTGATTTTTTTAATAATAAAGTAGGCTTACATTGCTGGATGTGTAGACTACATAAGTGCCAGGCTCCGGGTCTTCTCTAGTGATGGTATCGCAGTAAGTAGCGTTACACACACATACTATTGATCTGCCTGGAATGCCCACATCACGGGCTAAACATGGCACGTCCTCCTCTATAAAGAAAAAATATATTTTCTAAAAGTCTTTAGATCGCTAAAGGAGATAACTAACGGTTTGACACACCAGCTTTGTATGAATATCGCATTATCATCACCCTAAGCTAGACGGTCAGAGAATGCCTTAGGCATTAAGTCCGCCTGTATACTTCTGTATGTAAAGTCAAGAAATAATTGAATATCAGCGATATCACAACTCCATAATAATAACAGTTTAAAGTTAACCGACGCTTTAAGCTGTAATATTAGTAAGTGTTAACTAGTTGGAGGCTAGTCTTTAATTTAAAATCTATGCTACCATTTTTCTATATGGAGTGCCGATTAGAAAAAGACACAGGGTTTGGTACTTACCGGAAAATCCAACAGCAAGGAATGAGCAGAGTATCGCTAATGTAGCGACCCACACCCACTTTGTAGAGGTCGCCATCTATGAATGTCAAACTCTTATTTACCTATGACCATTAGTCATCAAGCTTACTTAATTATATTACTAAACATGTACTAAAAATTTATAATATCTTTCTTTTTCACCAAGCCAGTTTCACCAACTTCCTATTTTGGCAAAACCTTACTTAGTGCAAGACAAACATTGACTGAATAAGCTGCTATCTGGTAGGTACAAGTAACGCAGAAGGATAAAAAACCTCTGTTCTCATTTCCAAAAAACCGGTCACGAATATTTTGATTCCTCGGTATGATTACGTACCGCCGGCTTTACCCATACTTTATCACATAAAACCGCAAAACCACAATTTACCTATTACATTTTAAAAATACTTGTTTTCGCATGTTTATTATTTACCTCAATATCGTTACAAAGGTCAAAAGTCTTCATTTTAATTAGCAATCCGGAAAGTTTATGTCATTGTAAGAATTCAATACAGTTACAGTCTTACACAAATTTTAATTTAGACATTGCAATGAGATCATCATTTATCATCATCTCGTTGATGCGAATTAATCTTGCTAGAATAATCCAGAATAGAATAATTAGAAAATGCAGTTGTAATGAGTTATTGATTGAACTAATTTCATATAGAACTACAATAATAAATTGGTGATTGGTGAAAGAGTGCTCTCGTGTAGGTATACCTATGTTCTTTTCTTCTTTTTAAATGTAGTTTTCACTAATTCTACCTTCCGATCTGAGTTCATCTGACACAGTAATCAGTTAGTAACTTATATGCATAGGTACCTAAATATCTAAAAGTGATTTAATTCTGTCACAGTTCAAACGGTTTAAGCACTAAGCAAATAGGTATATCCTGATTGGTTGTTCTCTGCTTATGTACAAATACCTACATAGAAAAGTGCGTGAAGAATCTTGTACATCTGTAGAACTAGGTAAATAAGGTTTTGCTTGTCAAAGATATGACTTATCCAATAAGTAAATGCCTTATGGGTCACAAATAACACACAAATTATTATGAAATTAAGGAAATGTTAATAAGTTCCCGAGTAATTAATTGTTTACCCATTATGAACTAAATAATAGTCGCGATTATATCTTGCACAGAGTGTTAGTATAGTAGGTTAGATTTATATATCTAATCGTTAATTTACCTACATGTTAAACGGTGTTTATCTTAACAAGTCTCAATAGGGAAATCTTTACTTAATAGGTAGCAGGTACAAGGAAAATATTTTAAAAACTCTTTCCATAGGTACTTTTTTCCAATAATAGTGTGCGTTTTCCAACATTTAAAAATAACTGTTTTAAATTCGTGTAGTGCGAGGTGATCACTACCTACTTAACAAATTAAGGCTTCGACTACAGTAGCGCTTGGGCTTGCTATATATCTCACATATTGTTATCTACACTTGTTATGGTCTTCAAACCTATAAATATACTTCGGAAGATCATTCATTATCTAGATTTTGAACTGATTTATTTACTTAGGTTCCTGTGTATTATTTTCTTAGCAAATTATATAAATACGAGACTTACCTCCACGAATTCCACGGAGAACTAAACGGGCTTAATGTTAAAGACCTTGAAAGAGACTTCCGAATCTTATCATAAATAATTGAAATATTATCTTCAGCAGATTAATATATTAACGTAAGTACCTATAGTCCAACAACTTTGTAGAGAACCATGCATGAAAGGATCAGGACTGTTAAAGGTATACAAAATGTAGAAATTAGAACATTTGTGACCAGCAGTCTTATGTAGCTAACAGTGGCATATTTGATACAACTACTTTATTTCGAAAATACACAGATTTATTAATGATAATCAAAATATATCGGGTATGCCAAGGCGCTCTACTAATTTGTCGGATTATAGTAACATACTCAAATTTCAATAATGACATTGAAAATCAGCGAAACAATCCCTAATTCGCGTGCTCGTTAGTGATTATGATAATTTTTTGAAGATTGTGATGTTTCATTCAGATAGTGATTGTTTTGTTAGTAACGTAAAGTACCTAGGTGGGATTAGATATTACCTGCGTTGCGACTTTAATTAGTCGTCATAAGGTATAAGTTTCTTCATCCAGTCTGTTTGTAGGTTCAAGCTTATAGCCATCTCAGCCTCTTTATGGCTTGGACTAAAGAGAGATGAGGTCTAATAGTAGGTAGGACCCAAAACTGATTTTTGAAATATTTTCTTATGACTCTATAAAAATAGTCTATGTTTAGTAGCTCGGCGGATTATATTATTTCACATTTCTCCTTAATACATCTACAGGTAGTTAATGTTTGTTCTAATTCTCATATACTTGATGACTTTTACTAAGGTTAAACAATCTCAAAATTGTAATCCTTATAGATAAGATAATCCTGATTTACGTCGGTGGGGTTAATTAAATTAATTTCTATGCGTTATCTACACTTTTTATCAAAGAATCGAGGAGGGAGGGGCTTACAGGCGATAAGTGACTTTTAGAAATAATAATACACGTGATTTTATGAAGACAATATAATTAAATTTTCATACAAATCTTTAACGTAGTATTATCTTTAAAATACTGTACACTGTCGGCTAGTATTGTAAGAAATCATTTGCTATGTCGTTTAAATTAAACCAATAAAGATATATTTATTTAGATAATCAAAGTGAAATGAAAGAAATGGATCGCAGCCGAATGCAAATGATTATCTCCAACTCCGCCGACTAATTCTTTTTATATTTTCATATTGATATGGCTGATTGTCGATATGAAAGACTTGTATAGAAGCAAAAACCGCTTACAAATACTAACTGAAAGAAATGCGCTAAAATTATATTTTATTTACACAACACGACCTATCGATATCTAATATTGAATATTGCCATCGGCATCAAACAATTCCATCTTTATTAAAGTTTAATCTATACTCGATCTGTTGCTGTTGCACAAGAATCGAATAAAATTGAGTTAATCTCATTTGATTGAGTACATAATATAACATTAAAAATATAAAATCACAACAGGGCAGATCTCTTTTACTAAATATTGAACACGCCGTCGTATTGCGAACGAGCAAGGCGTCAAGTTGCCATCAATCGGATAAGACTCACTAAAGGATATATAGAAATTTTGGATAAAACACCTTTTAAACCGTATTACGGACAGAACCACCTACGTACGGTTGCAACAAAAATTAAGTTCTTTTCCTTAAGTACTACGTATGTGACAACTTCACAGGTAAGTTCCTGAACGACTATCGCCATATAAAAAAAGAATCTTAAAGCTAATCACTTTACAATTTATCTAATATAACTCTATCAAATAAATACAAAAATCTCTTATTTTTATTATCTAAGATAATATTTTCCTACCTCATGTCTTGAAACTAAACACTATTTAATGCACATAAACTTAACACTGTGTAAAATTAAATGAGCGCGCGACAGCACGCGACGGGAGGACCCTAAAAATATTTGACTAAAAGAGAGATCAAATCATTGCCACGTAAACACATATTCATGTAAGTTTTTGAGTAGTGTGGACACTCTTTGTACTTTGAAAATTGAAGCGGAAGCAGCTATTATTGCTTTTTATTAGTTCCATGAAAAATATCAGTTACGAAAATGTAGAAACGGAAAACTGAGTAGTGAAGGGTCTTCAAGATACAGCTGCCTAGGGAAACGTGAAGGGGTTTCCGAATATTAAGAAAATATAAACTGTTCGAAGGCTCAGATATGTACATACTGTAGGTACACGATCGTACTAGATTTCTCATAATAATTTTATATGATACAATATTATTACACATTCTTACATCTGGCAGACCGTGTGAACACATGAACACTATTAATTTTACGTACATAACAATACACTATGTACAATGTAGGTACAATCTCATACCCTAAGTACCTAATATTTAATGTGGCAAAGACTGCAATAGTAAGTCAATTCTGGCAAAACGTACATAGAAACTATATAAAATGCTATGTCTCAAAAAGACCTAAAAATAACAAGGCAAAAGGAAATAATAATTAAAGCATAATAAAATACTCGAAAGAAAACAATAGATGCCAAGTTGTATACAATTATCAAGATAAGATTTCTATACTAAAGGACAGAAATAGACTTGGACTGGTTTAAAAAGGAAACTAAACAAAGCAACAGTAAAATTGTACCACGAGCTCTTAACTGAAATATAATGGGTGGCGTATTCTATAATATACTTATTAAATCTATTATCTTCATGGTATACTACACTAAGTTTTAATCTTTTCACGTTCGCATCACGTACTTATATCTCTTCAATAATATTCAATGCAGTGAAAAGACTAAATACGCTCAAGTAATTTATGTTAATGTAACATAATTATAGAGGCACTGTGTGTATTCAATCTATATTTTTATATGATATTTTTTACACGCGAATAAGTATACCGAACGATATTTCATATTTTAAGAATTATGTAAAATATTATCGTCACTCTCCGCTTCCTAGATCATAGAAATCATTACAAAATCGAGAGTATTACAAAACGAAAGGGGGACATAGAGTATCTACACGGAGCCCGTCGCGCCGTCGACGGACGCGCGGCACGGAACTACGATAGACGATTTAAAATTGAGCTATGTATAATAAACACTCGGTTACAAAAATACTTGTAGCGTAATTTTCAGATCACATTTTGCTATAGGTTCATAACGAATATTTTTATTTTCGAATCTAAGAGAGAGGGCGGACGAGGTGGAGCGATACGAGGAGGGCGCTCGTCACCGCGCGGGAGCTCTCGGCCTCGGCGGAATGCTGCGGGGGGGCGGCGGGCGCGCTCAGTCTTTGACGAGCCGGTAGATGTGGTGCTGCGCGCCGTGCTCGCTGTTCGACACCTCGAACACGAAGGCGGCGCACAGCAGCGTCTCCTGCGTGTCGCGGTTCGACACCACCTGCGCACAAATACACACTATAGTACCTAACAGTCAACACTCTCACACCTCTATCCTTAGCCTATATTGTTGTCTTTGTGCACTTGATATGTAAAAAGTAATAAAAGACTCATTAAACAGAATAACTATTTGAAATTGAGACTAGGTTTTAATGTGACATAAATGGGAGAGTTTAAATATACGAACCTGTAGTATAGTGAAGTTTTCTAACACGCTATTCATCATGTACTTCTCTGGTAGATGCTTGAGCTTGTGTATGAAGTTGACCATGTACTCGCACATCGGTGACCGGTGGATGCGGTACACGAACCGACCGCCCTCGAACCGTGCGTACTCGGTCTCTACCTTCTCCACCACTTGTTTGCCGAACGAACATACTTTCGTACTGCATGTTATGGTCATGTTTTCGTTGCTTTCGTACCTGGAAATAAATGAAATATGTTTAGGAAAAGACTCTTTGTAAAGTTATAATATGATTTAAAAGCATAATTTAACGCAGAAAGAAATAGGTGATATTGGAAAGGTCTGAAACCAGACTGTTTTAAAGTCCTCTTTTCTTTTCCCGTTTAGAATAATTTAGACAAACCATGTGGTGATTTTATATAGCAAACGTGTAAAGGATGTTTCAAACACTTGATACAGTATTCTAGTTGTGTGATTGCAGTTTTAGGTATATAAGTAGAATACCATCTGCACATCAAGGCTATGTTAGAGATAGGACACTGGGTTTTACCCATCCTAAGATTAAATCAATCTACTTAACCGATAAGTTAATAGTTTACTATCAACTAAGCGATCGAATGACTAACCTAAAGAAGATTATTACAAGATAGATCGACACCTGTTTAATTGATATAATAATATTAGCCAAAATGTTGAAGATGAATCATATATTTCGAGGAAACATGGCGCCATGTGACTTCGGCGCGTCTATTGTCGTATTGATGATTCATTACTGAAGACATAACAATAGCCTAAAATGTATTGACAGACAAACCTGCCCATTTAATTGTAATAGGGATTGTTAAAGTCGGTACTTAGTGGAGTTCGAAGAAATGGAAATATTAGCCTAAATACTGGCATAGTTCACTTGGGAACTTATTTTGTACCTCTAGGTATAACTATAATGTATCAAGAATAAGTCTGGGAAGTTTTAAATACAGGGATATTTGAGATTCCGGTGCTTTTTTTTGAACTTTTTTGTCTGGTATTTAAAAAAGGTCAAATGGAAAGTCCGGCTTAGCAAATTAGACTTTCCAAATACCCGCTCAAATATTTATCTTATTCGTCAAATAATAAAAACGCAGTTAAATGATCAAATGGTTTTTCCATCGATTTCCTTCAATTGAGGAAGTCTGCGGTCTGACATTTTGAAATGTCAAGTATGAGGAAAGTTTTTCAAGAAAACTTGGATTCAATTATCTTGTCATCAGTTAGGTGCATTTTCTACAGTCGTTATTATTGACTATCGAGGGGTCAACAATTAATATTGACTTGAAAACAGACTAGCTATTGATACATTATAATTCTGTTCCACTATCGACTACCGACAACCGAACTGTCATCGAAAAATGTTGTATGAAAATCTTATCAGCCCCTCTAACGGGCGTCGTAGAAACTTTTTTGGCAGTACATCCTAAATGACAAAATTCGATAGCTAGCCGGTTGTCGGTAGTCGATAGTGGTAGAGAATCGAGGTACTGATCAACTCCTCTAGCGGGCATCACGGAAACTATTTTTGCAGTACAATTTAAACGTCAAACTCTCGATACTCGATAGACTGTAGAAAATCGCGCTACAGAATTCCTAATATCCTACTAATATTATAAATGCGAAAGATTGTGAGTATGTATGAATATTTGTTACTCTTTGGTCTTATAATATGTACGTAGATGAAGACCTACAATAACACACAGGCTAATTTTTATCTCGTAGTTCCCGAGGGATAGGGATTTACACTCTAGTTAGTATACTTACACACTAGTAACTCCATAGAAAGCTGCGGGGTCATCGAGGTTGTTTGTGTTGAGGTCCGCCCAGAACTTGACGAGGAAGAACGCGTTCCTGGGCCCCTTCTCATACAACTCTTTCAGACCACCTTTCTTCTCCGGGAACTTGTCGTTTATCTGTTGTACGTCTACTGACTGTTGACAAGAGAAATATAACATTAGCAACTTACTATAAAATGAATTAGTTCTATACAAATATGATTCGCTGATTGTATGACTATTTCCAAAAGGCCTGAATTGTCAGTATGTGTAATTTTTGAAACACCTTTTTCGATACGAATTCTTAATCATGTTATGTAGTGTCTATGAAGATTGAACCTGTCAAAGTTTTGTGTAGTTTTCGTTTATAGATATTGTAGTTAGAAACATAAACTTACCTCTAATAAAGGATCCGCGTATGTAACAGTACCACCTATATGAACAAACAAATGTTGCGCGGGCGCAGAACTCGGGTACTGAAAATAAAACATTGCTTGTTACAATCTTATTGTCGATAAGAACAATGTCAGACAACATTTAAATATATTTAACTTATTATTTCGTGATATTAAAAGTTCAAGGTGTTTCACTTTCGATTTATTAGTGAACGGTGCCACTTATAATAAGAATAATGTTGTACGACTCGTAGTAATAGGAAAACATCGATTAAAATGTTTTTGATTTATTTGATGTCAAAGTACGGTATTATTTATATCGATTATGAGGCAAAGGGCGAAAAGATTGTTGACTATACGACGGGAAAGATAAAGGTACTAAACAAAGGTAGTGGTAGGCTGACAGGGTAGTACTTTTATCCCGACAAAAGAGTGAAATAGATCTTCGTCGGTAGCCCGTATCAATTATTTTTTAAAAGGTAGAGATCTTGAGTCGGTCAAGTCCTAAGCGGAAGAAGGAGGCATTAGGGAGGCATCATACATAGGCTATAAAGATAGAACACTCTCAGTGTCTAGGTTCTACCCAACTATGCTCTATGTCTTGAGCTGTCAGTCATGTCTACTACCAAGTAGTGTCTCATAGTTCTATTTTATTTACTAAAAAGAGAGAATATCCTGATAATAGTGATATGAATAGTTATTATGTTCCTTACCGTGTCAGGATCACGCGGATGTTCGACGAAGGCGGAGAACTCAACTAGACGTAGTTTATGCGTGGCGATGGCGCGGCCCTCCCAGGGCGGCGGCGGCGCTACGTCCGTACCGCTCGCTACTCCAACGCCTCCCACGCCCGGGACTCCTTTGTAGCCCGCGCCGGGGAATGGCTTTACACTGTAACAAGTTATATACTAGTTAGTTTACAAGTAAACAATATAAAAGGATGTTTTCTTGCCATTTTATTGACTAATCAAATAAAAAAATGTCTCTAGGTTTCAAATTAGTATTTAGAGCTTTGCACGGAGCCGATCGGCAATAAAAATACAGCTATGCAAAACTTGTGGGCCAGGCTCGTATCTTGCGAATAAGCGACAGACATCCTAGTGACTCTATCAAAAAAGCATGCCGATCCTAAGTAACCTTTTATTTTGATTAAAGCCTCTAAAACATTTTTGTATATTTTTACTGACTTCTATCAGTTTTTACCAACTTTAACCACTAAAATTTCAAGTTCAGTTCCGTTTGTTCTCAATGCTATGCAAGTTGTAATAATAATATATCATGAAACTTTGAAAGTACTTACTCTTGTGAAGGTCCTGCTTGTAGACCTGGTTGCCAAAATTGCTGTAAAAATATAATAAAACATTAGCACGTTATATGTTAACCTTAAGTTTTAATTAAGCATATTATTGTTATTTATTACGCTCAAGTTGTTAAGTCTCTACACACGTCATCACTTGAAGCATTAAATATGAAAACATGGAAAGACAAGATGTTTTATTTCAATGTACAGTGCACGCCCTCATCATACTGACTTTTGACTAACATTATGAGTTTTATATTCGTATTGCTGAGTTTCCACTGAAATGTGCCAATAAGGTTTTAGTCCAATCCAATTGCTAGTCGATTATTTTGTAGTATGAGAAAAATAAACAAAAGTGTGAGTAAAGCAATTTGAGTTGTCGATTGGTGTTATTGTCGCCTATTCTTTACTTAATACGTGCATTTGGCAACATGCCTAAATAGTAGTGAAGCAACACAATTGAAAGGCGATTTAGTTTATTTTTACTAGAAACACAAAGGCATGCCTTCTGCAAGTTGAGTACCGTATGGTGGTACGCCGGGTGCGGCAAACCTGCAACGATCTGTGCGCTAGATAGTGTGCTCATTGACTGCATGGCCTTTTCTTTCATCATCCCACCGTCCTAAACGTCATTCATATGTATATTTTAATACTTTGTTTCATACAAAATATTCGTACTCTCAGATCGCCGCTTTAGGCACGGACCGAAAATGTTTCGTGAAATGTTTTGAAATTCCAACGAATTTGAATATAATATAAAAGTCGCTTATATATGAACATGACGCATCAAAACGTTTGTGCTTATGTTTAAAAAGAAGGATAATGATGTAAACACTCACCACTTTAAGTTTGGCCTGTATTTCTCGTAGTTTCCGTCTAGCTAGCACCTGTATGTGGGATGATACTTGTTTTCTCGTGCGCGTTTTTCCTGTTCTGAGTTTTATATATCTTGCTATCAGCTCATTTCTTCCTGTAATACAAAAATAACTTGTTATACAAAGTTCAAAATGAAAATGTCAACCATAGTCTAAACAATTTCACTTTACCGCCAATCTCCGACAATCCAAAACACGTTATCATACTGAACCCTTTATAAAATTTGTCAACCCTAACGAACATTCAGAACAACAAAAACATCCCTTTTATACAACCCCATTAAGATATTAAAACATGTGCCAATTGTCCGCGAAATATTTAGCATAGTTGTTTCAGTGGAGCGCGTACTGAGCAATGCCACGCTGCTGCCTCTCCTGTTATGAAACAATTTTCAAAATATTTTGAATAGCTATTTTCAATCATTGAAACTGCAGTTGGGCAGGAATGCGGGGTGGATCGCCCGTAGTCAGTGCAAGCTGCCATTGTTAAATAATTTCAGAACACTGAATAACGTTGTTGATAAATATTTTAAATGGATTTATTTTGGTACGAACAATTTGATTTTATATCGAATATTTTGATTGAATGCGCTTGTTGTTTTATTAGCTAAGCTTTTATTTGGAACTCGTTAACATTCGGCAAATGTAGGTCGTTATCTCATCTGCGAATTTTAACCTGAATTTAACTATTGCGTTTGGAATATATTCTATGACTAATCGAATTAAAGTTTTAATCAGTGCTGTATAAAACCGACAGACAACGATAACGTAAGTAGGCACTTTTAAGATAAGAATCAAAACGCAATTACGTAAAATAAGTCCATGTAAAAACCTTATTTCTGGTACAGATTTGGTCAGTTTCACGAGTAACTATAATATTGTGTAAAACCAATGAAACAACACAATGTCAAGGCTTTATTCAACTTACAATAAAAGCTTGATTCAGATCGAATCAATTGATTCAATTACAAATTAAATAAACTCGCGCATGTCGAGTTAAAATTAATGGTTTTGTGTTGAATTGTATTTATAAATGAGCTCTTATTTGTTGTTCATATCATTTAAAATATCAGCTTTAGGTAAATAGCTGTTTGTCTCAATTTATTTGATTTACTTGTTGATTTGTGATTTTCGTATTCGGATGTCAATCAGTGTTAAGTAATTACATAAGTCCGCCCGGACTCGAGTGGGCGGAAATTGATAGAATATTGGAATATCAACTTCGGTACAGTATTAGATGCACTAGTTTCTGATCGTGACTCTAATGATGAAAAGTTACGTGGACTACTGAGACTTCTGTGCTACGAGTATATCGTAGAACAAAAGGTAGGATGGTGACTAGGGCTTAGTTAAATAGCTACCTGAAGTGATAAGTACTTACAAATAAAAGCTCAAAATCGATCTGTTATGATTTCTGAATCATTCAGAAATCAAAACAGATCGATTTTGAATTTAGTCTAAGTAAAGCTTAGTTAGCTGTAGCATTCTACGTTTGGAAAATTCCCTCATAAAGATTATTTTTTTATGTTTAGACACTGAATACGAGTATATGAAGTTTACATTCTAAGCCTGTTAAAATCAACATAAAGGTATTACAGAATCGCTAATTAAACAAAGTTATAAACTGGCTACCAAAAATTTGCGACAAAATTTTAATATACAGTGTGTATTAATTGTTGAGCTCGATAGGAAGAGCCGGTCAGAGCAAAGTAAATTGAAATCTCATTGAATTCGGGGAATGCGATGGCGACGAGAGCGGCTGGTGCGAATTTAATTAACCCCTTGCTTGCTCGTTGAGGCGAATGCGTACGTATATCTACCCAACTATTTGTGCCTACATTGATTAACAGATACGGCTTGAATGTCATATTGTAAACCGTTGTGGATTGATAATTGCTTTATTTAATGCATGCATTCGGAAATCATATTATTCGTTTTAATGTAAACACTAAAGAAGCTTCCGCCTAGGCCTCATATTTTTCTCGTTAAATTCGTTTTGCAACGCGCTTCAATAAATATCAGCCGGCTTCTGTTACACAACTTAAGTAATATCAGTTATTTTTATATTAAACTAGAATGAAAGCTCAGATCTCGGGAAGCGAACTCTTGAAGACTGTTAAGTCAAACATTCTTGAAATTACTTCGAAATTATGGCACCGTCGTAAACTTTTCACGGCGGGTGTTAAGCTAAAATTAGTAAGTGCGGCCACTCTAACAAATTGCTGTTAGCACGAATTAGTAAAGTGAATATACACGTCGTATGTTATTCGTAGCGAGCGTAACTTCCACTCGTGACATCGCTGCCCGCGAATTGAGCATTAAGAGTGCTTTCACCCGAAACCGTCGTGTGCATCCTTCTATAAATAGTGCACTGCACAGAAGGATCAACTCGAAACGTTTCTATTCCACACTGAATAGAAAAACAAGAGATCATTATTTATTAGTTCGTTAGTTGGCTAATTTGGTCCATTGCCAGCGCGACGCGGCGGACGCGGCCACGCTCTCGCGCACGTCGCGCCGCGAGGAAATTGTGCGTGCACGCTCCACCTACAATATGAATATTTACTGTTTTCTTTTGAACAGGTATAGTCTATTGTTCAATCCATTTACGTCTACAATTATCGCTTTATTTATGTGACAATTTAACGGAATTGGGTTAATTATTATGGCGGTATCGAATCAAATATAGGTTAGGAGCTGTGACTAATAATATTTTTTCGATCCGCTTCTTGTACCCCGGGCGTTTTGAAAAGTAATTTATTCGACAACTGGGGAGATATTGGAGATCCATCAGAAATACATTAACGTCGTACCTGGGGCATGACTTCGCGATTGTTTTCGCTTAAAGAGGTTTGTACTCGCTAAATATATTTGCCTACATCAATAGCTTCTGTTCTGACTTACTAAATTTTGTTACCTTCTGACTCTAAATCTATTCTAAGATCCAATGTAACCAGTAGAGCTCCTTTTTCTTTAAACCTAATTAGGTAAGTAGTTTCTCGTTGGTGACTGTTTCATAACTCAATCTAAAAGTGTATTTTCATATACATACTGGCTGCATTTAAAGCAATTATATTATACTCAGTCAGCCCCATATCGAGGCGTACTTTTGAAATCGTAGATATTATCAGTCTGTAACATTGGGGTGCCGCACCAGCTATGTGTTAATAGTGAGCTAGGTATTTTAATAACTTGAAAAAATGTTTATGAATAATACATTATTGTAACAAGAACATTCGTCACAAAATGAGAAGCTTTGAATGACAAAGGCTGGGCAAAATATATTATTAGACTTTGTTCAGTTACATGGGCGTCGTAGCAGAATTTCACGCTGACCCAAACAGAAGCTATGCGGAGCAAATCCTCGCGGAAAGGGTTGAGTTGCGACAGGTCTAAGGAGGATTTCTCGGGAGACAATCGGGAGTTATGCCCGAAGGCGGGCGGGGCGCTAAACAACGGGCGCGGGCGGCCCGCCCCTTCTTTATATTTTCTTACTGCGTTCGCCGCCTAGCGGCGCGGCCGGGCCCCTTACACGCTCGCTCGCTCACTAATTGCGCATTCTTCGCATAGTTTAGCCCTCCCGACGAACCCCTCGCCCGCCACCCCCCGGACCACGTGAAGCCGTGCGCCGACGAAACTTTCATACTCCCAGGATATTGAGCGGTTTTGAATGTCTTAACTCACGAACGTGCCGCCAGCAGTGCTGCGAGCACTAGCTTTGTTGGCAAACTGTTCCCAACTAGCAACTACACACACCGCAACTCGCAAACACGCCGCGAACACCGCACACGTGCTACGACACCGCACCGCTCAATTTGCTAACGTTATAACTGGCCCCACTAACATATCACTATCTGCTATCGTAACCACTCATCCTCCCTATCAATGTCATCCTGGAACTAATACTTCGGGTAACTTGTTGTCTCTCCAATTAAGCAGTCGTAGAAAGTTTTTTAACTTGCACTCTGTTAACTAATATGAAGTAAACAAGAACAACCAAGATACTTGTTTGGATATTGAATATAAAGTGAACAAATAAAAATAGACAATAATGGCAGTAGATATGATTGCAGCGCATTATGAGGATCAAGTGAAACAACGGGCCCGAGCGTCTCGGAGCGCGGCGTAAGGGTGAGGGTGCCAGCGGACGGACAAGGGTGACGCACTTTTACAGCGCTAGATTAAGCGGGGAGGACACGTCCTCGAGTAATGTGCTCATATATTGTCCGACGACGCGACGCGTGTCCGCAATTATTATCCACATAGATACCTATCATTGAGAGCTTTTACACATTGTAATACACTTCTAAATAGTATACATGCCTACTCATTTGTGATGAGTGTCACAGTTATCCGCTGAAACATCAAAATAGTTTTTTAACGTTTGTTTTGTCTGTTGTCTGTAAACAACATCTAACCAATATTTATTTTCAATCGTGACAAACTCAAAGCAATTAACACAAATGTTAATATATTTTTACATCAAAGAGTTACATATCATAGGCCTAAATATGTTGGGAATTTCCCTAATTTCCGCTTCCGCCACAATTTTCAACCATAAGATTTGAAGTAATTTAAACATCGCATTTCTTCACGCCTATTAAATCACTTAAGGTGGACACATCGCCTGTGGTAAATTTGTTTAGCAATTCCATTTGGCACCGCGACGGGGCTGAGCGGGCAGTCCTTTAATTAAAACCGGGACGTATAATGTTGGCGCTTGACGCAAACTTAATGTGCGTCCGGCGGCACTGTAATGGCACACCCTCCCTCTGATAATTGTCCTATGTCAATTCTGCTCCATAGCCCCCGTAATATTACTTTTCGGAAAAGGACGTTATGAAACTATTCCCCCAGCCCTTGCCGAGCATGCAAAACTAACCTACTTCGCCAACTATTTTATTCGAGGCATAAGTTCTTCTTAATACTTTATAATTGCAGCGTTAAGCTACACAGAAACAGTTTTCTTGTGGCAGTTAATTTACAAGAGGCAAAACGTTGCTTTTATGTAGCAATCGTCACGTTCGCGTTAACGAGCTTTCTAAGTTAACAATGTAACGTGAAAAAATTCGCTCCTGCCTCCCCGGTTTCATGAACTGAGCTTTCATAATCGGGGCTTTGAATATAGTTCTGAGTTAATTTAGAAATATTTTGTGTAGCGATAATATATGGGCCGTGTGTGCCATTCATAACTGACTAATTATAAATCATGTAGGTATTCGTGGAGGCCATGGAGTTGGAAACAAAAGCCACGCGACAACACATGCCTTCTTCGAATTGGCGACATGGTCCGATCAAGAGAGATAATAATTGTCGGTTCACGTCTTTCCGTGGAATCCTATTGCGCAAACGGCTTTGTCGGCTCACTTCAATAGGTATCTACAGTGGCTTTTGTCTCGTGCCACATCCATTGTTCATTTTCGGCGGAGTGACCTTGATATCTCTCCATTATTTAACTAAAGTGACATATAGGTGAGTTCAGCACGTTTGACACAGCAGAGCTCGTGTAATAACTGTTATATTTTTGTACGATTCAGGGTCAGTTATCTGGAATTGTTTTATAGTAAGACGTTTAGGCTAAAAGTTTTAAACGTGGGACATTGTTTATCAAATAGTTATTAGTTAAAATGCCTAGAAGTGGATCTAGCATGTTTGGACTCACCGTACATCTTGCCCTCGTCGGAGAGTATAATCTTGCGTCGGCCGCACGGCGGGTAGATGGCCAGCGCCTCTTGGAAGCTCTGCTCGATGTCGGGGCTCCACACTCCCTCCGCATCGGCCGCCGACATATCCTGCCAATACCCCTCTTTATAAAAACACATCATATGCATCTCTTTTATACTTGCAAAACTAAATAGAATCACAAAAGATTTATTTGATCCTTCGTCAATCTAGTCTTATAAAATTCTAAGCATAGTCTTAATTTTTATATTTTAGGAAGTGAAGGCAAATATTTAACAACAAAATTTCAGGTAGTATGTCCCCATAGCATTCGCATACGAAAGAACTCTAAACTATCTGTACAATTCTGTACCCACAGAGAATTCAGTCCGAATGAAATAAGAGGAATACCAAAAAACATACACCTTTCTGTACAAAGGTATGTAGAGTGGAGCATAGTTCCAAAATACGTTCGTTGAAACCAAATAATTAGAGAAATAACAGAGGAAAATACATCCTATATATCAACGAACAATAACGTGCTCTCTAATATGTAATAGAGAATTTGATACATATTCTCGTTGTGGTATAATTATTGACGATCGCAACTACTGTTTAAGTACAATCATTTATTGTTTGGAACACGCAATTTGTTATGCATTAATTTCTGCAATGAGACTAATTGAAAACCTATTTGAAATTCGGATGCTGTGCAAATTGTATTGTTTGGAATTCTCTATTGGATGATGATAATACTAATAACTATATTTTGTAGATGTAATATGCAATTGATAACGAGTTGACAAGTTTAGGTCGTGCATAACGAGAGTCGCGGTAGAGACCTTATCGCCAACATTGAAATATGTAATATCTATAAGCGTCTTATAGAAAGCTTACGCACAAATGAGTCAGTTCTTATCAAGCTACTACAACTATTTGTACAAAACGTATGTTTATAAAATAACATTGGCTATTTATTTTCTTGTGCTAGAAGTTTAACTAGGTTAGTCAACTTCCAGCGAACTGTCGAAACATATTGAAGTCCCTTAAGAAATTAAGTAGTAACACTAAACAGATGTACTAACATTTGTGAAGTCTTACAGATTCACAGACAAGCGAGGAGTGCGTCATTGTAATTAATAGACTCGCGTCTATTCTGAAAAGAAAATAAAAATAACGCATTGCCCTCGGCGTGGTGTGGCGTGGTCCAGCGAGTGGCAGCGCGCGGCCGCCGGTGCCGACGATCGAAAACATCGTGAATCACTGTTCCTTGAAACAACTTGAAACGTAGCTGTTTCTGGATTTGTTAACTACTAACAACAGTCAATATTTACTTGCGATTTCTCACAACCCAAGCGTTACTAATATCGTTTTGTTTTTGTTTCAGGCTTAGATTTATTTTCTTATCAATATTGGAATATTTTTGCGGGTAGTGAAAATGAGGTAACATGGTTTATTGCACTTAAATTCAGTAGTTGAGTGGGCTAGAGTAAACTAGAATCCATCTGGGAAAGTCAACCATTAAGTTACTTGCACATTAGGGTTAATTCTTACACAAACGAAAATATTTTTTGTAACAAAAATTTGTCAAAAATAGAAGTATGATTAGAGGTACATAATTCAGATTGAGAGTGAGAGTCTCGTTGTCATTGAGTGTTGAAAGCTTCATTATATCTTTACCTAAATACACGATAGAAAAGCCGCTAAGAAAATAGTAGATGGGGTCATAAGTTAATTTTGCTGAAACCATATTACTGCCACTAAAAATTACAAGCAATAAAATGTCCTCGGTATAGAATTACTTAAAACAAGGAATGGTAAAGAAACTACAAAGTATTATTAGACAAAAACATATTTGACTTCGATCATATCGGATAGAATATTCCGATTAGATGTAGTAGACAGCACACCATAAATCTTTAAAGGAGCTCAATCAATCACAACATGTTTTCTTTGTTTAACGTAGCTGTCTATTTTTAGTAACTTTTGCTTGTTCACTCGTTACAATTGAAAAAATATGTACCCACTTTCGTTTTGTAAGAAAATGTAAAATAGAGCAGAAACCGATTACCGATCATTAAGACTGACGGCGAATTAAACTAAACCTAATTACTTAGAGTTGTATTTTTTTACTAATTTGTAGGTATAATGTTTTATATCGAAATTTAGGGAAACCGTAGAATGTATTCACAGCCTACTATAGGAGTTTATAGAGCAGGTAGTTCTAAGAAGTTTGTTCGTGAAAATTCGCTTTATTATTAGGTAAGATTACATTTTATACTCGTTTATGTAATGTAACATGATTAACGCAAAACCTAGAAATAATCGATTAAGAATATGCTGTAATTCAAATCAAACCCCAATGCTGTCTGATAACGGTAAAAATACTGAACCATTTGACCTGGTATCTTCATAATTTCGTAGGTTGATAGGTAATGATCCGATGACTAAACTTTTTGCCAGGTTTTTGGCATCACAACCCGGTAATGCTTGCAGCTATGGGATACTTTGAGAAGAGCAAAGGGCAAGATCTTACAGATTCCCATTTTTTTTAAATTCTGTCTGTGAATTTGTCAGAGGCTGCTTCTTGTTCCACAGAGTAAAACCGATGGTGTATAAATAGAATAATAGAAGTACCTTCTCATCGTCACTGGCGTCGCCGACATCGAGGTGCTTGGCATCTGCGCCGCCCGAGCCATTGGTGTCGGGCGCGCCGGCCGCCGTGCTCCACGGGGACGCAATGGTGCCGGCCGCGAGCGCGCCGCTCGCTGAAACACACAAATAATATTGGTTACACACTATATAACAAGCAAAAAAGCCTTAATAATTAAGTAAAGGATGCAACTAACATCGATGACAAGTAAAAACCAAGTAAAAGCCTTGAACCGACTAATTTTATAAGTGTGAAAGTAACTCTGTCTTTTATAGCTAAACTACTTTACCCTTTTACCTGAAAATGTTTAGGGCAACAAGATTATATCCTGAGAAAAGATATGGGTTTTTTTTTTAATACCGTGGGTAGCTAAAGTAGTCTATGTAGAGTCAAACACACCTATGTAACTTAATCAAATGATTTTATAAAACGGTAGCGTTTAAGACGTATGATATTTCGCTAATTATTACTAATCACCTACTAATTGTGTGATAATTTTGTACATCTGATAATTTTATTGAAGCCATCAATCTTAAGAGCAGCGTTAAAGACTTCATATAGTTGCTCTTGCTCTAATTTGATTGTAAATCAGAGCATTTAAGCGCAACAACCATCATTCTAATAGCTAATGCATTTGGAGTCAAGTAAAATATCCCATGGTGAGGAATGTAGGCAGATTGAGTGTACCGCAATCATGACGTCAATTGTGTCATCATTATCATTGGACCATTGGTAGTCCGGTGACACGGAGCTACTGAATATTCCACCCACTCGTTTGCTCTTGCCATTGCCACTTTACTACGAAATGATCTAGTCGTAGTTGATTTGACAAGTCGCAGGTACTTTTAATTGGGCAAAAGTAACTCTCGGTTTATCTGTCTGACTCTGATATTCTAATGACTAAACTACTGCCGATAAGACGTGGTAGGCTGTACGCAAAATATCTTTACGAGCAGGAATAGTGAAATAGCTAGTTTTCCATAATATTCTATTAAACATTTTGCTCTTTGATACATAAAATGTTTAAAAAACAGTATAAGTAAATGTAGTTTTCCCAATCATTATAATAGTGTCTTATTTGTTTAACAATTAGAAATCAAACGATGTTTTGATAATAGATGTGATATTTTTACAAAATGACGGAAATATTATTAAACAATACAATAATATGAGGTTGAAAGTGATATATTCTTGTATGTTTGTGTTATATTGAAATATTTTTGCGACAAGACTTAAGACGTTCATATTAATGATCTAGACCGTAGATTAATAAAATTATTATTATCGCCATATACGAATGTAAGTACTAGAAAGACACATGTGAGTTGATAATTATATTAGATCCGTATTTATGTGTAAAAGTACAAAAAATTGTTTTAATTTGTTTGGAAATTAATTTTCCGTGATAATGTTATCTTTCTTCTACAGATTTCGCACAGCAAAAAATCTTTACTATGATATTATACTTTTTACAATATGACTACTTTCTATTTATCGAAACATTTCAGAATGTAGTTTTTAAAAAAGTCACAACATAAATATTTTAAAAGCACTTATTGCTTTACAAAAGCTTGCTTAAGATCGTAAAAGCCAAATTGAGAGTGAAAGATTCAGTCTTTAATTAAAGTTCACACAGTTTTGGTGAAACGGGATCACTGATCTCAGGCCAATAAGGAATGTCACGCGGCGGATTTGAAAACGCATTTCATGATGCACTGTTGTTGTTTATTTCCTTAGTTGTGGACAAACAAACGTTATGTCGATGTGACTTTATACTGCTTTATACGTTTAAGTATAAGAATGCTTCGTCTATTTCCATTTCTGTCTTAAAATAGGTAAATTTTTAGGAGTATCTTTTGTAACCACTAAACCGATGACAAACTTTTGTTAAAGAATTTAAAAGAATAGAGGACATTTACCATACGAATCACAATGATACCTATGAATGACTTAAAAACAGGAAATAATGGGAAAGAATATCACGGATTTTTCCATGCAAACAAAATCGCAAACTTGATCTACTTCTAGGCCTATTCGATGTCTGCATAAGAATATATGGTTGTGACAACGGCAATACTTCACAGCAGTATACGCTTTATGGTGCCAAAAAGTTTGAACAGTCGATAACCGATTACATAACAATATGTGCCATCGCATTACCGTGTAATACTTGTGTATACAAGTAGATAATATTCTTGTGTGTGACCGTGAATAGTGTGACGCACCGAGACATGACTAATGCGAGAAAACTCATATTTCGGCACGTGGATTTATAATTACGCTTTTGATTTTATTTACCTTTGCTGATATGTCGAAATTAGCTTATATTGTACATTAATTAAACAATCGGTAACAAGGCAATCGGTAACATTTTATTTAGTGAAAGTATTAATTAAATTGTTGAACGTATCAGGCAGAAAAATCTAGAACTTTTTGGTTTGTAAGCGTGTAGAGTTTTGATTGATATATTTACGTATTTTAGCTACATTTCATTGCTTAATTCTTGATACGTTTAATTACTTAATTGCAGAGATTGCTTATTTCATTGAATTGTAAAAATGATTTATAATCGTTTATGCTGTTTATAATAAAGTTGCTGGTATATTTCATAAAGGGTGAATACTATTACTAAGCTCTGTTATGTAAAAGAGAGAGCTAGCACATCAGCTTATTGAAAATCTGTGTGTATTAAATAGAATTGAAGTTTCTAGCTGTGCACCGGGTAACTCTTGAAAAGTTTGGCACTATTTCAAATCAACTTTTTAACCAGTTAGCGATCAAAGTCTTGGTTTAATTCATAGTTAGATACCTATTACATTTTATTATTAATGAATGAATTTGTCTTGTAGTATGAGTGTGTGGCTCTCGAGTGCGTCTGACGTCAGCACTTGTTTGTTTACCGTGTCGGATGCGCGTCTTGTAAACTTCCAATCGTATTGTGGCTATACGATAATACATCAAGCAAACCCGTTACTTGCAAACTATTTTAAGACATTTGTGTAAAGCTTTTGAGGTTTTCTGACGGATCCGTAAGATAGATCACAGAAAAAATCTATCTATTTCATATCATCCACACTCCTTAAAGTTTCAGATTTTAATTCTATGAAGCGTACCTGGAAATAACGTGTTTCTCGTAACTTTATTCTGCTTTATTTAAATATAACTGAAAAATAAAGTTAAGAAGCTCGAATTCAAATTTTCATAATACCGAATAATCTTCGTTCCCTCAAGATCGGAGAGGCGAGCTCGTAGGCATTCCGGAAATTTTCATATTTACTGTTACAAATATGCAGGTACGAAACATTTATAATATAAATATAATATCAAAACGGAGAATTTCTTTATGAAGATCGGATCGAGAGAGTAAAGTATGCGCCCGCCCGCCTTCGCGACGAGCTGTCCTCCTCGTTACTTTATAAATCCTATCTTTTGCTACCTACATTCCTCCTACTGTGCATACTTATATCGGCAATTTGGCTTTACACCCATTTCTGAATATTTCATAAATAAGATCGTTGAATACTTCTTTCTTTGAACATGTTTCCATAGAAAATGGTACAATACTTGATCAAGCAGAAAAGACCGAACTCGAACATAGTTCAGCGAAGCCGGCGAAAATATTTTGAAAGAGTTGAAGTATTTTCTTACCTTGCATTACCCATGCAAGCAGTTTTTTATCTTACAAAGGCGTTAGGCAAGTTGGCGCGGCTAATTAAATAATTCCAAGTGCAGAAATGAGATTACCCAATAATAATGACACCGGCACGGACAAAAACTTGCAACTTAGTATATTGTAACGTCAATACATACGTCCCACATTAGCGCAATAAATTCGCATTGTCTCTCGCATGGTTATTGAGAAATTGTCTTTATATGAGAAATTGTACTCTTTAGTATGTGATTCTCATGCACATGAAACAAATACTTAACTATAATAATGAAAACTATTCCTGAGACTTTACTGTCTCTTAGTCTATGTTTTACTATCCGGTTGTAACGTTTTAGAGTTAAATAATGATAATGTTCAGAATTAAAACCTACTTTATCCAGTTACATTCGAAATACAGATCCATTATCAACTCTCAATAAAGCTAAATAGAGACAACTCGTATCAAGGATCTTCAATTAGGACAATTATTATACAGCAGTGACTAATTCAAGTAGTCTCGTCGCCGGCTGACAAAGGGCGCATGTAGAACGTGCAATAATTAAAATAATAAAGCATCGCAGCGAGCGCGCTCATTGTGCCGATATGACAAGTGCCCGCAATGAGTGGGACCCTCCCGCTAACGGCTGGGGTCCACCGATCATCATACAAACGGGACCTATCTATTTCATGCATGTGTACGCGATTTATTGTGTTTGTTCTCATGTTTGTGCCGAACCATTTTAATTAGTTTAGTAATAATATGAGCTTGTTTGCGTTCTCGACAACGATTGTGATTATTGTGAGTAATGTACACCGACATACGTTTGGTTAAAATGATGCGATAATGTACGTACACGTTAACGGGGCGTATTTAAAAGCGCTATGAATATCAAATAAGAATCAAATCAAGTTATGTGTACACGAACGCGATGAATCAAGAATAGAACTAGAGTAAACTCCAGAACATTTATAACATACGAGTGGGCGGCACAAAAGGCTCGCTGTATTTATAGACAATACCCACAAAGTACGCAAGTCAGGACGTAATATTAGTCACTTCGAGGTAAAAGACAAAACTGTTGGGACCCCGCGTATAATAGCTACGCACACACAAACCTTTGTGTCGCACATGTTTATACTTAGTTTTATCAACCGCTTTACCTACTACACGTTATTTTATGAGGTGAATGGTAGAGCAAATGTACAACAAGTAGATATATTGCGAACTTTCTAGTTTCCTTTGAATACTTATATTAGTAATTGAATGTTAGTTGCTTACTTAACATTTTTTCTTATTTTTTATAGTCCGCAATAAGAATCACTTTCATTGAGTTCGTCAGTTTCGACTCATTGCGCTCGCACTCACTTTCAGTTTCGAATCTTAGTTATTTCGGCTAACTACGGCTGGGAAATTTCAGCAAGTGGAAACTGGAACAAAATGTACCTATTCGAATAGAGTTATAGGTTCAGATATATATGTATAATATTGTATACATATGTGTGTTGCACGCGATTCCTGAAACAGGAATGCATTTAACATCAACAACGGAATAATTCCAGTAATTTAATGCTGTATAGCCCTTCCATATCGCGTGTTCTTTTTAAAAATCTATAAAACTAGCTGTTTTGTGGCCGCGCGAGTTTTTAGGAACGTTTGCCTATTATTCACTTATGCAAACGAAACTTTTACGAAGTACCTACCAAGTGTACCGACTTCTAAACCGCGAGAACTGGGTGGTAATTATGTACAAAATTTATATTAACATGTTAAATTGAACTACGAATTAGTTAATGTAAACATTGTCGGGAAACAATTAAGATTAAGTTGAAGGTTTAATACACTACTTTTATTGCAATCCCTTATACTACTACAATTTTCGCTTTATGCTCTACTAATGTCTTTAAACTAGCTTCTTGGTATTCTTTATTAGCAGCAAAAAAATTGATAGGTTTGGTAAATGAATTAATCGTTAGGCCTTGATCACAAACCTGATATTCATGTTTGTGTTCAAAATCCCGTTCGAATAACGTAGTTAGCTGCCTGTACGTTTAGTACCACGTGGATATTTCACTTTGTAATCACAACCATCAGATGGATTTAATATTATATTTTAAAGGCAAATATTATGTACATTGGTAGGTTTTCAGAACCATTCACGAGAGGGCTGTCAATGACTAAAATGAAGTAATCCTACTTCAGAAGCCGTTATTTAATCAGTTATTACGCTTTAGAATTAACTTAAAGCTAGACTCCAACCTATATCGCCTCAAAGCATATTTCTTTATAATTACCATAACATCGAAACCGATAAATCAAAATATAATACGGCGCTTTAAATCTCTTTGCAGTTAATAAAGGCCGTTTTAATTCACGCTCGCATATTCGAGCCTCCGGAAAATAATAAAAAAATCATGAGTCGTTATGGGAACAAAAAACGTTTACAAAGGTGGTAGCCCTAGTTGTTGGGGTGCACGGGTGTTGGCTGGGGTGGGCGGCGGCCACCTGTGAGCGGCACCGCGTCCGCGCAACGCTCGAGGGTTGCGCGCCAAAGTATGTTAATTAATTTTCGGTTGACCGTCCAGTGCTCTACGGGTTTGCTCAAATCGGCCCACCGTGCGGTTTTCGTATATTTTGTTTTCAACATGAAAGGTCAGTCATGTAATCTAATAATATGGTTAATACGGTCAATCGCGTAACGGGCTATGTGGTGACATTCCACTTATGGGATTATTACTAATATTTTACTATAGACGAGTATAACACGTCAATAAGGGTCACGATTCACATGAAGGTTATTAACTTATAGGTACGAGAATACATAACACACTTTGATGATTTAATGTAAATCCGTAGTAATGAGTAGGCCGGTAACTCGTAGTGATTACAAGTGGTTGACAAACGATGCGTGTAGTAACACTATAAACACATAATCTTCGATTTTACCGTCCGTCGTCTGACTTCGATTAATAATTCAATAGCGTTAACCCGCCGCAAGGAAATGGGGCAATGGGTTTTTATTAATTCCTCTTCGGAATATTTAAGTGGGATGATTAATGATTCAACATGATTATTGTGTTTATTAAAATGTGCGCGTGCGGTGCGGTGGTACAATCGTGCCGCTCACAAAGATGTTTACCGGTCGGTACGAATGTTTACAAACGGTGTGTACGTACGACATAAGTGACAAAGGCTGGTTGTGCGTATCGCGTGGTGTCGGCCACGTGGCGCGTGCACTATGCGCTCTACCACTCTACGTGGTAATGCATCGTACACACAGGACAGTACACCGAGTACGCTAACACACCCCATCACGTACGACACGCCGCGCCACAGAATGCACTCCCTAACCCGACCATGCCTGTCGCCGACGGCAACCGCTGCGTCAGTCTGTCACCAGTATCACCACACATGGCCAAAATTCGTTATGTAACCGAACATAAATCATTGTCTTGTTGCCTTTACCTTTTGTTTGTACTTATATTTACCACATTATCACGCCACATTATCTATGAGTTGCTAATGTTACTATCTACCTAAATAGAAACAAATGAACTGTGTGACTAAACACATCAAAATAAATGATTACCAGAAACAACAGTTGATAAAATACGATGTTTGTATAACCCAGTGCAGCTGTCAAAGAAAATTATGATATGAATGAATGTACGCTTAATCATGAAACGGTTGAATTTTGAAAGGAACAGTGCCAATTTTTTAGTGTTTAAAGTAACCGAATCCGCGAAGATAATCGAGAGATCTCACCTCTGAGTCACGTAGTCGCCTGCCAACATCGAATAATACAAATGGTAGATATTTATGTATATTGCTACGCCAATTTAGACTTTGAATCAATACGACAACAGAGCGTAAGTGAGCATAGAGCCGTGAATCATCGCTCGCTCCGCCAGCTGCGAATTAAGACTCAGATTGCAAGTCTCAGCGAATGTCTTTACTCGTCTTGCCACATTAGCACTAAACAATATCACATTTTATGTGTGCGCTTGCACGAACTCTCGTGTTCTTGAAAAATATGCACAACTTGTCACAAGATCTGCTCACGCAATGTGAAAAATTCACCAAACTACTTTGTGCTATATTTCAAGTTAATGTCAAAACCTTATTTGTATTTGTTTTCCGGTATAAAAGGACTATGATAAATCACGTTTACGCAATGTTATAACAACTTTTGTTGTATTGGGGATGTTCTGGAGCCTGTTCAGTAAATTTCGTCATTACCCAGGATAAACGTGTCCGGAATGATTCTAGAACATAGGCATTAATTCTGTAACAGCTATTTATGTTTAAGTGTCACGTAAAATGGTTAGTATCACGCAAAGGGCATTTATTGGCACATACAATGTATATAGTTTTTGCACACATTTTACTTTCAAATCATATTAGTAGGCAGTGAATTGTTTGTGAACAAGTGTGTTTTGTTTACGCGAAGCTAATAGAATTCAGTTAGTGGTGTGATAACAATAACCTTTTTATATGACGTAGCGAATTGCTCTACCAATGAAATGGTTGCTATTAGAATATGATTCTCATTTAAAATATGCACGAATGAAGTAAATCACAATAGTTATTCGTGATAAATCAACTAAATCGTTTTAACTAATGCACTGCTGCCATAAACACTGGTTTATTGGTCCCGTTTCAGTGGCGATTGATACATACTAAATGTCATAAAAATCACCATGACAATTTATTAAATGTATGTATGTAAATAGTGTATGCCTTGCACAGACAGCCACGCGTGTAGTTAGTTCTTTTTACTTTTATTTTTATAACGAAATAATAGAGTTAGGTAGTTTTATAATATTCGTAATGTAAGCACTTGATGTTGTAATTATCATAATTACATAAAGAAGTAGACTGATAATTATAATAGTGAGTGTTGTTTATTTATGTTATACAATGTGCAGAATTCTGAATAAATTTATGTAGTTCTATCAGCTTAACCAAATCAGTGTTCTCGCGTATTTAATAAAACTCTACTGTTGTATATTTTAAGCCTATTTTGTTTAGAACGCCTTGCTTCTATTTATAACCTCACTTGTGTGAGTTATTTATGAAAGTAGTTAAAATAATTACTTGTATATTTGAATTTCCTTTACTTGTGTCGTGGTACTCTACCAGTCGCTATCACATGTTGTACATGATTTATGATTTATGTGATTAAATATTCAGTACTGATTTTGTCATTAATTTTAAATAACTTATTCTAATGCAAAATCTATTAATATTCTACTAACATAAATATAAATAAGTTATCTATGTTTATTGTTTAATAAATATGTATTTACTTGTAATTTCCAACCCGTCGCAAAAATGTAGGCAAATTGACAACATGGAGCTTACAATCTAATTGGTTTTGGGTCCTCCGAATTTGACCCTTCTTGAACATATCCAATAAAGCGAGCGGGATATTACTCAAATATGATATAGATGCTGTGGTAACAAAGAGATACTTATGAAATTAAGGCGATAAATCAGCGTGGTCTGAGCGAGGCGGGCCATGAATGAGCACAGGAACAACGACTTATATGTAAATAATGTCGTATGCCGACGCCCGGCGGCCGCTCGCTCGCCTGAATATAAAGCAATATGTCACAGGACATTACATGCCGTGATCGAGTGCTAATAGTCTTAGGGACTTCACGACATGTTTATAATTGATAAGCTGCGTCATCGGGTCACGCCCAGCACGCACTATCGTTTTGATTTACGAGTTACGACACATGAACCATGGCTAAAAACTTCAACGCAAATGTGAGTGGTTTCTATTTTCTAAGAAGATTGGTTTTGCAAAACGGACGTACAAATTACTTTTCGTATGGCGTAAAGAAGAGGCGTCAGCGCGGAACGTTGCCGTGCAACGTGCAAGATAACAGGCTGTAAGCAACCACAGAAGCGTTAAGCGATAAATGCATGCTTCCATATGAAATACACATTACCTCTTCACCATTTGACAACATCAGTGTTCTTTCTAAACACTTGGTGTCAAAGGAAATGATCATTTGCTTAAATACAATTAAGTAGCTAACAGTGAAGTCATGGCATTAAAGTTGAAAACAGGTAGTTTAGTTACCAACTTAACCCTCATTCATACACTTCAAATATAAATCTATAATTTTAAATGAATTTAATCAAAATTCTACTCAATATTGTTCCACAATTCTTAGAAGACCGTAAGTAGCGATACAAAACACAAATTATAGCTTCTGTAAGAGAAGTGGTTGATAAATACAATTTGCTGTGAGTAATTCCATAATGTTAGTTTGTTTTCCTAGTTAATGAGCAGTGTACGACGATCTGAAGTAATCGACATGATAGCCGCGCAGCCACACTACAGCGGCTATGTAGGTTGGTGCGTGCGTGCTCTTGCCTTATACCAATACAAACAGCTAATATTGAGTTGTACACTCTTGCAAAAACATCATACAATTTAGTCATGTATGCAAACGATTAGTCCTTCCAGCGATTCTCATTACTTAACGGTTACGACGACTCATCCGACAATGAATAAATATGTCTAATTAAACCACTACGAAAGCAACAGAAATGCGTTGTTATTCAATGACATATAGGTATCCACACAAAGAATTCTAAAAACTCAACCCATTCAATATATTTAGATCTTTAATATTCTCTGTCCGTACAGTGTTCAAACGTGACCTGAACTCTTTCCTATTGTGGTTCAATATCACACGACCACGTCAAAAACAATGAATTCATGACCAACTTCCAGCGCACAGTGCGTGAGTTTGGAACGACTGCCATCTGAATATTGAGTAATAGTTTAATGTACATATAATATCGGAGCCTCCGGCAGAATGGGGTGCGTGTAATGTATAATATTATTTGCAAGATGTACAATTAATACGATCAGACAAACATCGACCAGGTTAGATCGTGTTTGTTTCATTATGCCGCAGTCTCTCGTATATATGGGTACCTAATGAAGGGAATCTGAGAGCTTTAGCGAGATCAAGGTGCGCTGATAATCGAATTAATTTGAACTGCACTGAAGCCAGCTATGTTGCCGACAGAGGGCTTAACTAAGTTTATGAGTATGCTAGGTACGCTCTTAGTGCAACAAGTTTGTTGGGGAACATCTTGAGTGCTTTGAAATCGGTTAAGCCATATAGAACCGTTCAACTGTTGTGTTCAATAGTTTCGCTCTTCACTATGTGTAGTCGAGCGGCAAGTTAGATACTGTTTCTCTAACTCATGCTTTATAGGGCCATAAAGTGATTACAGCCGATGCAATTAGTACTAACGGTTGTGGTGTATAGAAGCACAGCTGCGTTGTGATGGCGGGAGACAATTGCTGCCGACAATTCGCGAGGGTTCAATGACCACTCGGACGATGCAGCCAACACGCGCTCAAACACGACCATTTTCTTCTAGAAAGTTTTAGCGCTGTCGACGTGGAACATCTTAGTTTCAGCCGCTGTCCGTCTAGCTTCACTGATAAGCGGGAAATCACAATCACACTTTTGGTTTTTTCCTGCGGTGATGCGAATAGGCAAACAGTTCCAACGTGACATGATAGCTCTTTGTTCGTTAATGTGAATCACATAGTTGAGACGACGTCATGCTGATAATTTATTGTGGCATAGAAGAAATAAAACTTACAATAAAAAACATCAATAACAGGAAATTCATTTATAGTGTAAATCACATGCCTATGCGTTATAACCATAGACGGGCAGTATTGTGGTCCGTTTACGATTCTCACAGTAATTATAGTTGCCATAGTAAATCAGCGCAATAATATTTCTCGACGGTATCAGGTATAATTGGATCGCAATGCGAGGAGCATCTATGCGGAAGAACGGGAGCAACATCTCTCGTTACATTCTGTGTCTTATTCTGAGAACACCATGGGAATACTTCGGCGTACTTTGTACATAACAAACTACAACCTGCTGGTAACATCTTCGTTCACGTTGTTACCAATACAATAACACATCCAAAATAGGTAAGTGTTCCATATTTCAGAACTGGCTTTTAGTAAAAAGAGGACTATTAAGATGTCGTAAGACCATCATGTAATAATATTGAAAGCCTTAAAAGCTGTTTTCAGGAGCTTCCACCTCAAAATATTTGTGATAAGAAATAGTTATATTCCCATAGACAGGCATAGACTACTACCGAAATTTCAAGAGTTTATTAATTAGGAAAACTTGTTTGTTTTTAAAACAAAATGAATTAATTTCCTGTTGAAAAGAAGCATCGTCCAAAACTAGTTTAAAAAACATAACATCCTTTTACTTTAGCGGAGTCGAGTAAAAACTAATACGCAATACACATCACGATCCTGCTTTCAAAACACACCAAATGTTTTCGTTCAAATCAAGAGAGCACATGAGGTTAAGTGAAAAACTTGGAACAAAGGCTGGCGTGGTCGGTGAGCTATTTAGTATGCATTTGGAAAGGAGTCGAGGCGAGAGCAATAAGTTTGAGCTCGCGATTTGCATAGATTGTGGCGGCGCGGCGGCGGCAGCGGCGCGGGCGCGTGTTTGGTGATTTACTCGCGCGGCCGCGTGGGCGACGCCGCCCGGCCAGATAACACCTGCGCCGCTATTATGATGACACCTCACCAATGAAACTGAACCCTCCACACGAACCTCGCTGCCTACTTCGCTGTTTGCAATTAACTGCTTCCTTCTAAGAATTCGTGTAAACACGCAGTCAAACGAGGGTAATTTTTCAATGGTACGTATGTACTTAGACGAAAATCGTTTCCATTAACATTTTTAATGGTACCACATTACATGGTTTATGTTCAGATTAGAACCTAAAGAATAAGAATACATTGAGGAAGAAGATAAAAGAATCCATATAAGGGAAGCAACAGACAAAACTAGTCGTTCTTAAATATTAAGAAAAACAATGGTAAGTCATAATCATAAGTGGTGCGGGTGGAGTCCGTACTCGGTAGGTTGTAGTGTATGGCGCGACGAGAAGGCTGCTTGTGGTTAAATTACACTCATTTACCGCAGCAACAACGTCCGTGGTATGTGCAAAATGTTGCCAGCGACGATTAGCAGAATTCCTGCCTTGCAATAGAACATATAAATGCTAAAAAACAAGGCCCTTGCGACATACATATGTACTTAATGACTGGATAGGTCAGTTGTTTTGTTGATTTACCATTTACGTTCATCATTCCCTTGTGTGATGCATCAACCACCTACCGAGATAATGTCCTGCTAGTTTTATTTACTTCTCGCTTGAGTAATCTTAACTACCTATAGTGGAAAATTAGAAATAATAGTCGCAAGACTGTTGTACAATTGATTTAATGATTTGCAGTTGTGATGTTACACAATAAGTTCGCTAATGGAATTGATAGTGGTAATTAGAGAATGAGCGGCTGCGACAGGCGGCGCGGTGCGGCGCGGCGCGGCGGCGGAGGCACGACCCATGCAGTTTCGACACAGACAATCGCTGGCGCGTTTACTATGCGGGTTATTATAAAGTGCAATTGTTGCATTCATCAACTATTGACTCTTGTTTTTATCTTAAACACCCGCGTTGATTTCAGCGCAAACAAGTTTCACTTTCATGTTTATTTTCAATTTGAATATTAATATACTCAGAACGAGCGCCATACACCATGCTAATAATAAACATACAATAGAAAATCCCTAAAAGCAGCTTAACCATGAATCATTAGCATAATTATACGAAAATTAACGGCTCCAAGTTTTCTTGTTCATGTAAACACGTCGCTGTAACGATAAAAACAGTTAATTTAACAAATGAGCTACATGATTGAATCGTGTTACGAAGGTCATTGTAAAGTTCAGCTCTTGAATACCGTTCACGTAGACGCAGGCTTTACCACACTAGTTTATTGTACATATGAGTGTCATAAACGCTACACTAAATCTTATTTTACGCAGAACGAGTCTTTGAAGACACTAAGTCAGTAAATACGCAGCTATTTTAATTCAGGAGTACGCATAAAGTGAGAGTTTTCATGAGACAACATAGTTATGTCACAATAAATATGCGTTCAAGCTAATATGGTAGTAGCTTTTAAAAAGTACGTAACAGTGTGCTATTTATTGAGCATATTTTAAAGTTATAAACCAGGTGAACGCTAGTAAATCTTAGCAAGATTCTCTGGTATAATAATCTGTAGTTTCAAGAGGGTAAAGCTACGAACGCTTGAGATGTATAAGCTTTGTTGTGTGGAGTTGTGTGAGCCGAGGTCCGGACAAGGGTCTTGTCTGTACCAACATTATTTGTAGAAGGCTGTATAATTCGGACGCCGGTAGTACGCTACTATTAGCTAATAAACATCTGAAATAGTTTCTTGACCATTTTACCTACGAATTACAGAGCAAAAATAAAATATTTCTCTACAAATGTCTTTTCCTTTTGTCACAATAAGAAATCTACTTTGCTTTTTTAAGTAAAAATACCTGTTTCCCAAATTTCTTCTCGTTGAAACCAGTTTGTTCTTAATTGCCATTAATGTTGACTCATGGGAAGTTATGTTATTTGGAATTATGTTAATAAGAATAGTTTACCACTTTAATTGCATAGTATTAAGTGTGCTCTATTCAGGCTATTAGGTGTCTTAATGTAAACGATGAAAAAGAAACAATACCATGTAATACTGACAACACAATAGTCTTACAAATATAGATTCCATACCCGCCGCGGCTTTTATTTCTAAGCAACTAAATCTCTATCTATCTGTAAAACGGAGACTCATAAAATGCTTTAAAATCAGATTCAAAACGATTAAAGGCGTTGAACCCATAAATCATATTAATTCTCACTCAATCATAACAGTTTGTGTGTCCCCTACTCTATAGAAGTTCTTAGAGGTATGGTTAAACAAATATTTAGATAATTCCAGTGTGCTTGGATTTTTTCAATCGATTACGAATTCTTTAAGCTGAAGTATTCGACGGAACTTATTAATCTCGGCATTGATCGCACTCCTGTACGAGGACTTTATGTGGTTATTTATCGCCCATCTATACAAGTATGTACATTTTATTACACTTAGAATTTAAATTACAATCCGCTTTTAGGTGAAAAATTTTAATTAGGAGTTTTTGTTTTGTTAAACTGACAATGGATGGAGGTTAAAAACCTAGTTCTCAAATATAAAATTCTCGTCGCTTCTAATAGCGGTGTAAAGATTTTATTTTACGCATTTCCATTTTTATAGCCGTGCAAACACGAACCGTCAATCCACACCCTTAGATATAACTGTAAAGGCGTCGCGCCGGTCATGGGCACTGTGCCAGCGACAACGGTGTTTCTGCCGCTTCCGACTCACTGTCGCTGCGTGTCGCTGCGTGTCGCTCCACCACTCGACACACTCGACACTACGACACTTGCCATTCAACACACTGCCGATAATTGCCCACTTTACCTAATGTTAATTAAAAAACTAAACTGATCTCGAGTTATGCAATAGGTAAACAGCTTGCCACGGTATCTAATTATATTTTGTTGAGCAAGCTCGGAATTGATCAACCACTGAATTGTCCTCCAGTTTTTGTGACCGAAAATAAATGTAGAGCTGTAACGTATTATTTAAATATATTTGAGTTTGGAGAGTTGTCTGGCGTACTAGCGTACTAGGCGCGTTGTAAGTAGGCCGAATCGATCACGCATCGATTGGAGTGTTGAGCTTTTGCTCCGGCATAAAGCATCGTTAAAACTACTTGTTTGATCTTTAACCCTCGTCGGTACACAATACATGTAAATACGGAGCGTGTGTGCGGCTCTTGTGTTTACTAATTACAATATGTATTGGTTGTATAGTTAACAACTTAAAGCCCTCATTACATTCCATATTTACATAAGCTTAATGCAGTTTTAAGCTTTAATGTAAGCTTGCTTGTGTAAACTGGACAATATTCTAAATTGAAACAAGCACACTATACTTAGTAGCAAAGTGAAGAGAATAAAAGAGTAAGTCGATAGTGATCATTAATCAAAACATGTGTTCAGTGAACAATGAAGTCGTAAGAGCACAAGTTCGTGTCGATAAGGTTATTACGAACTCATAAATACTTGCAGCGGTGACAAATAATGTTTAAGACACTTAAGCACCTCGTATCAGCGCAGGGGACATGACGACATGACGTAAGTACAAAGGGTGCAAGCGTCCAAGTTGTCAAACGAGAAGTTTTTATCGGGCGGCCTGTCGGCGTTGAATAGAAATGAGCCTTGAATAATGCATGTGTGCCGCAGCCCGCGCCCCGCACCTCTCCAACCAAACTGATTTGTTGCAACCGACGTTGCAACAACGCGATCACGCTCATACACAGCACAGGTGGTTACATTTATACAGCGCACTACACTCTACAACGCGCTACAACGATTGTACGCTAACATCTATGTGTTGAACCGGCCCTCGCTGACATCGCGCTATGTGATATCACTTGTTATACGATAATACCATTCAACACAACTGTGAGAAAATTACCTTTGCATTTTATAAACTTTACATTATAATATGATATAGGTACCATGTTTTGTAGCAATTACCGGAGATGAGCACTATGAGTCACACACAAGTTACGTAATGTATTCAACTCAGCGGTGTGACAATTATCGCCAAATAAAACCAGTAGCTGCTATTAATACGATCTGCTAATAAAATTATAATGTATATTTCCGTTAAACATCTAATCCAATAATTGGTAGAGTTGGTTTAGCGTAGGCTCGTGAGCTTGTAAGTGTGTGAAGCTTGTGAAACCCAGATACTTAGTCGAGCGCCCCGAGGCTAGTTTCACTTCCTGTGCCTTAAACCCATTGATGCGGCTTCAGATAACAATCTTTTTCATGCAATACTTGTGCTATTTGAATGAAATTTTATTACTGGTTAATCTACCCGATGACACGGAGAGATAGATGAGTGTTGGCATTACAAATTGAAGTTGCTGCCGGCGTAACGTTAACAAATAATTAGTCATTGTTAGTTGTACGTAAACTAGTCGCTGAAAACTAAATGGTCGTAGAGATTACTGGTACATAGAAGGAACGGTACATTAACTGGCCGTGCTCAAAGTGGGAATGAAGCGAGCCATTTGTGGCCCAAGTTCTGGTTTGCCAGTTGCCGCGATGGTTGTGTTATAAGTCGTAGAACGCAGACCAGTAGACATTTTTGCGCAGTTACCTTCATTCTTAACGAGAAACTAACTGATAGCTTCTTGCAGTGAGTTTATATGAATAAAAACTTGTTGTTGTTTGTTACCGGAAAAGTATTTAACGTTTTTCTCCTAACTTCATTATTAGATACAGACTGTTACGTATTTTATCTTTCAGGCGTATCCTTCAGTGCGGTTCACCCGGCGATGAATTATTTAAATTGATTGTAAAGAGTCTGCTTATACGTTCGAATATATTCAAATTTGAATAAAGCAAAAATACAAGAGGTAAATTGATTACGACTTATAACGTTTCTTTATAATATTTATTTCAATATAAGAGTGCAACAATACAAAAGGCTTATGCAACGGCGATTCCAAAAAGTCAAACTTTCAATAGATCCATTATTCCATTACAAGTTAGGTACATTAGCTTCCTATATCAACTTTCGCCTAGACTACATCAATAGGCGGTTATTCTTTATTTGTGTAGTTCGTGATGAAATGCATGTCTTCCGTTTTAATTTCCTTTCCACTTTAGAATGCATGCAACATCAATAACTTAAAAAGGAAGCCTTCGAAATTAAATGATGCTACTCTCAAAAATATGCTGATCAAGGTTTTAAAGGAGAGTTGAATCAAGTATTTGCCATATGATTACTTTTTTGTTATTGTTATCGGATTATGACATGGCTATAGACTATTGCTAGGGAAAAGGTTAAAATTGTCTCTCGTTTCGAGGTTTTTCTGGGACCTAACAATAAAATTCTAGAAACTTATTTTCACCGTAGTTACGCAAATCCTGTGAAATTCTTTGAAAACGTACGATCGACATAAACAGATTGTCTTTCGATTCCGCGAACATACATTTGCCTGACAATACGTATTTGAAATAAGCTTTTTATTAATTGGAGTTGAAAGCTTAATAAAAGTCACAATTTATGCGCAATAATAAAAAACTCGTAAAAACTTGGTTACGTTCAAGTGGATTACCTTCGAATGTGATAATATAAGAATGGATAGCGAATATGTTTGTGACTTATTCAAATAATAGGAGATATTTCAATGAAAAATTAGTGTAAAATTGTAATGAAGATACATTTAGGTAATAATTATGGAAAGAGTTCTGAGGTTGATTTATCTCTACACACGTATTCGAAATACAGGTAAAACAATTATTACTAAAAAAAAGCATTATCCTACACTGTTTTAGCCACATTTTAGAAAGAAACAAGAAGCAAATTTCAACAAGCTAATCATTCTGGGATGAGTCTAAAATTGGCATGTAATTTTAATGCATTGGTAGGGCCTAACGTCATGCCCTGAAGTCATGCATTTATAGCCATATTTACATATTTTAAAAGGTTTCTAATTCCAATAAAAATAGGTCAAAACAAAGCATTTTAAAAAAAGAAGTATAACCTCAATTATTCAGTATATAACTCTACATTTTATAAGTGTTGATTATTTAAAGTACAGAAAAAGCAAACTGAAGAATAAATCGCACATTATTTGCTGTAAGCCTGCTTTTTTAATAAAGCAATAAATATATACAACTACTTCATAGAAAAACGTAATGTAACTCTAGCTAGAGCGCAATAATATAATAACAAAGCTTAGAAGATCATAAATGCTTATTGAAACAACAAACATAACGATATTTGAGTAGTATAAAATGCATTTACGTAGAGGTCTCGAGTGAACGGATCTATTACAATGCCACGGTGAGAAAGCTCGCGGTGTCGTGTGCCTGCGCCGGCGCCGCACAATGCTCACGTTTGCGACATCGCAATCACCATCGTCAGCGCTATGTGTATCGAACTATAAAAGGTCAGCTTAAATAGCAACCCGCAACTCACTTGCAGTTTCAATTCCTCACATTTTTTACTACAATCAACTTTAATTACTACTAATAATTAAACTTACGACTTACGGTTACATACAATGTTAACATTTGCCTCCACTTAAATGTTTCCTTGTACCGTCTAAAATAAAACTACCTCACCCTGTATAAAAGCCTTAACAAGATCTTTATAGTGTACTAAAAGCTCTCAAACAAAAATAACAGCAGACGTCTGGAGTTCAGTGTAGATGACACTGAAGATAAGATGTAATTAAACAGCTTAAGAGGAGATAAAGGAGTGCGATCCGTTTGTAAAATTGAATACATAGTTTGAGAACACCTTTGTAAACAAAGCAGGTAAAGCAGAAGGAACTGTTTAATATAAAAAGGCAAAACCGCCGCACGAAGAAGACCCGCCGCGGTGAAAGGTAAATAACACTATGAGATATAACATAACAATGAGGTTTTAATGAACCACTGTTTCAAATTCTATTCAGTTGACTTTTCCGCTATTGTGTTTATTTGGAAATAGTTCAGCTATTCAGCTCGGCAACAATTAAAATGAAAATGAAATCATTATAAAATATAGACTGTACTCAACGTAATTTATTATACTTAGTCAACAAAAAACTATAGTAAGTTCGTCAGAGGATCAAGGCAAAAGAAAAAGTCAAAGTTATCTAGTGTGAATAGACAGACGTGAACACAATAAGCTCTGCCCACGCGCTGATGAATCACGCGCATGCGCCCGCGCCGCTCGTTGCCGCAACACACTCAACAAGAACAGCAAAAACATTACCTACTTTTGAATAAGTTTCCTTTCTCTTTCTACACCTCCGAGCGTGCACCATGTTCGGCGCCACTCGCTATATCAATAAACAACAAATGAATCATATCAATAACTAACAAATTGACTTTGACCATGGGTAGAGTCAATGCCGGGTTAAACAACCTAGCGGCGCATCGCTTTAAATATGCTTAAATCTCTTGGAAATACGTACGTTGTTGGTGAAGAAATAAAATACCAACTGATACAACACATCATTAAAAAGAAGGCAGCGTCAGTAGCTGCTAATATAAGAAAGTTTTTTTAAAATAAAGACCATAGCAGCGAACGCAAAATGTTTATACGAGAACACGCCAAATGGCACATAAACGGTTAAAGTGTTGTAAATTTTTCTCTTAATCTCGATGGCACGATGACAAATAAAACGTCCTTTCACCTGGGACGATGCTTTTGGATACGATGACGATTCAAAACGAGATCTTTTAACATTTTGAAACATTGCATATAGTTCGGAAATAATTTTAATTTATTGTAACAGCTGCCGGCTTTACATTTATACCTCAACATGCTTACTGATATCTTTTATACATATATTTACAGTATGAACATCGTAATGTGTACTACAATAGTAACAATGGTATTTATAGCTTTAATTGCTCCGAATACAGAAAATGCTACAGAATTGCAACCACTAAAACATGTACCGTGTCAATTGAAGCAATGAACGTGCGTCAATAATAGTAACGGACCGGTTACGAAATGTAAGAGCGGAACTCTACATTACAATCAAAGTGTTTTTTTGTAAGAAATCTATTTACTTATTACATTGGACATTAATTTATTGTCGCATTAACTGACCAGTCATAGCAGCCAAAGCGTGACGAAGTCGAACGAGTGGCCATGAAGTGCGTAGAGCGACTGGCCGGTGTGATACGTAGAAACGGTGACTCACAGACAGAGAACAGAAATATGCATTGCCGTGTACCAGATAAGGACAAGAGATTTCAGAAAACAGGTTTGAGATTTCGAGTTTCGATCCGATATTCTCTTGTCTGTGCCAAGTAGACGTCGCCCGAGTAAAGCTGCCGTTCACGAAACTCGGGGAAGTCGTACATTACAACTTTTTATTTTTATCCAACCCGAGAGTTGAGACTGTTTAACAATTAGGATTTGGTTTAACTGGCCTTCGTCGATTTATGGTTGTTATCGTAATTAGTCACAGACCGGTCGCGATAACTTTCCCGGCCTGCTTTAAAACGGTACCAATTGTGAATTAGCAGATTTAATTCTTTATCTTATCAAGTAAAGGTTACCTACTGAACACTTTCTTTATCAAGACATGGTCTGTGTCGTGGTGATGTCACCACTACTTCGGTCTCCTTATCTTAACGACGATAAAACGTTAGTTAGGAATGTTCTACAGACGTAAGTTAACTAATAAAATGCGTACCTACCAGCCGTCCTGTCATCACTGTACTTATCTCATCTAATGGAAAGGTTACGCGGTGCTCGTGTTATGACTTCCACAAACTCTGGCTAGCACAATAACTGCACAAAGCAGATAAAACTGTAGTGCGTTATGTTTTACGTAAAATGGCCGGCATATCAGCACGTGGTTCGCGTGTGATTATCAATCGGAGCAGTGATCGCTGAAGAAAGTCTCCACACGATTACAGGAATTTTCCGACTCGGTGGAAATGATCGCGTCTCTGTGAATCATTACATGTTTTTGCTACGACTAGCCCACAGAGAAAACGCACGCTTTTTACACGTTAATAAAATTAAACATCAAAGTTGACGTTTAAATTGGTATTTTCAATTTTGCGGGCGTTCCTTGTAAATTGTTAGAACAAATCACGCTACATGTAAGTAGTGCCAAAATGGGACAGTCATAGCCGATGTTCTCCACACGCCCGTCTCGTTAAGTGTCTATTTAATTTATTGAGTACAAGCGGTCGTTCAAAAATATTGGTTTTAAATCTTAATCACTTACATCAGCGATGTATGGCTGTCAAAAAAGTACAACGGTGCCTTTAACGTTAATGGGTCTATTTTTAATGATAATAGGCTGCCGATAATTGTGTTGTGTGTTGACGTCACGGTTAGTTGGCAACGTAAGCGATGTATAGGAAAACATGCAAATTTGTTGGCCGATTCCACTATCTTCGAACTCGTCTGCGTTAGGTATTGTTATTTCATTGCGCTCTAAAGATTATTATCTCGATTGTGCTAACTCGCTCGTTACAGATACGATTTTAACATTCATGTTGCTTTAAACTGTTATCATTATTTACGTGACTATACAACGGTGAAAACATGTTACGTGGTTTTAAAACCGTTAATAACACAATTAATGATATTAATAGGCTTAGAATTTCCATATTTACGTACCTACATAAACAAAACCATTTTTATCTATGTTATCAGATTTCTGTGTAAAATTAGTCATACTGAAATGTAGAGGCGTTTACATGACACTATCTTCTTCCTTGAAAATTTATCGCAAACCGACACGTGTCTCGTAAACGTTAGACTGTTGCAAATATGTTCCAATTTATTTAAAAAGAGATCTCATCCATGAAGATAGCGATATCGTAATTTAAAACGCAACCAACAACATAATGTGTGCATTGAATCATTTAGACGCGGCGGCAACTCGGCTAGTTTTAGTTGCATACAAATCGGAACAAGGTATAATTTGATCGTGGTCCAACAATCGTTAAGGCTACTGTTACCGGAGCCTGTGCGGCAACCGGTTTATCCACTTCCAGTGCCGAAACGACGCCAATCATAGCCTTAACACTAAGGCAACAGGGCCTTTTATGATTATAACAACTGACAGCATCTCTGTTCAAGATAGTGTTGCTTCCTCACTTTTATATTATCGGTGATTCATTTATAATATAATCAATGGATAAACGATAACATGAAAGAAAATAGCAGATAATAGAAGTATTTGGAGCGAAACAAAAATTCTTTGATTTCCGTTCGGAAAGGGTGCAATAAATCAATTTTAGTCAGGAAATTTACTACTTAGACAAGCAAAATGTTCAAAGGTGATGCAATATTTCAGCGCGCTGCTTATTGACACAGTTACAGCAGCTTTCTTTTGTTGAGATTTAAATTGATCTTGTAATAATAGCCGGATTTGTATAGGTTTCTCTTGTTATGATAATTCTATTGATAATACCGTATTTCTATTTTTTACCGCAATTTTTTAACACAATATAATGTACGAGTACATTCAGAATTCGGGTGCGTAGGAAAAGATTCGTAATTTAATAATATTTATTGTAATACTTATGTTTTAAGAAAGTAAATCATTTTTTATTTATTAGTTGAAGTCGGTGCCAAGAGACGTTAAGTATTTTTTTTGAACTAATTTGCCCTATTTTGTCACCATTCCAAAATACTGTAATTTTTTATTTATGAATTTGTTTGTCATTTTACTTTTTATGATATAACAAATTTTGCAGCGGGGTATTTTAAAATGCCTAGAGTGAAGTCATCGTCACCCTTGAATGATTGTGATTTGCTACTTAGATATGGTACACATGTAAATGGTTTATTATTACAATTGTAACACGATTATACAATCATTGGCAACAATCACTAAATCTCCTCGCGCATGCTGAAATTATCGCGTGCACCGATGCCAATAGCGTCTGATTGATAGCTGATCCGGCGGGCATTTATCCATTCGTAAAACCGAGTAGGCGGATTGACAGCAGCTCGAGAAAAGGCTAATCAAAATAAGGCGAAAGCGCTTCCAAATCGTAACTTCCTGTGGAGCCCCTCAAATTATCTGAAAGCGTAGCAGCATCGGCCACTGGAAATTATCATGTGGCGTGCTGGAAATTGGCGTGCAACTATACGTACCATTTTAAAAATGAGTAATTGCTGTCGAAATTTAGCGCTGGAGGGTGCGCACCTGCGGGCGCTGAGATTCATTCATGAGAGGAGCAAAATAAAGCGGCGAGAGGTCGAGAACAATCCGCGGGCGATAATAACAGTTGGCTTTTCTTAGAAGCAGTGCGGCGCGGAGGCTTCGACGGAGGGTGTGTTCGCGTCCCGCTCGCACGCTGGGCGAGTGAGCGAGAGCGCGTGGGCGGGGCGAGCCGTGTTATGTCACGTCGCGGGCGGTGAAGGCGTCCGGAGTGCGCCGCTTGCACGCTGCACTCGCTGACTCGCTGCATCCGATACACTTCCCGACTTTTCATTATTAACGCTCGTTAAAGGAGCGGAGGTCAGCCTCAGATAAATAAAGTCAGGTGGGCCGCTTCATCACTCACACCGATAATATATCGGTAATCATTGTAATCATATTGCATCGATTATGGACTTGTTGTAAGAGTGAGTAATCGGCAAGTAAGGTACACTGATAACGTTGGATATTGATACCAATCCGAATAAACAAATAGAGCTTTTGTTTCCAAAAATACCTAAAAATAGAATTTATTAAATGATTCCGTAAGTAATTTTCGGATAAGCTGAAATAATAATTAGGTACATACACAATAATTAAAACCCACAAGCTAATTTTAAGTTGACACGAATGTATAAAAGGATATTCGAGGATAATTATTGGCCAATTTCAAACGAATACAAATGTCGAATTGGTTCGGTTTGATATTAATATAGCTTTAGTTTACACACAAATTAATACACGCGCGATGAATATTGTGCATTTGCGGTTAATCGAGGATGAATACAGTATTTATGTGAAAATTACAGGTAGGCACAAATGAAAACATTTTTATGCATAAATAAGTCGCGTTCGATAGGAACGGCACGATTTAGCCACATGGCACAATGCGACGGTTTTATTACACGAACCAATGGTGAGGCGACGTTTATAAATCATACTTTTATGGTTATTCTTAGCGATAAACTCGGCGTTTGTAAGGTTTTGATGCGAATGTGTGCGCTAGCGCCTACCGTCAGCCCGGCGACCAATGTGAACATCTGCATACACTAACCACGCAACGTGTTTGATGATCGTAAGCGAAATTGGAAGATTAAGCACTTGTTTGTAGCTATCTATAGCTTCTATTTGTAGTAGTGCTCTACAAATGTGTCTGATTGAGTCGATTGACGATTACTTTCAATCATTGTTGTGCCCCAGAAACAAATGTATTTGCCGTCGCGTTAATCGGACATGTCTATTACTGGAGTTTATTAAAAAATGGTATAAGAGCACGATTGTTTTTAATTCGCCTGCATTACCTTATTTCTTTTCCGTTAAGCGGTATTAATGTCATGAATATTATTTTTTCAATAATTATCATTTCTTCTTTAACTAGAAACCGACCACATATCCTTAGAAATAATAAGAACGCAAAAAGGAAAAATCTTCATGAGTAAATCGTTCCAACAGGAAATTATTGTGTTTTACAGTCATTTTACAATAAATAGAGCATAATTACGACAGCAATCACTGTAATATATTTATTTTATTAGCTGTTTGTATAAAATGAAAGTCAAATGAAACAATTATTTAATTAGGTGAGCTTATTGCCCCAACTATTCTGAAACTAAACTAATCTAATCGCACAAGTTTACGACAAAGTCGTGGAAAGTGAAAAAGCCCGGGGAGATTTCTTTCGTGAACCGCAACAGGTTTAAAATAAAAGTGGAAAAGAACCCGAACTTTATAGAAGATTTACTTTGGACAAAATTGTCTGGAAAATATTGTTTGATAGAAGTTTGTGAACTTTATTGTGTTTAGTGTTATAACTATATCAGTCAATAGAATATTAAGACGAGTATTACTTTACGTTTACCATCAGATTTATAGGAGGATTTTGTACAGCGCTTGCTTCATCAACTTATTTCACCGATTTCACCACCCTTATTTACTTTACTGGTTTTTTACAACCCATATAAAGTGACCGCAAATGATTATGCTTATTTTATGGAACCCCTTGATAGCTACCTTTTTTGTAATTCTAAATATATTTTTTAATGTAATAATAAGTAATTAAGCCTTGGAAACCTTCAACGTGAACATTAAGAAATAGCGACTCATAGATAATAATTATTCTATGCTGAATACCAGAAATTCATATGTGCCAATTACAGTACACATAAATAACTACTGATTAGGTACTTACAAAGTTAGTATAAATAGTTGAAAAATAATTACTGACGTTAATTATTATGCAACAACTTCCGTATTTTTGTATGAGAGGACTTTACGCGGGCACCTACGTCACAAACTTCGTAAAACTAGGTTTATCCTTATTAAAATGAATAAGGGAATAAACGCATCCAACTAACACTGTATATAAGTATTATAAAGAAAATAATGTTCAAACCCTGCACAAAAAAAAAACGGCAAATCTTCCTTTGGCATTACCAATGAATCGTATCAAAAATATTTTTATTGATTATTTTTAGCGCGTTTTTGTGATGAATTTGACATTTAGTTGATGATTCACCAATAAGGTAATTGTTAAAAATAAATAAAAAAAATACTTTAAAAACTTTACGTCAATAGTTTTTTTCTAAATCGTTTGGGTATTTCCCAAGCTATCCTTAAAGACGCAACAGGTTCATAAATTATATTATTTTTCTATTTGTATCCTAATAGAATCCGTAATAGACATGACGTCATAAGAGCATTTAAAACGAATTTTACAACACGGAAAAATCGACAACCGTCACCGTAAAAATATTTAAATCATTATAGACAGTATACTGATTTAACAATGCATTATTGTGTACTTGATTCACTTGTACAGAGCAAAAATCACTTGTGTTAAAAATACTTTAACATAATTTTGAGAAATTAAAAGCTTTAAAACAGTTAAACCAACTAATCAGTATATTAATCACACGACTTTTAACCTACTTCGCTATTACCCTGTCTCTACTTTCACGCTTGAATCCAACGGAAGAATCAAATCTGTTTAAAGTTCACAGTTTAAAGCACCATAACAATGATGTAAATCGAACTTTATTTACTCTTTTTATCAGCACCCAACTTGAAGAGAACTTCCAAACTGAATCTCAGAAAAAAGTTGCTCCGAAAAGTAGAGATCGTGTTTTGTTTGTTATTATGTTGAACCGTGACTTAGATCATTGTTTTTGTCTTTTTGTTTTCTAAAAATATAGCAGATTACGTTTTTGGTCGACTAAAAGCCGGAGTAATCAAGTTTCGGCTTACTTTTTCTAATCCAAACCATGTTTAAAAGAAAATGTAAGTGGAAGTAATGTTTGCATGACTTTCATTTTATTATACTGTATTTTTTAAAGTATTTTATCAACAAGTTTAATATAATTCATCATAATCGTTGTTTTACTAAATCTATTGCATATAAAATTAGCAGAATTGTGGATGCTGTTAATGTAAATTTGATAGCACAAGTCACATCACAGCTTGAATTAAGTCAATCATTTGTTTACGAATTAAACAAAGAGGCTGTATTCACTTAAGTACAAACAGTTTCGGCAAAGTGGTACTATTAGTGGTGTATAAATTGGCCAATCAATCGAAGCTCTCGACTCCCGGTTCATTACAAACAACCTGACTGTAGCAATTAGAGGGGCCTATTTGTATTCCCACCCATTTGTATAACTACAAAAGGGAGCAAATACTGTATGGAAATTCTGGTTATTTGCGTACCTAATAATAGATTTGTATGATATGAAATAAATTTAATATTTAACTGCCAATCATTTCAACGAGTATATGTATATTCAGATTTTTTTCACTTTTGTAGGAAATTGTTGTATTTCGGAATAAATTCTGAGCTTGGTTGTGGAAGAGATTTTTTTTCCTCATTACAAATTATTACATACTCAATTCATTGACACGTATGTAGCTACCTTCCAACAACCCTTGTCTTTAAAGTTTTCATGTGTATCAATAAAACTAGAAAGGCACAGATCAAGTAAATATACGAAATATTGTGTGAGTGCATGTCATTGTCGTGACTATGAGATCTAGACTAGATCCGTTTGATCGAGTCAAGAGTCAACATTGACATCTATACTTATAGGAATATCAATAAAATGAAACGTAGGTACCGTCGGCTAATTTTAGTAAAGCTAGGCTTATTGTAACAACTTCGTCAAGTGGTTTTCCAGTCTTATGTAGTACAGGACAGCGGTATTATCAATCTCAAAATTTCCCATATTAATACTTTTTCCCGCGATGTATAATACATTGCTTGGCCTACCTAGATGGTTTGAAATGTTTGAAGAAAATTCTGGTAATGGGTTGTGAAACAAGCGATAGTGGTGTGAGGAGTGTGGACATTGGACATACGTCCGCAAATTGCTAATAATGTTGTTAGTTCCCCAGTCTGGCGAGGGGAGAACAAACAGAGATCGTTGCGAGAGTTTATTTAATTATGGTTTAAAATGGCCGCCACCCTAAGCAATTAGTAACATTTAACTACAAAATCTACAGATAGTTCTGACTGTTTGTAAACAATCAGGTTGTTAGTACAGCGTTTCAAATTATATGTAAATTGAAAACATATATTCATTTGTCAATAAATGTTACCGGCTGTTTCGACGATAAGAATATATTATGGCCAACAAAACGTATTATAATAAAGCAGAAAGACGTCACGGGTTATTTCTAGGCAATTGTATAGATTCTAAATCGAAATAAGTCACGAATAAAATGAACTATTTTTTGACCGAGTCGATACTAATTAGAATATTCATTTTCAAATTCCAGCAAAAGTGAATAATCTAAATATAAAGTATCAATGTAAAAGTTCGAAATGTCTGTTACATTTTCATGAATTTTGAAGAATGTTTTACATTACTGTAAGAAAAGCCAAAAACATTACCACTTTGAAAAACCTATGTCTTTGTTAAAAGGCAAATCATTGAATTTCCTCACTCGGAATAATGTAAAACTACCGAAAAAAGGTTAACAGAATTTCACTGAGGCAGTGTGCGGGCAGTCCTAGGAACTTAACACGCGTTTAAACAGAATGTGGTCTAACATTGAAAACACTGAAGAATGACCAGACCATTGTATGAACACAATGGAGAGAATGCGTGAAGGGCTAGGTCCTTTAAAAACACCGTCACCCTTTTAATAGCTTATTGTACACCCACACACTCGTACATATTAAGTATGATGTAATAGCATATGTGCATGTGTCTATTTGGAGATGAAGTCATCAATTTTTCTGGACACCTTTGACATTTATGTGCACCTAGCGTATTTTCAATGGAAAAACAGAAATATGTTCAAATGTTACCAAATATTATGTTGTAAAAATAATTTGTTTCATGGAAAACTATTAATTGTATAATAATTATGACGAATTTTATACCAGCAGCACGTTTCCCTACAATTGATGCTACATGAACCATCGAGTATCGAGTTTGTCGCTTAAAATGTACTGCCAAAATAGTTTCTAAGACGCCCACTTGAGACGCTGAACCGATTGTCATACAATTTTTTTCGATAGCTAGCCGTTTGTCGGTAGTCGATAGTGGTAGAGAATCCCGGTAAAGATGCCGCTATAGTAATAATAGTCATTAAGAGTTTAACAATTTGGAACTACCTATGCACTGCAACTTCATCCTCTTGTCAACTCTTTAAGAAGTTAGCAAACTTGAGAATATTCGATGAATGTAATTAAATATTATACTCACTAAAGACTACTAATGTGTTAGGGAAACCTAACTATATTACGCTCGTAACAATTAGGATTCCCCACTTCTTTCCTTTACCTCTAACAGGTGAACTCAACACTGCTCATAAAGAAGTCAGAAACGGATAAATACGACAATCTTTTTAATAAATATGTTTTATACATTATTGTCCCATAACTAGGCAGGGGTATATTAGAATAAGGTTTCGATAGAACAGTATTTATTTAAAAAAAAAAATACCTATAAGTAGTTTAAAGTTCATAGCAACGTGTATTACGCGCAAATAACTGAAATATTTACCCGTATTTATGTAGCGCAGTACCACTCTTGGGTGCAATTATTGCGTTTTTCTATTCATTTCCCAGTACACGTTTATTTTAATTTCTTGCTAACTATAATGTTTCAAACGTTCATAACAACAACTAATTTAATGGAAATTAATGAAGGTTCGATCAACTGCAAAAGTCAGGAGAGCCGCTTTGTAGCTAATGTGAAAGAATAAAACGTTTTTTTATATCAATCTGTTCAAATTCTATCCATAAGACAATGTCTGTGCAAAGAGAAGTTGATCTTCAAAACTTCAAAAACAATTAAAAATCATTCAGACAGTAAAAGACTACATTATCTCAAAGTTACTATGCTTCTCTCGGTTTTGGAAAATAGAAAGTCATGAGGAATCAGCGACAGCTGTACAAAAAAGTTCTAGATGTTCGGTAAATAAAATAATCTCCCTAGGTAATCACTATATGACAAAGTTGTTAGATAACTTTTGAATATGAGCATGATTCATAATGTTATCATATGTTGAGTTGATGTTATCTAAAGTTTGGTATCGCATCGGATTTTATGATAACCACCAATAATGACTATATTTCCCTTCGAGTTTGTGATATTTCATATCTTTTAAGGTTATTATATTTCTTTTGCATTTCTTTACTGTATTAGCCTATAGTATTAGTAGACGATATCGAGACATCTATCAAAATTAATAACATGATCATCCAAATTATGCGTGTTTTCAATTAAATCTTTATAATCTTTGCGTAATACGTAACGATACGATTATCAAGATGCTTCCACGAACACTAATCTGATAAATAACAACTGTGTGTACAATATCTTTTATCATCTACCTAAGTAGCAGGTAATTTATTAAGAACCCATTAATAAAAAATATCTTTTTACTAATCAACTTGTACAAATATTTTTTATGATGACTCAAATAATTATAAACAGTTAGGAACTCAAAATATTCGGGAAAAGCTTTTGCTTATCGTTATTTGCATATTTGTACCATATGGCAGACGTTTTGACAGTACTGTATTAAACTTAACGGAATATAAGTAGAGAGATGAGTTACAGATAGATGTAATCACATAACAAAGTAGTAATTGTCATTCAAATATATGTAATAATAGGCGCGTAGGATACATTATACATTTCATGAAACATTCATAAGTATATCGCTTTCGAATGCTCAATCAACATTCTTTAATATGGTGTTGTAATTTTGAACTATCTTACCGAGATTAGCGTAGTAACCGGCTGGATGCATCGTCAACAGATCACCGAAGTAAATTTTCCATTTGTCACTTACCTAAAACGAACAGAATATAACGTAAAGTAACACAAAATAGACGATAAGGATAACACTGGTTTTTGGGAAAAATAGAAAACATATTTGCATAAAGATATAAATTATTAAATTGTCTTGTCTTGGTCTTTTCATACAGAAGTGTGGCTCAGGATGGCGTGTGTATAAAGTTGCACGTGATTGATAATTACTCGAATTTTGTTAAAAAACTATAAACAAAATAGCTCAAATAAAATATTAGTAGAGATCTAAACAAGTTGTAAACACGTATAGAAGAGATGTTCAATTCAATCTACTAGAAAGTACTTAATTGTAAGCTACCAGTAAATGTTTGGAACGGACGGTCTAAGAACAAATGCAAAGAATTGTCGACTAAAAGAATTCAACGCAACCGCAACAAAAATATTTCAATTCGTATAAACAACGAGAATCACTACGAACGATTATCTAAACTGCAACCTCTATAAAAATGTATCAGTTAGTAGTATTAGGTTTGAATAGTCTTCACTTTACAATTAAAAACGATGTTGACGTATAAACGACACAATCAGTAATGATTTAGTTTTCATGACACCATTATGGTTTTGGTTAAAATAAAATGTGCATAGCATAATAAATCATTTCCGAAAACAATCATTATGTAAATCAAAAGTACATAACATAATTAACTGTATTATTTGTAAACCTAACCGCCATTCAATTACATGAAATGTCACGTAAATGATTTAATAAGTTGGCTGATTAATTACACATCGCGAATTATATAGACCGCAGAATGTACCTAATATATCAACAGCCGTGCGTGCAGTAAATAGGTACAGTCGCGGTGTCATTGTCTTTCCGTAGATAACTATCACAACTATTATATTTTATAATCCATTTAGAATTAACCATTCATACTATCGCTATTATAGTAAGGACTTTGTTATTACCTATAAATTGGAACGTATGTTTGTTTGTTTCCTCTTCACGGTTTAGTTTCTAATTTAAATATGGGGACCCATTGACGCAACTATCTTTCTACCATATAGAACTAAAGCGTTTTATTTTATCAAATTACCGCAGCCAAACCGCAGTAGTCAGTACTTAATTGAACTATAATGAGTAAGCCCTGCCTTGCCTTCATGTGTGCTAGGTTTTTAGAATGTAACTGATTTGTAGAAAGACAGTACGAGGCACATTACGGAGGACATATTATTTTATGCATTGACAATGCTGAAGAACGAAGCTAGGCTAGAACAAGTTAATAGTATTAATACAACAGACCATTAAACACAATAGCTATTTGAAAGAAGTAAAGTGTTATTGTCGCAAAACCGGTAGCAAGGTTGAAAATGGCGTGTACGGAATCTTTAATACAGTACGCACGCTTTGTTTCATTTTTCACCTTTGAAATAGAATTGTTACTTTGAGAGTGCACCGCACAAAGCTATCGTTCGCATACAGACGAACCATATTGGTTTTTGCTCTCGATCGGTTGGCCACAAGTGTACTATTCAGTTATTAACAATAATCAATAACCGCACATTATCCACATTACAGCGACGTGAAATGGTAATCGACATTCGATTTCACCCGTGTCACATTATTCTCGGCATTATTTGCGTCCAATGTGCATGGAATATTCGGCATAGGGGCCAAAATTCATGTTGCAAGGGCTGCATATTCGAGGCGAGGCATGCGGAGGCGAGCACACGTGGCTGCCACGGCTGCCTGCCTCGGAATCTGACCAAATGCCCATCGGAGCTCGATTGTTAGCTAAATAGCAATGGCTTATTTATGAGCTCTACCGCTCTACTGTTTGTGGTGCATGTTACGTTTACAATGTGTACACTGTGTACTTGTGGACTGAAGGAATTTCAGCACTCAATGTGTCTTTACAGCAATTTAAAAAGTATTAAGAGATGTTTTCTATAAATATATGTTTTCGCCAGTTTCAGGTTACAAGAAATCCAGTTCGTTAAACAAGTGTTCCAGTTGACAAACATAAAGATCAATCGGTTCCATGCGTGCCATATAAAAAGCGTTAATTGACAGCGTGAAACCACACGTGTTGCTGCTCTTTACCGAATGTAGTACAATGAGATAAGAGTTATTAAGAATCGCCTGTTACAAACAGAACGATTTACGCTATTTAAGTATAGATAATCCTCATAAATAGCAATTTGCGTCGTGACAAACGATCTGCGTTGCGACGCTTAGTTTGGAAATCGCGTATAATGCCGCTATTGTTAATTATACAAGTCACCGCGTCGCTAAACATACGATTTATTGTCAGCTAACTGGAACGGCGATACATCTAGCGAGTAGCGTGAGATCTGTGCGCCACTCGACTCACTCGGCTCACTCGGCTCACGCCCGCCTCCGCTCAATACTCCAAAACATTGAAAAATTAACACTAATTACTATCGTCTAGTCGCTAGTCGTTAATGTCACCATCACCGTCACCACACGGAACATGTCATCCATTTAAAGATTAACTTTCCAAAACATGACATTTGCTTACTAACATTTAGTAATATAGATTGATCTTTAACAAATATGTAAGTAGGTGGACCACATTTTTATTTACAGTCACATATCAATAAAGTTAGTTTACGATTTGAAAAATCGACATCTTTGGGTCTCAACAACGCAGTAATGTCTGTCGAATGGCGATCGAACGGAAAGATAAAAGAAATCGGGCTTCAGATCTGACGGCTACGCTTTTTGGTCGAGAAAAACTACCGGCAGCGACCTTACCGCTTAACTTACTTAACTTATGCTTTTAACAGAAACTTATCGCGATATCAAATCTGGAGCGGCGATTAAGAAACAATAGGACATTAATAAAAACTTGTGCTGGAGCGAGGCATGAAACGTTACGACTCTATGAATTTCGTGAAGTAACTACTGATTACAGGTTTTGACCATATTCGCAGAACGATTCCGACGATAATCCAAAAGCAATTAAAGGCTGCTTTTCACATTATGTAAAAATAGGAAAAAGAGTACAGTGGTTACAGGTGTCAGAGCTGTAGACTGGAGTGTACTGGGGCTGTAGATCTCTCAGTAAGCACCGGACAGAGGCAAATAAAACAATGGAACAATGAAATACGCGAGACTGAAGCGCGCCTTTGCTAATGAACTGCCGCGCCGACACCGACCGCTCTTGGTATTAGACCAACATTAGTTTCAGTTCAAATCACTCGGTACTTTACCATTTATCAAGTAAAGTTGAATTTAACTGATTACAGTTGATATTAAGCTTCATTTTTAATACAATGTAAAACAACATCACCTATACAAAACCGAACTATCATAAACTGGAATGTAGTTATTGAATTATTAATTGATATAATTTAAAGCAGTAAGTATCGGTTGTTTCAGAGACAGTTAAGCGCTTTAATGTATTATGGATCGGTATGCCATACAGTAAGGATTGAAAGCTATGGTATATGGCAACTTTTGTGCCGACGCGGTTAATTTTCTGGTAATAAAGTTTCAATGAGCAGTAATAAATTGATCGTTTCGCAATGATGTCCATTCGCAGTCGAGGCGAGTCTCAAGAGCGTTCGGTCAGCGAGCGTGGAGCGTGGAGCGGTGCTAGATGAAAAAGCATCAGTCGAGGTCCAGTGAGGTATGCGCGGAATGGAGGGAGCATCCGGGCGGCTGCGATTGTTACCAGTTATCACTGAATGTTTTCCACCGGGCATTTTGTGCCGCTACAAAAAACCACATAAAGGGCGGGCGCGGCTCGTTTGAGACGCCGCCCCTGTGGGAAAATCGTCGCCAGAAAACTGCGACGCAAATAAATTATAAACTCTCTCGTGTGGAACGCGATGTCGCATATGTAGGTAGCTCGCTTTATGCGAAACGCATGAAGCGAGCTTTGTTAAAACTGCAACTATGTGAAAATAAAAACAACGCCGCAAGAAGCAGCCGAAGTAGCGTTTTGTGATACAAATCGTCGGCGCGATCGGCCTTTGTAAATGTCGCGTGATCTCACGGCGGCGAGGAATCATTAGCGAAAACGGAGCATCCCGGAATAGACTGACAGCGGGACGATTGCAGCGCCCGTGATGGATTACGGGAGCCGGCCGGGTTATTACCGCCCGCCGCTTAATATCCACTCGCCCGGAATCACCACATATACACATTATAAAAAACAATATAATATACCTGCAACCGCGTCATGCACCGCGTATTTTGGCATACACCTTACGAATACCTAGTATTTAAATCAAAACAACAGGTTTTATATCAACGAAGTGGAAAATTTATTATAACCTTTATAATAAATAAGAATGATTGAAATTCTCAGCAAATACCACGAAATTAATTAGCTGGTGACCGGTGAGTGTAAACTGTAGAGACTTAAGTCAAAAGATGTCGGCGGCGACGCGGCCGCTGTGCGCTCCGCTCTGAGGCGGGGCCGAGCGACCCGCGATCACGTCGCACGCATTGAAAACTTGCAGAAAATGCATTTGCGATAAGAAAAAATTCAGCTCGCCAAGCACATATAAGTGCAGCATGGCGACGGTGACATTCCATGGGGAATACTTCGCATATCGAGACTTAAAGTAACCATTTACCGATTGCAGATACGCGATGGCCGACCGAGTAATCTGGTCAGATCGCTTCACTCGCATACTTGTTGCTACACATAATTTTTAACCTAAATAAGTAAGAAATACTTGTTTCCATGGTGTTTTTAATGAGGTTGCAAGACATTCTGCGTACATGGTGACAATTTACGATTTTTAATAATTGCCTCCTAAAGATAAACCACACAGAAAATGTTGTCAATTTACAAGAAAATAGTTAAAGAGCAAATAATGAGATTTCCAAGTTCTTAACTTCTCTATGAGTCAGCTACTAAACAAAGTTTCTCCGTCCATTGTGGACGGAACATCTTTACTTAGGCCGTCATTATAGGAACAAAGTTACTGTTAACGGTTAGTCTCGTCGTGGAATAACAAAAAAGCGGTCCTGTAGTATCGCCGATGTTTCTATCCTTTTCTCGCTCAGGATCTCGGTTTAGGAACGAGCAGGATGATAGTGAGTTTTAATATACGGCCTCTAATGTGAGTTGGTTTTAATTTATCGTGCGACAGCCGCACTGGTCCGGCAGTAGCGGCGCTACATCAATCTTGTGAGTGGAGAGCGGTGGCTAAACACTCAACTCTACGTTGAATACAAATCATACACCCGCCTAATAAAATATCTGATTTACTGATTTTACTACTTTAAATGGTTATGTCGGCCGAACTATTTATAATGGATATATTTAAACAGTCGTAGAAAAGGTCTACGCACTTATTTAGCCGTTGCGGGCAACCGCATAATATTTGAAATGCACATACATTAACGAGGTATATTTGCGTTATTGAAATTCAGCTTTGAAAATCAACTGTATTGGGCTAAATGAATGTACGGTTACAAGCGGATTGACGTTTTCAATTTGGCTTTGTGTGAATATCGGAGGTGAAATGCACGGTAGGTAATTTTGTTTAAATTACAAAACACGGGTTATTGGCGAGTGATGGGGACAGGTAGGCAGGCGGGCTCTACGTGAAAATCAATATAATTATGTCCCTGGCCACCAAATATTGGTGTACCGCATCGTTTAAACAAAATAACGCTTTTATTTTAAAAGGACTATGGGCAAAAATGTATGGGCTCCGTCCCCACCTACCAACAAACATGGAACTGATACCAACGTGTTCATAAAGTGCCCCCTATTTAATTAAAATCCTTTGTTTTTGATAAATCAGTGGGAATATATATTTAAAAAAAAAAACAATTTGTAATTATTTAACGTATATTTTTATTTTACATTTGTAAGTTATTTTAACATTATTGTTATATTACAGTACTAACTCATATGTATAATAATGTCCTCCTAGCCGATATACGGCTACGGCGGTCAGTTTCATTGAAACTGGCCATCTGTGCCGGACTTTGTTTATAGTGTCCAAGTGTGTGCACAATACACAGGTACACTCTCTATTCCATCACTCTCATAGTTTGGTGGGACGGATAACCGACACGACCAGTGAGAGGTCAGGCGCAGGACCGACGGCTTTACGTGCTCTCCGAGGCACGGAGGTCTTCGACCTCAACTTCCTAACTCCGGGCAATCTCTAGGAAATTCTTAACAGAAAATCTCAGAAAAGACTGTTTGGCCCGACCCAGGATTCGAACCCGAGACCTCTCGCACCGCAGTCGCATATACTACCGACCGCGCCACAGAGGCACTCATATGTACCTATATACTTATATCATTTCCATTATATGGTTAATACATGTTATTGATTTCATATTTCAATAATTATTTTTACTCGTCAATTATAATGCTGTCTAACAGATGCGCTGGCAGATTAAAATCTGATCAGATCTAAAATCGTGGGTTGGAGAGCGGGGGGAGGGGGTTATTTTGTACCCAGCTATCTTTATGTGCATGCGGCGTCCGCCGCTGTGCACTAATTAATAAATAAATGAGCATGTATTTTGGAATTAGTCGTCAATAATACGTTAACGAGATATTTGTTTAAACCGAAGATACTATGAGAACCCCATGTATTTGGGCAATGTCGCCATAGTATAAAAATATCGTCTTGCCAAGATATATCAATTGAGCTACATTTCATTTTTGTTGATGGGTGGGGACGATTCCGCCCATAGTCCTTTGTTGATAAAGACTGACATATTGTAATGGACTATGAATTAGGAACATTTAATGCAATAGTTTTTTACAGAGAACATTTGATGGAGAACATAAAATATTAGCATTATAAAGTTTCAAGCTCTACATTTCCCGCAGGTGATGTTTATTTTCTAATAATCGTCTTCAACTCATCGTATCATTACTAATGCGTATAAATAATAACCAAATATTTAGCGACACTTTAAAAAACTTGTTCATGTAAAATATATATTAATTATTCCTAATTATGTCATAATATGGATTTTAACGTGTCAATTAACATGAACAAGTATTAACTAACATAACAAAGGATGCCTGTTAAAGACAGCCTAGACAAAATGAACAAATCTGATAATAGCAACCTACAACTACGTTTGAGTATTAAAAAACATGATTCAACTATGCTTTCCGAGAGGGTTTTAAAACCATTTTTTTGCTCAAAAGTGTTTGTTTAATATTATTTATATTTGTGCAATAAATTATGAAACATAATAATGTATAACGATTGGTACTTATATTACTCAATCAAGCTCATCATCAACTGATTAATTTAATTACATGATTATAATGATACTGATATACTGCCAATTTATTGAAATATACAATATTAATGTTATATTTTATTTGCTCTCAATATCGCAATTAATATAAGCATTGTCTTTATTTAGGGAAAATCTATATGATTGTTTAAAGATGCACAGTTTTAAAAGTACACGGATAGCGTCTGTCTTGCTAGGCGACGCTAATGAAGCAACACAAAAAGTTCTAATTGTCTGCTTCGACATCTGCCCCGATCAGATATTTCCATTAGACCCGCGCAATTTGCAAACGAACATTTTTCACAAAAAAGTTTTTTTTTCGGATCCAATGCTACAGTTGTGAGGAGTAACGGACGCTCGAATTTGTTCAGGCTGGCTATTTTTATTCTTTAAGCAATATGATTCTTCTTAGTTCCTGACCACGTTACAGTCACGACTTTAAATATAAAAAAAATGTCTTTCGCCTGATAACTACTAGATATATTGAGTTAGTTCTAGTACAAAATTCTAATATTGTTTTCATAAATCATCGTGAACGCGCGGTTTAATCGATTTTCTAATAATAAAGTACACTCAACTTCTGAGAATCTAACGAGGAAACACATAATACATAATAATGAGCTTGAACAGTGAAAGATGAATCTACAGCGAGGAGAGTGGCGTCCACCGCGGTTAAATAAATCCACGTCTGTTATTTGCACGCTTGTAATACACTATACGGCAAGTTCAATCGGAAACTACGTTAAAACTACAAATTTGTAGAAGACAAAAGGTCGGTTCGCTCACAAGCCGACAGACAATCAAAGCGAACACGGGCCCAATTGCGAAATAAAACGTACAAATAACAAGTTTAATTAAATCGCCAAGACCGTCCCGAGCGCGCTCCGGGAACAATTCCAACTATAACGATAGTTTAACAAGTGAACTCAAAGTGAGCTTCATATCGAATTCTACCTGCAATATGTAGTGCACTCGATCGAGAGAATTATTTGTTCACTGTGCTGTGATTTCGTATTGAAACAATGCCGAGTTAAATAAATTCAATTAACTATTTTCTAGAAAATTCATAACCCTACAAACAGATGTTTCTTTTATTTTAATAAATTAAACATTTATCATCACATCAATAAATAAAACATGTAGTAACAATAAAATATCACTTTTCATTTATCCTGTCATTGCGCTACTAGTTTATTTCGAATGCTCTATCTAAATTATGAGGAGTTGTCTGCATAATTTGCGTACAGAATCATGATCAACTGTCAGGTGTTAACGGATTATGCATTTCCTCCATTAGTGTACAATTGTACATAACTTAGAACCCATGTAATAGAAAGCAATAAACAGTATAATTAACCTTCCACATAACCATCAATTATGACTCTATTATTATGATAATCATGATAATTCGGACTAATTTATTGGCTTATTATAATTGTAAGGTCATTTTATGATAATTTTATGTAAATCTATTAAAACAATATAAACTAAACGTCAATTAGCCGTACGCTATATGTGTCTTTGAGAAATAGTTAATATTACAAATAAATGTTTTAATGAAATTATATTGCCGAAAAGTATACGTGAGTATTTTTATTGCCAAACATTAAAAATAAAAAGCATGGCATTAAATGCCCTTACAAATAACTTTATTGCTCTATAACAAAATGAGAAGCTTTCTGACTGAACGTAGCAAATCTTCTTTTCTATCGTTGGTTTTGCTAAAAGCAAAGCGAACTAGTCGCAATTTCAAATCTTTCTCAAAGGAATTAAATCCATTTGAAACAGGTTTATCTGGTTGGGCATTAACAACAATCGATACGTCTCATTGGCTCTAACAAATATCTACAGCGATAGTTTAAGTGTTATAGTTTTTAAAAATCCTTCGTATTTGCTAAATAGCAGGGTGACATAATTATATTATGCATATTGTGGTTGTTGCGATGATAAACGTGACTTTCATACATTTGTAGGTATGCTATATTTTCATCTCATATTTCTAACAACGTGACAACGCAAGAAAAGTACCTACGTGTGTGCTATACGTCGTTAATGCTGTTATATTAATTACACACGTAAACATTTCTGGAAAGTGTTATACAAAAGTACAAGTGACACCGATTTCACACAACCATAATCCTCATTTGTCACTTCTTTGGAGAGCGAAATTAAGATAAATAAGAGGCAAGGAGTGGGTCCTTTCGCTCCAATCCTCTGCTCGTTCGAGAAGGTCGGATGAAGCGCATGACTGTGACTGAATTTCAACTTTATTACTTTAATAATACGGTTTGTTGTGCCGGGACAGAGTGGGTAGTTTCACGCGAGAGTAATCCACAAATAGGAGTCCGAGAATAGAGCGAGGCTACTGGACACTCGTCGCAATCATATCTCCAGGCGGTGCTGTGAAAATTTTTAACGCTAACATTCTCCATGACTCAATTTATACTAAGGAACGGGAAAAAGGAAAACTAATATATTATTTTACGGAAATTCTCTGATAGTTTTTGTTTATTCGTCAGAATTTGTCATAAAGTAAAAATGTATCGAAAGATCATCCGACTCTATCGTTTCATTTGATATAGGATTTCATAGGTATGATAAATTTCTTTGAATTTTATAATAACATAGCTAGTTATGTAAAATATTAGCGCCGCTTAGAGAGAATTTGACAGCCACCTTATCAACTAGTCATGTCTGTAATTATTTTATAAAGCGGTGCTATTAATTACTATAATTACTACGACTACTTTCTCAGTCTCTCGACACGTTTAGACTGTATTATTGGCAATACTACTTAGGTATAGTCATAATTATAACCTAGTGTCCAAAATTAGCCAGAAAATTATATGAATTTCAATAAATAATGTAATTACTGTCTAGAATAAGTATTGGGTTATTATTACATATCGTCCCCGTAAAGAATTGAACACTCAAATGTATTTTTTTTCTGTTGAATGCACTTAAAAAAAAAGTTTTTAAAATGATCATTAAATAACTATGTTAAAACAAAATTATTGCTAAAAAATAACATGACCGACGCACTCCCGCTTAAAAAGAAAGAATAAAACAACAAACAACATCACCAATTTTGAAAAGTGTTTGAAGTCTAACGCAATTTTTTTGGACTTCCTAAAAGGAATCAATTATTGTAATATAATAGCCGCACCTGTATTTGGTAGCGTGTGACACGTTATTCAATGAATCGTTTTGGTCTCTCTGATTGTTCGGGGATTAAAGGAGTGAACCTTCGCAGGTCAATAAGAGCAGGTAGCGGTTACACAGACAGACGGACCCTTAGCCCCATTCAACTGTACAACAATAATACATTGTAGTTTTATAAATATTAGACGTGCTTTAGGAGAAATGGCGCGAAACTCTTGCAAGAGATTGTTTTAAGTGTATTTGGGTAGTTTATTTCAGATGAATTGTATTTATTACTTGTTAATTAATGCTTATTTTTTGTATAAGGTTAATTTTTTTAACTATCGAATATTTTTTTATTCTTTCTCCGTAAAACGTCTTGAGAATCTTTGGAAATTACGGCTTTGCTTTTCGTAAAGTCCAGGGAAGATTTAATTTTTCAATTATAAATCAAAATATTGTGTATAAATAATAATTATAATACTTTAAAAGATAATAATAATTGTTGATATAAGCATAAGTTATACACACCGCTTTAATATTCAAACTCAACTTGCTTGCACTTTTAAATTATTCATACTAATGAACTATAAATAAATAATTATTAAATCAGGTTTTATTAGAGTAAGAGGAAAATGATTATTAAAAGTATTAGTTCATAATATTGCCTCTTCCAAATATAAGTCAAATTTATTTCCTCAATGGTTTAAATATAAAGTAATTAGTCTATTTAACTGGTAGAGCTCATTCTAGGATAAAAAATCAACTACCTGAATGAATTAAGCGGGATTGCAAGCTATTTTAAATTTAACTACTGATAAATGCTTGCTGAAATTTGAAAAACCACATCACATAATAACATTTTCAGCAACAAATGGAATGATGCTAAGGGAAACGGATCAATTGGATAGTTTGAGATTATTAAATAATTCTGTATTTTAAGAATTTAAATAATTAATTAGGCATACTTATCTAACAAAAGTAAGGTAAAATTACTATCTATTTGTATTTTGATTCAGACATTTGTTCATATTAATATTTAAACAGTGATCCGTAAATTGTGTTACGTGCGTTTGCCGACGGAAGCGAAATCCGATATGAACAAACTTCTCACCGAATTAATAGGATTCATTTATGTCATCATAATTTAATGATTTCTAAACATATTATTATCACAGGTGTCATAGATATATTAAATGCAATTAATATTGAGTTCTTTATTCTGTGAACATTGTTACACGATCCGTGGCTGAGTGAGTGAATGGGCAGGGTTCTACGATTACAGCATCCGGAGTGCGCATCAACTGAACACCAATTAACTCTGCATTAATGGAACATCACTCAACAACAGTAGCTTTTACTCGACAGATAAAAATGTACACTCCATCTTATAACACTCAAAACTTTTATGTTGTCGAAGTATCCAATTTATTTCCACATCATGTGTGAAAGAGACGTTATTAGAAGGAAAAAGTTTAATCAAGGAACATAATAACCGTCTGCGAAAGGAGCAAACGATTCCAAATTGAATTTCCCTAAGACGGAATACGTGATAAATCGTTGTGAATCGAGCATTAGATGCGACGCCGCGTGAGGGCCTGAAGCGTCAGCAGTTTACACGTCTTATTGCTTGTCGTGCAGCTCGCAAGTTGTCGGCGTCGGCCGCGTCGCGACGCGCAATAAAAACATCAACTATATTGACCAAAATAACTCTTGGCACCCATTCGAGAGTCCGACAGATACTGTAAGTGAAGCGATCTCTACAAAACTATACACTTACGCCGCACTTTGATGTATTGAACGCGGGAAATACTGTTTGTGAATTAGTAAAGTCTATCTAACCATATTGATGAGTTGTTCTACGTGCGGTAAATGTTAATGCAGTTACACCTTTATTTTTAAGCGCTGCTCTGCCGGTAGAAGTATTACAGAGTGACATTAAACTACAATACATTTAGAACTAAGAGTCAACACGAGACGAAAGAAAGCAATATTGTATTAAATTTAAAATGTAACACATTAGTTTAGCATTATTTAATAATAAAAATGTATGAGGTTATTTAAATTTTGTAATAGACTTATCGGTATATTTATGGTTAAACACGCACATAAATTATTTATATAAATTGGGTAAATCTAAAAAATATAAAACTGAAATTTAATTCTGACGGCGTGCCTTAATACAAGCGAATTTAAATATTAATAAAACCTACCGAAAATCTAACCTAATACCTATTTAATAAAATAACTCGTAAAGAACTATAATTATAATACTTTATATTATAATTATTGTTTATAATAATTATATTATATTGTCGTTCGAAAAGAAAAATGCGTAAATAACGCGATGGCGGGAATTCTTAAAAATATTTGTAAGCGAACATTTTAAATTCATATCGTAATAATAAGAAGAATATATAATAATATATATTTCATAAATAATACAAAAGTATTTTAGGTATATTTTTTACGAAGTTTTCAATGACGTTAACGTAAGTTTTAAAAAATATTTAATGTCTGGTAATCAAAATTTAACTAATTGATTTAATAAATATATTTATTGAAAAGTCAAATTTAGTAACTAATTATTAAATGTATTGTTTTAAAAATATTCTGATTATAATGTCAACTTAAATCAAAACTGAAATTTTTATTAGTGCATAACGAACTTTAAAAATTTCAACCCTTTAAACGCCTAAGCATGCCTCGATCAAAAGATTTTTTTTACGGGCCGTAAAACTTCTTCATAATAAATTATAATTAAAACTCGCAAAGATTTATTCATGGATAGCCGTAATAGTATTTTGTGTATTTATCCGAAAAATATTTTATTGATGCAAGAACTTCACTCAACTATGCCAAGTATGAACAAAAGTATGTGAGGAATTTTATTGTTTATTTACTATTTATTTTCAAATAATACTCACGCCTGGGGTAAAACTTGGAATAATAACAGTCCATGTCACTCGTAAATAATTTCACAGCATCGATATCAATTTCACTGTCAATTTGTTTACTATTCACTCGCGCGTTACATGTAAAACGTTTGACATTTCATAAAATAAGCTGACAAGTGACATCACTGCGCGCAGAATACGTCAAATCGCATGCAGCCACAAACGCGACTGAAGTGTATCGCAGGCGAACGATACCATACCGCGTCTTTCGAAAATTGCGCCATCCCAGTAAGCACACTCAAGCGAATTTAACAACACAAAAGCACCTTGAGCACACTTCATTCCCGACAGCTTGCCTAAATGCAGCTGAATCCTAAAACTAGATAATGTTTACATCGCGAAATGCCGACACCCGAACGACCGGAAGTCGCTGCGAAGCAAACACGACAACTATGTAAAATATTGCAGGATCGCGATCGCATTGTTGACATTCCCTAATAAAAATCACTTATATCTTGACTTGATTGTATGAAAAATGTATCAAAAATAATTTTTACTCACCTATTATGGCGCTCGAAGATGAAGTGAAGGGACGAATTTTGATTAAATGTCAATTTAGGAGTAAATTTAAAGAATATACTCTTATTGGTATGCGAAGAATGGCACAAAGAATCCCGACAACGCACGCGACGAATGCGCACCTCGTTTGCGCATATGCTGACACAACTTCACGGACGTTACTCCCCTTGCCCCGCGCTCACCCGGTTTTCTTTGTTTGTGTGCGTAGCCAGAGTGGTCAAACGTGAAATTTTATACACGTATACACTCACACATAGGCAATTTGTACCTGCCCTAGCTCCCGAATGCCGCCATCTTTGTTAAGAGTGGGATGCAAGATGTCTCTTGCTCATGTTGTCATGGCTCGTAGCGCCATCTAGCAAAACTGATTTAGTAAGTTTTCTTATCATTAGATGGCGTTGTTAAGCGTTTCCTATCAGGTCAGCACGCTTACTTTTAATATATTTCAATTTATTTTCAAAGTAAAAACATTATTTACGGGTATTAATTTAATTAATTTAAATTAAGAGACGACTCTACAATTTTTTCTCGACTCTGTTACAAGTTACCCGTAATCAAAAGAGTGATTGTATCGATTAAAACAATTGTTTTCTAGAAAACACTTCTCCGAGCACCAAACCAGAGTGGTTATGGTTAGTTATGTTGTTAATCATCAACCGACCTTAACTCCCGGGCTGTGGCAGGGTTAGATCAGGAAACGTAACAGTACTTACCTTAAAATACTTTAAGATTCTGCAAGTGGTTAATTAAATAGCATTTAATAATCAAGTAGATACACATTGCAAGATTACATATATTTTTATGTGAATAAAACAAAACTACCAATTAATATGATATATTTATTGTTAAAACAAATATATGCCCACAGATCAGACAAATTTATCATTCGTTTAGCTGATTTCTCATTCAAAAATCAGATAACTTTAACATACAATTGAATAACAGCAAAACATATTCAGTCATGATACCAATAGTTAACTTAATACTTTTACAATATTCTTTGTCTTAACCTCTAATCGAACAAAAGTAAATAATAGATTAATGTAAAAGTGATGTAAATGTATCAAATTTTAGAGAATAAGGTCAATATTTTGTCCAACTAAGTAACTACGTATGTAATTGTTTTCTGTGCTTTATGTTCTTATACTCGTAATACGATGTCAACTATTAAGTAATTAACACTAGAAAATACACAATTCTAAATATAATATTAAAGCATTTTAAATATTTTTAATTAAGTATAATTCATAAACGCAGGTTACAAACTTCTACATTATAACAACAAAAGTTTAAAATTCAACAATTGCATATCTAATAACTAAGTAAGTATAATAATATCAATAATCAATTCATTGTTATAATAATTCACTTTTTAAGTATAATAATTACTTATTTTAAGTATAATATTAAATAAAACTGCCAAAGGCTATTTTTCGTTATATGACTCGATAAAAGTAATGAATAAGTTGATTTAATACGCTAATTATAATATATTTTGTACATACTAAGAAAAATAGACAAATGTTGCATGTTATTTTATATAATATACTTTAAGATTAGCACTAACTTAATTGGGGCAGGCACTAGGTTGACTAGGCACCTAGTCGTGTGACTTTAGCATTGCTTAACCTCTCAAGCGCCCGGCCACCGTGTCACGGTTGAATGTTCTACCCCCGTCAAGCGTCCCGCCACCGTGGTACGGCAAAACGATCTTACATTGAAAAAACGTAGAAACGAAATGCTAAAACTATGTTTATCTGTTTCAAACATATTTGACATTGAAGCTGATAAAACGAGACGACGATCTAATGCACACACTTGAATAAGTGGTTAATATAGGCCAGAGAGCACCTTAAACAACATCTGACCCAACGACATGTTCCTTTATGACCAATATTGTAAATCCTTTTTTTAACTAATTTTAAAGATTTGAGTATATTTTACAGTTGGATTTTAATGTCATTTTTCATTAACTACACGATAAGACCTTTCGTCATATTATTTTTTTTGCCTAAAAATATTTATTAGACTTTCTTCAAACACATGCCTGAAGCACAAAATATTCAGATTAAACGGACTATTGTACTACCACTATCAAATATTATTTGTGGTTTATTTTTTTAATCTATAGCAAATTTTATGTAGATTCCAAATATATAAGGTATGACTAGGGTGTTAGTATTAAAATATGACGGAATCGGCGCTTAAACGCCAACCGCCAATTCAATTACGCGCGCCATTTTTGGCCCGGACGCTTAACGGTATATTTGAATTTTGACGTTGGGGCGCTCGAGAGGTTATAGCGATTACGGTTCTTGTATAAAAAAAAAAACTATTTCATTGCCAATATCCGAACGCTGCAGGTGTATGGCAAAAAACCTAAACAGATTCGGTATAATGAATAACTACGTTTTCTCACCTTTTTAAGTGCATTTAATATTTAATGTGCACTGTACCTTATTTATCTTAGGGTGGGTACGCATTGTACTCAGTACTAAAGATTAAATTTTTGACAAATCAAAAACATAATTGAGACAAACCTTTACCATTTCTTTTATGCCTATAAAAGTATAGTTCTTTTCATTATTGATGTAGTGAGATCTGGCGGGGTGTTTTGAGAATACTGTGCCTGTAAAGTTTGGAGTTATACCTATTCTAGACGTCCAACAGGTTATCCTGGAAAATTACTTTTATAGTAGGTATGTGTTTCAGGAACATTCACGTCATAGTTTTAGATCTTTGACCGCCAATAATTTTCCAGAAAAACTGATGACCGCTATTTCTTCACTGCATATTTATTCAATCTACTTTACATTTCATTAGGTATTATGTACTTTAAATATAGGTTCGTGGGTTACTTTGTTTCAGTATTCAAGTAATGAACAACCCCGCCTTAAAATTGACTATAAATCTGTTAGATATTTTACATTAAAAATTTCCGTCTGCAATTACTCAGAGCCTTTACAACAATAAATATTTTCTTAAATAAAAATAATTACCAATTAGTCGATTATTTTTAGTTAAGATATGTTTTGTTTGAATACACCGTAGTTTATTTGATAATAATAATAATTTTGGTCCTTTTGAATAATTTAAGAATTAAATGCGTGGTCAGAAATCAGAGCGAAAACAAATTTATTCTCGTTAAATATTTTAACATTTTAAATATTTACGCGACAATAGTAAAACATGCAACGTTTCAAAAGATATATGATATAAAAAATCTGAAGACTGGATTTTAGAAACCATTTTATTATTGACACTTTCAGAGCTTTCCTCTGTAACGCTGGCCATAGACGATCAAGTTCAGTCAACAGTGGGCTTAAAGCGCATTAAGATCACTGAAAACTTGAGTAATATACCTACCTATACTCAATCGTGAATATGACATGGCCTTTCTTAAATTATTTGGAAAACATGACTCAAAGCATCGTCCACGTCACTTCTTTACATAATATTTTAAGCATAGGTATTAGGTATAATGACGAGTCTCAAATTAACACTCACAATAATGTATATAAGTTTATAATTATTTAATAACTCATTGAAATATCAATACTAAAGTTTCAAAAGGGAAAACTTTACTAAAATTAAAGCAACTTATCGTTATGTAATTAAGCGTAATGCTTCATACTTATTCCATATTAAAACTGGGAGTTACATTCAACAAACCTATTTAAATAATAACAACTATGACTAAGCTAATGAATCACTTCAGCAACAAATTACTTCTTACATAAACAAACTAAATAGAGGAATACTTAAACGTTTTAATACTATTATTATTATCACTACTTATGTATTTATCAAAATAACTTACATATCTTGCAAGTGAGATTTCGTTTTGCAAAACAGTATTCAGGGTTTTGGATATTTACACCTGAAGTTACAATAAATGTATCTAAGGTACATAATGTAATCTATTTCCTATTAAATATATCAAATTGTTATCCACCCTCCTTGGGGATGTTTTACAACTAAATGTCCGCGCGAGGAGCAGTTGTAAAGTGCTAGCCTAAAGATAATGAACTGGCTTTTATAAGGCTTGGACCTAACCCTAAGTAGGATCAAGGACCATTATTACAGGCATGTTGAATGATTGGAATACTTCCTTTCATGGTGCAGGCTGTGAATCTGATTCTACTGTGTTGACTACAGGCTGCAAGTCTGACATAAGCTTTTTACGTCTGACTCTCTATTGTATCCAGTTGTATTCCTTTACGATCAAAACAAAACATGAGTCTTCGATCTTCTTTAGAAGCTTCACACCCAGAAACATTTTTAATAAAAACAGGACCGCCTTTTTATTAACGAATCAAGAGCATTGCTATCAATAATTTATAATTGCAGGTAGGTACTTATATTATACTTTATGTATAACGCTGTACATTATGTACTTATATCGTTATCGTCCGAAACACGTGTCAAAACATTCTTATATTTCAAAAACTTCCATCAAGTCTTTTGCTGCGGTTCGCGGAACTCTGAAGCCTTGCCAATCCGTCAATTCATTTATTAAGACGAAATATCCACATCTAGCGCGAATTACAAACTAGTATTCATTTAAAAAATATTTTGTCAGAAAGCAGGAAGTACTACGATTTAAAATTTGTAAATGTTTACTAAAAATTGACGACAGTTCATGCGGCGTTGAGCCTAATAACATGCAAAAAAATACTTATCAACAGAGAATAAAAATGCCGATTCAAATCCTCGCCGTTGAGCCGGTGTAGCAGACGGGTAAGTCTGACCACAACCTTATCCGATGCCTTGTTAACAACGTACTAGCTTTTTTTAGCCAATATGATTACCAATAATGACTTAACAGTACATCTACATGCCCTTTGTATCGAAACTTTCTTAGCCCTATCATCAAATATCCATATTCCGTTACATGTCGGTGACCGAATCCATTGACGATCAAATTATGTATGTACACGTTCAGTTCGCCTTACTGTGAGTGGGACACACCACTTGGAGTTCATGTAGAGGCAGGTCGCGGACCACGATGGCGTGGAATGCCATGTTCGCCGTCGCCAAGATGTACTCACACACCGAGAACCATGTGAACGCTGAGGAAACAATATTTAAATTATTAGTACGACTTTTTTAAGTCTCAGTAGTAGATATAACGTACTGTATAGAATTACTCTCTAGCACATAACACGACTAGCACAGCGTTGAGAAGGTTACTTGCAAAATGCGGATACAATGGTATTATGTAATATTTTGAAATACCTACACCATATCTTATCTAGACAGCGTAGGGATGAAACGTCCCTATAATATCCGTACCTACTGCCAATAAAACTGTGCTTACTTAAAGTATTGGTAGAGCCCATATTGTACATGATTTATAGGTACCCTGTACGTTTTTATTGAACCAAATGACATTTACTTTGGTTCATGGAAAGGTCGTAGCCCGAATAAAAGAGAAATGTGTAGAAAAAGGTCACTAGGTGATAGGAATGGATGAATGCTTTTACGATTTTAGGTTAATCGTATAACCTTTATAAAGAGTCTAGTACCTATGTCTTTGATATGTTTCAACAAGGTGAGGGAGGGAGCTAGGAATTGTGGTGAAATTCAAAAATATCTATTGCAAGTATTCTCTGTAACATAATTTGTCGCATTCGCCATATTGACTAAGTACATTTTTTCTAGAGTTATTGTGTACAATTGTACATGTACAGTTTTTAGTGATTCTTGTAGCTGACTGTACTTAAAAGATAAAGGAATTGCAAATCTTATGCAAATCAGAATTACGAGATCTCCCGCAAAACTTTCTACGGACAATTTGTTCAAATATAATAGAATTTGTACTTAAACCAGGCGAATGTTTGTGTCGTGTAGGGAGTTGAACCTATGACCCGCCAGCACGGAAGGCTCCGATGCGCTATTTAGGTCTCTCGAAGATTTATTAGTCTGTTACTGACAAGCTTCACGAGATGCCTGCAATGGCGCGATCTTCTATGATGCAAAATTAGCACGACTTAGGCCTTTCCTTGCTATTTTTCTTGTAATTACTTTAATTTTCAAATATAATTAATTACTGATCAAAAACCTCTGGATGATTAAATCCCAATTAAATAACGATAACATCGAGACGCTTAGGATTTATGAGCCAAGAACGCTAGTGTATATAGCGCATAGATATCATCTCCGTTAAATTGTTTCACTACCAATTGAAATACAAAAAATAAAATTAAATTCTTACCTAAAGGCCGGCACAGGAGTCTGTGACGCAAGAAGAATATGATCAAGCCGACAGTCGCTGCTATAGCCACGTAGAACAAGGTCCACACGAGTTTGTTGGTCCTCACCGGCTCCACCACATCGCTGGCAATGCATCCCACACGCGCGCGACACAGCATGTGACACAACGCTGCTACCATGAACACTATGAATATCTTCTCGTGGATGACTGGAACACACGATTTGTGATTAAAATTGGATGTTACTGTTGCTTGAAGAATATCGATTGGTTATCTAAGTTATTCTAAGTAATCGACTGGTTAGAATGGAAGGAATTCGCGGAAGGTTCTTTGTAAGTAGTTTGGACTCTGAATCTAGCATCCAGCGCTTTAGCTCTTTTATTTTATAAAAGATAATTCAAGCGATGTGTTGACGCTAGCTGAATTATAGTTATAAGAAAAGTTGGATGCAGCGGTAATACCATAAAAGACTGAGGATTAGAACTTGCGATCGGAAAATTGTTGATTCGTAAACTTAAACCTACAAGCCGCTATTTACACAAGTAGATATTGGATCTTAGTCGGGGAGATAACAGGATTACAATAGTTTAAAAAATGTTAAGAAACTGATAAATAAAAAAGTGTTTCACTTACAGTAATTTTCCCTATTGGAAATGTAAGTGACGCCGGTGAGTGCGGAGAGCTCTATAAAATTAAGCCAATAGCAAGCTTCCCCTAACTTAGTAGCGAGAGCCCGCGCCTGAAATAAACACAATTAACATTGTTAGCTGAAATTCAATGGTTTAGCTGAAGTTAATGTGAGTGAAAGAGCAAATACGATTGATGTTTTGTTTCCATGTTCTAAGTTCGCTATACGTAAGTTCTTCACGTGCTTATTGGCCACTATGTAGCTACTGTCATGTACTTTTACTTCCTAATATCAATGAGAGATTATAATCGAACAGATTTAATATCATTGCATTGATAAGATAGAAAAAATATAGGTATGCATCGACTTGAGAATCATTTTCTTTTTTTGTTTTTCGTCTGTTAAAAAGCTAAGTGTACACTGTACATACATAGGTGCCAAAATTTAGATGACCTACGGAATCGTATTGTATCGCGTTTGCAACCATGAGGCTAACACTTTTTTTAGAATACATAGATAAGGCACTATACAACTGATTACAATAGAGTAAAGTCAATGGCTAAAAAGTGTTTCTCACGCGTATTTACAGCAATTGAATTGACATGTAAATATTACCTTTTCCTCGACGATGTGAGCGGTGCGCACTTTGTGATAGTTGTAGTAAATAGAACCTATCAACAACCTTGGTCCTAAGTGAAACGCGATGCATATCCTCCATATGTACCTCTGAGGGCTAATACCGGTAATCGCACTTATCGATGGTACTACATTGTAGACCTGGAAAGAAAAAACATGTATTTATATGTCGGTACCTCGAAAACTAAGTAAAGATAAAATGAGCAGTTCGCCAGTGAGATTCTGAAGACCATTACGGTATATTGCAGAAGTGCAACTATTCGGCGGAAATTTTCAGTTTCATTGCCCCAATATTGTAGACCATATTATTTTTTATTTATAGTCTCTAAAACCGCAAATCTACAGAAATACTTTACTTCTACATACATAATAATATTTGTAAGTCCTCGATAGGTATTCATTCATGTACTTTAGTTGAATGAGTCACACAAGCGCATTCTATATCTGTTTGTAAGTTACGTTATATAGATACCTACCTACGTTCACAAACGTATAGGTAGGTAGGTACCTTATTAGATAACTACTTGTCTTATTATCGAACACGCTGTATCTAGCTGATACGTTGCAAGAATAATACTCACCCTACAATGTGTTTCGTGTATGTCATCTGCTTGAAATATAGACGCTGTCACATAACAAAATACTAAAGCACCTAATGGAAGCCAGAGTGCAGTTAAACATATTTCCCTCAAACCACATGTCCACAGGAGTCCCTAGAAAAGAAATTATTATATTTGCTTATTGCGGATAAATACGTAACAGTCAAGAAAGGTTCTTTGCTGCATAAATTCCAACCTTGTATTCCAATTTTTGAACAATCCTATTTACATCACACTTCTCTTTTGTGCGTTCGTCACCACGACCATCCTCATTTGGCGGCGACTGTACTTGTGCGTCATTTACCATTTTATCTTTCACTCACTCAGTACCTTAAGAACACCGCGATCACATAGTTTTTACTGATTCCCACAAAGCCATTCATGCACCCGAATCATTGCTATTTCAATACTTCGTACTGACACATCGTAACGCATCGACTTTTCATGAATTGAAAAGCACAAGACAGCCAGGAAAACTGTTCAATTTTGATATTGGTAAATTCAACAGTCTGCAACACTCTTCTGTTTAATCACAAGGGAAATTGTAATAATAAAAAGTACAATTTAAAATTTATGTGGATGAATTAAGGCGTGGATTGTATGAGGTTATTTGAACATGCGCAGTAGAGCACTGTTGTACGAGGGTGTACACAGGCACCCCTTCGTAAAGCTCTTTGCAAAATTGAAGGGCTGATACTGGGTTAATGTTAGCGCCTAAGTTTTTTGTTACATTAAGAATAAGCTAAGGTACCTAGGTCTGCGGAAAGACGATTAGAAGCTGATACCGATTAAAATAAATCTATTTTTATGTATTTTATAGACTTGGGTAGGTAGTTAAGTAGGTATTGGAATGTAGGCAGGCACATAAGCGATAGTCGCGTTATGACTACAAATATTTCAAAGTATTCGCTTTTTATTTAATAATTAGACATTTATCAATCACAAGTTTTCTTTCACAATTTCGAAAAAAGTGGGTTGCTCGTGGAGGCGGCAACTGAATCGATGGTACATTCAGGTTTGAGTAAATTTAATTTAATTCGATAGATTAGATTAAATGCTAGGACGGGCTTTAAAGCGTTTGTTATGAGCTTTCTAAATAGAGAAAAAATTAAATTTAAAAAATTGATAATTCCGAAAATTTTGGTTTGTTTTACCGCGGCATGTAACGATGTATTAGCCTTTTAGAACGATTCTGCCTTATGTTTTTGAACGATATACATGACTGTCACTTTAACATTTCACTTTAGTGTGGTGCATTGCACACAGGAAAAAATATTAGTCGAGTGTACTATATATTCAATAGTATCTAAACATTATTGTATTTGGTGTTATTATCTTAACTTAAAAGTTATCATTTTAATGAAGGGCATTACTTATATGAGACGAACGTAAGGTGATTTGACTTTCAGCCGATGTACTTATACCTAAAATCATCGTTTGGCATCGAGATAGCCACAATAACGTCATTATAAATAATATTTGACTGAAGTAATTATATGTTTTGTTTCGTAACGCCTAATAAAAAAGGTTGTATTGATCTATTATTTATGTTTCATCCAGTATTTTTGACTATAATAATCTGTATCTAGTCGATTGGTATATAAATATAGTAACATTACAGAACAGCACTAGCAAACGTCTGCAAAATTAAACTGTCAGACGAGTGTCAAACTGTCAAAGTGTCAAATCATTTAGATCGCCGCTCGAAAAAAAATACTGCGCTCTCGTTTTCGTCGAGATAGCTCTTGTGCAATTTTTATTGTTTTGGTTAACTGAAAGCCGGTGTTTATCTATGAATAATATGATTATATAGCGTCAAAATGTTTCCCCTGAGTGTAAAAATGAAGTACATAAAACTTTGGTTGCTGTTCAGTTATTATATTACTGAAATTCATGGTTCGACACATTGGATGGTTACTGAAGGCGGATTAATCCAGCCCAGGGTATGATGAACATCTATTATGAGAATACTTATAGTCTTAACTAATTAAAGGAATAACTTGTATAGTGGATGTATTTTAATGAAGTTACATTGAGCAATCTTCGTTATCGTGAGCGCTCTAACACCATGTTCAGTATTTCTACTTGATAATTACACTAGTCTACAAGGAAAAGTATCCGAAATAATTTAAACTAATTTCTGCTTCTCTGTCCATGCAAAATTCGGATTGATAACTAAAATTCATTTATTAGTTTGAGTTTTTACGATAATCGTATCTTTCTTAATGGAACTACCCACATTTAACTTCATAATGTTTTGACATTTACATAGTTAGTTTGTATCAAATATTCGAAATATTGTGATTTAGTGCTATTTTCTCTTAAATTAAGCGATATAGAAGTGATAAAAGTAAAAAGTTTCGGAAGGCACGTTAAATTGTGGGTCCCGTCTGTCATTTTCGAAGATCTTTGACAGTCGTTAACAGTAGTCAGAAGCTTGAAAGTCTGACAACCAGTCTTACCGAAGGGTATCGTGTTAGTACCCAAGTAACTGGGTTGTGGAGGTCAGATAGGCAGTCGCTCCATGTAAAACACTGGTATCCAGCTGCATCCGGTGAGACTGGAAGCCGACTCCAACATAGTTTGGAACAAAAGGCTAAGCGAATATATATACTATTAATAGACTTTATCAAGTGAAAATAAAATATTTTTCATCAACAACCTAGGTATCTTTATGCTACTATAGTTACTCAAGGTTTCAAACAATCTTTCTATGAAAATATCTTTAAAACAATACTACTCTCAGACTGTAAAACCTTATTAACATCATGTGACTAAATCTTTACATTGGAATTTATGCTGTGACATTTAAATATGACTGGCCTTGAGTTACAGTAAAATATTGCAGTAATAACTGTATTGAGTGTGTCTAATTTAATTCTAGCTTTTAGATACTAATAACCACTTGACTGGCTATTTATAATATTATACTTTGAATGTAATCTTTGCAACTCTAATGAGGTCAAACTTGTACAAGAAATTGTATGCTAAATGTTTCCTGTAGATAAAATTCTTATTAATAAATTCAGATCAGAAGAGACTGAATAAAACATAATTTTTAATTGGCAGCTTAGTGATAAATATGGGTCAAATGATTTTCCCACTAATGCTCGGTTTCTGAGGCACATTTAGCAGTAGGTTATCTATTCAAACTTTTTTTTTATATAAGCTTAAACACCACTGAATAAATAAACTACTGCTAAATGTTCAGAAACCGAGGGTAAATGTGTTAATAAAAAAAATAACAAGATCTTCCCTGGTAGAAAAATTATACAGCAACATATTTCACAATAATTAGTAATAGAATGTATTTTAAAATTGTAGATAGACTCACCATTTGAAATGGCCAGACCATATGACCTACTAGCATTCTTGAACCAAGACACACGCTGGGACAACATAATCAACATACACCACGATTTAACAAAAAGGCAACAGTTAATAAAAAGTCTATGGGCAGAGTTAGAAAGAGATACCGACATCACTACATTGTTAATTCAAGATGAAAACTGCGCAAAAACAGGTCAATTGAACCTACTAGATTGGTATACGTCCTTTTTGGAAGATGGGAAGACAAAAGTGGGTACTGAAGAGTTCTTACTGTATAATATAAATTACGGAGACACTGATGTGCCTGATTGTAAGAAGATTTCTTCTTTGACGTTTAGTATGTGCGTTTTTGAACATTTGGAGGTAAGTCTTAGATCCTCTTGCACTCATATTTAAGAGCAAAATTTTTGTATATCTTTCCCTGGACAGCACTCTTCTAGTTACTATTTCCTTTGCCTTGCCTGTAAATTGCTGTTTCTTAACAGTCTTTTCCTTGTGTAATGGATAACCCACATGACCCTAACTACCTATCTCTCTGAGTAATTCTTAGCAGAAAATTCAAACTTTTGGCTCGACTCGGTATTCGAACCCGAGATCTCTGCGCGACGTCGCATAGACTACCGACCGCGACACAGAGTCAGTAATTTTAAGGTATCCAAGTATTGATAAATCCATTATTTTTTTCAGAGTATGAAATTGAGAGAGAATCTTAGTTCCAACCCAGAACTGTCTCTTCCTGACCAAATATCTCCAGAAATGACGGTGGATCAGTTTGGTCACTGGCTTGCCGGGGTTCTTAAAAAGAACAGCTCTTCATGGCTCCATTACAATATGGCGTCATTGTATTGGCGGGTCAGAGGAAATGCGCCTAAAGCTATGGAATGCAGTCGACGTGCTGTGCATTATGCACCAAGGTATCCTGACTTATTACTATTAGTTAATTGTGATTTTTTGTGACGAATGTTTATATTTGACTTCACACCAAAAAAGTTTTTTTATTCATCATATGGTTTTCGAGGAAGACATTCAAGCCGCCTGTAGGGATTTGTTATGGCTTAGCGCCGTGTTTTTAGTTGATTTCAATCGAAAGCGAAGTTTTACGTGATATCAGTACGGATCTTTTAGATGACCGCGCTAAGATTGCTTAACCCACTTGATCGCTTACCGTGTTCTTGAGCGCTCATAACTAGTTGTGCTCACTGGTCATTATATCAATACTTCAATACTAATATTATAAATGCGAAAGTAACTCTGTCTGTCTGTCTGTCTGTCTGTCTGTCTGTCTGTCTGCTACTCAATCACATCTAAACTACTGAACCAATTTGCATGAAATTTGGTATGGAGATATTTTGAGACCCGAGAAAGGACATAGGCTACTTTTTATCCCGGGAAAATGACGCATTTCTCGGGAAAATTCAGAAAATTCAACGAAGTCGCGAAAAATCAATATTATAATGACATTGAATTAACAAAATTCCGTTGCCATGGCAACTGTTTTAATGGCGGATATGCCGTAGCGCGACTTCGTTATACTAAGAGAAGATATAAATAATTTTGAGAATATTTTTCGTGAAAAAAAAGCATATTTTATATCATCACGCTACGACCAATAAGAGCAGAGTAGGTAACAGTAAAAAGTGTTACAAAAACATGGAAAATTCTGACCCATTCTCTCTTATGTGACGCAAGCGAAGTTGCGCGGGTCAGCTAGTTATTATATACATTAATTTTATACAGATAACAGCTGAATATCCTCCATAAGTCAAAATTTAAATGCACATGATAAAAATAGGAAAAATACAATATTTTAACATAGAAATATTAGTAATTATGTGACAAACTGTTGTTATAATTATCCTCCTAAGTTTTCCTTATTATTTGACTACTCAACCAATTTTAAAAGTTTATTTACAGGGAATATAAGGACATTGCGTTACTTAGCATGGGTTTGATACTACATCGTAGTAAAATGACTGAAGACGCCGTGATCGTGCTCGGTGCAGCCGCGGACCATGACCCACAATGTCCTATCAATCATTTTGTATTAGCTAATGCATTTGCTGTGTTGGGAGATTTCAACAGTTCCATAAAACATTTTGATATATGCCTGAAGTTGAATCCATCATTTGACTTGGCCGAGAAGCATAAAGCTGGTGCTTTATGTCATAGTTCTTTGTTGAAAAAGATGCAAGCTGTACGAGAGTAAGTTATACACATATTATGTTGTTGCTGTATATCTTTTATGTTTGTTTTCATTCAGGAAATCATTTTTCGCAGGCTACAATGTTCTTATGTAACAAAGGTGGCAGTTTCTCAGAGTAATAGTTTGATCACATAAATCAATTATTGAAAATGTATTATCACGATAGACGACTCTTTTTTTAGCTTAGATCTTTAAGATATTAATAATATTTATTATATCTGATATAATACCTAAAATTTTATATTTTGAGAGCTAGTTATAGATCAAGATATCCATTCACTGGTGTTCTAATGCAAAGAGGAATAAAACAAAATAATATTTTTAATAATATCCTTTATCAGATGATGATTGATGTTTCAGTACAATGAATTTACTTCGGGAAGAGCTAACTGAGTACAGTCAGAGGGAAGCGTATTGGTTGAAATCACAGGCCGCTTTTTTACGGACCATGAAACATAAGGAAGAATATGGTAAATTTAAAAGTTATCTTTATAATGTGTATCCATGGAAAAAATATGAAAACGTTATGTTTTTATATAGCAATAGGCTTGCCCCCTTTTACATAAGACTATCATTGTTATTGGCGAAAAGTGGCTGTAAATCATACACATCTGTCTACACTTTCAGGTATAATAGGCGCGATGTTATTTATGTATATATTATATTTCTTTTCCTAAAAGATAACTATGGTTTCGGACCGCTCCAAGGATCTACCCGTATTAACACATTGATAGATCGGTACTGTAAAAGACCCACAAGCCCGACAATCTAACCACCGCAAAAAGGCAAAGCGTGTCAATTCACTTGCTTGCTTCTTAAAACTTAATATGAATTAACAATTTTTTTCATTCCAGATTACATGGATGTAGGCAAGAACTTCGAGAAAATGTCAGAATTGACTGGTTTGAATGTGAAAGAGTTGAAAAAAGAAGGGGACAAGTACTCGTTAATCCAATACTTTTTGGACGGACCGACTTACAATGAAGATTGGCTTAAGGAAAAGGGTGTGCATGCCATAGAGTCTGCATACAGCCTACAAAGATTAGTCAAACATATTAGCAGGCATACAAATATGATCACAGACTTTGTAGTCCAGGGAGATTATTTGAAACTGACTGATGGAAAGATATTGAAAGAGATTGGTCCTACACCTACATTCCCGGATTTGTTTCCTGATGTTGTTAAAAGTAAGTTATTCCACTATTCGACTTACACAGTGTGGGACCTAATAAAAAATATTTTTTTGGCCATAGATCTATATTATGGTCATTAAACTAACAAAAGCTAAGCAATCCATTATAATGTGCCAAAATCGCAATTTAGTGAATACCCAACTAAAAGGAAGCTCAATATTAATTATAATAAAGCCCTTCCTTAAACCTCCAAATTAATCAACATTTTAAATTTAATAATTTGTTTATAACTTTTCCTAAATCTGTAAGGATAATTGTTGCCATTTATTAAAATAAATTTAAAATTTATATGTTTACAGCAAATCCATTTATAGAAATAAAAGAAGTAAAGCCCGAGGCTCCGAAGCAGAGTGATAAAAAAGGAACGTCGACAGAAACTGAAGGGAACATGTCGGAATATGATACAGGGATTATACTGTAAGGAAATAAACATTTTTTATATACATTACTAATATTATTAATTTAAGTTTGGATAGATGTTTGTTACTCAATAACAGCTCCACTGTTTTTGATAAACTTTTGTACAGAAGTAGTTTATAATCTGGATTAACACAGTATACTTTCTCAGTATAATTTTGTACACATGAAAAATCTTTTCACGTGTACGAAATTGCCCGCAATAGCTACACTTGAGGGATAATATTTTTCGGTGCATAGCATAAAACATAGAATTATTACTAATAGCACGCAGTAGATGTAAAATAAAGTATAGATAAACCAATACAAAAACTCTTTCACCGACTGAAAACCAACTCGTAGTGATTTTTTTACGTATGTAACTTTCTAACATTTCTTACATCGCAGATACCCACCGACGTTAAAAGTAAGCAGAACGACCGAGGACTTCGACAAGAAACCTGAATGGCCTCCACATAGACTGTGTAAAGAGACTGCGCCTACATTTCCAGATAATTTAGAAGCAATTTACCAAGTATTTTTACCTTTCGAGAATAAGGGTATAAGGTAAACCCCATTTGTTTACTCTTAAACAAAGCTACGTAGCGATAAGTGGCCATGCTTCTGGTACAGTGACTCACATTGCATTAACCACGTTTAAAATAAACTGAATCAATATCAAACGGAACTGTAGTCAAATTATTCAGTAGACCATATTATATGAGATGAATATTGTCAAAAGAACAGTCTTTGATAGATAATAAAGCTGTTATAACAATAAAGTTTTATGTTCCAGACTGAGATCACTGCTGACCGACAAGATCGGCGTGCCGGTCAGCTCTGAGCACGAGCTGCCGTGGCACCCGCCCACGTGTCCCAACGACAAGGACGCCGCGGCCTTCACGCAGAAGAAATCACAAAAGTAAGTACAAAAGCGCTTATTTATACTATTTCAGTAATACTTTTTGCTGGGTTCGATTTCCAGGTCGGACACAGTGCTATTGGTATTATTATATTAGATTATTCTCAATAGAAGTCCGCAGTATGGTAACACGCCCTGTATTTGACAATAGACTTGCTTAGAAATACACCCGCGTTTAACCGTTTTCAATTTTTGCCGCATGTAAAGGGAAGCGAGCCTGTTACCATATACAAATCTCCGATACAAATCTCCGGACTGCTGTAAAAAATACTCTAATATAAATTAGAATACGACCGATAACACTTTGTCTGATCTAAGAATCGAATCTCGTGAGCAACAGTCAAATACAATACTGACCGCGCCACAGAGGCAGTTTCACACGTGCAACTAAATCTACTTTAATATGAGATCTTATTAAATGATGGAATTGTTTCCAGGCCACAAGTAGTAAGTGAGGTGATACACACGGACTACTTGCGTCAGAAGTTGTTAGAGTACGTGGGCGACGGCGACGCGAGCTCTGTCAAACATATGCAAGACGCCGAGATTGGACAGAGAATATACGCCGCTATACAGATGGTATGTGATTTTACTACATCCGAAAATATTAGCTAACAATGACATGATACTTCTATTATCATATTTATTTAATTAGATAATGCGAACCCATTTTTTTTCTCATTACTAACGATTGTTATTTTGTGAACGATGTCTCCCGATAGATTTGCTTCAAAGTACTTTTCATTGAAAGAGACCTGTATCAATTAACTTGAGCTCATTATGTAGTAACCACATATAGTATAATTGTTTTTTGACAGTTTATGATAAATAAATGTGGTCGCCATGCCCCTTAATCAGTGCATGAGGATGTTGTGCTTTCGATTTCCATACGGAACAAATATTTTGTGATCACCAGATAGTGGTTTCGGTTTTACTCTGTGTCCGTTGTTTCCATGTAAAAGCCACAAGAGCAATTCTTAGGGCGAGAGTAATAGAGCAACTGGTCAAAAATATTTATTAGTACAATCTGATTATTCTTTGTTACAGAAACTAGCACCAAAATGGCTCCTATACACGTTATCATCGTTATACTGGCGTGTGCGTCGTAACAACGTGAACGCGTTACATTGCGCCATGACTGCCAGTCGCACCGTTGACAATAAGTACAAAGACATCGTGCTAGTCTCCTTAGCCTCTATATACTTGGAGATGGGCTACTTTGATGAAGCTTTAACCGCCGCTGAAGAGGCTTTTAAGTTGAGTTTGTATGAGGTGAGTTAATTTCATAGAGTGATAAAGTTAAAGTAGATGATAATGAACGAGTACTGCTCTAAATTGTCTCGACACAAATACGGGTAGAACGTCCTAACTTGATGGTACAGCAACCGACATTACTTGTGAGAGTCATGCGCTTTACGAGTACTTCCAGGAACAGTAGTGCGACTAACTACTTAACCTCTGATAACTACTGATAATTACTTTTAAAAAAATCTCGGAAATAATTTTTGACCGGACCCGTCCTTTGAACCCTCAAACAGTCTAGATCAAAGGCTAACATTTAAACATCTACAATAAAGCGAAATACTTTAAAAGTATGCACTAATTTTCATGTTGAATATTCTCCACGTCAATATTATAACAAAGTTTTGTTTATACATTACAAAACATTTATCTATGTTTTCATACTTTCCAGCCAGCAACAAACTTCATTCTAGCAGAACTGAACATGATAAAGAAACACCGCAACACGCACATGTTTCATCTCAAGCAAGTAATACGAGTGGAAGCGAACTTTATGAACGGACTCGCTCGTAACCTGCTGCACGGCTGGGCTTGTCTCTTCAAACAAGTCAATGTGCTACAGGAATTAGGTAAATATTGATTAATATAATATGGTCTCCCAATCTTATTTTTGCAATTATTTTTTTGCCACTTAATATAATTCAACGCTTGTAATACCTAAAAATATAACCAGAGATGATTGAAATACACCCACCCCAATCCCATGTGATTGAGGGCAAGCTTATTTACATCCTTATATCTATTAGGTTCGGCATACGGACCCATCACATAAAAAATATTTTCTGACTTTAATGCCTGGGGAAATAAATCATCGTTTGATTTTTTTTTATTAGCCTTTTTCCTATGTCAATTTAGTTCTTGTGTTAATGCCTTCAAAACATGTACGAAACATAAAATTCTATTCTATGTCCCTTTTATTTCAGAATTCAGTGAAGGTGATATTTGTACACAAGTAGAACCGGGAATGAGTATGGTGTGCGAGAAGGACGGCACTAACTGCCATCTCACCAACATACAGTGCTTTAATACACATGAGAGAGGTAACACAATAAAAAATGTTCATATTCTATCAATAAAAATAAAATATACAAATCGATTGTTTATTAATTTATTAAAACGCCACGTTGATGTGCCACCAAATGACGATTTAATTGTATTCATCAAAACATTTGCAAAGCTTTGTACTAACACTCTTTCGTACTCTCTGTGATTCTGAATCAATGAGAATGTTTTCATCGCAACTTTGGTTATGAAATAAATTTTATCACTATTGATTCTTCATATTGAGTTTTTAAGGGTTGTATTTGTACTCAGAAATAAATCGATAATTACCGAACACTGTGTTACACAATTTCGTCTATTACTTGTACGTATATATCGCGTGCACGCACTTGCCAAAATCACTACAATCAAAATTGTGCCAAAACATTTTCGTTGTTTCGAATCACAACACTAAACATATCATTTGAATAAATTGTAATTGTCGTAGACAGCAGCACATTAGTTCGAATGCTTGAACTAAAAGACGATAACATCCAGGGCGCGAACGTTGACGATATGAACGACCAAGTGTTCGAGCATTTTGTGCTCAACGCTCCGGCCGACCGCACCGACAAGTTCGCACACCAAGGAAACTACGACGCCATGATGAAAACTGTCGGCAAAGCCCTCAAGGGCTGCGGCCATAGGGGATGCGCAAGTGAATATCATTCTTGTGTTCGTATAACACATTCCAAGAAAATTAAAGTAAAAATTACTGCAAAAATAGTTTACAAGTAGATTACGTTTCTTTAGCAATCTCATAAGTTGTTTTAGTTACTATATAGTTTATCTCAAAATTTTATATAGACTTTAGTTATATTAAATGGGAATTCTATCAGTTTTGGGTCAAAATTCTTGAAATTTCAAATATTTGGGGGGTTTTTTACTGTATCGTTGTGGGAAATATGTTATTTGGTGTTTAGGTATACAACCGGAAGATCTGGCTTTAAAAGAAGAGGATTGTCATCAACATTTAGAACTGGATTACTGGCTGCATATGGTCAGCTTTAGGCAGTTGCTTAGCGAAGCGGACTCTAGGTAATGTGCCCTTATAATAACAAGTATGTGAGTGTTTGTGACTAACTCACGTCTTATTTATGACTTGTTCTGCAAAAGTTAAGTATTTTCTAAATTCTACTAACAATGTGATGTGGTCCTCCATATACAAGTTTATTAGAATGAAATTTTCAATGTTGTTTTAGTATATTGTTTCGTCTTCACTATTAAAGAAAACATTTGTATTATAATATTGTAAATCGTTGTAATACTCTTGTCTGTGGAGGAAGTTCGATTTTACCATGAACTCATTTTGTTATTATCTCGATACTTTAACTGTATTTTCACTATATTCACTATACTTTATTTCTTTCTATTCATATTTTACACCACTTCTATCTTCCATAATTCCGACTTCTATTCTACTTTTTTTGGTAATATTCTTATCTCTTTTCACTACTTCTATACTTCGCACGCATCAAACAACTTTGTGGGCAAAATAAACACAAGAAATTTATGACATAATTGCATGTGACGGAACGGATGAACGCCGATGTTGATTCGCTTACATCACATACTTGCATTCTTCTCCTAAAGTTCTTGTTTTAATTTTTTCAATGCTTGCGGCTAAACTCAGACACACAAAGTTATCTGGTGCGTATCACCTATTTAATTTGTACCTGTTCACTCTCTTACATAACATTTTTCTGTTTTACAGACTACCATCAGAAATCCTAGCTATGTCCCCATCACACAAGAAGATACCAGAATGTCGAATTGGTATGGATGATCCTTCTGAAGACTTCTTTCTAGAACGATTGATGAAGGTTGATACTGATGGCTGGGAGCCACTGCTTAGTGTCATGCACCAGTTCGCTGAGATGTTCAATTACTATGATTATGTAACACTCGGCGCTAAAATAGCTAAATATGTTGATACTGTGAGTATTGTTTGGGGTTGGAATAAATATTTTTGTGGAATTAATTGTGTTGTAAATTACTAGTCTTGTAATTATGAGAAAAATTGTTTGTGTTTATGAAAAGATATTATCGCATTTGTTATTCAAAAATGGTAAGGGTTTTTAATTACTTCATCCTATCTTGCTTTTTATGTCTTTACTTTCACAAAATGGAATTTGAATTTGATATGATTATGAGGAAAACCTAAATTCACTATCTCATCTGGGAAATACCCAAGATTTTATACCTAAGCGTATCTATTGAATGTAACGAAAGAAATATCAGATTTCTCGATTTGTGACCTATTATTCAAATATATTGAGAGGCTGTCATGAAATAAAGACTAGTTGTAAATAAAACAATAAAATAAAATACAATATATTTTATTAATGTGACTAGCGCGGGTCGAGCTGGGCGGGTGCAACGCTGGCAGGATGGTGGTGCGGCGCGGGCGGGCGCGGTGCGTGTGCAGTTCGCTGCCTGGCCGCCGCACACGCGCGCGCCCCGCCCGCGCTGGCGCCGCACGCCGCACGGGCACTCGCCGCGCTGCTGCACATGTAAGTTACATAAAACACAGTGTTAATACATAATTAGTACACATATTTATGTCATTTGTTACTTGTCAGAATAATCAATAAATGTTAGTGTTCCCTGCTTTCTGAAAAAAATGGTAAACATTGTAAAAAAAAAATGAATTCGATACTATGATGACTATCCGTATTGTATGCATTCGGGAAATGACAGCGTTACAGTGTCGCTCAGCTCATCTAGAGATACGAAGAAATCGTTGTTCCGGCTCACCTAGAAAAACAGAAAATAATATTCATTATAATTTGTTCTTTCACAGACAATCCAAAAAACAAGACGCTAAAGAGATCTCCTATTTATCTTTCTACGCTCAACCAAAGAACGAAATAGAAGCTTTCCTTGTTGGTGTATCACATACTTATTTGGTAAGAACTATAAAAAAAATAACAATATTGTACCAATCAGAATGCTCCCTTAATTCTCCAATATTCCACATACAAATCTACGAACATAAAGTGACTGGAAATGTTTAAAAACATTAGTTAACAGTGATCTTAAAAAACTAAGCGATTTTTATTCAGAAGATGTAAAATATGGACTTAACCCTGAGTCCGATAAAAATTATAATCTTTAAAAACTTTTCTTCGTAATTAATATCTACTTCGAATGTCTACAGGCTGAATACGAGCCAGCGGTATGGATGTACCGCTACGCACTGACCATCGACGATAAGTTCCTCCCCGCCAAGGCTTGCCTCCACGCCACCATGTGTCTCATGCTGTTCGGAGACTCCGCTAAAAACAAACCTAAACACAACTGAATTAGTAAAGATATTATCACAATAATTAACAGCCAGGCCTTTGCAATGATTAAAAATTCGAAAAAATCATTCGACTATTATCACCTGTTATTTATTTATTATTTATATCCAAATTATCATTTTTAAATTAAAAGATGAAAACTAATTCATTATTATAGCATCACAAAGAATTTGTTTATATTTTATACTTAAGTTAAAGTTGAAGGCACTGGCTGTTAGAGAACTGATTCATGGCTAAATATTTAATAATTATAAGGTTGAAAACAACGATTTTTTTCTTAATATTGTAAGCAAAAATTCCCACATTGCTCAGGTACCGATAGTACCTATTATTCCGCTTGAAAACCTGAATATTATTATAAAATAAGACATACATAATTATTGTAAGTGAAAAATTCAGTCTTGTAACGACGAAATAATTTCATAATTAAATAGTGAGCATAAGAATTCATACTGTATATTAAAAATGAATGACTTAAAGTTTTGTATCTCGAGAATTTATTTGTAGACTCCTTGGTTGTACCTTTAGCTGGTGTTGCCAGCTCAAATATTCCGCAGTGTTGCCTCATTATGTCGTATGTTTTAAAAACTGCCTTATTCCAAATAATTTACGTAATGTTGTCAATAATTTTATTTTGTTAAGTTAATTTCCGCCTATAAGAACAAACGTTGAATCATTCCTTTGTTGTCGTGCTCACAATATACACAAGTTCTGTGTAGTAGTTATATTTGCGAACCGTTTTTTTGGTTTTTATATTATCGCTAGTCATAATATCCGTTTTTTTCCAACGATCAATCGTAAAACCGCTCGATTTAGTAATTTTGGGCCCGAAGTATACTAAACAAATTTCACCTGGATTATAGATAGGTATAATTTCCGAATGATATCATTGTGTAAACGTGAATTGTCTTCCTTTCATTCGTCGCAGACGTAAAGTGTTAAGAAATAATACGTTTAGGAAACTTAAAATCCCTGCATTTGATAGAAAGTTGTAGCATATAATTTGGGCCATATATTTTCCAATAATCTCCGCATAAAATATTATGGGTTATTCCATTCCTAGCCTCTTAAAAGAAAGTATAAGTACATTTTTTTTTTGCAAAAGTTTCGTAAGTGTTAAGATTTTATTTAATGTTACCGTACAAATGTTCCTCATATTTGTAACAGTTACATTTTGATTGTACGTTTAAGACTGACCTGTTTTTTCAGTTGTAATAAACTTAAAAGTTTTCAATATCTATTCATTGTTTTAATTTATCACCCTATTATATTACGCCACCCTAATTTTAGTCCCGATAAAAATACTTATATGAAAGTTGATAAAGCATTTCGAAGTCGCAACTTAAAAAGTGCATTGTAATTGCGTTAAAATTAAAGTTACTAAGCTTTAACTACGAATAAAATAAATAATAACATCGTAAATGCAGCTGATGATTATATTTGATTATTGCACCGAAAAATAGAACCTAACTCACACATTTATCAATAACGAATCGCTTAAGTATCAGAAATATTACGAGGAAACATCTATGGACTTATCAAAGAAACAACTATACCATATTCCTTTTTACATTGACAATTCGCAAAAAAAAATTAAACTTAAAAAGTTAGTACATTATGACGTCACTTGACAAGACCGTAAAACTTAAACTTTAAAAAGTTACTGGACTATGACGTCACTTGACAGGTCCATAAACATTTTCCCGCGCTGTTGACGTTCGCCGCTGCGCTGGACGATGACTACGAAGCTCCGACAACAACTATTAGAACACGCACAAGAGTATATTCGTGTCACTAGTCCTGTGCAGTGCCCAATAGTTGTTTTGGGCTTCATATTATATCTCTTCGTTCTTGATACTCGGTGGACTGAAAAGGAATGGCTAAGGAATGTTCATATCTAGCATCAAGTCATTGCAAATAAGGTATACCACGAGTCTAGGCAAGGGCAAGATGTAAAGGATACTATTTGAATACATTTTATAAAAAAAGACGGCTTCCGTGGCGCAGTGGTAGGAGGTAGTCGCCATGCCGCTATCAGCGCGTCGAGAGGTCGTGGGTTCGATTTCGACAATGATCATGTGCGATCCACAAATAGTTGTTTCGGGTCTAGTTGTGATTTGCGCCCGCTATTTGTATGTTTCTAAAATCCCTGCGGCACAAGAGCAATTAAAATTCTTATTGCAGGAGTTCCATTTATTTCATTAATATTTATTTCTTTAAATTAATTTGCCAGACTTGCAGTATTGTCTTATTGTTCGTTAATACTTACCGTCCACCTTTAGTTAAACTTTATGATAGAAATGAACAAACCATTAGTTAGTTAGCGTTAGTCAGTGTTGCGCTAAACCAGAGCCTGCAGAACTTCGAATAAAAAATATATTTTCGATGACTAGAAAAATTGATTCCGTTTCCATGAAACATATTTATTTTTTTTTGCTAAAAATTATTGCCTGCCTGTTATAGCGCGAGCACTGAATTAAAATGCGTCGTTAATTGAATAGCGTAGTTTAAGTGACTATTGCGAACAACCCACGTTACATCACTCAATCGAAATTTAGCTGTATCAATACATTTACTATTTTTATACTGTACATTATAGAAACTAGCCGAAAATTTAGGGTGGTAGGGTACGAATGAGATATTGTTACGATCTGCATCAGGTCAAAAATATCGTACTCGATAATATACTGTTAGCATTTTAAATAAATAAGTTATAATTTATTAAAATTCAGTAATAAGTAAGTTATTAAACACAAAGCGTTAAAATAATGAGAATAGCATTTTAACTAGTAAGTATGAAACTTTCCTAAAAGCGTATCTACCGTAGACAAAGGCGGTAAAATAAAAATAATAATTAAAGCTGTGTTAATCACAAATACATTTGTTTCTAATTAGTGCTTACCTGTTACCAGTGCAAAGCAGTTATGTGACTGTAAATGAATAATGATATTCTTGTCTCGTCCAAACCTCGAACTGCAGTCATGTTGGAATGGCAGTGTCACAGGCTTAGAGATGTAAAGGTGTTGTATTGTGGTGTATGTTTCGATAATATTTTAATTAAATGATAAGAAAGCTGCAGTATATTGATACTTGTTTCAACATAAAATCCACATCTGAGGGGAAAGTGAAGAGCCTTAAATAAGTTTACCTGTTCAACGTTTGAAATGACTAATTTAAAGGTATAAATTAATACCCCGAGCTACACTTAATCGGTATGGTAGTCTACATGTATATAAAACAGCCTATGTATAAACTTGGTGTGTTGCACAAGACTGTAGATAACGCCATCGTTTTTACTCACCGTTAGGTTACACCCTAAATGAATTAAGGGCTGGCAGTCAGGTCAAAGCTTTGACATCACAGCTTGCAGTTAGCAAAAATGAATTTAAAATTAACCACTCACCGTATTGGTAGAAAACTATTTTGTGTTAGAAGTAGGAGTACATAAGATGTTTTAACTGAAAACTGGTTTTCTGTTTTAGTTAAATCGAAACAACATAAAATCATTTTGGTTTTCTTGGATCAATGAAAATGTTGTTTGATGTGTTCCTGTAGTGTATTTGAAAAAGCTGCACTATCAGCTGAAAAAAATATAATTAAAATAAAAAAGCCGAAGAGTAAATAATATTCAACATCAAAAATCAATTGCGCGATTGTAGAAATAAAAGGTTTACATGCAACCTTAATACAACATTTATTTATAATAATTGAAAAACATTGAAAGGACGAGTCTCGGAAAAATGCATGTAACTTTAGAGCCGATAGTTTTATGTAGTTACAATGAGTGTTATAGAAATAATATAAAGACTATTATGGAGGTAGGAGTTTTTATTTAGGCTGTTAGACTCTACAAAACCTTTTTTTGACACCCGTTTTTCCGAAACCGTAAGAAATGACATGTAAGTATCGTAAATATTATTCATGCAAGCCTTTAAATTACACTTCATGAGTATAATCTTACAATTTTGTTTTAAACGAAATGGAGAAGTAAGACTACTTATTCTTGTTGAAAAACATATGTTTCAAGTCAAGGAATATTCTTAGAAACTTCGCATGATCACGTCAATTTTTGTTTGAAATAGTAAACCACGATAAAAGCAGCTAAACTTCTTCATTAACATCTCGACAAATGACAAATTTTTTCAAAAAATAATCTAGTATGTGGCGATCTGTAGTAATCGTGGGATATACGTATATAGTTTTTAATTCGTAATATCTAAGTAAAATTTAACGCCAAGAGCGTTAAATTTTTCTCTATATTTTAGTACTTATTAAACGCGACTGCCATCAAATAATCCTAAATATTAGAAAATACTAATACGTATTCCCCATTAGAAAACTTTTTAATCCTAATATTTCGTTGATAAGCAGGTACATATTCCTTCCATAAATGAAGTGTCTTGTACTCTCGTAGACAATGAAACGCCCGCAATAGCCGCTGTCACACGCACAAGAGTATAGATTGAACTAATCTTGTGCAGTGGCCAGCAGCTGCTTTGGGCTTCATTTGAACAACATACTGAAGCCGCGGTGTGGATATCTTCCAACGTAGACCATAACAGTGCAGTAACCAAACGAAGCTAAAGCATGGAAATTAAAACACAAAAAAAAACAATAAAGTGTCAAAGTTTAAAAAAAAACAAGCACCGTCGATGATTAAAAAAGAGCTGCACTATTCTTATTGTTTCTTAAAAGATAATATTTCAATATTAAATATGGTAAAAACTTTAAGTTATTTAGTCCGGCAGGTTGGGACTGACGCAAAAAACTGAAGGTATCGGATGGCCGAAGGAAGCCCCGCGAGGCGAGTGAGGAAACCATACTACCGGCTTAACTTAATGCACGCTTATAACATTCGATACTAATACCATAATGTACTATCAGGTCAACTGCTAAATCGGAGTTTAAAAAATAAGTTTAAAGAGTTATATATAAAATAATTATTAACTAATAAAAGAACTTTTGATAATGTTTACGTTACCTTTTATTACAACGATTGAAAAGTTAATTGTTTGCAATTCATTTAGATTTTATTTGTCTATTTACTACTTAAGACTACAGGAAAAATACTCTAAAAAAGTTTTAGTACAAGTAGATAGAACTTAGTCGTTTTAAATATTAAAATAAATTATTTACATGAATTAAACTCTCTAAAACAATATTAACCATTGACTATTCGAAACAGAGACATGTCTTTAAAATAAAATAATTACTTCCTAATTTAAAACTTTTAACATCAAATAAAAACGAAACAAGACAACAAAACACCTAACAAATAAATACTTACTTGAGTTTAGAAGCACTAAAAAAATACAAAATTAAAAAGAAATAACTGTCACTTATACAAGTCTTTTTAGAATTAAAAAAAATATATTTTATGGAACTGTCAGAGGCTACGTGTGTTCGCGGGGTGGACCGGGGTGCAAGTGAGTACGGTGGAAGACTACAGTACGAGTTGTCGCACGGCCCTATATTATGTCCTGTCTCCACCCCTAGCCGGCTTGGCGCATGTCAAAAGAGGTCGAGAATTAAGTACTTAATGCGTAGGTGGGAAGACCTAGGTGGACTGCTAGGTAACAAAAAATCTAGCGCGGTTTAGAACACGGAGGTTTCAAATAGATTTACGTTTTAACAGATTTGTCGCGAGATATTTTTTGAACCAAATAGGTTTAAAGTAATTCGTAAAAACTAGGTACGGTAACATGTAATCCTAAGTGGATTGAGTTACTTCTTTTATCATTTTACATTTATTTTAATTGAGCCAAAAACAAAATGTTGAAAATAATCGTCATTCAATTTAAATATAAACTATCATCATGATTTCCATACTTAATAATACACAGAAATCCAGAGTTGAATGTGAGCGATAAGTTTCCATCTCGTTAACGCTTGTAAATTGAACCACAGTATAAGGTAGAGCGCCTTGTAGAGGCTTTTTACTAATCATATGGGACGTTACAGTTATTTGATATTAGGCATTTATCAAAAACTATATAAATAGGTAATATTCGGGTAGCCTTCTTGAGAAAGTTTTAAACATAAAAGTTGCTAAGTTAATTATCATGTAGAGAAATAATCTGAGTTTGGGGTCTTCATTTTCAAATTTAGGAATGCTAACTGCAGTATTACATATTACATTAAAGTATGTTTCCGAGTTGCTGATTTTAAAACAACATACGATTATGTATATCGGCTTACCGTTGGAAAAAAATATAGGTATTGTAATGTGACATTATGCTAAGTATGGATAGGTTGGAATGCTTTGGCGAGGCCGGTCAGAAGCCCTGCAAACGAGGTCGGCGCCTCCCTCATTACAGGATTATGAAGTAACCGCCACTAAGATTTAAACCAGGAGCCTATTCCCCGTCACGTCAATCGTGACGAACACCGCGTGCTGGGACAGGGAAGCCAACATTACTAATTTACTAAACGTACTTTAAACTAATAACTTTTCATTTAATTTTTCGATCCTACAGTCAAACTACATCAATAGTTTTGATATAACTGTTATAAAGGTATTTGTTTAATATCTATACCAATATTACAAAGCTGCAGAGTTTGTTTGATTGTTTGTTTGAACGCGCTAATCTCAGGAACTGCTGGTCCAATTTAAAAATGTTTTTAGTGTTAGATAGCCTATTTATCGAGGAAGGCTATAGGCTATATAACATCACGCTACAACTATTAGGAGCAGAGTACCAGTAAAAAATGTTACAAAAACGAGGAAATTAATAATATGGAATCACAGATCGAAGTCTCATAATTCTCAAGTACTTTTCTTTTATTTCATAACGTCATACTTGTTTTTCTGCGAATGTTTTAGCGGAAGTGTACGACACCCACAGTGACGTTTATTTTTATATTTATTGGAACAAGAGGCCAGAGAAGGCTGGATATTTTTTAATTTCTAACTTTCTATTGTTTAGTTGACGTATTACTGCGCATTATTTTTATATTTACGTACCACACGGGTAACGTATATCGTAGTAGGCATTTTCTTGAAAATGAGTGGGATTTTTTTGTAATCGTTTTGTAGGCCTACACTACTAAAACCTTTGTTTAAATTGAACATGCAATTTCGAAAAGGGCACATGTCTTATGTGTCATATGAGATACCTACAACCTTTTCAAATATGTCTAATATACTCGTATATTAGAATTTGATATTAATAAGAATGTGTAAATAGACATGAGTTATTGAATATTAACAATATGAAAAAGCTATTAGGCGGTTTATTTCCGGCGGCGTCTGCGGTGATGTTCAACCCTACTTCACCCTTTACTTCCTGTTTGTTGCTACTTTAACTATACCCCTTATGGTTTATAATTAAAACATGTGTTAAATTATCACTATTTAGAAGTAAGTTATATAAGTAAGTAAATATTTTATACTAGCTGACCCGCGCAACTTCGCTTGCGTCACATAAGAGAATCATAATTTTCCCCATTTTTGTAACATTTTTCACTGGTACTCTGCTCCTTACGGTTGTAGCGTGATGATATACATATAGCCTATAGCCTTCCTCGATAAATGGGCTATCTAACACTGAAAGAATTTTTCAAATCGGACCAGTAGTTCCCGAGATAAGCGCGTTCAAACAAACAAACAAACAAACAAACGTGTATAAGCGGACTGTAACTTTTATGATGGTAATACTGTAATTAAATTTACGATTCCATAGTATTCATATAGAGGTACAGTTAGAAAATCAGAAGAGATACAAGTATCTCTGATACAAAACAAAAAATACCTTAAGTAAACGTATTATTAACATTTCCACGAAACGGAAAGTGCCTCATAGAATACGAATTCTTGACATTTATACTTTTCTAGGCCGACAACAATATTACAATTTGTTTTCAGTTCTTATCAGCTGTAACTTTGGTTTCTTTTGTTACACAGTTTCAGAACCCAGTTACATGGAGTGTGGGTGGTAAGCTTCTTATTCCTATGAGAAGTGTCGCAGCTGATAACTGTACAATACAGCCTGCGCTGTTAGTGTCGCGTTGCTTCGCTAGATGGCGTTAGTTGTAACGATGTACGAATCTCTGTTACTTTTCTGAGTGAATTAAAACAGTAATTTTAGGACTTTTAATTGGGATTACTATAGTTTTGATACGTAATGTTAAGATTTTAAGGCAAATAAAATAAATTTGATCTTTATTTCTCTTCGTACATTTCTTTTTACGAGAGAGTGTAACAAGTTATAATATATGATTCCGTATTTATAGAAATTAACACTTAACCATGTTTAGCTAACTAATAGGTATATAGGTTTTTTTACAATGTAACAAAAAAGCCGAGCTCTATTAGACACCGGAGCCCGAAGCCCTGCGTTACGGAAGTTATTTCCTGTCACCCGACACCGGCCGGCCAAGCGTAATGGTATATCTGCTGGCTGAACTCATCGCGGTGACAGCACGGAGGGTAGCGTGTTCGATACTCGTCTAGTGTAAGGTTACTTTGTATTGTTCAAGCAGTCATCGGGGTAGCACGTAGTCTGTGCTTTTTTGAACGTATGTTCAAGGCATAGTACAAGTGATTAGTGTGAGTACAAAAAGCAACGTTTAAAATTTTATATTCTGTAACATCAACGATATTACCTAATTGTATTTTAAAATTAACTAATATAAATTACAATTAGACCCGGAACGACTTTTAATTCATGGAACATAGAAATAAGTACATTTTTGTTCTGCAGGTGATTTATGTATTAAGTTATTGTTTTTATCCAGTTACGATATGTTTCTAGGCTTCGGCCTTACAGATTATAGTTTTAATCAAGTTAATGTTACAATTTAATCCTACGTAGTTATCTTTTTAAAATTTGATTTAAATAGCGTTTATAAAACTTAGTACTAAACAAAATTTTTGTGTAATATTTTCCCATCCATCCAATAAAGAACTGTCTAACCATTTTAAAGCATCATTTCGTAATTTTGAACATGAAAACGTTAAATTTTTGTCTAACTCTATAAAAGGGAGTAAAAAACCTAGGTATTATGCGAGGCAGACGAAAATAAACTGTTACAAAGAGCTCGTCCCACATGTACTAACAAGCATGTCCGGTAAAGCGGATCGTGTGCTTTTTCTATTTTATTGCTAGTTCCCGCTCTCGCCTACTCGGACTAGGGATTCTAAACAATCGATATGTAGACTACGAATATAATTATTAGTGCATTTTTAAATCTATTGTGTTCGGCAGTTTTACTTGCACTTATTGGGTAGTTGACTGGGATAACGAAAACTTTTTGTACTTGTACGCGTATAAGGTTCATCAATAATGCTTATGCTATGACAATTTTTTGCGGTAATAATATTGGAATTGAAATGATTTCAGATTGAAGTATTATATCTGTGATTATATTATTTAACAATTTGATCCCAACGTAATTAGGAATATGTAACGTTTCATAAAGAGTGGCTGATTTGACGGGTAGTCAACTATTTTATTATGATTACTCTAACCTATCCCCGGAATTTCGTTGTTATAAGCCTCCCCTTGTTTTTTTCAAATCGGACCAGTAGTTTCAGAGATAAGCGCTTTCAAGCACACAAAAGAACTTCAGCTTTATTATATTAGTAAAGGTTATAATGACGTGGGGCCATAAATAGATGACATTATTGCTAATGGTGTCGGAAATACAATTGATGATAAACTAATATTTGTTCATATGGAAAATGTAATTTAGAATACAAATCGCGTAGGTGGGAAATGTTATACGTAAATAGAAAAGAAGGCCAAGTGGACTTCGAAGTTGTCTTTTAGTTGCTGTTTTGTCAGGTAAAGAATAGGTATATGTACCGACATCTTCAATATAAATAAAAATGAATCACCGAAATGTATTTTTTAATATATTTGTGACTGTCTGGACAAGGTTTGTATAGGAGCCCGCAAGTAAAGAAATAATTTTAACCCACTTATATCTCACTGATGGGTAGGAGTCTCTTCCCGGAATTAGGAAAGATACATGTATTGCGATATGTTTATTTTTTTAGACCAAAATGCTAGCAACTTTAACGCGCGCAGGATTTGGATTTTTAAAACACGTATATATTTTGTAGACTGATCTCACTTAAGTTTATTGTTGGATAATTTGTTCTGTCTGATCGACGATCGTATTATACATATACTATAAAAAAAATGATTCATATTTCACTAGCCCCGGGCATTATCTGCATAGAATGATTTCCTGTACCTACTCATTAATTTGCCGTTAGATTTTTCTTTGTTAATTTTAATTCTTAACAAACCCGTATAATGTATAGCATAAGTAAATACTACTACTCTACTCTTACGATTTTAAAATTATTTTATATAAACGATCTGTTAACAAAAAGTCTATCAAAACGGTACGAGCCAGTTAGCTATAAATATTACTCTATGTCTATACTATACTCAGTGTTGGGTCAATCAACTAATTTTTTCAATCAATTGATTAGTCATGACTAATTTAGTCATGAATTATTTAGTCATGATTGAATTAATCATGAGTAAAAATAATAATCATAATCATGATTAAATAAATTAGTCATCAATCATTTAATGATTAAATGACTGATGACTAATTTATTGTATTTTTGTATGATGATTAAACTAAAAAAAATAATTCAGGTGACATAATTTTAGTTTAATTGAACACATCTATAAAACTATAACTGATCACCACATTAAGTTGACTGAAAGAAGATAATTCCATTATTTATAAAATTTGATTTTCAAAACGCGTAGTTTTAAAAAGCAATTTAAATTATTTTAAACTAAATTAGCCCGAACTTATTTTTGCAAATGTGTACCTGTGTAAATTAAAAAAAAAATTAACTGATTCTGTTGTAAAACTAGCTTTAATTAAAAACCTGTGATTAACAAATCAACAGTCATGGAACGTAGACTTGAAAAGCTTAGTTTTATTTAACTATAATTTTTAGTCATTAAAATTTTAGTCATGATTGAATAACTAACACTAACACTAATTAATCATCAATCACGACTCATGATTGAATTTTTTTAGTCATTTTTCATTAGTCATGACTAAATAATTTAATCTTAATCATCAATCATCAATCAAACTAAATTTTGCCCAACACTGACTATACTCGTTATATGGTTGCAAAAAACTATTTTATTTTTTATTTAAACAAGCTGGCCTAGTTATAGCAATGTAACAGAATATTCAACACAAATTGAATAAGAGCTAAAATATTTTTATAAATTGATAAAACGCTGCCTATGTAAATAAAAACTCACGTTTTAGCGTTAAAAATAGAGCTTTTAAGTTTTTAATGTAATTTTTTGTGAAAATATGAAATGAAATACGCAGTTTTCATTAAAGCTGTGTTGTTGCAAATATTTTTTTTATCGTAGATGCTTAATTTTGTTTTAAATAGAGGATTTGCTCATCGGAGCTTTGATACAATGAATTATTTGATTACATTATTAGTAAATGCTACAATGAGCTAATTTCTAACTTTAACTTAAATTTCTAAAATGTAAAAAATAATAAGATAAAATAAAGACCATTTACTAAACCTTATAAAACGTTAAGAGGACGACATCGCTTTAATTGTGCCGTATTGCATTTTAAAGAAGGCTATAAGTCGATAACTATCCGAAAAGATAACGTTTTAAGTTTGTTTCTACTATGACAATAGCCCAGGTAGCATTTTCACTACTAATGGTGAAGTTTCGAATAACCCATCCAATAAATAAAATAAACGCAAACTTAGGAAAACTATTGTCAAAATTCGATCTCTTAAATTGACTATTCAAAATGAGGGCTTATATTTTTAAAACCTATGACATTCTTATAATAACTCTTTGTCCAATCCGAGAACCCTACACTGTATCTCTCTGACAATTAATTCAAATAAACAAAGACAATGAATGACATGACAAAGAAGCGATTTACTGGTTATTTATAGAACCCTTTTATACAATTAAAATTAAAAATAAATTCCTGATTTGTAATCGATTTACGAAAGTTGAGTTCCTATACAAAGAAGTCCACTACATTATTCTATGTTCATATTATTATCTATTTATTTTCTAATAAAAACGTAATACAAAAGCGTTAGTTGAAGACAATATGACACCAGTTCCGTGGTACGTGGCCGACACACGAACTGCCACCTGCTACGAACCAGCTCTATAAATAAATCGACCTTCAGATTAAAAATAGACGCCGATCCCTCCCGACCGAGGTCGGGAAATTGGGTCACTGGGACATCTATCTCCTTTCCACAGTCGCCAAGACGAACGAGTAACAAGGACGACGATAGGATCTGCAGAGCCAGTGACGTAGGCGAGCTCGTTCATTGAATTTTACAGGCAGCCGAGACATTTAACTCTGGTGCATCGTGTTTAGATATTTTGATTATGTTAATTGCTAATTAGATTTTTGATTTTATAAATTAAATTAAACGATTGTTATTTGTAGTTATGTACAGTTCTGGTTTTAGAATATTTTTTTCGAAATATTCGACTATTACAGGATTATAAAGATTTAATTTTTTTTAGATATTTTTCCCGAAACATTTGAACCAAATTGAGTGAAAAATCTCGATTTGAACCAAAAATCCAGGTATTATTTTGTTCAGAATTCAGTGGTGACGTCAAACGCGGGTGTGGCAGAAACCTATGACGTCACGAGGAAGCTCTGACGTCAAACCAAGCCTCTCTCCCCCCCTCCCGCGGCTGACACAGCCCCTCTCACCCCCGGACACAAATTGCTTGTACAGCTTTATGGGTATTGTTTCTATGTGGCCTCTGCAGCACATGCCTGCAGTCACCATAATAACAAGCGTAATAAAAACAAAAATACTCCTCACACAATCTTGAATATATTTGACTACAGAAAAAAAAATCCATGTATTCGGAATTCTTGCATAGAAGATTTAACAGGAATTTGAAGAGAAACATCAAGTTTCGCCCTACATTGTACAAGCAACATCTATCGTAACATAACCTGAATCATACAACCTAAGCATAGAATGCATAGACTGGCCCCTACTATTTGTCTGCTCGATCGAACCTACTTGAACGATATCACGCGGACTCTTTGTATTCGACTCTAAGTAGTGAAAATTTTACGTATCTTAGGCAGAAGTTTATACATAGTTTGTATACCAAATGTATCGATTATTATGAGATACAAGTAACGTCTATTTAAGAGGAAACATATTGTGACCAAGCCCATAGCTATCGTGACGAAACACAATATGCAGTATGTGACGGTGTGCACTTAATTCATAAAGTTGGCTAGTTTTACGGTTATGGTTTGTAACTTTGATGAACCACGATTATAAAAAAAGCTTTTAGGCGAAAGATATTATTAAAAAGGGAATGATTTTATAACTTGACATAGTTTTTGACTATTGTTAGCTACAAGTATAGGAATTTTTGATTTTACCATTTTCAGTTATCGATTGGTCTGGAAGTCGAAATTCCTCTCATCCTAGCATCCTAACTACAAGCGATTGTTCAGTTCTGGCGTGAACTTTTCTCACATGACCTGAACTTATCTTTATGATATTTACAAGAACTTATGAACAGAAACTATAACACGGACTGTGCTGCCCGGTCTGCTTTATGCATACTTTTATAGTTCCCTTTTTATATGTCTGTCACAGAATATAACAATGATAAAAGCTCCCAATAGGTTTCTAAATTTAGAGCAACTTTGACCATGTTTTTACTTAACATAATAATATGACTTTGAAACAAAATTGTAGAAAGAAATTATGTCTTTCAAGATTTAATTAAAATTTGATATTGACATAATATTTCGCTATTTAGGAACAAAGACTTTATCTTTACTTGATATGTTATTTACGATTAAGTAACTGGAGTTGGTGTTCGATCGATGACGTATGCATCACATTCCAACATACTATACAAAGTAAACCAGGTAACATGTATCGACAATTCGAGATATATCGAAACATAATATAACATTCTATGTAAAAAGCTTTGGTCTTTTATTTCCGATAATAAGTACATGCAATGTAGCATTTCGTTTTCTTAATTGTTGAGCTTTTAAACTCTTTTTTTTTTACTAAAATACACGTTCAAAATTGCCTTAATACTTTTTTTGTATTTCTTACTTTTAACTGGTTTTAAACGACCAATTGTGTTAGAAAATCTGTAACTGTAGCTCTAGATTTACTCATTATTGTATTGGTGTTCAAAGACTACACCCTGTAGTTACTTGGAATACAATGTACTAGACAGAAATGTATTTTCAGTTACGAGAACGATCTGGAATTCCTGTAGAACTGTAGTTTATGGACACACCTACATTTATTTTACTATAAAAATTTATTTATAAATTGCATTTCCGTATACTGTAGTAAATTCTAGGAGGTGTGTTGCTTTGTGATGCTCTGTCTGTAAAGATTATTCTATTGATTGCATTATATTCATTGATTAGAATTTCCAAAGGTCATAATATTATTATGTAGGTCAGGTAACAAAGGAATGATTTTTCTACCTTGATTGGATGTTAAATGCATTAATATTGTTACTGTTCGTTCAAACCGTGTGCTGTTGATTGTGAGCTATTCATATAATAAAGGATTAGTAATTTATGGTTAACAGATTTTGGTATATGTGGTATAGAGTAGCATAAAACAGGTATGACTGAGATAAACGAGAGGAAACATAATATACCCTGCAGTAGGTAAAGGAAAGCAGTCTATGGTGATGATTATAAATTTAGTTTGTGATTTAGTTGGTTTTCATGTTTCTGGAGATAAGGATGGTTTAAAAATTGCCTAATGAAAGGCAACTCCTTCGTATGCTCTGATCTCACCGTGAACCGTTAATAAAGCGCGCTCCAATGGCTTGTTAACCAACGACAGGTATTTGAATACATCTTTGTGACCAAGAAAGTAAACCTTAACAGTAATTTATATTAGAATTATCAGTATTTCAGCTTTTTAACTGTAAGAAAACATACATTTAAAAGTTCACCTACATTTTCAATTCACGAAAAACCTTCGTAGTGGTTCGAAACTGGTAAGTTATAGCATATTTTAGGTATGTTTTTGTACTGGGGAAGTTCCAAAGCGTGGGCGAGTCTACAGAGCTACGAGCCAGACAGCGCGTAGGCGGCGTAGCACCGAATCGTAGACGCTCGTAGACCTACACGTGCTCGCAATAATAAACCTTCTCGATTACTTAATACTTCCTTCTTTACTTAACTTCCGGTTTTCTATAGTTTAAAATACTTACCAAAAACGAAGCCTTTACCCCAGCGATCCTTTTTACGAAAATCATGCCAATTCAGTATTTAAAAACAGGTTATATTTTTTCATATTTACATTAAACTGTAAAACTTGAACTAACTTTTTTAACAAATTTTTTTGAGTTCCGTAAAGCGTTCGCGGTATACAGCGGACCCGCCGCTACCGCCCCCGCGGCGTTCGTTCGTCGACTGCTGCTTCATCCCGCTCGACGAAATTCCCTTCAGGAGTTAGGCTTGAATGGATCTGCGCTGTGATTGGTCGGAACGCTGTGACGTCATTACGAAAATCAGAATCATGTGGCCTCGCGGACGTGTGGCTCTGCTGTGGGTGTGTGGGTGAGCGGAGCCCCATGAATGGGCGCCCGCTGCCGCGCCCGCGGCGCGCCTCTCCACCACCTGACGTCACCAAATGTCAGCCTCTATTATGCAACCTCGCATCTGAAATAGAAGCAAATGTTATTAATAACTTTCAAAGCCCTGATATACTTAAGCTTAAGGCTAAACTTAACGATACGCGAGATTAAGCCTTTTACATAGTACTGATATTTAAAGTTACGGAATTATGTATCATGGACTAAACTACGATACCGAAATAAATATTGTTACTTGCATCTGGTAATGCAAGAGTATGATAATTTTTTTTTGGAATTTCCTTTTTTATTATAAAATTTACTTAATTATTTTTGTGTTAATTATTTACTTAGTGGTGTAAGTATTTTAATTAGGTTTTTTAAGCTTATCTTAAATCATATGGGTCGTCATTATTAAGTGATCAGCATTTGCAACAAATAACAGAGGTTATAATTATTTTATAAAAAATTAAATTATTCGAGGCCAACATTTTACAAGGTACTTAAAAGTGCACATTTACTTATCTTAAATCTAAAATCTGGGAAAAATTAAAATGTTCCAATAAAGTGCATTAAATTGACCTTCGAACTTTGCCTATACAGGTTGTTCCTAAAATAGGTTGGATGCGACAGGGTGCGTCCGTGCGGTCGTTGACCGGTGGTGCGCGCTGGTCCCCCGCGCCGCCCGCGCGCCGCCCCGCGCTGACCCGGTCACGGTGCAACAAGTGGAAGTGTATCGACTCTACCCGTTTGACATTTAGGAACCTCCAGTGCGGATGGTAACCAGAACTACTGTACGAACACCCTGGAAATAGAATGACGTATGAATAGGAAACAATCGTTAAGATAAACCACTGATAATCATTTGTGTTTGAGAGTAAACCCACGGGCAATAATATTTATTTGTTAACTGTCTTTGGCTAGACGTCTTCTCTCAAAGTAAGGAACCTCAAAATAAGGATGACGATCAAGAACTGGTCTTAAACTCTCCAATAGTTATGTTACGATTCCATAGAAACATTTTTTTTTGTAAATAAATATTTTACTTGTTTGACAAAAAATAAACATCATCATTCATCATGTCACTCTGTCAGCTTTAATTTTAAAGGTGGCCAAAATCTGCACGCGCTATGATTGCAGTCCATCGCGCATCGTGGGCTAACAGGAAACGTTCATTGATTCGCGATGCCTGTGCAGGTAATAAGTAGAAACAGTGTAGGTGCACGGCTAAAATGCTAAGTAAAAGGTGATGATGCAATATGAGGAGACATATACTGTGCTAATTTGGGCAAAATGTAATGCTAAAAAATAAATTGCATATAATTTGAAAACGTCTTCTTGAATTCGAAATTACATGTTGGTACTGCGATGTTTGATTTCAGTTGCTTGACGTTGCTGACTAAGATAGAGTTAGTTCAAGTGTTAAAAAAAAATATACCCATTACTGAGCCTACTGCTGGACAAGGAATTGAGGGAGAGATTAGGGTAAAAAAGGAATATATTAAAATTTCTCTAGTATGTGAAGTTAATAGTTTCTTATCCAGTTCTCTTACAATTAGTCCTTTGTTCTTTGATTCCGACGTTCACATAATTTAAAGTTGATATTATTTTGAAACTATCATAAAAACCGTTGCAAAGCCTATTTGCATGAACTTGAATGAAACTGAAAGCTATGTAAACATTTTTCACCAGCATGAATTTTCTTGAACCCATAGAGAGCGATAGATAGGAATCTTTGTTAGTTTATTACAAAACACAATTCATATTACTATTAATAAGAATCTACTTTAATAAGTATTCTTATATTAGTGCAAGGTAATTAAATTCCGATAATGCAGGTCTCTGTGAATAAAGCAAATTGATTGAATTAGTAAAGGCATTTGTCCTTTGATACAAATGAAACGGTAGAATATTATTAGCTGATAACAGGAACTGCACAAAGGGAGTGCTTTGATATGGTATCCGCAAAGCTGACTGTGCTTCGTAGAAAACGTCTCACTGACGTATTTGTACTCGAAAATATTTATTTTACATATAAAGATATTCAGCGAATTTATTGATAAAATTTAAGGATTTTTAAATCAAATAATTTATTAGGTCAAATTTCGACACTTATAGTCTTTACAATTACTGAATTTACCACTTGTGGTTGAGCCTTATGAGAAGAGCTAGCAAGAAATCCACGGCCATTATTTTTAAAGAACCCAATTTCAATGAAAAATATGAAAATGAATACCTGGAATATTTATTAAAATAAATGTATATTGAACCGAATATGTATGACGTCAGTGCTTTACAGTATTGATAGCGTTCAGGTTGACCTGATTGTTACATCCGCTCCTAGTTACTATATTATTGCAATATCAATTGTCATAGAGATTTATAGTTTGAAGTAATAAACGAACATTCGATGTGTTTTAGGCACTTACTTCACGACAAACAACAATTGAAAAAAGAATTGAAAGGTCTGAGAATGCACTTATCTATATTTCATTGTTAGTTAAGTAGGTACATTTACATATCACATAATGAGCAATGTTCCTTATTTGAAAAAACTTTTTTGAAGAAGAACCTCAACAAAGATATTTTTAATGACGAATTGAACATGTGCCCCAGCGGTCAACAACAACCAACACACTGCAACCAATTTACTTTTTTATTGGTTACAGCTACTCAAAAAAAAACAAGATTGTAATAAAAAGGTTACCCACTATCGCCTCATCATTTTTCGTCATACATGCGACAGTTGTGCCTCTAAACCTATCTTTAAATGTTCATAATATTGTCACAAAACAGCATATTACTTCATAAAAGGTGTACCGAAATCGAATAGTCGATAAAACACACGGGGTGTTTTATGACAGTCCAGGGCAAGTCCATTGAGCGCCAAGGCAAGCGCTTGCGTCACGGGCCGCAAGGACATGGCCTTCCTCGCTTACAACCATGGGCTCAACTATTTGTACGACCTGAATTTTGCCTATAATGGTGTTAGCTGTTTGCGTTTTAGCCTAAATTTGTTCTAGATAGGTGTAGCCGATGATGTACCTGTGTTATTTTTAAATTGAAGGTTCTTTGTGCTTTTACGTAGCTGGTGCTAAAGCGTATTTCGATGATGTTTTGACGAAAATATAAAGAAAATGTAGCCTAGGGCGTTATCCATAAATCGTTACAATTTTATCCAAAGATGCACTCAAATTGAAAATTGTAAAGTTCTTTAAAACAATAGCTTATAAATATTCAGCTAGCAAAAAACAGCTTGTCTAGTTTGTTAACAGACACAATGGAAAGCCTTGCAAGAGGAGAGGAGAATATACAACGAAAATGATTTTCCGTAAAGTTTTCGCTTAAACTCGACTGTAGTACATTAGTTCATGTGTGAACATCTCCCTAGACTTCAGAATATGTGATAGGTTTTATTTTTCAGTGATTTCTATTTATAGCTTGATATAGATCATTCATGCGTCAGTTGAACGCAGGTTCGATTAATAAGTCCCGGCAAGAATGAACGAGTGCGCGTCACCCTGCGTGCTTCGATTCATGAATAGAGGCTTGCAACCCGGGATGACCCAGTTTTTGACTCTATACCTCCACACTGTACAAGCGAAACGGCGTAACGACCATAGCTGTTGCTAGGTAATATCACCCGTATGTACCAACATATTGCAATGATTATTCCTTGTGTAGTAAATTGCAATATATACTTGTTGTGTTCGAAGATATAGTATGACGTCAGTCGGTGCGGAGGGGGACTGCAGCGGAGGAATTAGGTCAGTTTCATTCTGAAACAGGTTCGGCGAAACAGGGGTGAGGCAGGACCGAGGGGCGCGGCTCCAGCTCAATCGCGAATTAAGCTCCCACTAATTATTGTGAGAGTCCAACATGTAAATGTTAATGTTTTAAAATATATCAATCGGTATGAAATTGAACATATAACTGGAGGTAATTTGACATTATCCAAATTAAAGGTACTAGCAAGATCACCTGTAAAGAATGGGGATAATTGTGAATATTTGTATCTGTCTTCATTGTTCCAGGTACTTCATAATAAGTCCCATGTAATGTGGGAAGAGTCCTCTGCTAATCATAGAATACGGAACAAAGGTATCCATGTAAGACACAGTCAATTGGGCGCACTGACGCGGTGCTGCAACCTTTGGCGCGGGCTCTCCAAAGATGGGTAGCGCTTGGTAGAATTTGGGGTGATCGTGACTGTGTTTCAGAGGGATAGTTTCAGATGTTAAATGTTGATCTCGGTTGTTACCAATTTGGATTAGTTGTTAAGTAGTAAAGGTTTTGTAACAGCTTGAAAATATTGACAAAAAAATCCTAAAAAATACATTGCTTAAATCTGTAATATTGATATTAATCAATGAACATTCTACCAGATTATAATAAAAAAGACATCAAGTGCATTACTGAGAAAGTATTTTCAAAAATGTCATTTTCTATGTTTGTTTTAGCAAATATTTTATAGTAATCAGTGGGTAATGAGTGGATATGCAAGTTAATCCATGCTAATAGAATTTACGTCATGGTCGGGCAGTCAGGAAAGCTTCATTAATAGGATTTCCGCCGCCATAACGATGTAAAAAAATAGGAAAGCAATGGATTTAGTTAATTAGTAATCCAACGAAATGTTTTACATGATAGTTTGTGATATAAGCAAAAATCTTGAAAACGTTTTTATTCTGGTTAAAGTACTAAAAATCGCTACTTTGCTTAACATTCGTAAAATGTACTTACTATCTGTTAAAGTTTATTCTTTACCTACATCTTTGAACCACCATTGTCGGTTTCGGTCAAAACTCCATCGGTTAAAATTACCATAACATACTTTATCATTCATTAACATTTTTTAAGAAATTATTCTCGGCCTATTTCTGAAGAAAGAGAAGTGAGTGAAAGTTACAGAGAAATAGGTGAGTAATCAAGAATCAACAAAAAGGTTCAAATCTTTTTGTTGATTCTTGATTAAGCAAGCAAAGTCGCAGCCATGAACTAGTACGCGAAATTTATTATGCAATACAGCGCAATGAAACCCGACGTCAGTAGATTACTACGTTACGTACGGTTTAATAAGTAATATCGAAATATCGGACGATATACCGAACCTAGCTAAAACCGATAATTCTGTAAAACGGCAAAGCGCCCGACGAATTTCTCGTCGGATATCTATTTATAGAAATAGATTTCAAGACGAGTTTACCGTTATTCCGTTTTGCGTTCCGATTGCAAATATTGTGATATTTCAGACATTTATGTTGGTTTAAATTGCATTCGGCGTTAGTTTTTAAATCGAGTTTAATCATTCGATTTGAAGAAGAAAAACAGTAGATTGGTAAATAAAACTACATAAATGAGAATTTACATTCACCTGAACCAGATATTTGTTGTAAATGTTTGGAACTCCAAAAATGCTTAATATACACTAAACTATAACTTTTCGTTACACGTCGTTCATTAAAATTTTAATGTAAATTAAAATAAAATATTAAATATGAATAATGAATTATGATTGTTCAATCACTATCACTATTTCAAAATTAAACTTCGAATGCAATATGCAAAATTTGTTTTTTTCTGCCAAAACTTTTTTTCGTCGCATGCCATTTATGTGTTCTATCATCGACTGCTACAATATTTTTTTTATTTAATTTATATTTTGTGTCACCTAAAATAGCTGATGATATTAGAGTCCGCAGTCAGCCTGTGTTAACTTGGAAGATATGCAGTCTGTGTAACTTCCAGGTACTATTGACAGCCGTTTTCAATGGTTATTGCCGAAATCGTAATCGATTTTAAAGATATTTTGATCTGCATTATTAAATAAAAAAAAGAAGCCATTTATTTTTATAAAATCTTCATTAAGTCCTGTGTGACGTTGAGTGCAATATCCCAAAATAGGTGACCCGAATAGAGAGTGGCGTTTCTCTGTTCACGCATAGGATTGTGACGTCATACACCCTCCCACCAGCCTCCGGCAGCCTTGCGCTGCACCACGGCAAGCCTTGATAATCCTGAAATAGTTTCAGAAATTGTTGATAATCTTAAAATAAAATTAAATGATACATTTCCAGAAGATAGATAAGTATCGAACTTTAATATTTGTATTTTTTTTGCAGTCCGAAAATTTTAAGTACATCCTCTTTAATAAGTGTTAGTGTTAGCAGAGAGCTGTCCACTCGAGCTCAAAATGATCACAAAGATGCCATATAAGTATTTTTTTATTTTATTCTTTTTTTGTGGTAAATGGCTGCCTTTATTATTTTTTTAATTATAGTTTTTAATTATTTTAATGCATGAAAATAGTTTTGAACTACTGAGTTTTTCAAATTAACAAAGATCAAACGAATAATACTATTAATGCGTCAAAAGCTTGAGATTGCATCTTTAACTATTAAAAATGTTTCTGATGCGCGTTGACTTCTCCGTAAAAGTTTTAGCTGCCACGGAAAGTGTAAATTAAAGTAATCGTAAAATAGAGTTTAATGTTTTCCAAACTTTTTGTAGGTTGATAACAATTATTTAAATAAAATTAATCATCGTTTGTTTTCAATGATATTCTGAGTCATTTCGCAACACATTTTTACAGAGTACCTAGCAATGAAAAGTAAGCTTTCATTAAAATACCTGCGAAAATAAAGCTTGCATTAAATTATAGCTGGATTTCGTGAAACCTTTTTACGTTACCACCTCTTTCCATTAGTAGCGCCATCTGTTAGACATTTTCCGAAAGCCGTGGTTGTGAAAAATGCTCAGTGTGTTTTCATTGTGTCGATTTCTGAATGTTACAATAGATGGCGCAAATGTTCAACTTTTCTTTTACCAAAAGTACACGCAGTTGTACGTAATTTTCAGAGATGGCGTTATTAACATATTTTTCTTTATGAGTGTGACTTCATTTTCATAAAAAAGTATTTAACCTGATATAATATTATTTTTCATTCATCATAAAAGTTAATTATTCCATAGAGTTTATTTATTTTGTTTTCTACCAACATACTATATACTACTACATAGGTACTACATATTTATTTTCCCTTATTACAATTTCCAATTATAAAACTTACAACTTAATAAATTACCAATATACGTTTTCACTGATAGACGTAACTTTCATTTGACACTTCATTTGGCATGAAGTGATTTTAGATTATGAGACAATGATCTTCAGCTAGATATACGGCCAGTGGCCAATCATTACGACGGAGGATTTTTAATCAAAGTTATTTGCCAATCCAATCTGAATATTTTGCGACTTAATTATAATATAAAATGTCAGGCGAGAGTTGTGCGCTTTAAGTATTTTGTTGTGAGCTCGAAGGTTTATACATCTCGTCAAGAAAATAGGGTGAACTCGCACCTAATGCCGGGATCATGAAATATTCTGCGTGAGGCAGCTATTCCGCGTTTATTTGTGTCATGGAATTAATATATAATTACTCGAAGCTGACGAGCTTCCCGAATTATTAAGGGAAACGTGACTTTCGGTAAAATTAATTAATTTTATTAATGCTGTGAACTAAGCTTATTCTGATTTGTACAGCGCAGCTGAGCGTAGCGCAATGAAATTGAATTTATAAATAAAAATAAACGAAAATTGCAACTCCTTAGTGAATGAATGAAATTCTACAAATCTTTTCGTTCAGGCTTTTCTTAGAAAGCAGCTTAGGTTGCGGTGGCAAGTTTTAGATAACAATGTTAGTGCCCGATTTCACGTGCCTTATCCGTCACGTCGGATTTACAACGACGTCAGGTGCAGTGTGACACGACGGGAATCAATGCACACCAACGAAATCTACAGACACAATGTATCTTATGTACATTTTGTAGAACTTTCGCACTCAGTCATGGTGTCGAGATTTTGTCCTTAATATAATATGCATCTTGTGTGTATAAAGTCTTGGTTTACAAGAATATGGTGGATCTCAAAGCGGACATTTCAAGCTGTGTTGTGAGTTGCGCCGCGAGCATTTTACTCGGAGAGCTCACTTCTCTCGTGAAACATTCAAAATGAATTTTTTGTTATGTTGAACTTTCTAACGTGAGCGAAATTGAATGAAGTGATGCAAGATTTATGCGTTTTGTTTCTGGGCTGCAAATATTAGGTACGGATTCATATAGGTTTTTTACAAATAGCCTTTATATTGCCGTCTGATACAAATAATTGGACAAGCTATCGTTCTCATTGATAGAAGATTAAAAAAAATCTCTAGTGTTTCTGAAACTATTAATGATTTAAACTTTCAAATCCGAGGTACATAATAATTGACATTTACATAGGAAACTTTGAATTAGAAACAAATACCTAACAGATAAAGGTTAGGTAGAATGTTTAGGCTTAGTTTCAAAAAAGTCTATCTCTTATTCTACTCTGCCACAGAGTATAAATTTGTCTATGATACTATTTTTGCTTTGATCAAGTTTTTAAGTTATTATTTCGCCTAAAACTTGAATCATCTTGAAAGACACATGTTTAGGTACGTTTGTGTTTAATTTCACAAACGTCTTCAAGGTTGATTAGGTAAAAGCAAGATGGCGGCTCTGATAGTCGGTTCATATCTCGTCGTATAATACCTCCATCAATCTTACAAAGCCATGTTTAACATTATCCCTTTTCGTTTCCATTCCATTCGTCAGTGTTCTCTTACAAGCATCAATTACACAAACGATTTTGTTTTAGATATATTTCTTATTTCTACGCGTATACATTCGGATTGTACACTAATGTACACAGATTATTTTGCAGAAAATGTTGTCTAGCAAAAGTTCATCAAGTTAACTTTTTTTAGGGAAGTGGTATTTGAGCCTAAAAATCTAGTTCCTTGAAAAATCATGTAAATAATATAAGCCTTCTTTGCAGCCGAGCTTAAAGGAATTTACTGAAAGTAGGAAAAACCGTTTGGGGTCTGTGTCTTAAGAGCAGTTGCAATCATATTGCTCGTGGGTAAAAAAAAACATTCATTATTAATATGATGCAAGTGCCGCAAAATTACAAGGTTATATTTAAGATAGCGCTCATTAAAGAGCTAATGACATGATAATGTATAGTCAGTATTAGACAGGTACAAAGGTTATCGCTTTAGGCTTTAGCGTCTATTATTTAGTCCAACGTTTAGGATTGAGGATTAGCATGTGGGATAGATTATTACCTCATAAACAGCATTATCGAAACGATTAAAGCATCTATTATGAGGCTTTTATATCTTGTCGCAGAACACGAATAGTACACTTATTACGATGTAGATTACACTAGTGACCATATTACTAACTCTATATGAATAAAAAGGAATCACCTAAAATGTATATACGCACACAATAATTGAACAACTAATTTAAATTGCATTTTTTAAATATGTTTATAACTGTTGGGACAAGGTTTGTATGGAATTGATGGGATCAAAACGTACTATTCACAGACGATGTCGCGCCAACCGATAGTTAGACATAAATTAGAAGTTGGGTGAGCCAATGGCAGAGGTCCACATATTGCAATTACCCATTTTTAACACAAGTACTTTCCAGATGTATTTGATAATTTTTATCAAACCTTAATTTTACTTGCCTTAGCTATATGTCATTAAATCTGGCTTTACGATAATACAACAGTTTTCAGTAGCTCTTAATATTTTTTCATAGTATTTCAGACGAATGAGCCTATAAAAACCAATAACAATGTTGGTAAAACATTATATAAGTTTTCGTATATAATATAAGAACTCTATGATGAAATAAGTGCCTATATCATAAAATACTAAACCGCGACGTTGTTAGAAAAACAAAGTAATATAGGAGCTATAAAATATTTTGATTGAACCTTATTATATTATGAGTACATACATAAAGTAAAGTAAAACTAAGTTGTAGCATTCCTTACCTAGCCGAATTTTACTATCTACTTACTATCGATATATTATATAGAGTTTGATATTTTGAAATGCAATTTCAAATTAGTTAGCGCTGATCGAGCTTCATATAAAAATAATTTTAGCCAACTGATAAAAAAAAGAAATCGCCACAAATTTTATCAAAGTCTCAGTACTTTCCCAATTAATATTGAATACGTCAGACTTTCGAATACGTCAGACATTCGACAACAATAACGTTACATTGTATTGTGTACGATTGTACAGTGATCTGAAATTTTCATTTATCCCGGTGACTTGTCGTTGTTTATCCAATCATTGTCGTTGTAACAGTCTGATCGTGGCATATCTATTTCATTGAAGATCTGCCCACGGGAAATGTGCGTATTTGTCTTTTATTAACTTTTACAGAACCTTTGTGTCGAATACGGTTCGTTGTCCTGTATTTTTGTTCAATAGTGAATTGAAAGTTATTTTTGGCAAAAAGGTCGTATTGCAAAAATACAGTAACATACAGTAGAAATAAATGTTTGGTTAATATTTAAAACAAAAATATCGAACTAAATTGTATCTGTTTTTTACCCGATTTGGAAGTTTCCTATTTCATACTCCATGAAAACAATGATAAAAAAATATTGATGAATACTCGCAAACTTTTAGCCACGAAAATCGGCAAATATGCAAGCAAAACATGAATTTCCGGGCTGCATGGAATAGTTTCGTTAAACTTCGTCATGCAGATGACCATAGAAGAGAAATTTTAGTCAGAAACTTTCCACTAAACCACAGATTTTGGTCAAAATTTCATGGAATATTCAAAAAGAGTATTTTGTAAGTGTGGTGGCAATTTTCGCCGGTGTGTGACAGGTGAGGCGTCGTATCGCGTCGCTGCCGGCGTCACACGTTGAATGAATATATTAGACGTATATTTAAATGTACTCTCGAAATGCTTCAAGTTTCATATAAATTTTATTCCACCGGTGGAGGAACACGTTTCCTGTGCCAGATTGTTGTCATGCTGCGAAGTTTGGAATTTAGAGCGCAAATGAGAGAATGAGATAAAAATTAGTTAAATGGAGAGACATTTTTGAGTTAATCGACAACACTTGAGCGGAAAATAATTTACAGTGAAGGCAAAATTAGTTTTAACATGAATACTAAACCAATATTTATCAACGAAATCGAATTTTGTGGTCTCCTGTAATAGAAGAAGTACGAAACTTGTAGCTTTTATTTTACTTTAAATCAATGAAACGCGTATTTCTTGTCCGAGACTTACTATTAAATCAAAAAATTAACGAAACGCAGAAAAAATAATACCAGTTACTTAATGTCTAGAAAAGAAAATTATTTACGGATTGGGGAAATGCCGGTATTTTATGCAATTTGAATTAAATAATTTTAATCAAATATGATTTACTACAAATAAATCGAAACCTTTTATATAACCATTGTACAAACCAAAATTCAGCAACAAGCAGTCCTCTAGCTTAACTTTAGTTTTTAGCCGCGTTAGTTCCGAAACACAAGAGCTGGTATGAAAACTCCTCCGAGCTATTTCTGTACCGCGGCTATTTTCACACACAGTGCGAATGAACCAACACAAGAAGAGATTTTGTTTTGGATTTATATTACGACCAGACTTAGATTTATTATATGTGTTTGTAGGTTAGCCCTTGCTTCGAAATTTGCTTTTATTATATTGAAACTAACCCCATGATACATTAATGTATTGATACATTAGTGTATCTAAAAAAATATACAAAAATATTTTCTTCACTGCTGGGCAAGGGATCCCGGAATAAGGGAGGGGTTAGGCCTTGAGTCTAGTACGCTGGCCAAGTCCTGGTTGAGGATTTATCAATAATATATAGAAACAGGAAAAAACTAAAAACTTTGGACGTGTAGAGGTAAATTGCTGTTTAGTCTAGCTAGTGAAAATATTTCAAATTATTGGTGTTATCCAGACAATAAAATTCGACAATTCGAAGTTCAATAAAGAATGTTTTCTTCTATTTTATGGTTGAGACATGTTAAGTCTTTAAAGTTTGTAAAAGAGTTTATCGGTAATAAAAGTTTCATTCACTCCCCGATAGTTGGGATAGATTTTTCGGGTATTGTAACAATTTATAGTTTCTATGTATAATAATAGAAACAGCGTCACTTGACATGTTTGTAGCGATGTTATATTGTGAAACATTCCAGTTTCTACAAAAAACAGTAACGGCAAAAAATCGTAGAGATTTGATAACAATTTAAGAGTATATTTTGTTGGTTTTATTAATATTATATTGTGTTCTAGTTCTGTAACATAAAATAATATAGATGTGACATCGAAACGAAAAATAACAATTTAAAATATATTGTTATAAACTTAGGTCTAACTAATTTTACTTTATTTCTAGACGATAACGCTTATAGTACCTACCCAGACATTCTTCTTTTAATGTTGAAATTGAATATACATATACTTACACATAAAATGATTTAGGTAGGATCCATACTAGGTAAGATCCTTACAAACTTCCCTTGCTTCATTCACATCCATACATCTTGTCACAGAACCGGTTACGTTACATCGAATATCTACATAAGAATATTACTATACGATCCAATATAACATAAAATAATAGTTTTATACCTATTTGTCTACATTGTAAAGTTAATGACAACAACGATTAATTCAGTCTGTCTTCAGGAATGTAGGAAATAACCATTCCTTCGAAACTTACAAAGTAACAGAGCTCCTTAGAGAAATGCTTCTTCACTTTAGTAGGAAAGAACAAAGTCTTTTTTGTTGCTTAAATAAATAATCAAAGTGTTTCTTGTTCGTACCTCGTGTAGCTGCACTAAGTGGTTTTGATCATTAGGACTAGTACACCTGATTATTTGGAGATGAGAAAAAATACTTGATCCTTTTATCTGTGATGGTTCATTAACCTTTAAGTGTCGAAGAAAGCTTATTTATAAATCTTTTGATGAAAATCACATGAGTAATCAAATAATGTTTTACCTTTTTGGTATATCATTTCATAAGTAGTTAATTAATGTCAAAGCTAAGGGACAAAATGTGTTAGAGTCAATAAAAATAGTTGTATATAAAAACAAGCCTGATTTGTTGCAAAATCTCATTAACAAAATTAAATAGCTGTTATAAAAAAGTACGTTTTTGCTTAACAGTCTAAAAAGATGTATTAATTTGTTATGTAATATATATTTTAGCTGCATGTGAAATATTTGGAGTCTATGCAATAATGCGGTTATCTGAAATACCTTGAACATTATCGTAGTCTCATGAGCGATGCTGCGATCAGAAATAGATGTGCAGTTAATCAGGGTCGACCGAAATAGTATACATACTGTTACACTGACTGCAGCGTAAGAGAACTGAGCGAAGAAAATATTAAGAAATTTCTTTATATTTTAATTGAAAATATTTAAATTTTTGCATAATAAACCTTTCATGAACACAGAGGAAACGCAAAAGCGGCTCTATTATCGATTCTTTATCAAAAACTGTTAAAAGGAAAATTGATAAGTACCTTCAGCAAAGTTTTTGCACAGGAACAAGGTTTTGCCAAGAAAATACAAACTATATTTTCGAATATTTTAATATAGTTAGAGCCTTATATAGCTGACTTAACAACTTTCAAAACTATCTGTAGCACCATCAAGATTTCTACTGTAAAACCCTTTTCGAAAAATCCTCACCTAGTTTGCACTTGCCTCGTTTCTACCAAATCCAGTCTGCGAAATAAAAATTGAAATCCGCGAGCTAATTGCAAAGCGCTAATGAAAATTGCGGGCAACGGAAGATTTTCCTAATAAGCCAAAGGTAAAGAAAAACAGAGCTGAAAGAAAGTACAATGACTTACAGAAGAAAAAACATTTCTTTTTTCATTTTCCAGTGTAAAAATGTGTTAAGGTTGTGCAAAAGGTTTCACTTAATATTTATGCACTGTTGCATTCGCTACATTAAGGTCACGCTATTTCTGAACCAACTTTTGTATACAGCTCGGCTTACTTGTTCAGAAAATGTGTGAAGTTGTGGCGATTATGAAACTTTATACAAAAACTATTATATTTAATACTTACGGAATCGTTTTAAACGTTTAACTGTTTTATAACTACCTGTGTATTTATGACCAGATATTTTTTAATACCAATTCAATAGTTTCTCTTCGATTTCAGTCAATGAATTGTAAGTATTTTTGTACCTATTTTCCCAATTTACGAGTAATTTTCGTACATTAATAAGACAGTGATGCATTCATCCCCAATTTAATCTTTAACAGGGAAGTAAGTAAGAGATAAGGGGAATTAATTCAGTAGCAGAGATGAAAGGGTTCCGTGGAGCGAACACCGCGATGATTGACTGCGGACAGCGGTGATTAACCACTCAAGGAGCCTTTCGTACCTCCATTATTATACAATTATTAAAGGAAAACTAAACATTTATAAGCTAAAGTTAAATTAAATAAATTTTACCCATTAATGTCCCGCTGGGCATGGGTCTCCTCCCGTAATGAGGGAGGGGTTAGGCCTTGAGTCCACCACGTTGGCCAATTGTGGGTTGGGGACTTTGCATACCTTTAAGAACTGTTGTAAAACTCTCAGGCATGCAAGGTTGCATCACGATCTTTTCCTTCAGTGTTGGAAAAAATGATAATTATTTCTAATACACACATAACTTCAAAAAGTCATTGGTGCGTTGCCTTCGGTTCGAACTTGCAACCCCTTACGTGGGAGGTACCAACTTATACCACTAAGCTAAGCCAAAGTATGTAAAGAGAAAATGCTAGTATCAGTTAGATCGAGCGAACCTTTTAACTCCCGGAAACGTGTACTTCATTTCCCCAAGGAACGATAGGCAGAACCGAATTCCACTCAGACTAAGCGAAGAATGCTTATACAAAGAAATAGAAATACATTTTTTATATTTGTTATATGTTTTACTAGTTCCTGTTCGCGAAGACGGCGATAAAATTGACTATATATACAGGCTATATTCTATTTAAAATCCGTTATACTACATTTGCTTCGTAACTTTACAAACTGTAACATTTTATTACTGGATACAGTATGCCGCTCTGCCAAAATTGGTTCTGCTGCCGTATCTATACTAATATTATAAAGCTGAAGAGTTTGTTTGTTTGAACGCGCTTATCTCAAGAACTACTGGTCCGATTTGAAAAAAAAATTCAGTGTAATGTAGTCCATTTATCGAGGAAGGTTATTAGGCTACTATATAGGCTGTATATCGTCACGCTACGACCAATAGGAGCAGAGTACTAGTAAAAAATGTTACAAAAGTGGGGAAAATTTGGACCCGTTCTCTCTTATGTGACGAAAGCGAAGTTGCGCGAGTCAGCTAGTAAAAAATATAGTCCAAATAGTTCTTTATTTTTCTATCATCCTGGTCATATAGAGCTAGTGCGCTTTCAAATATTTTTTTATCAAATTATTGATTGGATTGTCCAATAACAGCTAAATTCGCGTTATTCGCAAAAAATATTTACGTTATGCAGTTATATAAAAGCTGGCCGTGTATTATGGCTTCGAAAATATATTTTATGCAGTAACGTAAAAAATGGTCGTCTACATATTTGTTGCTTTTGTCACGCTGGACAAGATTCATTGCACTAATGTAGGTCAAGTCTATTGTTTCAAGAATAGCTTGTAATAGAAGCTAGATAAGGACAAACAATAGTTTTACTACCAAACTTGTGTACTAAGGGAAGAGGGAGATATCTGATACGGTATGTTTAGGATGTATGAGCCAAATGCGTGATGATTTACATGATATTCATGTAAAACTGACATGACTGACAACTCTTAATATACTTATGTAGAGGCAAAAGGTAATGTCGGACTTTGTATTGTGTGTATTCATGTAATTCTTTTTATGTTCTGTAATTATCAATGGTTTGTTGTGCTATAAAACTTAAATTAAGAACTTGATATTAGATATTCTATCAAACAGACGTTAGATTTGCGGTAATTACTAAGATTATGTCAACTGAGACGCATTTAATTCCACTTAAAACGTAGACAAACCTCAACAGAGCCGAAGAAACCGCGCCCTTGAAAACTTACACCATTTTCCAAGAAACTAAAATAATAAATCCACACAAACATTATTGGCAATTTGTATTACAAATTCAAATTACGTTTGCTTACTAACTACGAACATAAACTAAGTTAGCCTTCAATTACAAACTGAGAACCGACGTCGCCAACTGGCGGATTGGTGGTTTGAAAGCTTAGGTGGCACAGCTCTTTAATTAAATAGAAATTCTAGTCGAAACAGTTTTGTCTAAAGTGCAATAACATGTAATGGCACGCTTTTGGGTTTCGAAGTTCGTAAGGATTCAGTTTGTATTCGTCGAGAAAACTGTACGCTGAATTGGATTTTTAATTTGAGTTTTACGAGATACTTTTGAGTTAAGTAACGAAATGGAAACGTGGGACGCATCAATTATAATTCTTTTTATATTTCTTATACGTCTCAATGTTCAATAGTTTTTGATTATTTTGAATATGAATTATAGTGATAATCACCATAGAACCTTATTCAATAACATCTTACTTTTCTATGATTTTTAGTATGGCGATGTAAATATTTACGCTTATGCCTATATTTGTATCAGCATAATCATTAAAAATTGGCACTCGTCTCGGTGACTATGTTATGTAGGAACTAATTATACCTAATTAAGATTGAAGACTTAACAATATTTTGTAGAGTTGTCGATCAGCACGTGTTTTCATTATGTTGCAAATAAATTACACTTTATATTTATAGAGTCTAGATATGAGATGACCAATTTATTTTTAACATCTTTTACGATACACACTATGTCGATTGCCTTTCGTAGTCACAACTGTTCACTTACATCACCGTTCACGAGTCTTCTCGATTCTGTTTAACTTGCACCGTAGCGATTTCGTAGGGGGTAAATAGGTAAATTTTATCTATACTATCTATACTAATATTATAAAGCTGAAGAGTTTGTTTGTTTGTTTAAACGCGCTAATCTCAGGAACTACTGGTCCGATTTGAAATTTTTTTTCAGTGTTAGATAGCCCATTTATCGAGGAAGGCTATAGGCTATATATCATCGCGCTACGACCAATAGGAGCAGAGTACGGGTAAAAAAAGTTACAAAAACGGGGAAAATTTAGACCCATTCTCTCTTATGTGACACAAGCGAAGTTGCGCGGGTCAGCTAGTTCAAAATAAAATTGTCTACGTCTTTGCAAACTTAATCAGTTGTAAAGAAGAATTACAGTTTTAAAGAGGCAGTCTTTATTATTCTTGAAACAATAATAAAACAATCAATTAGTCGATCACTAAAACCCAAGTGAATTAGGCACTTTATGGCGCCCTTAATAGTATATAAAAAGGGTTCAATGTTCCCAAGATAGCTTAATTTACGAGGAATCCGGTAAAGTCACTGCACTGTCCCTTAACTACGGCTTGAAGACATAAATGTAGTCATTAGGAACGCAAAATACTACCTCAACTATAAGCCTATCTTTTTTTTCTGTATATATTCGCTTAGCCTTTTGTTCCAAACTATGTTGGAGTCGGCTTCCAGTCTCACCGGATGCAGCTGGATACCAGTGTTTTACATGGAGCGACTGCCTATCTGACCTCCACAACCCAGTTACTTGGGTATTAACACGATACCCTTCGGTAAGACTGGTTGTCAGACTTTCAAGCTTCTGACTACTGTTAACGACTGTCAAAGATCTTCGAAAATGACAGCCGGGACCCACAATTTAACGTGCCTTCCGAAACACGGAGGAACTCGATATGTATAAGATGGTCACCCATCCGCGGAACAACCTCGGCAAGCGTAGCTTAACCTCAGAGATCGATCCGTGCGGCTGTTGTAAACTAAGCCACGAGCTCCTCTATCTTTTTTTTCTGTATAGAATTAAACAGAGAGAAAACATTATGACTATCATATTATTATCTTCTTATTCCATATAGTTTAAAAGAGAGAAAATGTTACGATGCTAATATAATTTCCGTAATCTCATATCGATACACGGAATTTTCATGATTTTTCGCGAAATACCTAATGCAAAATGATATTGTTATCTCATTCCAGTCAGTGGCTTGTGTGCGTGCGTGATAAGGACGTAATGTTCGCGGAGATCAGGAAGGTACTAATGATAGAACCTAAAAATGGATTTTATATCGTGGAAGCTGATTTACTCCTTGCACTGTCGTTCATATGTTTTGTATAATTTGCACATATAAATAATCTCTTTGGCGATTAAAATTCGTGAACTAGAGTTTCTTGTGAACCCAGTGCGTTAGCTTGTATTATAACTAAGTTGCGGAAAATTAATTATCTGTTACATTATGTTGTAATTATCTGTATAGTTATGACTGTGTTAAATTCAAATTCCCTTATCATTATAAAATAAGAATTTTATTTGCTATTTTTTTATGTAATGGTTTAGGCAGTAAAATTTTATTTTAAGTAAAACCATTAGTAGAGTTACCAAAATTATAAACTCTCACGACTTGTCCATATACTTAATATTATAATGCAAATAAGGCATTATAACCTTTGGTTGTTTAGTAGCGTTTAAGACCTGTTGCATTGTAATATAATTAAGTATATTACTTATCAAAAGACAATTTTTATATTAGAAATACTTGTCAACGTTTTATCTTTTTTCGCGACCGAAAATAATAAAAAAAAACGCTCTGAATACGAGTGTCGAGTAATTTAAGTCAACAGCATATTAGAGAAACAAAATATCTGATGTATCAAAGGTCCCTTTGATATAAATAAACCTTTTTGATATAAGCTTTCGCTATGATGTTTAATATTAATTAGGGCTGAGGGATCTTTCTGACATTCATGTTTAATTATTTTTTATTAATTAATGTTTAATTTGTATACCTTGTTTTATTTTTTATTTGTATTATGTTTTGGTTTTGGTGCGTGGAAAATTTTCTTTAGGGAAAAATAAATATATATCCTTGTATTTTAAGTAAATATTTATATTTTACCCATGTGTAAGATTTTCGTGTTTTTGAGTAAGTGGAATAGTAATTGTATTCGCAACTTTTTCAGCAAGGATTTGTATCTTTGCTACTTAGCAAACTGTGGCGTAAATAAAAAGCAGCCAGACGTGGGGTTCTAGGTTGCATATTGGACTTTGACTTGTGAAAAATAAGGCTATATTTTAACCTGTACCTATAAATATTCTGTAATATAAATATAAAGGGGCTAAGTAAATAATTCTTTTGCTAACAGCATTTAAAAATCAAGATTTTTAAAGATAGATTCTGTTCAGTTTTATTTTACAAATACATATTGTTATTTGAAATATTTATTTAAGAGTTACAGAATTTGTGAATACCAATGTTTATTTATGTGAGCATTTATAAACGTTGTACGTGACTTTTTAACGCATGTCTGACCGCCAAGAGTTTGAAAGACGAAATAAATAATGGAAAAAAATACAAATTCAAATAGTAATATTGTTAATATCTGTATCTATATAAATATACAGGATGTAGGTACGATGTACACTTTGGTCAGTCATTGACCGACACAAATGTATGGAAGTTCCCCATTGTGGATGGAACTTTGTATTTCAAAATGATAGTGTCCGAACACAGAATTACATCCTGTATGTATCATCATCAGTCTTCACACTACTCTTACATCTCCTATCTGACAAATGTCTCCCCGTCTATCTGTAACGCTATCACAGCTAAACTGCCGAATTGATTTCCAAGAATTTTTGCATGGAAATAATTGAGTTGAAGACTCGGGATTAGAAACAGGCTGCTATTTTAATAACAAAACCACTTAGGCGGAGCCGTGGGCATAAACTAGTATAATAAACTACAATCGATGTATGTAATTGAGTTTTCATAGCCCACGTCCCGTTTATTTCCAGTTAGGGGTTATATACACTGATGACAATAGTTGTTTACGTCAAGCCCGAGCCAATATCGTCCGCGGCCGTATTGTGAGTGCTTCTTATTTTAATAGACGGACGTGTTTACATCGCTATGATGACATCTCAAGGCCCGACGTACATATTGATGTTGTAAATAATATATTTGCACGATCATGTACTAGTACATTAGGTGTATTTATTGTTTTAGCGCGACTCTAGTCTTCAGTAACCCGATTTTCTATAGTCGGTACTGTCAAGTATCGAAAGTTTGACATTTAAAATGTACAGTACCTCGATTCTCTACTACTATTCTCTCTACTACTCGAGAAAATAATTATAAAAAAAATTGCACTCTTTTGCTTATAACTTCTTTAATTGTTAATTTAGGGCAAAAAGTCATTAAACATATTTGTAGACAAAAAAATTTGGTACAAATTATGCTTTTACAATTTCATTGTAAGACGCATAGTTTCCGAGATATAGCGAAAAAAGTGTTTTCACCCCCTTTTCCAAGATGGCGGCCGGGGGACAAGAGTGGCAACCCCACAAACTTCAAGTTAAGCTTCTATAGACCCCCCTACATGTTCCAAAAATAAAATTGCGTCCTCTAAGAAATGTAAATCTCATGTAACATTTCAATGGACTATCTCTGATGGGTGTCGTAGGAAATATTTTGGCAGTACATTCTAAATGTCAAAATTTCGATACGCCACAGTACCGACTGTACAGAATCGCGCTACAGTAGCCCGATTCTCTATAGTCGATACTGTCGAGTAGGTATCGAAAGTTTGACATTCAAAATGCACTGCTCAGATTTTCATACAACATTTCTCGACGACAACCCGGTTGTCAGTAGTCGATAGTGGTACAGAATCGAGCACCCTTTTTTGTTTTGTCAGAAGATTATTTTAAATATAAGAAAAAGTACTAAAGTCTACTACATACTATTCAACCTTATGACCGTAAGGTCAAGAAAGTTTTAGTTCAAATAATGTCTTTGAGAATTCTAGATAAAATTATGAAGGCTCAAATGCTATTAAGGCAAGTCAAAATAAGATTTACTTTGAATGTCATGATCATTATAAATTCTCTTTAGCCGTCTGTTACAAAATTGGGACGTAAACCGGTATTCTATAACTACACATACTTCCTAAATATTTGGTTCTTCAGACTCGAGTACAAGGAGGTTTCAAATTCAAGTATCGGTAAAATATTTTGCTTCAAAATCCAAGTTGTTGCCAATACTTAACATAAGAATGTTTTCGATTTTAAATATAAGCATAAAATTCTATTATGTTCATCTTTAGCAGTGCAAAAGCATTAAGGCCCTTGTTTAGCTCGTTTTATTCCATATCTTGGAACGCCTTTTCTACAGTCAGTACTATTGGCAGGTGAGCGCTTGACATTTAAAATTTCTAGAAAAATATTGTTTCTGCAACAATTTTTCATATGAATTCAATAGCCGCTGGTTGAAGGTGCCAAGGGAAAATCTCAAATATCAATTGTACTCCGAATTTATATCACTTAACAACGAAATATATTATGACAACAGCTTTTCATTTTATTGTCCCATTTTCCTGCAAGTATAATATTTTTACTGAAATATTAATATTGCGTTGGTTTTGAACTGTGCACGCGGCACGGAGCGCGGTTTGACCACTGAAACCAAAGCGTCATCCGTTTACTCCACAAAAGGCTTCCATTCTTTTGTAATTTATTATTATCACGAAGTATTTTGAAGTGAGCAACGATATTTGGAACTGTGGCAGTCGACGGTTAACGAATAACGCCCCCATTCTTTGTTTGAAGTTGCTATTTTTGTTTTCAGGTCAATTTTAATGATCTTGTAATATGAGAGGTTTGGTATATCAAAGGTGTAGTGAATTGTAATGCATATTTTGGCTCATTTTTTATCATATGCGATAAAAATAAATGATGTTTTGACTTTGTGTGAAATAAGAATAGAAAAAATGTTTTTAGATTCTATTTCTACGTTCAGTAGTTCTTGGTTTAGGCAGTACTGGGGTATTTCTGTATAATATGTATATGTAGTTAACTGACGTAGGTATAGTTTGATAAAGAGTTCGTAGTCGAACGTAGCCCTTCAAAAAACTGCTCGATTATCGTAAAAACTCAATTGATTCAAACTTTAAACAATAAAACTGCTAGAGCAAACAAACGTTTTGTTAAAAATAACCATTTTAATTCAATACCGTTCACTATTTGTACTCAATGTGTAGTAACAATGTTGAAACGCTGCATTGGCGCAAATTTTGGTACAAACCCGCCGCAATCAGGGATAGTTGTCAGTCGTTTGTACCACTGACTACGATTCTACAACTTTAATTAAATCCGCAATCAAATCGCAGATTCAACGTCGAATTCAGGTAAAGCACTAGTTAAGAATATTTTTTAAGACTATCATACTCTCGATATGTAAAGAAATACATACGAAACAAATAGTTTATTGGATCGTGCTTTCAAAGCAAAGTGTTAAAGATTTTTTATTCACTGGCACAGATCGAAAGTGAGCTATATCGATTTTCTGCATTTATCGCGAAATTGTCGTAGTTCATTCATATTATTTACCATCGCAAGTCCACACCAAACTGTCATAATTAATGAAGCGATTCATCACAGGGAGTATTATGTAGAACTACTCGAAGATACGAAGCAAGTTTAATTACATTATAATAAAACATGAGTTTGTCAGCAAAGGAACAGACAGTAAACAGGTAGAAAAGGTGTATGTGGGTAATAAATGATCGCTTCCACGTGTATTTAACAGGTGCCAAGCTCTCATCAATATGAATGACAAGCGATTAATTACGAACCCCGAGCGAAACCGGATTCAAGCCTAAACTAATTACACTAGTGATATTGTGAGCGAAATTCAATAAGGATCTTTGGGACCCACTCATGCATTTCGTTCAATAGCCAGCTCTTTTGTGTTGATGAAATTTGTGCTGGGTATAAATTTTGTCGCATAGTGATAGTTTTAGATTGAAATTCAATGAAAATGCATATGCTGTCTTATGTTATAAGGGAATTAACGCGGACTTTAGCTTGGATTGCATGACGTTTCGGTGCCACGGGCGCTGCATGTTTCAATAACCGTGGTACATAATTAATTCAGGTAGAGTCATTTGTTCACGCCTTTTTTATTAGAAAAATCTCTTATTAATAAAACTAATTTCCTAATTATTTCACGAGCACAGATATTTAGAACTATTACAGTAAAAGCTCGCACAAAATGGCGTGAAGTTATAATTTTATACAGTTAGTTTGTTCGCCAGTGAAACTGCGGACGTGAATCGCAACTAACGATGTAAACTGAAAGTTTGCGTGTTTGTTTGTCGGCGTGAGCTCACATTTGCGTCATGGAACATAACTCACGATAGCTTTTGTGTAGGAAGGTACATATGTATATCGAATTGCATTTTTATAAGTTTTAACTTTTAGACGTACGTATATTCGGTTAGTTTAATGATAGGCATGAGAGAAAATATGTGGTTGTTCCTAACAACTTTTTTACCAGGATTAAAGATGTTCGATATGAGAAAAATTATAGGCTGTTACTGATGCCAAATCTACAAACTATTATAGAGTTGTGGACGGATAAAAACAAAACGATTGTCAAAAAGATTTACACTTAGTCGTTACATAATTTATAGATCTGCAATATAGAGCTGAATTGACTGAATTTCAATGTTTAGACGAAATTGTTTCGCTGAAACCTGACGAAATTATAACATTACTTTGGCACATTAAACTTTATTATAATCAACGCTCAATGTCGTGATAAACTATTATCCACTGCGAAAACTGTTTATGAATAATGTACACATGGCATCGGTCGGTTAGAATTTACGAGGCATCTGAGTCGTTCAAACTGGAGCTTACATCTGATGTTATTTCGGTGTTGGTGTCAAAACGACACTGCTCTAAAAATGTCTGTACTGAAGGAGGATAGCGTGCTGGGTGGATTCGCGAGAGCTTCGCTGGGCGGGCGGCGCGGGGGCGCGGGGCGCGCGGGGCGGCGGCGCCTACGCAGCGCCCGCCGCACCTTGCCGCCCGCTTCGCACCAGTCAGCAACTGTGACTCGTGTTGGCTGAACCATCTATAGGGTCATCTTCTTTTTCTTTGCCGTAGGTGAGTTTTAGTGAAAGTTTAATAATTCTACTAACATGTAAAACGATTATCCGCAAGATTATTGAAGTGCATTTAACGTTCAGTGAAGTGATACATCAAAGTCGTGGTAAATCGGAGCGCGGTGATGCATCGGTCTCGCGGCTAGTGTGTGTGAAATGGCAACCTTATGGTGTGTCAAAATATTCTGCACTCAAGTGATGTTCCGTAATCTTTGAATTTGTACGATAATAGATCCTATATGACGTCATTGATAAAATATTCTGTGCTTTCGTCATCGGTTGTAAAATAATTTTCAGTTTAAAATAAAATAAAACCACTTTTTTTACTAAAGTCAAATAATATTTGAAAATTAACAAACGCGTGATCAATTAAAATTAAATCAACACGGCGAATTAAAATAGTTTTTATACTGAATCTGGATATTGCACATAGGATTTGAGGGCAAACATTTTCATTAACATGATTGTGAATAGTTATAGAATAGTCCTACTGATTGATTGTAAAGGTTAGGACTCGTGTTAAATCATTTTGAACAACGAGGTCTATAAAAATTTAAGATCTTTCATATAAACTAAATGAAATTATTCAACATAATATTTGTCAACTCTTAAAATTTTTGAAATATTTTGTGAAATTTATTTAATTATGATCTACATCAAATTAATAAAAAAATTGAATCAATTGTTGCGGAGAGTTTTGAATAGGTATCTAACTTCTGTAAATATTAAGACGATATCATTTTACGCTCCAACATCGGTCCGCTTTGCATAACGTTCGAAACCCGAGTAACCGATCTGAAGCGTCCGCGCAACCAAATTAGGATGCGCTATATGCGAGCCAACCTATTTCAGTATTTTCACTCGCCCGCGCACCACCCGAACTTTGCCGAGCGTACCCGAACAGGCCCGAACCTAATTGTGGAATTTTCATTACGTTGGCAACCGTTTATTACACGGATTCTTTTACAATTTTCAACGTAACTATTTTCATGTTCTAATTATAGATTGTTTTTTTTAAACGAGACTTTAACTATGCGTTGTCTGTACCGGTTGCATAAACCGTGTTCAAAGAATGATTCATGATACAATTTAATACTGTAGAATATGGAAAATGTAGGGTACGTAGCCGGACTTAAAGTATCAAGTGTCGGTGTTCACACGTCAACGTCTAGTTGGCTTTCGGCCAAAACGTTTCGAATAACGAACTCGTTTCTTATGACTATGGCCAAATACGCGTTATTTATTATCATTAATGGTATTTTGTTGTTCTCACAACTTATGATATTAAATTGTACCTTGACTCTGATTTACTAATAATTGTCGAGAATAAATAATACTTAGCTTATTAAATCTTATAAAAGGATCATAATTAAGCAATAACATAATTTCTCGACACATTTTCCTACTATCTAAAAAATTTGTCAGATATTGTTAGGCATCCGAATATAATGTAGTATTTTCTGAATCGTAAATATTTTTCCAAGTTATTAAATATCAAATTTCGTTTCCAGGACACCTAAACCAACAAAAACACAATGGCGGATGATGAAGTAAGGTAAGACATGAAAGGTCAAGGTGACAATGTGACCTCAACAAATAAGTGCAATACTTTAGTAAAAAAAACCAAACTAAGCTGTCTAAAGAGATATATAGCAAAAAAATCATGGTATACTTCGAATTACTCGCCATTTTCCACTAACATATGATAAAAAATATAATAGAACAATATCAAACAAATTAGCAGCGATCTCTACACCGCCTCTCAATGACTATTGGATAACTTATCAAACATTACGCACATCTCTGGCTCCAAGGGGTGGTTCAAATTTTAACATATTTCGTGTTATTTTCTTCTGTTTCATTGTTACTATCTGTGACCGGCGATGTTCCTGCTTCACCTGCTGTTCCCGTGGATTCAACATATAGTATTGAATACTATACCTTCTCGAGGCTAAGGTAATTGTTGCGCTTTTTAACCAACACCCATTGACATACACACACAGTACACATACACACATACTTCTCATATATTATTATCAAAGACGAAAAGATATTCTACGCGACAAAATTAAAGTAGTAGATTCAATATAGTTAAGAATTGATGTTCAGTTTTAAGGGAAATTATGTATACGTATTTTGTATATATGTATATTGTACAGTATTACTGTAAAGTAAACTAGGAATTGGCTGAAGTTCAAAAGAATGCTGATAGAGAAACTAAAATTATATTTATACATGAGTACAAGATCTTAACAACGAAAATATAAACGTTTTATAGAACACCAAGAACGATGTTTTTTAAACATTTTCTACACGAAATATAAACCACATTAAGGTTAATCTTCGCCATAATGTTCCGAAAAATTCCTTTCATTTTAATACAACAATTTTGTTTACAGCAGTTTTATATTTTTATGTAAAGTAAAAATTGTAAGTCGGTACAATTAGCACATTAGCCAATGTTTCCACAATGTCACTAATTACGCACAAATAATTATAATACACAATGTAACAAGCTTAATATAGATGTTTTAACGCACAGGAATTTAAGATACAGCACTTTTTACATAATACTCTATGTTGTAATATATTGTTTTTGGCGTCTAACTTTTTTTAATGTCAGGCAAACATAGACGTCATTGTCTATGGACGCAAGTGTCAAAATTTAACTCAATTATTTGAATGTTACTCCAGATTAATATTTTATATTACCTTTTTATACATTTAAATATATAAGATATACAGTTTTTAATAATATGAAAATTAAACCAAGTTATATCAATGCTAATAGACAAGTCGCGAATATGCCTCGTAATAATCAAATGTGTAATAACGGCAAAGCAATAAATAAGATTTAATGAGCCAAGGCCTAGCACATAGCACACATAATTAGTTTATAACCTACCAAGCTTCACAACACTCATAACCTACACTGCGATAGCAAACGCACTACAATAACACACAATTCTAAACCATTCTTTTACAATATTATCGAGCAAAAATATTAAATGAGAATTCTACAATGAATAAATTCTACTGGAAAATTATTGGTATTTGCTCTCCGTATTGTAAACGAATGCTAAATTATAAGCACAATATAAAGCAATTAAAAGGAAACCTCCGCCATAACATAAAGAAAAATCTTGTTGGAAATAGTAAAATTGTAATCCTAAAATATTTTTATCTGTATTTGCGATACCGTTGAGTATTAATAGTCTTCGTTCTATGGATCTAATTGCGAGGTATTGTGCCTGTAATTGTATTATAAATAAACACTTTAACTCAAGCAATAAGTTTAGCTTTTTGCCGTATACTGAGATTTATCTTTCTCTTTTACAGAAAAAGCGTCTCGAGGAGGTAAAGTAACGACGGATCAACGATCGTTTCATGGACGATTTACCCACTATACCTATCGAATATTTCTATATTCACTTGATCTTTTCACTTCATTTACCAACTCTCACACACATACACAGCACATACACAAACACAAAGTTCACACACACACACAGACACATGTACACACATATTACTTCACACACATAAAATCATATATAGAAACAAAAATATTGATACACAAACAATTTTACACATACGACCTACATACATTCTTGTAATCAATGACACATCTAACAGTTTCACAACACATTTTTTCTATAGCAAATATAACACACTTCACTAAACTAAAACAGACATGCCATTACCAATATCGAATATCTTCAGGCGAAGAAGGCCAAACAGGCCGAGATCGACCGCAAGCGTGCTGAGGTGCGCAAGCGTATGGAGGAGGCCTCCAAAGCCAAGAAGGCGAAGAAGGGTTTCATGACACCTGAGAGGAAGAAGAAGCTCAGGGTAAGTACTTATCAACAGTGGATTTCATAAACATGTCAGATGGAGGCGTATTCTAAGTCCACTGGCTCCCCCACAGTTGCTGCTGCGTAAGAAAGCCGCTGAGGAGTTGAAGAAGGAGCAGGAACGTAAAGCGGCCGAGAGGAGGCGCATCATTGAGGAGAGGTGCGGTAAACCCAAGAACATTGAAGATGCTAACGAAGGTAAATATTTTTCCACTTCCTCGCCACATTACTTTTACCTGTAATTGTATATCATGAACTATAGATATATCGCAAATATTATATGGACTTTGTGAAAGTTGATCATAAGAGTATGATATCACACTTCACTGTACGGCGATTTATCGAATCCATCATTGTTAATGTTATTACATACGGGTTCACTTCTAGTTACATTTTGTACATGTATTTTATCGCATTATAGATAGTATTTCGAGGGTTTGCAAAGAATACCACGAACGCATCAATCAGCTCGAGGACGAAAAGTTCGATCTGGAATACATCGTTAAAAGAAAAGATATGGAGGTAGAGAGATGAGCTGCTCACGACGTAGCTCTATTTTGACGAACTCACAAAACTTACAAAGACTTTACTTTCAATATTAAAATAATATCTAACGAAACTTGTGACATGTCAAGTGCCGTGTTGTCTTTACTTCGTCAGCTGGCTTAACAAGATGTTAACGGTGTGTTAGGCCGTTAGTGTCTCCGGCCTACCTGTCTGTCTAACGCGTTTCTGTATTTCTTCTAAACTCCATGTGAATTCGTTGATCTCATTGCAAACTTTCTATCTTCTACATTTCCGTCTTCCTCTTAAACTTACACCTTGGCTAACTGCTGGTCGATGTAGCGCGATGCCACCGCGGCAGCGCGGCGGGGCGCTGGTGGCGCACGGGGTACGCTTGCGGACGATGCCACGGTTGTGTCGAGTACTGCCGAGTACTGCCGAGTACCGACGAGTGCGTAGTACAGCGCGAGTAACACTTGTTGATGTTGTAGCGGCTCTCACGAGCATCATAACCGGTTACCATCAGCGTATCACCAAGCTCGAAGAGGAGAAGTACGATCACGAGATGGAGGTGGCCCGCAAACAGCTCGAGGTCTGACCTGGTTTGGGCGCAACGCAATTATTTCGCTCTCGTTTGAGTAGTTCATGCCGATATGTGACTAGTTTAAAATATTGTTTTGTTTTCGCAGAAAATTTCATAATTGTCAATTTACGGAGCTGAAAATAAAAGATACCTCTTAACCGTGTGGATAACAAGTAAATTTAAAAACGCTAAAATAACAACGACCCGTTGTAGCAATTCCGAAGCTGCAATAGATTTTGTAGATATTCTCATCGAGTTTTAAGTCAATAACAACATTGATTATGTTTCAGTAATATTGTCCATTTGATACCCACCTCAGTACTGATCATGTAGCTTCGCTTACGCTTTGAGTCCACCAGTCAAAGGTCCCTAGATATCGTGTCCACTACACAGCAACAACACAGACCCGTGAGACAGTCGACGAAGCGCCGAAATTCTTTAAAACTTAAAATGTGATTATGTTTTTCTTTAGCGGAACTCCAGACGATTTGTCAAATGTACTGGCACAGAATATACAACCTAGAGGGGGATAAATATGAACTAGAACGAGCGATCGAAATTAGGAAAATGGAGGTAAACTACATAATTAGGATTGGGAATGCATATGACATGATATGAGTTGATTCTGATTTAGTTGTTTCGACATGACATGATAGTTGTACGGCTCACCGCACACATGCACACGTCGCTCCACGTCGACAGACGCAGGTTACTCACACCGATGCCCATGCTCATTCTGCTGGCTCAATAATATGTCTTTCCTTTTTCTATAGCAATGCTCAAGAGAATAATACAGGAGTATTATGACCGCATGTATGTGTGTGAGGGCCAGAAGTGGGATTTGGAACATGAAGTCAGGAAAAGAGATTATGAGGTATTGACCAATACTTTATAACCATTGTGAATACCACAGTCATCGATTCTGTAACAAACGTGCGCGTGTGAAAGTTCGTGTTTATACATTGATAACGCTTTGTAAGTTTTCGGTTGTTTGTTGTTGAGTTGTAAATAACGGTGGAAGGTCGGTTCGTTAGTGCTGTACGTTGTAGACGCGTGTGTGCGTGACGTTGGCGGGGCGGACGCGGGCGCAACTCCGCCCCGCGCACGGTGAGGCGTGCGGTGCAAAATCGATCTCCGCCGGCGCCGGCGCGCGGCGTGGCGCGTCATTGACATGGAGCTTACACCATTAACTACACTAACTACAGTAACTACAGTAACTACAGTAACCGCCACCGGCGTAACAGTAACTGTAACACCACTGCACTCACACTGGCGCCCGGCGCTGCATGCTCGCGTAACTCTCATCATAATATCTATGTACGTATGTCTATGTATTGTACTATATGATGTCAGCGCGCCCTCGTTCTGTCTACTGTTACTGTTTAATGTCTTCAATTGATGTGTCGTGTCGGTCATCATCGATATGCTTTCCATGTTCATATTGTTCATCCTTACCAGTATCATCTCGTCACCCACTGCTTACCCGCTAAAGCTTTGCTTGTTGCATGACAACTATATTATATAATATATAATTTATGTAACAATCTTCCCCTAAAAGATTTTAATAAATCATTTCTAAAATAGTATGGCACTTGAATAATATGTTAAAGTGTGTCGAAGTACATAATATAATCAAGCATAATCGCTGCATCTGCCAGTGTGTCGCTTCATGTGTGGTGGCGAGCTTAGTGGCCTTACTGAATTTTCTCTTTTTTATGATAACAATAAGAGAACCGTTGAGGTGTAATTGGAACGCTGGACTGGTTCCTCTATTGGCACACGCAAGTGCATAGTGTAAGTGAAACTTCTTGTTCCAAATCTCCAACTTTTCACGTATGTGCAGTTATATTCCGCGCGACATGTTTGCGTGTTCGGTTGCTGATATACCCCACAAAACCTTTTGCAATACCAATACCTGTATACACCGAGTGTTAAATTGAAAGTGCCATGCTCTGGTCGATGTTGCCCGCCCCCTTCCTGCGTGTCCGAGCGAGGCGTCCTCGGCCACTCGGAACGTCCACATCACTTATTCGGGACACGGAGTGGTGTATACTATGCTCACTTGCGAGTCCAAAGACACACAGTACCTACATCAGTATCCACATACAAACCCACATTTGCAAGTCTGGATCGATTTTGCACCGTCATTCCATGATACACATTCTATGCAACGTGGTACTCATACATTGATCGTCGATGTATACAGAAAGATTCCATCGCAACATACATTAATAGTCATTTGGATAAATGTATAATTTAACTAGCATATCGACAAGCGCTCAATATGTTACAACTTCGATCACTGGAGTAGTATTAGAAGCACCCTGTATGTCGACCGACGCACGGTTCGCTCCTCGAAGCAGTACAATATTGTTGGCGCTCGTGTTCTCGTGTTATATACTTATATGTTGCACATGTATTATATCCTGCACATATCAATGTACATTTGTGAATATATCTAGATTGTTGAGACACAGGAGCTGCAGGCGGCCAGCTACCAATCACGAGGCACGATAAGTAGATCTCTTGCACGAGTATTACCAATACCGACTGTTACTTGTACCTTATAGTCCACGTTGTGACCATGTATGCGTAGGTAGAGAGCACAGGCTAAAGATATATAGATCAATACATTGATCCGGGGTGATCCACAGAATGTTCCCACAGACCACAGAAAAGAAACAAACTACAAGCTCGCAAATAACACCGCCTAATCTATGCTCAGCTCTATATCTTGTTCTGTGCTTTTCTAGTATTAATATTTCAAGTTCTATTTTCTCTTAATCTCATTTGCGTGGGTGGTTTTGTTTTCATTTTAGAGTTGTTGAGCTTCAGATGTGACATAATGGTCTATGTGCATTGCATGAGGTTTCCCTTGTTGAAACAAACATTGCACAAGTTTGAACTTCCCGTTTGTCGTGTGTTATTTGATTACAATAATAAATGTACAACACATAGATGTGTTGTACATTTATTATTGTAATCAATGTGAATCAGTGTGATTGGTATCAATGAAACAAACTTGTGAAATGAATTCATTAAGTTATTTCATTAATGGTTGGTAAAACTATTATATCCTTATAATTATTATACATACAACATTTTATATTATCTATTTTAATACATATCTTATTATACCTATTTACATAATTTATTCTTCATTTAATTTTCATTTCAACAATTACTATTCGATTCATATCTTAAATATTTATAATATCTATTTGGAATGATATTAAAAGCATTATTAAAGTTTTAGTAGAAATATAACATTTCCTTTTGGTTCCTCAACATCCGCTAATGTTTTATTAACTTGGCAAAATATTTGGAACAGTGCACTAAAACTATTTTATTTTAACAGATCTCCGACCTGAACTCTCAAGTCAACGACCTCAGAGGCAAATTGTGAGTACAGCTTCATAGTTACATTATTATAAATCATGAATATCTTGAGTGGGGGATTAAGTTACTATTAAGTTTACAACCGCCCTCTCTGTAAAGGTAAATAGTCTTTGGAAATCAGTAGTTTTTAATGACGGAAAGTGTTTTTGTAAAATTGCTGGGTCATACAATGATATTCTGAACGGGAGTAAGAGGCTCGCAGCCACTGCATCGCAGTTCTCTTTTGTTACGATCTCATTGTATCGTAGCCGTTATTAAATATGAACACACATACCACAAAATACAAAGGACCTTGTACATTGTTAGCGAGTGAATTCAAACTTCCTCAGCTCGTAAAAACACTGGGTGAAAATCTCAACAAAATTGCTTGTGTGAATTGGGTACGGGTTGAAAATTTATTGTTGATTTCGAAATTAAGCTTTATGCAGGGTCAGAAAGTAATTTTATGGTATTTTTTAATCTTTATAGCAAAGGCAAATTCCTCCTGCCTCCGTGGCGCAGTGGTTTAGGTCACCACGCCAAAAGCCATTGCGACGGAAGGTCGTGGGTTCGATTCCCACACGGAGCAATTAATTGTGCGATCCACAAATAATTGTTTCGAGTCTGGCTGTGCTTTGTGTCCGTTGTTTGTATGTTTGTAAAAGTCCCCGCGACACAAGAGCAATAAATTATTAGTGTGGGAGTTGTTAAAAAAAAGGAATAAAAGAACCTTAATATAATCTTGACGTGAAATACATGATATTTTTTTCTCTCCACAGCGTCAAACCTACACTGAAGAAGGTGTCCAAATATGAAAACAAATTCGCCAAGCTCCAGAAGAAGGCCGCCGAATTCAACTTCCGTAACCAGTTGAAGGTTGTCAAAAAGAAGGAGTTCACCCTTGAAGAAGAAGACAAAGAGGTAAGAAATCGAATCGTGATGATATTAATAATCCTTAGAAAAATATTATTGAATAGAATATAGGTGAAAGAAGCAGAGTAGGTGTTACAGATGTAGACAACCTTAGATCATGATGTCATGATGAAAATAATAGAGAATTTCCTGGCAAGTCCAAAGTATCCTAGCAGCTATTACGTCCATTTCTTAAAAGTGTGACGGATAGAAAGGTGACATAGTTACAAAATTACACTATTCTTCTACACGATCAAGTTTACCGATAATTTGATATTCAAAAACATGTTACTTACTTTCAGTTTTGAGAAATTCCTTTGGGAATTTTTCGCCTGTCTGTTGTTAGTACATTCGTAGTAGTACTTACTTTTAACATTCTTCTAACATACTTGAATATGTAGTTAATTATATTATTTGCTTAATCATTTTCTAAAACTATTACTTCTTTTCTTTTGAAACTAAAATTAAACTCTTCTAAATTATTTTCTTACATAACTTATTATACTTCATTAACATCATTCTTGATAACTGCTTCTACTACATTTATTCGGGTTCGAGTCCCGGTACTTGTAACAAGATATCTTATAGTTAGAGGTAGAGTAATGTTTTACTTAAAGCATCACTTACAAACTCATCTTCTACAGGCCAAGAAAGCGGAGAAAGCTGATTGGGCTATCGGAAAGAAGTAGACCATAAACTAACAGTCAGTTTCTTACAATCATTCTCCACTGTTGAATAAATGATGACCTATTTTTTAATTACTCGATAATTTAATATAAATAAATCATTTTTTTCTACGATATCTCTTTTAAATCTAATTCCATCCAAACCTGACAAAACGAGGTGAGAAAGAGTTTGGATGACGCGCTAAATACAGCTTTAACTGTAGATGTGTCTCATATTATATAACATTCTAATTTAAATCCTCCCCGACCAAAGGCTTACGCTGCAACGTTTTTTATATGAAAGTGAGTTTATTCCAGTTCTCTGGCAATCCCCCGCAAAGCTTCGCAAATCCTTTTAAATAGGAACTTAAACTATATTCCAAAGCAGTTTTTTAATTTACTTCAAGTGACTAACATTCTCAAATAAATCTGCATTTAGGTATATCAAAATTTTCTCTAAATTCGTGTTTGAGATCTTCAACTACTCACCTACATCTATACATAGCCACACACCCATACACTTACGTACATACATTCACACACATTAGATTATTTACACACCTCCGGCATTTTGCTCAACTATCACAAACAAAAGTTAACTAACTACACACTGATTCAATTTGGGATTCTTGAAAACTTTGGAAATTGTAGCACGAATCTGAACTGATACTGAATCTGTGTTTGTAATATCATAACACCGTAAGGGCTATTCGAAAGCTGAGAAAAAAAAGATTTGATTATTTTGGGGTGTATTGAGTGTAGGCGTTCAATGATTTTGAGGTTGTCAATGTAGAATAGATGAAAATAATATAGTTACAATATGATGATGCGATGTTCCACAGGGTGGCGCTGCAGCCAAGGTAAATAGAACGTAAAGCGACAACGCGTACAGACACGTTTTAATTTAGACGTTGCTCATACACGCGGCATGTATTATTTTCAGCACAGCTATGAGATGTACCGTTATTAGAGTGGCTACAATTACCTAGTTTATTTTTCACTGAAGCTGAAGATCTTTGCCAAATCAGACACATTAACGATTGGCATCAATTCGTTTTGTATATTTCATTCGGCCACCTGTTTTCAAGGGCGCGCTATTCGAGTCAAGGTTTTATTAGTTTTCCTTTAAAATATCTAAAGTTATTTGTAAAGGAAAAGTAATAATGACTACGATGAAGCTGCATAGAAACCCTTAGCAGATTTATTGTACAAAGCTTTGTGTGAGACACACACGTGCGCTACGAGGCGTACACACACATTCCACGTTGTATTATAAAACAGTTATTCTAGGTTGCTACACAAAACGCTTCGGTTTTTATAGCAAAGTTTTTCTAGATGTGTTCCATGTACCTACTTCAAAGCTTTGGAGCGTGTGCTTTAGACAATTATTTTGTACGATTCGATGAACCTATTGTTACACCTCGGCATACGCCACACGGCGAGGCGCTTCAAGTATTTGAGCACTCGCGTATTAAGTATTATGGCGTATGGTGCGGTGGCTCTGTTGTTCAGGAGCACCAATGAAGGCTTATACCAAGGAAAACGGTGTCAATTTTATTTTTAAATATTATGGCAAATAAAATATTTTTTATGATTCGGTAAAATAAAATTTGCACCCTTTAATGACTTGGTCTGTTACGATGGCATTTGTATATATTTTATGACTCTTGCTTCATCAATTTTCGAGCAGTTTGCCTGTCACGTGCGTATCTGGGTATATAGCCGTGGTACGCCGTCGACTTCGATATAAATCACTGACTCCATGAATACTTTACTAACATGAGACGTTTGTTTCCACAGAAAAAGCCAGACTGGTCCAAGGGCAAGCCAGGAGACCAGAAGGTAAAAGAGGAAGAGGTTGAGGCATGAACTGTTGATCACCCCCACCTACTATAAGACCTGTACTATATGTCGGTTGACAATTGTTATTAACTATCTACACATTGTGATATACCTACCCTATGTGGCCATCCGTGTCGACCCGCGGGTCATCCCGTAGGTATTTTCCACCAAATAGTTGCTCCATAGATTTCTGTGTAATTATTATCGATTGAACAACCGCATACCATTTCGAACATGTCAAAATAATTTTTATATAATTATTTATTTATTAAATAATTTTTTTGTAAGATAAAATAATTAATAAAATTAATTTTCTGTACTGTATTTACATGTTGTGGATGTCATTTATGTTTCCCGTGTACCCTGTGTCCTTGTGTATCCTTATATGTTGTTTGATCCGTACCATCAAAACCTTATATTATACAATTTATGTAGTGTGTTTAAAATTGAATATTGATTAGTAATAATACCCAACTTCCTTATTAAATGAAGTCAAGATAATACAAATCTGCGAGGAAAATTTCAAAGAAAAGTTTTATTATAACGGGTTTTAGAATGCGCTCAAATAAAATGAGCATTTCAATGGCACTGGAGTTTTCTTTGAAGGACCGTTAACGTCTGTCGGAGACAGGAATGGACAGAGCCAGTGGAAATGTATTAAATAAGAGGGGAGAGCGGAATAAAACCTTACCCATGATAATTTCTTTCTGTACTAAACGCTAATGATGTTCATTAAGATCTTTGAATACACGTCATTGAGGGAAAGCATTTCAATACCCTGAAATACCTTTTTGTCTTTAATGAAAGATGTTTATTATTCGTACTCAACAGACAATAGATACTAATCCCGTTAAAGGTATTATCAGCGCATAAATGTGAAACGAAATTGTTTTTTTTTGTTTTATACCCGTACTCTGAAATACTCTCAATCCGCACGATGTATCCTTTCTGATCCTTTATATCCCTCGAGCCCGCATACAATTTTATGTTCAAAAAAGGTAGACTCTATGTTGTTTGGATTGTTATGTCCATGTAGATTAGATTATCGAATAAATGTGAATGTTTGTATCCTGTTTTTGAAGTGATGTGGCTGTCACGGAACCACGACAGAAAAAGTAAGTAACCGATTTTGTAGAGAATGCACACCTGTGTTTTGTTTTTTTATTTAGATTTATTCGTATCATTATATAGCTCTTAGCATTAAGATAGAAAATCAAATCACATAAAACTTAAGAATAAGTTACGTAATATTTATTCTCACTCCCCAAAGTATAGTAAACAAACTTAGGGGTCGACGACAAACGAACTTAGATTTACTATCTTAAAACGGTAGTCCCGTGTGTCATCGGGTCACGAACACAAAAGAGTTATGCAAAAGTATGTTGACAAACTTTGGGTTGAGTTTTAGTAAACTCATAAGTTTTGAATATTTGACCCCAGGATCAATCGATTACTAGTTTTTTTCATATAGAGCTTATAGAAAATAAGGTACTCTATAGTCCATATTGTAAAGTGTACCTAAATAAGTAAACCTAAATCTGTATCTGGTTCTTACATGTAGTGGTTATTTTAAACATATGCATATAGTAAGGGTTGTATCCAACCAAAGCCAGTTTGGAATATTTCTAGTAAGTATACATTATGAACTATATTCCAACAACTTAGCGTATACATATATAATCTTCCAAAATTTATTAGCTTAAAATGATATGCGTCATTTCAATAACGTGCAAAACAAACGCTGTCAAGTGGTCCCAGGTAGGGGTCCATAGAAATGAAAGCCATTATTTTTAATACCGGTAAAAATATAATAGATAATATTCTTTGTCATAAGTGTTAGAACGCGTAAAATAAAACGACTAAGCGTAATGGTCTGCACGCACATAAAAGATTTATGTTGAGACATTATAAAACGCGGCTGCCGTATTATTGACATTCTTGTTTTCAGTTTGATCATTTCGAAAAGAAAGTACCATAAGACAATCCTTAATAAAGTATATATCACTTAGCTTCTCTAGAATAGTTGTGTAGTGGCGTGACATAGAGACATTCTCGTCGTTTTAACATTTCCCATTGATAGCACTTAGTGGTTTCACATCGGGCGTATTTTTCCTGCAAACACTACTACTACACTTACTTCCAGATATTTGTTTGGTAGCACCTGTCAAATAGAAAAAGGCTGGGAAACGCGCCAAAATACGCTCGGAGTATAAACGATCTAACTCAATTTCTAGCGTTAAGTGAAATAAAAGTTCCCACAGTAAGTCATTAAGATTAGTTTTATAAAATCTTCAAGTGTCTGTATGCTGAATTTTCCTAACCACTATCGATTCAGCGTTTTAGCAGCCAGGGCATGACAAACAGACAGAGTTTTGCAATTGTAATATTAATAGAGATTATCCATACCATATAAAAAAATTAAAGCAATCAATTTGGTTTTAAAAGACCTTAAACCTACAAAATGTAAGAGTTTGTTGTAAGTATACTTGGTCCCTTCGCTGGCAGCTGTTGCTGAATCCTTTAGGTAAGTCTCAAACCACTTGAAGTCTGTACATTTAAAAGTTTGTTTAGTCTATGAAGCCTTCATTCTTGACTTGCTTATTTAACAGCCTCTTCATTTACATTGTTTCTTCTCTTCATAACTTGTTGAAGACGTTTTGTGTTATTTTAAAGTCTTTTGTTGAAATTTTAGATAAAGTACCCAGTTTGTTTTTAGTTAATGCCTCGAGAGTATGAAATTCAACAATTTGATATTTAAATCAATAGTATTGAGTTATACAATTTAAAATGTTATGCCCATAATAAGTATAATTTCATCATTAATTCGTAATGACCACCCAAAAATAGCACAAAGCTGAAACTCCAAGTGGCTTTACATTACGCCCGCAATCGGCTTATCGGAAAATTGCTTCAATAAAATCATAAAATTAATAATGTCTACCGCAAAATTAATTATTTCAGTATTCATTATGGATATCGTTAAGTTAATTGAGTTAAATAAACTATAGGCGATGACGTTAACATGCAAAATTAACGAAATGTTCAACAATTCGCTTTGAGATTTATTTATGAGGTTTAATTTATGTTTCTCTCGTACCGAGGGGTCATTGTACTCTTTATTTATAAATGTGGGCTATCCACGCCTTGAATTTTGAATTGACCTGTGTAATTTCACCTTTGAGTTTGTTGTCATTCAAAAGCGTAGAATTGACAGAGCTCTCAGGTAGATGAGTACTGACCTGTATCATAGAAACTGAAATTCAACTACTTAGTTATTTAGGTACAGGGGTAAAACCCCGGCAGTGAAAACTAATTTTCAAATTTCACGTTTCTAACAGAGGTTTCTCTTCAAATTCATAATTTTATCAATTATGTGTTCGAATTTAGGCCTCACACAACTTTTTAATATTCATTATTTCAAACTAGAACACACTGAAACCGCAATTTCACATCAATTGCAAAATAAAGACGAGTCAATAGCGTGCAAGTTGTGCAACACACAAAGTTTTCGCACAAAAGCTTTGCCACAGAAATTGAGGTACCGCGCGCTGGCAACAATTTGTATAACCAAAATGTGTACAATTCACAATAATTGTGCTTTCAGTGCTAGTTGCTCACTTAAGCAAGCTTGTAAATACGACTTTTAACCAGCAGACTTAATTATGAACACACATCAGCATTTTGCTGTGCGCTTCTTTCTTTTCTTTATAATAACTGCTTCTTTAAAAGCATGTGCCATTATATCTATAAATGTAAGCAGCCAGTAATTAGGACTAATGTATATAGGAAGGTGAAGCTGGAGCGCCGCCCGCTGAAGGTGCCCCCGCAGCAGCGCCCGCGGACGGGGCCCCGCCAGCAGAAGGAGCCCCAGCTGCGGCTCCTCCAGCGGAAGGGGCCCCACCGGCCGAGGGAGCCCCAGCCGCCGCACCACCCGCGGAAGGAGCACCTGCGGCACCACCTGCAGAAGGAGCCCCAGCACCCGCAGCCCCACCTGCGGAAGGTAAAATTAGAAGCACTTTGCAGACACTCATGTCTAAGAACCCTTTTTTTCATTCGTGTTTCTTTAATTTCTCAGCCTTTTTTTACTTAAGAATTCGGCATACAACTAGTACAAAGGGACAATACGCATAAAAAAACACTTGAAGTAGTGGATTGAAGTACACGTTTAGTCTCGTTGTGACGTCATTGTTTTAATTTAGGTGCGCCGGCAGCGGCACCTGCGGCGCCAGCAGAAGGAGCCCCAGCGCCGGCCCCCGCGCCGCCTGCAGAAGGTAAATAGAAACCTTAAATAAGTTTTCTTCTTGTCTTGAATACTGCACACACACACACCGATTAAAATGATTTTTCCGTATTTTTATTCATAATATGTTATCTTTGTTTAATTTTGATTTAATTAATAATAATGTTTCCACAGGAGCACCGCCAGCGCCCGCGCCTGATGCAGCTGCCGCCCCCGCACCCGCCCCTGCAGCAGAGCCAGGTATTCAAAATTTTATAATTGTGCATGATTAATAGATTAAAAATAATTAAATAGTTCCAGTACTTAAAAGGATTTTGCATAGATAAATCTACATTAATTTTATGTTCTTAAAGAGGTACATAGTAAATGTATGTTTTTAACTTCAGCGCCTGCGCCCGCACCGGAGCCGGCACCCGCTGCGCCGGCCGCACCACCGCCAGTCGAAGGTACGGTAGTATACCAATGTCATTAATAATGTGATTTAAGCATAAAAATAATAAGATACCCAAACAAACAAAAAATTTAAAAATGATGGTGACTGTTTTTTTATTTTCAGCATCCGCCTAATAAATACCACTATCACACGTCTGAAGAACGGAAAAAAACAGTATCAAGTAACAACTTACACTACCTACGTATATTTTGGCATAGTGCTACTACGTACAGTACATACATGCCTTGTAATATTTATTATTATGAACTACGCAGTGTTTGTTATTTTTGTATCGAGTCGTGATCAACTTGTAGGTATTACATTTGTAAATTTTTGTACGATGTATAAAATGTAAATCAATTACAGTGAACTTGTTTCATTTAAAAACCGCCAGGGCCTTAAACATAGTATCAAATCCTTAACTTTCTATGTATGGAGCCTTATAACAATATAAACACACAATTATCATTTCATCTAAAAACTCTCATCTCATCTTAAATTAGCGAAACTATTCTACTAGTTTTAGTACAAAATCCCAACTAAATTAGTCGGCACGAAACGAGGTCGGATCATAGTATGGACACATGTTACAGGGACGTACTCGACCGTAATATCTCAGCCCTTATTACTCGGATACAAGGCTGGGCAATTTGGTGAACTCTTTGAGGTAACTGCCTTCCCTCCTACAATGTAATGTGGAACAATTCCACGGAATTGCCTATTGAAGGGACTCTACCCAACAGATTGCTGGTTATTCTTTATAATTGATATTAAAATTTGTTTACAGATTTCATTGTTATTGCTCGTCGTCGCCTTGTTGATGATGCTATTAAATTTAAGTTTATTAATACACAAGCTGTCGATATTGCTGTCCAAGGAAATATCAGGCGAAATTAGATTGAAACAACTTTTGTGTAAATGGCAACGGATAGGTTTAAATGTTCAGTTTAAGCTTTGAATTGTAGGCAGTGAAATAGAGTGTCTCTCTAGGGTTAATCTCAATGTAAGCCCGGACCTACATCAGAGTCAAATATATGGCTGTAGCTACAACCACACTAGGGCTTAGTCCAGTCACGACAATGTACTCGTACATTCTGTAGAGTGGATACTCGTTGTTATCAGAAAAGACTATAATAATTCTTTGTTTCCCAGAGCATTTTCTACGATAAAGAGATTTAATTACAGCATAAAATTATTTTAAACTGGTTTAGCCGAATTAATTTTGAAATTACTTTTGGTGAGATTGAAGCAACTTTCCATTTAGCGCGTTTCCTAAATCCCTCGCGAGGAGTTACGAATACGACGTGTGGTTAACATTGATAGCTCAATTTAGCTGTTCAGTGCGACCCCAAGAGTGTCATCTTATAATGTTGTTCACAACTGGTTACGTATTCCACGGGGGGTGCCCATTAACCGGATCAACCCTTAATGCTGTTCTTTACCCAAGTTCTTCTATTCGCATAAGTATTTTGCGCAAACGGATACAAAAAAGATCCTAATTTAACATTTTCTAAGTGAAATCACCGAAGTGTAACGACCTCAATAATTATCTCTCTTTCGCTTTATCTTCAACATTATGTTCGTAATGAATGGCTGACATTAAGTTTAATTAAAAAGGGCTTTTCTGTTGCACTGTAATTTACACTTCGTTGTGCATTTTTGGACAAAAGGTTCAAGATTTTTCGCTTTAAACGTGGATAAAATCTCGCCGTCTGATTTGAATAAATTCATTATTTTGTATAGCTTCAGTCTCCGTGACTGTTCTGAGCTCATAGTCGTAGTACAGTTGAAGGGGAACATTCCCCACATTCCGCTAGTATGACATTGTAACAAATCATGCAGGAACATACATATGTAAGTTTCGTCGCACGTGAGCTCTTGACGTGATATGATTTTCCGCGGCATCAGTAGGCAAATAAGCATTTAATTGTTATTTTTACTGAGGTACATCATGTTAGCTTTTATTTGAAACCGTAAAATTGTTATTCCAGTTGTTGATTTTACTACATATTCATATTTTCCCGTTTATTCGCGGTAGTTCTCTATTTCTAGGAACATTGCTATACAGGCCATTGTAATTTTCTAGCCTTCAGTTATCTCGAGGTACGTGGCGATTAACATGTCATTGTCTATAATACTTTCGAATAAATGGTTCCCATTATAAGACCTCCACCTTTCTGAGAGTCACAATTGCAGTCAATATTTCACAGAATTCCACAAAAATATGGTTCAGTGCAGAAAGAAGAAAGGTCGTGTGACGTCACGTGACATTGATAACAACCACGCAGCCAAAATGGCTGGCGTTATTTTATAATAGCGGCATAATGTAAAAGCACAAACACATACAGGACATAAAGAAGTCAGGGCGTGTGGTGCTGCGGCTACGTGCTTCGATCTTTATGCTAATCGTGCGCTGAATTCAGACAACCGAGATTCTTAATAAAGACCCCAAAATCGGGTCACCATAATAACCTCATTTTTTATTTAAAAAGTTTCGAATGAAATTAAAAATATACGACCCGTAGCGCCAAAACTACCATGTTATTAAAAAACTTGCAATTTATAGGGACATTTTACAAGAATTTATAAACTAGAAGTGGTAGTATATTATCAATTTTAATATGTTCAAGCTGATTTGGGGACAAGGAAACGAATAGTCAGGTGGCTTTTATAGCACATAAGTTACAGACATCGCTTACCGAAAATGACGATTGTGTCTTTGGAAAAATTATAAAATGGTGTTCCACAACTTTATCGTGTACTAATATGTTATTTTTTCATCCATTTATACTTGTATTCTAGAAGAAAGATGATGATCGATATATTACCCAAACTAAGTTAAGCTGTACAATGTTTAACACAATATAACCTACCAAATCAAATATCGGCCAATCCGTATATCCAGTAGCGTGAATTTTTACAGTCTCAAGAGCTTGACGTATAAAATATACTTAAAAATTAGTCCCTACGGCTCCCGCTAGGTGCGCTGATTAGGTATTTATTCTAAGCTGATAGCTAGCCAGCTAACTATAGTCAAAAGGGATTAAATATTCATGAGATAAAATTAGTCTATAATTAAATGCTGATATATTCTGATAGAAAATGGAAACAACAGTAACAAAAAACAATAGGAAACTAAAGCAATTGAAGCAAAACACTTTGGCATAATGAGAAAGATGAAATGAATTAGATCTTAACCGCGGCTCGGTTCTTTACAGGCCAATTAAGCTGTCCGTTTAAAATGATTTACGAATTAGCACCCCTCTCTTTGTCACCTCGCATCCAGCCACTTAGTTCTTTAACACAAATGTAAGAAAACTGGAAGCTCCCCAAATACTACTCATTTCTTTTTCCTTGCATTAATCGCCCTTTTTTTTAGTCGGGCGGCCAAACCGAATATGTGTAGATGAACCCGATCGGCAAAAGCTGAAAAAGTGAGTCGAATCAGTTTTGCTGTTTCCCGAATATGTGTGTAGCAAGCCTTAGACTTTCATATTTTGAATCACTGCAAGATAGGTACTATATTATGTCTATAGTCCAACAACTTAGTAAAGAGTTTGTCCATGTACAATGTACCTACATAAGTAGGTTCTTATCTAGAGATTACATTAAATAAAATAAGTTTATTTTATTCCTAAATATCTAAAGTAGTTTTGAAAAAACAATATGTAACCACTGAATAGAGAATGCGGTCACTTTTAACCGCAAAGAGTTGTTTAAGCAATGCGGTTGTAGTTACTAGCTAACAACTTTCCTCATAAATTACGTATGTGATGATGTCAATATAAAACTTTATCTACAACAAATGCACAATGAAACACATAAACAACTATAATTAAAATAATTTATATAATCTGACAACTTTGTAGAGAGCCTTGGCATGCACGATGTATCCAGATTATAATAGGAAATCCTGTGTTTTTATAAAATAAAGTATCTATATAGAACAGGCCACCATCAGCCGCCTAGGCCTGTGGATCACTAACAATCTATATTCTAAATTTCTTATACTTTAGTCAGCCGCGATCCATACATACAAGGCTCTAAACAAAGTTGTCGGATTATAATTAAAAGTTCATTTTCCATCTATCACAACGTGTTAACACGTTACAATAACAAGTGTTATTAATAACATCCTCATAACTTGTACTTATTAACGTGTAATGTCCGTGTGCCTGTTTGGTTTGTACCCGGCTTAACGCCACGTGTTAGGGGTTGTTACCCCGGGGAACTAACTAACCTCTGCTAATGTATGTTGTATTAATAAGGCTAAGAATGGAACTCAATAGTTTTTATGGTCAAGTAATATATGAGTACTTATCGGTATCATTATACTTTTATTGTTGTCAGGAAAAATTATATATAGCAGAAAGCGTTTATGTTCTGTTTTAGGTTTCATATAAAAGTATGTGAGGCACAAACTGATAATATTGTACTTATAATATCTACGCCTTTACGTCGACATTCATAATTGATGTAGTCATTGAAAGTAAAATAATATTATTCTTACTAAAATACCTCAGAAATGATGGTCTCTTCTTGTCAAGCCACGTCCAAAATCTAGTTTCTGCTATACAGAAAAAAATGAGCATCTTTCTTATTTGAGAAGAATTCGAAGAATTTTCATCAGCCTCATTGAATATTACCAGGGGTGAAGGTCCACGTTTAATCTAAATCTACGACCACCATAAATTACGCTGAGCAAATATCTGGAAAAGTTCCTTAGTCAGATAGGTACGAGTATGCTGAAACCCCAAAACGTTTTTCCTTTGTACTATTATATCAATAAAGTAAAACGAACCAACCTCAATTTGGCGAGACGGTGCCAATTTTCCCAGTATCGTATAGTTCCATCGTTAATGTAAATCATGTTCACAATTGTATCGTTCCTTTTAACCTGAAATACGACGCCGATGTGAATAACAAATAAGTAAAAAAATATCGTTTCCATTTGTTTCACACGTTCCTAACATTTGTAGGATGGTGGCCCTTGAGGGCCGACCACAACATGTGCCGATACATAAAAATACATAGGTATTTTAGATTATAACTTTGCAAAAGCTTTACGCTTGTAAACATGTCATCGTGTTTATGTTTCATCGCCAGTAACATGAATTGGTTAAATTATATGAGTCGTAAAATGTTATTGACGTGTAAGTAAATTGTTTTTAAGAATGATGTATTTGATTAGCTTACGGGGTAGGTATATAGAAAAATAAAGTAATTTCTACTGCAAATATTTGCTTGAATAATGACCACAACCTGTGACTCACAATTCAAGAAATCGAACTTTTTAGCTGATGACAGCAAGAATTGATTATCTCTTACGGTTTTCCATCAGATTTCTTTAAATTGACTTTTTGGATGGCCTTTGCGATATGATGACTAAGCAAGAATTCAAGAAATAGACTGTCCGCAAGTAATTTGAAACGTTTTGTACGATGTGACCTAAACAAACGAACATGACAATTTAAATAAAACCTTCGTTGAGAGGGTGGTACGTACTCTATCGGGGTTTTCTGTGAGAAAATACGAAGTTTGGTAATGTGATCGGTAAATGTAAATATACTATCTTATAAAACGCGGGTGAAACAATTATAGCATACGAGTATCGTATCATATGGTTAGTAGTTAACCTAGTGTCAAAGCTGTTCAAGCCGCCCGAAGGTCTTTGACGTGTCTTAGTGTCTGTTATCTTTGTAGACAACAACCGGGACCGACTTTTTTACGTGCTATTCCAAGCACGGAAACGCCCAGATCAAATGCTATTATGCAGCCACCCATCTATTGAATGAGCGCGCCAAGAGTAACTTAACTCTCACAGATTGTTTACTGACCGGTGGGCGCTACTTAGTCTAATACGTACTTTTGCTTGCTTAAAAATTGCACCTAAGTAAATTCCCCTGAATATTTGACATGAATAATGACTTACACATAAAACTTAATCATTATTACCAATGTAGGGGTCGCCACAGAAACCTAGATAGCTACTGCGGTGGGTGACCATCATGACTCAATGGAAACATCATTAGAAACGAACACGAGTTCTCCGAATAATTTGAACTAATTACGTAATACGGTTTTCCCATGTTTAACGTATTTAATATATATTTAATATTCGTGAGAACGAAATTTCAATTATTGAAATATTTTAGGTGTTTGTTTATAAACTTTCTGTGCTTTATTCTATCATGGAGTAGGCAGCATCTAAGCATGCCTTATACTCTCGTACCAGAGTTCGAAAAGCATTAAATTACGGATAAAATTATTATTAGAAAAAAAAAATCAACGATTTTTAATCTTCGTTGATTATAGTAAGGCCTCTATAGTGCGTTTCTCAACTGTCTGTACTGTCGAAAATCGACAGTTTGACATTTAAAATGTACTGCGCAATTAGTTCCTATGAAGCGCTATAGAGGCGCTGATCAGCTTTTCATTCAAAATTTCTCGATGACAGACCGGTTGTTGGTAGTCGATAGAAGTAGAGAATCGAGCTACTGTAACATAATGGAATAATCGCTTTCGTAATAAATGAGTATTCCATATGTAGCATAAGTAATAGATAAATATTTGGAACCTAACAATAAAAGTCTAATAATGAAGTCCGTTGACCCTTCTTTCTCTGAATGTCGGGGAATTTATTGAAATCGTCCAAACCTCTGACCCGGTACGGCTTCGGAATATTGCTCGGATATTTGATGGAAAGTTTATTCGTTGGACTCTAAAGGCTTATGATTATTACCAAATACGACCCCTGTTGTGTTTTGTAGAAGTAATTTCAAAGGCATAAGGAATAAAAAGTGCTTTTTTTTAAATTCCCGTTTTCTTTTGTAAACAAGTGAAGTAAAATAAAATTATTCTGTAGAGCGATTTTCTACGTCTATGGACTATCAACAACCAGCTAGATTTTCACAAATTTTGTGTGATGACCTGTTAAGCGCCTCTAGCGGGTGCCGCGGGAACTAATAATGAAGTACATTTTGAGTTTCAAACTCTTGGTACTCAATAGTGCCGATTGTAGAAAACTACGCAACAGCTTTTTTAACATTATTGGAAAATAAAAAATACCTTTTGGCGCGAGTGAAGTCACGTACAGAAGTTTGTGTGGTAAACATATGAGCTTCATAATAGAGAAATATTACAGTTTTATTTCATTACGCCGAGACTTTATAAAGGCAGGCTATTACATTAGCCTAGGATTTACATACGTTTTCTCATTAAGCTTTTCTGTTATTTATGTCTAAAGAAAATATTTAGTTGTACGTTGTTTCTAGAAAATATAGAACGGAGCCAAAGTTATTATTTTTACAAGCACATTTTAGGACATTTAACTCGAAGTTGTGTTTAAAAATTGTTTCAGTAGTTGTTAAACGTTTTGAATGGCTTCTGTGATGGCAATTTTTATTGAATCCAACCAGCCAACTGTGCAAGATTTGTCTGTGAAACTGTAAAAATATATGTACATTCTCTATTCCATCACCTAACTAGCAGGCTGGGCGTTAAGCCGACTGCTTTATATGTGCTCCCAAATATCAATAATCTACGACGTTAATTTGATAACTTTTTATTAATTTTTTATTTTTTTAAAAAGACAAACGGCAATCTTTAAAATTTGCATGTAATAAAGCTCAGGAAAAACTTTTACACTGGACACGCAGTGATTATTGGTACGACACGTGAATAAAAGAGCAAGTAAACTTGATGATTAAAATAATATTGTACAACTTCTTTAATGGAAAAATAATACCTCTTTGAACGAAGGAATGGAAAGAACACAGTAGCGAACTGAAATTGCAAACTCAGTACGGTTGGAATAGGTATATTTATAAGATATTAAAAAATAATGTACCTACTTATCCGCAACATGAACTTCGAACAGTAACGCAATTTTCTACAACTATCGAACACCGACTAGCTATTGAGAAATTTTGAATGAAAATCTGATCAGCGCCTCTAGCGGACATTGCAAGAAGTATTTTAGCAGGACCTTTCAAATTTCAAACTTTAGACACGATGGTAGGTAGGTTGGTAGGTAGGTACCAACTGTAAAAAATCGTGTTACTAGTATAAATCTACAAAAATCAATGCATATTTATTTCATACATACGTAAGTTTAACTGTTTGGCTGTCTGTCTGTCACGCTGTGACGACTAAACCAATTAACCCATTTGAATATAATTTAGTATTATAAATTTTAAAATGAAAGCATAAGGTGACTAAGTCAGGTTTTACTCATCAATTACCTACTAAACAAGGTAATATTACCCATGCTTAATTACATTTTGATTATATCATTATATTATAATACGAAAACCACAATGTTATGCGTAAGGGGTTTTTATGCCTTTATAAAAGGTATGCAACTGCACAAAAAGTTTAGACGTTTAAACTATAGTCTTTTGTCTCCTATTGCTTAAACCACAGTGGAGGCGTTCTGTGGTTTGTATAAATCAATGCAGCGACAACGAAACTGTATAATAATGCAAAGAAAACTTATACAACTTCCCCTTTGAGGTTGTCGAACTTTTATCAGTTTCTATTCAAAGGCGGATACTAAGTTCAAAAGTTATAATAGTTTGGGTTTGATTTCTTGTAGCACAAACGTCGCATTTTTTGCATAAGGTGCGGAGTTTCAGGGGGGAAGTTGCGAAGCTTTGCGGTTACCTCCAACGGTATTAAAGCCACGTTTTGTTAAGTACGCTTGCGGCTACATTCTTAATGGAATTAACCATCTGTTTTATTGAAATAGACGTAATGACTAATTGTTTGTGAGTTAGAAACATTTGAGTGATAAACGTGGTTATGTAAAAGGTAAATGTGTTCTTTCATGGAATTCTATCGCACTTAAAACTAAAACATTTTAGGCAGTTTGCACACTAAACCACATTGCGCAGCGAAACTCTTGAATTTAACTTAAGGAAACGAATACTGCAACATACAGGAATAGGTTTCACACGCAGTGATACAGGACACGCGTCTAGATGGAGAAAAACATGAGGGAGCGGGGTTAGCCGCGAGATGTGCAAGAGACCTTCGATTTTACACTACAACTTCGCGCGATTGTACGAAGAATTCTCCATGCAACGAGACTCCAAGCACCTCCTAGCGAAGAGCGGTTCAGTGTGTACATCGCTTTATGAAAGAATCACTAAAGAAAATGAACTGCTAAAATATTTTATACACTTATTTCCTCCATGAAATACTTATGTATTAATTATGTTATTGTGGTTAACCTTCTATTATATTATTAACTAGGTACAAATACATAAACAGATACTACTATGACTGAACTCCATTGAACGTTGAGATTCTACAGTAAGTATTAAAATATCTCTCAATATTACTAGGTACGACATATTTAATTCAGGAAACCCATTGTTTGCTCCATTCATTGTAAATTATTATTATAAACCCACCAACATAACATATTGTGTGTTTAATTAATGTGCTTCTCAATATAGTACTTAGTAGGTATTATAGCACGCCACATAGCAACTGTATCTATTAATAGTGATTAGGATTCGGCGTCTAGAATGTAGATCCTAATAGTACTCGCATTAAATTAAATTATTATTATTATTCTATGATTAGTGGTCGACCAAGTGTCAAAGTTGTTCAAGCCTTTGGCGTGGCTTAACGACTGTTTTCTTAATTGACAACAACCGGGACCGACTTTGGTACCACTAGGCGGTCACCCGTCTATCGAATAACCGCGCCAAGGTTTTCTTATCCCACAGATCGTTTACTGACCGGTGAGCGGTAAGCAACTGGCTATTAATTAAATTACGTAGCTAGAGGAATACGATGCATGTTGAAAGTCATTTTCTTGTGAGGAAAAGAAAACAAAATTATATAAATTTTCAATTATAATACCTATGAAACGCTTTGGCCCACCTCGCCCGCCACATAAGCAACCACAAACACGACATTAGAATTCGTATTAAGTGTTTTTGTAGCCTGGTTTAATTAACAGTTTTTCGACTTTATTTGTTCTGTAGGAATACCCAAAAATTTAGGCTGCATAGAATTGTAGCCTAAACTTACGGGTACTTAGTTACGAGTCGTGGCTTAGAAAAGGAAACCTCTTGCTGTAGACACAGACTCAAGATTGGCAAGCCGTAAGTGTGTGTGTGTGTGTGTGTGTGTGTGTGTGTCTCCCAACTATGTTGGAGCCGGCTTCCAGTCTCACCGGATGCAGCTGGATACTAGTATTTCACATGAAGAGACTGCCTATCGGACCTCCACAACCAAGTTAACTGGGTTAACATACATTACCCTTTTTCGTAAGTATATGTTCTTAAACAATACTTTTGGTGGAATTTCTCCTTTTGACTGCCTCGCTACTTTACTCCTCTCTTGTTAAAACGCAGACTAGTGTAAAAGAATTGGCACATCTTACACATTCCCAATGATTTATACAAGGCATACGAAACGATACTATAATCAGCAATTTGCTAGCCAAAATATACATAAGTGTCTTGTTAATGGTCCTACTAGTAGAAATATTACTAGCGCTGTTTTAATATTGCACCATTTAGTATAAGTTTATTTGAATATGCATTTTTATTACTGTGTATTGGTTAGACAATATGTAATGCCTATGTATATCGCTGAACTAACGAAATTGATCTTTGCATACAGCTTTGGTAAAAAGGGTAAATGTTCAATATGTAATAATATATTTACACTAGCTTTTACCCGCGACTTCGTAAGCCACCTGAATTTTCCCATGGGAATGCGTCATTTTCTCGGGGTAAAAAGTAGCCTATGTCCTTTCTCGGGTATCAAAATATCTCCATACCAAATTTCATGGAAATTGGTTCAGTAGTTTAGGCGTGATTGAGTAACAGACAGACAGACAGAGTTACTATCACATTTATAATATTAGTATGGATAGTTTGAATTTAAAAGAGTAAGTAAATGACCTATTTCCATTTAAAGATGAATGCATGAAGCATTCATCTGAAAATCATAAATCTTTTACAAAAGGTACTTAGCTATACCCTACCCTCTTATTTATTATGTACCTATGTACGTAGTACACTGACTTCCGTGACCCAAAAATGCACAGCAAATGTACATAGTTTTCCTTATCTATTCTGCATATCGTACGTGTAGGGTTATCGCATAAAAATAACTGTGGGGTTTCACGTACTATAAGAGTACAAACGAAACGTGAACGCAGAGGTACAGGCCACGATAGGACCTCTTGCCTCGACCCTGTTACTGCTGTTATCTGACATTCCCTCTCTAAATGTATTCATTACAAGCTTTGCTCCCGATTTCCCTTGCTTCTGAATATTATCCTTGAACTATGGACTATTTTGGTTCTATAAAGTGTGTATAATTAGTAAATCTGGTTATTTCCAGTGGGTTTCGAGATTATTTTCCTACAATAGTAGGAAATAATTTAATTTTGGTGATGACTACGGTTAATAGTATTTCTGGTTTATGGATTTTCGTATTTTCCTTATTTGATTTGTATAATAATATGATTATTTACAATATTTTGTATCGAGGCACATGATTAGACCGCGGTTTCACTACCCCTGTATTATTTTCAGATAGCTTATCTGTAGCGCGACCTTGCTCTACTGACAGTCGGTACAGTAGAGTATCGAAAGCTTGACATTTAAAATATAGTACCAAAATAGTTCCTGAGACGTCCATCAGAGGCGCTGATCAAAACTTCCATAATTTTTTTTTGATATCTAGCCGGTTGTCGCTAGTCAATTATAGTGGTAGAGAATCGAGCTTCTGATATAGTTTTGACATTTGATTCCATACATTTTCTGTCGCTTTAGCACTAGACAGATAGTTGTTACCGGACACTTTTTCATATGCTATGAAACTGACAATAGGCCTACAGAAATGACTTAGTACAGTTTCGATAGATTTATTACAGAACACCTGCTGCCATAGCCGCATGCTGTTCAGATTACTAGATTATCCAGAGTACATTGGAGTACACGCGACCAAAATTAATTGTCCTAGCTATACTACCCATATTGAAGTTAGTTCTAGAATGTACATCATTAATAGTACCGAATTCCAATCAGTTATAGAAATATGAAAAAGAGATGAAAATGGCTTCCCTCAATCGTTAAAATTTATTAGGTCGGAGAAAAAGTCTTTTCGCATTATAGTATGTAACAACTTGTAATGAAATCTTTTCTCTACACAAAAAAGCTCGATATTTGAGTACCTCACGAGCTCACTGAAAGAAACCTATTGAACCGTGTACTCATTTGTGATTCTTGAAGACAAAGAGATTTTATTACAAGTTCATACATAGTTTAATGCGAAAAGACTTTCTCCCCGACCTAATATAAAACAATAATTTAGATATACTTAAAGTTAACTTTACTCAACTTTATATCTAACTTGCCTTGTCCGCCTGAAATGTATCAAGAAAGTCAGATGACAATCATAATAGTATTTTAATTTACCTTTATTAACCTATATTCATTTCATTCACGGCAATTAATTTACCTCAAAGATAACACGTAATAGGGAATAATCCAAGGTTTTTACCTTGCTCTTACTGAGAATTTACGATAGGAAAGCCCAATAATAATTTACCATACTCAGAATCGAATTCAGGACTACTGAAGGGATTTTTTTATACGACATGTAGCCTAATACGTCACTAATATTAATAAATGAATAAATAGAGCAGTGATAGCCGAGAGGTATAAGTTGGTACCTCCCACGCAAGTAGTTGCGGGCAACACACCAATGGCTTTTCGAAGTTATGTGTGTATGAGAAATAATTATCACTTATGTTAAAGAGGTGATTTTTTTTTTTATTTAATGGATATAGAATATATGCTGTAGTCAAATATCTTCATAGAGAGCCTTGCATGCAACGTTCGCGGTTCACGTGTACAAAATACAAATGCAACCACATGAGAGTGAACCACAGGCTTGTTGGCAACTGGCGGGATTCTGTTAAACACAGTGATTTTACTTTGGAAATAAATCAATTATTACTTTGGACCAACTCACACACTCATAAAAAATATTATAAATTAAATCTAGATCAGATAAATTGTGCACGGCTAGGCTTTCTGCTTAGTAGTCACTAGTCAGACTATTAAGACTATAGCAACTCTTACACGCATAAACTAATGAAAACATTTTACGGTACATTCTTTGCGACACAGATAGTTTAAAACTTGGTTTAAGATAAAGAACTTCTCACGCTGAGATGTCTTTCGACACGGACAAAGTCACAGACAGAAACTAGCGATAAATAATTTGCAAGTTAAAATTCATTTGTATGACACTTGTTGCGCAGTTTGGTTTTGGTCCAAGTAGGTCATGGAACCACATCCATAAAGTAGACGATTTGAGACTATTCATTACTTAAAGTTTTATCATACTAATATTATTTATCATAATAATACTAAGAAACAATACGTTTTGGAGTGAGGTCCTTTTTTACGTAAATTTTCTAAATATTATTTTGTATAATCTTACCGAAGAAACTGGAAGCCGACTCCAACATACGAGTTAGAAGAAATTCTAGGTTGATGATGTTTTTTTAAACTCACGTGTAGACAGGTGTAAGAAATACACCCTCACAGTTTTATGTAGTAGTGTGCCGTTGTCACATTATCAAACTCCGGAAGTAAATCTAATGTGAAATAGAAACAATCGAGAGCACTTAGTTCAACCCGAGAATCAAAGCTGAGGTGTTGTGATAAGCGTCATAAGTCGTACGTCCTTAAACAGCCCAGACAACAAGTATTCTTTTTTCAAATTATGCTTGAGTCCAATACAAGCATTTATGTAAAATATCCTATTTGTTTTATTAAACATCTGTACATCCTGAATTAGGCAAAATTTCATAAAAATCTGTTCAGCAGTTTTGGCGTGATTAAGTAATAGATATCGCATTCATTCAACATATTGAATTTATAATATTTTTAGTATTAGTAAGATTAAACAAGTAAGTTTCGTTTTAAAGCAACACTTTTGTGTTGCATTACATTATTTTGAAGGCACATCCACAAAAGATCTACGGCTTCCGCAATCTCGTTGCCAAATATACAAGCCAACTTGAAAACGTTGTCAGTGTCCTCTCTGAAGGGGATTAATAGTCCAAAAAAGAGCAATTGCTCAAGGGCTTTTTTTAAATACAATTTATTTTCGCAACGAAGCAAAGTACCTAAGAAATTTTTGCTCACCTACTGCACACTCTGCACAGTTAATATTGAGATTCATTCTTGTACTGTAAAATTATTAATGTAAAATTACTATTCGTTGCAAACGAATTTAGACACACGTAGTTAGAAACATAAACAATGGTAAAATGGTCAACACAATACTGGTGTTTTAACATTGAAATATATTTTCAATTTGTCTGTAACAATATGTTAAAGTTTGTTCACGAAAGTTTCACAACAAAGTTTTGGGATACTATGACCCAAACGTGGACCGTGCCATGTAACATATTTGTTTTACCTATCCTTACTTTGTTTTCTTCAATATCAACAAATCTTCGACACAGAAGGTACACAGAACTTTCAATTTAGGATGAAGGGTTAGTTTATTATGATGGACACAAGTACCCAATATTGACGTAATAAATAATGAAGCCTAAATAGTTCAAGTTCCTCTGCAGTAAGATAAAACACTGGAAAGAAGGAAACTATACGAAACTGCACAAAAACCAAAATCCAAGACGGATTTACAGAAAAATTGTTCTTATTTAGTGCTTATAGTCCGCCGACTTAGTAGAGAGCCTTCGCATGCACAATTTATTTAGGTTATATATCAGCTTAGCCTTTTTTCCAGACTATGTTGGAGACGGCTTCCAGTCTCACCGGATGCAGCTGAATACCAGTGTTTTACACAGCGCGACTGCCTATCTGACCTTCACAACCCAGTTATCTGGGATATAACACGATACCCTTCGGTAAAACTGGTTGTCAGACTTTCTAGAAGCTTCTGACTACTGTTAACGATAATCTTCGAAAATGACAGCCGGAAGCCACAATTTAACACGGAACTCGATATGTGTAAGATGGTCACCCATCCACAGAACAACCTCGGCAAGCGTGGCTTAACCTCAGAGATCGATCCTCGCGGCTGTCGTTAACTAAGCCACGAACGCCTCAATTTATTTAGGCTATAATTAATAATTCTATGTATTTCCAAAATAGAGTAGCTGCATCAAACTGGCCACAGCCAGCTGCATAAGCTTGCGGGGTTGCGGCTTCACTGATGTTCTAAATTCTGCATTTAGTACACCTCTGTCAGCCGCAAACCTTGCATACAAGGCTCTTTACTAAGTTGTAGGTCTAAAGTTCTCACCATGAAAATGTGTGACTCGGCAGTTTATCAAGTGGATTACCTAATGACGTTAGCACATAGTGTCTACGTGACGTTTACAAAATGCCCCCCTTCGAATGATTCTGTAGGTGAGTAATTTTTAATTCTAAATAAACTGGGGGAACCTGTTTACAGTTTTGCCTGATCACAGTGCATCGTAGCGCTATAATTTAAATTAAAGGAAACGATCTTAAATTAAACACAAATACTACTACCTAATGAAACCGCATGAAAATTGATTCAGTTAGGGAAAAGCCGCAGCATCCTTGAGCTTGGTTAAAGTTCATGGGTCTGCATAGTAACAAAACGGTTCACGGCATTCGTAGCGCAGGAGTTATGGTGATTGCCAGCCCACTGCCAAAGTGCCGGGAGGTCGTGGATTCGATTCCCTCATAGAATAAATTACTTTGTGACCCACAAATAGAGTTGTTTAGAGCGGGTTTGTATTTGCGTCCTTAGTTTGTCTGTAAAATTCCCTAAGACACAATAATAATATAATTTATAATGCAAGAGTTGTTTTTTTTACTTCAGTACTCCGATGTAAAAAACCCATTATACTGGAACGATATCGTGATGACGTCGAAACAATATAGAAATGAAGGAAAAAATTGAGAAAGAGAATTCCCATGAAATGAAATTGACGGCGAGAATTGGCACTGTTTGCATTATTCTGTTCTCAATATGGCACATTACATGCAAAGTATGTTTTTCTACTAATTAGATTTGTATTTTGTTTACCCTATAATTTTTTTTACCAACGTTTGTATGTTAAATCAAGCTTTTGAAATAAGCAGAAAAAAATAGCAATTTTAAAAGAAACTCGATTTTTTTATCATGCCCCTCATATGTACTAGGAAGTAACAAAATTTTCACAAGCTCAATACAGGTAAATATAACATACATATTATTATAATATAATTTAAATATAGGTAAGTAATAAATAATAATATTATGCGTAAATGTTACGGTTATAAATTATTTAATGACGTATGTTTTCATTGTTATTACAAGGAATAAACATTTAATAAAACAGGATAACGATAAAATTTACAACATTATTTCTGTTGGGAATTCCATAACACCTACACTGTATTATAAGACCACAATTGATTTTGTACAGTCGGTACTGCCGAGTATCGAAAGTTTGACATTTAGAAAGTACTGCGAAAATAGTTCCTACGACTCCCGTCAGGGGCGCTGATCAGACTTTCATACAAAATTTCTCGCTGACAAGCCGGGTGTCGGTAGTCGATAGTAGTTAGTATAAACAAGTTTGTCGAGCAAGTGCTAATTTTTCAAGCGGTAATGAATGAAGAACCGTACCTCGATTCTCTACTACTCTCGACTACCGACAACTGAGCTATTATCGAGAAATTTGTATGAAAATCTGATCTGCGCCTCTGACGGGTGTCGTAGGAAACATATTGGCAGTACATTCTAAATGTCATAATTTCGATAGCTAGCCGGTTGTGGGTAGTTGATAGTGGTGAAGAATCGAGGTACCGGTTAGCACATACAATAATAATAATTCATTGACTTGTTTCAGAGGAGTTTGACCACAAACATCTAGATACAAGATATTTATTCAGGCATCAACTTCTGACTGTTAAAAAACATTACCTTAGTGTTAGTCCAGTTTATAAACCCATAAAATTCGGTTCTGTAATTTGGATAAACATCTGTAAAAACTTCTAAATATCCAAACTTTTGCTTTCATAATATTTTATTGCCATATTAATATGTTGCGTGCTAGAAATATTCCGCGTTTAAATTTTCATCCGTTTTCCTTCAAAGTAAATGCACATGTCTTCAAAAGTTAGCGGTTCTGAACTATTTATACAAATAAATTACTCAATTACTCATACATATATTATTTTAACGCCTCGGTCCTTCGCATAGGTATTTCGCGTAACAACTTGATAGTTTGGCATTACACAGAGTTGAATGACTAATCTAATATGAAGTTACTAACAACTAGCTTTTACCCGCGACTTCATCCGCCACCTGAATTATCCCATGGGAATGCGTAGTTTTCCCAGAGTAACAAGTAACCTATGTCCTTTCTCGGGTATCAAAATATCTCCATACCAAATTTCATGCAAATTGGTTCAGTAGTTTAGGCGTGATTGAGTAACAGACAGACAGACAGAGTTACTTTCGCATTTATAATATTAGTATAGATAGAGATAGAATGATGTAAATAAGCACAAATTTCATTTATTAACTGAGCTTTTGAATAAGATAAGTCTATTTTATATAATTTATACCTAAAATATCTACTGAGAAGAAATAATTGTTCGTAATTAAATTTAATTTCATATAATTAAATTATTTACATTTGAGTACTGGGTACTTACGTGGTTTCTTAAGGATAAATACATACATACATAATATCATGATTGTAATGCCATAAGGTGTAGGTTGAGGTGTATGAAATATAATAATACCCACGTTTCGCCATAACAATGTTTGTCCCATGCAATAGGAGGCGAACAGACCTATTAGGTACCATATACCGAGCATGCTATCAAACTTCGGGCTAATATTGAGCATCATTCTAATATAATTTTACAAAATATTAGCACTTTGCCCGTCCCGAAATCGAACTTCATGACCAGCAGTCGGATACACTTCCGTTCCACGATTCTAAAACAAATCTGTGACAATCGGTTTAGCGCCTCTAGCGGGCTTAGTGGAAACTATTTTTGCAGTACATTTTAAATGTCAAGCTCCTGATACTCGAAAATACCGGCAGTCAAGTAAAATTTCAATATGTTGAAGATAAACATTTATGTTTAGTTTGTTTTGAACACGCTGTTATTGGTATCGTCTGACGATCGTGCTCGTTGTTTAACTTTCAATACCTAAATAAATATACTTCAAAGAATCCTGAATACCTAATAAACAACTTATTTATGAAAAACAAACTGCACTTTGTTCAGAATACGGTAAAGGAGAATGTGCATCGATTACAAACAAACCATTCTCAATGTAGGTTCTTCTTAATTATTCAATATATTGGTAAAATTACATTTTCGGTTCAAAAGTTGCTAGCAACATTAATTGCGAGCAACCACTGAAAATTTCATAATAGAAAAAAAAAAATTTTGCCCGACCGGGAATTCAAACCTAAGAGCGGCGATCTACTAGTAATGACACACAGTCTATTTGATGCTTGATTTACTAGATCCCAATATACATTTGAATAGCAATATTACTTAAATGATACACTTATTTCGATATTGGCTTCCTTAGAGTATGCTTATCTATATTTTAAGCATTTTTTCTTGCATGGAACTTCAGTTTTTTGGACACTCTCCTTTATGTTCTTATGTATTATACTTACCATTACTGTACTTCTTAAATATTTATTAATAATACTAACAATTATCCTTATAAGCACCTATAAAACGCTAAGGTTTAGGTTTAAGAGTCAGTGTAAATAAGACGTTGGAACAGGACACTTCGAAACTATAGGAAGGTCAGTAAATGAAATGCAACAAATTAAAGGTGTCTTAAATTGTGTGAAGTTCGCGAACAGTCCCAATTATCGGTGTAACTTTCTTTGTGTAACGTTCAAATTGTGTTAATCGGACAATTATACGTGATTATAAGAACTCGAAGTTTTGTTCACGATAAATAAAAGAACATTTAAAAAGTGCGCTCTTAATGAAACTTATGTACCTACCTACTACAATTAACTGTGAATAATTTCTACGATCTGTAATTTTGTTCGTCTTAAAAATGTAATTTATTGTCAACAAAGGTTGTGAACGTTGCTGTGTGAAAGTAAAGATTTCAATTAATTACAATTTTTTGAGTAAAGTATAGTCTACATTATTTAAATTTTGTTGTGTGTCTAAGTGCCTTTAGCATGTGCATAAATCGAGTAATAAAATTAGTGAACCAACGAAAATATCAGGCGACTAACCTAAAACTGTGCCTTGTTTTAAGGAATAACTTTTGCGTTTTCGTTTCGAATATCAGAAACTAAATCTTTCACACAAAAACCACTATAAAATTACAAACAAGCTGCACCTACTAATTGTGGCTGTAATTAATAGAATTATTTTCTTCAACAGAGAGTTCGAGACTGCATTTTCCAGTGAAGATTTATTTGCAAAAATGCGGGCCTTCATCTTCCTTGTCGCAGTAACAGCTGTAATACAAGTCCAAGCATATCCTGTGATGCAAACAGAACAATCAGTTCCAGACCTGGATAATAAAATAATAATGTTCGTACCTCACAGACACCCGCAAAGTATTTTCGCCAGTCAAAATTGTCCCGGACAACAAGAATGGCACAATGGTGTTTGTACAGACGTAGTGATATTAAGAGGTGTTAATATAGATGATATCAATGATAATTACACTGATTCAAATCATAATTTTGATTAAATTCCTAACTTGGAAATGATGTTGGATTTTTTCTGACGTCTGTTGGAATTTTCTCTCAGAGATTGGCGTCTGTCGAAGCCGATGTATTGGACTTATTGGGCCGATGTATTGGCTCGGCCATATAATGCAGGAGTAACATTGTAACGGCGAAATGTAGTTGTATTCTATACAAATTAGCCAACACCTTTCAGGCTTTACAGGTGTAAAAAGAAAATATATTGTTACGATTTATGTTGTTATGAAAATTGTTTAATAAAATTTTATATAAATCATGTATTACTTTACCTGACGACCACCGTCATCTGTGTATGATCTATTGAGGCCGATATTAAAATGACTTCTCAAACAAGTTATCTATCTATACTTCTATTTTTAATATGATGAAAAGGAAAGATCTGTATGTTTCGCTTGTTTGTAAACAATAAGGTTCATTGTACTGCTAAAACAACAAATTACAGAATTCAAATTTCATAGAATCATAATTAAGTCCGTAATATATGAAAAGCAAAATTTTACTCAAATAAATAGATAAGGCACAGTTGACTACCTGAACGTATTGATCCGAAGATGGAGCTGAAGTCATTAATAGTAACCATTGTCAAAAAATGCAAAGAGGTATCAGTATTCTATCAAGTATTTGGTTACGGTATTGGACAATTCGTTTTCACAATAATATTATGCTTATCTTAAAGACTTGTCTTATGAATCACCGTATGTTTTTCATTCAATTTTAAATTCCACGAGGTGGGATTTCCAAAATCACACTTTTCACGGAATCTTCAGTCAGTCAGTAACGCAAGAGTTTTAAATATATTGATTGATTGATTACACGCGGAGTTAAGCTCTTTTACGAATAAAAGTAATGTAAAAAAATCTCATTTTTCTCCCAATGCTGGGCTTAAAATACAATGTAGTACATACGTCAAAGTTTAATGAACATTACCTGTCAGCAGAATATTCCTTTATTTAGTATTGTTCTACATAATTTTTAGGTATTCCAGAACATAATGTTCGTGAACATAACTACATACCTACCACTTCATATGGGTAGGAATTGGAATGTAGAAAAATATTCTATATTCATTATAGAGTGTTAAGCAAACGATTATCTAATGAAAACATGCACTTGGATTAGACTGCACATTCGTATCAATGCACTTATGCCCCGATTTTAGTAAGTATTTGTGGTTATAGTGGCGAAACAATACATCATATTTTGTAAAAATTTCAACTATTTAAGGCTTGCTTTACACATATGCGGGTCGGCACGTTGGGTTCCGCTATATTTATCGAACCACGAAACCTAATCGAAGCAATTACTGCACTTGTGCTTGTACCGATCGCGTTGTAATTTCGGGTCCGATCGTCACAATTCGGTTCAAACATTCACTGGCGTAACGAGATGTTTCCTGAATATTTATCTAGACATATTCGGATTTGCCGCCCGGCTAGGCCGATTATTGCCGAAACGAATATGTGTATAACAAGCCTAAATTTCACGGTTAATGAGTAACAGACCGATATACAGACGGCGTAGTCTCAGTAATAGGGTCCCGTTTTTGCCTTTCGGATACGGAACCCCGGAAAAATAATAATATAGTCAGTTAATTTTGGACCAAATTCTAATATTATATCAATTTATCCTCGGTATTATTATTGTCCTCATGAAGCGTTGTCCTTAAAAACTTAGCTAGTTTATAACAATCAGTTATTGTGCGCATAACAACGGAATAGTTCACCCGTCTCATATACATATACTGAAGGTGAGTGAATAGATTATTATTTATAAACTATTACCTTTTTTGTGACAGTCTCGGGTACGATTCCCGGGTCAGATGATTTACTTAAGTGATCTTTTCTTTTTGTTATTATAATAATTCTCAATTGTAGCCCCAAGCTTGTTATTGTGCCTGGTATATAGCAAAAGGCTTCATGGGACTAACATTGTTAATGACGAAACGTGGGTGTATTTCATACATCTTTGCCTATACTGCCAGGTTTAATAGATATGATGTCAAAAATATATTAAAATAAGCTTAATGTACTTATTTCTCAAATAGCACTCCCGTTGTCTATAGTGGGCTGGCTAGTCTGGCTTATTATCAGCATAGTCGACGTTCCAATGGGATACTTATTGAGTCTAAAATTTTTCGCACAGAATTTTATCTAAATCGGTTGATTAGTTTAGGCATGAAGAAGGGACAGACATACAGGGCTGCTTTTGCATTTATAATATTAGTTTATTGATCAATAAAAACAATAAGTACGGAAGAACCACTATACTGGGGTCACTTTTGCATACAGGGGTTCCTTTAAAATGGACAGAATTGGGCATGTTTAAGGTCAATTACACTATTTGAATTTAATTTTATTCAAAGCGATATTTAGTGCCAAGAACCAGAAAACTAAAATCGTTGCTAGCTTTTTATGTGAGCTATTTACTTATTTCTACTTATAATCAAGTTAACCCGAAATTTGCATAAAGTAACCCCATTCTACGTTACATAATTATTGATTGATTGATATTTTCTGTAAAGATTATTTTAGAAACTGCTCGGAGTTTGGAAGTTGATGTCGAAGCCCTCCATGTCTAGGAGAGTACGTAAAGCCGTCGGTCCTGCGCCTGACCTCTCACTGGTCGTGTCGGTTATCCGTCCAACCGGGACAAGAGAGCAAAGGAATAGAAAGTGAACCCGTGTATTGTGCACAAACTTGGACACTATAAATAAAATCCTGCATCGTTGGCCAGTGTCAATGACACTGACCGCCGTAGCCGAATCGGCAGGGACATTATTATTGATTACCCAATTTTTTTACAGAGGCTCGACGGCTGTTGTTCAAGAATGCGCTATATCATCATTATCGCTGTAGTGATCGTCACTGGCGTCATAACACAGGGACAAACAGGACCTGTGGGAGATAAGAATGACATACTACTTGATCAGATTGTTAAAGTGCTTGATGCTCACAGACTACATCAAGAAAACGACCAACTCGGCTATGTGAAACGAATCCCGTGTCCAAATGGTCAATTACTAATAAAAGGCTTTTGTGTAACCGTTACAGACTTTGAATATTAAGAATAAAATATATATGAATATCGGACTTATCATTATTTACCAATCTTTATTTTTTAACATCGAACAAAGGAACCATAGTGTTTGTTTTATTTATTACCTACTAGCGGACTGGCCCGTCTTTATCCGGGTAGTAGGTCCAGTATAATTTTATCCAATTGATTCCATTTCCGTGGGAATGTTGATCCCATCGATCCCATACAAGTCTTGTCCTGTGAGCTACATACATGTTAAAATAAAAAATATCCAATTCGGTTTAGTTGTTTAAAAGTTAGCGCGTACATACATTTCAGTGATCCATTTTTATTTATATAATTGGATCTATCATTGTTCATTTGTAATCGATGCTAAGCAAAGACCCTAAAAACGTTCATTGCTGTCTGCCATGAGCTGTCTTCCTCCAACCCTCCAGATAAGTGTCCAAGTCTTTCTTGGCAAACTTATAGAACGATTACAGCTCTATATTAGTTATAGTACACCTACCACAAAGTTGCTGTTTATTTAACCCAATGATTGACTGGTAGAGAATGCCTTGATGCATAGAAAAATAAAGAAAAATTTAATTTAATTTTTACTTAAAACCATTTATCGCAATTATTTTGTGCGCCATGGTAGTCTACTATAACAATCAATAAATGCACACACTAAATTACACATTAAATCATATTGCTCTATATTTTTATTCAGGCGTATTGATCAGTTTGTAACTGCCACTATTGAGGGGCTATTCAAGTAGATATTTTTTGTCTAATCTTTATTTGATTTCAGGATGTTCTAAGAAAATATATTATTATGTACCCAGATCTGATATTTAAGTCTTGCGCAATAAAGTAAATGTCATCAGATAATATCCCGATTTCTGTCGTCTATTTTAAGAAAATGATATTTTTCGAGTTAATGTTAAATATAATAATGACGGATATCTATTACGGACGAATAATTCCTAAATAAAGATATCATTGAATCTAACTTGGCGAGAAGTTTCAAAGCTCAGTTCAGATTAAGCGTACAATTTGTTGCTGAATTAACGATCACAAAATTCAAGTTGTGTTCTCTCTTGTATAAGTGTTATATGAAGTAAGAATCGTTTTATATTTTACCCGTAGAGTGATATAAACAATTCAAAATCTATTTTACATAAAATCTTCTTTATCATAGATATTGCCGTAATGCCATGTACATAGAAACACGGCGATATTTATCTATATTGGTTAAATTGTAAATGTGCCTGTTATATATACATTTATTTAAAATTATACTTTTAGCTTCGGTGTACCTTTGTCTTTCCATTGTTTATTAATTATTTATATAAAATAAAAAAATGTCCTATTATGTATTCATTAAGACTATAATTTAAGTATAATGCATTATTTGCCAACTATAGTCTTATACGTATTAAAGAAAAATGCAGCATCATGAGCATACGGTTAGTACAGTTTGTACGAGTCCTTAAGCTCATTATCGTCGGTACAATCAAAGGCAGAAATAGAATTCGCTCCGATATTACGTTCGTTCGTTTGATGTCAAAAACTCAAAGGTTATAATTATATCTTGCTCATTCTAATGTAGATTGTTATGATAACCAATACTAAGACATTATATTAGCAGGTAAAAGTATACATGTATTTCTTGTAGCACTTACGGTTTCAGTGACTTATTTCGCAAAGCAAAGCGTTAAAACCGTAGCCGTTGAAGAAATTGGTGCATTTGCTTTTTGTACAGAATTTAAGACATTACTGCCTCCCATGCTGACACTGTACTTATCATTGCATATCTTCTATGTAATAGCGATGAGACCAATCGTAGTTGCATATTTGCCAGCATAGCTTAAGTTTGCTTGATAGGGTTACACCGTCATTATTAGCCAAAAATAACGCAAGCTTCAAGCTTCATTTAACAACAGACCCGCCGTCTCATAATCGCAGATGTAAATAAATTCGAATAAACATTTGATAGAACTAAGTTATAGTAAAACGTCGTAACTCGGGCACATAGTCTGAGAGTTTGAGCAACTTCAGCTATTGCACACATTCCTAGTCGGCTCGCTCAGGCGGAATGAGTTCCAGCTCGAGTTCTTCGCCTTCATTCTGAAGATTTAAGACTCGAAATGAAATCGTTTCTTACAGTTATTTTACATTTGAGTTAGAGCTGCAACATGTTTAGTTAAATTCAAGTGGCGTTTCATAACTACGAATATTAGGGTAGATTTGCATTACGAAAATATTTTTCCAGTATACTGTATGTATGTCAAGTTACTGGTCAGTATACTATATACAGTATAGTGGTCAGTATACTGTATGTATGTCAAGTTGGATGTACTTCAAAATGAAGTCTTCATCGTGATACTGACCATCGACTATCGACCCATGGTCTAGATTATTAAAATTCTACATTTATTACAGATGGTGATAAAAGCTTGTAATGGCTAGGAGCAACTGACTTACAGCGGCGCTAAACCAATGAATCAGTCAGACCGTCTTGATAAAAATCTATCCAAACAAATGGGATACTATTTCACTCAGATAAGGACTTGGTATTCCTCGATCTAATGCGATTAATCCTTGCAGAAAGTATCCTCAGTACAGGAAAAAAAATCCCCGTTAATATGTAATTCTATCTGTACATGTTTACAAGAAGGACAGAGCAGAATATTGATTGCGCCTACTAATTTATTAACGGGATTCTAAACGGATGAGACAGAAAGAACACGGAGAAAAATCTCATAAGTTTGGCACGAGGTGGGTTTATTGGACGAAAGCCTTCGGTAAATTGAACAAATGAGTCCTGTGTCAGCAGCCCCGGGGCGTATTCTCAAACCGCAAGACATAAAACGTATTCAGTGTCGTACCCTACAATAGTAAACCCCAAATATTTTCCCTCGTTCGATAGTGAAATGGGAAATAAATAAAAACGTTAATAATGTTATCATTCGACTTGGTGAACATTTTCCTGTTTGGTTTTCTGTGAAAGAAAGATTATATTAATTGAAAAATAATATCCTTCATTTCAGTTGTACTATTGATATATTTAAAAGAGATCTAGAGGTCGTAGTTGTGTCGTGTTTGTAGTAAATATTTTCACCGGTATATTATAAACGAGTAAATAAATATACTTCTACCCGACATCACTAAAAATCTTTAGATAGTACTAGAAAAGTAAATTATTCTATAAATTGCAGCTCTAATTTACGAACAAGAGACAATTTTCTCACGAGATAAAATGTCTAGTATTTAATATTACTCGTCTGTTCTCGAAAATAAAGTACTTAATCCGTACTTTAAGACTCTTAGACCATTTCTATTCATTTGACTGTAGCAGCGTATGTAGCACTTCTACAATAATTCAGCAGTTTTGAAGCTCAAGTATACATAATTATTACATGTTATATACACCATTATTTTCGTTTCTTATCAGCAATTTGTTATTGTAAAAGTACGTAAATATATAAAGAAACTTGTTCTTAATCTGTTTCATAAAATAACCTTTTTACGTAAATTAAATAAAAGTCCAAAAACTTCACCTTGCTTGCTTTAGTTGAATTAAATATACCTAATAATTGTACACCAAATATGTGATAGTTATACGGTTTTCAGCCAAGTTTTTGTCTCTGTAACTAGATAATTACATCAGCTGACCCTGTTTTTCATGAAAACATAAATATTTGCGACTGATTTTGTGTATTTATTGACATATCGGCAATAATAGATAATATTTACGAGTTAATATCTCGTAGAGAATAGGCCCCGCGTCGCTCGGCCGCGCACGTTTGCCGGAGGACATTACCGACTTGCCATCTCAGCATGCACTGCATTACAGTCTCAATGGGCCCTCAGAAATATCGGCCTCGCCTCCACTTAACTCGCGAACATTTCACATTTTTATTGCGACCTAACATTTTGCTACTCTTGTCTTAAAGGCTCCAGACTTTTTAAGTTTCTTCGCGTCCGCCGCTAAATAATGAACACTTTAATAGTTTCCAGCTTGGTTGTTTCAGTTTTCAGGGCGAAATTTGAATATTTCTGTACGTAAGTGTTTTTGATAGTGCACAGACTTTATAACATTAAACATTCTTGATAAAATTATTTTAGAGAAGCCAAGGCATATTTTATGCTGCAGTGAGAATTTATACGATAAATACTGATACGAGACGTGCCGTAAAGTTATGCAAGCCGCCTTCTGAATTTGCTTTATTATTGAATACTACCAAGCTAAGCTTCATCTATACTATATATACTATATAATATTATAAAGCTGAAGAGTTTGTTTGTTTGTTTGTTTGTTTGTTTGTTTGAACGCGCTAATCTCAGGAACTACTGGTCCGATTTGAAAAATTCTTTCAGTGTTAGATAGCCCATTTATCGAGGAAGGCTTTAGGCTATATATCATCACGCTACGACCAATAGGAGCAGAGTACGAGTAAAAAATGTTACAAAAACGGGGAAAATTTTCATTCTCTTTATGTGACGCAAGCGAAGTTGCGCGGGTCAGCTAGTATTATATAAAACTCCACTAGCATTGTCATAGGCTCCAATAAGTATCAATGTTTGTTATCACAGAATGTGACGATAACGCATTTCAATACAATTTACATAGTTTATAAACATGCTTCTTAGTATCTACGTTTAAACATCTGTGGCCATAAAAGGCGCAACTCACCTAAATAAACCAAATAGTTAAGGCTACTGCGCTATCAATGAGCCATTACTCTTCAAATATAGACTTAGTCCATAAAAGGGCACCGTTTTGCCTTATTAGATAGACGTATAGGACAATTGTGGCACGATTACTGCTGTAATGGCTTTCATAGCCAGTGTAAGATGACCTCTGGCGATCGGAACATTACCACTGATCAAGCGAGAATGTGTATAGAATATGGATACAGAGAGCTCAATAACTCTGGTCCTCACTGAACTATATTGTTATTCCGTCACGGAAATAGAAGATATAAAACATAACGGGATACGGCATACTTAGCTGTAATGTAACCAAAATTATGGTAAAGTCGGTTTTGTGTAAATAATTTCTTGCGATCATGTGCCAGTAGAGTTACAACTTAAACGTACACTGTACGCTAAATGCAAAGTAATTTATGACACAAATCAACATAAATATACATATTTCATTTATATGCTGAATATATTTATGTGCTAACAATTCAAAATGCCGTATTGAGTGGTAATGTGACTGATTTTGAATCTGAATTATTAATGCCTTACAACTATCTAGTTTATAGCTGTTTGGTTTAGCTTACAATGGCTTTAGTGTCAACATTGCCACGAAAGCCTTAAGTATCAGGACTATATCACCATATCAAATCAAATATATCCTTACCTATTGCACAATGCGTAAGTTGAACCTTGAAACATTCTACCTTAATTGTGGAACAACTTAACAAATAGGAATATGATATTTTAGTACAAAACTGGTAACGAATGTAATTTTGTGGTTTTGTAGGTAATGTCGAATTTAAAAAATCCACTATTTTTACTTGGAAAACTAGGGAGAATGTTCATAAAACCCCAGAAAAGTCTCTTGAAAGTAAGAGTTTGCAAGTTTCTGAATTCTCGATATCACTTCAATAGTCTGTTGATCTTCGTTAGTCCGACCACTTGTGTTCACATTAACAATGCACCGTCCATCCCACGGCCTGCTCTACCGTTACGAGCTCGACTTCACCGAAAAACCCTTGTTTAATACATTATTACTACACTGCGTATTTCGATCGACTATCCAAAGTAAGCGATACCTTCTGTTCTTATTCTTATCACCACACTTTTCCTGAACTGAAACTATTTGGTTCAACCAACTTAGTTCAATACAAGTATTTTCATACATACATAATATCACGCCTTGTGTAGTGTAGACTGAGGAATACGAAAATATTTTCGTAATTAAAAATTTTAAACCCATGTAACCGATTGCCATAAATCGAGCCCATCACCAAACTACATATCCATAATGTAGGTATGTACATTTTATTGAGAAAATTGGATCGGGAATCTAATAATAAAATGCATTCCGATTTTCATAATAATTATATTGATCTGAGCAGAAAGAAAAGACGGTACCTACTGATCTTACATAGATTTCGTTCTGTAAGCGTATTACTAGGTCCATTTGTATTTTTAGTAGTCTTCTTGTTACTCAAATTACTTTCATACAATAGACTGCTTGAGGAATCGACATAAACTGTATTAAACTGCTGAACGGAATTTCAATATCTAGTGAACTGGAGTTTTTTTGTAATATTTCAACAGAATGTAATGTCATTGTAGTTTTGTCAGCCAAGTTATTGAATATCGAAATGAAAAATTTGATCTTTATTCTTTTGCTTTCGTTCATGAATAAAAGCCGGTGCGATATCGAGATCGACAATTTCAGAGCTGAATCGGTTCTATACAGTTTCGCAACTTAAACTGCAACAATTCATACAATCGCTGTGCTTTGAAGAACTATAGTTTGTTTTTATAATGTCTTTTGTAATCTATAAGCGATTGATCATTTGTTTTTTTTAAATAACACATTTCTATTCATCATCACCAAACCATACTATGATACATAAAAACTATAAAGGCAAGGCAAAAACATCCAAACTGATGAAAAAATTAAGGGATAAACAAAGTTTGTAGTAATTCTTCATATCAAAAACAATATGCAATCAAATAATTGAAGCCATACCCAACAGCTTGAAAGGTTCAAGAGAGTTCCTAATAGCAATTTTAAAATCCAGCCAGACAGCTCAGGATCATAGCTTTACTTAAGCTTGGTCTTTTGCATATCATACGAAACTGGAGTTTCATTTCATTTTGAATTTCAAATTGTCTTGAGTGGTATAAAATCGACTTAAGATTGCTCATCAAACTACTGGGGTTTGTTAAATATGTTAAGTTCTTTCCATATAATTTTGATATATATTTATGATCTCTACGAGATCTACTTCAAACAAAGTTATTTTTAAAAGAAGTAAATGAAAAGCGGGAAAGTTATACCTGCATTTATCATTTCGCATTTCCAAATACCTAACAAATAAAATTGATGTTACCAAGTGCGTACGTTTTGGACTGTCATTTGTACACAATTGCGCTTACGATTGAAATGAATCGAACAATCGAATAGGCTACATATATCGTGACAGTAGCAGGAACTTGTATCCCGGAAAAAGTGCTCGAAGCCGGACTGGGATTTAACGGAACGAAATCCACGATGAATTCAGTTAAAACGAAAAGCCGCGAGCAAAAGTGAATATCTATTCGCATGTTAGAAATTGATTTCAATCCGCACCTCTCAGTCGGCTCACTGAAACGAATGGCCGACATAAAGCAACTGAACGACGAATAGTTCTAAGATGGGAAAGGAATTAGCTTGTTAAGGCAGGTGTATATTCCATCGAGCCGATTGATGAAAGCTTGAGGATTAGATTGGCAATTAGAGCAATTTCCACCAAATCTCGTCGACTATCGATGGAGAAATACATCAATTTGTCTTGACTGCAAACATTTTACGATTGAATAAAGCTGTATTGGCTGATCATGCCCTAGACAAATCTAAACATTGTCGGAATTGTGTATATTTCAATATTTTAAAACCAACAAACGTTGTTTTTCTAAAAGCAATCGTTAATCTAGCAAAGTCTTGGCGTAAAGTGAAACTCGCTTGGAATGTTTTAAGTATTCAGTAATTGTACTAAACTTACTTTTCATAGTAATGTTGGAAAACAAATATATCTTTGTGCCTAAATGTTTAAAGGTTAAAACCTCCGGAGCTAATGTTCGGCTTTGTTGTTGAAATTTTAATTTTCTCCGTCCCAAAAAGGAAATTACTGTGGGCATCAGAACGTGAACAATTTTTTGTCGGTCCCAACAAATTGCATAATTTTCTATCTTTTCGTTAGTGCAGAGTGATTTTGAAGTTCTGGAACTCGTTTTGAGGGCTTAAATTTGAATCTCATTTAAATTTGAATAAAACTGTCTAGTTCTATTATTTTCCGGAGGGATTGTAGCAAGGAATTTCTTTCATTGTACCCAATTTTGATTTTTAAATTGATATATTTAAAGATAGATAGATTAAAATATAGGTAAATACATGTCCGAGTTTATACTCAAAACAAACTCGGAATTATTCGGCTGTTGTTTGCTGAAGGTTTTTATGCAAGTTAGCAGCGCTAACAAAAATAAATTCGATATAAGTTTTTCACAGTTCAAAGCAGGGTAAACATTTCTAGCGAAGTGCAAACGAGTCGTGTTGACATTGCACATGACCACGTGTAGGTATCGATTCCAGTTCAAAATTCGCGGCAGACGAAAAAAATATTGTTCGTGTAATATTTTGTTTCAATATTAGCTTTGCTCGCAGTTTCTGACACGCTAGAGATTCGTTATTCGAGGAAAAAAATTCTATTTTATTTAACTATGGAGATTGTTATCAATAGATTGGTTTAATTAACACGATAAATAAGTTATTATATTATTATTACAAAAATTAAAACAAAACAATTTTGAAAATATCGTGTACTTTTATAGTATTGCAACTTACCATAAAATATTTTAGGCTATTCAGATTATTGTGTCTTTAATTTACAATAAAACTACTTTTCTACTAGTAATATTACAATAAAAAACGATACGGACGTAAACAATATGCAATATTTATTTACCATCAGTCAAGGATCAGTAGTAAATAAATTCATAGTCACAATATACCATAAAGCCTTCTGGAATGATTTTGCTTCGTAATAAGCCCGCATCAACAAACGAAATTTATTCTATTGCCCATTGTCCTGTATTACAGTCGATATTTTATCCCGAAACATAAATAAAACGACACGTCCATGAGGTCTGTCCGTCTCTTACCGACATATTCTCAATACTATAGTCTAGTACAACAATAGTAGGCGATACAATGACCAGTCTGCTTGACCCCTACAAACTCTTACGTTGTAAATTTGTAGTGGGTGTTTCTATGAGATTAGGCGGGCGGGTAAGGTCACATTAAACTGGTTTGTTGTTTCTTTATTTTGGTAGCTGCGACAAGAACTACCCAGTCTACCCACGCAGTATTTCAAAACCTTATTTGCCCATTATGGTTTGTCGAACCCAAATAAGAACTGGTAGGAATACGGCCCAAATATAGCGTCCTATTGTATTGTCATATGCAATTATCTATTGTAATTTAGATTTATTTATGTTTGGCAAAGGTGTTCGTTGTTCGTTACTGGTTTTCAACGACAGGCGGCTCCTTATTTGAACGAGCCTGTAATAGTGTTGATGTTTACTGATTAGTTTATTATTTAATTTTATACTCAATAAGCATTTGATTTTGATTGATACAAATAAGATTGAAATTCATATAAAATAACTAAGCAATTACTATAATTGTCGATTATAAAGGTACTCAGTTACAGCTTTAAAAAAAGTCACACATTTTTTTTAAATATAGTTCACAAACAAAATATCAAAGCTATTCATATTTGTTTTATTATAATTCTAGACAGTTAAAAGAAAAACAAGAACTCGTTCGCAAAACACACTATTTTTTATATGTATTTGGAGCAAATAAACAGTGAAATAAAACCGAGGTGCGTGGCAGTTTTTGAATATTATACCCAACTTGCCCATTGACTTTAATGTGAAAACGACAATAGTAGATACAAAAGCCTTAGTACAAACATATCCAAATGTTTATAGTTATACATTGTATGAAATAAGTGTATTATAATCTGAATATTTATTTTTGGTATAACAATTTTTTTACAATAACTATTTCTCAGATTATAGTTATGTTCGAGTGTCCAGTATCATAAGAACGAATATTTATAAATAAGTATATGTAAATATGTACATATCATAGTTCCTATTGTATGTAAATAATGAGAAAATGTGCTAGTTTAATTGTTCATTACCACAAATGAACAACAAACTAGCTATATTTTTAGAAAATGTTTAGTACAGGAATCCTTCCGTCACATACTTACTTAGTTCTTTGTAATTTTGCAGAATTTTACTTATTTTAACTCTTCATAACGGTAAGGTACTAAATGGAAATAGTCGCAGTAGGCTGACTTTAAACTGTTTTTATAAAAAAATTGTTGATAATTATTTGGTTCTCGATAGTCAATAATGGTATGAAATCGCAACTTTGAAAATTAGTTCATCTCTCGTTTCCTTCTAAGCACTTTTGTGTTTGAAAAAGCCGAAAATGCTGCTACTTAAATAGTAACAGCTTTAGTGTATGGTAAAGTGTATTATCTTAGTTTTTTGTATAGATCATTAATATTTATTACCATTTTAACTTATAGCAGCGGCTCATACGACGCGATCAATGGACCGCGACCAAATCGTAAAACTATGATGTAATATCATTTATAGTATCATTTCATAAAACAATGTATACGAGTAGGCTATCTTTATATATATAATTCATCTGTAAGTGTGTGTGTCACTGAACTTTTCTTAAACGACTGGACCGATTTTGATGAAATTTTGTTTGTGTGTTCAAGGGGGTCTGAGAATGGTTAAGATTATTAAAAAAAGTTTCAAATTAAAGACGTGTAGACAGGACAACGTCTGTTGGGTCCGCTAGTATAATATATTTCTATTCATTTATTTCATCTCCATGTACAAAGAAAATAATTATAAGCAATTATTTGGACTTGTAGTCCAAAGTGGCCGTTTTGTGAATAATTTTGTAAACGAAATTTACCAGAATTCCTAAAAAGATCCCCCAAATAAATAAATATTTTAGTTCTAGGAATATTTAAGCGGAATATTATCTCAGCCTCAACAAACGTATTTGATGTTTTCAATAATAACTTGGTTTGATCCCTGTTATCTGTACATCTGTACCGAGAATGATAATATCAAATATTGAATAACAAATATTTTACCATCGAATGATTCTGCCAATTTCACAAGAATCGCTTTGAACGAGTCTGCATTGAGTTCAAACGGTCTGGAGCATACGTTTAATATTTTCAGGCTTTTAGTGTCCTCCAGCCAAATCCTACCTAACTGTATCCACAAACAACACTTTATTTTTTCTGTCGTTAAAAAGCTTATTGAAAACGTTTGTCATAAAAATTCAGTGTTGCAATACTGAGAGATATTCTTTGCAACCATTTTTATAGCTTTGAAAGTTTGAAATATTGAACAAAAACACCACAATATGTTTATTCATACTAGAAAGTATGTCAGCAATATTGTAAAAGAGTTCAAAAATGAACCACAATGCTGACCAACCTTTTTTGAATTGATTTCAATCTCAGAAAATTCTATTAAGAATATAATGGAAATACGTTAGAAAAATACACTCTGAAATTAATTTAGTCTTCATCATGCAATGTTGAACTTCCTGAATACTTTCATAACAACAATCGCGATTCACAAAAATGATGAATGGCAATGGAAATCGTTTTCATTTCAAAATGCCACCCTTAATAAAATACGAGGAGAAACGTCAAATATTCCAATATACAATAAAAGAGTCCCATGGAATTGATTGAAACCTTTGTCGACGAAACGGGGAAAATATACAAGGTCAAGTCATATTTAAATAAATATGAGGGTTTTGTAAAATATAGGAAAATTGCCTGATGGTTCAAAGGGTCCTGAGTGCGGCAATTGTAAGGCATGGTTTGTATGTGTTGTGGCTTACCGTTAAATGCTAAAAGAACTACGTACGATACGTGTATAAAATAAACAGTAGCGCAATTCTGCATAGTCTTTGCTGTCCACTACCGATAGTTTGACATTTATAATGTACTGCCAAAATAGTTCTTATGAAGCCCGGTTGAGGCGCTAAATATATTTTTGTGAAAATTTCTTGTTAGCTAGCCGGTTGTCGGTAGTCGATAGTAGTAGAGAGTCGAGCTACAGAGCTTTAGTTTTTAAATGTTTCACAGTTTAAGATTTTGTGCATCGATTGTAGATAAGTGTGTATCGAAATTGTTGTCGTATAACAGAACATTTAAGAAAAATCTTTAAGAAATTTTACACTTAAGTTAACCGGTCCTCATTAATGCTTATGCTATAAGAGTATTGAATTCTATTAGTAAAAGCTATATTCATTGTTTATTACATTAATAATTTATATAAGTAATTACATAATAATAGCAGTATTTAAAATTGTTGTGAATTATTAATAGGCACGTTCTTGCAAATCTTTATGATTATAGTACGATTGTTTCATCGTGAGTCTGTCAAGGTCGGCCATGACTCAGGGGTCATAGTTTAATGTACGATTCATCTTGAACATGATACCTTATTACCATAAAGATTTAAATAAATAGTCGTATAGGTATTTGTAGAAATGAAACATCAAGGAAACGTGGTTTTTTATGAAACAAAACACAATACTTTTTTGCCTATGCATAAATTATAAACAAAACAATAAAAAAGTAACCACCTTTCGCAGTATGACTAACAGTCCACTGCGAGTTCGAAGATTTGTCTATTACTCCTATGTATTTAATAATATAATTATAATTATTAATATCTACACGACTATGAATCCTTTTTTTAATGGTGAAAGATTAATTTAAATACTACAGTAAAGTTCTGCAGTCGGATTAAGATTGTCTTCTCAGTTGGTCTTCTCAGTTTCTTAAATTGTCAGTTGGCCTTTTAAAATGGCAATATAGATTTACATATCGAACAAATGGTTTATAATATTTTTCTTGTGTTTTTACGAGGTGCCATTTATTTTCATAGGATTTGTAATATAGTACCTTTGTTACCTCTCCAATCTGGATTTGACTTTTGAATTTAATGTCTGTAATTGAGACGTCACTCTCAATCTGGGCTCCAATTGAAATTATCAACATCAAATAGATTCGCGGAAAGGGGTATTTAACAGATAGACACCATTGTAGAAATGAAGATGAATTTAACTAAGAATTTTGTATTATAATTTGATGGCGATAAGATATCGACAATATCAGAATTTCTGGAAATCTGCATTAATATTGAACAATAGGGGTAACTCAATACGAACCGCACACTGATATTATTATGTACTTTATGATCAATAGTTTTTGTGTGTGTAAAAATGTTCAAATTAGAGAAAATTATGATGAATTAAAGAGAGGAGATGATCAATAGTATTGCCCTATATGCCGTGCTACACAATATTATTAGCTTATTGACTGTATAATGGTTTATATTGAGCATTATTTTTAAGTCTACAAAGTGACTAATTTTATTGTACAATATTTTTGCAAGTCTGTGGGTAACAAATCAGAAAATTGAATAGAATGTAAAGGCACAATTAGTGTCTGGCGGGAGTACACACCGTAGGTTTAAGATGAACGTTTAGACATCAAAGGCTTTTGATTTATGTAGACTTACTTTATCACCGGCAGCTTTTAGGATTTGGATTGCCTTAAGAAACCTTTTATGTGGAAAAACTACTTGTGTATGTTACGTTGCAAATAATTATTATTATAGGTGTGAGTACTTAATAAGTGCCTGATTGCGTATCTAATTGATAAAAAGATATCAAATGTAAGGAAAATACCGGTCAAATTTTACTTTTTAAGTTAACATTATTATTTAACGAAAATATTATTTTGACCGTTTTATAATAGTGCTTTAACAGCGCAGATTATAAGATTAAGGATCAGATTTTAGCATCCTAAAACTATAAAACACTTCACATTTTACGAATTAATACTAATAAATAAAGTAATAAATACATTTCTAAGAAACATTTTTTATAAAAGAACGTAGCAAAGGAGTACTACAAAAGGAAACAGTTTCCATTATATTATTCTCTTACACACAGAGTGTTAAACCCAATAGCCGTACTTAATACATAAGTAATTCAGTGAGAACATTGCTTTCAATATAATTAAGTGGCTATTCATCGCCGCCGACAGTTTGCGGAGGATACAAGCAATACGAGCGATACAGCCAGCTATTGACTGCATTGTTCACTGTCTTAACACCGCAACTTAATGACTGTGGTTACATACCGTTTTGACTTAGAATAAAGACTGATCACAATATAATTAAATAAATATTATTGGACAACTACACACGGTGATTTGATGCTTAACAAAGCAGAGTTTGTTGCAACCAAATCACTGGTGAACATACTTGTATACTTCCAAATACATACTTGTATTTAATTGTTTTTCATTCGTGGTAGTGTTTAATAAATCAAAAATAAGCTAGTGTTCATTACAATTACATCTGAAGTACCATACATCTGAAATCCATAGATGTATATGTATGTGAATAAAGCAAAATTAGATTGGAGGGATCGAAGCAAGTAACATACTTTTCTTTCTGCCTAGAACTTAGCATCAATTTATGTACGTAAAAGATATACGTAAGTTTTGTAAAAAAAATACTATGACAACATTAACTTCCCAAAACCAAAACAGATTAGACGTTAGATACATTATAGTTTGCAAATATGAATATCGTTTTTATGCTTATACGATTATGGAAAACGAATGGTCTAGCTATCGAATATCCTAAATAAACTGTCCTAAACTATTACTGTAGAGTTGTCTTTATTATTTATCTATTATAAGGAAGATTCATACTATCCTAGTTTTATTTTTATATTACCTATAACATACAATATTTTAGCCGTAAAACGTGTATCAGTACACGAGCATCTGGTTACAATCGCACATGCGACAATGAAAGTTTTACGTCAAGCGGAAAGGCCCTTTCCGCTTCAATCCCAAACAAACAAACATCTTTCCTCTGCGCGATTAGTATGATGAATATACGAACAAAAACTCCATTAATATCACGCCCAAAGTATGAAAACAAACATTTACTTTACGAGTCAATTTTACGCTTCCGGAACCCAAAAAAATGATCTTGTGGTTTTCAGTTTGACTCTGTATTATGCGGTAGAATCAACAGTCAGTCGTAAACAGAGGATTGGCCGAAAGCACCCACTTAATCTGACTGAGCCGAAGTTGTTAATATAACTCGACTTGTTTTACATAACTCCTCCCCCTAAGAGAAGGGACTTTCTGGAAGGCTTTTGCGGCCCCTGTGTAGTTTTGAAGCAACGAGCTTAGCCTTTCAGAATTAGCTCGAATTAGTGAACCAAATGACCAGACCGAACGGGAACTTCCAACAACGTTCCCCACATTTCCCCAGTGTTGACAGGACGATGTCTACCACAACGTAGCCGTGAACTTTGCAAAGGATTTTCCTAAGGCGAAATTCAATGCCGGGAAGTTTACGACTGTTTAATACTCGGCGGTCTCGGAGCGAGCAATGTATGTTGTCGGCTGCGATTATATCAGTGTAAGTGATTACGAGGCACTTGAGACCTTTCGCAGTAGGAGTGAACGTAGAACTACGTAAGTCAGTACGGCGGCAACGCTGTGAGTGTTTGTACGTGTTGTTCGTATGACGACGCTCTGATGCGATGTTTTCGCGCCGATTTCGAATCACAGTTGTTTGACATAATATGTTCCTTTAATGTGTTTTAGTTAAACATTACTACTGAGATCTGGGAGTTTGTGTGATAAGTGTTTTCAGTGAAGTTTTGAAATTTAATTTTAAACTGAGAACTAGTTGATATAATAACTTTGAGTATCGCATTTAATTTGCGCTAATTGTTAGGTAAGTGAAAAACAGATGCGAGTTGTAATTATGTAATTTTATATATACGTTAATTGTAAGATGAGACAGTAATTTAAATCATTTTAGATTATTTACAATAACAAGTACACAACCTAGATGTAAACAAAATCCATTAGACGAAATATAAATATTTAAAAATCGTAAAAATCATTAACTACTTCATCTGGAGCATAAGATCCATAAAATTGGAGAGCAGCTATAAAACGTCGCTTATCTATCATCTATTTTGAAGTCATAAAAATATACACTGGTTAAAAGTGGAGGGCAAACCGACGTAGATATTCCTTTAGAAGATTCACACACACGTACATTCTTACACGAGAATTTATTATACCAACAAAATGATATTACTCGTTGAACATTCGGGACAGTCCGACAGATGCCTTAGATGCGTGCAAATCTCGACAAAAAGTCGTTATCTAGCAAAAACAGTTGATTTTAGTTTACAAGCGTGCTCGAGTCAGGTCGGCCTTGTACGTCCGCAAGGTATTAAGTCACTGTAAAATGACTCATATGAATTCTATAAACGGCGATCGTACGCCTTCTTGTCTAACTAGCTAATCATTAAGATGCTAATTTGTTAGCAACGAACCATGTATGACAATATGCAACTGACCGACACATAATGCGAGTACGAGTATGTGTCGCTTGTGACGTTCTTGTTCTGCGCGGCTTTGAATTGTTTATTTTTTATCACGACTTGGTTATTAATCGCCAGTCACAATATCAATTTTATTGGTATTGCCCAGTAATTCACATTATTTCTATTTATGTCAAACGTATAAGTAATGATATCAAATTAATTTTAGTTATACAGACGTAGGTTCGTACACGTTTAATGTTTTTATTTGAATTTATAATGCCTTCATTATTCAAAGAGGCTTAATAAAAATATATAATAGTTCTTAACCTTTATTTTGTTATTTTTTGTGTTCTACGTTTTTATATAAAAAAATACAAGTACGGGAAAATCAAATGAAAAGTTTTTATAACGCATGTCGCATATGTTATTTACCATATTATTATGTATTGATAACGGTTACATATGTATTTTTTTACCAGTTGGTCACACCTAAAGCCGCAAAAATATCGACGAATCTTGTAGCTCTCAACATATCTGTAAACCCAGGCAACTTTATGAACCACCTGATCACATTTCATGTAAGGCACCAACGCAAATTACTAATTGTGTATTCTCATTGTCTCATATTCTAATCTTCTCTCTGTTACAAAATAATTATTAAATTTAATTCATTACTATCCCATCGCTAGGCCCTCCTCGCTCTCTTTTTTTCCTACAAAAGATATGAATAAGAAGTGCTCTGAAATGTCTATTTTTACTTCATTTACACGTAACGTATACCTGCCAAGGGCTCTAAGCACTTGACATTTTGAAGAACATTACCGATAAGGTCCGTTTAAGTCCCTTCGAGGTGTCCCCTCCGGCATTCCCATTTATAGCCGGCGTTGTATCTCTTTGTACATCTTTCTTTATTCATTCTTAGTGTTTGTTAAACAAAAATGATTAAAATTAAAACGTGAAGGCATGCAGTATAGGTCATGTTTTGAATCGGCTACACCTCTGCCCAAGTAGCGCATGGCAAAATAAGTAATTTAAATCATTATGTAAACTGAAATAATCTAAACCACATTTGTGAATTTAACTTACTTAGTTAAATTCACAAATTTTAATGTGGTTCATCATCTGTTAAATCCAAACTGTGTCTAATTTATTTTAATGGTTTTTAAGTGTTTTTAGTCTTTTATTTTTATTACTTATAGGTATTGACTTAAGTGTCAACTTTAAACAACCTTAGTGATTTGATTTCAGGTTTCAGTTTTAACAGAAAGATAATTTACTTTGAGTTTGAAATATATTTATCCATACTGAAATTCACTTGAACCAATAAACTAAATGATTTAATAACAGTTGACATTCCGAAACAAAAAAATCATCATAGAAAAAAGGCACAAGTAACAATAGTAAAGCACACTTCGAAACAATGCAGTTATTTTATGAATGAGTGTAGGAAATACCTTAACGTAATGTAGAGTCATTGACTACGAGACTTGCACTTTACTCTCGGACAAGTTTCAAGTGTCAAGTGCATGCTTCATGTTATTATGCATTCATAGGTCATGGGAAGTTCAAGGTGTTTATGTTATGACGTCACTAGACTATTTGTGTTTAGATTTTTTATACTTAACGTTGGCCTATAAAATACGGAGCAATTTTTTTTCTTTTGCACGAATATTTTACGAAATAAATAAACTTACCGAATATTATAAACGCGAAAGATTACATGTCTATCTGATGAACTTTTAAAACTTAACAAACGAACCAATTTTCATTAAATTTATCATACGAGATATAGTCAAAAATAAATTAAATAATAAAAAAAAAATAAAAATCTTTAATTACCAATCACAGAGTTTTTACAAGTTTGTTTATCTTAAGCCTAGTTAACATAAATTCAGATCCTTGAATACTAGTGAGGCCCAAACTAAGCGTATGCTTGTATCTTGGGCCTCGTGAGTACAGTTTATTTCTATGTATACGTATACTACACTTAACAAAATTTGAAGTTAAAGTTATTTATGAGTGAAATAAAATTTAAAGTTATTTTAATAGAGAATGATGCAGTACTTATGTGTGTTTGTGGGTGTGTGTGTGTGTGTGTTAGTATGTGTGTGTGTGTGTGTGTTTGTATGTGTGTGTGTGTGTGTGTGTGTGTATGTGCGTTTGTGTGTGTGTATTTGTGTGTGTGTAGTGACTAGATCAGGTTTTCAGTGTCATCATAGGAAAGCTCAAGTAACCATGATTTTGTTGCTTTTATACATTGTAAGTGAGAATAGTTCTTTAGTGATTTTAACTTATTAACCTTGTTATAAGTGTTTAATAAAGAGTAAGCGGGGCTTCGTCTGGCCAGTTGTGAATAGGTGGAAGGAAGGGGGATAATATACGTCCGTTTGGATAATAGATTAGAATAATCAGGGCGCAATTTTACTATTCTATGAGATTTAATCACTGCGTTAAGAACAAAAAGTTGTCGAACGCGGAGAACCTTAAACTCTTTATAAAGTTCATCAGTAGGGAACCGGCGTGGTTTCTTAAGTGCAACTTTTATTAAGGCTCGCTGTGCTCTTTCTATTTGAAGGAAGCATGTCTTACCCGCACTGCCCCATACCGATATACAATATTGTATTACAGATTGACAGAGAGAGATATAAATTGTTCTAAGAGTATCCTTAGGTGCGCAATCGCGTAGTCTTTTCATTACGTAAATCAATTTCCGTATTCTTGCAGATATAGTTAAAATCTGCTCTTTGTAATTAAGATTGTGGTCTAAAATAACACCTAAGTATTTAATTGTATCTGATTTTTTGATATCACTACAAGTACAATTTACAGCTCTGTGGAAATTATGAGAGGGTGAACAAGAATGGAGAGTGAGGCTAAAGGATGAGTCTGGGCCATTGGACTTTGTTTTTGTAAATGCTAAGAATTTAGTTTTACTAATATTAAGTGTAAGTAGATTTTTATTAAGCGCTTCACCTACTATTGATAGCCCTTCTTCTGCATGGGCTCTTGCCTGCACCCAGTCTTTTCCGTAAAACAATATTGCTGTATCATCCGCGTATGCTATTACGTTTGAGTTCCGGAGTTTAAGTTTCAAAACGTCATTAACGTAAAGTAAAAACAAGGTAGGTCCTAAAACACTACCCTGCGGGACACCAAATTCTATAGGAAGCTCTGTACTCAAGTGGGTATTGCCGATTTTAGTTCGTTGTCTCCGGTTAGTGAGATAGCTCCTGAACCATTCGAGTGTTATCCCTCTTACTCCGTTTGACTCCAATTTCTTCAAAAGCAATCCGGTCGAGACAGTATCAAACGCCTTAGCTAGGTCTAAAAACACTCCTAAACAACATTCACCGTTCTCTACATGAGCAGACACTAAATTGGTTAGAAGCGACACGGCGTCCTCTGTCGACTTGCCCCGTTGAAACCCAAATTGCGACTCGGATATGAGGTTATTCTGGTCTATAAATGATACTAAGCGCCTGTTCACAATTTTTTCTAGAGCTTTACTTAAAATATTTAAAAGGGAAATGGGTCTATAATTATCAGGAGTGGATTTTTGGCCACCTTTATAAATTGGGGATACTATTGCTACTTTCCAACAGCTCGGGAATACTCCCGTTTCTAAACTTCTATTAAATATATATGTTAGAGGTACAATTAAACTTGGTAGGGCTTCTTTTAATAAGGGGACTGTGAGAGAATCAACTCCAGGTGAGCTATCGTTTTTAAAACTATGTATAATGCTATGTATTTCTTGCGAGTCTGTAGGTGTTAGAAAAAATGAGTGCGGTAAGTAGTTAGAAGGTCTGTAGGATTGAATTAAGGCCTCATGGGTACAACCCAGATGATCGAAAATCTTGCTCGCTAAAGTTTTTCCTATTGTGGCAAAGTGTGAGTTACAATGATTAAGAGAGCTTTCTATATCATTTTTAGATTTCAATAAATCCACAGGGGTACTATTTTGTTTTTTTTTTTTTTTTTTTTTTTTTTTTGTGTGTGTTACTATTAAAAATATAACCCAAACATCCAAACTATTTTGTTTGGATGTTTGGGTTATATTTTTAATAGTTTTCCATAGATTCTTACAGTTATTTTTATTGTCATTAATTAAAGCAGTATTATATTCATTTTTACGTTTACGGAGAAGTGCGGCAAGAAAGTTTCTGTATCGAGTGAAAATTTTACGACGGGTTTCATCACTGGGGTATGACCTACAATCTAAATGAAGTTTATCACGGTGTCTCATGCATCTGATCAACCCAGGGGTGATCCAAGGTTTCAGATTTTGTATTTTGCGACCGATCTTCACTGAAACAGTGTGTTTTTGCAGTGTGTTAGTCAGAATATCGTTAAATTTTTGTGCTGCTTTGTTAACGTCAATGTCATTAACTATGTGTGCCCAGTCACGCGAAGTAAGATCGGTTACAACAGCCTCAATATCTATTTTACAACGAGTACGAGATTGGTTATGGTTGGGTTTATTTACTGAAGGTATTCCAGCTAATACAATATTGTGGTCGGTGATAGAGGATTGGCAGACGGCTCCATAAGGTTTTATTATTGATTTAATAAAAATATGGTCTAAACATGCATTTTCTCGCGTAGGCTTGGTAATCGCCGGAAGGAACCCGTGTGAGGCCATAACACAAAGGTAATCAGACGATTGATTATATAACGGTTTGCAGAGGTCAATATTTAAGTCACCAGCAGTTATTACTATTGGTTTGTTCTTTAACGTGCTTAATAACGAGTCCAGGGTACCGAGAAATGAGTCGATGCAAGTAATAGAGGGAGTCCGATACAAAGCTAAAATTGCTGCGTCGCTATTGACAGAAACTAAAAAGCTGTCAGCGTCATTTATAGTACATTCTTGACAAACCGCGACATGCGAATCTTTAATATACATAACAATTCCACCATTTTTATTGATTTGTTTTAGAGACCGAAACATATTATAGCCAGGTATAGAATCAATTATTATGTCATCTGTTAGCCAACATTCTGTTAAAATTATAATATCGATGCAATTTTTAATTGAACTTAATGTTAGTATAAAATCATCAAGATTGCGCTGTATGCTTCGTATGTTCAGTGATAATATTGTGTATCCGTATTTATTTAACCTGAAGAAACCTTTACAATCCTCAATATTTTTATACATGTGGCAGTCAATAACAACCGTTTCGTCTACTTGAGTAATTAATTACCGAAAATAGGGGTAATTTTTGCAAAAAGTATTTTACCCGCAAGTGGAGCCGTTCAGTTTCCCAAATAGGTATGTATAATGAGACAAACTATCGGCTTATACGTACAATAGACGCGTGGCTAAAATGTTTCGGTGCCGTGTCAGTGCGTGACCCGCGGCCTACAACTGCAATAACCTGTTATACTGCTATGTTCCTACTGTACTACTGTCACCGCGTAGGATGATATCACCTCACTATATCCGCTTTTTAATTTTGAATTTCTATAAGTTACTTAGAATTATCAATGGCATGTGTCCATCTATTGCAGATGATTCAGGTGGCGTCAGAAAGAGTAATATAAAGTTACTTAGAAATAATTATGATATCACGAATCACAAATTTGAATATAATCTAATGATATAAAAATGATTGCTAATATTATGTACATATATGCATAAAGCCTGTTTAATCAATGTGAACTCTACAGTCGTACGTACATGCCATAACATTTTGCCAAATCATTATTGTTTGGTTAAAAAAGAAGTCACTGAAATACAAGACACCAAACAATCCATAGAATATCTGAATCGAAATGACTTAACCCACTGATTGTTTATCAACCGATGAGTGCAACTACTTAACTCCCTTATAAGTTTCTGAAGAATATTGCAACAAAACTATAAAGTACCCCCGATACTAAAATCCGAAATATAGCGTTTAAGTTCAACATATTTATATGACAGCTGAAAATACGAAAGCTTGTGGAAAGATTTTTAAAAACATCTTCAGTATAGAATCACTTAACATTTATTTCGTCTTCTTTACTTGGTAAACAGATACATCTATCAGTCGCAAATAAAAACAGATTCATATGGAAACTAATATATTACGACTATAGACATTATAAATTGTCTTTAATATGTAGAGAGAAATGTATTTGCATAACTCATTGTTAAATTATTGTTTATTTGAAATATCTTTTGTTTATAGGCTGTTTAGATGCCGATATTTATTTTTCTATAACTTCTAAAAAACTAAGATGTTTATCGACTATATAACATAGTTTTTTGTTTCTACGGTCTGACGTTAATGAAAAGAAACTAGACTAAGATTTTGAGAATTTGGGAAACATATTGAGAACACAAACTTGGTTATAATATGATAAGAATAATTCTTAGGTTTATGTAGACAAAGTCATGATTGCGAACTAATTAATTCTAGAAGCCACCCGCGACTTCGTCCTTGTGGAAACCCTTCCCGTGTGAATCCTGATCCCTGAATAACTCTGCAATAAAAACTCCTATATGTTATTCTGGGTCTTCAGCTACATACATACCAAATTTCATAGTAATCGGTTAATAAGTATTTGCTTGAAAGAGTAACAAACATCCATACATACTCACAAACTTTCGCATTTATAATACTAGTAAGATTAGTAGGATTAAAAGGTCTTTATCATCAATCGGATCTCTTCCTCGTATCATCTTCCTATTTGTCCATTATTGGTTTATAGCTAAAGGGTTACTAATGATTGTACGCAAGAGCCTTTAATCCTTCAGTGATCCGCTTACGATTCCCATAAAATGATGGAATAATCTATTTTTTGTATCACATTGGTTTAGCAACGTTTCCTGGATATTATTTCAACTGTGTACAGATTAAGTCGATTTGACGTTAATTAAAAAAGAATAATGTTTTCATCATTAATGTTGATAATGTAATGATTGGTAATATTATTAAGATGTAGGAAAAACTAATAATATAAAATAATATAAAATATCTGAAATAACAAGAACAGTGGGACTTGCGCCCACACCATACCGTGTTTTAACCTAGCATTTATTTTACCCGACAAATTTACTTCATGATGGAGGAAAAAGATTTAAATCACGTGTATCGATAATCCCACCTCTGTTTTGACACGTGGATAACAGCAACCAAGTGACAGTTTTTTTATATGCGCGTTCGACTACTTGTAGGTAACACATTTTTTTATTAAGGCAAAGATTCAGGCTGGCAAAATAGGCCACCTGAAGCGATATTTAGAAGTATACTTAATAAAACAAATGCATATACATTTCGTGTATTTTCTGTACCGCCTGAGACTTTACCAATATATAAATCACTTGTATAAATTACAACAAAACTTCAAACAATAGTTACTAGAACATTTTGTACGTTGCCTCCAGTGTATTTAGTACCGTGCGTGTAAAGCAGTCTCCCAATGCACCAAACGAGCACTCGAATTAAACTAGTTAGTAAATATTATATTCCCCAAGTTTCAATATTCCCGGCGATACAAAGTACAAAGGCAGCCGTATTGTTTATCGTTGTAATATTGAAGTACACACATTGTTGCCTACAGCCTAGTTAATAGTTTACTCAAACTATATGCTACTGAACCGTAAACTTTAATTACTAGTTGTTACATCATACTTAACATTCAACCCTATTTCCCGGTAATAAATATACTTTTTCTTTATCAAAAGACGCCGAAGGCTAGCTAGCACGGTTGCCAACATTGACTGAACAGTCTTATCGATAGAGTAATTATAGAGTAACCTTATTTTACTTTATCGTTCGCAATTCTGTTCATTAATTAATTATATCTACGAATTAAGGTTACACACGATACGCGAGTATTATTTACAAACTCTCAAGAGTTTCGAATTTAATTAAAGTTATGGATTCGACCTATTTAAAGATATTTAGATACTCTATTTCATTTCGACGCAACGTTACAAAAATATATTTTTTTATATAAAACTTAGGTTTTGGAACCACAACATTTCTCGTTGAATGGTTGGACAAACAATTATAACTAAAAATGATATAATATCATGTTTATTCCGTTGCCAAACCTTTCTTCGCAAAATAATAAAAACAGATTTTGTTTGGAGAACGCAGTGGGAAACACAAGCGGGCTGACATACATCGTACCACGTTACATTTCCAGCAAAGACAAACAGAATATCATTAGTAGTCGGTATTGGGCACGCCGCCCACTAGTTCCATAATTTTGTCGCGGCTCCAGCGCTAAATATACTACACTCTAAATTTCATAACACGTTTATCTATTATCATACAACATATTTTTATAAACAGTAGGTACTAGCGTGTGCCTTCGATTTCGTCGCTTGAAATATTTTTTCGGATTAAAAAGTACTTATCTTATGTTCAGGGTTAAAACGGGGGGCACTATATTTCATCAAAATAATAATAAGACAAAAAGGAATAAAGTGTGGATTAATAACGTTCCGAAGTTCATATTTGTTTCTTGTGATGGGAAGCAATGCTATTGCACAGGCACGTTATTGAACTCTAGACTATACGAGAATATAAAAAATAATGGATAGATCCAATAGCCCGCTGTGCAAGCCGAAAAATCGGACTCGAAAGCTCAAACCATCAGTATCTCAATTTGTCAGAATGTAAGCCAAATAACTACGGTTTTAAATGAATTTTCAGTATCGTAAAGTAATTATATAAAATTATCTTATAATCTCTCTCTAATAAGTAAAGATGCGGCCGAGTCGAAGTGTTTTGTAAATAAAATCTCTTGCAATTAGGTCAAATCTTGTTTGACGGTCACTTGAAGCGATTTGCGTAGAAATTACTTTATTCCTTTAAATGTTAGCTAGTTCATTTTACTAAACAATATTGTTTTGTGCAAGTCTTTGTGAATTCGATAGCTTTTGTAACCGAATTGTGGTAATAAGTGAGAAAGGAAATAACAGTTTGCCTGCTACGTTCAACAAAATAAAATGCATGGAACAATCGCAGAGAATCAAGTTTCGTTTGAAAACTTGAAAGCGCTAAAACTACAATTTGGTATGACGTTTGCCGTGTTGTGCTGCAAAAGTGACTGAAACTATTTGTGAAGTTATTGTCGGTATTACAACTTAGTTTCGAGTTTAAAACAAAGAATACCAGTAGTATTATACTTAATTACTTACATAATTTTATGACTATTTGCCGACTTGTTCTTTTACAGGAAAACGACGTTTCTTTCGAAATGAATAACATATCTCAGTATTAAGAATTACTTTAACTATAGGCACGAAATACATTGAGACCCGAAACAAGAATTAGTGAATCACAAAATACGTATTTTGTGTAGGGATCGAACCCAAAACCTCCGCATACAGTAACCATTTTAACCACTACACCACGAGCATCCAATTTACCTAATTTACCTCTTTCAATATATTACTAACTTTTAAATGAGACCGAATATCCTCGTTTACGGAACTTCCTATTACACGTTGTATAACAAGGGTGTGACAAATCCTTTAATAACGTTCTCGGTAAAGTAAAAAGAGGAAAACTATTTGCGTTATAATTTGAAGATAAATCACGCGGGCGGTCTGTCACGACAACATGAGTTTCATTCAATAATAGGATAGCTTGAGCCGGCTCGTGTTTCAATGAAAACACATCAAAACAACTTTGTGTAGTAGTATTTTTTCAGTGCCTAGGAGATACTTTGGCTGTTCAGTGACATTATTTATGGCTATATGTAACGACCGCTAATTGTAGTGCAATTTATATTTTAATAGCTTAATATGGGTTTGTGGATGGATAATTAGTGAAGTTTTAGCAGGGTCTTTATTTGTTTATAAGCAGAAAACGTTAATAAACAAGCAAACTCCTTTTACTTTATAGCACCATAGAGCATTAGTACAATCAAACTGCCTAATCGGCAATCATACAAAGCTAATTACTTTGTTTTCGTACAACTTATCTATATTATTACATCATATTAACTTTAACAATAGGCTGAAAATATCGCGTATAATGAAAAACGGCTTCATCCAAGTTAGCCAGACGAAGTCATGACCCGGATGACTTTAGGAACAACTTATACGCCCATTAAAAAGTTTGGCTTTGTAAATACGGGCAAAGTTGTTCAGTCGTAGTGCTGTGCCGACAACAAAATAACGGTGTTCCGCTCCGGCCGCGCTTTGTGATACAGATGAGACAAGCTGCCTCCCCTGGCCCAAGGCCGATACCAACGAACTATAAATAAATACGAGTACCTGGAAGAGACGTTTTTACGTCTCGCAGCTGATTCCGACATGTCGATGAAAGACGTTCTTGTAACAATAACACTGTCAGAGACACAAAGTACTACCTCTACTCAAGTTGTTATTTCAGATAATGTGTTTGAACGTTGATTTCGTCGTAAATCTTAAGACGTTTATCTACACAATACAGTTTGTATTGTGATTTAAATAATTTATGCAAAGGAGGAAAAATCCAATTATTATTTGCGAAAAAAATCCTTTGCAATTTCGTCGGTTTGTGTTGTATGTTGTTGGTAAAAACAAAGCCGTAGTCTTATACTTAAGCCGAGAGATAAACACGATAAACTGTATGATTTTCTTTTTATGAAAAGGAAATTAAATAATGAAATTTTAAAATGGTCCGCTGCTTTTCTATTTAAAGAGAAATGGCTTTTAATAACGCGGAGATCTTACCTTTTGTTTCATGCACTGGAGAAAAATAGCTAAAATTGTTTAGATATAAAATAAAAATGTGTAATAACTGGCTCATTAAGTTTGTGATAACGGAGAACTTATGATGATATAGTACTTACTCGTTGTCTCGAGGAGCACGCGGTTGAATAAACGAGAGAGCACTAAATAAACAGTAGTTACTATTAAACAGCTGTGCAATATATTTCACAGACTGAGCCTCGAAATGCATGAAATATTAATATCCTTGAATTAGTCATATTCACTTGCATACAGACGATATTCTATATTATATAATATCAATTATGATATAAATGGTTGGAGATTTGGCACTGAACCAGAATATTCTCGCTATTAATCCACTTAATTTACTTTCTTTCGTCTAAAATTTTATAAATTAAAAGAGTTGAAGAGTTTCCATGACACAACTGCCATGTTGTTCCAAGTTGAAACTAACTCGGAAGTCCTTCCGCTGTTGTCTTCTTGTTTCATAATGTCAAAAGTTATATTTTACAACTTGTCTGTATGGAGCAAATCTTGTGGCGACTTGACCCCGATTTCATGTTTATGATACCTTAATATTTTGCATGAATGTAATACAATCTGGAGCGCCTAATGAAGGATAACCTATTGAACTTCTCAAATCTATACTAATATTATAAAGCTGAAGAGATTGTTTGTTGGTTTGTTTGAACGCGCTAATCTCAGGAACTACTGGTCCGATTTAAAAAATTCTTACAGTGTTAGATAGCCCATTTATCGAGGAAGGCTATAGGCTATATATCATCACGCTACGACTAATAGGAGCAGAGTAGCAGTAAAAAATGTTACAAAAACGGGATAATTTAGACTCATTCTCTTATGTGACGCAAGCGAAGTTGCGCGGGTCAGCTAGTCACAAATAAGTGTCAAACAGTAAAACGTTCTTTAAAAGATTACAAAAAAAGGTCAGTAGATAAAAACAACAAACTTTATTTTTTCTTCTTAAATCTGTAACTCAGAATTTCTGAGTACATTGACTCTTGAACTAATTAATTCATGCTTTGCGCACATATCTGAAATATATATTGATAAATATGATCCGGTAGCGCCATGAATAATTTGCTTCGTGGAAAATCTTTGCGAAACCATGCGTAATATAATTTATGCATAGCAAAACAAGCTGGTAGCTTGATCATGTGGAATAACCCTATATTAATTAATGAGTGGTACATAATTATGCGTATGAAGGGCCGGAAGGTACTCTTATGAAGTTTAAAGAAAACCTTTTGATTACTAACCTTTATTCTTTCATAAATAGTAATACAAACAGGAACTTTCTAGCTATCATTTTACTTATAAAGTACATATACGTCAGGATGTATAAAAAAACATACCTACAAAGTCATCGCTGATCTGAAATTGAAAGTTCGTTAATTCTCTCATGGTGTTTTTTATGAAAACTTAATTAATACCAATTTTTCAACCAGAATACACGTAAATATTCTGTTTTAAAATTACACTCAGGGATTTTTATTAAAAAAAGTACAATTTTTAAACGTAAACATTTTGGGAACCTGAACTGCAGATAAATTGAGTTAAAATATTTAAAAAAATGTCATGTTATTTGCGATGCGCTTGCATTTCGGTTATCGGCGGAAACTTAACGAGGTTGACGGTTCCGCTTTTCCCGAGATACAGATAGCGATAAAACGTATGTGAATGTCAATATCAATGCTTGCGTCACACGCTTTTGAGCTACAAAGTACATACAAATAGAGTTCTGATGGAAAAAAGTAGGAGAAATTTATATGTTTGTTTATAAAATTATTATGTTGCAATTATACTACTCCCGTACTAAGGATTAAATTAACTTACAGGTGATTTTATTACATACTAAACAATAAGCTTAATACATCTATTTGTACATATCCATACTATCCATACTAATATTATAAATGCGAAAGTAACTCTGTCTGTCTGTCTGTCTGTCTGTCTGTCTGCTACTCAATCACTTCTAAACTACTGAACCAATTTGCATGAAATTTGGCATGGAGATATTTTGATACCCGAGAAAGGACATAGGCCACTTTTTACCCCGGGAAAATGACGCATTTCCCGGGAAAATTCAGAAAATTCAACGAAGTCGCGAAATATCAATATTATAATGACATTGAATTAACAAAATTCCGTTGCCATGGCAACTGTTTTAATGGCGGATATGCCTTAGCGCGACTTCGTTGTACTAAGAGATATAAATAATTTTGAGAATATTTTTCGTGAAAGAAAAGCATATTTTATATCATCACGCTACGACCAATGGGAGCAGAGTACCTAACAGTAAAAAGTGTTACAAAAACATGGAAAATTCTGACCCATTCTCTCTTATGTGACGCAAGCGAAGTTGCGCGGGTCAGCCAGTATGTAATAAATATACTTCTTGTAAAGGTCAATAAATATAACAAACTACACAAAAAACATGATTTTTTAAAGTTGTATACATTTTTCCTCTCTCTACTTATACCTACATAATCAGTTGTTACCTTGAAATTGCAAGATATACCTAAGAGGATAAAGATTCTTTGAATATTCAAGAAATATATTTCAATACTTTTCTTTGGCAAAAAATAAAGGAAACGATATCTTTTGTGTGAAGTTTGTCAGTAAAATACACCTTAGTAACGCGCGTTTTCAAACACTTTTTGTTGCTTTGCCTATATCTTTGTATTCTCGTGGCTTATTCTTCTTATTGTGGTATAAGAAAGACTGATGAGTTTCCTTGATTAAGTTTAGTCATTTATCCCTTCAACAAAATATTTGTGTACTTTAAAATGGTGCTCATTTTTTCTGGGAGTCCATTAGATTATTAAATGTGCAATGCTCGTTACGAAGGCGTTGGAAATAAGTTATTTTGATACGTTTAGTGTCAGACTACTTCTTATGTCACAACTATACGTTTAAATAACTTGTCGTCCGTTTGATCTCAGAGGGCTTGCCATTTGCGATTTACGATTGAAAGGCATTTGTCGGCGAATGTAACAAATTGTTCGGAAACTTGCATCGTAATATTAAAGGCTTCTAGTCTTCTCCGTATATTCAAGTTCACGTTTCAAAAGCGTTTCCTACTATTTGTCTGAGTATATTATTTTATATTAAACTTGCCGAACTATTCTGAAAGCTGTCGAAAATATAAACGATGAAACTTTCACCTCGCACTGGAGATTTAAAATTTGACGGAGCTCAGCATCCAACTTTAAACAAGTTTTAAAATTAATGAAATAAGTTATCTATTGTGTTTCCGAATTGTTTCCGAAGATTATTAAGAAAACTTCAATTTGTTTGTGTCAGTTATTTCGAGAGGAAATTAAAAGATATACGCTATGTAGTGTAGGTATCAAATGGAACTCTTGTGACATTGAAGGAAATGAATCCGTATTCGTAACGTACTTTTTCAGCGGAAATACTTGTGACCATATTTTTTCTTAGTATGCGTAATTCGTAGGCCGAAAATATATTCCTATTTCTGCTTCACAGGCAAATAAATGACAGTGACACGCCATTACTCGTGTCTGTGTGTGTGAATTTGCTTTACGTGTGTTGTTAGTGAGAGCAACATCTGCCAAATATGATAGAGTAAATTGCCTCAAACCCATTTGTACAGGGTGCCAATTACCATGAAAAATTAATCAAGTAATCACAAAAGTACGCGTCATTGCGCAGTTACCGGAATTGGTATCAGTTAAAGAGCTTTTTCATTTCGTTTATTATTTACAAAGGATGACATCCGCATTATGAAAAGAAGTTGTCAAGCGTCCGCTTTAGAATTTTCAATTTTAAAACGCTGTATTTCGCTGGTTAGAAATTATCACCAAACTCAAGATAATTTTTACCAGTTTATTCGGGTATATTTTTAGAGTATTTGCATCTGTCCTTGTTAAATTTGAAATTAGAATCAGAAATTTGGCATGCAGGTGGAGGTAATAAAGGAAAGCTAAAGCTAAAGGCTAATAAAGGATTTCTATCAACTCTACCCCAAAGGGATAAAATAGGGGACGAAAGTTTGTATGAAAATGCTGTCCATGTCACAAAACACCAGCAGGAAGTCGCAGGCAAAAGCTGTTCGGTCATAAAACACGTTACTATTTATTTACCGCCTACACCAAACGAAGCATTATTTCAAAGTACAACATTATGATAAGTTCATACGCAATCATCTCGTAACATGTACATGACGTAATATACGTAATAAGTATGTGTTAGTTATTAAATACCGACGTAAACTCAAGTTAAAATTCAGGGACTCATTAGAGACTCTTTAGTTGATAGTCACATTGTGCAATGCATTTAACTAGCAAGACTATTTTGACAATGCATGGCACAAATTTGCATTTATGTTTGAGGATAAATTGCAAGTTTCTTAAAGGATGTTTTATATTCACTTAAATTCCTAGCTGCTTTAATAAACTCTTCAAATTGAGTAAGTATTTGTTATTCTTTAACATCTAATTAATTAAAGCACTTATTTATACCTAAGCTCTTGAATAAGGAGTCTTTATTAATTTTATTGGCAGTTAAGACTCACTCTTTTCAAGAAAAAAATCTTGAATAATACAATTTGAATTTATATTCAAAGCCTAGTACTAATTAATAAACACTTCTATTTCAACTTATCGAAGTATTTAGATCCGTAGAGAAATAATTTGTGTTATATGAATAGGCCAACAGGTGGCTCTGTTTATAGCGGTTCTCTTAGCATTATAAACCTCACAACTTATAGCCGGCTTGTTGCTTTCTTGACAAGTTTACTTTACCTTTACTAACTAATAACTAAGATGAACGCGGTAAGTTCACAAACTTAGATTGTTTACATTCTACATAAAAATGTACTCTGTACACGAATATTCAAATCTTGATTAAAAGATACTTTACATTTTAATAGCTCCTTTCTTTTGAGGAGTAATCCTATAATCGGATATGAGTTACCAAAAGTGCCGTCTAATATTCAGCTTTATTATACTCAAAATCCTCCCTTCTATTACAAGATGAAACTTTAGATACTTACTTGCATCTCAACACCACAAAAACTACTGAACATTTAGGGATATTTGGCACACATATAGTACAAGATACATGGGACAAAACCGGGCAAAAGTTAGTAGATTATAAGTTTGAACGCCGGGTGCTAGAAAATTTCTACAAAAACCCAAACAAAATTAAGGTAGCGTTGATTGAAGAATAATGAATTGATTGAAGAATAAAGAATAATGAAATAGTGATGCAGGGAAGTACTCGGACGCGAAGCACACCCCGCCTTTTTCTTTTTAATTTATGTTTTTTACATATTTTATACAATTTATATATATTAATATAGTTTAGTTTACTTAAAATATCTTTCGTATATTGAAAATATTTTTGTGTAAATAGAAAAAGGTTAGAAGAAATGTATTCTTACGGCTACCTTTAAAATGAAGTGTGCAATAACTTAGTTAGTCACTCCTTTGGTGGTCCATCAAGCAGCGAACAGCGGAAGTGGCTGAGATAAATACTATTAGTCTCGCCGCCCATCCCTTTGAAAACTATTACCGTCACTATAAACTGGAGCTACGTGTAAAACAGTTAAAGCACTGAAGGATGCCTTTTATAGTTAGTTTTAAACACGTTATAACTAGCACGGAATAATCCTGACTAATATTATCCTCGTAAATATGAAAGTTTCTTACCTGCTTGGAAGTACTTTATACTGATTACTTGCATGAATCTATACTAATATTATAAAGCTGAAGAGTTTGTTTATTTGTTTGTTTGTTTGTTTGAACGCGCTAATCTCGATAACTACTGGTCCAATTTGAAAAATTATTTCAGTGTTAGATAGCCCATTTATCGAGGAAGGCTATAGGCTATATATCATCACGCTACGACCAATAGGAGCAGAGTACCAGTGAAAAATGTTACAAAACCGGGGAAAATTATGATTCTCTTATGTGACGCAAGCGAAGTTGCGCGAGTCAGCTAGTACATAATATAACGCCTGTTATATGCGAAGGGAGAGGTGTATGAAATACACACACGTTTCGCCATTAACAATGTTAGTCCCATGAAATAGGAACAAGTCTATTGCCATTTACCAGTCACGTTACCAAACTTCGGGCAGCGTTTGAGATAGGTACGTCCTCATATAAATTGAAAAAGAGCAATAGCAATTGCCCGACCCGGAATTTAAACCTTAAACCCAATCAGCAGTTGGTTACGCTAGCGACTGCGCCACCAAGGAAGATAAGGAAGTACTTCATACTGATTATATCCCGGAAAAATACATATTATTATTCTAAATAATAAAATAGCATTTATAGAAAAACATTAGCAACGACTTAACACTTGAAACCACGTACAGGAAAAAAAATTATTTATATATGTATATTATATTGTATACCTAGGTATAATACTGATAAATACTTCATACACTCCAACATATTGAGTGACCTTTATAAAACCCAATTTTCCCTGTAAAAGTTGAAAAAGAATATCGAACATGTATCGTTATTTCATTATTTAAGCACACGAGCGGAAATGAAACCGCTATTTATTTTATACCGTGAAGTAGATTTATTATAAAAAGTTCCTACAACGTGAATAATTTATTAAAACATTGAAACAACATTTTCTTCTGTTAAACCTTATTTTTACGTAAGTTTTAAGATAGAAATTAACAAAATTCGAGCAAAAAAAACATTTTCAAATTTGATATACAAGTAATATTATAATATAATGTAGCGGGTCTTAAACGCGATTGAAAATTAAAAGTTATGGTAGTTACAGTCGATGTAATTCGTATCGATCGAAACGTCGGGTGAATAAATAAGGTATTCTAACCTTTAATTTCAATCGTGTTTAAGACCCGTTACATTATAATATTATGTGTATAGGTCGCGAGAGTTTAAAATTGATATACAAAGGTACCTAAAATTGAACAATTGATATATTCCGAACTCAGATTTTCTTATACAAAGTCGCTGTTTCCAGGCTTATTCTATTATTGTTTATTTGGATATTTACCGTTAGTATTAAGTATTTATGCGAAGATATCACATTATATTTCTTATCAGAAATCTTTATGAGAAGCGATTGTGCCGCTCCGGCGAAAACAATGAAATCAATCAACCACAACCGCCTACCTAATTATCCATCCGTCCGTCTAACATTTGCTGAATTTCGATTTCTTCGATTGCTATTGAGCTCTGAAATGAAAACGTTTTTCTTTGTTCAAGTCATATAGGGAAAACCTGACCGAATATGTTAAGATTGTAGCACTAATGTTTGGTGATCTTAAAAAAAGGTTCGGATGATCTTAAAAATCGGGTAAGGATACACTTTGTTTACATAATTTACAAGCCTGTGTAGTCGTAATGACGACGCTGTAATAAGTGACAGTTTTTTTTAAAAGTTCTTTTACAGTAAAACACTCCATTAGATTTTTTTGTCTACCTATCCTATCCTATTATTGGGCAATAGAAGAAGCAATGAGAAGTTTGTATGACTTACCCAAAATTCTCAACCTGTCTCTTTCCTTGACCATTTCCAAGCTAGCATTTTCTTCCTATTTATAACAAACAAACTTTCAATCTTTTTTAAGAGATCCACAGCAAAATCTCCTTGTAATATACGTAGCATCATACACATTAGTATACTTCGCGAAATCTTTAAAGAGTCATCTGAGATCTTTACCATTTCAATGTACTGTAAAGTCTTTCAGATTGAAATGTTTCAACAAGCTCCAATCAATACCTTTTAAGGGAATGAGTTTCACTGAAAATATTATTTTTATATTACTTTTTAGGTTCTGGGAGAAAATTTTTATATATTACATTTATATATAATCAATATGTATGATCGCGGTGAACAAGAAATAGTTTGAAATAAATAGTCATTATTATGACATAGCCGTGTCTTAATTTTTGTAAACAATTTTTTGTAGGCTACCATAAAACCAAAAAGTATGAAATGCTCTGACTAACGAAAGTCAGTGTTTATGTTATGAATATTAAACTAATGCGTTTTCATCACATTATCGTACTATAATCCGCATTAATTATTTTAATGCAGATTATACATACATACGTAATAATAGTAGTGTTCATATTATATGGTCACTGACATGTATGTATGTAAACTAAATCACAACCCCTAACTCTCGAACTTCTAATAAGTACTTAAAATAACGGACTACATAAAAGTTAAAAGTAGTTTCTCATACAAATCTTTACGATGTTTTTATCGTACGTTCACAAACGCACCTATGTATATGAGGTAAGTACATACCTTCGTACGGTTGCATCTGGCAATGCTATAGTACGTGAAGACGTATGTAAAAATAGCCGGCTGCCTTGAAAAGTGCTCAGGGCCCGCTCTTGAACGATCACTGACTCACAAATAAGTGCTCACGTCCGGTAAAAATCAATCATATCGGACTAATTTAGGAGCATAACGTTCTTTACGATAACAACATAAATGTGTTGTGTTTTCTCTACCGCTGCCGGCGGATTCACCCACGCAAGATACTGTTATACCGTTGGATTTCGGCACATTTGAATAAAATTATGAATTGCAAAATAATCATGTCGACCTTAATTATTAAGAGTGGGTGCATCAAAGAAATGAGAGTCAAACTTATCTGGGGGCACGGAAGTGCTCCCGCAAGTCGAGCAAAAAAAAAGCGGCACAGCCGTAACATCCTTTTCTCGAAGCAATTCGGGCTATTTTTGACACCCCTATAATATCGTTGTGGATAAAACAAGAAGCCTGGATTTTTAGCAACTAATCAGTCATTGTATAAACACGGTATATTTAAAATTTCAGTCAATTTGAACCAGTAGTTTACGAATGACAACTTGTTAAAATTTTGAATTTTGTCACTCACTGATTCACTGACTCACTGACTCACTGACTCACCGATCATCAAAAGTCTAAGGTACTTCTAGCAGACTTAGAAGCTTAAAATTTAGAATACAAATAGGGTTTAGTGTCTTAATCATGGGAAAAATGTAATATTTTCTAATTTCGGTCCAGTTTTCTAAATACACCAACTGCAACAATAACTTTGTAATCCCATATAAATGTATAAGATTACAAGGTTACAATTGCAGTTAATGAATTATTATTACTGTAGAAAATAAAATAAATAGGTGTAAATAGGTACCTACTATATGAAGCATAACGGGAGGGGGTATAGGGTGGGTAAGGGTATTTAGACCATGAAACTGAACAACATTCCCATAGGAAAATATGTTGAATTATGAAAAAAAACGTCTTTCCATACGAATTGGACTTATGCTCGCTCTACAAAAAGAAGTGAGATGCCATCAAAAACATTCTGTAAAAACCTCAAGTCTCGCCGTAAAAAGTTGTGAGATCTATATAATACCAAGTCGATTAATCTATTTAGTCTCTACTTAAAGGACCTTCTGTCTTAAGTTATTACGTATGTTATTATCATGCAAATTTAAAAAAAAATACCTTTAAAACAAATAGATCGACTTGGTCATCGCAAGAAAACACAAATTCGCCATTAACATTTCAGGAGCATTAACTTCTTATTGTGCTGTGTAGTGTGATACATACTAATAATCAAATCATGCGATGGCCAGGTCGGTCTATTTGTTTTAAAGGTATTTTTTTTAAAATTTGCATGATAATAACATACGTAATAACTTAAGACAGAAGGTCCTTTAAGTAGAGACTAAATAGATTAATCGACTTGGTATTATATAGATCTCACAACTTTTTACGGCGAGACTTGAGGTTTTTACAGAATGTTTTTGATGGCATAATGTGTTATCCGCAAGGAGTGGGTTGATATTGTTTCAGCTATGAATATTTTGGGTACCAGGTGAATTGAACCAACAGTAAATCTTGGCATCAATATTGATAATTCTTGTATAACCTATTCGTCTTAAATCACTACCTATAAATTAAAAGATGTCTGAGTCAGTAGGTATTTCATTATTATAGGTGAGCTAATATGCCAACAGAATTACTTCCGATTCCGCATAGTTTGCAACTAGCTTCATTATTCATCATTATGACTATTCGAATTCCTAGAAAATACTATGACTAAGACCTTGCCCAAACCTTTTTCGTAAGCAAAATAAATAAAGCCATTTTCCGATAAGAAGGAACAAGCAAAAATGTTGGTAACTATTACCTAAATGTATCGTAATTGTCGTTTATTGGACATTACCTAAGCTTCGGGATTCGACCAATTTACTAACAGAAAAACCCAATGCCCAATAATACAGGTTCAAATGGGAAGCCACTAATTACTCGCGACTCAGTCATCGAGTTAGCATCGCCAGTCTGTTTTTATATGGGAAATTCAGCAGTATTTTTAGCGAACAAAAAACGTATAACGTAACCTTTTTTTTAGCTTCTGCCCACGTTTCTGTCCGCGGTAGATTTAAAACATAAGCCTTTCCCAGAATATAGGAATATGTCCTAGCACCCGCCAAAATGTTATCGATGTAAATCAGAGGTTTTTCCAGGAAAACTCTTAAAGTCGATAAGTAACATTCGTTTCAACACTAAACTATCTGGTATTGTGACTTAGTTCCAATATTGTTGATAGTGTCGTAAAGGTACTGTAAAACAATTAATTTATGTAATAGCAAGTACAGCGTGTGGTCTCGACGACTCATTCATCACCGCTCGCAATAACGGGTTGTGATAAATTAATAGCATCAACATTCACCTGTTTCATACATTAACGTCTTACTTACGCGAACAAATTACCTATCAATTTGAAGGCTTACTTCTTATTACGAAGGCCTATAAAAAATCACAGTCTCTGCAATATTTTAATTCCTGAATAAATTTTTGACAATTTACGACGTTCAATTATAATAGAACTAAGATCTTCTCTCTTCCATTTCAACAAAATTTCTCATTTAAGTCGTTATAGGTTAGGCTCTTATCGTTAATTGGAGCTAGGACGATGCCCTTTTAACCGTTACATTATTATATTATTTTTTGCGACGGCCAGGCAGTTTTGAGAAAGCAGATTTGTTAAAACAAATGGGTTGAATAATTTGTTCATTTTATGCCTCACAGAATAAATATCCATTCCATTTTAAATCGTATCAGTCAAATTAGATTTTAAATTAGACTTCAATTAGGCACTTGATATTTTAATGACGAAATAAAATCTGCTTTTACAAATTATACAGGTTTTATTTCAGCGAGCAATTTCGCAGGGTCGATTTTCTATTTCAATGTGGAAAATAAATAATTTTCTAAGTTTTAGTTGTATACATAATTCAACTCAGTTGTGCGCGCGGCCCTATGTGTGGGTAAACCTTGTACATATTACAGTGACTTTGTGTGCGTGACAAAAGGTACAGTCGGGTACAAATACAAATGCAGTATTTACGGGTTATACACGGGTTCTTAAAAAAAACAATAATTTGCTAATTCAATGTTTATTATTCTGAATCGCTACTTGAAAAAACGAATGATGAATTTTCGGATTCGCTGCTGTCACCTAAGTTAATTATGAATTCTGACTCCATGTCAAAATGTCTAAGGTATTCTTCTTCTTTCTTTTGTACATGTCGACAAGTATTACCCCACATCCCTTCATCAATTTGATTCAAACGTTCATTTATTAGTTTCATTATTCCCGTCACATTTTGGTCGATATTATGCGAAGCAATATAATTTTTTAAAATTCCCCACACATTTTCTATGGGGTTAAGTTCAGGATGATATGGTGGCAGTCGAAGAACTTTTATGCCATATGGCTGCAGCATGTCGTCAATCTTGTAACAGATATGGTTTTCTTTATTTTTTTTAATCAAATCATACAGTTCAATTTTTTTCATATCTTGATTAAAAGCTATATTTTTTTCTGTCAGCCATCTCTGCATTTCTATTTTTTTGGAATTAGAATTTGGAGCTCTGTCATTTTGAACATTATGGTATGAGGCATTATCAAGCACAACCACAGAGTTAGGTGGAAGATTCGGTACTAGACGTTCTTTTAGCCACTTTTCATAGTTTTCTGCGTTCATGTTTGAATGGTAATCACCGGAAACACTGTTTGCTTTGTATGTCAATAGTGCGTTAGGTACAAAACCTTGTTCTGAACCAGCATGCACAATGATAATTCTTTGCCCTTTCGACAGGTTTCTCTTTAAAGTTGGTCCATCTTTATTACCCCATCCTTTGTTTTGCACATGATTAGTTAAGATATAGCTCTCATCTGTATATACGATACACCGATTTTCTTGACGATATCTAAGTAAGTTGTTCAGGTAAGAAAATCGTAGTTTTTGGATGTCATGCCGCTCTATAATAACACGTCTGTTATCCACAGTTTTTCGCCATTTGTATCCCAACTTTAACAAAGCTGTACGCAGAGTCGAAATACTTCCCTCATAATTAAGTTTCTCTTGAAATATTCTTTTCAACTTTAGCAAGGTAGGTAACTCGCGATATTCTAAATGTTAATTTTGAATAGTGGAACGTATAACATCAACGTTAAAGTTGTCTAATTCTAACTTCTTTAAACGTTTTTTACGGTCTTTATGCGGAGATTTAAATTTAGAGTCAGATTCCTTTCCTTCAGCCAATATATTAGTTATTGTTCTCTCTGATACCCCCACTGCCACTGCTGTTCTTTTCCGTACGCTATTTAAATGTTCACTTAGTTTCTATATTAAAATTGGACTTGCACTGTAAACTGGATCACTTACTAGTTCCAATATATCTCTCGCATCTTTTTTCAAAAAATCGTATACCTTAGCAATGGTTTCTCGAGTCTAAAACAATAATACGTAAACATCAACAAGGACATAATTTTTCTTATATAGAATCATAATAAATATAAATTGTATCTAAATTTAAAACTAACAAATATTTACCTGACTCCTTAAACACTTTCTCCGTGAAGAACTGGACATTTTTGTAACGACTGTACCCGTAAGAAAAAGCGTTATGGACACGTCTTGCTCGGACGACGACTGGCGCGTCACTGTCACACAAATGACAGTTGTATATTTACAAGCGCACGCACACAAAGTGCCGCGCGCACAACTGAGTTGATATAACTATACTATTTACGGTACAATGTTATTTGTCGAAAAGTTCAACAGTTCGTATTTGAGGGAGCCATAACATTTTGCTTTGTCAGCGATAGGGACCACGATAGTGTGACCCTTTAGCCAACGAGCCTTTATTGGCCCTACGTCCCGGTCAAACGAACACCCATCTACCAAATTGGGTATGTACTGAAAAGGCTACTCGAAAAGTTACTTACAACCTATTTTATTTCAAAATAGAGTTCAGAGAAGTTCATTTTAGAAAATGGATGTATAAGATTGGTTTAATATAATTTAATTGAAATAATGAACTACAATTGTATCAGAAGATTTTGTGCTTAGCAAAAATTAGTATAACACCAGACAGTAGACGATTTTCTTTAAAAAATCATAAGTAACCACCCTCAAATACTCTGCTACCAATTATAAACAGTTACAAAACTAACGAAATATTTAATTTCTGAAATATATGTAAAAGTAAATATACTTTTGAGTATTGGCACTAGCAAAACAAACAAGTTACAGAAAATCCAAAAACAAAGTAACTAGCTGAATTTTCACGACTACATCCTGACAATATTGCAACTGCAGTTGACGTCGTTTAAATTGATGAAATTACTTCGAAAATTCATGGATGCAATTTCGAAATTCTTTTCAGGCTGCTAACTTTATGGGATTTTGTTTCTCCGATATTAAGAGACATGTGACCTGCCTTGTAAAAGTAGGTTATATTAGGGAAACAGGACAGAATAAAACGCACCTCCACTAATTGAAATCCTTCGAACCTAAATAACAGCATTTTGAGTCTCAGGTACCTTTTACGGCACCGTTATGTTACCCCATGGTATTTTCAGGATTAGGAAAGCGGGTCAACACGACCCCATTCCTTAATCTCGAAAACTTTCATCACGAAATTGATTCCGACCGTTACCTGGGAGCGCCTACAAATTCACTAATATACGGATACGTGGGTTCATGTTTGTCAATATAATAACTCTGTAGCGGTTTGTTACGTTAATCCTCCCCACATCTCCGTGTCAACGGCAGTAATTCGTGGGATTAACTACCGCCATCCACAGATAACGATATCGATCGCGCAAACACTCATAATTATCAATTATTGTCCTTCTCGTAATTCAATTAACTGGTACGCGTGTCACGCTCGCGAGCCTCACTGAACCTACGAATTTGTCTGTCACGTCACGTCTGTGTACCAAACCAGACGGAAATTTTTCAATAAATATTCAAATGACGGAATAAGGTAAAGTCATGTAGTATAAAAGATGAAATAGATGCTTCAAGTATTATTATTCAAAATTATAACGAAATAACTGTATACTAAAATGTGAGGCTAAACGGGGCTTCATAAAATAATTCGTATTTGATCCAAATGGGATTTTGGAATATCTGTGAATAATAGATGCTTGAAATGATCTCGTGTTATGATGTCACAAAATAACTCCTGTTTGAATATTCATGAGGACAGAACAAAATTTACGTAAATTCTTAGAATTTGCTGAAAAATATATTACAATTTCTCTAATTGGAATTGATTACACGTGTTTCGATGTTTGTCTGACATAACTTCAAATTAATATCAGGGAATCGTGTACCTATATATTTAAATCATAAATATGTAAAGTAGAGACAATTGTGAATTCAACTTGTAGGTATTTATTTACTTTGTCAAGGACCTTTTATTTCAGCTATTATTTCAAAATCAAATATAGATTTATTTCAATACTCCGCAAAATTGACTCATACGGTCATATCACTATTCAAATGAGTCATTTACTCCGAAATTCTATGAATTTTCTCCTGATTCAGATAACCAAATAAAGCAGACTAGTAAAAACGCGGTGTTAAAACCGTGCGGGTTATTTATCATCGTGTTGACGTCACCTGACGAACTACTCTCGCTAATTGGTTGTGGGTGCAACCAAACCCTAATGGTGTAATGAGAACGAACTTGATGAAGCAAACACTAATTAATTTGGATACCATTAAGTAAAGACCCAATGCCTATACAACGTAGTAGGTATAGAGCACACAAAATGTTCAAAGGGAAAATGCTATTGCATTCTGCAAGTTTGTCGCATCTCATGTTGCTAATATCTGTAAAAGGCTTTGTTGAATCTGGGAATAACGGGATTAATTAACGTAAGGGAAAATGAAACCTAGTTCTTTATGTAGTGACGCGTCATTACCGTAACTAGGTCTCAATCGAACCGAGTCGTTTCATCTGTCTCACGAGATTGACGCATCTGAGCTCCATATTCTCAGATTGTGGCAGAATAAGATTAGGTTTTTCTGACCACTCCTTTCAGGCGTGACTTTTTCCAACAAAATCTGAGCTGAGAATAAAGCGAATACTTTCGTACTGGCAGCTAATAAATATTATTGTGCAAAGTTTGAATGCAATGCAGTTTAAAAGTATAATAGGTCGGCTATTTATTGGTTGGTACAATAAGAAAATGTATTGGAATTATGGTATAGCCATTGTTTTGTTGTAGTGGGGGAACGAGTTATGAACTAATTATGAAGCGATGAAGTTGCAGTAGTTTAACTCAAGACACGGCTACTCTTGACTAACGATAGTTCGTGTGCTACTTCAAGGTGGTCGGGATACTTGACAAAATACTCAATACAGATAATAAATTGGAATTTATCAATACACATTATATCCTAATTTCACACCAATCACTATATTATTACGAAGGTAGGTGTTTTCATACATTTTCTGTGACTATCAATTATTGGCAAGTAGTTTTTTGTTAACCCATTACTGTCCCACTGCAGGGCAAGGGTCTACTTCCAAACGAGGGGGAGGGGTTAGGCCTTGAGTCCACCAAGTCCCCAACCTGCACTTGGTCAGCGTGGTGGACTCAAGTAGTATTATAAAATTAAAATAAAGTTTCAGGGTATATTACCCATGTGAATCGCTTAAGGTCGATAACGTTTGTTGAAGTGGTTTAAAATAACGTATCGCATGATCAATCTAAGAAATTTAATCCCACTTATTCGGAGTGCGAATTCTGTAAATGTTGGTATAAAATAATATTAATTAATTAACCCTGAAAGGTTAAATAAAGGGTAACTACACCCACATTCTGTTTAATCATGTTAGGTTCCAAGTAATAGGGACGGTGTTATAACAATGTTGCCGACCTACAATATTTAAATAAGCCTTAAATTTGAAGACTAAGGATCTAAAGTGAGCTAGACTTGGTTTATCGGTTAATTTTGTATTTCAGGCCCTAGACTCATTTACTATTCCTTTTTAAATATTTAATCTTACAATCATAATTTTAATTTTTAATTTTGAGAAATCTTATAAAAACTTTAAATATTTTAATAATAAAATAATTAAGAATTGGGACAACTTGATTCGAGGATTATCTGGCGGAGCTACATATTAATAAATTAATTTAATACATTACAGTCCCACTGCTGGGCAAGGGTCAAAATGGCGTAAAAAATGTGTTTTCTTAACAAGTCTACTCATCTACTGATTGCCCAAAAAACAACAAACAACTCGCAACAAAATAACAGAAATGTTTCATTAAATAACGTTTTAAATTGAAACAGCTGTAGAAATTATAGAATAGCAAAGACTAACGAAATGTTACGCAATAATAGCGAACTGGAAGCACCTCCGCATTCTCAGTGCTCTCACGATTCCACAAGATGTCTGAGCTCTGAGCTCTGTGAAATTTCATTCAACTTATTGAATTTCTTCCCGAATATCTCGTGTTACAAAACTGCTCTGACGGCCACTCCTTTAGTATCTTATTTCCTTTATAACTGAATGAATCTTGTGAAAATGTGGCTTTACTACTAATAATAACTAGACCAGAAAATATCAATGGATCATTTTGTTTCAGGTAAAAATTGAACCCTTTTTTACGTGACGGCGTAAGTAATGTACCGCAAATTAGTAACAACTGTATCGGATTTGTTTTTACCTGGCTAAAATATGACCTATACCTTTATACAAATTTTGTATAAAAATTTTGTTTAAATAAATAAAATATGACCTGTAGTTTTCAGAAAACAATGTATTTGCTTATTTATAATCAATAAAAAATAATGAAAATCGGTCTAGTAGCTCGTACATAAAAACTTTATATATAACATTAAAGTTTTTGATGCGCATTATTAGGTAAAAATATACATTCTAATATCAAATGAAACTATTATCCATTTAGGTTTAACAAAAAGGTTTTATCCAGTTAGTAGGTACATAAGGTATGATAATCAATATTAGTTAACTGGACGATGTTATCAACAAGTAAACTAATAATAACTGATAACTTTAATTGATTAAGTTTGTATTGAAGTTTCATCCGTTTGAACTCACGAGCTTATACATTGAATTATATGATTTGTCATTTGATTGTGTTAGAATTGTATCTATTAACTTTGTTTTATAATTAAGTATATCTTAGTAATTCATTTTATTTAGATTGCATGTTACTATAATGCTAACTAACGCTAAGTTTATTTCCGATAAGTAATATCTAGACTGCATTATAAATACAAAATTGCCACTGAGCTTTTTGTTTAAAATTATTAATGATTTTACGAATATATGCTACCACAACGTCAAAAATAACGTATAGCTTATTCTTGCCAAACTTAGGACTCTTGACTAGAGACCTAAGTTTGGCTGAAGGCCACCACTAGCACAATGAAAAGACCCCTACTACTATATGAAGCTATGTTGTCCGTAATTAACTCAGGCTAATTAAAAAAAGACGAACACAAAGTCACTGGCAGAATCTATGTTCAAATACATATATGAACCTTAGATAAAGGTCGAATGTGGTGTGGAATGTTGTTTTGACATCTTTGTAAAAGTACTTATCTCTTTTTTATGAGTTTTGCTCAAAGAAATTGTGTGCGTACAGAATATTTTAATTAATTTGCCCAACTTCTTCTGTTGTGTTTGACAAATAAGTATGAAGTCTGTTCTTGTTCTGTTGTACAAAGTTAAATTGTGCGCATGACGAGCAAGAAATAAAATCTGTGTTTGATATTACTTACCTATTAATAATCAAATACTAGAAACTGGTAAATCAAATCAAAATATACGATTTACCAATCTCTCAGTTATTTAATAATGTACAAGACCACGTTTGATTTATGTTGAGTATTTAATACCTAAATACCTACGAACAGATCACAGAAACCAATAACAGAATTATTCCGTACAATCCGCCGCGACTCCACTTTGTTCCATATTTTGTGCTTTGATATAACGAGCAGGTTTTTGTTTGTTTGACAAACATTCGCGACACGCCGCCCGCCTGGGCCCGCGCTCACGGAATCTGCCGCGACAATACGACACACCACATTCCCTTCTACTTTTTGTCGTACATCGCTTTTTTTACAATAACTTTCCACGATGACGTTGACAAAACACCGCAGTGTAACACAAAACAACTCGTGAAAATCCGTATCTTGTGCTTTTCGCAGTACACACCAGACTTTGTGAACGAATCTGAAAACAAATAACAAGCTTCTTGTCTTGCACAGGTAGCGCTCATGATGTTGTTTCTGCAATACGGAATGAAATATGCTGAGTATTCAATGTGACTGTGATAAAATTGCACAAATCCTTTATACAGTGCAACACGAACGAGAAGATTGTATTATTCGTAAATGTCTACGTTTAGTGAACCGTCACGTCTCTCCAGTAACGTATATCTTTATAAAATAAAGGAAAGTTGGATTATAACATTTTTTGTGGGATAAATTTGGAAGGTCAGGGAGGCAGAATAACAGTCTTTCAAAGTTGGGACACTTAAAACGTTAGTGAAGTTTTGGAGCGAGTCTTTGATCATTTTTCGATAAGGGGCGAACTTTTCAAGGTTTTTCAAACACTTTTTTTCTCGTAATCTATTTGACGTCAACCCGTCTAAAGAATATTGCAGTCAATACAATCTGTGAAGGGGACGGCCCGGATATCCACCGCCGAGGGAACAAGGGAATTGCCTGTCATCTATCAGGGGCAGCTTCGAGAATCTACTCTATTTGAACTCTTTGCTATCTTGTGAACTGAGGAACGTGTTTAACTAGACATAATACTGCCCTATAGCTGTACATTTATATGAAGAAAAGGTACGGATGCGGGTCACCTTTATTTATAGGTAAGGTTGATTAATTAAGTTTCAACGTAGTCACTGAATAGTAAATACATGCCGATGCGAATATTGATTTACAATGAATTAAAAACATTGTTTTACAAAATACATTTCTAAGGAGGGGGCTCTTTTTTAATCAACGGAAGTAATTATTTACCTTAAGTCTCTCAGAATCCCCTAAAAGTTTAAATGTCCAAAGTTAAACAAAATGGAGATAAACATCCTTAATTACAGGTTGTATGACACTTTTAAATACTTCCGATGTTTTTCAGAGATCCTTTTCAGCCAGTTTCAGTAGAAAGAATTTATTTTTTGACTAACATTTACTTCAAACGATTTTATCAGTCGGAGTCATAAATAAATGTATGAAGTTCACGCCGAGCCCTACACTGCAATATATTACACAAATATTGGTGTATGTGTGTGAGTATGTGTATGTATACTCATATGTACCAACATTTGCAAGTATAGTAAAAAGATCTATTTGCTTTTTACGTGGCCCTTGGTCATAAATTCAAAGAAAATACATTTGATTCCTTTTTTACGATGGGGAAATCTGCAAAAGATGCCCAACTTCATGGTAAAAGGAAGTCGGATTCACAATGAAATCTCCGTATTTTACTTATAAAGTAGTTTATTGTACATTAGTGCGATTCTCTACTACTCTTGACTATCAACAACCGACAAGCTAACAAGAAATTTGTATGAAAATTTGATCAGCGCCTCTACCGGGTTCCGTATAAACTATTTTGGCAGTGGAGAGGTTGACATTTTAAATGTCAACCTCTCCAACTCAATGTCTGTAGAGGACCGCGCTAAAGTACAAGTTGCATATACTCTCTAGATTATTGTCAAAATACGTGTATCGCTGCCTCCGCAAACACTAATGTTTGCAGCAAAACCACACATTATGTGTAACTATACTAAACATAGTACGCTGGACTATACTACCGTGGGCACGTGGCACTTACAGCTGAAGCCATCTACGATTATTAACCAAGAAGTAGGGGAACGTGTAGTAAACTCATTCGTAACTTTATACAATAAAACTATAGTCCAACAACTTTGTACAGAGCCTTGCATGTAAGGTTCGCTACTGGCAACAGTGTACAATTTTCGAATATAAAACATCGGTGATCCAGGTTATGTAGCTAACGGTGGTCTGTTTAACACGGCTACACACAATGATTAACTATAATCGAAATAAATTGTACACGTCCAGGCTCTGTACTAAGTTCTTGGACAATAACACTGTCAAAGCCCAGGTGTCGTTTTCTCCGGGAACTACGTACTCACAATCTTAAGAAAGGTGGCAAAAACTCAAATTGCAAACAAAAAGTCTACTGAAACGCTTTGTCGTCAAAGGGATTATGACAATGGCGTGTCCATCAATATCGTAGTGATAACATCGAGTAATCAATCCACCTGCGACGGGTACTGATTGCTATTGTATCCAGGATTATATGCCTCGTTTATTTTCACGTTCCTACGCAGTTATGGAAATTGTGGTCCATCTATTTGAGCGAACGAAATGTGAAATTATAGTGACGGGGTTATTGGCTTCATTTCTCTTGTACGAATTTCTGTAGAGCTATGGGAATAGATATAAAAGGTAAATTAATTGGAAGTTACGGTTTTTGTTGTTTTACTTATAACTGCAGAATAAGAGCAAATGTGCGACTGCTTTATTATCACTATATATATATACGCTACAACAGTACGTCTGTTCGCAACCTCAAAATAATATGCTGAACGGATTATCATTCAATGCTCAGTAGAAAATAGAGGGATTCCAAAGAAAGAATTTAATTTACTTTTGAACTTATGTATAACCGGGGTTGTCACGGTCATTATTGTAATTGTCTATCAATACTTGATAAATAAAAATAAAATAATGCAGTAAAGTTCCGTCCCATTTTTCTGGAAAATATATGTGTATCGGCCCTAGTTTTTCAATGGACGTATCGATGCATGAAAAATGATGAAATACGATCAAAATCATTTTGTGAAGCCATACAAAATGATTTATACGCTTACGTTCAGCCAAGCGGGTCGTGAACCAATTCAAAAGTAGTAAGTGTCAATTGGAAGTTTATTTCATTATATCATATGAAAAATATCAATATATTTTTAAAACTTCTCGCGGACGCGTAAAGTTCAGCGTAATATTTTTTATGACGTTAAATGAACAATACTTTTTTATTTCAAAATTGAATCTAAAAGTAGAGCACCTCTATTAAAACAAAAGGTACTGCATTTTCGGAATGAGGTTAAAAAATATTTTATATCTTGCACACTCTGATATTCGGCCAAGACCAAAATAAATACAACATTTAATCATTTATATATTGTAACCAATGAAAACTTCCCACTAAAAGACTAAGTTATGACTACACTACTAAATATAAAAATCGCAACAATGACCTACTTTTAAAAATTAACGATCTGTGGCCGATTTATGGTCACCAAACATAGCTGGTAACTTTAGTTTCAAGTGCATGCATAAGTCTGAAAATCCTTAATCAAATTCCGTGCAAAAAAATCTTTTTGTATCTACGATCGTCTACAAAACTCAAACACAATATAAAAGTGAAACTCAAATAACCACAAATAAACAGACAACCTAAGAATATTTAAATCTGAAACTAAAAAGAGTTTTACACTTATTGTTACGACATCTGCTCTATTCCGCAGTGCTGCAACCATCAATCTGACTTCCCTCGAGAGAAACCCTCTCCTAGTAAACTTTGACAAAGTACCTAGTGTAAAAATATCCTGGAGACTAGTAACAATCTTTCTAAAAGCACAATTGTTTCTCGAACAATACCTAAAGTGGTGGAAAACTAAAAATAAAATGTAACAATCTGTCGGCACGGAGCAATGAAGCGCAAACATTCTCGAGGGAAATCTCCAACTGTCTCACATAGCTACCAATTTAATCGGAACAAAATTTGGTTAACATAAAAAGTTCTTGAACAGCGTAATGAAATAAGTAGGGGAGGAAATTGGACCGGGTCTTGATACTATCACTGAACTTATGTACATATTGTGACTTCTACTTGTGTTTAGTAGCTCTCTTAAGTAAAATCTTTTGTAATATGTGTCTTATGCTTACTTTGTCTAAACCCAATTTCAAATTATTTTTCGTTACAATCTCCCGAACTAGCAGGGTCTAACTCATTATTTCATAATGGACGATTTAATTCACTGAACCCAATTTACTGAACATAATTCAGACATATTACATCTTTTATGTGTAAAACCGCTAACCACGCTCGTTAAAAAGAAAATTGCTTTCACAGCAGTCACTCAACCCGAAATAAATTAAATTTATACAAAGTCTATGAGCTGTCCAAAGTACTGAGCACCCAATTTATCAAACAAGAAGTGCTTAGACTAAAAAACTAAGCTCCGAGGGGCGAATATTGGGTATTTTTTTACATATAAGCTGCGTTACATAATCTCGAGATGAACAACAGCTCATTTGTCAAAAATATAAGGAGGGTTCTCCAGAACATCGAACCTTTAAAGACTTTTATAGATATTTTCAGTTCTCCGTTTAATCATCGTTACTCGCCGTGACAAGTTATTCGCCAGTAATTTGTCCTTCGTAGTATTGTAGAACAAGTAATTCAATGTCATATCTCTGGTGCTACAACTTCCGCGAGATGATAAACAGGTGTAGTCTGTTTCCGAGTACATGATTATAACACAATATTAATTATTGTGTTAGTTAGAGACACTGGTGCTTACACTAGATTACTAATGTTCATTTGTTCAGGAAGCTTTGTAGCTAGTTCACGGTTTCTTTGAGGGATTAAATCGGAGTCTGCTTTATGTTACACGCGTATACTCAAGAATATTATAATAATACATTCATTAAACTATCACTGCTAACATTAAAATCTACATTTTCACTCGTTATTCTACGAGTTTTAAATTCTCGCACATTCCATTGTAAGCATTCATTCTGTCAAATAAGCGCGATATCTAGTAAACCGCCAGACCATCAAATCAATCTATTTGTTAAAAAAATCGATGGCAGTTACTCCACTCCACTTGTCACCGTCCAATTTGTACATTCAATAAAAAGCCTTTTACGCGGTTTTTGAAAACGTGAAAATGTCGACGTGCAAACGTTCTTTTATAAATATTTATTTAGATTCTGTGCACATGTTTTATACCTATTTTGTTATGCTTTTTCACAAAGCTTTGATAACGTTTCGCGTACCGCACGCTGTTGACCAAAATTGGGGTCTATTTTTATGCTATGTTTGGCAATATACATCCTTGTTGACAACTAACAGTGGATGATTAAAATCCAAGTATCTTTAGATACAATAAACTGCAACAAACAACACTCTCACAAACAATATAACAGCACTATCCTAGTCCAACAATGTTCCTGGACAACGGACGGCGACGTATAGTTTATATCGGTATTTGGCTCCATCCGAGCAGTGACTCGCAAAAAACAAGTAACAAAACATCCTACTAGCTATCGTCGTTTGTTCGTGGAAATCCTCCGGCTAAGCGGCGGAATAAAACCCAATACTGAATTGAAGTTGCATGAACTGTTTCTGAAACGGTTAATAGTTTGTTAGAGCAAATAAGTGTTTGGCTTTACTGATACAAAGCCGCTTTTGAATAGCCAATTTGGATAAAACTTATATTGAAACAAAGTTGATTTTTACCTACATTTTATGTACAATACAAGTAATAAGTTATCGTATTTACCTAGTACTTCGTAAGTTTTATAAACGTTCATCTACGTTCAAACCGTAAATAATTTTTACGATTTTATACTTTCGTGATTTGTACACATCATAATATTATGTAAATATTTTAGTGTGTTTTTGTACACACACGATGATCTAATATAATTATACGAAAACTATCATCATTTAAATTGTTCGGGATAAACAACATGACTGTGGCATACTCAAACTAACATTAGGGTCTAACCAGTTAACCACACAACCGAGTTATTGCCTACGACGTCGTTTACACCCTTGTGTCGTACGCATTATGTTTTTTGTGCGAGGCTTAAGCTGATTCCACGTCGACAAAACGGAGTCGGCCTATTATGGCAAACTCCTTTAACAAAGGTACCATCTAACTATATAGTTACTACTTACGGAAAACTATCTATAGATAAAGCGACATGAAATGAAAAATCTACCCAGCCCATGATCGGTGTTATTTGATTGAAAATACGAGTAACAAACAATGAGTTATCGCAACCGGTAATTTTCGATCGGTCTTAAGACCCACTACATTATAGTTCATATTAAATGAAAAATCTGTCAAAATGCTACTACGTTCATGGTAATCTAGAGCTTATGAAACGGGCACTATTCAAGGAAACATTTTTAGATAGATGAGTTAATAAAAGTTCGCATGCAAGAATGTTAGGAAAACACAAAGTTCTTTGTTTTTCTAGACGGACTGCAAAAGCCCCGCCAGTCGACCATAGCTTACCAAAAGAGTCTCAGTCTAAAACTAGTGGTTTAATAAACTTATAAATAGTAATATTAGAACCATTAAGCAGAATCTATTTAAATCAATTCACAATACACTTGGTTGAGCCATTAAATATTAACCTACATAAATTAAGCAGGAATACGAATATTACATACACATTTACACATCAAAGTCTAATTTAACGTACCGGTACATTACGAGAATATTTTGTGATAATTCCGACGAGCTTTCAACTTGAATGCACGCGGTATGAGTAATCTGTTAACAAAACTCTACTAATATCTGATACAGACATACATAAAAACACGCCTTCTTCTCATAGGGCTAGGCAGAGGCCAGAGAACGCCACTTAGTTCAATATTATCTCAACTAATTTATTATATGTATCAAAGGTAATACTTTTTATAAAAAAATACATCGTTTGAATGTATTCTTTGTTTTTAAATTAAGATAAAAGTTAATGCAATGATAAGACTAATAATTTTCTTTGTGCGTGTAAAACGCAAAGAACTAATCTACCTGTCCTATTTTTTTCATTTTCAGACTAAGACTAAAACATATATTGCAAGGAAGATGGTCGTATTCTGGTTTGTAACCACGCAGGCTTGTTAGTTTAACTCTTACAAGAATCAATGCAACCCGTTCCGTTCTCTTGAGACACTTGTTATCACAGCTCAGCTTCATATAAATCAATATTTACCCTATAGTATTTATATTATTTCTTCACTAGCTACAATATGCGGTGCCAATTTTCCGATAAAATCTCAAGAGATAGCGGTTTCAATCATTTTGTGAAATAAAAGTTAGTGAAAAAAATAGATAAATGCATGATTTGATACTTTTAAAGATTGATTTTGACGAATTTCTATTCCTATTCAACATAAGTCTGATGTTTCATATAAATTCTTGCAGAATCAAAAAATATGTCTCCATGTTCGTGTCGTATAACTTTCGAGCGACCTTTTAGTGTTCATCAGTGATCGCCAAATCTAGTCCAAATGTATGAACCATTAGTTGCTAACGCTAGTATAAAAGCAAAACACTTAACCGAGCTGTTCAATTATGCAACATTTGTACTTATAGCAGTTAAAGTGTTCCACGCTTGCCAAGTTTTCACCAAGAGCATCGTTAAAGTAAAGACGGTCACACTATGTGACCGAATGTTTCAACTCAGTTACGACTATCGCTGCAAGGACGCCAGCGTTATTCCTATGAGAACGCGCGAGTTAATCGCGTACAAATCGTACTAAGTAATAGTCGGCCACAGGGATTCGTTCAACTTCAACTGGTTGAACTATAATTATTTGTGTAAATGATCCAATGCAGGGAATTGGTGCTATGTTACTGCATTCAGTATGATCGAGAAATTGAGTTCATTCAGGTTGGTTTAATTGACAGGCTTCTTGGCCGTCAGATAGAAACAAACTATTGATATTCTAGTAAACTGTAGTGCAGTAAACACATAAAAACTTCTAAATTTCTAACATACAACAAGGCAAGAATAAAAAATCGTTACTGTAATAACTGTCAACGAGAACAAAGACAATTCGCCCGCCCCCGGCGATCGAAAATTACCTGATAAAAATTGAAATTCCTATTTTTTCTACTTTGAAAACGGTCCTGCACAATGTTTGATAAGCAAAAGTTTACCCTTTTGGAAAAAAACACCGAGCATAGACTGGAAAACGCTGACGCTAATGAATATTTGCCTTTTTAGCACAACCTTAATAAAATACTTTTACATTGTTTTTACATACAGGCATTGTTTGGCGATATTAAATGAATTTCGCATATTATATTCATATTACGGGCTTCACACAAACGAAAATCATTATTTTCTCACGGATTAAAACAATACAATGAAACCGATGTACAATGGGAAAATAATAATAGGAGCGAAGCCCACCAAACAACACAAACAACCTATATTTTCATAAATTGGATATTTGAGCGTGGGAGCGTTTTGATACTTTGAAGAGAAAAATCTACAGTATCGTCTAATACAAAACTTATATATTCTGCAAGTGAGCCTTTTGGGTGTCACTTACAACCATCCTAATTACAGGATTTAATAAATAGGTTTAAAAAATCTACACAACTATATACGATACTATAAAGACGTTATGACATAGATCAACGGAAAGATATCTACTACGGGGTGAAATAACGGACATATACATTAAAATAAATATTTATATCTACTTTGTTTCAGTTCATTAAAAAATCTATAAATGTTACCACCTACGAAAATGTCGAACACAATGAAACATTGCGAAATCAGATTCTTCACATTTAATACTATTCAATATAATTCCTACGCGAAGTAAGAACAAAGGTTCTATGAATAAAATGTTTATTTTGAATACAAACACTTCTTCAAATAAATTCAATTAGACCTGACAAAGAACAAGTTATAAAAAAGATTTTAGGAATAAAAGTATCAAGAGAATACAAAAGGCACAAAGAGGCCGTAATCTCCTAAGGGATATCTGATGACTTAATAAAACAAATCCTCACGTAAGACGTAAAAATATTTCTCCAAACGATGGTAAAAAGAATCAGTAAGAGACAAGTTAATTAAGCAGGATGTCCGAGTAGCACGTGTTCATAGAAAAGCTGTCCGTTACTTACATACACACAAATAACATAAATAAAAAAGAAATGAATTGTGAGACTAAAGAAATAATACCTAGTAATAATTTATTTTAGGTTATTATGTTGCCTATTTCAATGTAAACCGCTGATTTGTCGCTCTGTGTTAAACAATAAACATTCGAAGCTAACAAGACAGACTAATGCTATATTTTTCCCAGACCATACGATTGAGGGACACGCATGTAGCCTGTCTGAAGCCAGTTTTCAGCCAATTTTTACAAAAGAAACATTTGTATATAGAAAATATAAAGCCTACAAACTAGAGTAATTAGTTTCAACGTATACTAGATGTCTCTTGGGATACTAAAGGTCCAAATCAACGTCTTTCCAAGCAGATAGTGGTACAGCCTAATTGGGTAACTTCAATGGTAATCAAGTCTAAAGAAATCGTCGGTTGAAACCGATCCCGATTGCCATCGACCTTACGTAATTAGGATGTAAATACGTCGATCGATAGAATAGTAAACAGTCCATGTATTCTTGTCAACATACTGTTTTTAACACTAGCGTTAATGAAACGAACAAAAAATATATGTATATTTCAAATACTTTGTACGAAGTTAACGAAGTAAAGGATATTTTGTATTTGAATGCACTCTACGCGCGATTATAACATAATGTTATTATAATTTAGAAATATCAGCGTCGAAGGGAAAGTTGAAAAAGATCCCTTACATTTTTTTTACGTTGAGTCATGAAGCAATTTTTATTCTGCAGCTTAAGTATGTTTTATAAGTATACAAGGAAAGGTTATGGTAAGTAAAGGTCAAAGGTCCGAAGGTTTTCATTTTCTGAATATGAAATCTGCCACTGGTCACGTATAATCTGAGGTCCATCACAACGCGACATTATTATTACATTCTGAATGAAACGCGCATATCTGAATCGGAATTTCGAATCGAAACTGTAATATCGACTTGATTAGATTAAGGTCTACCGCAAACGTTCGACATTTTCACTGACAACAAGCAAGAGAGCTCGTAAACTTAACCGCACTCGCTGTCCAATTTGGAATTTCACAAAGAGTTCCCTGCGAGCGCATAAACTGGGGTGGAACTCAAAATGAATGGCAATCAATCAGATTTCGGTCAATATTATCCTTGAAATAAATTTTAACTTAGGAACAGTCATCAATGTCGCGATATTGAAGCGATGTACCTGTCATATAAATTCGTTTCTCGCATCAATTTTCGTGAACGTAACCTTTTTCGGATGGTAGGATCCTCATGTGCGAAGTGCTTTAATACAATGCAATATTTTAAATGGAGCGTGCAGCTTTCGATGTCGTACCCTTCAGATATGGAAATTTTTGCGTCGTGTGGAGGAATATTTCAGTTTGTTTACACTCTACTTCTAATATATTACAGATATACCTACTAGAATGTTGACGTTTATTCGACATACATAGGGGTATTGTTTGTTTTATCGCAACTATGAGGCTCAGTTTACTGGAAATTTCTGTGCTAAGCTTGGAATTTAATTTGGTTTTCGGAGATGTTTAGTTAGGGTTTTGATCACAACAGGTTATTTTTAGACTGGAAATATCAATATAATGCCAGTATAAGAAAATCTGTATCACAAAAATGACACTACACTAATAAAGGCTTTGCAAATAAACGTGGGTATTGGAATCTACATAAAAATAGACGTGTACTAAATCCCAATAACGAAAATTTATGTAGATACATAAATCATATGCTCAGAATGTAGTTACTTGTAGTCTATGTAGTCTAATATTTCAGCATATACAAGGCTATCATAAAGACATCAACAGAAAATAATAAGTCAATCAGTAAAACAAAAATAAATCAGTGTAGTAGAGAATAAGTCTGTGAGTAATTTTCTCGACACGGCGCGGTGGCCAACGCTACTGACTTATCATACGATTTACGATCAAACTTCCCTCGCGCCGCTCACATGTTCCACATAGGCCTTCGACTCATATATCAACCAACTTTTATTAAAGGAGCGTCTAGATCCTAGCCGAAAACCCAACATTTCTGTCCATTATTCTGGCGTAAAAACATAAACTATACAAAATCTGCCTACACAGAAAATATTCTCGCAAGATATGCAAAACTCTCGGGGTCTATTCTGCATATTTTGCCTTGAATTAATCTTTCACCTATTATTATTTATCTTTATTCACCGTATTTTGTAGGTGAGCCGTTACAACGCGTTCAATTCAATTTAGAGCGGTCCCTGCCATTATTTTTTATTACATGGCTGCTATTACGTACTACTATTATGTGGGTATAGAATAAACAGCCGACAATACGGCGAGGCGGGCCTGAAGCGCTTTTCAAACGGTAGAATGCGGGCACTGAGGATAAAAATAAAGACGCACTCAGACTTCACTTGATCGGTCTCGCTATCATATAATGATATTACAGACATTTGACCTGCGACCGAGATTGATATATGTAAATCTTAACCTACGGCTGCCTACTTAATGCAGCGCAGTGATTCTATCTGCTCACGATACGTATCATGTTCGTAGTTTCGCAGATAATTGGATATACTACGAAACTATACGAGTATTTACTATCGGTTGGTTGCTACGTTTCTGCGAATCGCGCGACAAAAAAACAATATTTTTCTCTCAATAATGTTAGCTGGTACGATAACTGATAACCTTGAGCAACCTTGTAACACTAACCTCAACATCTGTCGCTTTACACAACGAACAGAACGATTGTGTTCGCGCACTGTGAAACAATATTATCTAACTTTTACTTTTGTGAAACAATTCGTTGTGATACTATTATTGGAAAACGATACCATCTTTATATTAGTTGTGATTGAAGTTAAACTATGAAGTATGATTTAAATATGTATTATTTGCGTCATCCAGAATCCCCGTTATCTGTTTATTCACTCACTTAGGCAAAACACAACAGCGCTTGAATATCATACATGTGGTATTTATAAATGAGTTGATACTAAACCTCACCTGATTTCCGCACGAAATGTTTTACAAAACTCGCAGCGAATAGGTGTAAATATTGAAATGTTTACAAGAGCGGCTGCCGGCTTATCGTTCGACCGGGTGGTCTCCAGCCAACGAGTTTGTTTTGCATATGAAAAACCTTTATTTAGCTACAAGCACATGTGCAGTAGCTTACACAAAGTGCAAGCTTTTCTAAGCTAAACTTGCGACTTTCTTCCATTCTTATTTCTGTGGCCCTGAAAGTAGCGTTATTCCCATTGTTTTGAGAGTAATATACAATTATGAATTAGATATCCGCTATGCAACGACATAAATTCACTTATGTGTGAGGATTGCGTCGCCCAACCTTTCAAGCAAGGTATATAATTATGTACGTATTATAAAGCTAGGGGATGAATGGAGAAAATCCATACAATAAAAAGATAAAAGTCAAAATAAAATATTTAAATACTTCTTTGCAAAAACATCCGCCAGCACTTTCTTAATCCAGAAGTAACAAACCATTTTATATCAAAAAAAGGAAACGAAAACGTAAAAGACTAGTACTTTAATGTGTCAAGCGGTATAATAATCCCCTGCGTCGTAATCCGGATAACATGAAAGAAAAAAGGTGTGTAACATGTGAAAAATATCTCGAAAACTCGCTTTCATATTTGTCAAGTTTACGGCACACTTGAAGAAGCGTTTAAAGAGATGACGTGATATAAACTGTGTTCAACGTGAGCTAGTATAGCAACGATGTCTTTTTACTCCCTCGCGAGTTATAGCTGGCCAGGTGAGGATGGAAAATATCGAGTAAACTTGATTAAATTTAAAAATAAAGCCATTTTATCCGGTAGAACTATTTTATGACGATATTTTTTACGCTTTTATCTATACTAATATAATAAAACTGAAGAGTTTATTTGTTTGTTTGAACGCGCTTATCTCAAGACCTACTGGTCCGATTTGAAAAATCTTTCAGTGTTAGATAGCTCATTTGTCGAGGAAGGCTTATATCATCACGCTACGACCAATAAATACTACGGGGAAAATTTGGACCCATTCTCTCTTATGTGTGACGCAAGCGAAGTTGCGCGAGTCAACAAGTAAACTATACCTAATATATGCCAGAGCTTCATAAGTGATGTTTCGTTTTGGTCACTCATATTCCCAACTCCGATACTTCAACTTATAAATGCACCAGAAATGTATCTCGGTTAATACGCGCAGGTTTCCATCAAACATGACCTAGTGAGAAGCCAAAGGCGAAATTAATATGTTCGGCACAGCTCGCAACGTGAAATACAGGGAAAGTGAAATATTTGATAGCTATGAATTAATGCCTGTTAAACTGACTCAAATCATAGTATTAAACAACGGTGTTAAAGCGCTAAAATATATGCTAATTTATAGACAATGGTAGAGCACAATAAGCTTATGCTGATTACATTAACGTACGAAAATGGCAGCAATATAATATTTTCCATTGAGATTTTTATGGGCAGATTAACTAAAATAAACGGTCTTAACATTTCGCATTATGCTTTTAACAATATAATACGAAATGTAATTAACGGGATCATACATTATTTAAAATTAATTAGCTTCAGACCGCAGTCAGTGCAACCAGTCGAAATGCCAAGCAAATAAAAGTAAATGCACGACCGCGTTAATCCTCATACATAATAATCAAAATAAACGAGTGTACTTCCTTACACACATACAATAAGAAAAGTTAATTAAAAGCTTGTTTTAACGTTTCGTAGAAAACCAGCAGTTGTTTAATTACTCCCGTTTGTTTGTATTTACTTTGCCATGGCAGTGTGTAAATCCGTGTAATGTGTAAGTAAATACGAGTATTTATAGAGTGCACCGCGCCATGTGGGGAAGCTAACAGTCTAACACATGTAAACGTTGTAACAGAGTACCAGGAATCAGTGCGGTTGGCGAGCCATAAGGGACTGCCGCGATGTCAAGCCGGATTTATGGAGTCGCAATGTGCCCGCTAGATATCTCACTAGATGTGTTTTGTCCGAAAATAAATCCTCTCTCTCGTTTTGCAACTTACGAAGGATAAAGTTCTTTGTGAACGGAACAGGAAATTGTTTTGTTTTGAACATAACAAGTCATTACGAAAAGAGTAGTAATAGCCTACTTTTGGAATATTACAAAATAACGTTACCCATAGGACGATCACTATCAAAATTTTATTTCTCCACGAGAAAAACATTTGAATACATAATATAACAAATTCATTTTCTACCTATAAAGCAGGATATCTACATTCAGATCAAAGTCAAAATAAATATCATAATAAAGCGATCGTTATTCCAGTTATTACTCAATAATGTCCCGGCATAATCTTTAACGAAGGCAAATATTCTCAGCAGAGATCTTCAGAGGTAAGGTATAAGGAGCCACCTGTTCAATTTGGCTATAGCTCGTAAGCGTTACGTTATAACCGTTATCGTTATGTGTTACCTTCGCGTTAATTAAACGTTTACGTAAATAGCGCTCAGATTTTATCTCCTGTTATATTCATAATCGAATGTTTGGGAAATGTAATTGCTTATTTACGATGCTATTTTACTATAACATTATGATTTCTTTTCCATTTCCGCATTGATAAAAGATCAATGGTCCAATAGTAAAGCCCAACATAACGAACCCACGAATCGCATGGATTTTGCTTTGCTCCGTAAATTATATTAGTTAATTATAATAATATACTGCCGTCGTAAATGTAAACACAGTAACTTAAGTTACTGTGTTTATAGTTTGTTTAGTTCTTTGGAATCAGGAGACCGCGGGCTATTTGAGAAAGTTTTCGGCTTGTTTGTACGATGGATAGTTACCGAAATACATTAAATAAAAACACAGTATTTTTACAAAAAAAAAATTTTTTTTAATAAAAAATACAGTATCTGTGTTATTTTAAATTAAATAACAGTATCTCACTACTAACTGTGTTTTTTTAACGTGAATAGATTTTAATTTTTCTTTTTTTGCTTGATTATAACACGGCTTCTTCAGTTACTGTGATTGCGTATAAAATATTGTTCAAAGATAAACAACAAATACTTGAATAAATCACAGTATCTCATTTACTGTATTACTGATTTTATACGTATTTCTAAGAAACATAGTTATAACACAGTATGTACATACTTACTGTGTCGTAATTCCCCTAATGTTAATATCTTTACAAAGTTACAACACAGTAATAGGTAAAACTTGGTTACAACACAGTAACCGTTGAGTTACCGTGTTGTAACTTAAAAAAGAAAAAAATATTATATTATTACCCTAGCTTAAAACACATTATCTAATTTTATTATTTATACAATAATAATATACTAGATATATATATACAGAATCAAAGATTTAACTATATACTAACATTAAAAGTTGCATGAAATAATATACAATAATTAGTATCTTCATGAGAGCAAAAATTAACCATTAAACTTCAACCGCGTTTTTCTCAAAACGCATATTTTGAAGTTACTGTGTTTAGATTTACGACGGCAGTATAGACATCGGTACACAACATTACCTTATTCATGCGTTAGCTTCTTTTTACCAACAACCAACAAATGGTAATATATTATGTATATTCAGTTAAAGATATCTCCTTTCTATTAAATCTTTAGATGTTAGGGCTATCTCTAGTGTTTGCTATTCCATTAAGCACTTGTACTAAGTTACAATATTCAGGAGTTTTATTCCCAACGTGGCCAAGTCCTTCGGCTACACTTGACAATGTCTATGTAAGTCGTAATGTTCACTCAAGACCTGACCCTTCCACTCGGGAGACACACTCGACGAACTGCGAGCTGATCTTTTATAGGACCTATTGATTTGCTTCAATGTGGGTATAGTTTTTATAATAGAGTGGGAATTTCGACCTGCGACCGCACTCGTCACTGAAAGGCCGTTGAAATGTCTGGTTTTACTTTCAAAATACGGTGACTGATTTGTTTAGTCATTATTTGTATTTTACGTTTTTAAGTGCTGTCGGGGCATAAAATAAACAGTGTTGTTAAAAAATATATAATTGTTATCCTAAACAATAATATGCCAAAACGGGCACAAACTTATACTGAGTAACATCCAATTAAACGGTTTTGAGCTAATATTTTTTTATGCGTAATCATATTTTGTACATCACATTAAAACGATTTTGTGTTTCAGATAGTAGTCCTAAATTTAAACTAGCAAAGTAACATAGTTATGCAGGTATACAGAACACCCTCCAACAATCAACAAATTAAATCAAGAACTAATTTACCTATCTCAAACATTTCTGATGATTCTGCTTGATTGATTTGGTTATTTGAAATATAAGGTTGTTGAACTCTGCTCCTAAGCAACAATTTGAACTTAACAACTCTTTCCATTTACTTGCAAAACTTTCTTTAATAATGTGGAATCTCGAAACGTTTAATACAGTACTCAATTCTGAGTAAGCAATGTAAACAATCCCGACAATCTTAAAGTAATATTAGACAAAAAGTTTATCTTTGTATTGATATAAGTTTCAAACGAGTTCAGTTTACATTAACTGTCGAAGTTATATTGACTTGTAATCGTAGCCTTATTGTGTTTAACAAGTCAATAATGTGATTGATTGAACTCTAAAGTTTGTACGCACTTATAACGTAACCGACTTCAATTTAACTTTCAAGAATATGTACACACGAACTATAGTCCGACAATCTAGCAGAAAGCCTTGGTATGCACTATTTATTTATCTAGATTATAGTCCATTATTCCATGTTTTTCTATAATAGTTGTTTTATTCAGACCACCATCGCCTGTTTAAGCCTACAGATAATTTATGCACTAGAATCAGATTTTTGTATACCTCTTCAAGCTAGAAACCTTGCATACAAGGAACTCTACGAAGTTAGATATAATTGATTCCAATTAATACATAGTCTATTATTGTTGAATTGATAGACATAATATTAATATTCCATTCGACTCCAATCAAAACTTTTAAATGTAAGAACAATAATATTGACATACTTAAGTGCAAAGATTGTGAAAATACTGTATTTTGTATTACAGCGTTATATCGAAATGTAACCATTTCGATATAACTTTACATATTTTATAAAATACTCCAAAAACTCTACATTACCTCGCATGCAAAGCCTCCGTCGTTGATTAATCTTTAACCAGACACATAGCTAACTATCACACGAACATTTACGTAGAATGATTAGCCTAATACCCGCCTTAAACCCTTGTCTATCTTACTGAGGTAATATTAAATAATTTAAGCTAGCTCCGGCGCATCCGTTAGACTAAGACCGCAAGCCTCGCTTCAACTAGACCGAAGCAGTACCAAGTAAAAGCTAACGAAGATAATATGCATTATCTGTTACAGTTGAAACAGAAATGCTTGGAGATTGATTTATAGCAGTACATGCTGTTGATATACATAGATCAAATTTAAGTAAAGGATATACTGACTATGCATATTGAAATACCATTATTATTCAAAGATTAGCCACATTCTATGAAAGATACACATTATTTTATAAGTTTAACAGGCCCTGTGGCGCAGGCTACAGTGAATGCAACTGCCGTGCTTTGGTCTCGAGTTCATATTTCGTGTTTATATTTTTTTGGCAAGAAATGCGTAGTGAATCGCCAGGAGCTAGGAAGGTGAGGTTTGCAGAGCTCCTATCTTCGGAGAGCACGTAAAACCTTCGAATCTACGCCTGACCTCTCACTGGTCGTGTCTGTTATCCGTCCCAACGGGCTATGAGAGTGAGGTAATAGAGAGTGTACTTGTGAATCGTGCACACACTTGGGCACTATAAACAAAGTCCTGCATCGTCCTAGCTAGTTTCAATGACCGGCCGCTGTGGCCAAATATAGGCTAGAAGGACATTATTTTATGACAAAGGCAATAATTTTGTTATCCGACAGGGCCTGGAAACAATCCCGAATGTTACCGACATACGCAAGGGTACAATTTATGAAACAATTGGACAACTCCATTCAAAAACTGTCTGTACACGGTACACCGGATTGCAAGGGGACCACTTTTCCGATACACGAACTACCCTGCAGAGTGGACATTGGACATAATTGACGTACGACAAGCGTGGCCAGCGCTATGTAAACTCGCTAGATTAACAACCTACACAGATAGAGCGATTTATGTGCCGAAACATGTTTCATAATTGATCTGTACACTGCGTTGTACAAAACCCATTCACAGTTTGTTGCCCACCCTTGATAAACTATAAATAATGTATACTTTAAAGTAAATAAATAATGAGCCATTTGATTTCATTTTGTATAATAGTTTTGTTTACAGTAAGACGCATTTTGTATTACATTCAGAGCACGAACTCCCGCGGCCTTGGCTTGCTCAATCACAGCGATAACAGCTACTGAACTATTAACAACCAACATACATAGAAGCCGTCAACCACTCCAGAGTACCCCTTTTTGTTCCAACTGATTAACAAGCGCGAGGGCAGAGGAGGTCAAAATAAACTGGTCTATTTTCAAAGGGCTTTACGATGTTATGGTTTAACTCCTTGTGGGTTGTAAGAAACAACTCCCAGTTTTAATGAAAATATTTCAAGGGCTTTAATTCTGGAGTACTCAAATAAATGTTGAAACAGGTCTTAAATTCTGTTCGAAGAGATTGAAACAATTTCATTTCTAATTACTTAGGTATTATTTCAGTATCTCTTTGTTGAACGTGAGTGCTATTATTATTTTAACTATAAGTAAAATGATTAAATAAAATGAATATTAATTCAGTTTGAAGAAATAACCTTGTGAATTATAATGGCGTGATAAAGGATTGTATTATTAATCTAATGGTCGTTAGTGAGCCCATTAATAGTCAGTAGCCGGATTCATATTCAAGCTGCAGCCCTTTGGGGAAGTATGGGCGATTAAGGGGGGAGGTATGTGTTGATACATTAACTCTTTATGTCAGCTTTTATGAAGAACAAACTAAATTATTATGTTGCATTAAGATGACAGTTTAGATTAAAAGCATAAAGTCTATCTTTACTGGCGACCGTGCTTGTTAACTTAGTATTAACTTAGAACATAAAGTTGAAATACTAGATAAGGTGGGTCACAGAGGATCGCAGGACAGTCGTCAGATGTCAGAGGCATACAATACAGAAGTGAGTGTCTGTCCGTCCACCACAGAGCACGATACAAAGAGACTTGTGGACAGTGACGGACACCGACTGATCGGACATTATGATAGCTCTTATAGTGACTCTATTTTGTTTGATCAGAAATGTAAATTATTGAAGCTCAATGTAACAAAAATTAGAAATAAATTGTATAATACCGTGAAAGTCAATACGTACGAACGGTTTAAATTACTTCTATATAAGAATAATGTAAATCCTATAATACCGATTATACTCATCAAATTATTGTGTCTTGTTCCTTGTGCCCTATTAGAGCAAGAAAATATTGATTTAAATAAATATAAATAATAATAATTAAATTATAAATCTCCAGCCATCTGAAACTTCAGATACTTACTCACTTGCTACTTTTTTGCTACATCCAAATTCATACATCACATCAAACACGTCTACCGAATCTACTCACTTTTGACATTTTTGTCAATGTCATCAATTAAAGGCTTTGACATGTAAACGACAATGCACCGAGCGCACATGAGTGATGATGTCGCTATGAAAGCTAATATTGATTGCCCTCGACCAGCGCCTGTCCAGTTTCTAGGCCACGTAGTCCATCAAACGTCTGTGTAGGCCCTAATTTACAGCCTTGCATACACAATCAGTTTATTTTCAGCTGCAGGCACGTGTTCTCAGATAATACCAGATAGACAAGGACCTTTTTAATCTCCACATTTTTATGTTTAGTGTTGTGTAGTCCAAGCTATAGAAGTTGAATGTTATTAAAATTCACATAGATAATATGGGTAACTACTTAAACATGCAATTATGCAAAGTTGTAGATGATTTCGTTGCCTTTGTCCCAACTTCTACTTTGATAGAATAAACAAAAAGTTTAAAGTATTCTTGTAAAATATACTAAAGTTGCAGTTTAACTTTGTACAAAAGTCTTTAGAACGAGTGTGTGTGCGCGATTTTCTCCAAGATTAGAGCAAAACGAGCTGACGCCTTATCTCAATACATTTTGCAAATCTTCGTCGATAATTCCGCAGTACAAAAGGACCATTGTTCAGTATTGTGAACGTCGAAACTATTCAGTTCCGTGTGAATAGAGCCTTCCTCTTCCTCCATCCGATACGGAATCCACTCTGCACTCTGATTAATTTGCGATGTTAAGAACTAGAAAAAATATTGCAAGTAATGGAAACCGTTTTCTGGAACGTTTTAACGAGCTGATTAAATTACGGCTGGCTCATCGCAACACAACACTTCAGTGCTTAAACAGTTAAGAGGTTACTTTCAAACTGTTTGAGCATATATACATATTATTTGTTTTAAAATGATGTATTTTTTTATTACATAGTACAGATTTATCAATACTAACATTGTAAATGCAAACGTTTTGGTGTTTGTATGCATGTTCGGTACTTTATAACACCATAACTTCTGAACGGAATTTAGTATAAATTGAACACCGGTATTTTGTATTTAATATACTTTTCGCCTCAAGAAATCATTTCAAGTCTAAGAAATTGCAAGCAGAAGTTAGTAAATTATAATTTCTGTCTTTTATTTTGCCATTATCATTTTGCCTTACCCATACCTACACAATTATTAATCTAATCTAATTCTATTATCTAGTATTAGACATAAGCTATGAATTTAATAGGGAATAATTATGTTCACAGACTCATATGACGTTCATTATATTCCAAGTATTCATTAGGGAGTTCGGAGTGCATAGCTTATTTCACTGCATACCTAACATACAGATCTAGAATATGTTTAATCATTCAAACTGAGTTTAAATACCTTGATGTTAAACGGCTGCCGATGTTTAAACGAACGCACACCTATAGTCCAACAACTTAGTAGAGAGTACTGACGAGTGCTGAGGGTGTGCAGTTCGATTCTTCAAGAAACAAACATTTGCACGAGCCATGAATAGGTGTTAATTTAGTACGAAAGTATAAAGAAGATGCCTTTGTAGCGGCTCGCTACATACAGCGACATCTACCGGGACCAGCGCGCAACCAACCACCACGCGCAGTGTGACTGACGTCACAAGTCCTGAATCGCGCTATCGAAGTTTGCACTGCAACTGACTATATATACAAGTTCCCGACTACAACAGTCGGGCAGCCTAGGCCCGCCAGGCACGATCACCTCGCCTGGTCGGAGGATCCTCCCTTTGTGTTGGAGGAACACGATCACCTCGTTCCTCCACAGTGGTGACCCCGACGTGATTGGAAGCAGCCTTCACGAAGAGCAGACCAGCAGCAGCAAACCTTCACACCCTCATCACTCCTCACTCCTACAGCAGCAGTCGTACAACTCCAGCCAGCATCTTCGGCCACACCAGGGCACTCCACGAACATGTCGCTCACGCACATGACTGGCTTACCCTACGGCCTCAGCGGCATCCAACCTGGGCATCATCGTCACGCTACTCTGACGCACCCAGGGCACCGCAACGCTTCGTCTCGACTCACCGCAGACAACAAGCACCTCGCCCCGACTCACTGGGGACACTTCACCGCACACCGCACACCGCACACCGCACCTCTCCGACTCACTGGAGTTAGCGGCATACAGTTCCGTCGCACTGGGACTTGCGGCATACAGTTCCGACTCACTGGGACTAGCGGCATACAGTTCCCACTCACTGGGACTAGCGGAATTCGAGTTCCGACTCACTGGAACTCATTAATGCATGGCACTGGAGAGACTGACTGACATGAAGAGAAGATCGACCTACGGTCTGAGGGGGAGTGATGTAGCGGCTCGCTACATACAGCGACATCTACCGGGACCAGCGCGCAACCAACCACCACGCGCAGTGTGACTGACGTCACAAGTCCTGAATCGCGCTATCGAAGTTTGCACTGCAACTGACTATATATACAAGTTCCCGACTACAACAGTCGGGCAGCCTAGGCCCGCCAGGCACGATCACCTCGCCTGGTCGGAGGATCCTCCCTTTGTGTTGGAGGAACACGATCACCTCGTTCCTCCACACCTTTTTCAAAAATACCTAACTAAGTATATAAATATAGACCTACATAATATTTTGCTAAAATTATTATTTCACGATCAATTTACAATATACCGCGAAGTTTCAAGTACATAACTACTTCGAGAACTCATCTATCTAGTGCTCTACATTTTCTGTAGCCCGAAACACAGAGGGATTATGTCTTGATGGAAAGTACAGTCTACGACTCCGCGTCGTAACACACGGGTTATACTCTCATACATATTTTAGATCAGACTGTATCAAATCACGTTGTTCGCTAACATTATTACTAGAAGGTAATTTATAGGATAGATTTAGAGCATAATGCTACTCAAAGCTTAAGCATTACATTCAATTTTACAACAATAAATATGCAGGATCTACATCTTCAGTCTTGCCTTTCTTCTACGTTGGAGTCAGCTTGCATTCTCTCCGGATGCAGCAGAATACCGATATTTTACATGGAGCGACTGCCTATTAAACCTCAACAACCCAATCACTTGGGTTATAACACAATACCCCTTGTATAAATAAATATACGGGATATTCTAAACCAAATACAGGCTTTCGATATTTTTTGCAAACCTTATTGTTTATTTAACCTCAATATCAATTATTTTATTAACTAGGTATTGAGTCACGATGTTGTTGTTATAATAACCAAACTTTGGTTATTGTCTAAAAATGTTAACTACGTTCTAAGTTATTTTTCCACGTTGTGATAATTTTAAGCTCTCTATTCCTGTTAAAATAATGATTCGTAAGGATCATCGTACCGATGATAATTTGATCACAATTTCGATATCGCGTTTTACGTAAATAAGAATTTAAATGGATGTTGTGAAAGAAATTAAGTCGTGACAAAGCGGCAGGTAATAGAAATAAATAGGGAATAGAATGACGTCAAGCATTCGCACAAAAATCCAAAGTTTCATAACAACGCCTTTAATAAAGGTACTTACTTAATTAACTTTTTCGGGTATTCCTACTCTCCCGGCTACCGACCTTATTAATTTCACTTTGAGCCTCGGAAGCCTTCACAAAGATATTTTATATTATAAAATTGCCACCTACTCCAAGTTATTTTCAAGGAATTTACGAACTGTAATGGATATTTTAATTTGTGTTGAGTTAGATTCGATAGGTAAACCCACGTAGTTATGTTAGGTATTAATAATAAAGTTTAGTGAAAGTAAACATTTGACTTTCTGTGAAAAGCACCTCTGGAGCGTGAGCGGTGCCTCGAAAAATATATATTTTGTTTGTGGTCTACCCACATGAAGGTCGTTACGTTATATTGAAAAGGGTCCGGCCAACGGATCATACATGACTTTTAATTAGACTTAGGTACAAATTTAACAGGAATGTTGTTTTAGGTTCAGTTATTTACAACTACAATATAACTAATTTGCTAATGGAAATAGTTTGTAGTACCAATTAGTTTTAATAATTATAAAATATTATTGGTAAAAAAACCTAATGAAACATCACTTCACAGTATAGGTACCATAACAGTCGGTACTGTGACGCAACACAAAATCTATAAGAAACAATGATTTTGTGTGTGATGCATCTATAAGTTACCCTAAAGTAGGTCCTTTGGGTAGGTTATAGATGCATCATAAATCATCAATCACCTGTGCTAATAGAAGCTCCAGCGATAGACACTAAGAAGTTTAACAAAATCGTATTGGACGGGAATACATAATTATTCCATGCGGAGGAAACTGCCAGCAGATGGTAACAATTCTGTCATTATAAGAAACTTTATAACAGCACCTAAAACCCTTCAAATTCAACTGAAATAAAATCATAAAATTGTTCATAAAGCTATTACAATTTAATACTGAAGCGTCTAAGATACCAATGTTTGTTTACTTTATATTACGTATTCAAGCAATTTAAATATCAAAGCATTTATAAATAGGACCTTTTGGTAATTAAATGTACACGTGCGTTCTCATCGTATGGTAATCGCGATCTAATCAAAGGTTACCACAAACGCCTATCCGACCCGCTTACAATTTGGCTAACGTTTCACTGAGGCCGACCTTGTTTCTCTTAGCTTTTTGTTTGTTTATTTTTTCATTCAGCCTGTACAAATATACGTTTTCTGTGACGCGAAAAGAAACAAAAATAAGGAAATTACAGCAGCAAGATTGAGCAATAATCATTGACATTTAAAGGGTTAAAATAAGACTGTTAAAGCCTCGTATCCACTAGGCAACATTTGGCGCGCGACACGTGAATCTCAACATGTACGGCAACGCTGCACAACAGCGCGCGACGTTGCCAGCTACCGCGCAACGTGACGCGCGGCTTGTTGTTTGTTTAAAGTGCATCGTTAGTTGAGCATCAATTGTTGTCGAGTGGAGACGTGACGCACAACAATCTTCTTTTTGATTTCGATAAAATTATAACCACTGCCGCTGAAATCAACACAAGTTCCTCTGGCGACATGTTGTCGACGACTGAAGAATGTGTGGACAGACAACGTTGTTAAACAAATGTTCCGCGTCAACATTCAACAAGTTGCGAAACATGTTGAGCAACATGTCGCGCGTCAAATGTTGCCTAGTGGATACGAGGCTTAATTATACCAGGCCTCGTTTTCTAAGTTAATAAATTCTAAATCTCTAGGGACATTGTTAACAAGTATCCTATGTTTTTTTTTTCGGACTAACTTAGTGTATCATCGCTTATAAATAGCTATAAGGATGCGCACAAACTAAATTGTTACGTTTGGCGCCGCGCCAAAATATTGTCGCTAAACTGTGACTTTATTGAAGCTTTATTGCCTTATGCGATCATGTGATAAATAGCTACCTACCGGATAACTTATTGCTTAAGATCCCAGCAGCCCATTTATTAAATTTTTCATTTATTTCCAATTTACCCATGAGCTGGATATTATAGTTTATGAAATTCCGCTCGTGCACTACAAGATTCAATTTGTTGCAGCGTGTGTCAGCTTTAAAAGATTTTCACTCATAAAGTCAGTTTAGAGACAAGGCTAACTTTACACTATAGTTTCATATGACTCTATTAAGTAACCATGTTTCACTTATCTCTTACATGCGATGTATTCGCCGCAAAATTTCCACAAAATAAAATCATAAAACATATTTCTCCGGTGTACCGTAAACTTAGGATAAAGAAACAATGTAGAGGCGCGTGGATCCATTGTGAAATAATCTGAGGAGCAGATAGTGTTATAAAACATGGATGAAGCGGCGCGGGGTGCCTCCCGAGGGCCACGAGGCGCCACATATCCATTCACATCACAGGGCCAATCTTTTATACAGCCCGTTATCGAGTTTACTTACGTGTAGAGTCTACTGAAATCTGTAACGTGCTAACTGTTATCGCAAAGGCTATCACTCCTTTTGGAACATTTTTCATGCACATTATTGGAGCGATTCGATGTCGAACGAAGTGGAGAGATTGACTCGTGTGCTTTAAAATACATTTGGTACGATTTAGACGGTCCTTACTGTCGAAAGTGAAAGCATTTTCGAAAACTTTAGAACCGTCTGAACCAAATTTAAAAAGTGGCCGAAAATATTATATTGCACTGTGTACACTCGAACCTTTGATACCTATTAAGAATAATAATGAAAGAACGCCGCTAGTGCTCTCTTTGTTTTCATCAATCAGCCGACAATAGCGCGTGTGGGCTTATATCTGAACCTCTTGAACCCAGCAATAAGATAAGAGCAACTATTTTTAAATTCTATATTCTATGAGAATGAACGAAGTAAGTTAAAAATTTCAGAATATAATGTCTACTCCTACTCGCTAACGATCGGTTTTTTCATACTCAAATACCTAATTGCCAGTTTTTAATTATTACTAAATTGAAAACGCGTTAGCCTTATACTACCGATATTTAGTTTTGTATTGATCTAATAGTTGTGCTGTTAAAACATATATATTATTTGACATTAAATGCTATATATACTATTTTACACACAGTTAATATATTAATGCGAAAGTTTTCATATTATAATATTTTATTATAGTCTCATCAACTTGAAATATCAGTCCATTTCCCACAACAGGTGGCAGAGTCTAATCGTATTTATAATTTATAAACAGACATAAACAATCCTCACTAATATTAATCGTTGCGTTCATCATAATTTCTACGGTTGATCTGAATACAAGCAAGATTGATATCGCACAATCAATAATAATTGTAACAAGTTGTTGTACCTCCATCTAGAGCAGGTTTTGGTACTGTCTGCGTTAATAATCTGTAAGCATACATATTTTGTAAATGTAATGATTAAAATTTAGTAGCGCGATTCTCTACAGTCGGTACTATCAAGTATCGAAAGCTTAAGATTTGAAATGCTCTGCAAAAATAGTTCCTTCAACGCCCGCTAGAGGCGCTGATCAGATTTCCATGTCCTCTATAGCTAGCTGGTGGTCGAGAATCGCGCTAGCAATAGTTCCAATTACAGAAATCATTGTTGAATAATTTCAACGCTTCATTTTATTCTCTTTTGAAAGCTATGATTCTTGTTTCCGATACCATCGGTTTTACAACGTATTGAAATAGTTAGCAGAAGTAGTGATCCCATATTTGTAAGCTTCATAGCAGGAACTGGATGTTATCGCAAGTTTTATACTCGTGTTAGTAAAACAAATAGGTATGCTGTTTTGGTATGTGGTTAAAAATAACCACGAGTAGGTTTGTTTTTAACGAACATGTTTTTAATAACTGAAACTAAACACACTCACTACACATACAACTTGATAACTGATTTATAGACCACGTACAAATTTCTTTATAGAGTGTTATAATAACTGTAAGAAAGGTTTAGAACTCCGACTCTTTTAGTGTCTGTATCTAAATTACATGTACTTACCTTAAGTGATGTGTTTACGAGAAAATGAACAAAAAATAATAAAAATGTGCCCTTATTTTCGAGTTATCCTTAACAAATAAATTAATCGATCAACAAACAATTTAGCGTATCGTTCGTGGGACCCCCTAAATTGGGTTCGAAAAGCCTTTTCTGGTCGACTTTATTATCGCAGCTTATGCTTCACCATAAAGTATAAAAACCGAACAATAAACCGATGATATAATAATGCTATATTTCGTGAAAGAACTCAAAAGCATTAACATTACACGTGATTTGTGTTGGTCAAAGTTACTTAAACTGTTGTGGACAGTCTATTAGTGTCGCGGGCGCCGGCAATAGCCCAAGTTTATAAATGATGGCCGCACTCAAAGCAAATTAAGTTTTCAACCCCATCGAATCAGCCATCGCACACTTTACTAATGGAAATATAGAAAGTTATTGCCACTCAAGTAGAAAGCGTAGTATTTTGTATGAAAATAGAAAAGGATATTTTCCTCGCATCTCCGGTCGCAACATTTATAATATCTTGGAAGGCGTTCGACACGTAACCTTCTTTGTAACACTCGTTTACTTAATTGAGAGAACTTTTAGGAGAAAAAGAATGGGGTGTTTAATAACAATGAACGATGTAAGAATATTGCCATAAAAGCAACCTTGGCAGGCGAAATGGTGATTGTAATAAATTGCCGTTACGTTGTGAACGTTCAAGCAAATCCTTTTTAATTGGAACACGTTCCTAAAAAATGCTGACTTTCAGAAGATTAAATAATCGTCGAAGTAGGTATATTTCCTGCTATCGAAAGAGGCAAAAATTTTGAAGCGCGCAATATTCTACACAAGATACTACGTGCTAAAGAAAAAAACAATAACTATACGTCGGTACACGTGTTAAGTCGAGGCTGACGTAACATATCTTATATCAGTCATAACATAACACACCACATTAAAAATCTTATAAGTTACGGAGTATCCTTATTCATAAAACATTTATTTTTTTCAGGTCTTGTCACACAGATCTCCAACCAAACATCAGTTGCAGAACAATCACTAAAATAGAAAAGGTAAGATTATCCTTTGAACATCTTTACCATTCATGAACACGAACGACGATCATTAGCGAACACTTTTAAGTTGAAATGATCTATTCTTAAACTTACAAATATCCCTTTAGCTTACAAAAGGCTTAGGGTGAAATATTCGGAAAAATATCCAGCCGTATAGTTATACTAGAGGCCGAACCCAATTTGTTGGATATAATGAGGGCAAGGCATGATGAGGTTTGGATAAATAATGGAGCATTATTTTTAAAATATAGACCACTATTATTCTGAAAGCATTGCTATAACTTTTTATTTAATTACTTTTAAAAACGATGCGACCTTTAACATGAATTCGTTTCGCAAACTATTGCTTGATGCTGGCAAAAACAATTTTATTGTTCAAAACTTTAAAAATAACTGAAACACGCATCAATAATAAATACATTAATTAGCTTCCTTACCATTGTTTTGGATTTTAATTAATATTATGTTTTTGCCAAACATTATCAAACGGACCACTAATGAACAGCTCACTGCTGACCGCTATCGTCCTTCACTGGGAATAGGTAGCCGGCTATCGATATGATTTCAGTTATACGAATAAATGTTCTTAGGTAGGTACCAAACAAAATGACGTCCTTTTACGTCTGAAAAACTGAACCGATTTTAATAAAATTTGGTACACAGGGAGACCTTGGGAAAGAATAAAGGATACTTGTTGTCGAGAAAAAAACAGAAAAATGGGTAAGAAGAGGAGATGATTATTTGTATGAAAATTTTGTCCTAAATCACTAAACCTCGCGGACGGAGTCACGGGCAAAAGCAAGTAGAATATAAACAATAAACGGATCCGGAGACAGACATAAATTATATTTAGCTACTCCTAAAGGGACCTCAACTTGTGGGTCCGTAAAACGTTTAATAAAAGTTTGACGTTGCAGCAGGGCATTGTGAAAAAAAGTTGCTTTCTGTACTTTCACAAAAAAAGATGACTTATAATCCCCGAAGCGGAAAGAGAGAACTCAGAAAGTTGAAAAATTTCGACGAAATTAATTTGAAGTAAAGCGTGTTAACGGCGCTTCGGTAGGTGAATTAGAACTGTACTATAATGAAAACGAAAAAATAAAAAGTTCAGAGTAGTTTAGGCCGAAATCACTGTACAAGAGATTCTCTAATTAGCCTCCTAAAAATTAAAAGGAGTGAAATTAAATCCAAACAAAAGACCTCGTGAGTTTATTCACGAAGAGTTTTTCCTCGGCATCGTTGCACTGTAAACGATTACGTCGGTACATTTGCAGCGCGTTGAATGAAAACACACGGCGGCAGTAATCTACTTTGTATATTGTGTGAAGTGCCGGAAGCAAGCGGCGGAGCCTATTCCACTCCAGATGATCTCATTAATCTTTCCTGTCTTCTCGTTAATTTTGTCGTAAAAAACATCATTCATCTATTTTCATACAAAAACGAAGTACTGGTTTGTGCAAAAATATGAGTGTTTGTTTAGTTTGGCTCTACTATTTCATTGTTTGTTCGCTATCCTGCTGAGTTATGGCCATCAATAATAGATACGGAGTCATCAGAATAATGCCCACTTAACTTCCAGGAAATCTGCTGTCGTATTTTTTTCTGTTCATTTTTCCTTATTATAGTTGGTACTTTGACTTGCGAGGAAGCAAAAGAGTATGTAAGTAATTCTTGGATATTGTTTTGTATCTATGCCTACTGCCCACTCTGTATTCTGATTAACATAGGCCGCCAATTTACCCGGGAGCCGTATGTTATTTAGTTATAAAGAACTGTTTACTTCTTTGCCTCGCTAATTATAATTAGTTTTGCTTACAACATAAACTCACATGAAACAGATCCAAGTGACAGTGATTCTTAATTACGTTATTTATGGAAAACAGATTGCTGTGTTATTTCGGGGCAATACCTACATATGAAATATGAAATAAATAGTGGATAAGCTATCCAATATTTGGAAAAAGGAATTTCTTTTTCGAATTGTAGTATCAGTATTTATTCTATAATTGGTAACCACATATTATGGAAACAATTTAAAAACAAATTACCGCTTAACGAGCAAAAGTGTGCAGCACGAAATTGTTCGTAACATAATGCAATTTAAAAGCATAAAATGTAAAAGGAGACTCGACGTTAAAAGGAACTCAACGCTAGGCATTCCATTTGCCCAAATGGGTTTGTCTTTTAAGCCGTAAATGATAAAATGTAACAAACAAATAATGGAAATTAAATTTTAATGATGAAAATCAGCTATTGATGGCGATGGCAACATTTAAGCATTATATGAACCAAATATTTAAGCATTATATAAAAAATATACATAGACTATGGCTGTCTCGCCGTCGGGAAATGCCATTAAAGTAGGTTAACATATTAATAGCGACGATCCAACCTGAAACCTTTTTGAAAGCTTTACAACATCTGCCCAGTCGACAAAGGATAAAAGCAATTCTTTTTCCTTTTAAGAAAAAAATAACAAAAACATCGAGAGCGCCTTCTACGTAAATTATTTTCAACCTCATTCGATTCAACTCGCAGTAACCTTTCGCTTGTTATCGCTTTGAGCAATCTACAGTATGGAGACCCTAATTTCCGGTAAAACGAAAGTCGACGTATTCACGCTGAGGATTCTTCGGTGTCTTTTCCTGAAAGTTACCTTTTTGAAACTCGTTTCGGTGAAGGAAATACGACATCAGTGGCGTTACATAACAAAGTTACGTAAAGCCAGCTGCCGTTTTGTCACACACATATAGATCGGATGACAAATGATGATGTTCACGGCGTTCACCCTGCACGTTATATTTTAACATGAATTTTGTGGTTTTCCAAGTTGTACGTGACTGTACAACACGTTGGTTTGTTATCCAGTGGGCCCGTTGTGGAAACGGCAATATGTCGTTTAAGTAATAAAAGTGAATCGCACATTTTGACGTTTACTTGTTTATATGTGCATTTATTTGTTGCACTTTGTCGACAGGTCATCGATTTTTTTTATTGTGAAATATTGTTTTTTTTTACTATTGATGAATAATAAAACAAACCAAAATTACATTCTAAGTCTTAATTATTGATAGGACAAAACTTCTTCGGTGACATTGTGTTTTGTAACGATTACGATAAATATCTATACCAAGAGCAATTGCTTCCTTGACCTTTACCATCGACCTATTAATCGCTTTATTTTGTTCCGAATAATATTTTATTATCATGCTTAAGATCAATACAGTTCTGGAACAATCGTATCAAAACTCTTCTATTATTTTCTCTGTTATAGAGTAAATTAAATTAAGTATTGGAGAGCAACTCTTGCGGAGGGTAAAGGGTATTTATTCATGTTATAACAACCGACCCCGGCCATATCTACGAAATTCTTAAAACAATACTCGAATTCAGGTCCTATTGTAACCGTTTCTTCCAAAATAAATAAAGGCTTTACTTTCCGAAAGAACTTAACTTGTAACGAAATATTACGAGAATATATTTAATAATAAAGACTAAGTTATTATTTTTGCAGGAAACGACCCACATTCAGAATAATAAATGTTATGTTTCAATATAAGATACGTCTATATGCGGATGTATAACGTACTACGTAAAATTTTACAACTGCGATTTAACATTACACAGTCAATAAGAACCTTAAACTGCCCATATTATTATATAATATGAGTTAAGGAAAAAGCTATAAAAAATATTCATATACCTTTTTCTATAGAGTAAACACACAAGTACAATGCATCCAAATGGTTGGCGGCACAAAGGGGCGAGACAAAGGCAAGCGGCGTCATGTGGAGACTTTCCGGAGGGAACGAGGTTTTTTTTACCCCACAATAGCAACCTCAAACCTTTATTATATTTATTTAACTCACAGCAGTTAATTTTATCTGTTGCCGACGACCCTTCAGGCTGTAAAAAATAAAAACTCTACATTTTATTACACTGCCGTGATTTCCACAAAGAACAAAAATAAAGCAAAATATAATAACACCACATCGATACATCAATAACTGTAAATGGATAAGATAATTCGATACGAAAAGCGTTTCCTCAGATAACCCTATAAAGCATTTACTGTTATAATTAATTTGGTTTATCGCGAGCTGAATAAATCCTTATTCGTATTCCATGAGAGGCACATAAAAGTGACGTCTTCAGTGTGGATATCGCCTTGTCACTGTAGGGTTGTCACAAAACCCTGCGCTCTACTTTCTCCCAAGTAAGCTTGCCGAAGCTATGTATCAAAAATGTACGGATTATGCTAATTACTCAATCTGTTTCGCAGCAGATGCCGCCAAAACAAGTCGTGCATACAGAATTACTTATTATATTCTTCTTCGCAGAGATGAAAAAATACGTGCGAACATTACTTTCTTTTCTGAAGGACCCGGCTGGAATGTTTCGCAGTTATTCGTGTAATAAAACCTTATTGCGTTAGCAGTTAATTTATATATTTTTTTCGAATAATAAAATTTAAAAGGATTTTATGTCATTACGTGCCAACTTCGGTTAGCTGCTTTTTTCAGTACGAAAATATGAATGCGTGCTATTTTTGCGTTCGTTACAATTCGTGAGGACTTTTTTGTTAAAATGACATCCCTGTAGAAGGCGAGGCGCGACAAGTCCCGTCGTGGCGCGCCGCCAACTTCCTGAAAACCACTGAAAAACTTTCCCCTGTACTTTATGGATGTCCAACTTTGTTCACTATTCCACATTTAACAAACCATTTTTAACACGCTTGACTGTGTTAAATTTCAATGACCGCCTCATTAAATTATCCTATCAACATTTTAGAAAATCTTTTTAGTGACTATTAGTATTTGGTTTAGAACCGTAAATATATTTAAATTCAAAAAGTCAGAGTTTCAGAATTACTTAGAAGTAAAAACTTTCGTATAACGAAATCTGTTCGCCTTATTCTGTTTGAAAACAACAAGAAGACAAAACACATTCAAACTAACTTTAGTTTCCAAGTATTTCAATTACAAGTCAACACTTTCTGTTTACCTACAACAATAGAACACAACAACACGAGCTAAACACTCGACTTAATTTACACATCGTGACGTCATCGCTTTTTAGTTGAACCCGTTTAACTAAGATCGTTGTCGGCCCAAAAGCCGAGCCTGCCAAGACATCAGCCGCAGCCGCCGCCCACATCTGCCAGATACAAAATGAGCCACTCTCGTAGATAATACGTTAGGAATCCGCCGCGCGTGCTACGGACAGCGTAGCCGACAAAACTACCACAAAAAGTATAAATCCCTTCCAAGGGTGTAATAAATTGGTGTAACGAGCGACTGGAATCTTGTTAGGTCGAGACGGGCCGTAAACCGAGCACATCCCGCCGCTCACCATACGACGCGACATCCTGCCGAATAGACTTGGCACCTCACGGTCCCTGTCGCTCCTACTAAAGGTTAAAGGTTCCTCCAGTTCGGCCCACGAACTTGCGCGTAATGTGTATTTATGCCGTCTGCTGACAGTAAAATTTTATGCGCACGCTACGTCCAAATACTTGTCTCTTATTTAAGAACCTATCCCGAACTAGCATACAATATGTTTTTTATTTTTCCTTTCGGATACCCGTATTTTCCTTTTACATGCCCGAAATATTAAGTACATACCTACATATTCAGAGAAGCGTATGTTTGTAGCTATGTTAATATTTATTTGTCATTAAATATATTACCAAACATACCCTCACTATACGCCAAAGCAAATTAATTTTACAGTCAGCGGCTGATTGGTATAATAAATTACATTTGAGTCATAATACTCTATCAGAGGTGATTATTTTGATATGCCATTCTGTAAACAAACAATACGGAATCGGCGATCGTTAAAACGTTTAAACCAAACGCTCTTACAATAGGTGCAGTCGAAAATTCCCCACGGTTTATCCAGATTAATATTCGAACGGGATAAATTAAAACAAAAGCGTGCAGAGATTGAAACACGTATACGTATTGATGAATAGGTACGTCCGCGGCAACAACAAAAGAGCCAATTATTCTTTCAACACTCGGCGACTATTCATAAGGCTCACAAAGCTATTGTTTACCCTCGTTCCTCCCTTCTGAACCATATCCGCTTGTTAAAAAAATCGTAAAATTTAATTCTATAAGCGCCAATATAGACGAAATACTCAACAACCAATCTGTTATTCAATTTGTCATTATTTTTTATGATTGACATATCAAAGCAGATTTATTCAAATCATTTAAGGAAAAGTCTGAACGAAAAATTACAACTCGATACTTTGGTCATAACAGAGGTTCACAAATGTATTTGTAATTTTTGTGTCAGGGTTTGTTGACATGTTGTTTTTCTGATGTTGTTTTCTCTCTTTACTTATTTATTTCTAAATATTGTCTAGACTGGTGCGGTTTCAATTACCACAGCAAAAGCTTCTAAATATACACACATTTTTTCAAGTCAATTTTTATTTAATGTTAGTAAAGACGTTTGATATTATATCACTCGCTCGAGACAGTGGAGGGCTATAAATAATTTATAGATTTTTCACGAACACAAAATTTATGTGACTTGTTCTTAGAAAACCTAAGGACAAAATATACGAGGGGCTTTTATAGTCAGATAAAAACTGAAGTTCGTAAAATGTTGAAAAAAGTAATGGAGAGAAAGTCTATAATTCTATTTTAATAGATTTAATGCTTCCGGTGTCGCGTTCGGGCCAAGAAAAATATGGTTTGCATAAATAGTCATAACGGCTGTTAGTTATAATAGGCTGTACGTAAAGTTAAATTTAATTTGTAGCCGTACGTACATAAAGGTTAACAACTTTTTTCATTGAATGTAGTATCGAATCTCTCAAGTCCAGTAATGTAATCAAGACCGGTACCTAGCCGCGAGCCGTATTGATAGCTAGCTATCAATACGGCTCGCGACAAAACTCATCTAAATTCATCGTCCCTAGTTCGACCAATATTTATAGTAATTCCGTAACATAAACATGCCCATTTTCTGACTGTAAAACAATCCCGCGTGACACAAGCTACTATTTGTTTCATGTTATCTTACTTGCCGAGATTTATAAGCCACAAGAGCCTTTTCTTTTTTTCTTGTTTTTCTGAAACAAATATCGGTATGTCTACTGCCATTTTATACCATTGCTACAACCCTGGACAGTTTTGTTTTTGTCGTTTATTGGTTTATTGTGTTTCAAGTCACATGGGAGAGCCTCTTCGTCTTCATCAACAGTCTCCACTGGATCTACGTGTTTATTTTGGAAATGTGTATAAACGTTGAAGAGGAAAGCTCGGACTACACGATTGGGAATTATTTTACTATTTATATAAAAATATCAAACAAAGTCGATTACAACTCTCAGAAACCGCAATAGTGTAGAAAGATCCAATTTTGATTTCATTAACTGAGTTCTCATATTTCACTTTCAAAGCTTGATATCCTCAGAGAAATAAAACGCTTTTGCTCTGACCTGGTTATCGTTCGCGCTCAACCTTAACTATTTCTCTTATAAATAATATGAAAGGGATCAAAGGATTGTAAATATTACATTGTATCAAAATGTACGGAATTATTGGAGGCACCCTGCGAATCTCGACGGTATAAGTCAGTATAATACCTTCGAGGATTAGCTCCGAGTCTTCCATTTGGAAATCACTCAGATGTCAAGATTCACAAATAGATGTTGGATCAATTTATCCAAAGAAGTTTATGGGACACGGCATCAAAATAAACCTCAGTGGGATTTTATTCTTTATCCTGTTTCACATTTGTTGTAAATATTCCATCACTGCGCTTGACGTAAATCGACAGGAAGAGGATAATAAATACGAAAATAAAAAAGGGTAAATTTGGGATAAAAATTTAAGGTAATACAATGAGAAAATAAATCCAGTCTTATTTTGTAAATGGAAATCCACATTCATTGAATTACAATAAACAATGTCAAAACTGATTTATGTATGTCTTTTACATATTATACGAAAGTTCCAAGTTTATGCTATAAGAACTATATTTTTAAATCTGTACATGAGTTCGGTACACTTGTTCAGGGCAATGAAACGTGATCAAATTAAATTATATGTGAATCTGATTACCTAATTAGTAGGCTAACATTAGATGCGTGTTTATGAGAGCCACAGGTGGCACACGAATATAATTGTTTTCCCCTATAAATTAAATCAGTGAATTAGATTGTTTTCACTGAACATGGAAACTTCGGCAATTTAAGGTTAATTAATAGTCGGGAATCGTAGTCCGACTACAAAGTCTCATCGTTCAATTAAAATTTAATTTCGCCAATCAGTAGTGATTTTCTACTCCTGATAGCTTTCGAGTATGCATCACTAACTTTTAAGCGTCAATTTAATTAGCATTCCTGGCATAGTTTTAAGTGATATTTTATACAAAGTCCCGAGTGAAGAAAATACGCGACGCTGAAGCTTTATTTCGCGAATATAGTTTTCTCTGACTTCCTCTGTGGCGCAGTCGGTTTTGTATGCGATTACCGTATAGAGGTTTTTGGGTTCGATTCACGGATCGAAGAAAGTAAAGAATAAAGCCATTGGTCTTTTCCAATTAGTTGCCCCCTAATACGCGAAACTAACATCGTAGAATCCGAAACGTGGGTGTATTTCAAACACCTCTGACTATACGTAGTTTCACTGAATATGTTTGTACTTAACTGTAACTTCCATCCCAAACAACTTTAATCCCTAAATACCAAAAACATCAAAACACTACCTAGTTGTACACAAAACCAGTTACTTAAATCCACAAATCAGGTGGTTTGTTTCTACCAGTCATGATTACACGTCCACATCGTAGGTTTAGAGGCAAGAGGCATGCCAAAACGACCGGCTGCCACGAGAATGTGTTTAACTTGGCAGGTGCAAGCCCGCAAGTTCTGACGACAGATCTCGATTAGCTTAGACAGGCTAAGCCCAGGCCAAATACCAGTCAGCATTGAGAGAATTATGCACCTATGTAATTTGAGTAGGAGATTTTAGACAACAATTTAAAGTAATAAGAAGTTTTTATTGAAATAAAGTCGGTTTTCTGTAACAAATAACTTTTTAATAAAGTTTTTTAATGATAAAATGAATGAAATATTTCCCATATCAATTTTATTAAACTCTATGTACGAGTACATACCTATTTTACAGCCGACTTGATTCATGGAAACATTGAAATGAAAAAGTCGACTTTAATCCTTAGTATTTCAAATAGTAAGTACCTAAGTAGTAGTAGTATTTGTAGTATTTAAGCCAACATAAAAATAAGACTACGCCCCAGTTTTACCACTTCTAGTTGCATTTGTACATTTGCTGTCAATTTAATTAGCAGATAGGTTATCTGACATCCTACAAATATAATAAAATTTGTGGTAACAGACCTATGTACGTATGTTTATTACTCTTTCACCAAAAAGCGAGGCGCCCGTAGCCAGCTGCGCTCACCGGTCGGTAAACGATCTGTGGGTTAAGCAAACCTTGGCGCGGTCATTCCATAGATGGGTGACCGCATAGTGGTATTTGAACAGAGCGTCTCTGTGCTTCGGAGGGCACGTAAAAAGTCGGTCCCGGTTGTTGTCAATTAAGATAACAGTCGTTAAGCCACGTCAAAGGCCTTTGGGCGGCTTGAACAACTTTGACACTAGGTTGACCACTAACCATACGACAAGAAGAAGAGACCAAAAAGCTACAGAATGGATTAAATTGAAATTTATTACACCAATAGCATAGCGGATTAACGCAAATTCCACAAAAACCTTTCACGCGGAAGAAATCGCGGGCAGTAGCTAGTTTTTATAAGCTGTAAAACTAGCCCTAAGGTTATCAAATTTACGTTAAGATAACAAAGATCAACATCGCATTAACAAAGTAAACTACTTCCAATATATTTAAGATAATAGTGTTACTTCAATATTTACATTTACTAAAGATTAATTAGATCATAACGTAGTTCAAGACCAAGCTATGTCACAGTAAATATTTTCTCAGTACAATGAGATCATAGTATCCTCGTAAAATGTAAACATCGCTACAAAATTGTCTACTTTTAATGTTCTATGTTATTATAATAACGATCCTTAGCGATGTTTAAGCTTTATAATCTTATGGCTATGAGGTGTACTTTAATCGTTTTATACGCAGTAGATTTCATAGAGTTTTAGGCAAAAAAGCTTAGCGTATGTTGAATTTAAGAGCGGTATTTAACATACGAAAGTAATTTGATTACTAGAAAGGGATTGCAGTATACAGAGCTTTAGTTGCTGTCCTTCTCTCGCAGTAGAACTTCCATCACACTTTAACATTTAGAATTATGAGCTAGTGGCTTCTGCACGCGACTTTGTCCGCGTGAACAGAACAATCTAGCTAACTAACTATATCTACCAAATTAATCCAAATTCGTCCAGTAATTTGCGTGTGTTGTGTGTGGGTACTACGTTAAAGAGTAATCAATATAAATACATTCATCCTCACCAACCGCCATATCCGTACCATACCGCATTTATAATGTTAATGGGATTACAACGACTAAAAACTTAACAATGTTCAACGTTGGCAACATCATAACCAATAATTGCATCATATATTCCAATATAAATTCCATTATCAACATAATAACGAAACGTTTCAACCACGAAATGAACGAACATCACAATTAGTTTAACTCACTGTACTACTTTCTATAAAGGTCAATGGGATCCACTGATTGGAATTATGGTCAGGCTTTAATTAATCGCGGTTATCCACCCGTTCCGGAATTCAATTAGATAGATAATATTGTTAACTCGCTAATATCTGTGCGGTACTTCATACAATTGATTCAATTTACGAAGTCGTGTCATAGAGATGATAATTCATTCAACGGTTCAGGCCCGAGCCTTTGAAACGAAGGAGTGAAAAGCGCTAATAACACACGACTCGCTTCTGACGTAAAGCCGATTGTTCGACATTAATATGTCACCAGTTTTTGGGCTTCAGGTAGTCCTAATATCTTTTTTAGCCGCACCTTACCTAGCCAACCGCGTAGTCGTAATCCGTACAGACATATAGCGGATTATTCTCTCATTCACCAAAAGGCGACACGGTCCCCCGCTTTCATGTGTGCGTAATATGATACGAAGTAACAGTACCATAGTATTGCAGAGGTATATTAGGACAAAAGTTGTCCGACCACCAGAGGGATATAACAAAAAGATAGAGGAAATATGAACATGCAAGGTTTTAACCCCGAGCTGTTATGAATATTCATCAGCACGCCTATTAGTCGAATGACATTCACGAAATTACAGCCGTGTCCTCCGCATCACATTGCTTGAATCGCCCATTTATCATAGACAAAGTGACGTGCACAATATGACCTGCTAAAAACATCTGGTGGGAAACTTTTATCTAAAACCCTCGCTCCGATCGAACAATTACTTAAGAACTTTTAAAAGTATAATAAAGGCTTTCAAAACTTCCCTAAGAAAACATTTTAAATTAAGAATATTAATTATCTTCGTTGAATTTTCAATCAACAACAGAGTTTTTTGTTATTATTCAAACTCCGGAAGCTACTCGGATAATTTTCTTTTTAAATTGAAAATGGAAAAGTATCCGCTGAATGAATTCTAATACTTAATCCGATTCCGCATCTTTTTGAGGCTGGAGACAGTGGAGGACACATAAAAAAAAACTTTGTAAAGGGCTGAGATTATCTGGAGTGTTAACGTTCCTTTTGTACTCATTCTATTTGATTCTGTAATAAGGTTCTTTGTTAATGGCAGTGAGAATGATTTCTGAGGCGTGAGGGAATGGATGATCTAAGAATGAGAAGCGAGTAAGCGCGTATACGTATTCTACTTTGTGAATTAACAAGCTCACATATTTGAATGTCATCATTAAATGGAATATATCTCTGTAAGGCTAGATAGAAGAATGTGACGCCCACGTTTCTGTACTTTATTTAAAAAAGTAGAAAGGATGTATAATGTGCGAATTAAGTATGTGTCCTGATTGATTTTCAATAACATAACGGCTTAAGCAATATCGAATATAACGTAAGAGCTACAATAAAGTATTAAACTTTACGGTTAAAGCATCGCCGTCAATATTGGCGCCTCATCTATACAAATGTATGTAAATACGAAGGTTGGATAGCCAGACGGATACCTGCATTTATTACCCGATCACGCTATACAAGCCTCAACAGATTTGCATGGAAAGATTAGGGCAATATCTCATAGTACCCTTTTCAAGTTGCCTCTATTTCTCGCGTGAGAACCACACAAAATCGATACGGTATCGCTGAAATCGTGTTTTAGACCAAACTCTAATATTAATTAATCAGTTCGCTTTTGTTTATTTTAGTGATATGATTGTACAAACAGTAGACACATAGTAATGTTTAGACACATACATAAGCACATAAAATCACGCTTTCTTCCCATAGGGATTGTCAAAGACCATAAAATACCATTTGGTATGATGCTTACAAGCTTCCTTTGCTTCATTCACATCCATACATTTTCTCATACAGGACCGCCGGTTAGGTGCATAGTATTTGCACCTGACCTTTTTGCAAGACATCACCGATATAATCTATGTATGTCTTATTTGTTTTCAAATCTTTGGATTGGTCATCATATTTATTTTCAGATATTTTTTCTAACCAACGACCTACTTAGCATGATAATAACATACGTAATAACTTAAGACAGAAGGTCCTTTAAGTAGAGACTAAATAGATTAATCGACTTGGTATTATATAGATCTCACAACTTTTTACGACGAGACTTGAGGTTTTTACAGAATGTTTTTGATGGCATCTCACTTCTTTTTGTAGAACGAACATAAGTCCAATTCGTATGGAAAGACGTTTTTTTTTCATAATTCACCATATTTTCCTATGGGAATGATGTTCAGTTTCATGGGCTAAACACCCTTACCCACCCTATACCCCCTCCCGTTTTGCCTCATATAGTAGGTACCTATTTACACCTATTTATTTTATTTTCTACAGTAATAATAATTCATTAACTGCAAATGTAACCTTGTAATCTTATACATTTATATGGGATTACAAAGTTATTGTTGCAGTTAGTGTATTTAGAATACTGGACCGAAATTAGAAAATATTAAATTTTTCCCATGATTAAGACACTAAACCCTATTTGTATTCTAAATTTTAAGCTTCTAAGTCTGCTAGAAGTACCTTAGACTTTTGATGATCGGTGAGTCAGTGAGTCAGTGAATCAGTGAGTGACAAAATTCAAAATTTTAACAAGTTGTCATTCTAAAACTACTGGTTCAAATTGACTGAAATTTTATATATACCGTGTTTATACAATGACTGATTAGTTGCTGAAAATCCAGGCTTCTGGTTTTATCCACAACTAAATTATAGGGGTGTCAAAAATAGCCCGAATTGCTTCGAGAAAAGGATGTTACGGCCGTGCCGCTTTTTTTTGCTCGACTTGCGGGGGCACTTCCGTGCCCCCAGATTTTTTTAATAAATTATTTCTGTTTTTCTTTAACCCAAAAACCATTTAAATAATGGAAAATCTGAGTTCAAGGTTCACAATAAAGACATTTATATTAAGCGCAGTATAAGTTTCTTAAGAAACAAAACAATTTTAAGCAATTGTTACTTGTACGAAAGTTAAAATCATTTGGCAACAACATAAAAGTGCATTGAGCTGACAAATTTTCCGTTGCCAACGTAACTGAGCGGCAAATTGTTTCGAACAAGAAACAAACGTATAAATATTATTCAAACAAAACCTTTTTGTTCTGAGTTCGGTCTATCGGAGACCCTTATCTCAAACAAACGATATAATTTAGTACGTTCATATAAAAAACAATACGCGCCATGTTTTACTTCCGAAACAGTCACATGTGTTATTTGAACAAAATATGCTCTACTGATGGGAACTAAAATGGGTAAAATATTGCAGAGAAACTCACAATTTTAGGAACTTACTACACGCATATTCGGTTCGGCACGTTCGTTACGGCAATATTTATAGAACAACAATACCGACTCGACTCACTTGTTCGGCTCGTGCCGATCGAGTTCGTCTACCCATATTCGGTTCTGTCGCTCGGCTAGGCCAATTTATGCCGAACCGAATATGTGTAGCAAGCTTAAGTTGGTAAAATGGTGAGTTTCCCTGTTATATTTTACCCATTTTAGTTCCCATCCCCGTTTGTTTCCGACCACTGTCAATTAACATGCAAAGTACTTGTATTTATTTCGGCCTAGTCTAGGTCTTCAGGGAGATGTGTTAGTTTTATATTCAAATTGCTTTTCGCCGTACAGTCAATGTAATTAGACATTTTGGTCAATAAATAACTTCATCAAGTTGACAAAGGGACTTAATTGGAATTCAGTGTCTGCCTCAAAACGTTTTTTTTTATGAATTAGCGTTAGGTGGTTGTCAAAACCACGTAATCAAAATAAATGCCAAATTTATAGCCTTTCCCCTACAGTTTTGGTAAATCTATATAATATTTGAAAGAAAGCTGTGTTAGTTATAATATTTATTTTAAGAACGGCTGAACCGATTCGGCTCAAAATTGGTGGAGAGATACCTTAGAACCAGGAGACGGACATACTTTTTATCCCGTTTGACCGCGTTTGTACCTAGTGGAAGAACAGACCGACAGAGTTTAAGGACAAGAAAGGTATTATGGAGAAAAAAAAATTGCGACAGCCGAGCTGCGCAGGACAGCCAATAGAAGCTAAAGTAAATAAGAGAAGGTCCTTTTTGAAACACTGCTTAGATATTGCTGTATCATAGGACCTCAAAGTTGGAACTATGAAGTCTTTTGTCTAGTGTCGACAGTGGACAGACTTTACGATGCAAACTTTTTAGTAATGGCGACCGGCGACTGATATCACCACCGATGTTCCCAAACGACTGGGATCAAGTGACGCTGAGATATGAAAACTTTATTGATTTTAACGCCAGTGCATTTTATATCTGGCGCAAGATTTTTCAAGAGGTTTTGGTGAGAATTTTATGCTGAGAGCGAATATTCTACTAGAAATAAAGTAATCAAGTCGTAGATGATCTTTAATTTAGATTTTCCTTCTACAGTTTTTAAAGGTCACTCAATTTGACTTTGTCTAAATACATATATCACGCAAAATAATTTTGAGATTCGAACTCTCAACACCCGTAAACAGAAGTACACATCATCCAAGATAATAATGTCATCTCAGCATGCCTATGTATTTGAATACCTAAACAGTTGTCACGAAACCGAAATAGACTCTTGATCCTAATTAATTATCTTCTTTAGTAGACCGTAATACCTCCTAGCAACAAATAACTTCCATTGACAAAACAAGGAAAATATTATTGATATTAGGTATTTTATTTAGGAACAATAATAATCTTAAATGCCCATCATTATTTTATTAGCCTCTTTTATTCATCAGCATTTTTTCATCTACACTCACGATCCGCCCCAAGAAATATTTTATAAATACCAACGACTTTCTGGACGATAATTTTGAAATTTATTTGCATTACATTAGTAGGATGAATGAGATGAATCTTACTGTTATATATAATCTTATGTTATATCTTTAAATTGGCCAAGTTCTACAACCAAAAGCTAATAGTAAGTTCTATAGAATTAACTTGGCTTGACTTCGACTGACTGCATTGACCGCGAGCTGTCTACTTTAGTCAGCCAGCGAGTAGACCAAGACGTGATTTCTGTCCCAATCACCGTGTCACTACATAGTATAAAGCAAAGTCGCTTCCCTCGTCTGTTCCTAAGTCTGTATGTATGTATGCTTAGATCTTGAAAACGACACAGCGGATTTTGATGCAGTTAATAATAAAGTAATTCACGAGGAAGATTTACATGTATATTAACATACTTAATATATTAGAGAACTACAGATAATTTAAAGATTTCTAATGCGAAGCCGTAATTTTATTTGCGCTTTCATTGCAAATGGCTAAACTCTACGAGATATATCAAAATCAATCATCCCCTAGCGGATTACATTAGGTGGTTGATAGTCAACTTTATTTTTTCCTTAGTAATACGCGATGGAAGCCGCGCGAGCCAACTAGTTTAAAATAAAAATAATACAAAGTTTAAACATTATGACAGGCAACATTTCACAGAGTCTAACAATCGCATGAGAGGGTATACTTATTCACCCAAGAGCTTCAGAGGGGAGAGCACGCGTGACTCCTGTGGAAAGTTGTCACTTACATGCGCTCTTCAGCAGTGGAATAACTAGTCGGTCTCACTAGCAGCGAGAATAACGAGACTATGTTCCACTGTGACGCCTTTGAATGCTACAGCTTATTAAAATGTTAGTTTTCGTAGACGCTTGAGCAGCTCTTTGAAATTTTGTACTTACTTCTTGTTTTTTGAATAAAATAATATGTGTAAAGTGATAACTTTTAAAAACGTATTGTGCAAAAAGGAAAGTCATAGAATACCTTTTACCAAATATTACTTCTTAATTTAATAACAGTCTTGCGTTAACCAAGTTTTAATCCCTATTTGGGACTGGACCAATAGCGTGGGTAGGTTCTTATACAAGTTTTCGATAACGAGCTGTTAATTGAAAGTTGAAAGGGGCTTCTGCCCCTACTACATACGCGCTACTAAAGATCAAAACACATAACTATAAAAATATTGATACTCAGTATCTAGATTGGCAACTATGCCACTAAAATGTCGACGTGATATAGGTATTGTCTAATCCATTAGGGAAACACTTCACGTTAGTATTTCGACGCACACAGTAAACACAACCGTTGTATCCAGGTCTTTGCAAAACATTCTCCAAATCACTCTTCCCGTTGAAGGCTTAAAATACCTCTACATTCCCTTCACATTATTTCAGTAATTATTGTTATGATTACTTGCTAATATCGCTGTCTCTTTCACACAAATATAATTAATCATAAGCGAAGCGGAACGTAATCGGTCACCTCGCCACCACGCCTCTATTCACATATTAATTAATGATATTATGTTAATAAATATATCTCATTATTGCTTTATTAGGATGTTAGTGGACTTGTTAATAAATTACTGGGGAGGTTATAATTTTCTGTGACAGACTAATCATTTTCGCAAACTCATTAAAGATAATACAGAAAATAACACGAATTCTTTAAAGACTTAGGTACCAAGGCTGAAATTTTGGTTTAAGACTAGTTGTATAAAAAACATATTCTGCAGAATTATGTAATAATAAATCGATAGAATATCTGATGGAGGCAGTAACTTGAAAAGGGAAACTGTAGTGCATAAAGGGTATGGGCAAGTATGAGGTTTTCAAAGACGATGTCCAGGATAGAGCAAAGTGGAGGAGAAAGATTAGGTCATGCTGACTCCATTACCATATGAGATTTATAGCGTGGAAGAGAGAGAGAGAAAACTATGTATCGTTAGTCACAGAACAATATTGTTATATTTTATACCCATAGCAACAATGTTATATTGTCTGATCTCATATGTTTAACATAACGCATTGATTAATGTACGTCGATACACGTTCACGGAAGAATCGAACATCAATTACATGCACGACCAACATGCACTACTATGTAAATGATATCATACATCGTCTTATATGTGTCATTATTTGTATAATAATATAATGGCTAGTAGATATATAGCCCAACAACTTAGTAGAGAGCCTCGTTCAGGGCTGGTGGAGACATATAATAGGCAACATTTTGGACTTTGGATACCCGCTAATTTATGCAGCATACAATGGCCTGTTACTTTGGAAAAATACACAGAAATATAAAATATATTCTAGATTAATAGCGAATGCCAATGCTCTACTAAGTTGTCGAATGATAGTATCTGACCGCAACAACCATGATTTAAATACCTTTGACGCATAATATGGAGCAATAGTTAAAGTGCTCGATAAACCACAACCACTGCACTGGGATGCGTCAGTGTCAAATTTGTAATTTGCGTAGCATGATTGTGTCATACGCTCATAGTCTTTTTCCAGGATATGATTGTCCACCTTTACAAATATCTTTATAATAACCTCATACCTACTTATTTTGTTTAATAATAAGTATTGGATCAGTGCAAGAGCTGATTTTATAAAAATAAATGATCATAAACACAACTCAACTGCTCAAAACTCAGAAACATTAAAGTACGACCACTTCCAATATTATTGCAAACCACACAAAACCGTTTCCCCTCTAAAAATAGTTCACATTTCCACAATTCAATAAGATTCTCACCATTCCCGTGGCAAGTACGCGTCACACACTACATTTTCCAATTAGGCCAGACTAGGAGAATCGACAAGCTATTTTTCCTCGACGCCACTTTCTTAGAGTGCAATAAGTCGGTTGACTGCCTCTCAAGAACCTCCTTGTCAGACCATGTCGTTAGTATAATATCATTTGATCCAATATATACTTTCGCCCTTATTTATTGTACGACCTGAAAATATGCCTTCATCTTTGCCTCTAGTATTTGTAAGGCGGCGAGCATGTAGGAAAATATGTGAGGTATGAAATATTTAAATGAAGTAAAACAATTTTTACTTGGATTATAACTAGTGGAGTTCTTTAGTCTTTTCGCATGATTAATGATTATATATTATGAGTACATAGCATAATTATATTTTCCTTATTGTCTCCGAAACTGTTCTCGTATATCATTATAGCTAAGAAAAAACAATAAGTTTCTTCTTAGCCATAACGATTTCATAGCAAATGCGCTCAAAACACTAATTTGAAGCTCAAATATAAATTATTATAGTTGATATGTTAATTGAAAATGTTCAATGATTAATTTGTGTGCTACTAATTTTGTGTTTCTATAAATATGAATATTTATCGTCGATATTAGTGATTAATTTCCACACGTAATTACGAAAACTAGCTAACAATAACATGTACTTTACCGTACTTCTATCAATAAATGTTTTAAACACACGAAATATTATTGAATAACAATGTTTTGCTACAAATTACCGTTTTATTAATTCATTTAATTATACAATAATAATTTTCTAGATGGAAAAACAACTATGAAGCAGAAAATCATTTTAATTAATATGCAAGTACGTAGTTACCTACATTTAAATAATGTGACAATGCTCCACGTTGCTTCTATTGTAGCCCCATTTTGACTATGTCACCTTGAGTTACCATGTGGAATAGGTACGCCTCGTCATAGCCAGACAGACAGACAGACAGATTAATCTATCTCAACAATCCATCACTCTCCTTGCTCTTGAATAGTTAATAGTATTTTAGTTAGTGTCATTGTTCATCTGAAAATGTACAGGGAATTATGAAAAAGAATAACAGTTAATATATACGTTTCAGAGTTTGACTTGGTTTTTAATGTTTTAAGATAATATTATTCTTTGTTTGACGTCAAATGCTTAAAATAATACAATATATTTTCTAGATAAATGGGCGAAATATATAAAAAATGCGTTACCTCTGGTGTCATCATAATCACAGGTCATCGATGTCAAAAAAACCGGTGGAAAAATGAAAAGGTAAAAAAATACTTTCATCACTGATGGTATCGAATAACTGAAGAAAATATTCATATTACAATTGAAAATTGATATCTGATTTCATTTATTCATGTTTGCTTCGCTACGCCTACGATGGTATAAAATCATCGATAGTTCAATCTGCCAATACTCGGCTTATTCAAGCAACACTGAGAAGGAAATAGATTTACGGTAGAATAGCTCACAGATACGTGGTTCTGGGAACCTCGCGTCGATCCTTCGGCTCCTAACGACGATGTCATCTAATTGGAATACAAAGCATCAACAAGTTCCGACGTATTTTATTCGAAATGAGTAAAGTTTGGAATCGATTAACCAAGGCGGACCGAGTACTCGAATAGTTGACAACTTAACTTTGGACTAGCTACTTGGAATTAGGTTTGGGGCCTTTTGCAGTTACAGTAAACATGTAAGGTTTACGTTTAATGTTATCTTAACCTTTTCAACTAATACAAGCACAATAATGTTGATTATGTTGTATAAGAAGCATTGACTGGAACTAAATAATTTACTACTTGGAGCAAAAATAAAGCTGCGTACATTTTGCTATCATAGAATATTATTCGCAACACCTACTCAGTTGTTTAGCATTTCATTCTTCTTATAATATTTTACAATACATGTTTTGTTTAAAACAATTTTAGTACACTGACGCAGATCCCTAAACGGATAAACGTGTACACATGGCTGCTCGCGAAGGTCGAACTTGAAATTAAATAAAGTCCCCACTCCTAGTAAATCTTATTACCGTTGGGATAGAGAGGCATCTTTCAAAATAAACAACGTCTATAAAAGAGGGTTACTTTGTAAAAAGTTTTTTTGTTGACGACCAATTTGATCTCGTAATAAAATCAAGTTGGGTATCGTCGAGAATTTTATTGATGCCATTTAAACGTCCAAGATACAGAGCGAGGTTGAATAAACAACACTTCAAATAGCGCGGAAAAGTATGATATAATTGCTTGGTTTATTTTAGACAAAATGTCTGAAATAAACCTTTTTCTGGAATTTCACCATTATGGTCCAGTTTTACCGATTTATACTGAAGCACAAATCAACGATGCGTTCTTGAACAAGTAATTGGTCTTTATAGAATCGCGTATAGTTAAACGAAAAGTAGTTACAGTAAACAATCCGTTTAACGCAACCGTAAACATTTCATTCACCACACGTAATAGTAATTAGACGAACGAAAATGAAAGAGCTACTATTTATTTATTTAGTCGAGGCGAAGGAAAGTACGCTACAAGCCGGCAACTCAATTAATGTGCGATACCAGTACTACATAATTGCTTCGCGAAACGCTGGAACACTGACTTGATCACGGCGCAAAGTTTTACAAAACTTATATTTCGTACATAAATAATAATTATCTTACTCTTTTATGTATTCAACAAACGGATAGCTATATAGTAAAAGTAAATCATAATAATTTTATTGTATTTTCTTGCCAGATCTTGCATCAGCAACAAATATTAAATGGTATATTTGATATCGTATAATTTATCTCTTTCATATATCAATAGAGAATTGACAAGTGGGTTCGCATTTTCTTTCAAACTCCAAATTCCATATAATCTTGAGAAAATGTATGCACCATGTGCGCAAAGTAGGGCGGGGACTATCCTTTTCCCGAGCTCTTTAGTCAATCGTTACGACACCCATGGGAAGTTATAATATCGGTCTACTCGTGATCGGTGCCCGGAGGAAATCTGTGCAAAAATACCGTACCGTATTGGCAACTTCAAATCCAATTGCGCGATTGGGACATATTCTCCCTTGTTCTACACATTCGACCTTTTTATATGTACTAAACAATATGAATAACTGATCGTACGGACCGAACGGGACCTATAACGTAGGCCCCTAATCGAATTCCAGTCTTTAAAGCATCACCTCCATTACGTTTGTATTTTCTAAGTTACTTTACTAGCACCGACGTACAAGTTTCGATATTTTTTCTTACCAATACACTTCGATAAAATGTTGACGTTCATTTTATTGAGACATGAAAAGCTAATAATAAAATGTGGTCTTTTATATATTTTTCTGTGTACAGGATACGTGCTGGGAAAATAAGTAAGAAAACTTTCAGTGGGTTTTAGAGGCAGAGAAACTTTATATTATATCATTTCCAAGAACCGTAGCTACGTAAGTGTATTGGGTTTCTGTAGTACAATCTGACTGCAGATATTTTTGTCAATGATATCTTGATCTTGGTTAAGGTTAAAAATAGCGCAGCTTACTGGCACACGTAACTTATATTTATCAGACAGCTGAAACTGTGGCGCTACTTTTTCAACAGCAATTAATTAAAATTTTGCGGAATTTAATACGTATGCAAGAAATGAAGTTAAAACTGTGCTCGTAGAAAATCTAAAGCCAGCATTCTAAACCTGTATTAGATAATTCCATCACAAATAACGGCTCCCGTATCCCGCTCAGATTGTAATTAACATAATTTAATTACGCGAAGGACGGAGGTGGATGTTTTGAGCGGTTTATTTATCATACAACGCAACGTCACAATGTTCCTGTAATGGATGTTTGAACGACGCTGGTTTAATTTATTGTGGGACAACAGATGCTACAGACTTGTACGATTAAGTACTGGGTTATCTGAGCCTATGTTTCGTCTTGCAAACTGTACCGAGATTTGCTTTTAATTTAGTAATTTATGTACCCTTTTGGTAAATAAACTTACTTATAAGTATTCGTTAGAAAGAATATCTCTTAAAATACAATTATATCTAGTTAACTTAGTATGCCTTTTTTCCTTGCCCGGGATGCTCTGAAACAGGAAGTCATCGGTTCACTGAATACTTATATTGTAACAAAAGCAGATTATGATTGTTTGTTTCATAAAATTACTTTTATTATAAGAATCCATGATACAGTTGACACCTGTAAAAAAGCAAGTAGCGAAGTTTCTTAACTATTGTAGTAATAAAAAGTACTGTTGAGGTATATGCTGAAATGAATTGTGTGACGTAAATCTCACGGTAATATTTTTTCAGCTCTACAATTGCAAACAATTACAGACGGTTTGCGCCCTCCCATATAAATATTACATAATAATATAATGAATATGTACTATTGACAAATGCAAATTGCATTAACATATCATATGACATTCAATTTATTTTATTAATTTCGATGAAATGAATTTCAATGCCTTAATTAGATATTGAGAAATTTTAAACGGCAATTTGGCAGTGATAGCCGCGTGGTATAAGTTGGCACCTTCCACGTGATCGACGGTTCGAACTCGAGGCAACACACCAATGACTTTTCAAAGTTATGTGTGTATTAGAAATAATTATCACTTGCTCTAACGGCGAAGGAAAACATCATAAAGAAACCTTGCATTTATAAAATTCGTTTAATACATTTATTGAGGGCATGCAAAGTCTCCCATTTGGTCAGCATGGTGGACTCAAAGTCTAACCCCTCCTTCGTTTGGGAGGAGAGCCTTGCCCAGCAGAGACAGAAACGGATTAAAAAAAAATAACAGCTCTCTGCGCACTTTGTAAAAACTATGTTAGGTGTAATAACTGCAAATATCAAATTATTTTATACAAAAGTGTAGAAAATTGCGCTACAGTTTGCAAAAAGCTAACAGCCAGTCATGTTTTACAAGCATTTAATATCGAGTGTCAATTATTCTCGCCGTCGACTTTATACCCAGCTGCCAATTTCTCCATGTTCGCGATAAACAATTACAGACTGTTTTCATTTGATTGATTTGGGATATATCATGTTCTCTTCAGAGTCGCAATTAAAACTCAAACGTATTTCTCCATAGTACATTCGATATGGAATTAATTAACTGTCAAACTGTCAAACCACAAACACGAGGCATTAGCATATAAAAGGCATAGATGGATTGAAAATATATCGAATAATTTAATAAGGACACTTGAAACTAATACGTTTCAAAAATTAATTCAAGAGCCGTTAAGTACAGACTTATATCATAAAAGTAAACTTTATAGATGGGTACGTTAGCTGTATTTCTAACAAGCAGTCTTTTGTTTCTAATAATAGAATTACATCGTCTGTTCCCCGAGGACAAATATACTAGCGTGAACTTTTTCCAATGGTACAATCAGCTACCCGCAGCTAAGAATTAAGTATTCAGTTGTAGAGACAATGGGGTGTGGTCTGAATCTAAATAAATCAACATCTTATCTGCGATTCGGGATTCTCAAACGTTAATTTACGATCACCGCTTCCGTAACATTTCAAAATCGTAAACAAAGGCTTTCCGAAATATAGGTATTATCTACCATTATGAGAAGTTGGTCCAGAAACTTAATAATATGGGTTCCTAATTTGTTAATAGGAGTTTGAAAAAAATGCCTTAAAATAACTCGGGTCATGTATGTATAAAGCTTCAGCCAAACCTGAGTGACCAAAGCGACTGTTAAGCGGGAGCGTCAGACGCGCGGCGGATGGTGCCAGTGTTTACCTATGGCACCTTGCACACCTACGCGACCACGACGTAGTGGTAGTAGTTGTAGACGCTTCCGTTTCGCGTCCCGCGTTCTTGACGCGCACGTGTGACCGAAGCTTTATCCTAATCTTCAAATTTGAGAGCCCTGTCTTCCACAATCGCTTTCCCCAAGCGTGGCTAATATTCAACCTATCTGGGGGCACGGAAGTGCCCCCGCAAGTCGAGCAAAAAAAAGCGGCACGGCCGTAACATCCTTTTCTCGAAGCAATTCGGGCTATTTTTGACACCCCTATAATTTCGTTGTGGATAAAACAAGAAGCCTGGATTTTCAGCAACTAATCAGTCATTGTATAAACACGGTATATTTAAAATTTCAGTCAATTTGAACCAGTAGTTTAAGAATGACAACTTGTTAAAATTTTGAATTTTGTCACTCACTGATTCACTGACTCACTGACTCACTGACTCACCGATCATCAAAAGTCTAAGGTACTTCTAGCAGACTTAGAAGCTTAAAATTTAGAATACAAATAGGGTTTAGTGTCTTAATCATGGGAAAAATTTAATATTTTCTAATTTCGGTCCAGTTTTCTAAATACACTAACTGCAACAATAACTTTGTAAATCCATATAAATGTATAGGATTACAAGGTTACATTTGCAGTTAATGAATTATTATTACTGTAGAAAATAAAATAAATAGGTGTAAATAGGTATCTACTATATGAGGCATAACGGGAGGGGGTAAAGGGTGGGTAAGGGTGTTTAGCCCATGAAACTGAACAACATTCCCATAAGAAAATATGTTGAATTTTGAAAAAAAACGTCTTTCCATACAAATTGGACTTATGTTCGCTCTACAAAAAGAAGTGAGATGCCATCAAAAACATTCTGTAAAAACCTCAAGTCTCGCCGTAAAAAGTTGTGAGATCTATATAATACCAAGTCGATTAATCTATTTAGTCTCTACTTAAAGGACCTTCTGTCTTAAGTTATTACGTATGTTATTATCACGCCAATTTTAAAAAAATACCTTTAAAACAAATAGATCGACTTGGTCATCGCAAGAAAACACAAATTCGCCATTATTAACATTTCAGGAGCATTCACTTCTTGTCGTGCTGTGTAGTGTGATACATTATACTAATAATCAAATCATGCGATGGCCAGGTCGGTCTATTTGTTTTAAAGGTATTTTTTTTAAATTGGCATGATAATAACATACGTAGTAACTTAAGACAGAAGGTCCTTTTAGTAGAGACTAAATAGATTAATCGACTTGGTATTATATAGATCTCACAACTTTTTACGGCGAGACTTGAGGTTTTTACAGAATGTTTTTGATGGCATTTGTATTAACTGAAACTTAGTCTACAGTTTACCCAACGATAACTAGCTCCTATTTAGTTCAGTACATTATAACATAGCTTTGCTTTGTTGATTTACTTAAGTTTAAACTAGTTGCACTTTGTGCGGTAATGTTCTGGTTCAACTGAAAATGGTTGGTGTATAACTTAGCGTTGAAACTGTTAGCACAGCATTTATTCCGTTTCAACATGAACATTATATCTCAAATTCTCGACTATGTTTAAATAAACACAAGGGACGTTCGCCGCAAACGTTTGTAATCTCTACCGTAAAGTCAGCATACAGAATGTCACTTTTACCCGACTGAGGTGAACCCGCAAACAGAGTTATGTTTTACAAGCTTTGTACAAATAAATATTCGGTACATTGTTTCTACCACAGTAGTTTAGTTTCATCATCATCGCAACATAAGCCTCCTCCATTAGTCGAACACGTAAAACATAGTTTTTATTTTATTTTAAATAGACGTTGACGTTTAATTTTCATTATGATAGCTGTCTAGCCGGTTTGTCATTTCATTAGAAACGATGTGATGTAAATTATTTGCTACCCGCGCATAATTTTTGTAATTTAATTTAGTAGGTATTTTTTCAAACATAAGATGCTTTGTTTATACAAGAACAAATAGAATACGTAGAATTACACGTCTAAAACATTTTTTACATTTTTATCATGAAGAATTAATTTTCATAAGAGAACATAACAATGCTTCGCTACTTAACATTTTCATCATTTGCGCTTGTATTTTCAAGAAGCTTTCCTATTTAGTAGAAAAACAATTTCTTGAGAGCACTTTACATCAGTACCTAGAAGCACTTTGTCCTGTTTCACAAAACAACTGCAGCTCCTACTAATTGAGTGAAAAGGTTTTTACGAATACGTTTTAATTTTCAGTGTAACTCTTGCGAACTTTGTGCCGCAGGATTAATTAATGTAGTGCAATGTTTACGTGTATTGTCTCCAGACCTCATACGAGGAACTACAGAGCTGTACAAGAACTGTACTGTGGTAAGAATTGTACAATGTATATTATTACGTAGTCTTACATCTTTGTAACTACATTTAAAAGCTTTTTAAATGATGTCCTGTTTGTATTCTGTAAATTAAGTAGGATTAACAATTTATTATTTAACACAATTTAGTAAAGGTGTAAAATAGTATACATGAGCGTAATATTGGGAGCTAAGCACAAATAAAATGACGCTTATCCTCAACTGTAGGTAGAATTAGTTTGTGCATGGTGACGCTCGTGATGATTAATGAAAATAAAACGGTATGTAATGATCAAGGAAATAATACTTTCTTCAAAAAACAATTAAGCTACTTTACAATTGACTAAAACTCAGTTAGTTAGTCTAACTGAGTTTAACTAAGTAACAATTTTATAAAAACAAAGCACGCGACTGAAACCTTAAGTGTGACTCATTCACTCACTACTACTCAAACATCACCACAAGTTAAAATAAGTTAGTAAACTAGATAAAGTACACTTAAAACCACTTCACAATTTCTTTCGAAATAATATAATGGAATTAAATGCGTCCGTCTGTCTGTAGCACTAAGAAAACAGGTGCATTGTTAAGTAATTGGCGCTGAGATGTTCTAGACAGCGCTCTGAGAATTAGACAATCAAATTAACATCCTCGTTCGAACTAACCCACTCATATAGAGAACTTCTGTTATATTTAGCTACTTACTCAGTTTGTTTCTATGAACCCGCTCGCTTTTATAAAACGATGTTTTCATTTTTTATTAAATTAAAATGAATTCAATTATTTCAAATAGCGGAATTTCAAAGCTGTCGTTTGTATTTTCGGGTATTTATCCCAGTGACTGAAGAATGAGGAATGAATGCAGGCAGTTTTCTAACACTATTGACTCATCTAACGAGTAGCCATTGAAAAAACGTGTATTGAGAATTGAGAATCGCTAGTCATTTACTAGTTTTTTTCTTGCTATGAATGTCTTTCGTACGAAGGTGATATAATCGTAGAGTCAAGTCACTAGGAAGTCGCGTTACTAATAAACGCATAAAGAGTTTTGTACTGCAGCCTACTTGCAAAATTCTGCAACATATAAAAGCATTTTTGTATCACAGTCAATTATATTCTTCGCTGGATATGACTGAAAGCGACAGTTTAACCAAACGCCGGGGGAGACAACGTTACTTTAATTAAGTTACGCTTTTCCATTTACTAAGCTCTTCTTTCAAGAATAACGAGACAAGAAATCGCCAAGTTCAGGAAACTGAAATATTAAGTTTTAAATTGTTCTTTACAGTTATAAAACAGTAAAAACAGAATAAGTTGTTCTATTGAAAGAAGAAAATAGAAGTTTCAAAAAACTTACGGTTGCCTGTTGATTTTCCGAATAATAACAGGAGTAGCGATTTCGCAACAAAATTATTTAATGAAGTTCAAAAAATAAGTTTTTACGATTACTGAATATTTTATTCAATCTCCTACTATCTACTAAGCCGAAATATTTAAGCAATTTAAACTAACGTACCTTCAAGAGAATGCCAAAGAAAACAATAACTAACTCTTAATAGTCAAAGTAAACTGCCCATACAAATATATTGTTAGCAGTAAAAATTCCCGAAGGTCCCGTTTTCGAGGTTTAAAAGATCCAGAATAGAGCTGTTTTATTAGTTAGAAGGCAAGTTCCCGCCAAGCCGGCTGTTAAAACACAGATCCTCGAGTACTCAAAGCCATTATTTTAGCAACAACTTAGCCGTGGCTTATTATACAATGGATTTAAATTTCCTCGGATTGTTCTAGGGGAGGAGAATAGACCGCACTTGAACGAAGGCTTTATAAGATTATATGTTTGCTATTCCATCATATAATGTTGTTTGGGAATCGAGTTTCAGAGAATGGGTGAGTGCCTCAGGGTTAATACCAGGAACTAGGAACACGATAATACAAATTACGTTAATGATTTCAGCATAAACCGTGCACATGAAAATAACTATTTAGTGATTTGCGATTATATTGCTTGAGATAATATCGTAAATGTTTTGGTTTTTTATCTTTCTATTAATCAGAAAATTACGGCAATGAAACGAAGACCATCATTTAGTCCGAATAAAAAATTTAAAAGCTTTAAGAGAGGAGTTCACCCATCATTGGAACGAATCAGACTTATAACAATTATAAATAACTAAAACCGTAATCATTTAATTGTTCTAATTGTTACCTATTCCTTTCTTGTTCGTAAGAAGCTAGCCAATGCAGTCGTCTTTCCTAGAACTAAATGCTATTTATATTTATAATATCTCCTAAATGTCACAATATGTTCAACGTTTTAGTTCATCGTCTTTGGCGAGTCCTACATAACAGGGACGTAGCACATTACAGTTATTTAAGACTTTAGTTTAAATGTCGCCGCAGTAAAGTGCACAAGATATTGTGTGTGAACTTTAGGATTGAAAATTTAATGCCTGGAGAAAACGTTTAGTTTGTTTTATGAGTTGAGGTTTCAACATACGGGTATATGGCGTTAACAGTTTGTTTAGTAATAAAACATTAACGGCCAGTTTCACAGCTTATGGATAAGTGTCCGATAAACTATCTGATAGACAAAGTGACAACAAATGTATGAAAATTACTTTCAAAACACTTCACAAGCTAACTGGTTACATCACTTATGAATAACCCAAGTAGTGTTACAAACTGTATTAAAGTATTAATAATAAGGATATAACAAACTGAACTATGAAAATCATAGCACAGCAGATATATCAAGTCGTTCAATCGACATTCAATAAAAGAAACGTGATTTTTTCACTGTACTTGATTGTCCAGTAGATATTCCACAGCTTGTTGTAAAAGTAGTAGTAAGACCATGTTCGTTTATAAATACCAACGATAAAAACCGCAAAACTGGTAAAACGTACGTAACATAGGTGAGAAGCAGTAAATTCAATCAGTTTTCAACTCACTGAGAAAAATCCGGTCGTTTTAAAATAAACTCGCAACGAAAGAGAATTTATCACACCTACATGGAACTTGGAATTTATCCGGTGGCGCTGGTTGCCTTTCCTGCCTTATACATTCTGAGAAAAAGAAACTTTTCCTCTTAGCGAGATGTTTAAAACTGCTTATGTTATGCTCGCAGATGCTTCTCACAATTAACTGAGCAAACAGGCGGTTAATTTAAATTGTTTCAGCGCTTTATATATTCTTAATCTTGTTACAACTTTGCTCTGCTAAGCTGTGAAATATGTATTAGATTATCTTTAAGGGATTGTAAATATTTCCGCGAAAATGTTTGATATTTCTTACGTTCGACGTTATCTTATATCTATGTTGGTAAAGATGTTAGCTGTTAATATATGCGCGAATATGTATGTATTCATTTGTCTATCTTATCTTTATGAAGAAAAACATTAAGTGCGCATACTTTAAATGAATTCAGAAACCGTGTTATATCTTTAAGTACAGACGTGTTCAGTCACAAAAATAAGTTGGAAAATTTGTTGTATGTAATGTTTCTAATAAAAAACATTGCATACTGGAAATGAAAGCCATATATACGCCGGCGGTAGTAAACCGCTGAAACACTCGCAGCGCAAGTTGTGCAAGAAACACGCTAGTTTAAAGTGATGTCGCTATAAATACGAGCACTAACACACCGCATTCACTACATTGACTAATGTATCCATTTACTTTATTACATTCCTACCTTATAACCTCTAGCCACCCTCCACTAACATCATGTATTAAAGTATGTATATATGTATGTATTAGTGTTAGACGCTCAATATATTCCCAAGTTTTTGATTTATGACCACTATAAGTAAACAAGACGAATATTTTTACGATCTTCGCAGCAGTTTGTGAATAAACATTAATACATGTTCACGTCTAATACAATATTAATACCTAATATGAAACGCTTCAATTTGAATATTATACCATGTTTTATATAAGAAGACGTAAGATTATTCATGGAATTTTCTGTACTACATAGACTTAGTATTATAAAGTTTTGAAAACAAAACAGTGAATTTAAATATCTGTTAGTTTTGCGAAAAAGTACTTAGTCTTGGTAAACATTGGCGACTATCACGCGAGGAAATTCCAAAGAGTACTTAGTGAGGACCACAAAGATAAGAGACAAGTTGGCAACTCAATTAACTTTATATGCATCCTTGTGAGCAGTTGTAGACGTCCGTGAGCGGAATGCTATGCGGGATTGTCGCCAAGTGGTGGCGCGGTTAACCCCATGCCCAATTCCACTTTCAACAGTTTCAACTCCGAAATGTTTTGCCTGCTTCCCTTGTTTTGTTTGATCCTCTTACTTTTAAAAGTTCGCCTATCTTTGGTGTAAGTCTCTTTGAAGCTTGTTAAGCGTGTGTTTTATTCACAAGTCGATGTTTGTGTGTACAGTAGAGTTAGCAACAGAACTCGCAAAAAAAATATTGTTTTTAAAATATTAGTATGTTTAGTTGTCAACGAAGCCTGTGGATACTAGGGAATACTCTGTGGCTTACCTAGCATAAGGCAGGCAATTCTAAAACATTACGATCGATCTGGCATAAAAACGTTTATAAATTTTTGCTACTGTCTTATCGTTGCATGATACGAACACGCATGCTACGGAGCAAACACTATTTTTTTCATTAAACGTGTTTAGCGACTTTCATTGCTAACTTTACGTTAGAGGAAGTGTGTGATGTTGTCGCGCCAAAATTCCAAAGAGTTCTTATAGACATAGCGACACGAAACAGAAGAGACAAGTAAGTCGGTAACTCAATTAACTTTATGTATCGTTATAGGCAGTTGTCTCGCGAGAAGAATGCTAAGCGGCTGTCGGCGAGTGCCGCGGTGCGCGTGTTAACTCCACGCCTGATTCCACTCAAACTTTCCAGTGTTACTCTCCAACAGTTTTTATATCCATGTACTTCTAAAACTTAGCCTATATTTGACTTCAACTAAGTAAAGATTAATGAAACGTGCGCACTATGTTGTTACGGAACTGAATCACGTTATTTCCAGTATCGAATTTATTGTAGAACTTTGTATGTAACTACACTATGTTTGGTCGCTAAATTCGATTCTAGAACAATACCACATCTGTGTTTAGAAGTTTGTATTTCGATTTCATCTGTATTCGATGCAGGAAAACTTTTATGTATTCCAATTTGAACACTGTAATGTACCTGATACATACATTATCTAAACTAAAACACAATTCGAGAGCATGTGTGCCTATTAGAAATAATAATTTTATGAGATAATAAATATGGCAAAGTGTCTGGACTAATGCGATAAATGCATTCCCAAGTGGATAATGTACAACATGACAAATGGTGCGCAAGCCACCGCGGATATTAAATACATTTGAATAATGTTACATTTTTGCATAAGCCGTAGCGACATATAGGAAGTGGTTAAACTCGCGCGAGAATTTATAAACTTTGTCTTACACCAACATCTATTTAAACTTTGCTCGTTGTACGCGATGTAGGATATAAATCTCAAACACCAATCGATTAAAGTTCCCGTCCAATAAAATACGTAGCCAATTAAAAATAGCAAGGAGGTACAAAGAAAAAGATCATCGTTGTGAAAGAATAGTAGTGGTGCAGTAGCCGTTGTTCGTCGCGCTGCAGTTTGTCCGATGTCTTGACTGCCATCCAGGGAACCGATTCCAATTTAACAGTATTGCCTCGGGATTCGTTGCGCTCGCACAACCTCGATACATTGACAATACCTACTCGTAATTGGCTATCTTCTATCCTCAGACTCACTCTCTTTAAATCTAAATCGAAATCGCTTTCAGTTTAACAGCTATTAAGCGGGTGTCAGATACCGAATTCTCTTAAGGGAGAGATAATTATATCTTGAAATTAAAACGAGAATTAATCTGGATTCTCATTATTTTTAAAACGTTTTCTCGTTTACTTTGAAGTGCGCATCTTTTGTTAAGCGTAACTTTTATTAACGCTGTTTGTTGTCGACGGCTAGGAGAAGCACTTTATCACCGGCCCATAAATGTCTACAACAGAGTATGGGCTATAATAGGCATGCTCCTCACAGCGCCATAACAAACACGCTCTGAGTATACTGGCATTATCAACCCTTTCTGGTAAAGGTGAATTAGTGACCCCTATATAATAAACAGGAACTCTGTCTAACTATTTGTGATTTCGGTTTTTAGTACAGACACAAATTCCTGTAGTCATAACTTAAGAATGTCAAATTAATACGTTTTACTTCGGATTAATACTCAATACGTCGAATCCATACGATGAGTGTGCGTTGTACATAAAATATTTAGCAGCAAATCAACATTTCACCATAAATGAACTCTGACCTAAGCTGTAAAGTAGCCGCTTTACAATTCATATCGCCAATAAATCCCAATTCGACACTTCTAAAGAATTCATTTCCTGTTCAAATGCAAGGAGATTTTTTAGAATAAAATAATGAGTATCTGAATTATTCATGCACTAACACCACCGAGGGAATGAGATACGGTTGCCTTGAGTTTTCGTATAAGTAAATCGCCGATTTAGCTTAATTATCAGGCAAGATCGCGCGATGTACCGTCGGCTTCAGCTCGTTTGCACCCCGTTGTGGAACACTGCCGCCCTCCACCCTCACTCACTGCCTAGTTATTTCCGTTTATGCGAACCTTCCGATCTTTATAACGTCATCTTCTAGTTACAGAGAGACCCAAATCTTTTATATCTCTATTTTACTACTCGCTACGTCATATTTTATCAATATATCCTCCGAAGTGATTCTCCTAAGCTCGTCGCTTGTCATATTAAAGTTCGGCAAACAGTATTTTGCAGTTGTCGACAAGTGGGAGGTCGTTACTGACTGTAACGAAATAACTAGGATGGCAATAGTTGCTCTGTTCGCCGCCGGCAAAATAAACTTTGTAGAACAGTTGCAGTGTAAAATTTATAGCCCCGACCCTTCCCTATAGCCTCAAGGAGTAACCTTCCCGTTTCTGTGATTTCATGTTTTGAATTTGTAATTTCAGCGGTTTATTTACAAGTAGCAACACTTGTACGGTTAAATAACTCTGTAACAGATTTTAACTTGTAAAGGTTCCGGGTGTGAAATATATATTTTTATCGGCATTCTTACTTTTACAAGCTAGACATTAAAACGTTTGAATAGAAATTAGTATCTCAATAAATAACGCAACTTAATTACAATTCTCCTCATCATACAAGATACGTTTCCAAGTATGCAGAACGTCACAAGTGCGTAGTCTGTATGTGACATTGTGTTACAAAGCCAATTCAATTTGTCCCTATATTTGTTCTAACTATTATACTGAATTACTAAACCAATCAACTAAACCTACGTAATTGAACAAACAAATTCTAATTTGATGAAGCGATTGTTGTGGATGATAACAATCCCTAAATTAAAAGCAAGTTTCATGCTTTCCACTTTAATAATAGTGTAGAGCTTACCTTTATCAAAATGTTACAAATATACTAATTTATTTTGACAAATATGTAACCTTTTGAGAAAATTTGAATCCGTTTTCAATAAATCGGCCGTCCACAAGAAGATTAGTAACTTAATAAAGATAAATTGGATATAAAGAGAATGAATGTGACCATTTAAACATAACAAAATTCTAAAACTAAAGTAGTAAATAATATTTATGTAGCTTTTCATCAACATAAAAAATACAAAACACGGCTTTTGAATTAGGTATGACAGTTACAAATAGAAGTTATTAAATACGAAACTTCGCAAAAGTTTTGATATTCGCGTCACATTTTCAAATAAAGTCTTTATTAAATCGTGCTCTAGTTGGGCGGTATCAACGGGATAAAGGCGAGATTTCCTTCGAGAAATTCAAAATGCATCCGCGCTCGACGTCACGGTTTATTATGTTATTATGCAGAATTTTAACAATATTTTCTCGGCTAGAATGCCAATAATAGAACATCTTTTTATAAATAGTATGTAAAACAGGGCAACAATTTCTTATAATTTAGCCTTTTGAAGGGAACGATTAAAATATTTGATTTCTTGGAGTGAATCTTCAGGTTAGGTATATAAGATTTTCTGAAGAATATTTTGTTATAATCCCAGGAGTTAATTCCGAGAATCGTACGTAAAACTCCTTATGTACTCCTTTGAGAATTCCTTAATAAAACAGAACAGGCGTGTTAGGAACTTCCTGAAATGTTTTCCTTTAAGTGATTGAGAAAAGGTAACAATAAGTCTTTGAGGAAATGATTTACATTCTCAACAGAGATGAATGAGATGGGGACAAGTAAACATTACCGATTGCTCGGGACGCCGCGGACCGCCATTATTTAGATTTCCCGCAGGGCTCAACATTTCTGTAAAATTATATATATAAGTTTGACTAACGACGTAATAATTTCAATTTTATATAGTTTATTAGACAAAAAGTAAAATTAAAATAAACAGATTTATTAAAAACATATGTAAATTTCTGATTTAGAATCTTGCAATACTCATCTATAAATAACTAGACAATGCCAATGATAAATTGTGCAGCAATGGAATATGAAAGCATATCTCTGAGAGACTCGTACAGTGGTGCATTGTTCGGAAAATTGTTTTACATGCCCATACTCGCTCATTCATCAATATGGTTTTAAGCACATACGACGTGGTGATTTGCATCTGCTGTTTGCGGCTACGCCTTGCATAACAATAGACAGTTTACGGCTGTTTTCGATGTCCTGTCAACAGATTAAGGATAGATTGCTATCTTAGATTATATTATTAGGTAGGAACATCAAAATTGTCTATCGTTAACTAACTTCGGTAGGAATTGCAACCCGTGAATCGGTTAAAGAAAATGCTATGACGATAAACTGATAGTTGATGCTTGTCTTCGAAAGTAAACAGTGGATATAAATATATTGAAATTGCCGTTACACATAGTAATGTGAAGCAGTTGATGGATTGCACCAGGGATATTCACATCCGATTCCGCAAACGCGGAACATCCGCATTAATGCAGACAATGGTATAGGCATCCGCATCCATGGATGTTTGGAATAAAAATCCGCAACGGCATCCGCATCTGCGGATTTTTTAAATTCGGCATCCTCAGCTACCCTAGTTTGTTCATAAAAATCAGGAACTGTGCTGTGTTAAAAGTTATTTGAAATTAAGTCCACCACGCTTGCCAAGTGCGGGCTAGTGGCGTTGCATTCCTTCAGGAACTATGTACATGTAGAACTCTCACGTTTCCTGGCGCAGAAAATGTGAATGAAGCTATAGAGGAACAGTGATTGTTGTTGCATAATAAATTATACTAGGTTTCTAATATTCTATATTGAATTGAAATATAATTAAAATTCATTTTATGTAGCTGCCTCTGTGGATATGACTGCTGACCTCAGGTTCGATTCTTGTGTCGGGCAAACTGCATTGGTATTTTTATTTATTTAAGAATACTTTCAATAGTTTCCTGAAGTTTGGTAACGTGCGCAGTATACGACAATAGATATAGAGTATAGACCCTATTACATTGGATTAACATTGTTCTCAGCGAAACGCGGGTGTATTTCATGGACCTTCTGGTATAACAGGCGTGATGCTAAGTATGCTGAAATTACTATTCTCCGCCAGTCAATACAGAGTGCATATATATGATAGTCACGAATATAGTAGTCGTTACCTACTAATGTACGCATACGCATAGTACCGCAATGTAAACCAGCCATAAGTTAAATGCAGTGTGCTTTATATTGAACGCACTAAGTGAGCCGCAATAATGTATGTATATGGGCGGCCGCTAGCAAATTACGTCCTAGCGGGAAAAACATACGTTACCTTTTATCTTACTCTAAAAATGTCTGTTTTATTTTCTTTTAGTTGTTGTGGTTACGTATCCTTGTAGCTAGGAAACATTTTTTAAATGAATGAGTTTAGTGTTTTGGAATAAAGTGTAGGTTTTAAAAACAGTTATGACTCTTTTAATTTAATAAAATGACAATCAAATCTACTTGTAAATAAATGCACTGAGTCAGATTACTTCATAGAACATTACTTGTACGAAATAAATAAAAATACGATATTCTTAAGATACTGTTAAGTTAAATTCAGAAATATACAGCTCCTTATAAAGTACCCACAGTACGCTTTACAATGATAGGAATCGTCACGTCTCAGAAAAAATCTTTTATTTTTTGGATAGAATTTTCTTTTCCTCCGTCCAAAACTCAATTGTAAAAAATTCATGACAAAACTCCTGTTTCAAGAACTTTTTAAAACTAAATTCAATAGAATCGTAAAACGCGATTTCCATTTTTATCGAAAGCCTTGCCTACGCTTTTAAGGCGTCGAGTTTTCTCACATTTTGAATACATTTTAATCTACATAAACGTAATGCTATTGTCTGACTGGCTCGGCTTAAAAAATGTATTCCTTTTTATTTATATTTACAGAGAGAACGCCGAAGGTATCATTTGGAACGCTTTGAAGTAGATGCTCTAGGATTTTAATTATTTGATTGTAAATGTGCGTTTTTAATTAAAAGTCTATTACATAATTCATGACAGAACCTGCACACATAAAACAGTCCAAACATCCGTCCGTGGCTCAACATTCGCTGCTCAAAAATTCCCTTTCAAGTTTTAAATGTTACACCACATGACAAGGGTTACAATTTGTCTACCACTGACCGCACATTTTTTAACTGTAGCGAGAGAAAAGAGGGCATCTATCTATCTCCCTTTGACAAAAGCCTGAGACAAATAACCGGGCGGGAATCAGACCAAACAATTTGATCTCATCGTCACAATGACGAATAAAATATGAGGCGATTTAGTGAAGGTTGGCCTAACGGATTAAATCACTTTAAAGAGGACTGGCCACTTAGGCGTGACAATGAGTCGGCGGTGCTCCTATAACCTTTTATGCGCATAAAAATGGGATAAAATTTTATTTTCTGTCCCGGGCTTTTATCTGTATTTATAGTTAGTACGTGTAGGAAGTTCCAAACTACTTATTTGAATGGTATAATACAGATTTTATTCTTCAGAAATCTTCAGAAGCTTAATCACGGCGACAGAACACACAAGCAAACATGAATTACCTACTTATTTTGCGACGTAATGATGAACAGCAACTTGCAAAAAGTAAACAGACTGCTGTACAAGAGCTTAACCTACTAGATTTCACATTTGCAACGCCACCTTAATTAATGTGGTAGATTACACCCCACTTGCACCACACATAACTCGAAACATCCCTGCCATGACTAACCCGGAGCACCCCGGTACGATTTGGTTCGCTTCGGTACGTTACTTGGCCAAAATGGGGTCGAATGCTGTAGCGTTTCATTAATCTTATAGCGGATTACCCTTATGGCCTCTACTGGACATATCTGGACACAAACTACGAGAATACGATTGAATCTACTCGACTTTATGACTTTGGGCCGCACGACACGTTCGTGTAATATTTGTACAAGCAAGTTGCACATTAATACACATTGCCATCTTGTAATGCAGACTGTAGATACCTACTATGACGTATTGCAATGCGCGTTGGGCACAGTTCCACGCTATCCAACGTGGAACATTTCCAAGTGTTAGTACAATGTGCGATATCAATAAGTAATTAATAATCATTCTTAACGTATAGATGTGATGAGCAACAATCTACAAATAAAATCATAATTGAATTAAAACCAAGTATAAAAGTAAAGACGGTGTGAATGCGAATGGTAACTAATAAAAGAAGGTAAAGAGTCCATATTTTATTTATATTCCGTATTTACACTTCCCACGTTTATTTCACTTTTTATAACTGAGTTTTAAATAAACTTTGGTTTTCATACAGCTACTTTGATAATAAAAGTGTCGAATGCAGAGAACGCATAAGTTAGATAGCGCGGTGCAATACTTTTCAATAATGCTACACCATCTGCACTGCGGGTTGAGCTAAAAGCTTTCTCTACGTAAATTATTATCTATTCACCATACATAGAGCAGTGATAGCCGAGTGGTATAAGTTGACACCTCCCACGCAAGTGGTCGCAGGTTCGAACCCGAGGCAACACACCAATGACTTTTCGAAGTTATGTGTGTATTAGAAATAATTATCACATGCTCCAACGGTGAAGGAAAACATCGTGAGGAAACCTTGCATGCCTAAAATTTGTTTAATACATCTATTGAGGGCATGCAAAGTCCCCAACCCGCACTTGGCCAGCGTGGTGGACTCAAGGCCTAACCCCTCCCTCATTACGGGAGGAGACCCTCGCCCAGCAGTGGGACATTAATGGGTTAAATTTTTTTTTTTTTTTTTTCACCATACATACATGCTCGGTATGGTTGGCAACTTAACTCAATTCAAATCATTTGTTTCAGACTACTTACTGCCTATAGACAAATATATTACTTTAAGTTAAGAATACTTATATGTTAAAATGTCGCCAAGTTCAAAAATCAGTTTTATGAATTCTCGCAACACGTGAAAGTTAATTATAAATATACGAGTATAATGCTAGACATAATCGAATAAAATTTTAATTTTACTAAAAAAATATTAGAATCGCTTCAGGCAAAAAATATGAGCTGACTAAAACTAAAGCTAATAGAGAATAATTAACTAAAATATATTATGTGACTACAATTACTACTTAATAACAGCTAGTAGAAATTCTGGAAGCGTTCCAAAGAGTTGGCTGGTTTATTTAGCATAAAACCGCACGTATCTAATGCCCCATACTTTACATTTACGTGAAGACAAAAACGTTAAACCAAACTCTATTCTAACGTAAACTGCAGTGAATTATGTTGCTAACGGTACATAGTCACGTACAAACGTACATTCCAATATCACCGAGAGTAAATTGACGACGAACGCAAATCTGTCATCTCTCTACTATTATAGGAAAATTTTACAGTGATGCTACATTTTTATACGTTTGCCGGCCGACCGCAGATCCAAACATTCATTTTGTTTCTCGTATAAATATTATTCTGCAGACTGTTTCATAGTTCCATTTCACTCTCATATCGAAATAGCAAGGATTGTTTCTTTTCCATAAATGTCACATAGCTAGGACGAATGGTCCCGGAAAATATTACCATTATCAACATCCGCTTGGCAGGAGAATTGCTGAAATAGGATATGATCAATATAAATAAAATGTTTCTGTATATTATCTCGTTAAAAATCCTTATTTGTTTCTTACATCAGCCATGGAAACTGATGGACTGAATAATTTTAATTGGCAATAGTCGTGCTATAAGATAAATACTACGATGGCCTGAAATAAAATATTTCATGTCTAAATGTTTATGTAAAAGCAATGTGCTGCGAAATGATTTATCTTGTAAATAAAGAACAAGTGTGTTTTTTTATAATACGGTATTTAAAAACTATAATAAGTCGAAGTAAAATTATTGACACTCACTTAAAATAAATGGGATTCGTTCATTGCAAGTACTTGTTAAAAATAAATCTTTTTAGCATTCGCTGCAATCCGTTGAAAAAGATTTGAGCGTCTATCTCAATTAGATCGCAAATCCACTTATGATCGTCAAAGATTGCTCACAAAACTATATTTGAAGAGTACATTCAGCATCGAATGAATATCGATGACTCGCAAAAAGCTCGCAGGATTATTGAATTATTCATGGACTCTCGTTTGCATTCTGATCGCAAACGTCCTCCATAAGTCGGAACTAACACGGCTGGCTGGAACTCAGACGCACCACAAATCCTTGAAACTTGTAAACAGATAGATCCAAGTCTACCGCAGAATTCCTGAGCCAGGCGACATATTCACAAATAATCTGATTACGCGCAACGTCGTGCACTGTACTGCACAGTACTGCACTGTTCGTGTGCACTCATGTTTTATGGAGAAGCCCAAAAGATACGTGCCGTACTTGTACTTACCCACACTTGGGTTAGAAACTTTCTTAGTTTGTGGAACTACACGCGTAAAGCAAGCCGCAACTTAGATTGGTTTTTGTTTTTATACATAACTTTTGTAGGTGGGCATACATACATGTGCTTTGTATCAGATAAGGTAAGCTTTGTAAGCAAGAAAATATTTCATAAATGTTGTTACAGTGGATAAACTTTTACCTGACTGAGTATTGTGGATTTCTGTCAGTTTTGTGTCGTATTTTTATGGAAATAAATAGTCTTTTTTTAAGTGTGCAAAACTGGCCCAACAGTGGTAGTTATTAAAAATATTTTTCATGAAAATTTTGCTAGGTATATATTGTCACGGTTATAACATGAAATAAATTACACGCTTCATATTTTCAGCGTTTCGGTGAAAATGTTTGCAGTGAGTAATGGCATGGTAACATGACACTATTAGATGAATTCACGCGGACCTTTATAGCGAACGACACGATCACGATATTGGGAGTAATAAATAATATGAGTTAAAATAGCTGGCTGACCAGAAAAGCCACAGTTTAAAAAAATACGAACCTTTTATACACTTTTACTGTCAGTTTACGAAGCATTCAGCTGAATCTAACTAGTTATTCAGTTATGTACCAACCGAGCATGATTGTTTTGCATAATCTTCAGTCTTGTGACTTGCCCTCGGGGTGATATAAATTGTACAATGAAATAGCTTCACGGGTATTCTTGAACGAACAACATAGACAAACCAACGGATAGCAAAAATAAAAATGATACTTCCTTTTTTAATTCATCCACAAGAATCCTAGATAAGTGCAGTTGGAATTTTGCAGTTGGTATTGCTTAATGATAGCCCAAAGTTTGGTTATGTACCAAGAGTATGGCCACAGGCTAGCCTTAATGGGACAAACATTTTTAATGGCGAAACGTAGTTATTCGCTTACACTTTGGAGTACAACAGTCATAATGTAATGTAAATATACAATACTAAATAATTTCGTAATTAATTACTACTGAAATGTACACTACTTTCACGTAAATTACAGGTGTGTTACAAAAATCGTTAGCTGTAAGCCATTAGCTCCAAGGTTCTGGTAAGCCTCACCCTTCTGTAATGAAAGCCGAGTGGTGGCATGCGAGGGCACCTAATTACTCATCGTTATAAAAACTTGGACACTCTCGCTTCAATGTCAAGTACATTCAAAGGACACACGCTACTTAACCGACTTCAAACAAGGAGGAGATTTTTTATTTTTCTTTGAAAGTTTGTAACCTCTTAACTTTTTATCGGGTGGCCATGTGATTGTAATGTGTTGTTTTGAAATCTGGCGGTTCTCATGTGGTCTTATTTAATTTTGATCCATATAGTAGTTATTGCAATAACCGTTGACTTTTTAATAGGTAAATTGTTCAGTTTGTCTTATTGTATTTACACCAGAATGTATAAATATCTAGTTATATTATTATTGCCTATTATCACAACATAACTTCGGTGAAACGTGGGCGTTTCAATAAACCTCCTCTTAGCATTTCGAGGGTATAATTATTATGTTGAATATATTAGGTAGCTGTTATTACATGTTATTATGTTTAATTAGTGCGTAAATGATCAAATGATGATGAATAATAATTAGAGGGCAACCACAATTTAATCGGAAATAGTTTATTTGTACAGTAAAATTATGAAAATGCCATAAATCTCCTGAATTTCATTCCGTCGAATACCAGCCTGTCTTCGAGTTACACGATCGAAAGAATCGTATCCTAACTTAGTCAAGTTTAACTTAATTATATCATTATTATGGGGCTATATCGCCCCACTGCTGGGCAAATACATAAATATCATTGGACAACTCACACACGGTCTTTTGATTCCAAATTAAGCAGAGCTTGTACTATGGTAACCAAATAACTGATAAACATACTTATATACTTAGTTCTAAATAAATACTTATAAAGATAAATTGACAACCAGGCTCAGAACAGATACTCGTGCTCATCACACAAATTCTGTCCCGGGTGGGAACCCACCAAACGTGGCGCTATGGTTATTGCGTCGAGGTAACCACGTTAACCACTACGATAAACGTGCACTTAAGGGTCTCCCCATAGTTTTCCACTGCAAACGATCTCCGGCGGTCTGTACCCATTTCGGGTTGAAGGAGTCAAGCTCGTCTCTCCATCTTTTACCGGGTCTACCTCGCCACCGTCTCCCAGTTGGCGGGGTCCACTTCGCTATTTTCATCGTCGGTCATATTCGGTCGTCCAGCCCGCCCAGTTCCACTTCAGCTTAGCGGCTGTTTCAGCTACGTCTGCTATTTGAGTTTTGGAGCGCAGTGTCTTGTTTCTAACCCTGTCTATAAACCGTACATCCAGTATGCTGCGCTACATGGCTCGTTGGCTAGTTAATTATAATAATAAGGCAAAATAAATACTCCCAAGACATAACATAATTTAATGTTTATTTTATTCGAGAACATTCGTATACGACGCACACGTATTACAGGGGTAAATTTAAAACGGAAATAAGGTAAAATCTCATCCGTGAGTTGAATTGAATTAACGTAAAGAGCAAAGAGAGTTGGAATTAATTAGATACGAAAAAAATAACCTGTCTCACATGAGGAAGGAAATATGCTGACATCCACGTGTTCCGTGTTTTAACGAAAATGCCTTGTCTAATGTAAAGCTGTGTACTCACATACACGTATTACTCGATCGAGCAATCACGTCGAATAATTGTCGGTCGTGTATTTTAAGACGCGTGTCTAAGATTGGTCGTCCACTCACAAATATTGCCTTATCTACTGTAAAGTTCTGTACCTACTCACATGCGGATCGCATTCGATCGAGCAATCACGTCGAATATATTTGTTGCTTGTGTTCTAAGATGCAAGTCCTTAAGTTTTATTGTCCAGTCACAAAGATTTTCTCGCTTTCGACTGAAACCGTACGTAAGTACGCAGCTTTAGACTTGCTTACAATAATTACGTTTAATTTTGTCTTCAATTTATTCGATTGTCGTATGTTAAATTTTCTCCGTAATCTGAGACTAATATTACCTACTCTACTCACCTTTAATTTATTTGTTTACAGGTAATTATCTCCAGCTCCTGTTCAAGTTCGATTACACAAATATTTCGAAGGTATCGTATTTTATATCCAAAGGATTAAAACGAAATTTCTAACAGATGTGACTCAGCCTAATCTCAAATTACATTACACGGAGGAAATAATTGGAAACCCAATTTAAAAACAGCACATGTTTACGTCTTCATTACGTGATATATTCCCTTTTCGAAACGGTATATTTAATTATGCTGTAAACAAAACACATGTAAGACCTTAAACATATTTATTCTTTAAAGAGAAAGCAATTAGGCGGAAAGGTAACGGAAGCCTGGTGAATTAGTGCCGGAGCCAAATCTAGTGTTGAGAGTTAGGGTCGTTGTACACCGAGAACAAGAAGATAAATGATCGCTTCTGACGCTGATTACTTGGTACACAACAATGTCTTAGAGTGCGACAATACAAATGGGTTTATGCTTTCAAGACGTGGAGACAAGTAGCAATGTCTTTGTGTTTTGTTTTATGATTGTTGTATCAATTAAGCATGTGTAATGCATGTGATATAATTTATTACACGACGACAAACGTTACGCTTGTCAAATATGTTTTTTTATGCGATTTATAGGGAAGAAAATTTTAAGTCTAAGTATTAAGTTGGTTTGATGATGAATGAACTCGAAACAGTGGACACTTGCGAATATAGCATATGTGAGCACTCAACATTAATTATGTAAAGATTCATTTTTAAATCTAGATTTCAGTTATGTCAAATATCGGCTCCTTTAACGTCATACTAAAAGGCGTAAACTCTCTCCTCTCTACCTATGGTAACTTAAATACTCATCGTTAGAAGAGACGACTGAGACGTTTATTTTCACAAAGTATTTTATCAAAAATATTATCACCCGCAATACTCCTTCACACGAGTGTGAGATAAACAATAATGTTTTAGATAACCCTAAAAATCTCTGTATATGTATTGTAAATATTGGCACGCAGTACACGTGGAGGTTTCGCATCGATAAAGCTATTTGGTTTCACCCTATATCATTATGGAGGGGAACATTGTTTGCCAACATTAAAGTTACTTAAAATACGAGCTGCTGTGTTTATGTTAAGACACGCTTTTCTTTCAATAACGTCGTTGTTTTTAAAGAAATAATGTGCTAACCAAAAACGGTAGCATGAGTTTTTCAATCTTGACTTGTCTTTTCTTAAATTTGTATAATTATATAGATATTTTTAATGCATTTTGAAAAATAAATAGTGCCAAACTCCCTCTAAAAATGTGTAAAAATAGTGACACAATCATTAGCTTAATAACCGTTCGGAATCATTGCTTGCATATTTCATAAAAATATCATTAGCGATTCGATAACAGAGTAATAGGCATAAAGTTATCACCCTTAAGGGATCGTAATAATTATCACTAAGAACATACTATTAAAGCAGAGGTATAATACTGAAACCCTCGCACATTCGACGTTGGAATACAAACGATGTCAAGCGAAATATAAGCCGATAGGGTTCCAATACCTTCCCACCATCTCTGTCAGTCCTAATGGCAATTGAATGGCAAACTAACGCACATTAAACTCATAATACGCTCAGGACGTAGATAAGATCGACCTTTCAGTCCATAAAAAGGGTCCTCTGTAGTGAATGACAACCATTAACATGGCTGTCGAAGCGTCACTAATTGCTAGCGGTTGGGCGAGATCCAACTTGACTTGGAATGGTCATCTTCGAACTCCTACCGGGAAACGCACTAAAATAATACCCCACTCGAAACGGACCGATTTCCACGTACAATCACGATCGCCTTACTGTGAACTGCGCACAATAGATACCCCGAATTCGGCTATGTATATTATTTGTGTACGTTCAAAACAATTTTCATCCGACTTCAAAATAGGAAGTCTTCAATTAGATTAGATGTTTTTTCCTTTCATGCATATCTTTGAAAATTGCTTCAAATTCCATTTCAATACAAGCCCTCAACTCCTTAATCTTCTAAGTGTAAAACATTAAGTACGCTAAATTCAGCAAGACCTTAATTTATTATAAAGGTAAACCTCAAAACCCACTTTGACACTTGGTTATAAAGGTGCTTGTCAAATATGCGGCGAAAATAACGGTTCAGGAATATTTTCGGAAGGAAATTCAATCTCATGAGGTAATTTAACTAAATAGGGTCATTGTAACGGATTAATCATTGAATAAATTACCCGAGATACAATCCTTGCAGTCAGGCGAGGCCGTGGCAGACCGTGGGAACCCTCGAAACTGTCTCCAGGGTGTTTTAACTTCAAAATTCCGATTACGACGCTCGTTTGCGCGTTTCCCGACCATTTACCTATATAAATGAACGAACTAATTGAAACCCACGGAATATAAATTGGAGACGAAACTTTTACTGAAATAAAAAATTATGCACAAATATATTTCGATGCAAAATTATTCAGAGTGAGGCTTTGCTAGACATAAAATAAAGCTCCTTAAGCGTGAGCTTTACTCCGGCCAACGGAAGTAGTTCACTGCTTTTGTACTTAACAGTTGTTTTTGTTTGAAAAATTGTGTTCGACTTTTCTTTATTCGGCCGCACCTTTGATATCGTCTATTGTTCCCTTCGCAGCGATCAACAAGGCGAAGTAACTCAGGAAGAAAGCAGATACGCAAACAATCTTAACGACTTTTATGCTCTAATAATAACTTTTTGTGAGAGAAACTCAAATTATATACTCGTTTTGGGACCATTAAAAGAGTAATAAAAACAATGAAGGGATGAAAATGTTTTACTTAACCGTCGTAAGGTTATGATGCATTATTTGCTCCTATTCTTCCACTAAATATCATACACAATAAAGGATACTGTCAACTTAAGTTAGTTTAAGTAAGTCTGCCAGTAACAGTCTGTAACGTAACATCAACATTATTATCTTTACCCTTCTCAAGTCGTAGACGCCCTCAGGCCTGCAAACGTTATAGTCCATAGGAAATCTTGAAATCCACTCAGCATTTCAGTCTTACACTTTATGTTTATTTTACATTCAATAAAAATATTGTAATGCAAGTCTGCGTGAGTAGTGCGGTGAGCGTGCGAGGTTCATTATTCAGAAGTCGCAATCCCTCGTTGATTGGCTTTTGGTGACAATTTGTTGAATTTCGTTTTACATAAGCGTGACCAGTTTTTGCCGCATGGATGCGATATTCAATAAAATCAACGTATAAAATTCGCCACTAAAATCCGATGCGGTTGACGTACGTTCAATGATTGAAAATTACATTTTAACATTATGTGAAACGTGAAATCATTGAACTAAAAAAATGTAATTAACACATTTTAACAAAATTAATTAAATAAAATCAGCATGGTAATGATATCGTGGCTTTCGTTCGTTTACAATACAACATTTGGTCTACAGTTACACCTCAAACTTTATATAGTCTATCAAAGCTATCCTTTCTCTATCACTCTCTTGTTTTTACGACATTCCCAGTAACTTATTAATAGGAAAACTTTCTGAATTGTTATTTTGTTTTACTAAGCAAAAGTCTTACGTATTTTGGTTTAAATAGTGGTGTACTAAAAGAGTGATCGTGTTCCACATGGTGTTTCACTTTTTACTTTCGAATAACGTAGAGGAAGAATCCATTTGGTTCGAGAACTGAAGAATGAAGTTGAAAAAGCGAATAGTGCGGGAACCCTTTGAACTGTGTGCTCTGTTAATGGACCATTAGGATGTCGCACGCGACAGCCGCCATGGCTCCCCTAGCTCTCATACATCAATGAACTAAAAATATCCTGTGGGATCGCCGTAAAGTAGATCAGCGTTATGTGTCTCATAGTAATGTTACTTACAATGTAAATGTGCGTCCGGATAAGTATAACAAATAGACTGAAAGAATCGAAATAATAGAAAATAATGAGTCATTATTTAGACTTAAACTGCTACCTTAATAAAAAAAATACGTTTTACTTCCTGAATTATCCCTGTTTTACAATATAAGCTTTCAAAACAACACATAGCTCATGTATTACGTATCCCGTTTAATTTGTTATTTATATACGTGTAATACGTACTTAAGAAGTCAAACAACGTTGACTTGAATAATAAATAACAGTCAGCCGACGCGATTTTCGTAATGATCTTAAGACACGTGTAAGTAAATTGTAATTGCGTGTCAATTCAATTACAACAGAAAACTTTACGTTTATAAACAAGCTTCATCCTTTCATCAAGTTTGTAATATGGTAATAGATTGGCGGCTAGAATAACAAATCTGTGCTGTAACAAACTCCCCGGCTACTAATGAGAGCACTCTACGCGCCGCTAGGGAACCGATACACAAATGTACGTAATTAATTTCAACCTCGACGTATATTAATGTACGAGCTTCTGGATAAAACTCTTCTAGTTTTTATTTGTAGTGTGACTTACATATAAAATTGTGTCGGAAACTAGAAACTTCAACACTTCTTAAGTAGCTCGCGACTTCATTTCGACGCAAAACTAAAAGCGGAACTTAGTTTTAATATGTAGTCACACATTCGAAGTAAGTTTGGCGGTAGTGATAGTGTGCAGCGCTTTAAAGTGGCAAGAGACTAAGGCGCAAGCAGTAAAGTTACTTAAATTAAAAATGTATACATTTAGCCTTACGTATTTAGTTTAAGACATGTGTAAAATATATAATCAAAATAACGATACTTTTGTCTCACATCGTTTTACTTGAACACGTATTGAGGAAAAACAAAACGCGATCAGACAAGACATATTGGAAATTGTAACGCAACGCCTCTTTGACAGATGACTATGTGTATTGGTACACAAGTATATCTCCGTTTAATGCCAACGAAAAGGTCCCTTGAGGTTCTTTTAAACATATGAACGTGCTCTGAAATGAAAATAGACGATGAGAAAGCTTTCACAGTTACATTATGAAAGTTTAACAAAAACTTACGTCTTCATGCGAGAGTTTTGCGCTCTTACATTCATATCACATATTTACTGAATCGTTTTCTAGTTTTATTTAGACGTTAACTACGAGCATTGAATAAAGAGTTTCAAAGTTGTTGCCGAGTTATTACCCCTGCTATGTTTGCTTTATACCTTTCATGTTTGAAGTGCACATTCGGGTTTTCTTTTAATGCTTTGAAATACAATCTCTTTAATAGCTACAAACACATGTTTATCTACAATAAACATGGGCTCAAAAAGAGTATTAAGGCTTTACATTTTTTATTTTTTCGTAAAAAATAGACCAACAACAACGGTCCCTCAAGAACAATACGGAGCTGACTAGACTTTATCAGAGTGACCCACGTTGACTCCTTGTCATGTAAATTAGAAGGCGTACGCTCGCCCACACAAAGCAATGTGATTAATTAACTGAGCCTGTTCCACCCCCCACACTTAACATAAAGGCCTATTAGTTTCTGAACTGTGTACTAAAATTGTTTTGAAAAGTTCTCATTGACTTTCCCCTCGAATGAGTAACAAAAGGGAAGATTAGCTATGTGAGGCGCATAACTAATTTTATACGGTTTTCTTTCTGATAAGCGTGTGGCCGTGTGGCCTTGGTTACAAAAACATTCGTTAGCTGGATTTAGCAACGGATAGTAAAATAAAAACTAATCCAATTATTCGCAGGTGAGTTACATATTAGAATTTAGTTTGACAATGATTTTCCAGGTGTATATAAAATTCTCATAATCAAATGCCATATTTGTTTCTTTTCCTTTTATGTCTTTAGCAGTTTGACCTTAGCCTAAATAAGCCCTAGGCTAGGTCACTTACAGAACGTCTGTCTTATCTTTCAAGATCCCCTGTGAATAATAGCAATAGTGTAGACAATTGTCTAAATCCGTCTGCTTCAGAAACAACAAAACATGACATTTGGCTAGAATTATGATATAGTCAAACAACTGAGATTGATCTACCTAGATAAAATAAATAAGTCTTACCCATTAATGTCCCACTGCTGGGCAAGGGTCTCCTATCGGAATGAGGGAGGGGTTAGGCCTTGAGTCCACCACGCTGGTAAGTTCCAAAATAAAGGAACTGTATACAGTCCACCGTTAGCTACATAAGTCTGCGGGTTATTGATGCTTCAAATTATTAGTATTGTACATCTCCGCCAGCCGCAAACTTTGCATACAAGGCCTTCTACTAAGTTGTCGGACTATAAAAGCCGTCTATTAGATTTAAAGCAGTGTGTCATGTATAGCATTTGACGTTATCATGTCAAATTGAGCGCTTGATCGCCCGTCTTACAATCCACCGGACTAACTCAGTCGTGTAATTAACGGTTGATCTCATTACACTACTCATTAATCGGCTTTCAACTGGATCAATGTAGATGAACTAATTGCTGAACTGTTGAATGTGAGTTAGTTCAATGTATACGATCTCTGTCTTCGTCTTCAATAAAAGAATGATGTTAGTATATATGTTTATGTAACTATGTTAAGCATAAATAATGTAGCCTTACATCATGATTGCCTGGTTTCTGAGTACATTTTACGGTAGCTTATCTATCCAATAGCCTTTTTTTATATGAGTTTAAACGCTATTGAATAGATAAACTACCGCTCAAAAGCCGGGGGTTAATAATTTATAAACCGTATGTTAATTTAAGATGCTATCTACATATTTATTAACCAAACTTAAACTTCCTATGTTACTACATTTTATTGTTATAATTCACTATAAATATGTCAAATTACTACGAGCGGTGTGTAAACCGCAAAACCACCTGTTTCATATGCACTGCAAATCTAAAACTAAGCCCGGCTTTATCCAGTTTATTTGAATCACTGGGGTTTTATAAATTAAGCTTTTAATACTTTGTGGAAATTTATATATTGAGCATCTAACCACACCTGTGTCCATATAGTTTAATTTTAAATCGAGCATAATGTATTTAATTGAACTCTTAATAAGAGGATTATACTTATTTCACTACTTGTCACTGTTTGTTTACCCAAATAAAAAAAAAAAAAAAAAAAAAAAAAAAGATATTATTTTTTTTATATTATTTCGGGTAAAGTTGATCTTCGTATTGAAATTTCAGATACGCATTTCTCAGAACTACTAAGCTATAAATGTCATGACAAATTGTTTCCTGGTACTTCGAAATACCAGGAAACCAAACCGTGAACAAAATGTTATAATGAAACTTCTTTAAAAAAAAGTGTACTTTATCATTCCATCCAAAATGAGGTTTTTCATTTATCACTTGACCTTTTACTGTCAACAGTTGTCGACGCAGTGTTTTCCGCAAAATGCGTCAGTAACCAATCAAAAGAATTAAACAATGTCATTAACATAAAACGATAAAATCCTAATGATTTATCGTAACATTGCTATTTCCTCAGCAAATTTGACACGATAAGTAACTAGATACGTGAAATGCACCAAACAAATCCTGTTCCTTCACTGTAACTGACTGGCGGGCGCGTCCGGATCCTATTATTTCTCAAAGCATTCAAAGTCTGTGAGTTTAGCCTCGTCCCACGCAGATCGTTTAACCATGTCTGTTACCCGTCACACTCGAGACGACAAAGGGTGTTATTCATTTTGGATTCGATTCCATTTCGATTTCCAATAAAATATGCGAAAACTTCTACTTGTCGTTTGAAATTACTTCCTTTTATATTTCGACTGTCGACCTTAAACACCACTTTTCCCAGCCTAGGGCGATAAAAGGTGCCTGCGAGGTTGCGAGATGAGATAAGGCGCAATCCACCGATAACATACCTACCCCTTTATCGCAGCGTTCACATGGATTTATCTCTCTCCAGAGTTCCCGTAGCTCGCAAATGACTCGCATTACGCCAAAATGGCTTCGTTAACCGACTCCTCGACCTACGTCTGCTACGTACAGGTGTTGTAATATTTAGTAAGTGTGTTCCGCCAAGTCAAACATTGTACCGAGCTAGTCAACTATACGAGAATTCGTGAAATAGAATGTGTACAGGCGAGATGAGGTAATTATATAAGAAAATACTTATAAACTGGGCTCAAGTCTCAAAGGATTGTCGGTGAACAATGTGGACAAATATAAAGCGTCACCGTCACGTGATACCGGGGCTCTATTTAACAGGCGCCGCAACGAAAATAAACAGAGTTCAAGACATGCCAAACGCTCATTTCGGCAGAAAATTTGTGAACATTATGAATATTTTCGTCGCTTTTGTCGCTAAATTGTGAGATGCTTCCATTCTAATTACGCATTTATATTCTACGAATCCGTCATGAGTTTTAGCATTAATCGTCAGCTATTAACGTCGCTCCTGCAATATGTATGGGCTCCTTGGCACGGTTCTCTTCCGACATTAACCATATCACCTATGCTGTAATGTCATCCTCCGAATAGTTAATGGCTTTGAGTTACTTTGACTTATTTCTGTCTTCATTCACAACTGCTTAATGTATTAAAGACGAGTTTAAAATGATAAGTGATAAGTTCATAAGCGCTAATTCCCCGTTTGCTTCTCTTGTATTACATTTAAAATATTGCGTCGAGGCGTTTTTTAGACAGGCAATGATCCAAATATGGTAAGCCGGGAAATTGTAAGTGTTTTAAATAATTTCCCTTGGCGTCTAAGGAGGTAATTTGTCAACGTCGCACAGCGGAGCCGCACTCCATCTGATGCAGAGCAAATTTTGCCTCCATCGTGCCCAATACGCGTAACTCTGACTCTCATTGAATAAACACTTTTTATGCCGTCTCCGTCCATCTCATCACCATTATCATATGTATTAGCTGATTTCCTGATTACTTGCCTCATGTGAGATTCACAAAATAATTCAGTAAATCCAAAAGAGTCTCTTCAGAACCCCAAATATAGAGTCTAAACCACTTTACGAGATGTATCTCTTGAACCAGAATAATATTAGACTTGGAAACTTTCGAGCACCATCGAAGGACTGATATTGTTTCTGAGTACCGAATATTGCGACATCAAATTATCTTACACGCATATTAAATTCTTTATAATACTTAAGTCTTGAAAACGTTTTTGGCATCAATTCAAATTATATCTTCAGCGTTTTAAGTGACAAAACACTTTATTTTGATTGAAGTATAAATGAACTCATCACAAGTTATTCCATTTGTTGAAGAGTCACTTCTACATTAGTAGAATAAGGTAGAGTAGGTACTTACGTACATTGACTTTCTTGAATCACTTTGTAAGGATAATCTCCGTATCATGATTGGCTCTTGTTCATGGAAGTTACCGTTGAATTACGTAACTCTGTCCATAATCTCACGCGCAGCAGACTTGAGAACATCGATTGTTCGACTCAAGACTTCGCCGTGACTTTTAATAAGATTTGCTTCCTCATCTTCGAGTCTAAGTTCGGCAACTTTAGAATTTCATCAACTGTGTCTTTGATTTCATTAGAAAGTTCTCTTTGGGTTGCAATTTCAAAAACTCTGTGCTAAGTTTTTAAATTAAGGAGCAAAGTTTTGAATGTGACTTGTTATAAAATTTGATTTATATCTGTTGGTTAAAATTTTTCGTAAAAAGCTCTTTAGCAACATTGTTTAAAACTACATGAGGCAACTTTGAAAGTTGTAAAAACACCTCGTCAGAAACATTTGAGCAGAGAAAATGCTACGTAATCAAACTAAAACTACAAACTAGATCCTATTGTTCTTGAACTTTACTCGCACAAGGCACCACAGGTCAGGGATAACGGTTGTAAGAAAACTCGTTACCTCAGAGCAAGAGAATTTAATCATAAAAACTTTGGTTTATATACCCGGCCGTGTAACGAAACCATAGCGACTTATAATTCGATGCCAACGCCATCTAGGGAAGTCTAGTGTAAACTTTTAACCATTATTGATTATATGGCGTGGACATCGAACAAAATATTGAACATTCCGCCCACCAAAAGGATAATTTTCCTTTTCTCACCGCCCACCATGAACAAACTTAGCAAACACAAAGAGAGAAATGGACTGTATACATTTAAACATTATAATGGTGAACGATGACTTACAATTTATAGGGCTTAAATAATATGGTTTCATAACTAAGACTAACAAAAATTATAAAATATAAGCTATGAGTTAATATTACTTAACAAATAATCCACTAATACAATAACTTTAATCAAGTAATTGCCTGCCCATTTTGCCAACAAACAAAAACAAATTATAATTAAACAAGCAAGAACATTTTAATAACAAAAACAAGCTTATCGTTTAATAAAACGAAACATTTTTACTCCATTACGGGAAGTAAACATAATTTTGAAACTGGACGTTTGAATGTGGAGCCTTTGCAACGAAGAGTAACAACCCGAGTCATGCCATCCTGGCCTGGATGCAATTCAACGACCTTGCCATACAACCATTTACTGGGAGGTAAGTTATCTTCCTTTACTAATACTATGTTGCCTATCTTAAGATTAGGAATTTGGGTAGCCCACTTTTGCCTTTGAAAGAAATTAGTCAAATACTCCTGTCTCCATCTTCGCCAAAAGCTTTGTACCATGCGTTGAACTAATTGCCATCTGCGTAACGTGCTTACCGTAGTACACTCATAGTTATGATCAGGTGCTACCACCAACGGACAACCTACCAAAAAATGACCAGGTGTTAACGGTGCGGGGTCTTCTGGATCATCGCTACCTTGGGACAGGGGTCTAGAGTTCAGACACGCCTCTATTTGGGACAAAACCGTTGATAGCTCTTCAAATGTAAGAGTGGAATCTCCTCCACACGCTTCAAATGGTGCTTAACACTCTTTATACCTGCCTCCCACAGTCCGCCGAAATTCGGAGCATGGGGAGGTATAAAATGCCATTCCGTGCTGACGTTTGCCAGAGCGGCTGCAATTTCATTTGCCGTTGAGGTTTCCTTAGTAAATAGCATGCGCATTTCCTTTGAAGCTCCAACAAAATTAGTGCCATTGTCACTCCAAATGTGGCGACAATGACCACGCCTAGCAACAAATCTCTTGAATGCTGCCAAAAAACTTTCTGTTGTCATGTCGGAAACTGCTTCAATATGTACCGCCCGGGTAACCATGCAAACGAATAATGCTATATATCCTTTATATGATCGCTGACCGCGACCTTTGGATACCCTTATGTTTATTGGACCTGCATAGTCTACTCCAGAATTTAAAAATGGTTTGCAAGGAGTTACTCGGCATGCGGGAAGATCTCCCATTATTTGATTTCTTGTCGTAGCTGCATATCTCACACATGGAATACAACTATGTATGCAAGCGCGAACTATATTTTTTACCCTACTGATCCAATACCTTGACCGAATAAAATTGATAACTAGTTGTTGACCTCCATGGAAAGTCCTCTCGTGAGCATCTGCTACTATCAATTTAGCCAATCTTGAATGGTACGGTATTACAACTGGATGCTTTGAATTGGAAGGTAATTGTGCGTTCCTAATTCTACCTCCTACTCTTAATAATTTATTATCATCTAGGAAAGGATTTAATTTAAATAATAAACTTTTCTTATTTACAGGTTGTTTGGTTTCTACGGCGAGAATCTCTACACTGAACCATTGCTGCTGACTTCTTCGGATGCATAGATTTAAAGCTTCTTGGATCTCCGCAACGGACAGGTAAGTTGTATTTATAATATTTTCTTTACGTCTCTTTACCAATAAAATAAATCTTCTGCAATAAGCAATGACTCTCACTAATTTTCTTAGTGTAGAGAACCTGGTTCCAAAGTCTTCATCAAAATCAGAAACTACTTTAGCTATGTGTGCCTTGATTTGCTTTTTCTCTTCATTAGTGCTAATAGATCTAGGTCTTGCATAAATTATATGGTCATTCTTTAGCCAGCTTGGTCCATATTTCCAAAGGTCACTTTCAAGAAGAATTGATGGTGATACGCCGCGTGACGCGATATCCGCAGGATTATCTTTGGAAACTACATGAGCCCACTGTGAATTATCGACTAAACCAAGGATTTCCGAAGTCCGATTAGCAACATAAGTTTTCCATCGGCTTGGATGATCGTTTAACCACGCCAGTACAACCGATGAATCTGTCCATGCATGTAAATTTACCTTTGGTATGTTCATAACCTCAGCTACTTCAACTAACAATTTTGCTGTCAAAACGGCACCGCAGAGCTCTAAACGAGGAATAGAAATTTGATGAATTGGGGCCACCTTTGTTTTAGCTGTCAAAAGATTGGAATGTATACAACCATCTGAGTCGATTATACGACAGTATACTGCAGCCGCATATGCTATAGTTGACGCGTCGCCAAACCCATGCAACTCAATGGTGATATTGCTTTCACTTTTACCGATCCATCTTGGAATATGAAAGCTAATCAGTTTTCCCAACTCCTCTCTGTAACCTTTCCATTCTTCTAACAGGTTTGGAGGAAGTTCTTCATCCCACTCTATTCCAGAAATCCACAACTTCTGTATAAAGGCCTTAGAGGTGATAATACAAGGTGCTATCCATCCCAATGGATCATACAGACGAGATATTTCCGATATAACTGTTCTTTTTGTTTCAGGTGCTGTTGGCGGTGACATCCTTACGGAGTAATCAAACATGTCAGTGCTACAATTCCAGGTAAGACCTAGTACCTTTTGTACTTTATCCTTTACTATTTCCAAATCCTTGCACGATCCTTGCTGCAACCCTTCCAGTAACGAAACCTTATTGCTTGACCACTTCTGTAGCTTAAATCCTCCCTTTGCTAACAACCCATTCATCTGCTCATAGATTTCTACAGCTTCTGTTTCAGACTGGCAACCAGACATCAGATCGTCCATGTAAAAATCAGACTTAACCCTCTCGGCAGCCAAAGGATATGATTCGCCCTCATCAGCCGCAACTTGCTGCAAGGTTTTCACTGCGCACAGGAAGTGCCGAAAGTAACAGTCAAGAGTCTAAAGTGCTGGATATCCGTGGTAGGATCCTCTCTCCAGACAATCCTTTGATAATCTATATCATCCTTTGACACTTTGACCTGGCGATACATCTTTTCAATATCCGCTACTAAACAAATTGGGTGTTGACGCCATCTAAATATTATATGCCGTAGATCTGCCTGGAGAGTGGGTCCTACCATTAGGTTATCGTTTAAGGAAACGCCATTTGTTCCTTTGCACGATGCATCGAAAACCACTCGCACTTTAGTGGTCAGTTTGTCATATCTGACCACTGCATGATGAGGCAGATACACAACGTCATTGCGGTTCTTGTCGGATTCGTCTGTAATCTGCTCTAAATGTCCCAGAAATAAATATTCTTTGATTACATCCGAGTATTGGTTTTTTAATTCAAGATCCCTAGTCAATTTCCTTTCCAAACCTAACAACCTTTTGACAGCTATGCTTTTAGAATTTCCTTCCTTACATGGTGGATTAGCACATCGAAATGGCAATTTCACAATGTAGCGACCCTCATTATCTCGACATGTTGTAGCTGCAAAATGGTCTTCACAAGACTGTTCTTCAGGCGTGAGCAGCTTCTTATTAATTACAGGTTCGGAATCGAGTTCCCACAATCTTTTCAACATATCGTTTTCGTCTACTTGCGCATGCATATTGATGATAACGTTATGATGATTTTGTGACGTTTCCTGAAAATCTACGCGACCAGACACGATCCACCCTAAGTATGTTTCCTGTGCGATCGGTGAGCCTTTAGGACTCCTGATTAGTCCTTCCTTCAAGATATCGCTATATACTTCTGCTCCCAACAGAAGATCAATTTTGTTAGGCCAATTAAATTTAGGATCTGCCAATGGAATTTTGTGTATTTCCGGCCAATCTTCTATTTTGAATTTTGTGTCGGGCATAACGGAAGTCAGTGAATTCAACACATGCGCAGTTACTTCTCTGATAAAAGGAGGGTCATATAGTGACTGCATTTTAATTTTAACAATATATTTAGAAACTATGCCACCATGACTACCACCTATACCTGCTATCGTAGTTTTTGTAGCTACCTTTTTCAATCGAAGTAACTGTGCAGCTGACTCCGTTATGAACGACGCCTGCGAACCCTGGTCTAACAATGCCCTTATCATTTGAAATGACCCATCTTTTGCCTCCGCTTTTACAAGAGCTGTCGCTAACAGAACTTGTCCCTGTGCCTTTCCACTAACAAGATGGGTTGCTATATTAGCATTAATGCTCTGCTCTGCTATCTCTGAAGTAGCTTCATCCGAGGTTGAAGCTTCCAATGAAGTAACTACTGCACTAGTAACCCCTTGACCTGTGGGGTGCAATAAGGTGTGGTGTTTACGATGGCATATACGGCATTTGACAAAAACACGGCAAACTTTGGCGTTATGATTAATTCCTAAACAATTAAAACATACTCCTAACGATTGTGCAATTTCGCGTCGCTTATCGACATCTTCTTTAGAAAATTGTTTGCAATTATGAAGTCTGTGATCTTCTGAACAATGTGGACATGACAATGTAGAAGTTGCATGCATGACCTTAGGATGGAATGTACTATTATTATTTGTACCCTTGGGTTTAAAACTCTTAGGTTCGACAAATTCTAAGGCCCGAAAACGCGTTTCTAAAAACTCACGAAATTGCTGAAAAGACGGCAGGTCGTCGGATGCCTTACTCACATGCAGCTCCCACTGCTTCCGCGATTCTGCGTCCAATTTCAAACTTATTACATATATCACAATCACATCCCATGAACTTACATCTATACCAAGATTGGTGAGTTCGTGTAAACAATCGCTAGTTACATCTAATAGTTCCTTTAAAGCATTTGAGGATTCAGATACCATAGTGCGCTGACTAAACATTCTTTTTAATATACAAGTGGACATGAATTTCTTATTATTAAATCTGTGTTCTAACATCTCCCAACATTTTATATAATTATTACTCGTTATTGGAACGTGTCGTATTAACTGCTCTGCCTCACCCGTGACTTGTGTCTTTAAATAGTGAAGTCGCTGGACGTCGTCTAACTTTTTATTATTATGAACCAGTGACACAAACAGATCGCGAAAAGATGACCATTCGGTATACTTGCCACTGAAGGTGGGTATAACAATTTTTGGTAATTTTACTATTTCAGGTGAAACATCGCTTTTACTATCATCTGAGTTACTATGTTTTAACGTTGACATATAATCTTTAAGCACTACTTTATAATTAAGATAAGATTCGTACACAGTATCATAGATGTCGCCTTTAAAATAATCCATTAACTCATCACTACCGTACTCGCCGACCATCTTTTCGTGTTTCAGGGAGAAGTTTTTGAACTGCTTGTCTAAAGTTTCCAGCCGTACATCTATGTAGTTTTGTGTAATACGTGCCTTCGGAGATTTATTGAAGTTTATTAGACCCTTCTCTATTTGTCCTTTTACATCCTCCAGTACTCTTAGTTCTTTCTCCATGGTGAATCGTAGTAACAGTAGTATATTTGCAAAATGTTTTGGAACAGGGTTTCTTCGACAATGTTCTAAGTCCCAATAGCGTTATTTTTCTAAGTCGAAATCAATGTTATTTTTCTAAGTCCAAATCGGCGTAAATTTTCTAAGTGTTTGGGGCTTTAAAACCCTCTAAAAAATTGGGCATAGGTTCCCCGTCTCGTCGTTTTTTGGCGAATTATTCTAAGTCCTAGCCAACTCTTGAAATTTTTACAAGTCTATTGTATCACTCAAATCTTGAAATTTTTACAAGTTAAAGTTACTGCACTATCTTTCTGACACTTAGCACGAATTATAATAAAGTCAATTGTACTCACAGTTTTTGTTCCACTTTTCACTTGTTTGATTTACTCACTGTTACTTCGCCGTTGCTTCGTGTGTCAGTTGATGATTGTGATCAGCATCCCTTGGTCTCTCCAATTGTCCTCATAAACAGCAGCCTTTCCAATACCATTCACTTAATCCAGTCAGCGCCACCTTGTATCACTTTTTAGAACCACTATTCCACTTATTCACTACCTATCAGTGTTTTTGCCAAAAATGCCCTTCGGCTCGTAGGACCATGAACTTTACTCGCACAAGGCACCACAGGTCAGGGATAACGGTTGTAAGAAAACTCGTTACCTCAGAGCAAGAGAATTTAATCATAAAAACTTTGGTTTATATACCCGGCCGTGTAACGAAACCATAGCGACTTATAATTCGATGCCAACGCCATCTAGGGAAGTCTAGTGTAAACTTTTAACCATTATTGATTATATGGCGTGGACATCGAACCAAATATTGAACAGTTCTTACTAAATAGTTCTTCCTCCTCAAACTTTCTTGGCAAAAGCTTTTAATTAACGCTCTAGACGGCTCTGGAAAGTCTTAACATTTCATACAATAAGATAAATACTATGTCTTAGGATATTCGTTTCGATTATTGGCACTAGAACTAGATCAATTGGCCAAATATTTGCTAACCTTAGAAAGAAATTACTTTTTGAGAGACACTTAAAGTTGAAAAAAAATAAGATTCGAAGGTACAACATTGGATGTTTTACCTACCATTGTTAAAAGACAAAGTTGATATAGTTCTATTCATATTTCATGTAGCAAATGTAAAGTTATTAATGTTACGCTTAGTGCAGAACGGCGACGAAATCCTTCCACGTACAACGTTGAAGTAAATATACCGGCAGATTATAATAAAACATGATATTGTGAAACAGAGAGTGGAGCCGGGCTTACTTTGAGAGACACGAGCAGAATAGCATCCTTACACAGTCTCTTTAGACACATTCTTCAAGTTATTTACTATCTGTTTCTTTGAGAAATAAACCATTTGATTTTACCTATATGTCTGATATTCATGCAGTCAGCAGCACTTTTGCGTTCAATTTACTCGATAAAAACCATTTATTTCGGTCCATGTTTACAATATTTTTTAAAACAATAATAGCCACACTAGGCATTGCCTGTATCGTGGTACCAATGATTACAAGATAGGACTCAGTATTTAAAAAACTAAATAAACTTTTATGCAATCTCAATAAAAATATCATAAAAAAGCTGTAAATAAATTTTTCTTTGCTTATAGTCCGACATAGAAGAAATTCAAAGAGTTCTGCGTTTTCAGTAAATGATTGTTTTATTGTTCCTCTAACTACGCGGCTGTGTAGAGCGTAACACTGCATTTGCAGTTAACGCCACAACGCGCGCACTAATGACGCCGTAATACAATTATTTGGTTTTCTTTGGTTAAATTATATTAAACGTAAACACAAACAGCTTGATATTGTTCGTAATAATAGTACTGAGCTTAGAATTTATAAATATTCACACCAAAAACCAATTACTGGGTAAGCATTATGTCGGTCCTAACCATTATGAATGTAACAGTAGAATTCTTTTAACTTGATAACATAATTTAATTCACCATACATAAACAATAAAAACCTTTCGAAAAATAAATGCGTTTTACTTTACCACTAAAAATAATCGATTAATGTAACTAATATCTGCAAAAACTTACAGTTGAACGTATCTTAAATTATTCTGCACACTAATCTGCCAACATAAACTTTTAAAGCAGTGATAATGTGCTGCAAAGGTCTACGAGGGTTCTTAAACAAGCGCGGCTGCGGCCATGTGGTTTGTATTTACGTTACGAACTCAATTACTGGCCTCGCTAACCACAACCAGTAACTATTCGGGGTTAAATAAGCGCATGAATTTATGAGGCTACATATGTAAATTCACTCCAGACAGAAAACCATCACAAAATCCCATTCGTATTTTATTGTCTGCTCCTTTAGTAATTTCATGCAACCAATAAATAAAACAGTTATTCGTTCATACATACATAGTAGCTTACTAAAACAACGCCTGTGTTTGCCGCTTAAATTCCGAGAAAACCTTTAGATCTACGCAATCTGATATAGGAAGCCAGTTTAATATGAAAGTACCTCAGAACAAATATTTTCCACAAAAGTGCCTGCAAGCAGTCTAGCTATTCGTACCTTGTGATGTTGGAGTGAGTACTTGTTTATTTTTATAGAATGCCGATGAGCCCATTCCGTGTTGTTGAAAATATCGGCAGGTAGCGGCGCGCGGCGGGTGGCGTGTGTTCGTCCGTCGGTGCCTCTTCAATCATGCAAGTATTCGCGGAATGTCTGAAGGAATTTTTCGATTAAGCCACCGTCCCACTGAAGCAAGAACTCCCCGTCATTGTATTAAACATGACTCAACAACACCTAGCTTTAGGGTTACTTTTTTCCGCTGAAAATTTGCCTCAGTAATTCACTTTTTGCTCTGCCATTTGGAAAGACAAACTTTTTTAATTTGATTAAAGTGTCTAAAGGAACAATGAAAGCCATATTTCGTACGTTCATTCGTAGCTGCGGCAACAATAAAAGTTACTCAGCCATAGAATCGGACGACGAAAATTTGATAAAGTTTCATAGAGGTGGGAATAATGTACGAGTTCTTTTACTAGCGGCAATGATCGTAACATATTATTAAGATCACATCTAAGGTAGATTTGCGGGATTAATGTTCCGTAACATTAGGTTACGACTTGCTAACCACAATGCGCAAAAGTTTAAGTTTTCAGGTTACATACTTACCTTCCTACTTAAATAATTTCTTATTAAGACCTGTAGTGTGGTTTCCCAGTAACAAAATAATTTTATGCTCTGTAATAATACTATAAACTCGCAACAGGCGACAAGATGTCACACTTAACGACAATAACCGTAACTTTTCCCTGGAGACAAAGCCTGAGGCAGTAAAATTATAAACCTTGACCTGATCGAGACAATCCTACATAAAAGAAAAAACGTGGTAAAAAGACAGTGAAAAGTTTTTAGTTTCTGCGAAAGTTCATCGGAATTGCGGTCGAAATTCTTTTAGTTCTAGTTGGACACGCGCCAAATGAGAATCGCCGCAAATTAAATAGCCAAATAAAAGAATTGGCTCCTTTTATATTGCAGTCAAGGGACCGTGTGAACATTTATGCTCTTGGTCTTCACTATTCGATTTTTTTATCAATTAATGACGTAAAGCCACGACATACAGAGAGCGATACAAAGGTAGAAGCGCGTCGGTCCAAAGATGAATCTACGAAAATATGGTGCACATAAAAGGAAACCTTTTTGGCAGTCGGTATTCATGTCACAAGCTCCATATAAGTAATGAATTACAAATGAAAGTTCCTGCACCATAAATGCAGCACGGATTCTGTATGTCATTTCCTTAAACGGCCACTCAAGATTTCTAGTCTAAACCTCTATTTTAGAGTCTTCATAAATTCATGATTCTATTATAAACTGCGAGTACAGTGCACAAACATTCATCAAAGTCCCAAATCGATGCGGTCTCTATATCGTGGAGAGTTAATAATTAGATTGTCGTAGTTATATTAATCACCTTTGGGAAATGTTTCGGGTCAAAGCAGTTACGGATTAACTGGCTATATAAGATCAATTATTTGATTATAATCTTAGTTAGAGTTTAACTGACAGTCGTTTGAGACTCTAGGGTTATGAATCGAATTAATCAGTGTATTTTCTAAATAAATACCAACCTAGGTACATAAATATGGTATTATTTTTATCCACATTTTTATTGGCCAGCGTTTCAATACTAGGTTTTATATACTAAGACGCTGTACATTTTTGCTACAAAATCGACAAAGACAGTCAGTGTATGTTCCACTAACAAAACTCGTGTGGTGTTTGTGTACTGATTATTTATGCTAGAACTAGAAGAAAGACGCTTGGAAAAAGTGTTTATTCGCGTTTTATGAATGTGTAAGTATTTCTGCGAAAGAAAAGCTCCCAGTAATATTACACAAAAGATTTTCTACATATATTATAAAGACGAAACAATGTTTGTTTGTTGATGGTTACGCATCTCTAAACCAACTTATTAAATTGTTAAATATATTTGAGTAAATAAGTAGTCACAATCCTTACAAATACGGACGTAAAGGCTCATATTGGTATCATGAAATAGCTTCAAGATCCGGAAAATCTTTCTAGGACGAGAAAGTCGCGTGCAGGAGCTAGTATATCACAAATATATTAAAGGCGTGATTTGATTAATACGACTCGCATGAAACCTTCGCTTCGCTCGCTGTCTCATAAGTCAAGGCAGCCGTCTGTCAACCACACAGACACTTCTCGTTTGATATCGACTCAAACAAATCGACTACTTTAATTTCTTCTCTGTCTCCGTAGCTGTTCTATAAGAATGACGCATTGCCATTTTCCACGCTGCGAGTCATTTGTATTGGAAAATATTTCAGTACTAGAAAAGAATGTCAATCGAATACTGAACGATTGACAGTCTTTTCTGCTCTAGAATTAGGTTTGTACAAACTTGTATTTCGCTACCTCACTTCAAAATGCAAACGTGACCACACTGAATACGTTCCGGTTCAACTGCTTCGATTTGTGCTACAAACTGAAAACACAAAGACACGTCCCACAAAACAACTGAAGCGTATCGTGACATACTGCAAATAACTATCGGCGACCATTTTAATTGTACCTCATTTACCCATTTTCATTCGCTAATAAAATGCGTACAATTAATTATATGAAAGCCGCCGAAGAGCTATAAAACTCGAGGGTCTTTATAATGTGATATATTGCGTAGTAATTAGGAATAAAATGGGACGATTTTGGTTCATGGATATGGCGATGAGGGAGCGAGGAATGAATATTAATACGTACTACTTTATTAGCAGAACATCTCTGGGGAGCTATTCCGTTTACGATTTTACACATTATACACGTCGTCACACATAATATATGTAATTCTTACAATAACTACCAAGTAGCAGAGCTGAACATTGTGGATCAAATGCAAAAATAGAGTCAACAATGGTAATCCTTGCTTTTGAAAAAAATAATCGTAATTCTAGAAAAAATCCTTATTTAAAACTGTAAATACGAGCGACGAAGAGGTATTTTCATCCGAAAATGAGGTGAAAATAAAGGTAACTGTTATAAAAACGGCAAAATTTAAGCGTTCGTCAATATAGGATAATATCCAAATTACCTTTATCGTCGACGACAACCCATAAAAATGGAGAGCATATCTAATCTAATCGGCAATCTATAAAATGGCGATTTCATTTCCATAATCCTTGTAATAAACGTTTACTTTATAATTTCTTCGAGGATTGGGAGCGATATTTATTCGGTTTTGAAGAAAATGTTTTAAACTGAGCTGTATAACTTGGTTAATAGAATTTAGAGTTACAAATTGAATTGAACTAACATCATAGTGAAACAATCTAATAGACAGTTGACTACGATGTCTCGCTTGCGGTTCCAATTATTTAATTTGCAGAATCGTTTGTTAAGCCGAATAGGAATTTCACTAATAGAATTTTACTCTTCGTCCTTATTTTAAGGTTCTTATCTAAATATCTAGGTACGTTTAAATGGTTCTTTTAAATAAAAAGTTTGAACAAAACGTTAGGTTTAGAATCACCTTCATGAACTATCCAGGAGCTTTAGATTAAGCCCTCATTTCTCGGGATTAAGACGCGTTACTAAGCCACGGTACTGCAGCCGTTAACTGCAGTTAAGTATTAGCACAGAATAAGGAATTGCGATCTACCGCTAACTAACCGACCGTTTGTTTTTACTTTAGAAAACAACGCTTTTAACATCGATAGTTCGTTTTATAGAGCTAGTTACTCGTAGTTTCAGATTTACTACCGATTCTAGTGCCAAAATGCTTTATCAAATTTTGCAGAAAAATATATACGAATCAATCTAAATTCTATCCTATAAACCAGAGCTAGCTAGTAGTAAATTAATTAAATGTTGTATGTTCAAACAGTCCCAAAACACCTCTATTTGAACTAGGCATCGTTAATATTAGTCAACGGTATATAAACCAAATCAGAATCCAATACCTACGTTATTACAATAAGCTAAAGTCTTAGGTTTGCAACAATAGGGGATAAGAAAAGAGAATATTCTTCGGGATTTACGATTATATGAGCATTATTTCGATATCGGTAAGACGCCATGTTATAGTTGTTCATCATCGTTTGTAATAATTATCTGAATAGATCACGTCGTATTAATGAAACTAACGATTATTATTAGAAGCCACGGATTAGATTACCTCACATAATTACGTTCATTGTACTTTGTTATTCTCGTGATTCTATTATAGTTTGTGAGGAATTTCGGCTATATATAGATTGATCTTACGACCATATGAAATTCACAGGTAGAAAAAGAGAATATACTACAATGAAAATAAAGAAAAAAACATGCAGAAGCAATAAATTAACTAAAAAACTACGCTCATTGCTATAACTTTTGTTTTACGTTATCTGAGCCATTTAACATTAAGATACGAAATATAGCTATTGTAAAACAAACTATGTTAGAATACCTAACTTTATCAAGGTTCCCTTTTCCAAGTACTGAAGAACTTACATAAAGGCATACAAATGAACATCGACGTAGATTCGTAAGTTTATGAAACTTGACTCACAAAATGTGGCTACGAATTCCCCGAGTCAATGTAAGCTGTGGTAATGATCTCTCTTGGGATAAGATCTCGGCAAGTAGCCGCGCTGGGAGCAATTTGATTAGACACCGAAGGATCTTGACCGCTAAATAATTGCATCCTCCGCATAAAAGTAACTCAATATTTCGTTTTAAAATATTGCAGGCACTTTATAATGCCTAGCTTAATTGTAAAAGTTACCAGAAGCTGCATAATTGCATTTTCAATGTTGTCGTTTTTGCCTAGTGTACCGAGTCTTTGCTTTTGGTCATACGCAAAGCGCCAATGACTGTCTTTTATTTGTGTATTATTGTTAATAACTATCACTTACACGTCGAAGGAAAACTTCAGAAGGAAACCTTACATTCCTGTAAACATTATTTTCTAAACACTTCACTAAGTAAAGCAGCCGTATGATTAATATAAAGTTATACTTTAATTCTATTTATGGTACGAGAGTTCTTTTACATAAATCAGATCGATGTGCGAAACTTGAGACTCAGGAGGCTCTAAATTGGGGTTTTACCTCGTTGATTGGAACAACTAGCAACCCAGCCAGCAAATTACGATCGGAAATCCGAAACCACGATCCTATTTCGGTACATGCTTACTTTAATGAAACCCATTGAAAGGATACACCAATATCCACATATCGAGAGTCTTACACTTCCACGTATCTTTCAATATTTTAATTATTTTAAAAGAAAATGCTACATATGACTGATGAATTATTTCTTTAATTATTCAAACAGACCATTGTTATTATTTACAACAAGTAAAATTTAAAAAAAATCGCTCTTTAAAAAAATCCAGTACAACTTACTTTTTAAATCTGGCACGGCATTGTAGTTCGGTTCCATGCCAAAACGGCCAGTGTGCGTCGGCCACTTTCATAAGTCAGGCTAATGTTCTAGTGCGATTACTCGACAAGATTGGGTTAGTCGTTGTCCCGACACTTAGCCCGAGGTATGTAATAACCACCGCGTTGAAGAAGGCGAACGATAAAGATCCATTATTTTTAACTGCTAACTCTTCAGATAAGTAGAACTGCTGAATAGTTTCATGAATTCTATATTCACTCGCACCACTGAACACTGTATATACTGGATATTCGATCCTTTTTTTACAAAATATTCGATTCTGACATTGTAAGTGTAAAATATTTTTTTTATATTCTAATAGTTAAACAGACAATGCTTTCATTATTTTAGTAAGGCTCTCAAAGTTAATCCAAATTCTAAATACGTTTTATTTTAATATAAAAGCTAAAAACTTGTTGTTTTAAAGCCAAACTATAATCAACAAAACATTGTCTTTTTCTGTCGTGTAATGACTACAATGTTAATATGTTTTTTCGTAGTCTAGTATCGATTTAATATAGTGAAAATCCCGCAGTCCCTAACCTGACTACTGGGTATGAATTCATTTACGAACCCGGTCCGCAGTAATTGGGAAAGGGTCTTGAGTAGTAATGTACCTTATTTACCTAATAATATAGAATTAGGTATCTTACCTGAAATACACGTGCTACTAAAATGTAAGTTACTTTACCTCCACAATATTAACATAACTTATTTTATGTTTATATTAAAATTAGTTAAGCCTTGTTGAATTTCCAAAACTTGGAGCTATAGGTTGTAAAATATTTTGTTCATGAAAGATTAATTTTTTTCTGTATAATTTCATTTGTTAGATTATCTTACTATGTGGCTATCTACTTTTACGTGTGCCATGTCTATGTTATGATAAAACGGAATTTTAATTAATAAAGGAAACTCATTTTGGCTCAATAGAATGAGAATCCCGTGAGACGAGTGACACCAGTAATGTTTATAAGTTTTAATGCTCTTAACACGACGGGAATAATGAGACAGACCCGATTAGACAGAAATCCTTATCACCTACGCTAAGTACCGAATAAAGATTTTGAAGTACAAAGTTGACAAGAATTAATTTGTTAATCCTCTTTCTGGAAGAAGACGCATGCCCAAAAGAAGGACATAAACTAAATGCCCTTTTCAAACTGTGCCAAAAATTCAAAAACAAATGTAAATGTTTAATCGAATAGCAATTCGGGAGTTTGGTTTCGTTTCGCTAATTAAAGGGAGTTGTAGCGTTGAGCGACAAACAGTTGCAATACTCGGCTGTCTGCTACACCCGTGGCCAGTGGAATACAAAACTCTGGCTTGTACCAACATGTTGCAATTACATCAAAGCAATTTATTGTAACTAAAACTGTTTTTTGGATGAGACAATCACAGTAACGTAATAAATAGCAATCTGAGGAAGAGGCCTATTCTCAACAGTAGGTAATAGTATAACGTTGACAACGGTGACTGTATTTTTTAAATAATTACTGCTTGCTCCAACCGTGAGGAAAAACACCCTGAAGAAGGTTTGGGCGTGCAAAGTCTCCAACCTGCACTTGACCAGCGTGGTAGATTCATAAAAACTTAAACCCTCCCCGTATTGGGAGAGAGGTGACCCTTGCTAAGCAGTAGGAAAGTAATGCGTTAGAATAAATTAGTATGTGTGTACAAAAGCCTTAACAAACTAGTTTTTATTAAAAGATGTAGAATTTTTGTACAAAAAGTTTAGATCCGGCTCCAGTCGTATGAATATAATAAACTTTCTAATAAGGCGCGCAACGCGACTGCGCTTTTGTTGCATTTATGCACTAGTAAGAGAGTGTATTTTCCTTGTTCAATTTTCTTTTCAAGAGCCGCTATTTGCCAGCCAATTTAATTCACACATTTTTGTAATGATTACAGGAAAGTAGGACAAAAATACATTTTATACGATCGTTTCGCTTTTGCATCGATGCATCGCATAAAGACGCAGATCAATTTCATATATAAAATGGCTACAGATATCAACTCAATTGCTGACTATTCAGAAAAAATCGTTAATGTTCAATTTTTTCAATAAATTGGTTACCGCATATAAAGGGAAATACTTGAAAGCATGGTCTTCATTCTTAAGGTCACTTAAAAATCGAACTGAATTTAGACCACAAGTCAAAGCTTTGAGTAGACCGATCTGAAGAATATAATAGTCAGGAAACCACGGTAGAAATCTTAGCGTGGGTGAAACATCCGATTACTAAAAGAGTCCTAAACGAGACAGGAAATAACATAAAACGAAGGTTGACTTTTATAAATGACTGAAAAGGGTCGATACAATTGACGCTTTCAAGGAGTTTGGGACATGAAGATCTTTAAGGATCAAAGTGTACTTACGAGTAATGTATATTGGCATCCTTTTTATTTTCAAAGCTACTTGTAGACATGTCGTGTTGCTATGGTACTCGCTACACTATCATCGCCTCTTGCAATGGATTTGATACATACATGAAACAATCTTATGCACATATTGCGCTTGGTTACTTTCATCGTATCCATATTTTATATACGAAACATGGAAGATATTATATAAACTGACACTTTAAATAAAAATATTTATGTGTAACACACTGCGCAATCTTAGCATTTGCGACGGCTTAAACAACAACTTAAAAGACATAATCCCTTCAGAAAAAGAAGTCCCTTCTCTCTTTATTAGTTTAATAAAAAGTATATAATTATAAAATATGATGTAATAAGCGTACGTTATAGTTTTTCAAGTAATCGCTGGCGGCAGAAGAGCTGGAAAGCCTTGCGGTTATTACATAACTCCCGTGGGCCAGCCTCGTGATCCGCACTCAACTGGAATGGCCTGTTAATGTAAAAATATTATACCAACCACTTTTATACCCTAACAGAATTTCAAGATTTCAATAACACGTATGTAGAAAAATAAGTGTGTGGAAAATGTTAATGTCTTGTCACAAAAGAAGCGATATAAAAGTTCTTGTACATTGTGAAAATGTAAAGGTAGCATTTCATGATTTTTAAGCACAGAATTAGCCTGCTTTACAATTTACCGGTTATAAAATCGGAATAAACAATATTATATATTTCCATTTTTTTCGTAGCACATTTTTTTTTTTAAGTTGTAGAAAAAATTTTTTTTTTACGCCATATATTTATTACTAGCTGACCCGCGCAACTTCGCTTGCGTCATATAAGAGAGATGGGTCATAATATTCCCCGTTTTTGTAACATTTTTACTGGTACTCTGCTCCTAATGGTCGTAGCGTGGTGATATATAGCCTATAGCCTTCCTCAATAAATGGGCTATCTAACACTGAAAGATTTTTTCAAAACGGACCAGTAGTTCCTGAGATTAGCGCGTTCAAATAAACAAACAAACAAACAAACAAACAATCAAACAAACAAACAAACTCTTCAGCTTTATAATATTAGTATAGATACGATCGTTTTGCTAAGAACCGCGATATCCATAACGAGTTATCGTCTCGTAACTTGGTCGTTCACAGATTCTACATGGAGAAGGCGGGGTTTGTTCAGAACTCTAGGTCAAGGACCACTGAACTCAGTATCGTTATAACTTAAAAACTTAAGCTTTAAAATCATGTTATCTTTTAATTCTTAGTTAAGCTATGTTATTTAAAAAATCTGCAAGTTTTCAGGTAAAATCTTAGCGTAGAGCTATAAAGACTGTATTCTTACCACTTAAATAGGTATAATAAGCGCTTGATAAGAAAATGTAAAAGCCCTCATTACTGCCCATCCCCTGAATAATTTCACAATCCATCTCATAAGGAAATCGTTGATGGAACAAAACTCCCAATCATGCCAGCTTGCCACAAACACGGGTCTGTCTACCTTCCTAGAGGATTAGTAGCGTGACGTCGCAACACTGTTCCTTGCTACAAAAACTAAATACATTCATCAAAGCAAGTAGTGCTTGGAGCCAGCGCGTGCTTAAGTTCATCCCAAATTTTCGTCCTCACTTGCAGCTGCAAAATATGACCAAATATAACACAAAAATATTGTTCTATGATATTAATGAACAACACGCACGTCGCACATACAATTTGAGTCAAAGTTTTAAAACATGGAAACTATGGGTAGGTATTTTAAATATAGTTTTGGTTGTACAAATGCCTGTGTAATGCGTGAAACATTCGCTACCTATGCTAATATGATAAAGCTGAAGAGTTTGTTTGTTTGATTGTTTGTTTGTTTGTTTGAACGCGCTAATCTCAGGAACTACTGATTCGATTTTAAAAATTCTTTCACTGTTAGATAGCTCATTTATTGAGAAAGGCTATAGGCTATATATCATCACGCTACGACCAAAAGGAGCAGAGAACCAGTGAAAAATGTTACAAAAACGGGGAAAATTTTGACCCATCCTCTCTTATATGACGCAAGCGAAGTTGCGCGGGTCAGCTAGTGCTTTATAATTAAACACGCTTGCTGTGTTTTAATATCAAATTACTAAGCGCAACAAACATCGAACATAATCAGTGGTTCTATTTGTGGTCAACGTGGTCGAAAATTGGCTACGCACGGTTTAATAACACAGGCCTTGTTCGGAAATGGAAAGTACGGCTCACTTACTTCAACAAAATTATGAAACAAATGTATCGTATGGTAAACGCCACTCACGCTTTCAGCTCAGAAATACTCTTTTTGTTATCAGATTATTGCATAATCTCATTACATGTTGACAGAACAGCTTCTGAATAAAACAAGTCTCGTAGAGATCTTTGTCTGTACAAGAGTTGTTTTGATCTACAATATTTCCATAATATACATATTCTATATTAGGGTTGAGACCGTCGTCACCTCGCGAGATGTTTTGCGCTTCAGCACCCTCACTGAACATTAATCTGTTGTTCATCAAAATTTGGAAGTATAAAATTCTGTGGACCCGAGTTTGTAAAGTACACCGCTACAGGCAAACAATCAAAGCAAAATAAACACGCTCCCGCGCCCGCCACGCGCCGCGATTATATCACTTCACCACCATTTTCACAACAAAAGATAAAAGAAATGCTCCTTTATTCGGTAATACGCGGTGAAAAGCTGTAAATATTTTTTGTTATCGCCACTGTAAAAAGAAAAATATATAGAGATCAGATAAGTCGCGCTAAAATTAGAAAACACAACACGTTTGGCTTAGTTTGTCGAAGGATACTTTACACAAAGCTCCAAATAATAGGAATGCCTATCAGTTTCATACTTGTATATAGCTCTGGCTATAGATTAAATGTACCGGTGATTAATGAAGCGACAATGGCCGTTAGACTAAGACATAGATTTCCGATCGAGAGGTCGCAGAGGATTGAATCCGGCCCTCAAGTTATAAATTGTATGCCGACGACTATTGTTTAACATTAACTTGTAATATTCAGAATACTAAAAGCCAATTTCACAGTTTAGGATAAGTGACAATATTCCACCAGATAGGCTAACCGGTACTTATTCGGAAGTAATAAAACAGATCAGAAACAAAAAAATACGTTTACCATAATCTTTATACAAAATATACCTATAATTAAAAATTAACTCGGCATTTCAACCCCCATTACAAACACGTCATTACGCATAATACAGATCCCAAATGCGAATAAACGCATGCACTCAAATGTTGTGTAACATTCCAATCAAAGCAGCTATCTCCTAAAATGGGAAGTAACTAACCAAAACCGCTCATCGACTGAAATCCGATAACCACAGGCCGCGGTCAAATCCTGAACACGACAGAGGTTTCATTCATTGATTCGGAAGCTTTCCAACTACATACATATGTGTGCCACCGAATGCACTCGTAACCTCGTCGACTGTTCATAATTTGCCACTGTACGCCAAGTTCTGGAGAAACAGATCGTATAGTCCGAATTGAAACCTATCGCTATACATAATACACATAAACATATAAAAGCGCAAAGCCTTTGTAAATGTTTATACATATAGCAGTAAAATGTTTCATGGATGACTGTACAGTGTACGTTAATCTTTCTGTGCTTCCAGTATAACCAAATAAACATCAAAACCCACATATGATATTCACGACCAAATTATCCAGTTTAAATTTTTAAATGTTATGTACACGTTAACCCGTCAGTATATTTGATATAGAAGTGGCGGCCGCTCGGTACAGGTCAGTCGTCGGCACAAATCTCTCAACACCGGAAGGCCCCATGGCTTAGTTCTCCGGTTCTTCTAAACCCTGACCCTTTTTGATATATTCAGGAACGCCTTCAAAAATGTAAGCTAAAATGCTCCTTAGCGTACAGCTTTGCAACATGAAAACTCTCTCAAAAGGTCGAGCTTTTAATGAGATGAATATACTTTATCCGGATAAGCCTTTCAGACTCCTACACTGTCGAATGCTTTGCCTCTTATTCAAGCCAAGATATCCTTTGTTGCTCTTTCTAGAATTCCTACTTTCGCTATTGCCGCTCTAAACCCTTTATCGTACGTGAAAAATGGTGCTCTATCAAAAAGAATTTCAAGTATAAAACTTCTAATGAAAATCTGTGATTTTATTTACAAATAAGAATATCAATTAATAATTCAAAGAATCGACTTTTTAAATTAAGTAATTATTCGTTTTCATCAATTTTATCTATAATGAATTCACGATTAGAACCTCTTGTTCGGGCTTTTTCTCTTTCAAACTTAATCTTTTAAGTCAGTGATAACTTTTCTTTTAGCAAAATGGAATGTAACGATATTTCAGAGAAAAGTTTTATTTTAGGCGCTTTCTCTTCGTCTACATTTTATGTATTTTGTTTTAAAATCATTAAAAGTTATATTGTGGGATAATACAGCTACTTGAAACGCTTTCATCTTAATTACTCTTGTTAAATTGGACGCTTTTTAATGATAACATATAATGTGTGCGGTAGCAACTACAGGTTACATAGGAGACTCCATGTTTTTTGTATTATATTGGATACTTTTTTACTATTTTAATTACGATACCACCTCTACGCCTTTACTGCGCCACTACGCCTTATTGTATGTTATAAATTATTTCTATAACATAAATTATTAAGTACGACGTACGCATATGAAGACCCAAAACGTCACCAACTAGCGTACCGTCTAAATCTCTGAGCCACTCTCAACTTAACACATTAATCATGTCTTACATAGTCACATACGTAATTATAGTGCCATGGTTTGCATTGTTCATATTCACGCTAGTTTTCTATTGTTGCGAAGACTGGATTTTAGAGGATTACTATTCTATTCTATTATAAATTTAAAGCAAATATATTATAAAGATATTGTTCTAAACACAACTAGCATTAGACAGGTAAATAGAATTCGGTTTACGCGGGATCTTTGCCCGCATATATCTCAAGACTTCATTTAACTACACACTGAACAACAAACCTTCTAAAGCTAGCCTTAATTACACAATTAAACGCGCTACCTGTTCCTGTTTAAAACGTACATTGTTTTAATGGATTCACGACAACTCCACATTACCGGTTGGCAATTGATTACAAGCTCGAATTTTACCTGAACCATACAATTCTAAACGACCCATGAAGTGAGCATAAAATCCTCGTTACAACAGTCACACACCAGCCGTAAGTTGTACGTAATTTGCATAAAATAATTTTATTTCAAAGAAAATTACGCGTGTAATTTCAAGCCCTTTGAGCGTTAAGTTTTACAGAGGCGACGTTATTTTACATGCCACAGTTGAATGTTGGAATCAGGAATTACTTTTGGATAAAAAATATTGTATAAAATGTGCACGTGTAGCGTTTTTATCACACTGCAGTGACCCCTGACCTCTTCTGGCTGAAATCAAAACGTCAGCGAATAGTGAACTAAAGTTTTAAATTGATTTCTGTTCGTTTCGATGTAGTATGCACTTGTGTAGTGGGCGTTAAGTACTGTACCAGCTGTTAACTTTAGTAGGATTGCCAAGAACTACTAAAATTTGATGGTTTTCTCCAAATGGATAATTAAATTATTTCCTATTTTGCGGGCTGATTTATTACCGTAATTAGCTCGAGTTTTTTGAACTGCAGGCGTATAAAAAGCAACCAACATTACAGAACCTACCTACAGTGAAGTATATTGTCTTTCTTAAACTTATAACTTCTGTTATTGAGCGACAAATGGGAGCGGACAAGTGACAACATTCCGGTAGGTCCTTTATACCGACGTTGTAACACCGAGCTTAGTCACGGGTCGTCTGTAGCTCGTAAGACTCGTAGCCAAGTTTAAAGTGCACTTGGTAGCAAATGTTACGCTTCTGTTAAAACTTTCAGCTGTCCCCGATATACTCGCCTCAGCGACCATGTTGCAACTCCAACTTCCAACAAATTATAAGAACATCGTGAAGTTTCGCACTAATTGATACTCGACCCGCTTGTATTCAATTTATTCCGGTACTTTAGTGTTCTTCACTTACACTATTTTGTTCACTTCAGTAACTGTTGTTCTTCTTAGTTGGGTTCTTATGTTGAATGGCATAATGAAGCTTTATTCATAAGTCGCGAAAATCCATGCAAACTTAAGGGAACTGTCGATGATTAAACCAAATTAACAGTGCCTGTAAGAATTGAACTCTTGGCAGTGGTAATGTGTAAGAAAATATATTTTCCTTTTATTGAAGAAACATACATAATAACAACTTCATAGACATATTATGGCTGGTGAAACCAATTAATGAAACCTTACAAAACCCTCCCTAGAACTTGGGACTAACGTACTTGAACAAACAGTTAATTGCAATTGAATTGCAATTAAGAACACGCTTCAGACCGACGCAACTTTAATCAAGTCGCTTTAAAACGACAGTCTTGTAGCTAAGGAACGTTCAAGACAACTTGTCTTAGGAAATAACAAAAAGTATTTAGATAAAAGAGACTAGATGCCTGTGAAATGCTAAGCGTGCTTCCACCGCCTAAAATGAATATCAAAGCATTTTAAATGTAAATTAAACGCTACCTTAAACACCTTCTAATTCACTTTTCTTCGCAGTGAGAGGTATTTCAACCTTTAACCGTTTTTTATATGTATAAGAATAGCTTTATCTTGATTGATTTTTGCACTTTTACGTGTTAGGACTTCGTTCCAAGTATTCCAGGAAGCACCTAGGTAATTATTTATTCTTAAGATTTATTATGAAACAGATTATAAGCTATGAGATTCAGTCTGTGTGGAAATAATTCAAGCGATCACCAGCTGAGATGAAGGAGGTCGTAAGGTCGTGATAAATTCCAAGATCCCAACGGATATCCTTTGATTTTTAGTAAATATTCGATTCACGAGGTCTCCTTTGGGGGCTTCTAAAAATACCATGACCCCCTTCACCTCTAACTCAAAGGTTGGAATGTTCCGACGCCAATCACATACCTTACGTCAGCCTGTTGCGTCAGAAGGGCTACGGAGATAAATGCGAGGGAAAATACATGACTGATGCCCGCAGTTCCATTATCGATTCATAGTTAAATTGCAGAATTGCATTCTACATTTTCAAAAGGATTTATAAAAGCACTCGTTCATACTCCTCTATGTTAGAAATTGAAAGGTTTGGCAAATAAAAACGTAGAGAAGTGGTTCATGCAAGCTTCTGCAAACGAATCCAAGCTACGATGAAACTAGACTAAATATCAACACGCTTGGCTGGGCTTTGGCATCCGATTTTATACCCCTTGAAATGTGCCTTCGTTTGCTTACATATAGCAGTATATTTGGTAAGCATTATAAATACGTTATTTTGAAGCATACCATGCAAATGTACAGATTTTACAAACATTAAATACACAGCAGAAATCTCTAAACCGGTTTTAAACGTAGTCGATTTCAGCAAAATCAAGTATTCTGCAATTAATTTCGGTTGGTTTGTAATAGTTGATTACGCAGTATAAATAAAGCGTTATCTAATAGCCACTAATTTGGCGAGAATAATAAATGTTGGTATAGGTAATAATATGAACGTATGTGGATAATTTATCAATAGACATGATAATTAGAATTGTGGATTTCTTACTTCTAAACAATATCTATCAATGTCATCCAGAGATAGGTAGTCTATCCGTGAATCTTTAACTGTTGAAGTATCTCGTAAATTTTATTCAACGAACAAGTAAAGCAGTAGTAAGTATCTACTAAGTAATAATGTTATGTGCATTGCGAAGGCTTGTGAAGCGCAGATAAGACGGTGCAGTCGGCCGTCGCGCTCGAGAGTCGTGCACAATCTGTCGCTGTCGCCGACAGATGTCACCAGTGTCTCTACGTCACAGTGGCTAGGGTTGACAACGCTATTAATAACCTACTTCTTAGAAAATGGGATAACTAGATACTAGATAGAAATCCTTTGATTGGTGGGTAAATAAGGGTTTAAGTCACCTAATTTTATCACTTATACGTTACCGGGTCAAAGCTCAAAGTTTTAAGATCTTGCCTGGCATCCTGAAAAGGGATTTATCTACATTTCATATAGCGTGCCATTCAAAATCGGAAAGCTTGAATAGAAAAATGTTCTTGATGAGAATCCAACTTATATTACAAATGCGAAAGTTTGCGAGAATGTATGTATGTATGTATGGATGTTTGTTACTCTTTCACGCAAATACTACCGAACCGATTACGATGAAATTTGGTATATAGGTAGCTGAAGACCCAGAATAACAAAAAGGCTATCTATCTGTATCTCTTTTTATCCCGGAGTTTCCGAAGGATCGAGATTTACACGTGAAGGGTTTCCACGCGGACAAAGTCGCGGCTGCCTGTAGTAGTTCATAAATTTAACGTCGCGACCTAAAGCTAATAAGAGGAAAGCAGAAACTATACTTAGAAAGGTAATTGTAACACTTAAAACCGTTAATAAGCGTTTAGTACGGCAATGAAAATAACTTTATTATAGACTTTATTTCCACCGTTTGTATGCTTCGGCAGTTGATTGTAAATCAATAATTTTACAACACGATTAAATCTAAGTTTAGCTGTTAGTAGCTTTTGTGGGCCTGTAAGTGAGTTTTATTACCACTCTCCGTTTTGTAAGAGAATAGGTTTCTATTGTTTCTTAGTACCGGTGATCGTAATTTGTATTATTTCGTTCGACTAGTTGTTGCCCTCATAATTGCTGACATTTCTATGTATCACTTAAAAAGTTATCACTTCAAAATCTACTAATATAATAAGATAAATAGGTCCTACTTTATAATAACCATTTGACAATGCTGTGTTTCTACAATACCTTGAATTGGGCGTAGTTTGACTGAAATTTAAAATTTTATACAAAGAATCAACCGTTTCATTTTCCACTAGGTACATTCTCCAGACTAAAGCCAGAGAGTACCAACTTAGCTACACATTATTGATATAAAGCTCGCTATAAAGTTGTTAACCAGACAATAAATGTTTTGAATATCACACGTCAAACAAGAAGCCTAGTTAAGAACTTGTAAATCATACATTATAATCTCGCCCACACCGGTACAGTAACCTTTTGAAACGAAGGCTTATAAGTTTGGTCGGTAACTTAAACTTTACATACAAAATCATGTTTGTTTGATACCTGATACCATTTCTCCGGAGTTCTAAATTATTTGCATATTTTATGAGTAGAAATACCTATAAGAAATTTAAGTAGTCTACTGCCTACAGTAATGAGCAAAAATATGTTTAATGAAACCATAAAATTATTGCGGTTGATTGACTTTCAAATTTTGTTATAACCACTGCGTTATCACGGTAAAATACATAAGATACTATAGGAGTTTAAACTCAATAAATAAGGTATATATTAATAATAACACAATGTCATGTTCTTGAGAACATTTGCTTGTAAATGTAGCTACTCTATCTATTATCCTTTATTACTAATCGAATTCTAAAATCGGTGCTCGTAATTTTACCTAGCTTCAACGAATTTAACTAGGTTTTTTTTCTCGAGACCTCTTTCCCAACGACCATCGAGAAATCTCGTGTATCTGGTGACCGCACTGAGTGGAGTCAAAGTACACAAAGTAAGGTAGAGTGGAGAAAGCCACGCGATTTTATTCCGAATGCTCCAACGGAATAAAATTCCCCCAGCTTAGATTTACGAGCTGTTAACAGAAAATCTCCGTGTACTCATTTGAAATTCACACAAAGGTCCGACTTTAATTAGTTTCCCTTCATATAATAAATACCGCTTTAAGTAGTTTCGTAGTAAGTAAATTTCTTTTTATACTTATTAAGTATGTGAGTATAACGACTCTTATTAATTGTAAAGGCTATTTTGAAACTAAGTTGCATAACAATATATAATATAAATACCAAATTTAACCCAGGTCTAAAGATAAAGTCGGCTTTAAAGTGAGGCGGATGATAGTGTTTTTCATTCAAAATTATCATTAATAGATTTTGGTAAAAACTGTAATTCTGTTTTATCAAATAAGATATGTCGATATATTTTTATAATTAACAAACTTAATAATCGTCTAATATTTTCTATTAAGATAGTTAATATTGATTCATAAAATGTATCTTACATAGAACCAGTTTTATTACCGGTCTTACTTTGTGTTACGTCTGCGAAATTTTATAACAACGCCATCTAGTGTTCCGCACATATTCTTAAGTGAGTTCTTTATTCGTACAGAGCTAGCTTACTATTGGCGCATTTGCGCTTGTGCGGCAGACATCACTCAATACTAGTAGTCTATTGGCTGTTTCAGAACTGCGTTCAGTTTAACCAATGGTATAATTTTGTTTTTACGTTATATTTGCCACGTAAACGAGAACAAGGTGTAACGGAAAACAAATTCTTTGTGATCTGTCAAACAGATGACTGTTCAATCGGTGTATCCGCCTTGAAACATTAATTGTAAAGTGTAACAAGTAAGTAGAATTCTTTATTTTTTGTAAAACATGTTCATTACTAAAGCATAATGAATCACTTGTATCCATTTGTTTTCTAGCTAGTCAGTATTTCTTATAAACAACAGCCCGTACACGCTCTCGAAATTGACGTCATTGGATTGATTTCCATCTATACTCAAAACGTTTTTTTAATAATGTGAAAATCATAGGGATTTTTATCGTTTAAGTAATACCTCGACACTGGTAACCAAGATATATATCAGATATTTCAAAGATTCCAGATTGCATTACATATTCATAGATAACAGATTATATTTAGGTAAAAGCCCTATTATCATTACAATGTTATTGTGTTTTAACACAATAGAGAGCAGCTAAGAACCGTATTAGTCTGGTTTTCTTTTAAAAAAAGACCATAGAGCAATGTGTACAGCAGTCACACATCAAACAATTAGGTTTCAACTATGCTTAATTAGGGGCTATTAGGAATATGTGTCAGCGCCTTGCACTGTGTGACGCCCTAAATCGTAGAAGCAGTGCTAATAATAATAAAGAACAGTTTTTGTGTGAACATATTTATCAAAGTGTATACTCCCTACTTCTGTAGATAACAATGATAAGATAATGTGTTGTTAGCACTGTGTTTCAATCCAACCTAATAAACACTTTATCCTACATAGGCTTAATGTAATAATCTCTGAAATTGTTTTAGGTAAGGGGTCCCAAAATGACGACCCAAGTACAAGCTCTATATGACTTCACGGGTGAGCCCAACACAACTGAGATGTCAATAGCCAGCGGAGAAATATTAACATTAATTAATACAGAAATTGGTGAAGGTTGGTGGGAAGGAAGGAACTCTAAAGGAGAAACAGGTTTATTTCCTGCAGCGTATGTGAGGAAGCTCACACCTGAAGAATCAGTTCAGACTAAGGCAGCTCCAGCAGCACCAGCAGGGCCTCGCTACGACCAGGCAGCTGATGACTGGGGTGACCAACAGTTCAGTGCTGGAGATAGTAACTTCCAACGAGGTACCTCACATGAAGATGGCTGGGAGGATGACTGGGATGATGACACTTACTCTGAAATAGGCCCGGTCCAACAACAAAACAAAAATCAATATAATCAACAACTCACTCCTCTGCCTGGCATGCCCATCAATGATTATAATGCACATGCTGAAGACACTGCTTCTAATTATGGATCATCAGTGGGAACAGTCCGTAAAAACAAATTTGCTCCTTCATCTAAAGTCAGCGGAGAAAGCTATTTACTTGCCACCTTAAATGTAGAAGTGCCAGATTCAGAAAAAGTTTACATAGTTCAGGAGGAAGATAGGTATGAATGGTGGCCAATAACACATCCATACACTGTCACTGTAGCATCCCCAAAGAAGGAATCAAAGTTCAAAGGTATCAAAAGCTTCATTGCTTATCAACTGACACCATCATTCAATAACATACAGGTGTCCAGGAGGTACAAACACTTTGATTGGCTGCATGAAAGGCTACAGGAGAAATTTACTCTGATACCGATCCCACCTTTACCTGACAAACAAATCTCTGGCAGGTATGATGAGCAACTTATAGAGCGCCGTCGAGTACAACTTCAAGAATTTGTAGACTGGATGTGTAGGCACCCAGTACTATCAAAATGTGAAGTATGGCAACACTTTCTGACTTGCACAGATGAAAAACGGTGGAAGGCTGGTAAAAGACAAGCTGAGAGAGATAACTTGCTAGGTCTCAATTATTGCATATCAATAGTGGTACCTGAGAAAGCTTTACTGCAATCACAAGTGGATCATATTACTGAGCAATGTCATCTGTTTATAAATAGCATGGATACATCGGTAAAGTCTGTCTCCAACATGTGTAATGCACAAACCAAAAGATTCCAGGGTCCTTACAAAGCAGATTGTCAGAAAGTAGGAGAAGCTTTCTGTAGCTTAGCAGCCTCCCTCAGCTTAGATGAAGGGTCATTAGCTTCAACATCTAAACTGACTACTGCTGTAAAAATGACAGGCAGTGCTTACATAGATATTGGTAGAATGTATGATGACCAACCGAAATATGATTGGGACCCTCTGGGCGACAAATTTCATTTGTACAAGGGAGTTGTGGGAGCTTTCCCTGATACATTAAACACCCACAAAAGTGCTGTACAGAAAAAGAAGGAATGTGAGAGACTGACTGCTGAAAACAAAATGGAAGTAGCCCAGTTGAATGAAGTATTGAGGAGAACTGATGTTATATCTTATGCACTTCTTGCCGAAATTAATCACTTCAAATCTGAAAGAACTAAAGATCTGAATGCCACAATGCAGAAGTTCCTCAGACAACAAGTTAACTTTTACAAGAAGATTGTTGATAAGTTAGAAACAACTCTCAAATACTATGATGAATGAGATATTAATGAACAAAGGAATTGATATTAAACAATAGCTTGTATACTTGGTACATCACAGAACTTTTTGCCTAGTTTGATTTATTCTTTTTATTAGTTTAATGCGGTTACAAGAGGCCGTCTTATGATTTGACAGTGGGTGTGTTGTATCAACAACTTCTCATTGATTTGTAATAATAGTTATACAAATTAACCAGAATGTACAGTTCCAGGAATATGTATGATTAAGTGCATTTAATTTATTAAAATTTATCGACTTTGATAACACTGTCTATGATTTATGACTAATTATATTATTATCGAAATTTTTAAGTAATCATCTAGAATGTATTTGGACATTGTTATATTATATTATTTTATTTTCTTCTTTAATCTAAATTAAATGATATTTATTTACATTTTTTCAGTATAATAATCGCATAATCCAAAGGATTATAAGGCAGTATTGCTATAAGGTTGCATAGAATGAATTTACATTGTGATGAAATTAAGGACTGAATGTAAACTATAATAATGATAGGTACATCATTACTGCTTAAACAAAAAAATGCTGTATATATTTTTTGCACTCTTACAAGGTCTTCATAATACAATGTTTTATTATGTACACATAGTTTTATTTTATTAAATTTACTAACTGTGGATCAATTTTTTTGAGACATTTTGTTGTATAATTTAGCATAAGTGTTGTACTATATTCCACTTTTATAAGCTATTTTAGACATTTAATTGAATAAACAATGTAATTCGTTATAATGTTTTTCAATTCGTTTTTGACATGATCCTTAAACTTATTTTAAATTCTGTAAGTACTTTTATTGATCTGCTAATCATGATTTTTTTATGCACATAAAATGCCATACTAATGTTTTTTTTTATGTTTTCCAGGACACGAATATGAATATAGAGGGGCGGAGGTGAAGTAGTGTGATATCAAGTGACCAGTTCTTGTTGAGACCATGGCAGAAGAGAAGAAGAAGGACGGTAGCGCGCTCCTCGCCAAAAAGAAGAAAGTGAAGCCGCGCAAGTCGAGAGACGCCGACTGTTGTAGTGTCAACTTCCTAAAGTGCGTCCTTCATATCTTCAATGTTGTATTCTTGGTAAGTTATGAAGTACAAATCGTACTTTTTAATAACACGCACAAATTATAATTTTAAATTGTATGTATGAAAAATGGAACATAGAAGAGTATTTCTCAACAGTAGGTTCCTATGAATAAGACGCAAGTTGAAAAGGCGACCATATTCACGGGTCGCCGGGTCATAGATTGTTATTAAATTATTGTATCGTTGAATTTTAGCTTATGTTTACACAGTTTGCTACTGTCTTAGATACAACATAGGTTTAACTATAGCAGAATATTATAATTCATAAGTCCACTATTTAACTAGTACTATCTATTACTACAATACTTCGTGTATCTATAGGTGTGTGTTACAATACAACCACTAGTTTCTTTAATACACTGTCCTCGTAGCTACTATTACCTAAATAGTATAGAAACTTAAATGGATTAGTGAGCGCGTGGGCCTGCCTACATCAGCCAAACATCGCTACCTCGTGAGGTTTTCATGGCCAAATGACTTTTATTGAACCTACAAAACGTTTTATGTAATATAGATTAGATTTCACTATGGAACTAATTTATTATTTACCTTCTCGACAAAAAGTATATTACGCTAGTGTAAATAAAATGTTATCTTATTTATAATATTTTACATGCTTGTAAGCATGATGTAATTATAAATGCTCTTAAATAGTTAAATGTGAGTCACTCTTAACTATTTATTAAAAGAATCGCTGGAATTTTATCGTTTTGAATTGATACAAGGACTCAATGAACAAAGGCAGTGCCTATTATAATCTTTTTCCCTTCATACCTTATCGAGTTATAACGTATTGTATAAAACATTGATAGCACCGCGCCGCACCTAGTACGTGCCTGCATCGATTCATTACCTATATTTTGGAAGCAGAACTTCCTAGTAGTTAGGCTGATTAGAGTGTACCGGATGTTTTATATCTCCAACTTATGTCTGTTATAATTTTTACCTCCAACCACATATCTCAAAAAGCTACTGTAGTGGCAGCCCTCTTTACCACAGCGCATAAGGAATATCAATCGCCATGCTGTGATATACCTACCTACTCTTTTTCAGTTCAAATAATATATTTCAGACTCAAATCGACCTGAACTTAAAAATACATATTATACATGTTACTCTATATTATTGCACGCTCGGTGGGAATTGGACTGGGAAAGTGACATTCGTCACCTGCTGTTAGACTAATTCACATGGTGTGGTATAGTTTGCAGGCGCGGGCGTGCTGGGCGTGGGCGCCTGGACGGTGTCGTACCGGCACCGCTACGTGTCGCTGCTGCCGACGCCCACGTACCCCGCCATCGCCTACCTGCTCATCATCGCCGGCGCCATGGGCGTGCCGCTCTGCGCGCTCGGCTGCTGCGGACTCAAGACTGAGAATAGAACCAGCTTGTTGTGTGTCAGTATTTACTATACTTATTTTCTACATTATATTATGTCTTCTTCTTCTTATCGTATAGTTAGTGGTCAACCCAGTGTCAAAGTTGTTCAAGCCGCCCGAAGGCGGATATTATGTGTTAAGATGATCCTATAAACAAACATTTCTTTTTAAGTATATTCTGCCAGTCTACATAAATAAATACATTTAAAAAATATCGTTAAGCGAACCTTAGACCGAAACATAAACAGAAGTAAGGTAATAGGATATTATATCAGTTGATGTTCTTTAAAGTAATCCACACTGAACATTTTTTTAAATTATTATTTATAAAATATTTAAACCTATTTTATAGCCTCTATCGTCTAGCCTAACCACCACCTTATCATAACGATTAAAAAACCTCAAAAGAAAGATAGCGTGTTTATGGCCGATTTTTATCGAATTGCAATCAATCGATATATCCATGATAGTCAAATATGTTTCTTTATATTCCAGTACACGTACTTCCTGCTAATAACGTTTATCTTGGAAGTGGGTGCCGGTGGACTGGCGTACTACTACGAGGTGGCTGTGGAGGATGAACTGGGGGCGGAACTTAACAACACCTTCCTTTCTAACTACGCGCTTGACACTACTATTACCAATGCCGTGGATCGCATGCAGACAGAGGTAAGAAATAACTAAACATTCATTAAATATGTATAATATTAGTCCCCAACCCGCACTTAGCCAGCGAAGTGGACTCAAAAACTAATTCCTCCCTCGTTTAGAAGGAGAACCTTGCACACCACATTGGTTTGAAAAAAAAAATATTAGGCTATTAATTTGGAATATTGTCTGTCGCCGCTAAAAGCTCGTTGACCACTGTTAACTTGTCTATGTAAACGCGCCATTTAAATAAAAAAGCCATCAATCACGTCGTGATAATGTAGGAACTCGACGGAACGACGTAAACGCCATCAGATAAAAAAAATCCTTTCAAATATAATATACCAATTAACTTAAACGGATGATTTATATTTCAGTTCAAGTGTTGCGGTGCGGTTCGCTTTGAGGACTGGCGCTGGAGTCCGTGGCACGAGCACGACCCGCGCCTGCTAGTGCCCGACTCCTGCTGCAAGACCGTCACCAACCGCTGCGGCGCCAGGGACCATCCCTCCAACATTTATTATAATGTAAGTAAACTAAGATTCTACTGCAAAAAGTTGTCGTCTTGAACTCACTAGTCACACATCCGTAACATAGTAAAATCAAAGGTTATATACCTCTTATTTATTATCTTTACGTTTCCAGGGTTGTATACGACACTTTACAAACCACATACGGGACCACCTGATTATCCTGGCGGCGGTGGGCGTGGGCATGGCGGTGATCCCGATATTCGGGTTCCTGTTCTCGTGCGTGCTGTACGTGAAGATCAAGCACGTGATGGACTGACAGCGCGCCGCGCCGCCCAACACCAAGAACCGCAAAGTGTTCGACAAGTCGCGCGGCGCCGCGGCCCCCCGCGCCGCGGCCGCGCGCCGGCCCGCGCCGCGCCCGCCGCCCGCGCCGTGTCCGCTGCACCCGTCGCTCGCCAAGCGCCCCAAACCCATCGCCACCATCAGCGACAACGTTAGCATATAGACACTCGTAGACTTAGCTCATGTGTTCATCGGATGTTTATCGATATTATACACGGTCGATAATGTTCGTGTGTTAGTGAAGTAGATACTGTGACCGAATTTATATCAGTGTATCGAGCGTGTGCTCGGTTAGAGTGACTATTATTGTGTAAGATGGTGCTATAGTATTTTGTTACGGATCGCGGGCTGACGCATCGAGTTGTTGGGGGAGAAGTACCTAATTGTTTCATTATAAATTACGAGCCATTTGGAATTGCAAATATTAAAAATATTGTATAAGTATATGTGTTTTAAATATTTATCATAACTTTTGAAACCCTAAAATCATGTTAGAGGTTGTTACTAATGCACTTGCTTTGCAGTACTGGGCTTATTTTACACATTAATTTTGTGAAAGTAATACATTCGAATGCTTCAGTTTCACTATGATTATAACATGCACCTCAATTTCATTGTCCTGAAGAAAAATATATTTTTTGTTCTACCACCTTCTAGGTACAATCACGAAATTTAAGTACTTATCTCCACATTTTCTTGTATTATATTTTCACAAATCAAAGCAAAGTGCATAATTAATGTTACAATGTATTTAGATCACTGAACCATGTTTAATCAATTACACCTAAGAAGAAAATTGTGCCTTAATAACATTAAGAATGTACATAATATTGTGTAATAAATGTAATTTAAAACAACAGTTAAAGTATAATTAAATTATTCATTTATATTTTAGTTACGAATTACTAAAGTTTATGTCCAAAGTAATAATGTAATTTTTGGTTTATAATAGTTTATTATAGAGGAAATATATTTAAAGCCAAATGTTATAATTAGTCGTTTTGTACGGGTTCAAGACTTGAAATGGCTACAGTTTGTAGAAACCTAAGAAATAAAAGGGTTAAGTTGCTCACAATTGCTACCAGTAAGTAGGAGTCAACTGCAAACTGTAGCCAATTATTATTGTTCTTCCTTATCTAATTTACTGACACAAGTTATTACTTTTTAACATTCTATTAATAATTAACATGTTTATTGCTATTGACAAACGTCGAAATTTTTGGAAAATTTTGGTTTTCATTTACAACAATTTTAACTTTGTCGGTCAGTTACCACAAATATATAAAGGCAGACAGTAACTGCGGTATCCACACGATAATCCAATTAATGAATCATCCAAACAATGTCAGTGTATGACAAATTTATTTCCTGCTATACCATTAATTGGTCGTGCACTGATTCATTGGCGAGTGCCAATGACCTACGCACTATAATTTTTATCTTATCTTTACTGTTCATCGCACTACTGATCATTTGCTATGCGCTAATGTCAAGCTTTACTGTTAAATCTTTGACATTATCGTAACTTTTTAACTTTCAGTGAATTAATATATCTTCATTATTGAATCTGGTTTCCCTCCAATCTCCATTAACAATATTATTTAATTTTATCCATTTTGAATTGTTTTTTTAATATGCAGATAAAATAATTCGAAATAGATGATACCATGATACATGAATGTCCATTACTTTATTGTAACTTATTTTATGTGAATATGAAAAATCTCAGTTGGTTGTCTTGAATAAGTTAGTATAATTACCTATATTATTAAAAGGTGGAAACTAAATTGTCAGTGTTGTCAATGCAATAAGATGTTCTTGTTAACTTTGTCTTCACAATTTAAAAGTCTTGTTAATTAAATACAGTTCAGCTGGAAGGTGTTGTTTCATTTAACCATTTGGGGATATCTGAAATATTTGAGGGGCTTATGTACTCGTATTTCACGGCATACGAAATATGACATCTTAGGATCATCTCCTCCTTTCCTTTTGCAATTTATGCTGGTAGTAGTGGGTATGTTAATCATAAGAGCAGTTTTACCTTACCGACTCGAGAGTAGATCGGATTATAAAGTCAGTGAGAATGGAAAATAACGATATTGGGGCTTATGGGTACGTATGACGTTCGGTTATAAATAGATACTTCAACGAATTGCTCAGAATTACTAGAGGATCTAGGAACAAGCTTTATAAACAGTCCATGTACAGGTATCTAATTCCAAGCTAAGCGAAGCTTGTATTATAGTTACTAGGCATCAAGATATAGGTACCTAGATAAATTTTATTCACAATCTGGCAAAGAACAAACCCTCGTACTCGTCATACAAATATTTGTCCTGAGTGGGAGTTGAACCAGCGATACCCTACGCGACGCAGGCTCGCGGCATTAATCAGATAATTGATTTGAAGCCCAAAGCAAGTAGGTATACAAGAAAAAAATAATATACATCTCAAGAACACCCTATCAGATGATGACCCACATTGCCTTGAGGCCATATATTGCCGGAATATGTTGCATGTATATAATGTGGCTCATTTACAAGCCATGATAACAAAGTATAGTTCATCTAAGTCCGTCCTTATTACTGGTTATATCTGTGGCGCAGTCGTTCATTCATAACTTGTTAAAAATAAAATTTGCATAGCGTAGGCGTGTGGGCGACAACACCTTTTAACGTTTTGGTAGTTTTTATTAAGAAAGTGGTAGTTTTAACAAACCGAATACTGGCAATTTGTATTTAGTGATGCGATATTTTAAAGCTCGATCGAACTTAATAGTGTTTTTATATCGTAATGTCTTGTTCCCACAATCAGGATAAATCTCGTTTAAACATGATTTGAAGAACAGTGTGTAGAATTATATGAATTTGACAAATTGCCAGTAGATTTACCGATAAAGAGAGCCATTCTGAAAAGCCATGGGGCAGAAATCGTGCTACTCATAACTGGCAGAAAACTTCAAATTAGTAAATAGAATTATTATTATTCGCACGTAACGATTTGGAACGATCTGAAAATCGATACCAGGATTATATGAATCGATTAAATATTAAAAAATATCGTAATAGAATGGACATCCCTATCCTATTCAATAATATATTCGAGTTTTGTCAGTGTCAATTCATTCAATAAAACGTGGAGAAGCCGGTACAACATTTTTATAAAAGTTATACTTATTTTTCGAAAATCTATTTTTGAGAATATACCGTTTATCGTACCGGGCTGAAGAAGAGTAGTCGTTTCAAACCTGTTTGTACTGAGGCTATAGTTCGGAACAATAAATCACAGACTGAACACAACACCACGTGTGCGTTTTTCTGTTCTTTACACATACTTACGGGCTTTATAAGTTCATGTTTCTTGTGCGTGGACGGCATACGTGAAAACTATATATACTTCTCTTGACGAGTAACATAAACCTCGGTCGCTGCCCCTCAGCCACGTGTTTAAACATGAATACCAAAGCGGAAGGTGATCTTCGCGATGGGCTCTCCGCAGCGGAAATCTTCGAGAACAGAGAGGGACTTACCTATAATGATTTTTTGCTGCTACCTGGATACATAGATTTTACCGCCGATGAAGTTGACCTAACATCACCGCTTACTAAGAAAATTAACCTGAAATCGCCATTAGTGTCGGCTCCAATGGACACTGTAACCGAAGCCGATATGGCGATTGCGATGGCTTTATGTGGCGGTATCGGAATCATTCACCATAACTGCACTCCTGAGTATCAGGCTAATGAAGTTCACAAAGTGAAGAAATACAAACATGGATTCATCAGGGATCCAATGTGCATGGGCCCCGATAACACTGTAGCTGACGTTATTGAAGCTAAAAGGAAGAATGGTTTTACTGGATACCCTATCACAGAAAATGGCAAGCTGGGAGGGCGACTCATAGGTATCGTCACATCTCGTGATATAGATTTCAGGGAGGGTCATCCCCAGCTCAGCCTTAAAGAGGTTATGACACCAATTGATAACATGATCACTGCACAATCAGGTGTTACTCTCCAAAGTGCCAATCACATACTTGAGAAAAGTAAGAAAGGTAAACTGCCAATAATCAATGGATCCGGTGAGTTGGTGGCTCTGATTGCAAGGACTGACTTGAAGAAAGCTCGTAGCTACCCCAATGCATCAAAGGATTCTAACAAGCAACTTTTGGTAGGAGCTGCCATAGGCACTCGTGACACAGACAGAGAGCGCCTCAAGTTGCTGGTCAGTAATGGAGTGGATGTCATTGTTCTTGATTCATCACAAGGTAACTCAGTTTATCAAATTGAAATGATTAAATACATCAAAAAAACATACCCTGACATTCAAGTTATTGGTGGCAATGTTGTGACAAGGATGCAAGCCAGAAATCTCATTGAGGCTGGTGCAGATGCTTTGAGAGTTGGAATGGGCAGTGGTTCCATATGTATAACACAAGAAGTAATGGCCTGTGGATGCCCTCAAGCCACAGCTGTCTACCAGGTTTCATCATATGCTCGTCAGTTTAATGTGCCAGTGATTGCTGATGGTGGAATACAATCTGTGGGTCATATTGTAAAGTCACTTGCATTGGGAGCTTCAACTGTTATGATGGGTTCTTTACTTGCTGGAACATCAGAGGCACCTGGTGAGTACTTCTTCTCTGATGGAGTGAGGTTGAAGAAATACAGAGGTATGGGCAGCTTAGAAGCTATGGAAAATAAAGATGGTAAAGGTGCAGCCATGAGCAGATACTTCCACAAGGAAACTGACAAACACAGAGTAGCACAGGGTGTGAGTGGAAGCATTGTGGACAAAGGCTCCGTGTTACGGTTCCTGCCATACTTACAGGCTGGCATGCAGCATAGTTGCCAGGATATCGGAGCTCGCTCAGTGGGCATTCTTCGTGATATGAGTTACTCTGGAGATCTGAGATTCATGAAGAGGACTTACTCTGCACAGTTAGAAGGCAATGTACACAGTTTGTTCTCATATGAGAAAAGATTATTTTGAAAAAGGTTTTTAAAGTCACAGACACAGAATCTAACCAATATATGTATATCTGAACGTAAGAAAACTATCTAGTTAATATTGTGGGATATAATCATTTTTAAGCTAAGAGTTTGAATGTAATTAGGGTTAAAATAATATATTATAAGAAATATGTTATCCACTGCAACAGAGTATTCCATTTAAATAATATTTTGTCATGTTTTTCTTGGTGTTTATATAAATTAAGCAATTTGATGTTGCTTTGTGATAAGAGATTTAATTAAATAAAAAAGTGTGAACTACAACTGTGATTTATTTGAAAAATTATCCTTTTACACAATTTAAAGATACTGTTGTATAGTTTGCATAACAAGCTTTGTATAATCTTGTTAGAAACAAGGCGGCGCCTGGAAGGGCTTCATGCTTTTAGCAACACACACATCTATTCTATAATAATAATTATGTTTATCAATATTCAATAAAGAATTTTATGAGAGGTGAAGTAATATAAGAAAACTGCACATTCTAATAATCACAATTTATTGGAATTATAAATGCACAAGCTGCGCAGGCATGATTATTATAATTTGACAATAAATATCATAAAAGTGCTAAATAACTTAATAAAAATTATATGTGCTACAATCTATGATTTAGACGTGTACGTTACGCCAGCAAGAAAGTGTCACCTAGAGTGATATAAGTAGAACGTATAATTAGTGCGCAATCTGCTGTAAATGTGCGCCGCATAAAAAAATTGTGCATGTTGTAGTTTTGAAAAAAAAACGTAAAAACGATTCCTGCTGGAGTAACGTTGTTCTAGCAAGAAAATTCTAGACGAATTATCGGAGAGATAAAATACATACATGGGCAGAGAGCTTATATTTGTGCAAGTATGTGCGCCATAAATATAATTTGTGCGTCTTCAGGTTTTCGAGATATTGCGTTTCTCGCTGCAGTAACGTTTTGCAAATTCGTGTATCTCCAAGACCATTTTATGTGCGCCTGTAGAATGAACATACACGAATAGCTCTTAATTTGTGCATATTTGTGACATAATTAGATGCCAGATAATATTTATAATTTTCAAGTAATCGCGCTTTATTGAAAACTTAAAAAAATATTGTAGCGCCTAAATGAGAAGACGTATAAGCTCGCTAAAAACTGTATTCGTTCCATCTTTTTGTTTATAATTACCATAAAAAGTTTCAAAACAGAACCTACAAGCGTTAATGAATAATATTACTAAAAGTCGAAACGACGGCATCATAACTTTGACGCCAACAAACAAGAAACTGGCTCAACCTAAGATGTGTAGATGTAAACCAAAAATTAGTGCATTTATCAAATAATATATAGTAAAAATATCCAGCTTCAACTGTTTCGTGTTAAGTAAATATTAATATCAAACCAAAACAGTTATTCAGCGCAGGTTATCCGACCAAATTCGAATGACTACAAAAAAGCGACGGATTCATACGTGTCGATGACCTTCTTAACTTTACTCGCTAACTGGTTGAAACGTATTGTGCCCGAGTACAGTGCAGTAGAAAATAGTTAAAAATAAATAACTTTTGATTAAATTAAACATACCTATTCTTCTATCATTCTATTCTAGCTGTTCCGGTAACTTTGCGCACGATTATGTACATCATTTGTTGGCCGAGATATAATTTAGTTTTGGGTATGATAGTATGATACGCGAACGTAGTATAGACCGGTTAAAATTATTATTCTTTTTTATCCTTTTATTAATTGCCTAATTTGAAAACCCAAACCTAAGCAGCCCGATATGTGAAACTTGAGTTGAAGTTTTCAAATCCGGCTATTCTTTAAAAAACATAAATTGATAACAAAATATAACGCTCTATAGGTTTTTATTACGTTCGCGTACTATATAATCATACCTAACCAAAACATAATTATATCTCGGCCAAAACAACAACTACTTAATATTTAAATTTCACGCCATGATGGTACTGAACTACTTTAAGTGATTTTATTGTTTGTGTACTTAAGTAAATGAAAAACTGATCTGTGATTTTAAATAATACCAAATGACTATACAAGGTACAAATAGTTTAATTGAACAATGTTTGTTCTAATATTTATAGGTAGAAAATTTGATCTGTGATTTGTTGCCATAATTACTTTAAGAATCATGATTATGATAATAAAAATAATATTTTTTTAAACCAACAAGCTCTTTGATTTCATATGATCAGAAAGTACATTTAATACCTAGGTATATTACATATATTATATTTTTATTAGGTCATTGTAATAATAATTCCCAACGAACATTTGAGCGTGACTGTACGAACACAGTTTAGGTGTAATACGTTTAATAAAGGAGGTCATCGATACGTATGAATCCGTCGCTTTTTTGTAGTCATTCGAATTTGGTCGGATAACCTGCGCTGAATAACTGTTTTGGTTTGATATTAATATTTACTTAACACGAAACAGTTGAAGCTGGATATTTTTACTATATATTATTTGATAAATGCACTAATTTTTGGTTTACATCTACACATCTTAGGTTGAGCCAGTTTCTTGTTTGTTGGCGTCAAAGTTATGATGCCGTCGTTTCGACTTTTAGTAATATTATTCATTAACGCTTGTAGGTTCTGTTTTGAAACTTTTTATGGTAATTATAAACAAAAAGATGGAACGAATACAGTTTTTAGCGAGCTTATACGTCTTCTCATTTAGGCGCTACAATATTTTTTTAAGTTTTCAATAAAGCGCGATTACTTGAAAATTATAAATATTATCTGGCATCTAATTATGTCACAAATATGCACAAATTAAGAGCTATTCGTGTATGTTCATTCTACAGGCGCACATAAAATGGTCTTGGAGATACACGAATTTGCAAAACGTTACTGCAGCGAGAAACGCAATATCTCGAAAACCTGAAGACGCACAAATTATATTTATGGCGCACATACTTGCACAAATATAAGCTCTCTGCCCATGTATGTATTTTATCTCTCCGATAATTCGTCTAGAATTTTCTTGCTAGAACAACGTTACTCCAGCAGGAATCGTTTTTACGTTTTTTTTTCAAAACTACAACACGCACAATTTTTTTATGCGGCGCACATTTACAGCAGATTGCGCACTAATTATACGTTCTACTTATATCACTCTAGGTGACACTTTCTTGCTAGCGTAACGTACACGATTTAGACTGGTGCGTCCAAAAATGTTACACTTAACATTTTAAAACTGCATCATAGCTAGCTAAAATTACAGTAATTGCATGTAATTTTTCTCTTTTTGAATAATAATACTCCTTTGGTTTAAAACAAAATCTGTTGATCGTCAATGCTACCAAATAAATAAGCTTGTTCTCTAGAGAGCGTACCAACCTTGTGATAATACAAATATTACTTAAATACTTAATGATATCAAGTCCGTATTACACTGGTTATCAACAAGATCTTGGCTATATATTTTAAGGTTGGCCCTAAAATGTCAGTACCTCTAAGTCATAATAACTGAAAGCCTCCAAATGCTACAAGTCGATCTTGCTGATTAGATCAAGACAACCCAGCTGATAATAGTCTACCCTGACAGACCCTAGATAGACATAGATAGCATCCTGCTAAGTTCAAAGTCATTTACAAGAACACATCACTATTGTTTCTTGTGTTTCAAATTAACATTTAAAATTCGCTGTCGTTATTAATTGAAGGCTAACTTAGCAGGTTTCAAATTTCAACAAATACACCCTTAAGTACGAGTAGATGCTTGACCAGTGGCTATGTCTATCTTACATTCTCCAATCCTAACGCACCAGTCGGAATGCACGAAGTCAAGCGACCAAAGCGTATAAATCTTACTGAGATTACATCTTAGCTGAATTCAGCACGTTTAAGCGTGTTAAAATTTAAATCATCGGAATTCTGATATCGATTTAAACTAGAGCAAAATACTCGTAGACCAAGGAAACAACGTGGATTCGATACAAAGCTAAAGTGTGCAATGTAGCAATATTTGATAATGTCGTAGAAGCGAATTTCTACAGTATAAAAGTTAATCCACATTCTGTGAGGCCCTGGAAGCACGGGTACTCGCTCAAACGTGCTGACGCGGCGCCGGGGCCTACTCCTTGGGCGCGTCGCCGTCCGCGTCGTCGTCGTGCTCGCGCTGGAACTCGGGCCCGTGCGTGACGTCATCCTCGAACACGATCTCCTCTGGGTCGGGGGCGCGCGGCAGGAACTCCTCGCCCGGACAGATCTTCTTGAAGATCTGTTCGGCCTGCATTTTAAATTCAACTTGATTAACGTCTTCTCTTAAAAGATTCCAATCAGTCATCCGATAATCATACGATTACGATTCAAAGAATAGAAGATACTCAGACCCTGAGCCGTATTTCAAAACTAAACTGAACTTTGCGGAGATAATTTATTTGGTGGTTGCGTAGAAAGAAAATCAGGTAAGTGCCTATAAAGTAAAACTAGCAATCGGGCCTAATCGACGAGAAGTAACAAGATAACAATACTGGTTTGCAATAAAACTTGATTGAGGTAACTGTTAACTAACAAGAGGTCATTACCAACAATAATGATTACATTTTTTAGAAACATTTGAATTAATTAGTTTCGTAACGTTGTGTAATTTAATCAGTTGCGTAAACACTAAATATTGTTTTTATAATGGCTTGTAGGGTCAAGGAATGAGAGTGATACTAGATTGCCCACGCCTCCTTTGTTAGTGTTGCTATTAGGTACTTCATTGTTTTATCGCGCTTTGTGTACGGAGGTTATCGCGACAACACGACATAACAACGTGACAGGAACACATTTCAGACGACGGTAGTAACAGCTCAGGTTGCCATCGCACTAATTGAAATGTTTCGTGTTCATAACTAATATTACTAATGGCGGTGGCAGTAGTAATGGCAATTCTTGCGCTGTCCAATTACATTTATTGTGGGTTCAAGAACACAGGAATATAGTTTTGGAATACTAGTTATATACTATTACCTACATCTGAAATACCTACCTAAGTCTGTAATGTCAATGTTGACAGGCCATCCACTTTAACACAATACTTCGTGTACGAAGGCATTTCCAAATTACCATGCGACGTTGTAAAGAGGGACTGGGGTAACATTCCATTACTATCGAACAGTTTGTGTTCCTATATTATAACGAACACGCAACAACAAAAAAATGTATTAAGTACGTATATTAAGACAAAACTGTTAACATTGCATCTTGCATAAATAATGATGTTTTTGAGAGCAAAGGCTAGTAACTAACAAACAAAGATAACTTTATCACATTGTACCAATTTTTTTTCATTAGGTATTAATTTATCACAACTGATATTTGACTGTCCGTGTTTAGAAAATCAGAGTAACGACCGATAACATCATAAAGTTCTTACAAAGATTGAAGCTAACCAAGGGTAGGTTTTTATACAGTGCCTAAATTCTGTACTTGACATATATTCAGAAATAATAATAATGTCGGATTTTCGAATAGTATATAGTAGCAAGGAAAATATTCTCTAGACTTAACATTTGAATACATAAATTTATGATCATACGAATATTCAATAGTACTCATGGTGAAGGCTCTCAGGTATAGGTGTTGCTTAAACTTGAACACAAGTAGACTTTGAAATCAAACTAAACGTAGACCCAGTGTAGAGAACTCTAGGTTAAATGTTTTACAATTTGGGCGATCGTTTTCACGCTCACACCCTGTCATTATTTCCAATGGAACCTTAAAAACGATCAAAGCGTTAATTGAAGCTCTTTGGCACCATTACAGCGTATTGTTATTCAAGCTGTGGTGTCTCGCCCGCGAAATCCACTGCTTAAAAAGACTAATAAAATCAACTTGACCTACACGTTTAAATTTTTTGGGTAATACAATCTTTTGCTAGGATGTTTTTCGATTTGAGTAACATTGTTTATTTTAAAAAAGTGAAGGTCAACGGCACTAATAACGTACTTAAAAATAATTAACTGAGTTCTAATGTGGCACAGAGGTTATCAACATTAATTATCTATTGTATTTCAAAATTATATTACACGTGTTAAATATTTAGAAAAACCTAATGTAAGGTTATTTATTAATAATACCAGTATACATAATACCACGCCAGTTAAACCTGAATGTATAGGCAGAGATGTATGCAAAGCGCCCTCGTGTCGCCACAATGTTAGTCCTATGTAATAGGGGGCGAGCCAATTGCAATTCACTTTGCTGTTACCAAACTCCCGGTTTCTATTGAGAACTATTCGAATACATAATATTAGAAACACCCAATAATCTTCGCCCGACCTTTTTTTTCAATAGCCTGTTTTTGGATAAGTTAACCGAAACATTAAGTCCTAAATAGGTTCAAAATATAGTTTCACAAGTGACAAGGTTATTCACAGGTCACTAACAAATAGTTAATAGGTTTTTATCTCATTAAATGTATTAGATAAATGATTACTTTTGTATAATTATGTTAATTACTGTCTTTCTATATAAGTTTTAATTTTCCTTGTGTGTTGGGTAATGTACCTATGTATATTATGGTCTTTACTAGTTAACTAACATATATTTATTTATTAATTAGTCTGTAAAAGAAAAACTTTAAACTGTATTTGATAACGTTACTTTTTCGCAATAGATTATCTGTAGTTTCTTCAATGTAATATGTTCTTGCTACATTTACTGCAAATAAATATTTTTTTAAAATGAAAGCAGAAACATATTTGTTGAGAATCCAGTGGGAACAAGTTAATTGTCTATCTATAAACATGACAAGTAATTCACATAAAGCATCATCAGATTCTATACTTCGATAGAGACCTTATGGCTAGATTTACACTATCGACTATCGTCTATCGTTACAACATCTGTGTCTGTCTCTTCGTTAACGACCCATGTCAATAAGATGTCTTAAGACCCCTGATATAAGATATTGTTTCTAGTTACTCAACAAGTTTAACTATTTACCTAGTTTTATTCAAAATCTTTTATGTAGTAGCCTACTAATGTTTTCCAATTTGAAGTCATACAGGTAATATTGACACTTTCCCTAAATTGCCAGTATAATTCATATTGTCAATTTCCTACCACTATATAACCAGTTATCGAAAAACAATAATCTTAATACATGCCATAAAGAGTGATTAAAACATTGTAGAGAACGTGGCATTCCTGGGTTCTTGAAAGCTATTATATATTTCTAAGATGTTCTTGGTCTATCTGGTCGACTCAAAACCCTTGTTCATTCCGAGAAGAGACCTATGTCCTGTAGTGTGACAGTGGATTTTTTTTTGTACTCCTATTATTATACTTATATTAACTTCATGCCTGTTATCCCCGAAGATGTATGAAATATAGCTGTATTTACGATATAATATAATAAGGGTCTATCCTATTGTCCAAGTCCTTTTATATACCAGGCAAGTTATCAAACTTCGGCCAACTATTTACAAAATTCTAATTCTAAGAAAAGCGCAATAGTACTTTGGCTGACACGAAAATCAAACCTGCGACCTTGTTCTCAACATGTGCACATACGGAAGCGGTGCTTTTAATTTAAATATCAAATACTCTTTTCTAAAATAATATTATGGTAAGAATATTCTCTACATCGCGCTTACCTGTTCCACAGCCCTATCGAAGTCGAGGCCGGCGTCGGGTCCGGAGCAGACGTGCACGCTGTCCACCACGCTCGTCACGGGCGCGCTCGTGTCCTTCACGTTGTAGAACAGCGACCACAAGCACTGCAACACAACATAATACTTTATTATACTGTTGCTTTTTCTATAGGCCATGCAATATTATCATCGCCATTGGCCTGTACAAGTACTTTTTTACTACCTGCTACTGGGCAAGGGTTTACACATAGTTTTGATAATTTGGCGTCAGTTATGATTTGGCGATTAAAAAGAGTGGCCAGGAGTTTCTTGCCAGCTCTTCTCATTGGCCCTACCTTCCGAACTGGCGGTAAATTCACTCTATGTATCATTAACTATCATAAGTGTCAGGATTTACCTATATGAATAAATGATTTGGTTTTGATTTTAAACACTTATGTGGATAAAAGACCTGTGTCAAAGTGGTCACCACGACCGTATTCAGGGCAAAGTGCCTGACGATGAAAAAGGATAACTATACATTTGGCAACCGACTAGTGGCTACAACAGCTCTATACAACAGTGTAACTTAAGATGTTTTTTCTTGTTAGTTACAGTGATGCATTTGGCAGGAAATATTGTTAACATACGTAGAGATCTTTATCCTTTTGTTGACTTTAACAAAAAACCTTCTTTACTTATACACTTTGCCGGAAATTAAGTCGATATTAAAAATATTCCAAGAAGTCTCGAAGTTCCTAAACTTTATAGTAGGCAGTCTTCCCAAGCCCTAACCACAAAGGATGAATGGAGAAATACCTATTAATATATGGACTACAAAAAATTCAACTTCATCTGTAAGAAAATTAACTTTTCCGTCCTAAATTGTTCAATATAATGTACAAGTTTCAGAGGTCGGTTACCTCAGAAGCCAAGTTAAGCGGCGCATGTGTCACAGCGGATGATTACCTTAGCGTATTCACTGTCATTAACGATGTTTTTTACTTAGTCTGCCTTTACGTCTCATCAAAATAACCGCTATGCCGCTTGTGGTGGGTTTAAATCCCACTCATGACAAATATTCGTGCTTAGAGTATCTGTTCTGAGTCTGGATGTCAATATATCGTTATATGCATGTATTTATAGGTATATAAGTGTGTTATCAGTTGCCTGGTTACCATAGTGCAAGATCTGCTTAATTTGGAATCGGTTGACCAAACATATATACTTTTCATTTTCTTCTTTTTTAAAACAAATCCCTCACTAAGAATAACTCTTGTGTCGCTGGAACATACAAACAAGTACAACCAGAGTCCTATCAACTATTCGTGGATTGTACAAATAATTGTACCGCGTGGGAATCGAACCCATGACCCCACAACGCAATAGCAGCGGCCTGGCGTCCTTAATCAAGGAGGCAGTTAATTTTAATGTAAAGAAGTTAGTCTTTGCGTGTGTACCTTAGGCTTCTCGGCGTCTTCAGTCTGGTCTCCGCCGGACATGTCGAAGATCTTCTCAGCGATGGGCATCAGATCGCTCTCAGCATCCTTCACCTTGTTAGTGATGAAGTACACCACGACTGGAAACATTCAATCAAAATATTTACCCTCTTATTCATAAACACACTATAAACCTATTTTAGTTAAAAGATTTCTAAAATATGTTTTCTCTATTTCATTTCGCTAAGGAGTGAAAGAAACAAAACTATAAGCCTTTCATAACTTCATATATTTTTTATGAATAAGAGTCTAAATCTAATCTAATCTTTTAAATCAAATCATGTCTGCCGTTCGGAAAGAGGTGTACTGTCAGTACTGTGTAATCTTCTGAAAGGATGGCACGAAAATGACGCCCACTCTTTTCAATGGAGGATTAATTTACAATTATTGATCTCTACAAGAACTGAAAACAATCATCGACTATGTCAAATAAATCTTATTTAAGTATTTCAGTGAAAAAAAAACTGCATATTAAATTATTCACAAAAGTACCGCAGTTAATATTAGCCCTTAATCTATATTGGTGCTATTGAGAAATGTACCGACTTTTTACTTGCTAGATGTGGGTAATCTCTGGGTATGCTAAACTAATCCTATTCTTTCACATGACCAGGAAGCTTCTGCTTCCTGACCAACATAATCCGGCTGTATGCTAGAATTAGTCTCGTAACAGCAGCTAAAGTGTTCTAAGAAAATGAAAACGTTTCAGGTAAAAACACAGGAAGAATGAAATCAACCAATTTCCAAGCATTAGATCATTTTCATTGTACTCTTAGAACTTGCTTTCTTCCGCCTCCAAGCCAACAAAACAATCAAATAACCTTAAAAATCGTGGCATTTTGTCCTTTACTTGATAATTCACGATGTAAGTAAATGTACTATAAAACATACTTCGTGAATATTGAATTATTGCTGGTGAGTTAAAATTGATTAAGAATAATGTATGCGTGAAGCGTGTTTCTAATATCATAAAAACACAATAACATTTTTTACGAGGAGTGCGTTACGATGATTCGATTTATAAAAAAGGGTTGTTTAATGGCCGATAAGTACATATTCAATATATAAGACGAACCAATGCTAATTATAAAGCTATTTAAATATGATGTGTCTGGATCGAAGTGGTTTGAATGACTCACATATTACGTAGCAAAAAGGCGGGAGTTCTACGTGTTACCGAGTGGCGCAACAGTGCAAAAAAACTGCTGTAAAAAGTTAAATGAGCTTGTGACCCTGGACGATTTTTCGTCAACTAGTTTTATGCGAAATTGTGAACACCAGTTTTAAGACCACGCTCGGATGTTTTCATTTAACAATCGCGATATTTGTCTGCATTTTGTTAAATCCATTGCAAGACTAAGTTTGTATTTATACAAACTGTTTTAAGATATTTCATTTCATTTTAGTTAATTAATCGCTAATGTAATATTTTATTCTCGATCAGAGTAGAACTTACACAGTCCCTTGGGGCAAGATCCAGTAGCAGGTCCAACCTCAAGCACGGTGACCGCATTGTCTTCATCAGTGAGAGGCGGGAAGCGCAGCAGAGTGAGCGGCTCCTTCTCACTCTTCATGATGGTGCCGTTGGTGATGAACACCGCCTTTGATATGTCGCAGCTCTCGGCCGGCTCCGGCGAGATCAAGTCCTTGGGACATTCGTTGATACCGATCACGAGGTGGTCGCAGTTCAATGTCTTCGACTTGCTGTCGATAGTCACCACCGTCTTCCCCTCGTCCACGGTCTTGGTCTGCACCTTGTCAATCGGCCGGTTCAGACAATACACGCCGCCGAACACGGCGCACAATCTAAAAATATAATGACAAGAATGTTCATACTAAAATAGATTTTAATGCATCAAATATTGATATCGCTATTTCGTGGAAGGAAGATCGGCTTCCGATTCTCATAAAGTTAAAATGGAACTGAAATATCGTTTCGTCACACGATAAATCTAGATTTTCTTAGCGGAATTATTAGTTCAATTCGCAGACAACATTCTTCTGGTAGCTAAATTTTAATTATAAACTTCCTGGTAAATAGCCTTGGGAAAACGCAAACAAACCGGTTCAATGGTTCCATGAACATAAAAGTTTCAGCGTTAAATCATCTGTTTATTTTCTAACTAGCTAACAAACATATGTTTTGTCATTTATTCAAATGAACATCATCAATGGAATCTAATTGGTGAACGAAATGAATAGCTTATAATAAAACTAGCGGCCTGCCCCGGTATCCTCTAAGTTATGAGTAATATGTTATAAGCCTACCTATCTATTAGTGAAAACCGCTTGAAAATCCGTCCCGAAGATTTCCAGTTTATTGCGAACAAACAGACGCCTCGTAGGGACTTAATTTAATAATATGTAGTGATCAGAAATGAAGGCCATTTCGATGAGTCAGCCGAATACCAAAAATGTACTTGCTTTAAGAACAAGGAGGAAATACGTGTTAAGGTCATTTACGCGGATTTCAGGTAAATAAATGCAAGATTTAATCGTTTTAGAGAAGACATGGGTCCTGCTAACGATCAACATTCTGAAAGCTGACACGATTGTTAATGCCGATGATTCACCGAGGTTTTTGTAAAGTAGGTATAAACTATAAATAGCAGTTACGCGTGAACATAGAAATATTTCAGCAATCATTAATTTCTATTAACTATAAGAGAAGTCGTTACCCGATAGAATAAATGTTTCAAATTATCAACTAATAAACGAAATGTTGATAAAATTACGATATCTTTAATCGTACGGCATGCAACATTAGAAAGTTGCTTCATTTTTGTTTGCGTAGCCGAGTGGTGCACATTTGGGTCATTGAACCGCCGACCGTCGGGCCGGCACTTTCATGGTGCACTTTTTTGCAATAACATAATAATTGTCAATGTTACGTTTCTGAAATGTGCACATTCTCTGACCGCGAGATGATTATTCTAGTTACTATTGTATATACCGCATATTTTTATTTGGTGTCTGTCTGAAAATGTTTTTTTCTGACCTTGGTTAACTAAATATAATTAGCGCCGACCTTTAGCGTCGATTTGATTTAATGATGAAGGTATGCGAAATGCCAATCACATCAAGACAATGGATAAACACTGTTAAAAATAGATATAACACTAATCGATAAACTATTTTTCTGGCTATTTCCAGTATCTGCCTACCTGATCAGTGTATATTGTACTCAAATTGGGACTAAGTCACTTTTACGTCTGCCGATTAGGAGATGTGATGGTAACTATTGTCCTACTCATTTCAGTTAGTCAAATACAGTACAGTTATTTAGAGAATAGCTTGTATAATCACCTGCAGAAGCATTGAGGCAGCTCTCCACTACCGTACATGGGCCACAGGAAGGGTGTGTTTCCGTAGCGACCCAGGCTCATGAGGAATTTCTTGCATTCCTTGACGCCTTCTAGGCACGGCATGTTGTTAGTACCGCCGGCGATCGCGAACAGCACATAGTGGATCAAGTTGGGAGTCAACCCCTTGTGTGTAAGATACTCTTTGAAGGTCTTGTCGTTCCAATCTAGGGGATGAGACGAACGTTAAATACACCAACCATTCCTTAATTTCCGAGCATGCGGAGTAAGAAAGGTAATAAATATGAAATCACATAAAGAAAAGATTAACAGTAAACAATAATTAGCTCTTTAATGATGCTAAGCTACTTTTCAAAACTCACCTTTGAATTCATTATTCATTTCCTCTTCGTTGTATCCGACGATGGATGTCAGCATTTTCATGAGCTGACGTTTTTCAACGATGCCCACAGCTTCGGTCGCGAAGACATCAGCTCGGGAGCATGGGACTGGCATCAGGCGGTCGCTGAGCCATGTGAGTACGCGGGTCACGCAGCGGAACTCCGCGTAACGAGCGATGTTGGATGAGATCAGCAGCTCGACAAGTGGTCCACGCGAGAAGAGTAGCTAAACCAAACAACACATAATAACTGCAACTACACAACAACCCATCCTGTAAATTACATCTTTTTGTTCAAAATTTTGTATCTTAGTGGACACGAATTCATTCTTGGTTTAACAGTAATTGTATCACCATTTACAGATTTGTTGGAACGCTTGATCAACAGATGCAGTGATAGAGAATGGTGTATGAAAACACCTGAAAAATATGCATCAATCATATCACCAAATTCATAGAAATTCAGAGGATGGAATAGGTCATAAATTATGGTGCTTCTAAATTTTGTTCAATTTATCTCCAAAATGTATATACAATTTTGAAGTTTTTCATACTTTTTGAGTAAGTAGTACTGTTTCATGTTCCAGTCTAATAACAATGAAATGAAACTACATTAGTCATCAGTCTAATTTATCATCTGGTTTCAGTGGAAGCACTGTTTAGTAATCATAAATGGTGAGAATTACCTTAGGAGTCATATCAATATTGAACTTCCTATACTCTGAAGTGAAGTTAGCCTGGCTCCATACTTTCTTGGGAGGATCTGATGCGGTTTCCTCTTGTGCAGATTCCCTACAATTATTATGTAAGAAATCATAAATAACAGTAAAAATGGGTATAAAAATGTTAAAAAAGTAACTTATATTTACTTACTTCTCTATATACCATTTTTCAGCTAGATTGTATACTTGAAGTTGTCTCTTAGGGTCTGCGTTGACTTCTTTGATAAATTTCTGCAGACCATCAAAGTTGTAAGAAGCCCAGAGACCTCCATAGTGGTCACTTGAGTCTAGGTGTAAAACATTCTTTCCTATTCTGCTACATGCTGCAGCTACTATGGACTCCACCATTCCTAGGTAAAGTGAAAATAGGAAATAATGGAAATTGCATTGGATAATAAAAAGACATGATTAAAAAAATATAAACTTCTTATTAGCATAGTAGATGAGTTAATAGATGTATGATCAATAAACACCTACATATTCAACTCCACTTTGGAACAACTCAGACCTGTTATTTCTAATGGACCACGCAAAAGTATTGCATATTATTTTATTATACTGAAACACATGTAAAGTCTTCTCTTTGTCTTTTCTGTTCAATAGAATATTTAGTAGTCAAAACATCAATTCACATTTTACATACTAAGTTCTTCATTCCATAAGATCAGAAGGATTTTGTCTTTGTCTTTTAGCTGATTAATAGATATATGATGCATATATATGATAGCTAGCCTGATTGATATTAAACTGACTCTTATACTATGAATTTAATATGTTTACTCTTAATATCAATCTAAAATACTAATAATGTGTCACACATACATCATCACATACCTAACCTGAGTATGTGCTATTACTTAGAGTTAAGAGCCTTCATTTGTAAAAGATTTATATTCTAGTCTCCAGACTCAATATCCAGTGTTAGGACAAGTCTTGTCTACTTATTGTAGATTTTTGTTTATAAATATTAATTAAGTAATTAAATGAGTCATAAAAGAAAAGGCAGTAACGTGAATTCAACAATATCCTAGTTTATATTCTTATAAGTCAAAATATTTCCAACATTTTAGAAAATAAGACAGTTATGATACTAATACTGATTATGAATTAATTGTACCCATGACAAAAAAGGCATTTATTAGTTAAAATAATCTTTCAATAAAATCAATTTAATAACACCAGTTATCTGTCCTAATATATGAACTGTTGTTATGGGATTTGTGACCCACCTACAAGCCATATTAAAAAGAGAAACATTTTAATAAATAAAAAAAAAATCATTTGTTTCACCTAAAACATTATAATAAAATAACTTCTCTAATCAATGATAGGTTAAGGGACCTTGCCTAATAATATCTAGAATTTAGTGCGCGTATTAAGAGTTTTCATAATTCCCTGAAGGCAGACAATGACAGCAGTACGACATAGCAAATATTTAATTAATGACTAAGTTGCAGAATTTGAGCTTTCCTGACTCGTTTAGTTCAGAAATATACCAGAGAATGAAATAGACTAGAATATAAACAAAGAATAACTCGGAATCAAAGCATTTTGAAATGTAAAATTGATGACTAGACAGCTATGAAAAAAAAGGATCGATAAGTAGGCTGCTATCGCCATCATGACCGGTGCAGTATTATACGGATAATATAGCTTACCTGTCCCTACGACGATGACCTGGAAATCGGTCGGTAAATCGTCGTCCATGATTGCTTATTATTTTCAATCCAAAGAAATAAAAAGCTTTGAAATTATCAATTAAAAATCGAACGATCTCACTTCTACCCAAATCTGCCACTTGACACTTTGACAGTTGTCAAAGTAGTAGAATGACAACTAAGCATATTTGCGTTCGAATACTTTATCCGTACTTCCGTCGTCAACCATAATGTTTCGTTTCTTGTATTAAGTTTATTGTTCAAACATAAGCACTAGCAATACTAAACAACAGAGATTAGTTTTGTGTTTACTCTGTCATAACTCGTATGTACCTAAAACAAACAAAATTTATAATAATGTACTTATCACGTCACTCGGATTCATTTTGATTATGATATTCGAACAATATTTCTGTGTCAATTTTTATAAGGATTTTTGCGGGAATTTAAACATTGAATTAAAATAAAAGTTTTCTCTTTTATACGAGTTTTTGTATTATATATTTTCCATTTACAGTAGTACCTACCTATATATATTATAATGTATGGTTGTTACTTAAATAGCTATTTTTACTATGTTATTTTGAAAACCTATGTACCATTATTTTAATAATTCCACATGCCAATAGATGGGTTTTCTTGAGTATTGTAAATACACTTTTTGCAGGAGCTAAATTACGTGCGTTGGTACCTACACATTAAGAAATTTTTGTTTTCTTATTAAAGAGTAGGTACATAAAACTGTAGAACATTTGCCTAATTTTAGCGTCCTCTTTTATGATATCAGATATGTTTATGTGAGATCGTCACGTGTGGGAAGAACTGTGTAGGGTACCAATCTAGATTTGTTTTGGTGATGAAGATGGTGAAGATATTGGTACCTAAGGCTCATTTTATCCAACGAGGTTACATTTTAGCAGACTTTATAGTAAATGGACCCTTCAACCCTCCATAAAGAGCGTTCGTTTTTTCTCTATTCATATTTAATCATTCGTGAAACATCAAACACTAGCGAGTACTTACTTCTCCGTCTTACCTGAATGTTCGTCGTAAAACTTTACGACTCCAGTTTGAACGACATAATAGGTAGGCAGTACTGCGTACTACAGATTGAAGTGAGCTTTAACACTTCAGTTTTGTTTATTTTTTCTTTGATATATGTTTACATCGTTACATTGTAGCTATCATTTTGATCTTTTCGTGGGCATCGAATGTAAAAAGATTACTTATATACCAATTACAAAATCGCTTTGCCGCAGTCTGCCTCTGATTTTCCGGTATCCCAAAGGTAGGCACTTACGGATGTCGTACATATAAAACAACCTTCCCCTGGGTGCTCAGCGGGTTATATTATTCTATATTACCTTTGCCTCCATTTGGATAATTATTTAGAACAGGTACTACAATAATTTATAGGAACGCAGTTAAGTACATCATATTAACTTAGATTTATTAGTTAGTACCATCATAGGCAGTGCACACGTTGAGTTGAAACTGGACCATACTTTAATACATACCTACTCACGTTAATGTAGGTACCTAATTAAATATAAATAGTAAAATCATTATTTCCGTATATGGAAAGCAGATTAACCGATTGTTAAAAAAAATAAAACAATTAATGAGTTGTGTTTTATATTTACAATTTTTTTACATACATTTCAACATTTTACAGACTACAGGGAGCTCTTTTTAATTCGAGCAACGAACATTACATAAACTAACACGTAAATCTAAATCGTAATAAAAACGTCTTATGCGTAATCAATCTACTGGGCCCGCGTGTGGCTGTGGCGGGATCGAAACACGCAGAATCAATAAAACCCCGGTGTCCGAGCAACATTGTTACTAAACAAGAACAGTGGCAGTTTACTTGGAAAGTGACATTGGTACGAGCAACATCTTAGGCCGCTTCCAACTTCAAATTATTGTTCAAAGGACGTATTGGTCTTGTGTGCCCTTGATTTCTAAGTAAAACTGTAGTAATACTAATTATAATACAAATACACATTCGCAATTGACTTCACTGACGACTATCTACCCTAACAAGTTAATATCTACATTGTACAAACACCATGTGAGTCGGCAATACTTGGTTTGATCGTCAACCGCGCTTTCAGTGAGGTCGACGGTTAGCCCGGTAGAGTTGAAAACTTTGTAAATAGAGTGGCAATTTACAGAAGTCATAAATTCTTCGAAAACTATTATATTAAATAATTACATTAATTTAATGTAACTACAAGTGACTAATTCGGCAAATCTTTACATATTACTTTTACATCGAATCGAACACTATGGTGAATACCAGCGGTATTAGGTAAGTATGCGTAATTATGTTTATTGTACTGATCAGCTGTTAGCAAAACAAATTGGCATTAGCAAAATGTAACTAATTTGCTACCTATGTATACATATTATGCAACATAATACATCATTAATTAGTACATTGATTATATAATTTTGCCGTGGTCTGGGAACATCAACATTATGAAACATCAATTATTTATCAACAAAAACAATCTATTATTTACATAAATTATTATCACATATTAAAATATCGACACTTTCGTTCTTTTCAATAGTTAATTAAATATAAGCGCTCGTGCGTATAAGCAGAAATATGGCAAAAAGTCACTCAATCGCGCAACAAGAAGCAATAGATGACCAATATAATACTATAATGAAGATAATACTATAATGAAGATAAGACTATATAATAATGTGTTATTGAATGAATAAAATTTCAATTTGGCGATTTAAAACCAAATGATATGTCAAATTCGTCACATCCTATGATATGTCAAAATACAAATAAATTATGTAGTTTATTTAGGAATGAACAAAGTCGATATTTTAATTTGTCAACTAACACGTAACAGCTGAACGATTAGAAATCGTCAGCATAGACTAGAACAACGTTTCGCGCGAATGAGAAGCGCGGTCCAATCTCAACGGAAGTGGTGCCGGACGACTTGATAGCTCTGTGCATTCACCTATAATCGTCGCGTCACCGCCACCACTATCCGTTGAAAACTGCTCCACCTCATCATCGGTGGAGTCCGCGTCATCTTCCGCGAATACTGAATCTGGACCCACTGATGCTAGCTCACACTCCACAGCGTAGGACGGCCCTACACTACCAACAGACGCAAGAGGCGCAAGTCGCTCACTAGGACATGGTGATAGACGCCGTTCAGGCAAAGCACACACCACTGATGAACCACGTCTCTCCAAGTAAGAACTTCCTGAACTCGAACACGTCGCTGAACTTAAACGTCGATCGCGGGGTCCAGCCGATGCACGTCGCTCAGCGAAACGTAGAGCTGACCCAGGAAGTGAATCACCGCGAATAGTCGATAAACGCCGTGGTGGCGTTAATAAGCTGCCGTAACCCCCGCCGTATGATGCGAATCGCGTCGTACGTACGTAAGGAGGTTCTTCGCTTATAGAAGTACGCGAACGCGCACGCTCCGATAGAGCTTCCTCCAAGGCTGCGGTGAGCTGGCGTTCCTCCTCAACAGCTTGTTCTTCGGCCACGACAGCTTCGGCCAGTTCTACTATTTTTGGATCATTTAAAGCCTTCACGGATTTACTGCGGCTTTTATAAACAATCAGAAAAACCATTAACGCGAAGAAGCCGCCAAGGGTGGCGGCTATGCGTACGCCCGTCATGACGTCATATGTCGCGTAGAACTCAATTCGAACCCGGTCGCGTTCCGCGGCTCGGGAACTTTCAGTAGAGTTCTCAGTCGCGACCGACTCTCCGCCACTCCATCCATCTCGCTGATCCATCGCGCGGTCAAACGTTCATCGCCTGCGAACAAGAGAGGAAAAAATATTTTACTTTTTAAACTCTCATGCATGAGGAGAGTGCTTTATAGTACAAACTAGGTAAACAGGGAATTGTGTAAAAAAACAGACCAAAGAAGAGGTATTACTATTTAGAAAGATATAAGTATTTCAAATCGATCGTGTGGATTTGGCTTATGTAGGCACCCATATCCAAAGTCGAACAAGGTAGACCGCACAACAATGTTGTCGCTAGGCGATTTCCGTTCGCCAGTTGCATTGGACTGCGCTCCCGACATATCTGGGACACCGGCATGTATATCATGAAATAGCTTGTAGGTTTCAAATTTTCACATTAATGTTTCGTTACGTTTTCTGCGCATTAGTTTTCCAACATGTTGGCTAAATGTTACTACACAAAGAGATCAAGGCTTATCACGAAATAGATTTTTCACTTGCAATTTTTTTTTAATATGGACCACGTAACTCGTGCTCGTTTGAATCGTCGTATCGTGAATTTAATAATAAATTTACTTTTAAGCGAATAGGTACAGTTGAAGAGTAGATTTTTCTAACTGTGCATTGGTTATAACGTAAGGATTATTTTATTCTTACCTGGTAAATGTATGGAAATTTTAATTTAACTTTAACAACAAAACCAAACCTACTGTACGGTTTTACGTTTAAGTTGTAAGTTTACGACAACAGATTTTCGCAGATGGAATTCTATCATCAAAAATGCCAAGTTAGATTAGAATTTTGGCGTAAGGTCTGTTTGCCTTATTTCATAAACCGTGCCTGTGGACTTAAGAAGAAAGGGGCATGGAGGAAGAGATTCTCCACAATAACAGAAAAAAACGAAATACCTAGTGAATTCTATACATATATTCATGTAATAAACTAAGTTCTGAGAAACAATAAGATGCAATATCGTTCACTGTTTTCTCGGTCCAAAATATGATCTAATCTACATAATACTTATTTCTAGTTCAGTGTGGAAGGTAGGTACTACCAATATTATTTTGTTTTATTTTTTGTGTTTGAGTTATTATTTTTTCAATTTCGTAAAACATTCCTCAAACTAGAAATACTAGAATGCTTTGAAAAATTTATAAGGGAACAAATAAGGGCACACGCAACAATGGCGTGGCAGTAGGTATTCTTTTTTTTCTATTGTACGAGAAAATAACAAAATACTGAGACAAGTTATCTAGAGCTTTTTTCACAGGATAGGTGTCTGAAGGAGGACCGCATTAACTGCGCATAGGAAATTCTTTAAGCAGTAGTAGAATGGTGATCTAAGTTTTTTAGTATAAGTTTATGAAATCCAAAATAAAAAACGCGGAACCAGATTCATGATAAACACAGAAAAAAATTGATGAAGACTCCGATTGTGATGTTTTGAAAACTTAGTTGTATAGTTATGTACGCTTGCTTTACCAGTTTACCAGACAAAATACGTAATCACTAATCATTGTAATTATCTATGTGTTACTCAATTATCTCTTCAAAATGATATTCTGCTGAGATTTTCTATAAATTTAAGCAGCTTTCTACCCTATTTAGCGTTAACAGATGGGTAATCATTATAAAATGGGGAAGGGCACACTGTGAGAGTAAATTGATGTCCAAAAATACGTACGAGAGTAAATAGCAATGTGCTACGTATTCTTTTGTTATGTAGGACAAGTATTTAGCTCTCAAAACACCGGCTGCCTAAAACAATGAACGGTTACTCAAATAAACAGGATAAAGCTGAGCGAGAACTGTCTGCTCCTATAATGCGGGCAAGCAATCTAGTTAGGTCTGAAATGGAAATTATATCTACCTATCTACCTACTTAAATAACTAGGAAAAAGTTTAAAATGTTCGTAAATTATGAAAAATGTAATACGCCTTTTAAATCAAGAAGATATTAAAATATTATGTACTTTCTGCTACCAAGTTAATTATAAATTAACTTTCGACCTTCTATACAGTGTGTGAGTGTGTGAGTGTGTGAGTGTGACTGTGTGTGGTTAACCGGAAACCACATGGTTAACGTAGAAGCATTATGATAATTTGAAGCTTTTTATTAAAACAAAAGTTTGAGTAAGCTGATAGAATCCCATAATGAAAATTTAAGCAGTAAACAAAGGATTGCATTACTCTTCTGTTCCACATTGCTAAAGATTATACACCTAGATGGATGTTATATGCCATGAAAATGTTTTAATATAGCCTAACGGTTCGTCCTATAGCTATAGCTACGTGTTTAACGTAGGAGTAGGTACACAGTTCTAAATTGCACACCAGATCGATGTATTACACCCAACACACAATGAAACTAAATATAGCGACGCAGGTGGAGCACTCGGTCACTCATGAAGGAGTAACAGCTCAAATCATTACCCACAATATGGGCGATGTTTGTATCGTTAAGATTTCAGCTTATTATCACAAGTTTTGTGTGTTCATTATTTTATAGCATTCATGTTTTTAAAATATTTTTAAATATAACTAAGCATAGTACATAAACTTAGTGTATTGTAAAATACACCTAGGTATTAAGCGAATTGTTCTAGGATCTACATAATATATAGTATTATTGCTTTTGCACTGATAGCCCTATGTGTAATCGGTTTGAAACCGCAGTCAATGTTATTACATACATTACGCTTTAGATTATAAAGCAAAACGAATAGTTCAGAATAATTATTTGTTTCTATCTAATCCCTTCGAGCTTGCCCGCGTAGCTTGGTAAGACTAGCTGATTTTTTTAAGTGTTGTTATGGAGTGATTATAGTTTATTTTCGACCTATATTATTTTAACAAAAAGTAAAAGGCACACCCGAGGGACGTAATATAACGTACTAGGTTATTCCAGAGTTGTGGGTTTTCGGCGATAGCTGCACAATAGTTAAATATTGTATGATTTGGCAGACGTACAAGAAAATATTAACATAGTGCATACCTACCGTGCGCTTATAGTGAAATTATCGACATGAATCATAAGGTCCGAACCTTAGTATCGCTAAAATATAAAAAATACTAGGTATAATATGGGACGAATATACGAAGATAGATAACTGATACTGGGGTCCACTTAAGTCGACATCGACAATCTTACACAAACATTTTCCATCATCTAGTCTAGACTACGTAGGTGTTATCATGATCAGAATTAATGGAAAGTAAGTAGTGTAGGCTCCGAAAGGCCTTTATCAATAAAATTCTGTATCTACTACATTTATTGTGTGCAAAAATGCCTCGTAGATTAGATAGCAATGTTTTTGTATAAAGTTGATTAGTACCTTTTGTTTTTAAAAGCTGTTGGTTTGTGTTTTCGTCAAACAGTAAACTAAAAATAATATAAACGGTCAATTAAAAATACGAGAGCCGATCATCCAGAATGCACTTATTAAACAGACCTAATTATATACCAAGTTTTTTATTACTTATCTTTTAGCAACATTCCATATTTGGTACGATATAATAATATGTATAGTCATTAGTCATTTAACTAACTAAAAGTCGATTGTTAAACGCTATTTCGTAGCCCGCGAGATTAAGTCATATTTTTTTGGGATAAGTCGTTATACCTACTGTTCGAGACATCCAGGATATGATTTAAAGCACCTTAGGGATTATAATGCTCCAACTTCGCAAGGCGCTAATATGCGCTTCACTGTATACATCCGAAAAAAAACTAGCCTTGTACGAGCACCGGTGCTCAAGTCACTCGACCTGAAAATTCAAGGATAGGCGTGGGTCAATCCTTTAATTTTTAGCATTCACGCTAAATGAATAACTGCGGAGATAACGGATATTTTGCCCCGATCTACAGCAATTAAAGACATCTATGAATCATTGACAATGGCAGTAAAAGACATCTAGGAATCTTATTGACATTATGAGCATTTCAAGCGAAGATAAAAATAACGGCAATTACTTTCATTGATTAGACTTCTGTATCGTTGTTTCTACATTGACTAAACTTTTACAAAAAACTATATTAACAGGCTCAAATAATGCTACTGCAATAATATGGACCTACTTAAATAATTGTTTCCTCACAGCGATATAAAGTGACCAGATCTACTGGAGGATACAGAACAAGTGCGTAAATATTTAATAGTGTACCAACACACGCAGTTTTACATGTAGTTAGGTACATCGTTCGCCGACGTAGGACCAACCATGAAAGGGGTTACCGCGTGTAACATGTCTGTCCGGAGACGGTCCTCCGTAATGGGCGTTGACCTTAAAAACAGGGATGTATTCTGCTCTGAATATTTAGAAGCCAACTTAAATGGATTGCAAAGTCATCTGAATAGAGAATTTCCTAAGTGTTAACACTAAAATACTCTTATAGGACTCGTGTAATCGCGAAGCACCACCCATGGAACGAAAAGAGATATAATAAATTCGTAATTCTCATGAATGCGAATAAATTATAACTAAAATTCCCGACCTGCTAGGTATGACCATTTTTCGAGTACTTATATACTTCAGGCAACAATCAGCCACCAGAAAACTTTTATCTAGCTGGTAATAGAAGCGAAGACATCATGATACGCACCTTATTCAACTTTGCATAATTTTACAGGAATTTTTTTTTTCTCGATTGATTCAATGTGCATTGCATGCTCTTTGTAAGAAATAAATAATACCTAGTATACGTATTTCATTGCAGGGCCTTTTACTTTAAATTAACTGCATTTTAGCTGAAATAGAAATCGATAAAAATACCTCTATTTAGACTGTATTATTTTGATGAGCAACTACAAAACACTATGTTGTGTGTGGCCGAAAATCAACTTTTTAAACTACCATATTTTTTTTACAGAATATCTGTATTCTGTAAAAACAGTGAATTCTCGGTATTTTTATTTTCTTAAAATTAGTTTTTGAAAAAGAAGCTGATATCTTTCCCGGGATATAATACCTACATCATCAAATTGTTTTAATTGTTTTAACATGAATAATAAAAACACAAAAATATTTTCACAATTATTACATCAGTAAGGAAAGCTAAGGATCATGAGTTATTGAGTATTGATTAGCTTATCTAATAGACGAACTTGAGTAAAATGTATGAAAACCACTGTCAGAAGTGGTGGATAGAGTGTTAATTATATTAGTAATACATTACTTTACAAAAGCTATGATAAATCAAGCAGTGAAATCTTTTTATATTCATTAAACATTTTTTTTTATTGGAGATACAGTTTTATTGAAGATTCACTTCAATAACTGTATAGTCGCTACAGACTAAGCAGGCGTCATAAAATATTTCCAACTCATAATAAAAACATCTTGAGATGTGTACTAAATATACTTTTATTGGGATATCACATGATGTGACCAACACTAAAAAACAACACAGTTGTACAGACCTGGACATAGAGAATCAGAAGACTATGTGATTAAATCACAATTATAATGATCTATCAATTGTTTTAAATTTTCCAAATTTGTAAAATCATAAGCATTAGAAAAGTAAAACTACATAAATGTATTTTTTTTAAATAAAAAATTCAAATACAAAAGATCTTAGAAAGAAAGTGTTAATACAAAAAAAAATACTTAGACTGGGTTATTCTCCAGTCAAATCAGACAGAGATCATATGGCTATACTGTGACCTCACAGAATCTAGGGAGACTTTACCGGTAAGACGATATACCTAGTTGAGATATCTGTATGTTAAAATAATTTACAAGGGTCACGCATTTTGCTTAATATCATTACATACTTTGACTGGTTGATTATTAATATAGCTTTCTGATAATAATAATACATACTTCACTTTACAGATCTAGACACTGGAGAATACATGAACTGCAAATTAAATTACCATTGTGACACAAGCACACTCAATTCATATGTTATCTCATTTATTGATAAGGGAAAGCTCAACAGATAGGATTGATTTTTCAATAAAGGAGGGCTTTCTGTATGTAAAATGAATGACTTTATCAGATTATGGAAACATAGCATGAACTTGTATAGAAATAATTTTATTAAAAAAGATAAAGGAGTGACAATAATAATTAGAAATACTAAAAATAAATATGTATAATAAAATTATCTGTTGTAATTTTTTAAGCACTGCTATAGACTGTAATTTTAATTAATTTTGAATTAAAAAGCCAGCCAATCAGACACAACAAGGGAAGAGAACAACAAAGTAGTACCTGCAAAAATCCCTGTATCTACACAATAAAAGCAGATTCCTGTGAATGAGTTATGGATAAAGATTATAATGTGAATGATTTTAGTGCATTTTCATGTCTTATTGGAATATGGTCTATCATATCCTATCCGATTTTAGGATAATTTAAATAGGTATATTGTTAATTGCAATTTTTAATTTGAAAGCCATGTGTAAAATGAGAAATTATGCATTGAAAAATATATTTACCAGTAGCATAGCATGATTCGTCGCCCGCAGAAATTGAAGAACGTCGTGAGTTACGATGATTTAATATGTACATGTCCTTGGCAAATTATTGTAAAATTTTATACACCCATACATTGAAAACACTTAAAATAGAAATAACTACATTTTGCACCAATTTATAAACGAGCGAGAATTTGTAATCATTCAAATGCACCAATCAGTTTGAAAATTTTATCTTCACAAAATCACCTCTTCATTATTTCAAATTACAAATAAATAAAACACTGATTGTAGGTGTATCAATTAAATAATCAAATATTTATCCATTTAATTGTGTACTATAAGGTTTTCTATAAATTAAGGTTTAAAAAGAACTTCACTGTGAACAAATTGAATGTCACAAAAAATTATTGAAATTGTTGGGAAAAATCACGATTTTTGTAGGGCTGTTGATTTTATGGTTCACGACGTCAGTGTCGCCACATGTGATTGATGAAAATCGAAATTTATTTACTGGTCACTCTGGCCACACCTGTATTTATATTCTTCAGTTTTTAATAACATGAAACCTACTGTATTCGTAAACGGTTTTCATTACTTTTCCTGTGGATTTATCCTGTAGATTAAAACATATTCTTCATTGTTATCAAACTAGTTTTAGAGGATAGGTAGATAACTTGTGTTAGTTAGTCCGTTTAGGTCAGTAATTCCTAGTCGTGATTATTTTTGTCAGGTTTCTCTATCCTTTCTTCTACGTCTAAACACTCTCTTAATTCTTCATTCTTTTACTTAAACGCGTCGTTCAGCTCTATAGTATCGTCGGTAAAACTTCTGTAAGCGCTTTGATTTATTTAAGTACCTATAGATATTTATTAGGTACTTAATTACTAACTGATAACAAATTCAACTAGGTTACTAAATATATAATTTATAACTTCGAAGAAGATTGAAACCATTATTATCATTACAATGAAAAATGATGTTGTACATTACGACATAAAGCTAGAAGTATTTGACTTCAAATCATTTTAATTTTCCTTCTACGAAAATGAATTCTCAAAATAAAATTTGGTCACACTGATTTGACGTTTAGTGTTGTCAAGTTGTCACTTGTCAGTTTATCCCTGTCACCGATCAGCCGGTAACAATTTAGCATATTGCATTTTGCTAAAGTTTGTAAAGTTTTATTTTTCCCCCCCCTGAAAAAAAGTTTACTAAACATGGCTGATGGTTGGGATGAATATGCTAGTGATCCAAGAACTGTCTGTAAATATGGATCTAAGTGTTATCAGAAAAATCCCGATCACCATAAGAAATTTAAACATCCGCCTATATTAAGGAAAGAAGCTAATCGTAATAAGCGTCGTTACTCACCGTATACAAGGAATGCAGATAGACAGTCGCCTAGTACCAATAGTAAAAAACTTGATGAAGAACATAAATCTGACAGTGAAGAATCTACAAACAAAGTAAAAGAATCTACTAATAAAGTAGAAGAATCTACAAACAAAGTAGAAAATGAGGAATGTAAAACTGAAGTGGAAAGTGAAGAAACCAAGAAATTGTGTGTAGATCTACCTAAAGACTTAACATACTATGATAAGACCACTGACAAAAGTAAATTCAAAGAACTGTTTTTGGTCAATATGCCTGATGACTTCTTCAAATTCTTTGAATTCATTGATGCCCTTGGAACTTCTGCAGAGGACTCACTAAAAGGTGTGAACCTAGAGTTGATAGGTCCATATGATTTGTTGTTAGGTAAACTACCAATATTGGATGACAAAGAGTTGTATTTGATACATTGGAGATACTTCTATGATCCACCAGAATTTCAGGTACATTGTGTGGCTTGTAACTAATTTAGTGTGTTGTGATAATATTCACACACCACTTATTAAGTATGTTATAAGAAGAAATTTGTGTTAAACATAAGTGCATCGTAACAGCCTGCTTAATACTTAACTGCTTGTTCTATTTATTTCACAATATTTAATTTAACATGTTAACTAGCCACACTTGGCATCTTTTTAACTAACAACTACCATAATGAAGGTAACAATAAAGTTATTTAAACTTGTAAGATTATAAAGAAGACAGATATAACTGCAAGTTTTAATGATTCAGTTGGATTTCAACACAAAATGCAACTATAGCTTTTATAAACTACTTCACCAAATATTATAATCCTTTATTTTCTAAAGATGAGTCTGATTCTCTTCTTATTTTTCACATGTGTAACATTATACTTTTCATTCAATTCCACAGGCTGTTTTAAAAAAGAAATCTAGTGAGTACCACATAGGTTACTACAGAGACTCACCTGATCAAGACACTGCATTTCTAGTTAGTAATGACAGTGCTAAAGGCTATCACATTACTCTACTAAGTGAGAATATCTTTGGAGCTGTTTAGTAAGTATTTTTCACAAAATTCTATTCTAATTAATTTAAGTAGTAAAAGAGAAAACTTAATTTTTTTTATTATTCTGTATCTTATTTTATCTTTCAGTCTTTATCTGCAAAATGAAAAGAAGAATTCACCATTTACTGCAATGCCATGTCAAAAACTCATGGACAAAATAAAAGAATATGCTGAACAAAATAATATTTCTCTAACAGAGTTGAGTATGAAAAAACGATTATCACAAACTGTGACTAAGACTTTCCATGGAGCTGGTATTTCCGTGCCTTACAACAAGAAGACTCAAGTGGGTTACAGGCGTTTGGCAGAAACAGATGGTATAATGACTCAATCTATACTTCTATACTAATATTATAAAGCTGAAGAGTTTGTTTGTTTGTTTGTTTGTTTGAACGCGCTAATCTCAGGAACTACTGGTCCGATTTGAAAAATTCTTTCAGTGTTAGATAGACCATTTATCGAGGAAGGCTTTAGGCTATATAACATCACGCTACGGCCATTAGGAGCGGAGTAGCAACGAAAAATGTTACAAAAACGGCGAAAATTTTTTTCATTCTTTCTTATGTGACGCAAGCGAAGTTGCGCGGGTCAGCTAGTCATATATAATTCTTGGCATATAGTATTAGTCAGCCATTTAACTAGGTGCTTAATTAGTTCATCAGTTATAAATGAGACTGGTTTTGGGTTCGAATCCTGCATCACGGCAAATGTTATACCTTAATTATATTCACGAAAATTCAATAATGGAGAATGTTAACAAATTTGGATTATTAGCTCTCCATATTCTCTGTTAAAAATAAAAAATACTAGTGAAAGAATTACTTTGATACGTCAATTAGTTTCCGATTTATAAGTAAAACAAGTTGTAACCGCGCGAGTCGGTGTGACGTCATTGTACATTACGCTAAGTATGGCTCACATAGTCTTTTTTAATAATATTTACTGTTATTACACTTTAAATGTAATAAGCAGACGAAAACACAACAAAATACTGCATAAGCTATTACATCTACGGCTGTAGACCTGATATTAAGCGGGACGCGGCCCGCGCGGCATGGTGTACTATGACGTCACGCTGTTAGCGGGACTCGATATTTTTTGAAACTTTGAATGCTTGTAAAATCAAAACTACTTGGTATTTTTGACTAAAACAAAAACTAGTTTTCATGTACATGTACAGGCTTTACTGAGTCAAAATTTCAAGCGATTTGGCATACCTAGTAACATTCTCCATTGTCAGGAACTCTGGAGACTTTATTGATTTCCTATATGTATATTTCTGTAATATTTCTACAACATTTTCATCAGTACATATGTTAATCATGGCCAATACTTTATATACATTGAATTGTCATGAGAAATTAAGTATTTATGTATTCCACAGCAAACCTGAAAAAGATATTTACCAATCTACAAAACGCCAAGTCACAAGTAGAAAAGGATAAAATTTTGTCAGATATGCAAGTAGTTGTGACCAATGCCAGTATAGCATTAGATGAGTGTGATTTTGGAACTGGCCTAGAACTTGGTATTGATCTTTTCTGCTCTGGGTTGAAGGAGCTAGAGGGTATTGCTCTGAATAACTTGACTACAGCTTATGGCGTTCTTATGCGGCAGCCATTTGCACAAATAGCTAAGGTACCTATGTTTTTATTATTAGTTAATATATATATAAGCAATCCTAATAATATATATAAGTATTGCAAACCTCATTTGAATATGGTGCGAAAAATTGGATTTTGATTAAAAAAATGTTTTATGTTTGATCTTTCCCAAAAAACTTAAGTCTTATTAGGGTAGTTACTATGATAACTGGTTATAATTAACTAGAAAAAAATATCTACTCTTTATTAATTCTATCACCACTTCTCACACCTATATGTTGGAAGTTAAAACTACATGTAAACAACCTTTAAGTGCAAGTTTTAAAATTTTTTGTTGTATAGGTATCGTTGATGATCGAGATTTTACTGCTGCATTTAAACAAAATATTTTTTTGTTCTAGGCCCACATGAAATATCGCCGCAAGGGTCAACATATGTCATTGTTAAGTTTACAAAAGTAAAGTTGATTGCAGTGCAGCAGAGTAAACCGTACGACAGCACAACCCAGAACCGTTGCCGTTGCTTGCATGTGCCTTAAACTTACTAAGTTATTATTATTAGCTTTTACACGTTATTTCATAGCAGTTTAATATATTTTTTACGCAAATTGTCTTTTTTGTTTCTGCAAAACCTATCCATGTATTCGTCGACCAAGTCAATAAGTTATACTTAGGTACCTAATTATCCCGTCAAATATGCCCTGAAGGTCTAAGTAGAGCACTTTTACTTGAATTTGGGTAGATCTTGCACACAAATGATCTGTGCAGAAACTGGCTCGCCCGTTATAGAGAACTACGTCTACAGAGATCCGAATCTTAAATTAGAGAAAGAATAGGAAAGTATTGCATTTGTTAGCTTCTTAGAAATTCGAGTAATTCCAATGAGTAAAAATATTTTTAGTCATCAAATGTTATCAATTATGATGCCTTTAAATCTAAATTGAACCTACGTATAATTTTAATTGTAAATAAATAACATAAAGTATCAAACAAGTCACTGATGCTTTATCTTCAGAATAATGTATATCCTCGCCAACTGCTAACCTTGTACACAGGGCTCTACTAATTTGTTGCAATATAGTTTATGGTACATACTAGATAGTAATGGACTAGATTATAAAGGTTGGCAGCATACGCATAGGTACCTAGCGTTGGTTAATTTAAGCTGGCCTATCGAGTATTTTTTTATTCTTCATCATGGTGAAGATGATCGTGCTGGATGCACGTATCAACAAGGAGAGTAATAATTTGGTCTACAGAAAAGATACGACTTTATATTACCTAATTATCTTTATGGTAAAAATAAACGTGTTTGCAGTAATGGCCTGACTAATTTCGAATGAATTTGAATCAAATAAATTTGGTAATAGTTTTTCTGTAGGTAGGGTAAAGCACCCAGTAGTCAGCCCCCAACCAGTAGTCAGCCTTTACAGGCTTTATATCCATATAATTAGTGTCGAAAATAGTAAAGTCCAATAAAATAATCATTAATCGAATCTGTATAATCTTATTGACTAATATGCACAATTACGATTCGATAGCATGGCAGGTTAACGTGTTACACTCATTCTTATGAACTGCCATCAAAGACATGGCCAAAAACGTCGCCATTACTATTTTTTTGTTAAGGATTCGTGTTTTAGTTTTTGGCATGTTTTTAAATGAATTTGATGCAATATGGAACGAATTGATATTTTATGCTAGTATTTAATAGTTTATCTTCGATAAAATCATGCATTGCACGCGTTTTATTTGTCTTTTGTATTATAAATTAACGTGGCCGACTATTGGGTTTCCAAATTATGAGGTTGATCCAGTAATCGGCCATGAGTGGCTGACTACTGGTTTTTTTGCAATTCTCATATATGTGGTTGAAATTAACAGGGCGAATAGTTCTCAATTTAACTATTGCGTTGAGCTAAACTCTTCTAAGACAAAAATAGTATTTTACCAGTAGTCGGCCGCATATAAAGTCAGTGAATTTCATGAGGCCGACCATTAGACCTACATATCCCATAGTCGGCCGTCAGTTTTGCTAAATGAAATTGGGTCTTAAATCCTTTCATTAAGGTTCAAATTTGTGGACGGCTATGTTGGCACAAAACTTAGTTACTTGTTTTCGAATAGTATCATATCAAAAAGACCAAAAGATCTGTATAAAGAGGAATAATTGTCATGTGCTATGGTGGCGATCAAAAATGTTATGAAAATCATGGAAACGAGTCGATTACTTGGCATTTCACACATTATTATGACACTACAAGTCCGAAATCGTTTAATAGTCGCACAAATGCCCCGTACCATTAAGCTAGACTAAGTGCACTCCCAAAAACAAATGACTGCCCTAAGAAACTGGTCACGATATGCTGGAATCAGCTTCCAGTTTCACCGGATGCAGCTGAATACCAGTGTTTTACATGGAGCAACTGCCTATATGACCTCCACAACCCAGTTATCTGGGCTATACCACGACTACCATAAGACTGGTTATCAGATTTTCAAGCTTCTGACTAATGGCAACAATTGCCAGAGATCCTTGAATGCCCGCCGGAACCTACAATTTACCATGCCTTCCGAAACACGAAGAAACTTTGGGAAATGAGAAAAGAAAGGAATGATACCAGTTACTTCTATCATCTACCTTCTATTTCCTAGCCTACCATTGACTTATGTATCAACACATCAAGAAAGCTAAAATAGTTTAATAGAAGAGAGCATCTTTTGTAGATTGGGGAGAGTTCAGAAACAGAAGGAATTAAGAACAGAAAATAAACTTTTATCGCTGTGAACCGTGAGAAGAAAGATAAACTAGAAAACATTTAGAAATCAATTACCTGAGTGCTAATAACTATAAATTAAAATCTTGAAAACCCCCGATTTCACAATATATTTATTTATTTCATACTTTTTATAGGTTGGTGGTTAGGTTAAGCCATTCTTACTTTCCCACCACCAGCATTCTCAGCATGCGAAGCCATTTGAGACCCCGTCCGAGTAAATTTGCAGACATTCGGTTAATCTCCCCACTTTAACCCACTACAACTTTTAATCGGCTCCACCGATTTTCATCAAGCATGTCTAAAAACACTCGCACATATGTCACCTTTAATTAAAATAAAACTAAATTGAAATCACTGCATCCTTTCGGGAGTTATGATGCCATAGACAGACAGACACACAGACAGACACGTCGAACCTTATAACACCCCTCTTTTTGCGTCGGGGGTTAAAAATTAATGGATGTATAAATTGTACTGCATGGTATAATAGCAAATGTGCTTTATTTCCTGGAGATTTCAATAAAAATATATTTAAAATAGAACATTTGTATTGAGTATGTAAGAGGCTGACTACTGGGTAAGACATGGCTGACTAGTGGCAAAATGGGGCTGACTACTGGTAAAAAGTGCCATATTTTGTTCAATGTGGATTTTTTCCATAATAATCTTATGAATATGATATTTTGTTATTTTTTTCTTAAAGTTTAATAAATTACCTTTCATACAATGACTAATGATTTTACATCTAGTTGTAAATGTTAAAAATATGGCTAAATCAAATTGTCATTTTCACTAAAAGGCTGACTGGGTGCTTTACCCTATTATGGTTAAGGATGTAAGCGAGTAAATTATAAACCAGCATGGTGAGGTAAGACATATTTATTGTTTGTAGAGCGTCAAATACAATACAAAATTATAGGTACATTTTACTGTTGATTTTAAAATGCCTTATAAAACCATCAAAAATAAACAGTACAATAAAATTATTCTTTAGGTTTCTCAGCGCTGCTTAAGTGCAGGAAAAGCGATAGTGGACAATGGTCGCTACCGTATACACCATCTCTTATAACGTTATCACACAAAGCTGGTAATAGTCTCTTTGAAATTATGAAATAATCCAAACGCCTGGAACAAAAATTGGGATTATAAAATCTACAAACATGTCGACTTTTCTTAACATTACAAAAATGTGTTTATCTCACCATCCCACATTTCGAGCTCTGCTGTTGGACATGTAAGTCCAAAATGTATAGGCGCCTGTTTTGTCAGGATACAAATGTCTGAAAGTATCGACGAAATTGTCTCCAAGTAGTTCAGTCATTCCTTCACGCTCTTCATCTGTAAACCCAGCATTCTTTCTATTTGTTTTAGGGTTCGCTAAATCTGCAATTGTATTTGAGACATGTAAAGTCAATATTCAATACAATAATGTAACTATCAAGATGAAAGTTATAAAACTTAAAAAAACGAAGCAATATAACTCCTTACCTATTTCTTTGTGCGAAACGTTCATGTCTCCACATATGATTACAGGCTTCTTCTTATCTAATTCGTTAACATGCTTGCGAAATTCCTCGTTCCATTGCAGTCTTTTAGGAAGTGTGACTAGTTTCCGCCCTGAATTGGGCACGTAGGTACAAATCAAATAGAATTGTTCATACTCCGCAGTTATTATACGACCTTCTGTGTCTAACTCTTCGTTTTGTAAGCCGTACGTGACGTTTATTGCTAGTTTTGTTGTATAAATGCCTACGCCAGCGTAACCATCTTTTTCACCGGCCAGCCAGTAGGCGTGATAGCCAGGTATATTTGTTATTTCACTTGGCAGTTTGTCTTGTGAGCATTTTACTTCTTGTAAACATAGAATGTCGGGTTTTTCATATTTTAAATATTCGAGACAGCCTTTAGAAAGCCATGCTCTTATCCCATCAACATTCCAGCTTGATATTTTGAAATTCCATTCTTTACTGTTACTATTTTTAGAGGTGTTAGAAAAATCTAGAACTTCAAAATCTGTTACAGATTTATTTTTAGCTGGTGCTTTCTTTTTTGTGTCTTCTGTAGCTGAAATATAACTTTTGTATGAAACATTTGGAAGTACTTGCACACTTCTTTTGCGATATATGAAAATTTTGGCTTATATTAATTATGCAGATAAAAATATAATTACTTAGGCTTAATATTTCAAATAATATCCCATCTGCGAACTCTAATATCATGAAGTAAGCATGAAGTATTCTGATGATAATTAAAGTTTGTGTAAAAACCTTGTAGGTTAATATGTGAGAAATAAATGAGTTCTAAGTTTCTAGGTATCCCCTTCAACAATACGTATCCGTAATTGTGGTCAAGCCAGAAGTGGCACTGAACAAAAGGTATCGTCACAAATGCACTCACTATCATATACTATCCCATATACTTGAGCAAGTTTATCAGACTGCAACAGATCCCATATTGACCTGGAACAGCCTTGAGAAACATAATATTGTTGTGGCATAATAAAATTACCCTGAGCTAAATATCAGGTAGGTACTTCGTTGAAGCGAAATAAGTACTGTTCGTTGTGATTTTATTATACCTACTCATGAAGTGAATAGGTGTTAATTTCATGCCTGCTTTATGATAATGCCTGTTTAATAACCTATATCATTAAAAGTGTATCTCAATATCAAACTTTACCACTTATTTATACAAGAAGGCATGCAATATAATGAAGTAATAATTCAAGTGAATTAAACTTATTGTATTTACCCAGTTAGTCACCTCAATGCAAACCCAGTATTAATAATAAATAAATCATAAGGAATATTTTAAGTACTAGCTTACTATGAAATAATCTGTTTGCCTTATATTCTACTATACACAATGGTTGTCAAACAAACAACAGTTAATAAGGTGGACAACATCCAGTCCTAATAACATGTATTAGGTACTTAATGTAAATTTTGCTTATCTAAATACCATCCAATAATGTTATGAATGATATGGGCATAGAGCCTAAGTTAGAATAGTATTGTATTATATCTTTGACTAGACAGGGCCACAAAAAATTAAAGTAAGAAAAAGGCAAACCATTGCTATAAATAAATGTTTGACAACCACTGATTTGTGTGTACTTAACCAAGCATGATGCACTAAGTTGAATTGGTATTTGAGTGTCAAAAATAGGTATAAAAATAAATAAAGCATTCAACATATATGTTTTAGAAAAGATTTATTTATTATAGAAACAATCATAGTACCTAATACAAACAATAATTGTCAATAATGTTTAAATTAATCAATAGTACTAGTTACCCTTTTCCTCAGCTACTTTGCGTCGACGTTTTGTAGTGGGCTCACTAGAATCTAGGGGTTCTTCATCAGTCTCTGTGGTAGTTTCCACTGGTTTCTTTTGTCCCCTTTTGCCTTTAACAGGCTTCACATCAGGAACCTCTTCTTCCTCATCTGAAACAATAAATCAAAATATTTTAGCTTGGTTTAATCATCATCATGGTTAAATACTTATGTTATTATTATTCATCCTAAAATAAAAATATACCTTTGGCTTTCTCTTCTTTTTTGGTCATCTTTCTCTTTTTAGAGGATGGTGTCTCATTTTCCTCATCAGCTTTGTCCTCTGTGTCGTCTTTAGGTTGTGCTTTTCTACCCTTTCTGCCCTTAGGCTCTTTTTTCTTAGGTTCAGGTTTCTCTTCTTCTTGTTCTTCGTCATTTTCCTCATCCTCATCGTCTACTTTTTCAGGCGCAGCTTTAGCTTGGGCCCTTTTCCTGCCCTTAGGTGCAGGTTTCTCTTCTTCCTCATTGTCTTTATCCGCTGGTTCAGTTTCAACTTTAGCTGGTTTTCGACCTCTTCCTTTGCCAGCAGGTTTACTCTTTTCTTCAACAGTTTCTGGTGCAGGAGCATCACCATCTTCACTCGCTTCTGGTTTAGCATTTTTCCTACCCCTGCCAGACTTAGGTTCAGCCTTTTCAGGTGCTGCCTCTTTCTTTGTGTGCTTCTTTCTGCCTCTACCAGAACTAGGTTGTTCTTCGTTATGACCATTGGTTTCCACATTTTCATCATTTTGTTCACTCTCCTCCGCCTGACCAGAAGATTCATCTGCTGATTGATCACCATTTGAAGGTTCTTTGTCTTGCAGTTCAACTTCTTCTACTTTCTTCTTTCTACCTTTCTTGGCTGGAGGAGCTACATCAATATTTTTCTCATTAAGATCATCACTTGCAGCTTTCTTACCACGCTTAGTTGTCTTTTTTTCTGTTACAGGCACAGGCTTATCATCTAATTGTGTATCTACAGCTTCAGGCTCAGGTTCAGAGACTTTTCCCTTTCCTCTACCTTTTTTGGGTGCTTCATTCTCTGTTACTTTAACATCCGCAGCTTTCTGCAAAAATATCTTTATGTTTATAGATGTGCTATTAATGTGTTTGCAATAACAAAATATATGCTACTTCTTTTAATTTTGATTGAATAAATTATCAAAATCATTTGGTTTATTTACATCAGAGGTTCCCAAACTATTTTCATCTAACGCCCCCTTTCAAAATCAGTTATTTTGTAGCTCCCCCATTTATTTTTCACCTTATAAACCTCAATAACGTATGTATTAGTTTCACCTGGAGATTATTTAAACCTATCTTCTAAACGAGACTTTTTTTACCAGAGAGATAGATTAGGTACCTACATTAATAATCATGCGTTCGGTTTGTGTCTTCGGAGGTGGGGACCTCACTTGCGACACTTGAAGATACGAATATTCTTCAGTGTTTGATACCTAACTAAATATCTTAATTAAGATATAAATAGCGTTGTGAACGTTTATATTCATACAACAAAATAGGATAAAAATGTAAACTAAAAATGGATATTGTGTACTTGTGTAGTAGGAGAATTTTAATTTCAATTAATTTTAAAATAAGAAGTAACTGAAGTTTCATATCGCCAAGTAAATCACTTCAGCGCCCCTCATTTTTTTTTGAGCCCTTCACCGCCCCCCTCTAGATCTTCATCGCCCACAAGGGGGCGTTATCGCCCACTTTGGGAAAGACTGATTTACATCAATATAAAACTGACTAGTATCATCTATTGTCATTCTTATGTAAACTGGTAATGCCTCTTGTAGATACAGACTAACCTTTGAATAAATAAAAATAAAAAAAAATATCTAAAAACCTAACAGAATGATAGAATTAGCATTACTGACCCTTGTAAGAGTTCATATTAAGATTAGCAAGAGATATTGTTGCAAGAGTAGTTGGCTGATAAAAGGATAAGCATGCCTTTGTAGTAACAATGACACAAATGTAATGCATTCGCGCGCTTTCGTAGCTCACTACAATACCATAGTATAATTTAGCATAACAATGACGATATCAGTAACAATAATCAAGTAATGGCGCCAACAACTTCATAACAGCATGTGGGGCTCGATGTTAAAGTAATATGTTGTACCTACAATGTAATCAAGCGTCTACAGCCGACGAAATGTTCTGGATTTACCGCATCTATGAGAATCGATGCGAATCTCTATTTATCAATTAAAGATCTTGGCATAAAACCGTTGCATCAAGTTGAAAACAATATTTCTCTAAGCCTGTCGCATAAGTGACTATCATAGCACGGCACACAAAACCTATGATAAATATCACCTAAAAACAAATAACTCCAAGTCAGAATAATGCGCTTCAACTGCTGATGTTACATGCATTTGTATACAGAGAATAGAACAGCGTGTCCAAACTAAATAACCCGTCCGTACCCAGAAACTCGTTTGTAAATTCAATGCAAATAATGATAGTTTTAACAACGTGTAAGGCAAATTAACTATACCTTAGCTTTAGCAGACCTTGGCGCCATTGTCACGAGGCAAATGTTGTACGAAATATCACTGATTTCACCGTAATTGTATCCAAATTTATGCTTCTGACTAAAAATGCGTTGTTGAGTTAGCGGGCGAAGTTTCCGGTAAAATGACAGATATCGCGTACCGCCACTGCCGGCTGCCGCCAATTTTTGTCATGTTTTATTTCTATAAATGGCGGGTAAATAGAGCGCTATGTATCGATTAGTGTCTATGGCTTACTAAATTTTTTATCAAACGGTTCATGCACGTTATTCAATAATAAACAATATTCGCATCCCTGAGTAATGAGTATTTATATAATACCTATAACAAGTGGCGTTCTCAGGTATTCTCATTTCTCCTCCCATGGGGATAAGGCATGATGTAATGTGCGTACTTATGTAAGAGACCTTACATCTAATTTAATTTGAACAATAAACCGATTTTATTAAATTGCTTTGAATCCACACCCAAATGCCAACATAAACCATAAGTAAGTAGGTGCGAGGTGTCTACAGAAAGCAAAACGTGTTGTAAAATTTTACTAACTAAAAGTTTTAGACTAAAAATGAACCCTAATAAAATAACATCTTTGACAGGAAACCATTGCTGACAATCAGTTGGTAATCTGACAGTTGACACTGCCTGTCACTGCTGTCAGTATCGTGGCAACGTGCGTATCCTTCGTTTCCTTTTATATGGGAGAGTTAGTACTTGGTTACGAATTCTGAATAAAATAAGGGTGAAATGGCAAGTATTACATTATTTCTTAGTAAATGGATTACCCTCCTGTATTCAGCTGTGGCTGGAATGATGTAAACATATGTCTAGAACCCTTCCTTTTTTACCTGTGATGCCGGTAAAGTTAGATATTTACCTGGTGCCAGATGGTATAAATAAAATAATACGATTTTCTTTAATTTCAGGCTACCTTAGATCGAAAAGGAACATTTAAGGTTGAGTACCTTCAAGATATTGAGAAGAAAGTTCAAGAGAAGTGGGACAATGAGCAAATATTTGAAATGGAAGCTCCAGACGATGGGAAGCCTTATGAAAAATTCATGTGCACATTTCCTTATCCCTACATGAACGGGCGTCTTCACCTTGGGCATACATTTTCACTATCAAAATGTGAAGTGAGTATAATTTTTAAGAAAGTGTGTACCATTAATTTGGTTTTCTAGTCTTAGTCACAGGTATGATGCAATAACAAAAAATAATATTAATAGGAATGGTAATATTATCAATGCAATATTATTTTTAGTTTAGTAGCTTCTGTCTATTACAAAACTTTATCTATTTAAATAAAAATGAATCTCTTGAACCACTTAACTAAATTGGATAATTCTTTTTTAATGTGTTTATTACTGTTGGGACAAGGTTTGTATGGGATAGATGGGATTATAATTCTTACGAGAATGGAATCAACGGGATAAAATTGTACAACAAGTCGGGCCAGTTCTCTTGTTATAAATATTAAATATTTGGTTTGCAGAAATATAGTATTCATTATTTTAATTATTCATTGTACTTTATTTTGCAGTTTGCTTCAAGATACTACAGGCTGAAGGGTAGAAAAGTTCTTTTTCCATTTGGATTTCACTGTACTGGTATGCCAATAAAAGCCTGTGCTGATAAGCTAAAGAGAGAAATGGCTCTGTATGGGTGTCCTCCTGTATTCCCTGAGGAGGAGGAACAGGTGACTAAAGATGAGGGTGATATTGTCCCTAAGGATAAAAGTAAAGGAAAAAAGAGCAAAGCTGTGGCCAAAACTGGTGCTGCCAAGTATCAGTGGCAGATTATGCAAAGTATTGGTGTGCCTGAGGAAGAGATCAAACTCTTTGCCGATGAAAGTCACTGGCTTGAATACTTCCCACCTCTTGCAGTTGCTGATTTAAAGAGAATGGGAATTCATGTAAGTATAATTTAAAAAATTGCAATAAAAATTAAGCATTTAAAATCTTCAAAACAAATAAATTATAAAAGACTGTTTCACCAAATGGCTATTCTTTGTTGCAGGTTGATTGGCGTCGTAAATTCATAACTACAGATGCTAATCCATTTTATGATTCATTCATTAGGTGGCAGTTTTATCACCTTAAAGAACGCAATAAGATTATGTATGGTAAACGCTACACCATATTTTCGCCTCTAGACCAACAGCCTTGTATGGACCATGACAGAAGTACTGGTGAAGGAGCTGGACCCCAGGAGTACACCATTGTTAAAATGGAAGTCCAAGAGCCACTCCCTGAAGTTCTTAAGTATGTATATATTATTGAAATTAAAACAGCATAAAATTATAATTTTTGAATTGAAGATCAAGCTAATAATAATATGTGTGGGTAATTATATTATTTAATTCTTTAGGTCTTTCAAAGGCAAGAAAGTTAGTTTAGTGGCAGCAACTCTAAGAATAGAAACAATGTATGGACAAACAAATTGTTGGATACATCCTGATCTCAAATACATTGCTTTTGAAACAGTAAAAGATGGAATATTTGTGTGTACTAAAAGAGCTGCAAGAAATATGGCTTATCAAGGATTTACTAGCAAGGATGGGGAAGTCAAAATTCTTGCTGAATTTGTTGGCCAGGATCTAATGGGAACTGCATTAACATCTCCATTAACTTGTTATCCCAAAATTTATGTTCTGCCTATGCTAACTATCAAGGAAGATAAGGGCACTGGTATTGTTACTAGTGTTCCATCTGACTCTCCCGACGATTATGCGGCACTTGTGGACTTACAAAAGAAACCAGCCTTTAGAGAAAAGTATGGCATTCAAGATGATATGGTGATGCCATTTAAACCTGTACCTATTCTGGAAATTCCAGAGTTTGGTAATCTATCTGCTGTCCATCTGTATGATGAACTCAAAATTCAAAGTCAAAATGACAAAGACAAATTAGCTCAAGCAAAAGAAATGGTGTACCTGAAAGGATTTTATGATGGAGTATTACTTGTTGGAGAATATAAAGGGAAAAAAATCCAGGATGTGAAAAAGCTTATACAAAGTAAAGTGATTGAGGACAATGGTGCTGTGGTATACTACGAACCGGAAAAGACGATTATATCAAGGTCAGGTGATGAGTGTGTAGTTGCTCTTTGCAATCAGTGGTACTTGGATTATGGTAATGAAGAATGGAAGAGTCAAGTTGAGAAAGCTCTGAATGCTATGAATACTTATCATGATGAAGTCAGGAAGAATTTCCAAGCTACTCTTAAATGGCTTCATGAGTATGCTTGCTCAAGAACTTACGGGCTTGGTAAGTTGTGTAGTGGAATTATTAAAAGTTATACAGAACTTGAAGGCCTCATGTAAAATATATTAGTTTAACGAATAATATTTATTTCAGGAACCAAACTACCATGGGATACACAGTGGCTAATTGAGTCTCTCTCTGACTCTACTATTTACAATGCCTACTACACAATCGCTCACTTCCTACAAGGTGATACTTTTAGGGGCAACAAAGAGAATGCTCTTAAGATTAAACCTGAAGACATGACTAGTGCAGTCTGGGATTACATTTTCTTCAAAGACGCGCCTTTCCCTAAAGGCACTAAGATTGCTAAGAGCTCCTTGGAGCGTATGAAGAAGTCTTTCCAATTTTGGTAAGTTACATCTTATATATTTTTCTTGCATAATTGGATCCCTTTAAATTCCTATACTTGTACAATTTAATATTTCGAACTAGTGTGGCCTTTTTTGGAAAATATTCTTATAAACTTTTATTTTTAAAGGTATCCTGTAGACCTAAGAGTATCAGGAAAAGATTTGATTCAAAATCATTTAACCTTCTACATCTATAATCACTGCGCCATCTGGCCCAATGAGGAGGACAAGTGGCCTAAAGGAATTCGTGCTAATGGTCATCTAATGTTGAACTCTGCCAAAATGTCCAAGTCTGATGGAAACTTCTTAACTCTGACGGAATCTATAGACAAATTTAGCGCAGACGGTATGAGGCTAACATTAGCCGATGCAGGCGATTCTGTTGAAGATGCTAACTTCGTCGAAAATACTGCTGACGCGGCTATTTTAAGGCTATTTACTTTCATTGAATGGGTAAAGGAGATCATTGCTACGAAATCTACTTTGCGAACAGGTAAAACCCTAGCTTAACAGTTACTTTAGATATTATAGACCCTCAAAGTTCGTCAGCGTAGTAAGATATTCCGTGAATTTCTGACTACTTTTTAGTCGAACGTTGAATCTTTGAATACATTTAAAAATGTATGGACTTTAAAATAATAAAAAATACTTTAACTTGCATACCTTTTATTTACAGGACCGCATAATTTCCATGACAAAGTGTTTGTAAGCGAAATGAACACGAAAATCAATCAGACTGACGACAATTACAACAAGATGTTGTTCAAAGAAGCTCTAAAGACTGGTTTCTTTGAGTTACAAGCGGCGAGGGATAAGTACAGGGAGCTTTGTTCCGAGGGTGGCATGCACGCGGAGCTCGTCACTCTGTACATTGAAACACAGGCGAAACTCATGTCACCAATCTGTCCTCACGTTGCTGAACATGTGTGGGAGTTGCTGGGCAATGTAAGTAAAAATACGAAAAATAAAATTCCGCAGATAATTTCGACTTCGTAAACAAGTCTCTATTTATGCACTTCTTGGCAGTGTAGCTATTAATTTAGCTAGGTTTGTATGAAAAATTAAGTTTCATCAATGTGATATTATAAGTGAAACTGTATACAACAGATTTTTTATAATTACTACAGTTTTACCTGAAACATGTGTTTAATTCATTGCAGAAAACAAGTATTCTTCATGCCAACTGGCCTGTGGCAGGAGAAATTGATGAACTTTCAATCAAGGCCAGCAATTACTTAATGGATGCTGCGCATTCCTTCCGAATCTATCTCAAAAATCATTGTGCTGTTAAGAAACCGAAAAAGGGCGAGACTCCTAAACCAGAGAAGAAACCAAACAAGGCTGTTATTTGGGTTGCCAAAGAGTACCCCAAGTGGCAACATATTATTTTAACCACTCTAAAGGAGCTTAATGGGGTAAGTTTACATTCTATAAGATGAGAGAATTATGTTATGAAATATGTTTAAGTTAAGTAGTAAAGTAAAATATTAAATAAGAAATTAGAAAAATAGTTAACTAGTTAAAAAAAAGAAATCTTTGCTTATTTTACAGGCGTCTGGACTTCCTGATAACAAAACAATATCTAGCAAATTGGGCGCAATCCCAGAGTTAAAGAAATACATGAAGCGAGTGATGCCGTTCGTGCAAGCGACCAGAGAGAATATGGAGCGTATTGGTGTGGAGGCTCTGTCTGTAGGACTGCCCTTCGATGAGGCGGCTATCTTGAACGATAATATTGCGTATTTACTCAACACTTTAGATGTAAGTTGGTTTCAATTTCTTGCAGGCTTCTAAGAACGTTACAGATAAATACGTACATAAATATCCCACCCAAAGGAAAGTGACATAAACTCTCCTCTTTTGTATTCAATAAAAGAACTTATTCTAATTTAACCCAATTTACTATTTCCAGCTTGATTCGATTGAAGTCAAATATACCGACGATCAAGAGGCCCCAGAAAAAACTCGTGAAGACTGCGCTCCGGGCCAGCCCCATGTAAGCTTCAGCGTCGCAGCGGGCGTGGACGCTACGTTCATCAACCCGATCGCTATGAACGGATTCTTCACTGTCTCGGCTACTCTTGCCGATGGAGATACGATCGAAAGAGTAAAGGCCAAAATCGCTAAGGAAGTCAAAGCAATCAAAGGTAATAAAACTTGTTACATTTTACATAACTGTAACGCAAATTGAAAAAAAAATTGCTTATCGTTTTACTAATTTGGTGGCGGAAAGGAATGTGGAAATTTTATGAACTTTGCGTATAATATTCGAGTCACGCGATTACTCAACATAAATATTATGGCTTCTATTTTTTGCCTAGTTTTTGATAAGGCGTCAGTCACGAAAACTCTATCATTAATTATTTTATTTTCACAGACTTGAATGCCCTCAAACTGTGGCGGTATGTAGATCCCGTGCTAGGCCCCCGATCTATTCCCGTTCCCGGAGACTACCTGAACAAATGTGTCGTGTTAGACAGCGCGTCGGTATTAAAAGTAGACTTAGCTACGGCCTCCGTGGATCTAGTCTGTAATGGTAAAAATCTGCCGGTGGGCACTAAACTGATTTATACATATGAAAAGTGATCACATTGTTTCATAGAAATAAATTATTTATTAAATTAACATACTTTATTTTTAATTATTGCTTGAGCCCCTAGCGTGCTTACAATACGTTTCATCCTTTTCGAAAAATAAAGATTAAATGAGTATTCTTTGCAAGATTGTACAATATTTGCCTATTCTTATTACCAGTTTGACGGATGGAGGTAAGGGGGGTAAATAGCATGAAGTGAATAAAAATTCACGAAATGCGGTATAAATAGATTTATAACATATAATAATATGTATAATGACATAATAAAATATTTAACAGTGAACAAGTAGGGTGCGCGCTAAGTGGGTGCACTTGGCGCAAATAGTTTTTCTAGACCGGCGCCCTCTGGGGTGTCGATGGCACTGCGAGGCTTCTCCTTGACGATGTGCATCGTCGGTAAGTCCAGGATGTACACCTCTTTTTTAAATAACTGCCCAACGTTTCGACCGATTAACTGGAAAAGGAGACAACAAGTTTTAAGACTATGTTAAAAACTAGTCAGTTAATATCAATTTACATAGTGTCTTAGGGTGAGTATAGACTACAACATTTTCTGGAGCATTTCTTTGTAATGTAACGTTCTTACGAATGATACAATACAGGCAAAAGCTCAGTTTCCAAAGCATTTCCATGTAATGTAACGTTCCTGCGAATGCTCGGCGTTGTGTTGCGGACCGCGTGCGTCTTTCATCCCTCTCCCTCCGCGTCACCCCGCAACCGCGCATCGCCCGCACTCGTGGCTCGACGAAATGTTACACCAATACGCTCGACGAAATGTTACACCAATATGCTCGTTGGTTTGTAACAAGAGGCCTGCGTGCTCGACGTTTAGTTCGTAAGAGGATGATACACTAGAACATATCATAGAGCGGCTCGTTGTTCTGTTACAAGTAAATGTTGTAGTCTATACTCACCTTTAGGAATTAGGATATGACTGTATCGTCGTTAGTTGCATAATCGCAACAGGTTTCACTCAGTTATAAGAAAAAATGCAAAGATGTATAATAGGACTCGAGCAAGTTAGTGACGAAGGGTAGCGTACCCTCGAGGTGATTTTCTTGAAAAGATCTCGCTTGCTCTTGTCGATCTTGGAGGGCTTGGTGTTCTGCGCGGTGAGCTTGTCGTCCAGGCGCTGCAGGTCGTGCGCGTCCACGTCGGGGATGGCGCGCAGCACGCTCACGATGCCCGGGAACAGCGGCCGCAGGATCTCGTACGTCTGGACATTGCACAGAACTTGAACGAACTGAATGTTTCCTAACTTCACGGCACAGAGGCGTAAAACAATAATTGATCGGCAGTATAATAATACTAGCTGGAGTCGCAACTTCGCTTGCGTCACATAAGAGAGAATGGGTCAAAATTTCCCCGTTTTTGTAAAAAAAAAATTGCTGGTCCTCGGCTCCTATTGGTTATCGCGTGATGATACATAGGCTATAGCCTTCCTCGATAAATGGGCTATCTAACACTGAAATAATTTTTCAAATCGGACCAGTAGTCCCTGAGAGTAGCGCGTTCAAACAAACAAACTCTTCAACTTTATAATATTACTATAGATAAGTGCCTAAAGCGGCAGAGGCCAACCCTTCGGGTTCGGTATTCAAAGTCGAGGTCTTCTCGTTTCGATCTATTTGTATGTTTATAAAATTCACATCGACAAAAAGCGGTCCCTGCGGCCAAGGCGGTCGAGCTTCGAGTCGGCCGCGCCTCGACCGCTCCCTTAAATAGGGTCGTACCTGCACGGCGAGCGCCAGCAGCGCGGCCTGGTTGGCGTCGTGCTGGCCGTGCACGCGCAGCGCCTGCAGCACGGCCGACAGCGCCGCGCCCGCCTCGCCCGCGCCCACCCGCCCCGCGCCCAGCGCGCCGCGCAGCGCCGGCAGCGCCAGCGCCGTGGCGCGGAGCGACGACATCGAGTCGTTCCACGTCAGCGCGTGCAGCACCTGCGAACGTCACACGAGCTTTAGTTAGATTTAGGTTTAGTAAATGATGACGAACCCTTATATATCTCTACGACTGATAGCACTGAAATCGAACATTTGCACGCCCTTAGTATCTTCATAACGGAATATTTAATTACCGTGTAGAGCACGGCGGGTCCGGCGCAGGGCTGGGCGAGCACGAGGCCGCCGAGCTCGGACACGGTGTCGGGAGATCGCTGCTGCACGTTGTTGCTCGTCGTAGTGTCGTCGTCCATATCGTCCACGTTGGTCTCGACGGTCACTCCGCCGTCTACTAGTGATATCTGCAATAGTATTTTGTGAGAATACATCGCATTTCATGTTTATTAAAATTGTAATAAAAAGCTGTTCTACCCGGGTTAAGTTAAAAAATCACAAGGCCAAATAAATTCTTACTTTGAGAACTTCGAGGTACTCTCGCGTGAGGTTTCGGACGAGAATATCTTCGAGAACTTCCTGCGATTCACTGCCTCCCTCCTCTTCTAGTTTACCGGATTCGTATAGAGACGAGATGTAATCCCATCGTTGAGATAAGTGTGTGAGCACTGTGGACGATAATGGCAAGAATAAAAAATTGAGAACGATCAGAGTCAACCGATACGACGACAGTGCGGGCGTGAACTCACTGCGCGGCGCGAAGTGCTCGAGCAGCGGCAGCGCCACGTCGCGGTAGTGCGCCGGCGGACAGTGCAGCAGCAGGGGCTTGAGCGCGCTGCGCACCACCGGCCGCAGCCAGTGGTCCGGCAGCCACTCGGCGCCGTGCAGCAGCGACGAGCTCAGGTAGCCCGCCAGCCCGGCCGCCGCGTACAGCTCGCGGCCCAGCGTGGCGGCGGCCGCGCCCACCAGGTGGCACACGTTCTCGTGCAGCGTGTGCAGGAAGCTCTGCATGCGGTCCTGCGGGCGCGGCGCGGGCGCGGGCGCGTCGTGCTCGCGGATGCCCAGCAGGTTGCGGCGCTCGGCGGCGGGCGGCGCCAGGGCGCGCGCGTGCGCCGGGTGTCGCAGGCCGGCGGCGGGCGGCGCGTGCAGCTCGTGCAGCGCGCGCGCCAGCGCCAGCGCGGCGGGGAACAGCGGCAGCACGTGCGCGGCGCAGGGGTTGCGCCACACGGGGTTGCCGGCCGCCGTGACGCCGGCGCCGAAGCCGCCGCGCGCCGCCTTGTCGGGGTCGGGCGGCACGCTGGTGCGCTTCACCACGCCCAGCACCAGCGTGAGCGCGTGCAGCAGCGTGCGCCGCGCCCGGCCGCGCTCGTCCTCCGCGTCGCTGGGCGCCGCGTCCAGCCCCACGAGCCGCGCCAGCCCCTCGGCGCTGGCCAGGTGTGGCGCCAGTCGAGCCCAGCGCTCGCTGCAGTCGCCCAGCACCTACCCGACGAGATAATAATATAAGGAATCACTAAATGTTATCTACGTACGACCATCCAAAGATAGCATAATAAAAAAAAATTGAAGACGACGAAGACTCACATATTCGAATTCGAGTAATTAAAACTTAAATAGAAAATATCCATATATAATATCTGATTTACCTGAGCGACTAGTTGACTCTGCCTCTCGTAGCAGCAGAAATGGTTGGACACCAGTAATAACGCTTCCTGTAGCGTGACACTCTCGACCGCACTGAGATCCGGTCGCGCGAGTGCCGTCGAACACAACTCGTGCAGACGACCGAACACCGGCAGCAACAGCAGAGGATACTGAAAATTAAATTTATTGGTTAAAATTTAACGAACATAATAGAATCCCGGTTGACGTGCCAGCGGAGCCCGGCGAGTGTACCTTGGAGCCCAGCTTGACGAGCAGGCCGGCGGCGTGGCGGCGCACGTTCTTGACGGCCCTGGCGCGGCGGTCGGCGGGCGGCGTGCCCTCGTACACCAGCGCCGCGAAGATCTTGTCCAGCACGCGCGGCAGCAGCTCCGCGCCCGCCGCGCCCACGCCCGGACCTGGCACACACGCAACTACTTTATCCCATGTCTCCGGTACTCCGTTAATGATTTGCAAATTAATTGTTCACTTTTGCATAAAGTTCTTTTTCTTGCATATCGAAGAAAATATAATCACATAAAAGAGGTATATACCGGCGAGTTGGCTGTAAGCGCAGCTGAGGAACACGAAGAGAGCGGATATGAAGGAGAGCAGCAGCGACAGGATGAGCGGCGCGGGCGGCGAGCACACCACGCAGCGCTGCAGCAGCTGCAGGCCCTCCACCACGCTGGGCCGCGGATCCGCTTGCAGCAGCCGCGACAGGACCATGTCTAGAACCTACCGCACGAACACACGTTTATTATTTGAGATACGACTTATAAAAGCAGTCATACTATAAGAATCAATATTATGCCACGAGGTGTATTTCGCCAACCGTAACCTTAACGCAACAAACCAAATCATATAATTGATTGATATATTACCGGAATGAATACATCTAGATCGGAATATGTGTCAATCGAAACAATTATGATAATAGCTTAGTACTGGCATTGATTCTAGGGTATAATATACCTGAGAGAGCGCCTCCCATTCAATATACATGGGGTGTTGCGTGTCCATCTGCGGCGGACACGTGTCAACCTTGTCGAGAGCGGCGCGCGTCCACTGTTCCACATACGCCCACGTCACCAGCGGAGCTGCTTTCATACAAAATCTGAAGGAAAGACATATGACACACTTGTAGCATTGTAATAACTATAAAAAGTCTACTTTAAACTAAAAGAAAGCAGAATAATTTGTTGTGGAATTCTGCTATTTATTTAATTTTACTAAGTCTTTATTAGTAATATTATGGAAATAAAAAAAAACAGAAAAAGAAGGTGCAACTTACTTAAAACTTTCTAATATTTCAGTGCGACATCTAGAGAAGAATATGGCAAATTCCTGTTCACTATCGTAGTCCATACACGCGTACGCGACTGCGTCGTTAGTACTACTCACACGAGACGATGGATACGTCACCTGAAAAAGATATCGTTATATTTTACAACAAACTGATTTCAATTTCGTAGTGTCTCTGACTTTTACGATTGACACGCTAAAATGAACTTGTAAGACTGACACCAGAAACTGTGGTGAAAACGCATCTATTTTATTGTTTTGGTTGTCCAAGTTAGCAATGAAAACTATAAGCAAGGATAACGATGGGTGTATCACATCAGGTTATTACCTTAAGTACTTTAGGAGCGGCGGCTTGCATCCAGCGCGGCACCATGGCCAGCACGTGCGGCAGCTTGGACACCTGCTCGTGTCTCAAGAACGCCAGCCACATGGAGTTGGCCGTGTGCGTGAGCGTCAGCGACGGGTGGGACGTCAGCAGCAACATCGTCTCCAGCAGCACTGGCAGCCACGACTCCACGTCCGTGGCGCAGCTCCATAGAGATGTCAATTGTTGAGCTAAACCCGCTAATACCTGTACACAAATTAATATTTTAATTACAACACCAACACAAAGTGTAACATCTTATTAATGGCTGAGCAATTAAGAGCATAAGGCTACTCTAGTTTTGTATCTCTCTTAATAAATTAAGTAAAATATAGCCCTTTACCATGAAAGATTTGATAATTTTTAAAATGTCTATATTCACAATGGCGAAAGTGCTAAATTATGAATGATGAAGCCAGTTTCCAAATGAATAAAAGTATTTCTGATATTACCTGCGAGAACTTTTTTAGGAACAAATAATGTGCCTCGTCAACTGCATTGATGCTGGCGACAGCGGCACGGTGGATGCAATTAATAGCGTCTTTACTAAATAATATAATTAGAGGCTTTCTTTCCTTCGTCTGAAACACAAAATATTATATAAAAGTAGAAATCTCTAAAAGTTTTATTTACACACAACAGATTAGGATTTTATCAACATAACTGTAAATCCTGACATAATAACATTATCTGTTTTTTGACAAAATTTTGTGTTTTTTTGCAAACCAACAAAATGTGGTGAATTGCAATTTAGAGCACACATGTATTTAACAATTATTGTCTCAAAAAAAATACATAGTGTTTCAAATAGTAATATATTTTTTGTAACTTACAGATCCTTTTCTATTGACAATTTGTAATAGACATTCAGCAGCAGACAGTTGGAAGACATCATCTTGCAGTAGAATACAGAGGATTTGAAGTAGCCGGCCGTTGTTCATCACAACATGATTTATAGACACCCATTCCACATATCCAGTTAATGTTAGTAACACCACCTAGAACAGAATTCATTGAAATGAAAATTAGCTCTTTTTGATCTGCACAAATAAATCAAAGGAGATCTCGTGACATGAAACAGTTTTTTAATGAATTGCTCTAAAAACGTAACATTTACATAGATTTAAATGAGGAGAATCTCTTGTAATCTAGTAAAGTTTAAAGCAACAATACTTTATCCTACGAACATAATAAACGCGAGTCTTTAGTACCTTTCATGCAAAAACTACTCTTAACTCTACAGTAATATTGCTCAGATATCAGATGATACATAAATATGGCATTTTTTATTTTTACCAACATTTCGCACGTGTCAAGTGGTGTTAAAATAAAATAATCAGTATTTACCTGAACCACTTGGCCGTGGCTAGAGGCGGCCGTGTAGTCGAGCGCAGCAGTCTTCTCTCTGAACCCTTGAACATGCAACTCGATGAGCCGCATAAAGAACGCGAATATCTCCGACATATTCCCTGTTAGGCCTTGGTTTATATCCTTCCGTCTTTGAGAGTTATCCAGTGTCTGGAACATATGAAAATGTGAGAAAATAATAACGTCATCCTATTTTTCGATAGGGTTGGGTACATAAAGGTATATTAATCAATCTATGTCATTATATTCAGGCAAAACAAAAGTAACAATCGTAAAATTACAGCAGTTGTATTAAAAGAGCATTTTACTACATTATTTATTTTATAAATCAGATTGCTAAAAACGCAGGCAGAATACTACCCATTTCTGTATAAGATCTACCTATATCACTATCAGACAATTCATGTAAAATGTACTATGATTACTGGTTGTGTCTACAAAGTATTTATATGAGTGTCTACTAAGTAAAATTTTAATGGAAAATTAATCAATGTTTGTTATCTGTCTTAAGAAATTGCACTAAGATAAGGAATGTGAATGAGAGTAATCAATAAAATAAATATTAATCAAAGTAACATGAGATGATGCCTGGTCAGACTAGAAGTAGAATAACATAGGCTAACAGCAACAGTGGACACATATGCTGTTTCTTATTTAAAAAATCCCGCCCGTTTTTGCAGCCCCGCACTTAATTTCTTGCGAGAAATGAGTTGAAATGACGGTGACATCATCAATGCATTTTGTACAAACGTACTGGCATTTTAACCTACACGCTAAAATTGAATCGCATGCCTAGTTGCCTACATAATATATCAAGGTTATTCGTGATACGACACTTTACAAATCGCTAACATTTCAAAGCTATCATGGAACAGTATTTTTTACTACAAATCTGGTTTATGACAAAATAACAACATAGAGTGCAACATATTTCATTAACAGAAACTTTAAGGAAAACTGTAAATGATACATCAGTGGGTGTCTAAGAACATCGCAATAATATTACTGAAGTAGCAATGTCTTGTTTATTACTGATTTTTTTTATATTTTGTATGTAAGTAATGTGAGTGCGACAAACAGTGGTATAAGCAACTGTGGGTGACGGGTCGGGGTCTTGTTCTTAGGTTCAGCAGTATACTATACTTATTTAATAGAAATTCATGATGGTTCGCCCATACATGATACATACGCATTTCCGACTATTTATTCGCAAACATCTTCATTCTTGCTAACAGCAAATTATGTTATTGGACAAAATAAATGAATATTACCTGTAAAATAGCAACATCTTCGGCGAGTCTAAGGAACACATGCAGTACAATCTGCGTGTGCCTGTGACCGCGCGAACACGCGTCGCTGAGTTCCGACAATAGCGTGGGCCACTGTTGAGGCCACTCTCGCTTTATCATCTCCACGATGACGCGAGCCAGAGCGTCGTTCAGGTGACTGGTCTCCCATCCACCCATGAACAACAGCTTCATGGCATTTTCCTATTGAAAAATAATTATTTTGTTATGCAATACAAACTTGGACCTCAATGAAATTTATAAAAAAATATACTTGTTTATATGTAACCAACCAGTTTTCTAAAGCATCTACTCACATTTTAAATATCTAATAACAAATAAAAGTTGGTCACACTTCAACACCTAAGTCTTTAATTTGTATAAATAAAATATATATAGGTAGACTGTATTTAAACAGATGTAAAATGTACTAAGCAATAGGTAATCATAATTTAATACTTAACAAATTTACTGTTATTCAAGACCTATTGTTTGCTAAAAGACAATCTACAATATTAAAATGCAATTAATTTATAACAATAAAATATGAAAAATCTACAGTTTTTAATGGCCACAAGAATATCTTACCTTAATAAATATTTTTTCTGCTTGAGTGATCTGCGGCCATCTGTATTTTACAGTATGTTCCATCAACTGAAGACCAAAATGCTTTACTCCTGGTGAGTATTGAGTACCACTGGCTAATAGTAGACCAGCTTGGGCACACCATGGTGAATTCTCCTTGAAACTACAACAAATAAGGTTTATAGAGCACTTTTAACAATAAGTTTAAAAAGTCAAAGTTTTAACATTACTTTAATTTATTATAATTATTTAGCTACACACAGATAATAATGGATTCTTTGACTCCATGCCCAATGACCACAGTATTGTACATAAACAAAAATGTGAATCATATATTTATTTACTCAATGTTTCATAACAATTTTCTTTTTAACCATTGGCAGTAGAAATGTGTCTTATTATTTTTCTAAGTCTCATAAGCTTGAAGCTTAAACAGTAACTATTTTATTCATTAAAAAATATTTATGCTTAGCAACTGAGGCACATGTAATAATATGTTAAGCAGTATAATTTAATATCAATCCACTGGTGTGATATTCTATCATAATCATAGTCTTCTACAGGAATGATCTCAAATAAAATTTGAAGCCTTGCACTAAAATTCATCAGTATATTAACAATTTTAATGGTTTGTTACCTTTCACATGCATTATAGGCCTGACTGCGTTCCTGATGAGGCACTGTGGGCATCAAAGTGAGTTCAACAGCTCGGCTCAGCTCTTCCACTAATAAGGCAACCTCCCCCGTTGCCTCACTCCCAATACCTCCAACATTCATTGTAGCTGAATTCCACTGCTGCAAGATACATTCACAATATCATCAATATTGAACATAAATACTTAATGCTTGGTATATAAATGTTCAGGGCCTTGAGTTATGTTGTAAACTATAAAAAATTTAAGCAGAAACTAAAAACATTCTTATTTATGTTTTTATTTTCTTTGTTACTACTGTATTTATTGAACTTATAACAACAATTTCTATTTAATAAAAGTTAGACTTCAAAAATATTAAATACGTGGATACCTTTGCAATTTCTAGCAAAGAACGAAAATACGTTTAACATAATAATTGAGCACCTACGGAAAAATATGTATACTGTAACAAAAGAGTAAATCATGCAACCTCTACTCAAGTACACGATTTCAAACTTACCAGCTATCCTTGAGAAGAGAATCCCCATAGAATTTTTTTCACTTCATATTCAATTTGTGTCTGAAAAATAACCCTCTTTAAACCTATCAGCATGTAGTTTTAAAACCTTTATATTTTACTTCTGTCCTTCTAAAGAATACAAGAATGTACCGGGCGAAGCATGCAAATAAATTTGCAAAAATGATTTTCTGTATCCACGGATTACGGTTGCAGCTATGTTTATTAACAGTAAATAATATTTTTATCTAATATAACTAAATCCAATGACGGAATATCACAGAACTACCGAAACTAAATTCAAAACATTAGAAACACCTCGTGTCCACTGCAGAGTAATCGAATGTCGACCTCGACCACAGACATAGACTAATTTGCAAAATGCAAGTAAAAAAGAAATAAAATGACACAAGCGTGCGCCGTTGTTCAACAGCTGTTAAAGTGCTCCATTCTAAATCATCAAAAGAATTACACGTTGACGAGTCAACAATATCTTTAATGTGGTGATATTTTCTGTTTTAAATGAATTCCCTTTTTCTTATATGGTGCTTTAAGTTACCAACGTCCTTTTACTTATTTTATATTTTGTTTCTGCGGGATAGTGAATTTATATTTCTCATTACTACTGCCGAGAATGCCTGGATTCATTCCCATCTGCTGCCGCTAGGCACCTACCTACGTACTTTTTGTTACCGTACATTGCTTGAAACCAGTTGTTTTGTTGATTTGTCATCATGACAGATGACAGCTACTGAACATCAGTTTGATTTGAATTCGAATGTGTTATAGCAACGATATAATTATACAAAAAATAATTATTTGTACACGTTGAACACGATGGAGACTAAATTTACTTACCTTGAACCATCATTAGAGAAACAGTTAAAAGGACATAAAAATGCAATCACAGCATTATATTTCAACCCCAATGATCAACAAATTGCTAGCAGTTCACTGGATAATAGTGTTTTGGTATAATAAAATGTGTAGATAAAACGAGAAATATAGAAAACGATTCTGTAATGACCTCTTAGTATATTCATACATCGTGTTTTACAGTTGTGGGATCTTCGCGGTAATATGAGAAGTTACCGATTCCAAGGACACGATGAAGCTGTTATGGACGTTACATTCTCTCCTTCAGGGAAATACATGGCATCTGCATCAAGGGACAAGACTGTCAGGCTATGGGTCCCTACAGTCACTGGTAGCACTGGCATGTTTAAGGCACATTCACAAACTGTACGATCTGTACAGTTTAGTTATGATGGATCTAAGGTATATCATATTTCGGTTTGTTGCTAAGAATGGTAGAAACTGTTTATATGTTGTACAGAATATTAATGTATTTTATTGTTTTAGATTATCACTGCATCTGATGATAAAATAGTTAAATTGTGGTCAACTGATAAACATAAATTTATAGCATCATATGTTGGCCACACCAATTGGGTGAGATGTGCCCGTATGTCTGGTGACGGATCGGTGATAGCTTCGTGTTCGGATGATAAGACTACAAGGCTTTGGAATCCTGATTCAGGAGAGTGTATCTACACATATAAAGACCAGAAAGGTCATGGTCTATGCCTAGCTTGGCATCCATCTGGCTGCTATATAGCTGTTGGCACATCACATGGTAATGTCAAACTGTATGATGTCAGGACCCACAGCCTTGTGCAATATTACAGGTGAGATATTCACATAGATATCTATTTAAAAATATTTTTATAGAGAAAGGTAAACTTCTTTATACAACCAATTATTTTAATTATTTGTTTTCAGTATTCATAATGATGCAGTCACACAGTTAGCATTTCATCCTAGTGGAAGTTATATACTAACAGCTAGCAAGGATGGGAAAATGAAGGTATGCTTATTTACAAAAATACATTATCAATGCAATTCAAGATGTAGTATGTGCTAATAAGAAAAGTTAATTTCAGATATTAGATCTATTAGAGGGACATCCAATCTTTACATTAAGTGGGCACACTGGATCTATCAATGCTGTTAATTTTTCTGCAAGTGGTGATACATTTGCTTCTGCTGGTGATGATAAACTGGTAAATTTCATACAAATACTATTAATGATACAATAATTCATATTGTGCAAATACAATTATTGTAATGAAACTATCTTTTTGCAGGTCTTTATTTGGAAAACAAACTTCACAGAACTGAGTGATGTAAAGGAGAACATTGAACAGAATATGTCAACTATACCTAAGTCTGTTTCTCAAACTTCTAAACTAACATCCACATCAAGAGGAAGAACTCAGGTTGCACAAAAAAGATAGTAGTTGTTGTACAGTAGCACATAAGTTTAGTCTATGTTATTAGTATGTAAATATGGGATTATTTTTATGGTAAATATGGGAAATATAATATATTCTAAATTACTTATTTCTTAACTGATTGCTTTCCCCATTCAGGATGCATTAAAAGCTGTTTCATCCAAGTACCTTATTGCTCTTCAAAAGATTGAATTCAGAGAAAACTGCAAATTTAAATTCTACCTAAAGCGCTCAATGTCTTATTAAGTTAGTTACAAGTATTAATGCAGTTTTCACCATTCATGAATCAGGGTACAAGAACATGGTATCTATGCTATCACAATACCAAGCTGCCTGTGGCTACTTTTGTGCACCTGGATGATGTACATGAATCAACCAATGATGGTATGAGGTTCTCAAATTTCACTGAAGAACCACCAAATGCTAATAGCACTCTTATTGAACCAAGGATTTATAGCCAAACAGATCCTTGTATCAGACCAACAATGCTCAATTCATTGGGTTCACTTTCGTCAAGAATATTTAAAAAGAGGAATAGTCAAATTCCTTCTAGCTGTCCAGCTGGTGCATGTACCTCACATGATGTGGGTCATATGAGCCACATACCACGAATTCCACCAAGTCAAACTACTTTTACAATTCCATCTATGTTAGATAAGTCCATGGCAACTGTGTTTGAACAGGAGGAAGACCTGTTTGGTATGATTAAACTGAGAGACAATGATGTATGCTATACTAGTGGAACAATTGAATGGGTCGGGAGAAAACGAAATTACCCTCTAAATAGTGGTTTTAAAGTCATAACAGATCATTGTAGTGATCAACACATGAGTAAGAATAAAATAAGAAAATTAAACAAAACCTTTGCTAATGATGTGGACAAGCTTAAAGATTGTGACTGTGCTGATATTCTACCAACTGTTAATGCTATTGTTGATCATCTGAATGCTTTACATGAAGCTGTAGATCTTGTCGACCTCAGACTTAATACTCTTGAAGATGTTATGAGCAAGAGTGAAAATTGATTTTTGTTTTTTATTAGTGTTAATAGATTTTTGAACTACAAATATATTATTAACAAAAAATATTTTATTCCAAAATATTTTATTTAAATCTTGTAGCTAGATTGTATACTTGTCACAATAGGTGATTAAAATAACATGAATTTAGGTATATAAAATTAATAAACATAATAATACAGTACAACCATAAAAAAAATACATTTAAGGGGATATAAAAATGTCAACATTTGGCTTGCTGCCCAGTCTCAAAGCCTTAGAAACTAGTATGTGACTTAAAATACATACAGCTTTTAAAAAATTATGCATGTCACATGATGTTCTCTGTACATTTCTTTCTTACTAAGAATATCAGCTGATCTTATTATAAGCATGACTATTGTGTTCCAGCATATGTCGTTTTTTTGCCAGTTTTCTTTATAACATCAAGCAACTGATCAGCACTGAGAGTGGATGTAACCGACACCTTTTGTTCTGGTAAACTGATAGTTATGCTATCAACACCTTGTCCCTTTAGCCTGTTGAGTACTCTTTCCACAGCACCTGAACAACCCTCACACGTCATTTCAACGTTGAATATGTGTGTCTGAAACAATATTATGAATTACCATTGGTATTGTTTACAAACCTAGGTATGTTAATTATAATGGAATACTTACTGATGACATGGTTATTTCAATTATGTTCTTAGAACGTGAAGTGGTCTAAATGAAATTGATAAAAAACAGAATGTAAAAGATACGGCGGATTTTGTAATCAAGCTTATCAGCAGGCGTCCGGTGACGTTGTCAAAAATATCAAGTTTATTTCAAAAGTATAGAAAATTAGCACGTATTGCTAAAGAACAAGGTCGAAGATTCCATTATATTTATCAAGTTGACTTCTTCATTCATATTGACAGACAATGTTGGCAGGTCTAACATATTATGGTTAGTAGAAATCGATTAGCTTAAGTTCTACCTAGCTAAAAACGGCAAAAAGTAGTGGAAGCTGGCTGAAATATCTTGGATTTATATCACAGGTTTCGGGTTTAAATCGAGGATTTTTGTCTATAAAATACCATCCCAATCATCATTTTGTTAGTCGATTCTATATTTCCGTAAATCCGAACTTTTTAAGAGACATCCCTGATTGAATGCGTAATGATTGTGTATAATCTGTCGTAATACTTGCCGTACCTGTCATGGTGCCGTATGTCTCCTGATAGTTTTATTTTTAATTATTTTTCTTGAAGTCATGTTAATTTAACCACAATTAAAAACATGTCACTCCAGGAAAAACTCATAGAGTTAGGCTGGTAATTATATTTTTTCTAAAATCATGGTTTTCGTGAAGATTTAGTGAGTGTTACACAGTCGAATTAAATATCTAATTTTTTCAGGCACCTAAGTCAAGAAGGCATAGATATTGTTAGTGAAAATGGTCAAATACAGGATATAAATATTCTAGCTAAGAAGGCATTAGATGTAAGTTATGCAAACTATTAGTTTTTGTATTGTCAAGGTTAATGTACAGCTGTTGAAATGATTTGCCTTCATGAGTATTCTTATTGTTTTCCAGTATGATTTGAGAGATATAGGTGATGCATCGCTTCCCGAGGAGTTCACTAAAGATCCCACTAAGTTGGAGAGCCCCGTAGTAGTACAAATACAAAAAATAAGGAATGTGTCTGCACCCAAAGCTAACGAGGAGTCAACATCTGCACCACGGATGCTCAAGCTCACACTCCATGATGGGAAAACTACATATACTGGCCTAGAAACAAGTCCTATTTCGTTTTTAAGTATTAATACTCCACCCGGCACCAAGTTGTTGCTGAATAATGAAGGCTTGGAAGTGTGTCATGGTGTTATTTGGTTGATACCAAGTATAATAACTGTGTTGGGTGGCAAAGTATCTCATATGATAGAAAAGTGGGAGTTAAACAGAAGCTTGGCTAAACATACTAGGGGTGAGTGCTATGCTTGACTTACATATCTGTTTTATGTACTAGTTACTGAAATTTTATAATATTAGTATAAACAATATTTTGAAGGTACTTTTAACATACATTCATACACACCTTCTTTCTATCATAGTCTATATTATTCGTCATAGACTTAATGTTCTAGCTGGAAATTAACTATGCTTGTAATCTATACTAATATTATAAAGCTGAAGAGTTTGTTTGTTTGTTTGTTTGATTGTTTGTTTGTTTGTTTGTTTGTTTGAACGCGCTAATCTCAGGAACTACTGGTCCGATTTGAAAAATTATTTCAATGTTAGATAGCCCATTTATCGAGGAAGGTTATAGGCTATATATCATCACGCTACTAACAATAGGAGCAAAGTACCAGTGAAAAATGTTACAAAAACGGGGAAAATTTTGACCCATTCTCTCTTATGTGACGCAAGCGAAGTTGCGCGAGTCAGCTAGTATCTAATACTTTTACTAGTGCTGTAATAAAAACAGTAGCAAAACAATGCAGACAGATATTTTTATATCATAAAATGCATGATATATTATTTTTGTATGGTGAACCATGTTGTCATTATTGCTAAATATCAACAGTTTTATCAATAAGTAAAGAAACATACACAGAATGTTGGGTTGGATGGTTAAATAAGTCTAGTAATATTAAAGTAGACGTAAATGGAACCGTTATTGTGTATTAACCAGTTTATTGTGTATTAATAAAATACTAACATTGTATTGATATGTATATTTATATGACAACTATAATATATTGACAGATAAGTCATTATCTAATATATGGCATCTGCCATGGAGTAACCGAAGGAGCTCATGTTCGCCACACCGTTTATGACACTTCCATGGGTGACGATGAACCAATCTGAATAAAATTTGGAAATTTAAAATAATACTAAATAATATTACAACATAGCTAGAGTGACAGGCAAAAACTAGTAGTTATTAAAATGATTTGTACCAAATTCTAGGAGGTATAGGAGCAGATGGTGGTCCTCCTCCATGGATTCCATTTGGCCAGCGCTTGGAAGCTGTGATACCAGAGAAGCAGTTTAAGAGCTTACAAGAGGCAACTAACAAGGATAATGCTGAATTTGAAGCTCAGAGGAAAGGTGCAATTGCTGAGGCACAGAGACTATCTGGGGTTAAAAAAGTAAGTTTAGAATTGTACTCTCTAATTCCATTATAGTTGTGTGTTTTGTTGACAATTTTGCAAGTTTGTCAGATTCTAACACAAATCAAGAATGAATAATTTTCATATTGAATCGGTATCCTAATTTGTAACATAACTTTAATGAACAATATCAGTTAAGTAACAGTGTGCTATGAATTGTAAATAATTATGCTTATTTGTTTTTTGTTGCAATGAATTATTAGAAACATACTTATTAGATGCGTAATTTTTTTTAGGTTTTTGGTGGTGGCACTAAACCACTTTTAGATGCCAATGTTCAGAAAATAGTTGATGCAGGATTTTCTGAAGAGCAAGCTGAAAATGCACTTAAATATACTAAAAATAATGTAGACAGAGCACTCAAAATTCTTCAGAAGCGAGATAATTCTGAAAATAGAAATAAAGAAAAACAACAGAAAGAACCAGATCAACCTAAGCGTAAGGGAAGAAACAAAGAGATGAATGATGAAGACATGCCTGTTAAACCATCTGGAAAAGTATCCTTGTTTGACTTCCTAGAGGATAAACTGCCTAATGTACCAGACAAGGATAAAAACAATCGCCAAAGTAACTCTGTGCAAGACGACAGGAATGAAAGAAGTTATGGTAATAACAGGGACAGGAATAATTCCAAGGGAAACTCTCGAAATCAAGGCTCAAGGTACGAAGGTCCTAATAGACGCTCTGATAATCGGGGTCATTATTCTCAAGAAAACCACCACTCATCCCACAGAGACGACAGAAAATACCAGACGCAAAATGAAAAACCACCGAGATTCCAGAGAAAATTAGAAGAAAAAAATAAACAGCAACTACAACAACAACAACAACAGCAGCAGCATCACCATCAACAAAATCAAGCAAATTGTGTCAACCTCAATCTTAACATGCAGTACGCCAACTCGTACCACAATCAGCCTCCGGCGCCGAGCCACTACAACGACAAGAACATGAGGCTAGACAGGAGTCTAACAGACAACCCCATGCAGCACCAGCAGAGCTACCACAACGCCGTCAACACCATGGACAGTCTCGCCGACGCCGCCGCGAACCTGAACCTCCTCGCGAGCCAGTCGCGGCCCATGGAGGAGATGCAGCAGCAGCTCCGGAACTATCAGCCGCCGAAGGGATACCCGGAGCAGGCGTACCAGAGCATGCAGGACGCGTCGTCGTACCGGCGGAACAGCGACATGCAGAAGTACCAGGAGCAGCAGAACTACCAGCGCCGCCAGCCGCAGAACGGCTACGTGGACCGGCAGAGCCAGCTGTACGCCAACATGGGCTACCTGGGCGGCGCGGGCGGATACTCGCGCCAGTACGGCTACGGCGCTCGGCCGCACGACTACGGCGTGCGCGGCGCGCCCTTCCTGGCCGGCTCGCTGCTGGGCTTCCAGAACGCCGCCGTCAACGAGCAGGCGCGCGCCATGCTGGGCGTGGCCGACGTCAACTGGAAGGTGGGCGACCGCTGCCTCGCGCTCTACTGGGAGGACAACAACGTGAGTCTCCGAGCCCTGCTCCCGAGCGTCCGTCGCTCGCTCGATCCCTCGTCTCACGAGTCTTCTCTTTTCAGTTCTACGAGGCGGAGATCACCGGCATCTCGGCCAACACGGTGGTGGTGAAGTTCTGCGCGTACGGCAACCACGAGGAGATCCTCAAGACGAACTGCCTCCCGTTCCCCAACCAAGGTGAGACGCCGGGGCTCGCTCGCGGCGGGCGCGGCGCCCGGTGAGAGTGGCACTAACGAGCGGTCGGTTGCAGGCGCGGCGCACGGCGACGGCTACCTGGCGCAGCGCGGCGTGTTCGCGGCGCGGCGCCCGTAGTGGCAGGCCGCGGCGCGCGGCGCACGCCCCGCCGCCGCCAGCTGACCCGCCGCCAGCTGCCCCGCGCGCCGCCCGCCCTCCGCGCCGCACCACTCGCCCGACCGAGACCCCCGACTCTCCCGCTCGTACCTCGCGTTCGGCAGCTAAAGCGATGTCGTCGGCCGGACCTGCTCCGCTCCGCCGTCCCGGGGTGACCGCGTGAAGCGCGCCTTCGCCGGGGACGGTCGAGCGCGACTCGGTCGTGTGTAGTTGTCGAAGTCGATCGGGGAGTTTCGGTCGAACGTCCGGCAGGATATAGTTCGGGACGGGTGAACGAAGTTGAAAGATCTTTCCGGCTGAGATGTTCGTGAATAGATTCACCGAAGTTAACGATGATCGCTTCCAGTCGTTTTAGAATACCTCTTACGATATAAATGTTATAATAATAAATATATGTGTTAAATGTTCATAAATATTCGATTCCGTTTCACCCGCGGAGGATGACTTTTCAACTTTCTTCACTTGATACTGAAAATGGCAATGAAAGGGCATGAAATATGACTGCGTAGCTTCTTACTCACTTCATGGTTTATTCTAAACGAGCTTGCATTTATTGCGTTTACAGATTCGTAGAAATTTGAAGAAAAAGCAATCTTACTTACTAACGCGACTAAATTTATATTATTAGAAGCGCAAACACTGATTTTCCAGGCGTATCCTCTTTGGTTCCTGGCTCGCGAGCCTACATGCAAAAATAATTGTAAATATATATTTACCTAAAGACAGCAGATATTTTTGCTTCGCTAACTAACTTCTGGGACATGGAGAAATACTAAAAGCATTATAAACTCTAATACGGCCTTTTAATTGTAATATGTTGCGTAATATAATTGTAGATACGCGTATTTGTTTGAAGCAAGTAGATACGCAGTCAGTGCCGTGTATGTAGGTCTAATTGACGCGTTCTTAAATGTTTAATACTAGGTAATGTAATGTTAAAGGAACTCAAGCGTTAGCGTTAATTTATTGTCGGTCCGTATGTAACCAACAGCAGTACCGAGTTGCTTGTATAAGTGTATTTTGTTGTATTTTAGCGCAAAGTATGTAATATATAATTACTGTTTCAGTTACTATATTGTTTGAAATGTATTTGTTTTTATTTTAATCCGTGTCTAAATAGATATAAATAATTGTACCTATGGAAATCACCTACCGTTTACTGCTTCATGTCTATGTTAAGGTAACAAGAAATGAGATGTATAGTTATGAGTTTTCTAATTGTATTGATTTATACTACGTCACTAGTTCACACTTGCTACTCATTTTATTACGAAATTTTCTAACTCATTAGTGATAGAATATATCAGAACTAGTAGCAGGTGAGAATATTTTGTGACAACTAATAGGACCTAATCTAATTGCTGTGAGGGGAAATTCACACTAAGTAAGTATATCGACTTCTAATCGATATCATGTTATTTTTCACGAGTCAAAGCACTGGATTGTCTATTTATTATAGTTTATACATTGTGTCACTATATGATCGTCGCGCGAGACGGTGTTTTGTATATTGATATAACTGGTACCTTTTACACTTAGTAGGAAGCCGAATATGCGTAGAGATTCATGACATCACTCTTGTTATTATCTCATGAAAATAAGTATATAAATGAAAATACCAAGTTAAATCATGACAATTCCTTTATCTACTTAAAAGCAGGGATTTCATTTAAATCTCAATATAAATCGATTACGAAGATTTAAACAAACATTTTATATTTGTCACCCATTTGTTGTTAGTATTTTATTTTCCTGATATATAAGTACCAATTAAATGCCTTTCGGCGAATTCCAAATTAGGCATAGGTGAATGACCAAAACCTTTCCTCAAAATATCTTCGTATGTACTAAGTCACTGAATTTTTACTAAACACGTGTTTTATAATAATATTATTCGCTCGGGTAATATTGCCACTTAGTACATAGCAGAGTATTGGATCGCGCGCAGGTCATATGCATGATAAAGAAATCAAAACTTATTTATAAAGTCAGATTATGATTTAATGTAAACCAAAGCTCAATTACATCTTAGTTGGTAGTAGACGCAGTATGCTCATATTGATGTAAAACAGCGTTGACATACATTTGTACCATCAGATTTTTGTTGAGTTGAGGTGAACGTTTATTAACAAAAAAGCTAATAAAAGAAACTGTGACAAAACTGATGTTTTTTTTTACTTTATTTTCAGCTGCAATGCAATTAGAGCTTCTTATGATAGTTCTCTGGAACCTTACTGACAACCACAACAGGCCAACTCCAGTAAAATAATCGGTTCAAACTTATTGAAGCCGAACTGATTCTTAGCAATTTTATCGTAATTTTTACCTATTAGTAACGCATTAAAAAGTGACCCACTGCAGCACCTAAGCTACTTTTTCTTTTCGTACTATTTTTTGTCATTAAAGGATGTAAAATAACACTGACTTACTGACCCGGTTGGTACCGATTCTGTTGATTGCATCTTGTATTAAAACAGAGTTGTGAGTGAAAGAGGGAAGAGCCAGCAGTAGGACATAAAGGACCAACAAAAACATTCATTTTACATTCCTAAGTTATTCTCCTCTTTTGTTTCCATAGTTACTGATGTATATTTTAGTTCACTAGGTTTTGTTCTTGATCATATTTTGTTTTAAATCCTTAGATCATTTCAGTTCACTTCCTCGTTGATTCTAAATCTTTAAGCAGGTGGAGTCCATGTACCTATATTTTTTTCATAATTTACGTAACCATAATTTTACATATTAAAGACCCTGGATAGATTATTGGTTGAGCCTTTCTTTTCTAATCGTAAGTACAGACACGGTGGTCTTAATAAAATGATGCTATTGACATCTACTTAAAAATAAATAAAAATCAGAGAGCCATGGGTACGTACCTACATGAGAAAGTATTTTTTTTAAGAAGTAAGTTTTATGACATGCTTTTTAACAAAATAAGAACTTACTAGAAAGAAGTGACTAAAAAATAAAACCGTTACCCACACAAACTAGCCACTGCTACTCATAAAATCCTTTAAAAATCATTACACAAAGATGCAATCAAGTGACCTAGTTGCAAACACATAAACATAAGCAGACCCTTCGAAGGCTGTCCCGTTCTGCCTACGGCTTGTATTGGTGTTGGAGGGGCGTCGCCGCGTGCTTAGCACGAAACCAGTTGTGTTTGTAGCATTGACCACGACGCACTTGTCGCGTAAGACAATGAACATAAACAAAACTCGTGAATGAACACTCCATTATCGTAGTAACCAGTGACGTGCAAAGTAACAGTGATGATAAAGTGAAACCGTTTCGGCTAACGGTTCTTTACAACGATATCAAATTTCGTGAGTGTAAGTAATTCTATGTAAATATTGTATAAACGCCACGACCGCCGCTCGGCGAATGCGAAATTAATGTTGATATTCAACGTTTTTAAACATCGCTTCAGGTTTACTCTCTTGTGAACCGAGTTTTAGAAGTTTCTCAGGTTTAATTTTTGTTAACAGAAGCAATGCAATAAAGAACTTTCACTTATTAACATCAATGAGAGAATGGATTAGATGGACCTTGTGTTATCCGTAGGATCACCTTGAGTCATGTTGCGTCTGCGCAGGTCGTGTATCTCCTCTATGATGGATGTAATAATTCAGTGAGCACGTACATATAGCATGCATGATGACTACTTTACCATATTACTATTCCATACGATTCCTGCGTAGGATTGGTAGACAATAAGGCCCCCTTTTAAAATCATTGTCTTATAAGACTGAGTCAGACTGAGAGTGCAGTATTTATAGTAAAAAAGCTTGTTGCTTGCAGAATGCATATTAAGTTTGCATTTGTTTTTGGGTACCATCATGCCAGATAGCTTTACTTTATCTCCCTCATTCAGAACCTTATGTTGAAGCCAGCTGGAGACACGCTTACAGAATATGTATGTGCCGACTTTAATAAATATTAGTTCATTCAGCTGCGAAGTTACTTTATTAGTAAAGGTGTAATATTGCCGTCACCTAGATAATATACGAATTAATGCCAATATAAGTTAGAAATAACTGCAAAGGAATTCGTCAATATCAAAAAGATGTTTATTAAATATTATAAACTACAAGGAATTCCTCAATATGACAAGCAGTTAAAATAGACAGAGGACCCAATTTTTCTACTTAAGCTTAAAGGTTTGTTATTGTTACATCGGCTAGACAAATTCTCTGATATTAGACTACCTACATGATTTTAACAAAATAGGTAGATATTAAAGCAAACTTTATAAGGGGGTAGATTCATATTACTAGAAATGAACTCCTCATGTGTGCATAAATGCTATAACTCCGTGGTTGACATACTAAAACAAAATGCGAAACATAAGAAATCGTTTAAAGATCAATATTAAACCGAAAAAGAAATATAAATCTACGTATTGGAGGTGAGCTAACCGTTTTATAATTATTTGTCTCGTAATTTATTGGCATGAACTATGGGCACTGGGCACGGCATTCTAGATTGCTTAACTGATACAATGTCGTCAAGTACACATGTGACAATGATATAAAGTCAAGATAAATTATCTCAGACATTAATCTTTTGCATGTACATAATTGATGGTAATTTTTTTGGTCGTTTATCACAGTTCTGCGAGTTAATTAAAACACAGGTAAGACGGATGTATTGCTTCTACCTTAAGTTTTTTAGATTACCGGATTAGGTACGTAGCTACGCGTAGGTCCTTTATATACTGGTAGTTCTTTTAACAAATGCTTAACTATAATGTAGCCGATATTTGTACCGCGTCATCTACTAAAGGTAGCTAAACTTGATATGAGCTATTTTTCGCCTATATCATGAACCCATACTTGCACGGAATAAAAGGTATGCAGTTAGTGCAGTGTTCAAAGTCCCTTTATCCGCAAAACAAGAACCCATTGCAATCAGGAGACCAGATTAACTAGATGAAAAACTTGCAGCGTGACTTTACAAGGCATCTACCAACTAGTTAACTGTATTACGCCTGGGGTCTATTACACGCATTGACGACATTATAAACTATAAGTCGAATGAAAATCAGCTAAAATAAGACATATTTTTGGAATTTACTTGTAAATATAATTTTTGTAATAAATATAAAGTTATTTATGAAATCAGTTACTTTTATAAGCTGCACTGACTCTTAAGAAATCGATAATGTATGCGTGTTTCTAGAAGCATTATTGATGTACTTAACAGACCTACGTATAAGGCAAGTGCCTAATGCTGTAGGTGTATCAAAACGTGATTTGTTTAGTGAGCACCCCATATGTACGTTCACTTTCACTCTTAGGAATAGGAGCTTCAAGGTTCTGATGGCTGATAATAACCAGTACCGACAAGTATTATTATATTTGTTATTGACACGGGTTGAAAATTAAGATTTTTATTTTAAACAAGGCAATATGTTCGGTAGATACATTAGATTTAGCAGTGGAATATTACGAACTTAGGATAGGAAAAGCAAATAGAAAATCAGGAAGAATTATCGAACTGCATTCTGGTGATACGATATTTGATCCCGTGTTCGGCTAACTTTAATTTATAAACCATAATATTTCATTGTTTCATTCAATATGTTATTAAATTTAATATTAAAACCATTTAAATTACATTTAATTTAACTCTATTTACAGGATCGCTATGGGTATGGGCGGAGCAATGGACAGCTGCGGGAGGTGTATGAAGTTCTCATTGATATGCATCAATGTGCTCACCTTCGTAAGTTTTTACATAGTATATCCTTTTATATTAAACTTGTAGTTGGACAGAACCACGTCGGCTATGCTAGGATTGCAGTTATTCCATGGTTCCACCCAAGTATAGATTTCTCTTCCTTTTTCTGGTGCATCTGCTATTGTACACTGCAATTACTTATTTTGTTGTGGAGATACAAAAAGATACACGACAACATTAGATGACATTCTTCAACTTTTCGCATCTATCGACACGAAAAATCAAATTACTGTTTTCTGCCTATGTTTATTTAAGTAATGAACAGTTTTGATGGCCACTAAAGCTGTTCATGAAGTGTAGGTAGTGGTACCTAGTCATCATCCAGGTTAATACAAGGTTTACTCTATAATCTTTTTGAGCTGTCCAAAATATTATATAAGGTCAAGCTTTGTTCATGTCTAATGTTCATTGCCGCTAACATCAATCAAGTCCTTAATACCCATAAATTAGTGTACGTTGTAAATCAGTCATACAAAGTATGATGATGTAATAATACTCAGAGGTGACTACTCACGTTTAAAGTGTACTACGCTTAGTACTGATCATATCTTCACAATTTATGTAGATATACCTACATAATTATGTTGCTATTTAAAAGAAGGATATGGGGTGACATAAAAACATAAGAAAAAACCACTAAGAATAATCATATCCGCTTTTTTTACTCGCTAATTACATTTTAATTGGACAATTAATCAATCATCGCAGTAATTTAAGTCTTGAAGAGGAAACGTTGATTTTAGTTATCATCCGTCACTTATTTACAATCTACAACTTGCATCGAATTCAATTAAAATTGAAAGAAAATAATGTTTGTCCCCGAAACTTATGCATGTTTGACTGACTACGGTGAATATATTACCTAAACAGGCAGGGAATTACTAGTCCTTTTCAAAACTTTCAAGCTTATAACACATACCCTTGGCAGACGCAGATCGGCTGTGCGAGGTATTTCGGTTGCGATGATTAGTTTTCTTAAGCGTAGGTATGTTTGACTTCCACAATTACCAATCATAATGTTTATTTAATGTATTGCCAGTTTACGAGTAAGGGTAGTCGTTTATCATAAGATTGTGTTTTCCAGATTGGCGGTGCTGTAGCTCTTGGGATAGGGCTATGGATATGGCTGTCGCGGTCGTTCTCCACGACGTTGATGAGCAACAACATGTTCATCGCGTCGGTGGGCGTCGTGGTCGCGATGGGAGCCGCGATTATGTTGCTCTCCTTCCTCGGCTGCTGTGGAGCGATCATGGAAGTCAAGTGCATGCTTCTGACGGTAAGCTCAGATAAAGCTAAGTACTGTATTCGGTCAGATCCGTTAGAATACATAACATCGGATCATTTAAGAATATTTTATTTTGTATCAGAAGAATACCTAAATATTAAACACGTCCTAATGAAGACTCCATTTTTTTAATGATATTCTTTCTACTTGTTGCAATGTTCACTTTGTCACACCACACTACATCTGTCTTTTGAATGATTAGATAAAACTTTTAGACTAAACTTTTATCGTTCTTATGTTACAGTATTACATATTGGTGTTCATCATATTCGTGGTGATGCTAGTAGGCGGGATCCTACAGTTCGTGTTCAGGGAGAAGGTGCTCACGACGCTGGAACGCGAGATGTCTGCCGCGATACCGTACTATGGTGCTAAACATGAGTACACCAAGGCCTGGGACGAGACACAGACCTATTTGCAGTGCTGCGGAGTCAAGGGATACCAGGACTGGAATGATAACATACCTGATAGCTGCTGCAAAGAGGTTTATCCTGGAAAGGTATAAACTTAAACCAACATGAGTCTATTGAGTATATTTATTGTTAAGTATTATCAAATGAAAAAGCTCATAAGACACTTCACTTTATTTCCGCATTGTGTGTCCCTGTATACTTGCTCCTGAACTTCTCATGAAAAGTATATATGTAGAACCTCAACTTTCCAAATCTCTGAGAAATCCTGAACAGAAAAACTCAGAAAGACTTTTACAGGATTCGAATCCGAGAACTCTGCGCAGCTGTCGTGTATACACATCGAATACGCCAAAGAGCAGCCAAGCGTAGTAGAGTAGTAAAGGTCTTCATAACTTTTCAACATTTTAAAGTGTACGTATGTTTCAGAGATTGGACTGCAAGGTATCGCCGAACCCTACAACGATGTACATGACCGGGTGTCGTGATAAGCTGATGGAGTTTCTTCGAGAAAACGCTGTGTACGTCGGCGTGGTCGGGGTCGTCGTCGCTCTAGTTATGGTAAATGACTATATAACTTCTTAAGAAATATTACGTCTTTGAAGTACCATTATTGGCCTACGAGTATGACGTGGCTTAACGACTGTTATCTTAATTGACAACAACCGGGGCCGACTTTTGACGCGCCGACCGAAGCACGGAGACGCCCAGTTCAAATGGATTGACCGCGCCAAGGTTTACCGGTGACCGCAACTGGCTATGGGCGCCTTCCATCATTAATTATTTACAAATTATTTAATAAATTACGTTTTTGGGATGTGTTAAAAGTAGTTGATGTGAGCAAGCTTTTCAAGCTAACAGATATTTTTTTTCCAGTTGGTGGCTCTAATATTATCATGCGGATTGTTTGTGAAGATAGAATGATGACAAGGAAGACGAGACAAAAAAAAAGGATGGTGACTAATTAGAGTAAATAAATTATGTAGTACTGAGAGTATAAATTGTTCGATTATGAATGTGTACTTGTGATTAATTTGATTCGTGTCGTGTCATACAATGTTCATTTAAGGACGAGGCAGTAATGCAGCGCCTGTTGCATTTTACTGTCTTGTCTTGTGTGAACGTATCTTTAGTGTGATCAGACTTTTTCTATTTATTTTTTAAAATAAATTTGCAATAAAAAGTAGTTGCATACTTATAATGTGGCTTGTTATTATTAAAACACCCTTATTATATAAAAAAGAAAATCAACATTGTGGTATCAGGCATGTAATATAAAAAAATGGAAAATTATTTCTTATTTTTCCGTCTCGGCGGGAACTTGATGGTATTAGGGTTTCCCTCACGGTACTGGCCAGTGCGGGTGAAGTAGCCACTTGAGTGGATGACGCAGTCGCTGGTGGGAGTGCCGAGGGGCAGACCTAACGCACTGATGCGCTCCAAAGTCGGAGGAGGCCCGGCTATAATCTAGGAACATAAAATTACGCAATAAAGACCAGTGCCGCTATTGTCTATTCAAATAAAAGAGAATATCGATAGGTACTCACTCTGCCGAAGACAACATGTTTCCCATCAAACTGAGGCAAAGGCTTGAAGATTATGTTGAAGAACCCGCACACCTCGTTGTCTTTAGACACCACCATCGATAACACACCTGCACAATTAGAACCTTTAGTAAGTGACCTCTCCATAGCCAGATAGATTTGATAAAATATTATAACCTTACAATATAAAATAGCAACATGCAACGCGAATGTTACGAGTAGATAGTAACTTGTTTTGTAGATTTAAGGAGATATCTAGAGAAAACCAATAAAGAACAAACCCGGTATAGAATGCTTCAGTTTGTAGTTCTCAGCACCCATTGGTTGTATCTCTCCTTCAGGCAGGTAACACCCGAAGCCATTGTCCTTGGACACGTCGCCACCGCAGCAGTATAGGTCAGGCACTACCCTGTAAGGCAGAGGATAAACTAAAGCTTTGCTTGACAAAAAACCTTGCAATACGTGTGTTAACAGAAAAACGAGTGACGAAAAATATCATTATAATGATGCGATAAAATCTAATGACAAGATGATAAGTGTAGATTTATTTCGCTACTAAGCAAAAAATGGTTTAAACAATTAACATGTCTTCAAAGGAAGTAAGAAAAAAATATATTCGCTTTTACCTGAAGAATCTGGTTCCAGTGTAAGCATGTCCGTTAGGATCTCCCTTGAGGAGGTTTAGGAACAGCTTGCAAGTTTGCGGCACAATATCAGTAAATAATTCCACCATTACTTTGCCTATTTTTGAACCACCCAGCACCCTGATATCCAGTGAAACTCTGGAAGAGAACTTTAATAATTAGTGATGAATAAAGAAGATTATGATGATCAGTAGGTACTTATATGACTTACTTAGTGCGAACGACGCTTGGCGGCTTATCAAATGCTGGATCTTTCATGTCTTGATCTATTCTACCGGTCTTGAATAATATAAAAGGTAGTCTGAAATCAATTACGACGAATAAATTATAACGACGACAAAACAATTATTAGTCACTGCTTTCTTTTTTAACTATATTCACAATATCCTACTTAAAACTCATATTAGCAAGATCAGTATGGGGATGATTAATTTGTATAATGACGCAACGCAATAATTTTATGTGTTTAGTTTACTTACGATGCTCCGAGTATAAGCTTATGTTTGGTGTCCTCCCACAACTCGTCAAGTTCGCTTGTAAGCCATTGCTCGGATCTCTGAAATCATCTCCGTAACATTAATGTCTGCAGCTTATTGTGTTGTTGATTTATTTGAAGTCTAACTTTGTTTACGAAAATAGCAGTAACAAAATTAAATAATATGTTTGAACGAACAGCGATTAGGAGTCTGGAGTAGAAGTACAAGTTGTTCCTTTGAATCTCGTTGAGCATGCGTTGACGTTGTTTGCAGAGTAACTTGTTGTAATTCTTGTTGCCCTCTTCCATCCAACAGTCTACGTAACCCTGGGGTAGAAAACAAATAGATTATAACGGCTATTAAGTTGATTTCTGAACTTGCACTTAATATTTGTGGTCTAATTTGATGCACCTAAAATAATAATGGGATTAAATTAGCCGCAAAGGGAAATTAAGAAAAAAATCAGGCCACTAACCCCTGTTCTTTGAATTAAATTAATCTTCTTGAGCAGCTCTTTGTTGACAATCATGGTCTCTTCAAGCTGACGCGCGTAGAAGTCCAGTCGACGTGGCTTCAAGTACAGTTCAGGGAACAACTCCGGAGGACTGTCGTCTACGATGTGTCTGGACATTTGTAACTGTAAACATATTGTAAATTTAAACGGCGAAAAGCTCATTTTCTATATATTCTATACTCAGCTTAGCTCTACGACAAGATATTAGTGCATATTTATCAATACTTCCTTACTAGGAACCAGGACTACTATCATGGAAAATTAAAAATAACTCCAATTTGTATTTAAACGAGTTTCTCTCTTTTTTTAAACCAACGTCTCACACCTCTATTAGTACGTACCTCTTTTTGGTGATTACACCAGCAAGCATAAAAGTCCTTAGACAGCAATGGAAATCTTGGTGGCTGGAACATTTAATCGTTTGAATTACATATTACGTTGTTATATTGTAGACTAGCTAACCCGCGCAACTTCGCTTGCGTCACATAAGAGAGAATGGATAAAAAATTTCCCCGTTTATATAACATTTTTTACTGGCACTCTGCTCCTATTGGTCGTAGCGTGATGATATATAGCCTATAGCCTTCCTCGACAAATGGGCTATATAAAGAATTTTTCAAATCCAAGTACCAACCAGTAGTTCCTGAGATTAGCGCGTTCAAACAAACAAACAAACTCTTCAGCTTTATAATATTAGTATAGATATTTGATACTGACAAGTTTGAAGACTCGAGGCCTGCGTACGCGTGGTGGTCGCGGCTTCTCTGGTTCCGGCGGAGGAGTGCGAAGAAGAGGGTTCGCAAGCAAATCGTCACATGCTCTCTCGCGTACAGGATGCATCACTACTTACTATAATTCTGCCTATAATAATAAAATGGAGAGGTTACTATGTCTTCACCTAATTAAATGCTTAAAGTAGACTTGATATACATATGTATACTTTTTACGTAAACAGTTTATTAGTCTTGTAAACTGTTTTTTTTATAATATACTACTACTATTAAAACTAAACTTACCCCTTTTACCCAAAGCCTTAATCAGAAATATTAAACATTTAACATGGCCAGAATTATTTTTGAATCTGTTATTTTTACTATTCACTATAATTTTTTTGCAAGTAAACGTTTATAAGGCATACATTTGAGATGCCTTGTAATTATTTTGATCCAGGCGCCAAAGTTAATAAATTCTATAAAATAATTATATTCTGTGTCAGCCTGTCACATATTACTTCTTTAATTATGACGTATGTAATAGTTTTTCTGTTTTGTTGTAAAGGTTTATCGTTGAAGCAGAAACTCTTTACTTTTCTCTCTTCTCTGCTATATTTGGACATTAAAGGCGAACTATTTAGCTACCTAAGTATTGCCGCGCCCTGCAGCTTCATAATATGAAAAGTGAATATTATTCACTTTAGGATTATTATGCCTGCTTGCCACATAAAAACAAGCAGAAAACGCTTCAGCTTTTTATAGACCTAGACCGATCATGACTCTTATTAGATCCCAGATGATAAAATACAACTATGAATTTTACAAACAGGGTAGGTTAGTTCAGTTTGGACATCGAATAAGATTATTCTTAAGTCGGCAGCCAAACTGAAAATAGAATGTGCTGATGAAGGATTCAGATACAGATTCCTGGTACGTGTTGTATTGGGTAGTTATCATTATTTTGAGAAGTGTTGGTGGCTGTGTCATGGGCCAACTTTCACGGGGTTCAGATAATATTTGTGTATATTTAGTATGACCGACACTTGCATGGATGTTTACTTAGATTCTGCTTTAGGGTTTGAAACAATCAAGTTCTTGGGTATGAAGTAAAATGTTACGAAATAACCAACACCGAATGAAGAAAGACAAACTTTATTCAACACATCATTACTGCGTTAACTCATTACAATCTACTGCTGTTTCCAGTTAGTTGCTGTAGCATCCCTGGATAGGCAAGCCTTTTGCTATGATGTCGTACGATGAAGTGCTGATCTGCCACGGCTGGTAGGTAATCGTCACGGTTGAGGTACTTTCCGCGAACGTGACTCTTGGGTTCGATAACTGGTTATTAACTACAACATTGACGTAATGAAGAACGTAGCACCTTGGCACCTGAAACATGGAGACGATAAACAAAATCATATCATTTAATTTAGGTCAAACATCCTGAAATGTTGACACTAAGGTTATAATTACAATAACTGAATCTGCCTCTAAATCTGATTAACGAGAACAGCTAGCAAGCAACTCACAGACTATTCTTTCAATAGCCAAAAGGTTTACAATTTGTTGGATACAATAATTGATCGCGAGAGGAGCTGCTAACAGTCAGCGATATAGACTGAACGTCAATTAAGTATGTGGTAAGGGAACCATATATAAGTCAATTATATTAGCAGTCTCTGATCATAAACGAATACTACTATTAAACCATTATCCTGCTTAGCCTCTTATTTATTTAATTTAACGCGGAGATATTGAGAGCAGACAATTTTAATAGTTAACGGAGGATACTTACAACAATTTGGACATGTCTTATCTTTTCCAATAGTCCTATGTTACCTTGGTATCGCGCTATTACTTGAAGATTTTGAGAATCTGTACCAAAATTCCACGATCCGCCTAGCACGCATTCTGCCGTCAACAAGACGATGCAAGCGCTTAAAATTGTATGAAGCCCCATTGTACTACAGGAAGAAAGCAAGTGTTATACCGCATATCGCAACGAGAATTTACATTTATATACGTCCAGTATAATGATCCCATAATGATGTTGTTATGGTACAATTGTTATTTCGATTAGATGCAATTACAAGCATTACGCCGAGCAAATTAATTCGTTCTGGATCCATGTGTCGTTAAATATTTTAATATAGAAATCTGCTATCTTTTGCGTACGTATATGGTAGTTAAAATTATTTGTACTATTGGGTTTTCTTTCTACGATATTGTTCAGAACACAAAACTTGATCTAATATCAATGTAACTCAAGGTAGTTAAGCACGTAACGATTGAAAACATAAATCCTGAATATGGTGATCATAGGAAATTGTGGTAAGCTGAGGGGCTATAGGTTTAAAATTACTATTTACTCGGAGAGTCTAATCAAAATATCCCTGTTTTAATTTACTGAGTAAATTTCTGATCAAGTATGATAATTGCAAGGCTATGAAATTAAATATTGTCGTGTTACTCAAATATTGACATAATTATGTTTTTTAACATTATTAAATTAAAATTCGATTTCAACTGGAATGTGGCAATAATTTCTGTGAAATTACATATTACATTTATAATGCGACTAAATAAATTATACTGGATCATAATTGCCTGTAATTATAACAAGTAAAAAGCTGTAAATTTAAATTAAATCAATAGTAAACAAATTGATATTTATTTTAAAAAGTATGAAGAGTAGATGAGCTAAACAAATATGGCTTATATAATCTGAGTTTTCTCTCTGTAGAAAGAAGAAGAATTTCCTTAACGGAAAAATCCAGGGACGGGGCATAACTCTGATTTCAAACCCGAAGGATCTGTGTAGCACAGAAGCAACATCAAACTGTATATGCGTATTAGCATACTAGAACTACAGCGTATTAGCGTAACTACCTACTTCACATTTGATGTGGGTAAATATCTACAGAAGAGTCAGTTATTTTATATGGACATCTCTGTTCAATAATCTTGTCGAATATTAAAACCTACAGCACTTTTTATAAGCGTCGACAAGTCATGATAATAAAAAAAACTTCCGGTAGACGATATTCAAATAGCCTTCAAATCGCTCGAATGACTTTTGTTGTCAGAAAATATTATTAAAATTCTACCATCGTATTTTTATAATATTGTCAAAAACTGTTAAAAATACTTTTTAGAATGAGAAGCAGTGGTTTGGTATTGTTCTCCTGTGCAGGACTCCTTCTCGTAAGTTCAACGCAAAACAAACCGACTTCGACATTCGTTATCGTATAATTACCCCTAGGTTTTTTGCGCAAATGTAAAAACTTGAACCAAGATATTTTGTCATCTACTCCACTGTCGTAAAGTTCAATGTGTTAACGCAAACATCTTTGCGAGATACTTAAAATTATTTTTGTCCTTAACTAAAAAAAAATCCGTTCTCACATTTGATTCGTAAATCAGAATCAAAACCATTTAGAATTTGTATGAATTATTTCTGTAATAATCAGAGTGGTGGCACGATCCTCGGTGGCACTGTGGCATGGAGCCTGCTCCGCATGTCGTATTACTTCTGGACGTCGGACCTGGGCGTGGAGCTCAGCACGAGCGTCCTGTTCATGGCTGGCTCGCTGCTCTGTCTGCCCACCTGCTGGCTGTCCACACTCGTGCCTTATCACAACAAGTCCATGGCTATGAGTGCCACGGTAAGATGTGTTTGAAATGTTGGGTCTACTTTAGTGGATATGTCCACTACATGTGTCCTACGATACATTTCGTTTATTTATTCATAGCCATCTACCCCATACGGTACAAGGCTCAAGGGAACTATAGAAAATTACCATTATTTTTGCCTGACTGACAGCTATTTAGGTGCAAATCCATGGCTTATTTTGCAGTGGTTACGGTATTGAAAATGAATCGAATGAACTTAGAAGTTTAGAACTAGGGCACACAACAGTTTTCAGCGTTACCCGTTGTGAGATAACCTTATCGTTGAATAAAATTGGTTATAATGGTTTTGTGTGTATTACTAACGTTCTTATATTGTGATTTTTTTTATCAAAACCTGCTTTAAAAATATTGATTGTTGGGCACACAGCTGATGGGCTTGTTAAGCGTGGCGATGTTACTCCTGTCTCTGGGCATGTCATCGATGAGTTCCCTGTCGCGTGCTGTACGTGATCCAGCCACGCTCAACTCCAGCATGCTACGCGCTATGTCCATTGACGCTTTTGACCCCGCAGTACGGAGTTCATTCGCCGCTATGCAAATGGAGGTACTGTCTCATTCACTTTAACGACGCGTAGGGCAGAACTTATTGCTGGTAGAACAGCTTTAAAGTTGGAAATATTATCATAAGATTTTTAGACAGGCTGTAGAAGAAACCTGGGACTTGATATGTCGTATAATATGTCGGCATATCAATTGCTATTGCTTAAAAAACTAGGTAGCTACTGAATATTTCCAATAGGAAAACCCCTCTAGCTCAAGAATTTCCATCAATCATCATGGTCAATCGCCATGGTAAGTTAGCTGCTTTAGTGTAATCTTCATATTTTACAGTTTAATTTTTATGGGTTTGGTAAGTGATTGTATAAATAGCTTATATTGTAGCCAATTACAGCTAATGACAGTCTGAGCGTATCTGAAACTAAGTTATAGGTGTGAGTAATTTTATTTATTTATACGCGAGTATAATCGCGATCGTTAATGTTTCGTTCTCTATAGTTGAGGTGCTGTGGCGTAGAGTCTTACTTCGACTGGTACCGACACCGTCGTTCGCTACCACCTGCCTGTTGTGGTCGTGCTTGGAACGGAAAAGTAAGTCATTTCCACAAATTGACATATTGTGCGAGGGCAATCGGTTAACTGATCTACTACTCGGGCGATTGAAGTTTAATAGCTCCCGCCGTCGCGCCCTGCCCTTCTCTCAAAGCGGACCTAAAGTTATAAGATGTAGCGTAATGTTTTAACTGTTTGGAGTAGCATTGTACTTTGCTTGTACCGTGAATACCGTTATTTTATTCTACAAACTGGGCGCTTAGGTTTACTGTATGTTTATATGTGTGTGTGTGTGCAGCGTGGGGACATTTGCGATGTGCCGCTGTTCAGCATGGGCTGTCTCCGTCCTGCGCTGGTTGAGCTTCGCTATTTCACCAACACTCTCTCCGCACTCTCGTCGGCACTCGTCATCGTTATGGTAAGCATAACATTTAATTCATACATACACTAGAAACCAGGTGCGAACAGGCATACGGCGTAAACATGCAGATGTCGCTACTGCTGGGGCGGTAGCGGATTACGTTAAATATCTAAACAGGCGGTAATAAATAATTTTGCTAAGCATACATATTTAGCTGTGTGATGCCATCTTTAGTTGTTTTATATGGCAACGATATTTAATTCAGGCGGTGACGTTGTTCGCGGCGGCGTACATGCTGGTGACCGATGAGGTGGAGCGAGCCAAGGCGCGCGCGTACAAGTTGTCCCCGTCGCCGCTGCGCATCGGCATCGCGTGCCTCACGCCGCCCGTGCACGCGCCGCCGCCGCCGCGCGCCTCCTACATCGAGCCGGTCATGCCGCCGCCCGTCGGTAACGTCATCTAAAGGCAACCACTTCTACGTCCCGGTCGATACTGATCGCCGTCCGTCCGGTCCTTGTGAGCTCACGTAACGGCGTTATAAAATTTACTGCAAAAATTTGACGTTCATGATAATTCACAAAAAAAATTAAAAGTCAATACATGTCTGTGAAAATGTCGTCTCTAGCTTATTTTTATCTACCTTGTTTTGATGCTCCCCTATACTCGTAATATAGCTACCGGGCTATTTTGTAATAAGGTTGGGTAATTAAATTAAAGAAAACGTTTCGAGGATATCTTTTTAATCGTAATTTTTTGAACACAATACAACATGCAAGCATCAAAATGCTTTATGAAAATTAAGAAACAATCATATCTTTTTCTATATTTGGTACCTATTTTTGGTTACTTTCAAATTATACAAGAAAAAACGATCTCTATATAAAGACAAACAAAAACTATAATATATTATGAAAAATTTCGTACAACAGGGCGCGGGCGCGGGCGGGCCGGAGCGAGCCGCTAACGCTATACTCACATTACGCTCGGGCCTGGGGCGCACTACGATTACACCTACGTAACATAATCATACTCTATACAAACGTACGTACTAATGATTTTACAGTCGTCCACTACGAACTTCGTTAGGCAAATATTAGGCGCATTTACATGAATACTGGTCGGACGTGCGCCCCGGCGACCCGGCCCGGCCGCGCCGCTCGCTACACAATATACAGTCTCGCGCGGCGCCGGGCCCGCCCGCCAAACGCCAAGCGCCGCTCCTATTTACAACAAGAGCTAAATAGTTCCGGTACTAGGATAATAATTGAAGCGATCGACGTACGCTCTCGGCACACTAGCTACTTTTTGCCTGTACACGCGTTTCAGCGAGCCTTCGCGCAAAGTCGCGATATCACTATCGTTCCACTACAAAAACAAGCTCACACCCCGCGAGACCGAGCGTCGTGACCGGAACGACCGGCGTCAATCCCGGTCGCGCCCGGCCGCGAGCGATTCACCTTTACGCCCATCGCGACACTACAGTCTCGCCAAATCACGCCCGAAAAAGTAGCTAATATGCAAAGGTTCTTATATTTTAAAATTTAGAATGGAAGGTGCGGCGATGTCTCGCTCGGGCGGGCGGCTCGGGGCCGTAACATTAGATCTATCTAGAATAAATATGTTCTGGCGGAGCGAGGCTCAGGGCGGCTCTAGCGCCGCGCGCCGCGGTGCTTGCGGTGCGCCGCGCGCCCGCGCCCCCACCACGCCGCCGCCAGGCACAGCGCCAGCGCCCACGCCCGCGGCCTGCGACACACACCGTCACACCACATAGCACACGCGCACGCACACGCGCACGCACACGCGCACTGCGCCGCCACCGACTCCCACTTATATGTACACCTTTACCACTCACTATCAATCTCGGTTCGGCGCAGTGCGGGCGGCATATAAATCCTTTCTTAGATTTTAATTACTCTGATAAAATTATATCTACGACTAGCACTACCTGTACAAATATGATACAGATAACTTAGTTACTTATCATTCAGGATCAACAATTTCCAAAAACTTCGGACTACGATGGAGTAAATTAAATCTTTAATAGTAATAACTAGGTCCTATAATCTAGTGGGGGAATGTGATAGAATAACTGAAAGGCGAGATTTTCATTCTTTGAATGGAAAATTTCAAGGCAAATTAAAACTTGAGCATGCTGAAGTAATCGATCGATATTAAAGCATAGAGAGAATAAGAGATGATAATGATTAAAGGATAAAACATGCAACATAAAAATGATATCTAGAATGATAATGTCCTCGACTTAACGATTATATATGGAACTAGACGTAAACAGTTGATACTTTCATTTAATCTACAAAGAAACTCGTCAAAGTCATCAGACGATGACAGGAATTGATGGTTTTAGAAGTTTAAACCGAGGACGAAAGCATTCAAATAAACACGTGTTAATATAGCAAATGAATGAATGAATAAGAAGAGTGGGGATGGTTACCGATGCACACAACACGCGAGATTGCTCACCAAAGTAGCACACTGCCCGCCCTGCAACAAGCGTAAACGATGCATTCACACACGGACCGCGCGGTCGCGCCAAGCGTCGGGTTAACGCCACACTCGTAGCAACATATTAATACAAGCACCCACACGGCGCAGGACCTACACAGAGCTCGATGCGCTTTCTCCAAGCTATATAATGAATCGTTCTAGCTTATTCATTGATCACCAATTTCATGGAGATGGCAATTCAAAACAGTGAATCTTTGCGTCGTGAGGTTTTAAGAGAGAGGGATTGAATCTCGATTGCAGCTATCTTCGCCTAATGGAAATTAGGGCTGATTAGCGCAGGCGGTAAGTAAGTGGTAGTAGGAGCTCTGTGTTCCCGCGCGTGTGTGTATGTGTGTGGCACGTACCGAGCAGAGGCAGTGCGGCGGCGCGCAGGCCGCCAGCTCCAGGCGGCGCGGCGGCGCCAGCGCGCCGTGCTCCCCCGCGCCCCCCACACCCCCCGCGCCGCAGCACCCGGCGCCCCCGTCTGACCCACACTCGGGCTCCCAACAATCTACCTCACCCAGCTGAAAATATCACAATATAATTATTATGCACTTTAAATAATTACACTACGCAAATAACTCGGTGATTCACTTCGTAACGTAAGGCTTTTTACGCCATCAATCATAAAATTATATAAAAAGATATATCGGTATGGAATTGGGAACGAATTGTCTATCAGGTTTAACAGTTGCGAAACAATTTAAAAGATTTCCTGGATGGTTTGTTACCGAGACTTATCTATAGTCAAGGTCAAACCGCGGGTATTGTACAGGGTATAATTTTGTGTCCACATTTAAGATTCTCTTTACATTTTGTATACTCACGAGGCACTCGCAAATCTGGCACTGGTAGAGCCAGCGCTCGCCACTGCGGAAGGTGACATGGTGCATCTCCTGGTGGCGGCAGTGATAGCGCGGCTCGCAGTGCGGACAGCACGATGCGGGGGCCACGCCCGCCGATACCGTGCTTTGTAACTGGAAACATGAACATAAAACGTTTCTTAGTTGCTATTCACACGTAGAATTTTAAATAGAAATTATTCCGTAAAAACTGGAAACTTCAAAAGCGCCATTGAAATACCCAGTGCGTCGTAGTGAAGATAGGAAAACTATTGAATACTTCGAGAGTTGAGAAGAAGTTCAAGATGACTTTGAACACAAAACGGGCTGTGATAAGAAATAAGCTGCTGTTATGTGTGTATGTACCGCAGTGGTGTGGTTGTCGTGCAGATCGCAGGCGCAGGGCGCGCGCGCACACGTGGCCACGCCCCGCGTGCACGAGCACACGCGGCACCCTCCCGCCTCCGACCACGACTCTCCATCAGCCATTATACCTCCTTGCCATGAACAACCTACAAAATAAACAAGATACCATCTTAAATATGAACATTTGTTAACTCTTCTATGTTTGGCTGAAACTTTGTGTCAACAATACATTGGCTGTTAACTTTCGCCACACGGTCAAATATCTTCAAAAATGACTAAAAATACAATATACTACACATACATGCCCTAAAAGACACATATTTAACATGCAACATAGGATGCGAGATTGACCAGTTACATTTTATCTACAACACAACGTAGATGGTCTTAAATTTAAAACCTTACCCGTCCAAATGTAAATCAGATTTTAGAAAACGAATTTTCTTAGCTATTGAAACTATGCAAAAACCTATGCTAAAGTAAATAACCCTTGTAAGACGACCGTAATGGCTTTCTTTGGCTTCGGCATAACATAGATAAAGTGGAAACTCACTTAATTCACATTCATGGTCGTCTGGATCACATTCACACGTGAAACCACCATCGACGTTAACGCAGCGCGCGCTGTGGTGACACGTGTGGAAACCTTCAGCGCACTCGTCGATATCTGGAAATAGAGTTTTATATGGCATTTAATTAATATTTTCCGCACAGGGATACATCGAATTTGATACTTGTTGGAGTCATAGCGGCAACTTATCATCTGGGTAGTAATGATGATGATAAATATGAGGCGCTCTAGATAGCATATAGCCGCTGTCGCTACATAGGGAAGATGTCACGGTATTTAAGCCTTACTTTAAAATGAAGATAAATTGCTCGGTTACGATTGAACTATAAGGATGCAGTATCGTGCTTACCCTGGCAGGCATCGAGCAGCGCGTCCCGGCGGTACCCGGCGGCGCACACGCAGTAGAAGGAGCCGGGCGTGTTGACGCACAGCGCGCGCGGCGGACACGCGGGCGTGCGCGGCGCGCGGCACTCGTCCACGTCGCGCTCGCAGCGTGCGCCGCCGAACCCGCCCGCGCACGCGCACTGCTCGCGCGACACGCACGCGCCTCCGTTCAGGCACCCGCCCGTGCAGATCGCTGCGCATACATACTTTTCATCAACATGTATCCTAATATTGTGAGTAAGCGCTTGTACACAGAACCGCGAATAGTTTATGATTCGCAACGCAAACATGGAGAACGAAATCGCTGTGATGCTATTTCATGCTGCATGACGTTACCCTTCTATGTGATGACCATTCATTCGTAATTTTTAGCGATGCGTGCGTCTATGCTCGTAGACTTTTACGATGCGACGTCGCAGCACAGTTTTGTCTACAAGCGTATAGCTTATGACGAAATGGCTAATTCCAATGGGTATATTACACAAAATACTACCCGACATGTATAGCATCCGTAAGAAAACGCAATAACTACTAAGCAGAGGTAACATACGTGTGCATTCATATCCATCGCCGGTGTATCCCTCTCGACACCGGCACGTGTAGGAGCCGGGCGTGTTGGTGCACACGGCGTGCGCGTGGCAGCCGTGCGTCTCGCCCAGGCATTCGTCCACCTGCACGTGATAAGAATTTGTTAAACCAAATAAATAGATTTATCACCACGATCTTAAATAACCGATTACAATTATATTTTCGAGTTTTAAAAATGAAGTTTGGACTACTTACTTCTACACAGTTAAATTTGTCTCTCCGCGTGTATCCCGGCAGACACTGGCACACATAGCCGCCCACCACGTTGACGCACCGCGTGTTCGAGTGACAGTGGTGCCCATCCAATCCACCCGCCCTTTGGCATTCGTCTACGTCTGAAAAGTAAGTTGGTTACACTTGAGCAAATAAGTTGTTATAGAAATTGTCTTTTAGAATTTGAGTTCTTTTTAATATTTAATAGACTGTTGGAAATTCAACAGGAAGACTTTGTTCTTTATCTAGTTATACTTTAAATTAAAATGTTACCTTGACAAGAGAGGCCATCGCCCTGGAAGCCCTGGTTGCACTTGCACGTGTATTTCGTGTTGAGATTCATGCACGTCGCGTTTTCGTCGCACGAGTGCCCCATACTGCAGTAGTCCACACCTGACAATATATAAACACCATAATAGTAATAAAAAACGTTAGCAGATCGAGCAGGAGAGGTCAAAAATAAGAGTCAAAACAGTAATCAATTGTACTACAAAAAGCAAAGAGCTTATTTGGCAAGCACTCGGCGAATGGGTATTTATCCAAACTTGAGAATATAAGAAAAAACGTTTACGTGACAATTTCACAATTTAATATAACAAGCAATTATCGTAGGTGTAAAGTGGCCGGCATTGTCGCACGGCATTAATTGACACGCCACCTCAGGAGTCGAGTGAACTTTAGTTTGCAATGGCATATGGCACTGACCTGGACAGAACTTGCAGCACTCTCCGGGCACGGTGAACTGGTCGGCGACGTCACAAGGTAGCGGCGGACACGCCGCCTCCGGGTCTACCCTCGTACATTGCATGTTGCCGTCGTGACAAACGCACTCGGCACATTCTTTCGGCGCGAACCGCTCCCCGTGTTCGTACAAAGTCCCCTTCAAGAGACATTGCCCTAAAATCGTAACAATTACAAATGTATATCAATATTATAACTTACAAAAAATCTTAGTTTAACTTAAATTTCTTATCATGATTCGGTGACTTCTAACATATTGGAAAACAAACAATCGTTTTTTTGTCTTTACTTACTTAAACATGTCGGACAGCATTCTCCCGGATGCAATACCGGATTCTTACACTCAGCTCTATCGCACTCGACTGGCCTGCACGTTATCTCACCGTGCTGGAATTTAAAATACCTATATTAGTAGGTACACGTGTCATATGTAGAGCATGCACAATGTCTACAATATAAACAATATTCTTACCACACAGGAGCAGCGATTACAGTCTCTTTGCCAGGTGGCACCGTCAGCGTGGACTGTGCCGTTAGAGTAGCACGACTTCTGGCAGTCACACTGTTCGAGTCGTGCTAGTCTCGCTTCCGTACCAACCAACTGCAATAATTAAACATACTCAATATTTAAAACTGTTAGTTTAGGGTACTTTTTAATTTAAGCTTTATGAATGCTATATGCACCTTGAGTGAAAGGTCATGGATATGTGTAGTGAGCTCCTGAACAGTTGCCTGCAGCAGAGCAAATTGGCCGCACGTGGGACATTCCGAGTCGAGACCCGGACATTGTGCCAAGTAGCCGTGCGGCCCGCTTACCAGTCTTACTTCCTGAAGAGTACCCTGAAATCATAATTACCATAACATTTATGTATATGATGATAATCAACCAAATTAATACGTCTCACTGTTCTTTCTTGTGTTATGTAAATTGTACCTTAAATAAAGAATGCTTGCTATTCCTTTGCCCAACCCATAGTGCGAGCTGTGGTTGCGTGAAGTTCCTGTCAGGCGGTGGGATGAGTCGCCTGTAGAGTGGATGGCAGTCGACGAGTAGCGTGGCCTGCGCGCCTGACACTGCGAGCGCCAAGCGGTGCCAGGCGCCGTCAGCGAGCCGGAACGGGAAGGTTTCGACGCGCGCTGCGCTGGCGCCAGCCGCCACGTAGTGCAGCCGCACCTCGTCGCGCCGCCCGCTCGACTGCACCTCCAGGTACCTGCGCACCGCCACACTGATGCACTACACATCGCACACCGACCCCGCGCTCGCCGGGCCCTCGCAAACTGTTCCGAGGTACACAATAAACAAAGCAAACAACACATACATTCGAAGGGCGACGGGGGACGGGACCGGCCGCGAGCGGACCTCGGCTCGCTCTACATCTCAATATCGCTCGGCCAGGATGGGGGACCATGTACCTCGGAACGAATTGCGTTCGGTGTCGACAGAGACGCTATGGTGTCTGATGATAAGTCGCTCCGGGCGCCGCGCGAAGGGGCCCAGTGCCCGTTCGCGTGACGCCGAACGCCGCAGCGTGTCCGCTTTCGCAGTTTATTTTAAGGGAGTTTCGTCACCGAACGTTAAGTACGACTCCGCGAGCGGCGTGGAGCCGACAGGAGCGCCGAGCGAGGCGATAGACACAATACGAGACAGTAAGGATTCCCATGTCGCTTGGAATGCAAGTGCGGACGAGCTCGGCGGTGTCCCCTCGGTGTGAGCGCGAACCTGCGTTGCGGACGGCCGCACGACTAACATCAACATCCAGTGAGAGAACATCGAGAGACGGATTGTGAGGGGGCGGTCGGACATATACAGAACACAACACGTCAAGACACAGAACACAAGACGGACGGCGGTGGACGAGGCGCGGGGAGCGCATGCAAGCCGGCCCGTCCGCGCACACATACATCCATGCAGAGGTGACAGTGAGCGCAATCAGGTCAACGGATGGATCGAGGAGGACATTCCGAGGCACAGGACATTCCAAGATACATGATTCTCCCCTAAGCGCGCGCACGCATGCCGCCGGCGCCGGCGGGCGGGATGCGTGCGCGCGCAGCGATGTTGAGATCTAGAACTCACCGTGCGGTGTGGAGGCGCGCCGATCAGCGCCGGCCGCGCGCCGTCCCCGCTTCCTCGCACACGTCGCGAACGCCAGTGGCTTGTCGTTCCACTACTCGATACCAGATGAATATATAATTAAGTCGTGAAATCGTAACTTTAACAATATAATTATCGAAATGTCAAGAAGTGTTATCGGTATAAAATTGTGCTACGCGGCGTAGCTGTTGCTACGAATAATGCTACGCAGGATAATATTGACCCTTTTCATTTCATCTTCTTGTTCATTAAATATATTTTAATAACAGTTACGTTTTACTTCATTTAAACGACAAAATTACATCCGTATCATAAATAGTAATATATAAATAACACATAAGCAAAATCGTGCGGCAAACTTAAAATTATCTAAAATAAAATAAATACATCGAGTTGACATGTGCGAGCTACTCTCATACCTGTTGTATCCATGTGAAAATGACAAGATGGTGCCCGAGTTAGCGGGCTCCTGCCTGAGCGCGGCGAGCACTGTGAATTCTGGCGAGCGTCGCAGGAGCTCCGCAGCACGCTCAAATGCGACGCCTTCTACTTGCAGCGATCGAGATTCTCCTGCGGTAACCATCATACAAATACAGGCTTAGTAAGACTACGCAATGGTACATTAACATATTTTAAATATTAAAATACTTAGAATTTTTATTTTCTAGGCGTGTAAATATATGATAAGTCCTATTACACTACAATTATATAACGGTTGACCCTAATTAAATTTAAATGTAAATATAACCTGAGGTCAGCATAGTTAAAACGGTATAATATTCGGTACTGCAGTAAAATAAATCAGGCAACAATCAGCTGGTATGGTGCCTACTGCCTATGTGGTATCGTGATCTCGAAGTCCTTGACTGGTAACGATCGTAGCGCGTTGGCAGCCTTCCAACTTTATTATCTTAATTTACTGATTTCTTCGGCTGATTTCATTGCATTCCACGAATTTTCTCTACACATACAATTCCACTAATTTTGTATTATTTCTCCCGTACTCTACATGAAATTTCGGAATAATATAAATGCCATTATTTTTTTCAGTCTGTATTCGTCATATAACTTTCGATGAAATTAAACAGAATATCATGCAAGCATGTTGTATGAATGTCAAAAACTTTTGTTTACATCGTTTCTAGACACTTCAAACACATCATATATTCAAATTAGGTATAATATCGCAATAGATTTTTTAATTCAAGTAGCCTAGGTTATTTCTCGCTGTCTACGAAATGGTTTGTAGCTATATTCAGACACGAAATGTTAACTGGCGCATACTATACGATGAGTCCGATTAAGTCAAACGTATTTCATGAATAACTGTCTTTTAGCATAAGTATACGGGATAAGTATATACTTATATAGTATCACCTAGTTTGACACTATTAATAGCTCCAGACCCGGAAAAAAACATTTATCATCATAGTGCCGCGCGACGATTTTTCATATTTTGACACCTTAATCGCATTTCAAGCAATTTAGTGATTCACCATACACTATTTAAAGAAAATTTATAGAAAACTGGCGGATCGACCCGACTTCGTCCGGGTATAGTACAATTTTATCCCGAATTTCGATCTCATCGATCCCATAGAAACCTTGTCCCGACAGTCACAAACATATTAAAAAAGTATTATCCAGTTTGGTTTAGTTGTTCAAAAGTTATGCACAAACCGATTTCGGTGATTCATTCTTTTAAAAGTAGATATAGATTACTGCAATACAGAAGAAATTAGTTTTAAATATAGTTACAATCGCCCCCTCGTATAATTTCCTGAAGAGGATTCGTGAAGGGGTAGCGTGGACAACGGGGTGGATAAAAAATGATTTGATAATTATGGCTCGGTTGTACGTTGACTCATCCCTCTAATTAAATTAAAGCATTTTTTTTATACTAATGCCACTATTTCCGCTAACAAGACAGACCAGTCACAGACATGACAAAAATCATAGAAGACAAATAAAAATATAATATCGATAGGATCTGATTTTTCCAGTGTATAGTCCTTGAAGGTTCGATCACGCCCAAGTGTATTCTTATTTACTTTATATATTATTTAAAGTGTAACGTATTTTGTAAGAAAATGACTTTCGACCTATACGGTTTTTGGCCATTAGAACGGATTGTGTGAGAAATTCTATTATTTTCATCTACATATATAGTAACCGTCATTGAAACATTAAGCACATACATTAGGGAGATAAGGGGTACATAAAACGTTTATATCACTTATCGGTTATCTCAATATTCGATTTAGCTGTTATTATATAACCAAATGCTGCAATAAGTCAATCGTATGGAATGCTCTAGATCTTGCCAAATACGAGTTTATCTGAGTTTAGTGACTGAATTTCCAAATGCATTAGCTGCATTGCAGTACAAAGCTCTACGATATAATCTACTTCAATTCTATAGAGAGAAATTTGGTTCTCTCGAAGTCTATTTTAAATTTAAATAAAATGCTGCAATCGGTAATACGTTTACCAAGATTAACGTTTAATATTTTCATTGCTTTATTCCATCCATTTTTATTTTGCAAAATAAGAAACCAGTTTTCAGAAAAATTCCCCCATACAGAATGGGGTAGATAAAATCAATTGATTACATTTATTTATGCTTTGCTTAGTTTTATTTGATGTTATGTGTCAGCAATAAACTGCAGACATCACGAGCGGAAAATAAAGTGCGCAACACAGTGAGATTTAAATCACAGAGGGTCGAATAAGATGACGAAATAATATCTCGAATGAATGACGTGATAGCCCCCTGCGGTGAGGGTAAATCGTGCGGAAGGGAAGCCCGCACCGGAGGCACGCGACTCACCCAACAAATATATATTTTACAGGCGTATCAACCGAGACTTCAAACTAATAAATCTGTCATTCAAAACGTCTTTGGTCTACTAATGCAATAACTTTATACGATTCCATTATGATCAAGTCTATATTTTTTCATTACACTAATAACAGTTATACAGCAACGGCAAGACAGATAAGTACAAAACGTAGTTTTTTCTTGTTCTCCTTTGTTAACAAATGGCTGTCGCGGAGCACAATGCGTGAGGGTCGCGACGTGCCGGCCGGTCACGTGACCGACTTGTCACGAAGATGTCAAACAGCCGGGGGTGGGTTGTGTAGAGGGAGTTTTAACAAGCAAGCGTGTCGCATATTCGTAAAACATGAGTTTCATCATCCTTATAAATCAATCCCCTTCAATATCAGTGCTTTGCAGCATCATGCGATCATAAAGAACTGTTTTATACCAATCGCATCTAATAAAACAATTTAGAATTCGGTGCCTTTCATGGTTATCATATTTAAAGTATATTCAGGGCATGACGGAATATTCAATGCGGTGAACAAGTTTTCAATCTCCATATCTTGAGAAGAAGAGACGATAAAAGCGAAACTTTCCGACTAGCTGGCGAGTTCGATGACTCGGCGCGCCCGCACCGCCCACACGTTATCCCTGAGACACACCTACGTTATCCCCGCTAATACACTCGTGTTATTGTACAAGATTGAATGAAAACAATTACAGAGGGAGACAATTCTCTGAATTCACTGAACAAGCTGAGATTACGTAAGCCTTTGAGAAATTGTGCTTATGAATTCGCAAATCTAAGTGGATTGAATGCTTAATGTGTTTCAGTGTTCATTGAATTGATTTCGCTTTAATAAATCTGTCTTAATACTATAATATTCCACGCCAAAATCCTCTATGATATAAAACATTTTCAAAGCAGCCGATACTCACTCAAAGTGGTTGGGGATAAATTAAAATGAAACGAAGTGTCTTTCGAAAAAAAGAAGTTTCTTGATTTGATGAAATGGGGATGTTCAAGATCGATTTACTTCTTTCTGTTATCAAATAAACCCTATTTTTTTCTTATGTAACTTCTTTAAATCTATCCTAAATATCGTCGGTCTTATTCTAAATATTCAATTTTATAATAATAATATACTAAATACACTTGCGTAAGATACCTCCGGTCCTATAAAAACAAAGATGGAAAACATCTGTTTCGTGCAGGTTCGTTTTCTATGAAAATAATGAATAATGTATAACCTCTCCGGGCTTTGTCCCATCTCCCCTTGCCTAAATTATTATTTAATATCAATTAGCTCACGCTGCTCCAGTCAATAGACAGTTGAAAAATCAACCAGTTTGGTTAGAGCCTTAGATTTGTTTACCATGTAAGGCAACGTTCGAATTCTCAAAGCTCTGATTATATTGGTGCTTACAACCCTAGGTTGACTTAGCGAGGGGTAAGTGAATCTTATAAAACTGCTTCATATTTCATTCGCCGGTTGCTGAAATAACATAAGGGGCGATGCTGTATTATGCAAAAACTTGTGATATCCTTGTTGGTTTATGAAAATTATTGAAAAATATCTTCCTTCGCGGTTTCTCATGAGCACTATTATGCTTATGATGTTAAAACATAAAAATCCGTAGCATTTTTCACCGAACAATTTAAAAAGTAAGTCGCATTTTCATTGACTTTGGTGTCTTAGTTTACGCTTTACTTTTAAATACCTAAGTAAGGATCAGAATTCGTACCATAGAGAACACGTTACCTAAGTCGATACACACTCATACCTCTACACTGGCGCACGGCAGTAAAGTAATAAAGCTATATTACTTACGAGACTGCTCGTATTTCATTCCATTTACTACATATTGCGAGAAAGATAAATAGGTCTCTACGTTTTCCGTTTACAAATAAATAATTTGTATTTTTGTTACAATTGGAAAGAAACATCATCGTAGGTATGTTCGAGGATAAAATATATTATTATACGCGAATGAGTGAACTTAGTTGATATATATTTAATATCATTTAAAACGTAGAAGATAGAGAGTCAGGTACTGTCTCTGGATAAAAAAAGTCACATTCATACCGTTGGTATAATGCCTAGCTGGTAATATACAGTGTAATGATATACATTTTATAAACATACAGCAACGCCAACGGCAATAAAATTAAATAATAACGTGATCAGTTACAAATATTTTAAATTACCTAAAACTAATAGGCATGTAACGCAATAAACCTGTCACAGGACTGTTGTGGTTTAATTATAAATCACGCGACGGTCGGCAGATATCATTCCGGCCGCACAAATATTTACAGCTCTTTGTGTAAACACTCATTGTGTCGTCCCCCGCGACACAGCGGTGGTGCAGTGGATATATTTTATTGCCAATCGTTTCGCACTTCCTCACACGTGCCCCTGTCTATATACGCATAGAATAAATATCATGGCACACTTTCAAATTTTAATCAAATTTATGATAACATTGTCCTTAATGTTGTACTTGATCACATTTTATTAAAATCGTACGATTACTATTAGCAATTTTGCTATTACTGTACATTTTTGAAGCCATCGTTGGTGTAAGCAAAAAGGTAAAGTAGAGTTTCTTAATATTGATTTGAACATGTCAAGTTTCTTAACACTACCAACACTTCCCATGGATTATAGAGCAGCGTTTCATGCGGGTCAAACAAACTGTAAGTTATTAGTAACTCTATACTACGGCAGAGGGTTGTTTATCATTACTAAATAAGCTAATCACCCCCAACACTTTGGGATTATGTCAGCCCGCTTTTGTTAAACCAAAAATCTCGTCACTTCAATATATCTACATATTATTATATGTTCAATAACATTCCTCAATTCGTCTTCGCGGCGTATGAAAAAAAAAGACTAATATATGTATAAAAACAAACGTTTTTCAACGATTTCCAAAATGATGACAACATTATTTTCATGTTTCTATTAATTAATAAAAATAAAGGTGTTGAAGCGGGTCGTTACTATCATAAGTTAAATTAATTACTTATTTTTACATTAACGTCCATTATAACAGCGTGGACAATTAACTATAACGACAAAGAACTTTCTAAAAAATATATTTATTAAAATATACGACATATTCAACCCCCAGAGAAAGTAGATACTCGTATAACGATATACGAATTAATTATAAATACGTACGATATTTTTCAATTAACTTTCCTAAAAAATACAAAAGTAATTATGGTCTACGAAAAACAAACTGAAAATAACTTTAACACTTTACAATTTTCACTCCACATAGGAATGTTACCTAATGAGTATTTCTTAAAACTTCAGAGTATTCACGCAGTGTGGGCGCCCGCGCCGTGCTGTAATTATATCTTGACCTGTACACGCAAACCGTATGATTTAACATCACGGTTATATCTACATTGAGTACTTTAGATTATTAAAACTTTTTGACTCAAATATAGTTAATGACTCGTTAGGCATTCCAAGTGGTCAATTAATAAAATTAAAAGAAAGCACTTTAAATCACGTTAATAAAACGCAGTTAAGGTTACAAAAGTATTTTTTTAGAAAGAAACGATAGCGGGGTGACTTACAAAAAGTTGGGTTAACTTGATAACATAAATAAGTAAATCACATCAACAAAAAGCTATAGATCAGTTATCGGGTATTCATTGCCAATATCAATAAAATTGTCTAATTTAAAATAGTATAATTGACCTTAAACATATATTAATTTTAAAGTAACACCTGTATCAAGTCTCCCTGTTCAATTGTATTTAAAACACTTTTACATTTCACATCTGCGCTTTCATTTTGAAGGTACTTTATTTATGCCTATATATATTTATATGTATGTTATGTTATTCAACTTTGGAGATTGAAATGATAATGTTTTCTTAACTACAATTAATACAATTCGTGTTGGTCGGTTCATTTAAGTAACAATTAAATAAAAGTGTTTTTCTTTCGTATTTCTGTTTGTATGCAGTAGACTGATTGTTAGTTTTGTGGGCACTATTCCAAATTTAGTTTGGTATGCCACAAATCCACAGAGAAAATCTTAAAAATCGTTTAATGCAGGGTACCTATTGTACCTAATGACCTGGACAACACAATTGTATTCTTTTAACTACAAAACAAGTGACCAATTCTAGGTAATTTAACGATACTGCAGTATAAACTACACTGTAAAGCGTATACAAAATATATTTTTCTGAAGATATAATTCTTTACTATATAAAAATCGTAGTAATCAAACAAATTCAATGTACAACAAGCAACGTAACTTACTCACGCGTACTAACTAGTCTAACTACTAGATACTCGTAGGAGGCGTATGCGTAAACTCGGTGAAGGGCGCCTCATTTGCTCTACGCAACGAGTGTGTATGTTCTTACGAATAAGAGTCAATACACCTGATGTAATCAGGGATGGAGGAGGACTAATCTGAATTCCTGGATCCGTGAATAATGTTGATGTTCCTTTGGCCTAATTATTTATATCCAGAAATATAAGTTAACTGTACATTTTTCTTACTGTAATTGTACATCTTGCTGGTCATGGTATTTATGAAGAAGAAGGAATAGAATGTAGGTACTCAATGTACGGTCATCGATAAATTTTGAATGCGACGTACAAGTTATTATTAACTTTCATTTTAGTAACTTCATTTTCATAATGTAGGCATCGTTAAAGTTTGATCAACATCTAATTTGATGGCTAACGATCGACTACAGAAATAAACTTGTTTTGGTAGCCAAACCTGTCCATTAAATTGAAGGGTCGTTATTTCATAGAGAATGTGTTAAGAAGTAGGTTAACCTATAGCCATCCCTTGTCAACGGTGATGATTTCAAACGAACCGAAAAATACTTTGCTTTCTTAGCCTAGATTTGTTGCTAGAATATGTATGTGCTACGGGGACGCCTAACCTTCTAGTTCACGAAATGTGGTTTAGTTAACTAATTTTAGGGACCTTTTATTATAGAATTGAATACCAGCCTCGTTAGTTCATCAACAGTAACTCGTACTCGAAATAGAAAAATAAAATTAGTAGCATAAGGATTTCACGATTACAACATTTACAATATGTATTCACAAATTTACTTAACGAATCGGAAAACACCTAAACTTACTGAATTTTGTGACAAATTGATAGATTATCGATCTTTGACAAATCCATTTCACATGCACCCTTTTAAACTTTACACTCTTACCATGAAACTTCACAGAAAGCTCATGGTCAATGTATGAATTAAAAATAACGAATGTAAGTTCAAATGGCGGGCCGTATTATGAGAGTGGGCACGCAAAGTGAAATTTTCGCGTGATTACGTTTCTGTCGCGCCGCACGATCGGTTCATTGGGCAAATGAAGATCACTGCACATCAGTGACGTGTATTTAAATTATATTATAAACAATAGAAAATTGTTCGGTTATATCACTAAGGATTGGAAGGCGTGCAGATCTGCCGTAATATTTTCTTATTTTTTTTTTATAAGTAGGTACTAACTATTAAACATCAACACAAGACTTTAATGTTTTTTATAAATACAAATCTGTTTTTCTTTCCAGGAATATACAAACCGTTAGTTATAAGCGCGATAAACAACGTTAAAATAGTTAGAAGTCATCAGATTAATAATGTAAACGATGAATATAGTCTGAGCATGCTATTCCCCGCAGCTATCAACAACGATGCATGCATTATGTCATGTGTCGCTTCCACAACAATCCGGGTTATTCATTAGCGCTGTCACTGTCCTTGACACCGACGATGCTCCGAGCCGTTAGACATGCTCGTCGCTAATCCTACCATTACGCCGACTGTCCGCCCCAGAACACTGCCTCTGATTGAGCCTTTGTGTTCACACAAATTTCTATTTTCGTAAAGGCTATTAACTAAAAAAACTAATGTCATCTCTCGCGATGTTGTTTATACTGCGGATTACTTTTTTATCCTAATGTAACATTTAGTCAATGAGCCAAAGTGTTTTCATGAATGGTTCGTATTTCGCAACAATGTCGAGCGTCCCTAATCCCAGCGCTTTTGGCGTTTGACACTTGAACCAGATCGTCGAGACAATATGGCCCCGTCGGTGATCCCCACAAATTAGGGTGAACACCCTTCGACAATTACACCATTGCACGCAACTTGCTTAATGGTGAGGATTAGGTTACCCGTAAGTGAAATGCGAAAACGGTCCCCAAAATCGTAGGGCTGCTAGAGAATGCATTGTGACACATAAATTAGAAAATCGTATTTGTAACATTATATTCATATAGGAAACTGATCTATAAAGGGAGTGTTTTATTACCGTTACAGCAATACGGGGATATAATTTATTTATATAGCTAAGTAAACACTATTTGTATGCATCGTTTAGTTGAAAAAATAAAAGAAAATGCTTACATTACTTTATAAATTCTATTAATTAACAAACGTCTCCATAGATAGATGAATTCTTATCAGCGTATATTAAATGACAGCCCTATAGAGTTGTGACAGAATTCAAGGCGATTTAGAGGCAAGTTAATCACTATCCGCGGTGAGGGATGGTGGAATATTTGCCGGCTGGATTACTGGCCCGTCGCCGATAATGGACTCGCTCGAGCGGGGACGGCTCTACGACAATACGCCTCTACGCCACTACGCCACTACGCCACGCTCTACGGATTACAATCAATTTACATCGTCAACTTCAAACGCTGTGATTCGCTTTGGGACCATTAGAAATAAAAGGCGAAGGGTTCTTTTCCTTTATGTTTACAGAAATTTCTAATTTGAAACTTTCCTTGGCATTCTTATCGGACTTAATATGATTTTGAATCAAGTATGTTTTAATGAATACAACCCCATAAAGAACCCTCAGTAACAAATTTCAAACTTTTATTACGTAACATTCCATAACCAAACTTCAAATAATATGAGCATGGGGTTTCATAAACATTATTCCCCTAACTCATATTTTGTTAGAGAAACATGTTTTCAAGCAAAGATTTTTGCCAGTCAAACATCCGATCAATCTCGAAACTCTCATCTAAAAAATGACAGGGGAAGTACAATAGACTGTTCCCCTAACAATAACACAGCTTTGCGGAAGTGGGATCAATCGTACACATTTGAAACATTATTCTACATCGCTTCTACAGTTCAAAAGTTCAAGAAAACTGCATTTTCCATTACGTAGAGCAATTTACTGTCAAACTGAGGTTCGAGTCCCGATAAGATTCGTCACGAACTAGTAATCAAATTAAAACTTTGCGATACGATATCGCGAGTGATACGTAAGACTTATTACGTAGAACATTAAAATGTAAAGAGGCGCGCCACGGGCTTCGCTAATGGACGACTCGTCTAAGTGCAATGGAATGGAATTGCACCTGAATGTATTGCATTCACACGACTGCCAATGTTTATAGTCCATTAACGTACAGTTCGATACTGCTAGTCTTATAAGAACTACGTTTAATTGTATTTACAAGTTTATTTGGTACCAAATGAGAGTATTTTGGGAAATATTAACTATTTATATAATCTGTAGCCTGAGCGGCCATTATAAGATCACCGAATCGAGTATTACTGACTTATAACAATGGATATTTTCACACATAAAGACTAAATGTATTTACAGCACAAATGTATGAAACAGCTTAATAACTCGTTTGTAATGAAAGTATGTTACTATTGTTTACCTTCCGACCCTCCTTTATTTGTCTTGTTCTACGCTTAATGGGAACATGGCGACCATTACTAAAGCCTTAATACCAACAGTTAAATAATCTGCACTTGATGACGTCCTTTTACACGTGAATTATGCATGCACTATAAATATAAGTAGCTATTATGGCTGCCAAAAGTCGGAGTCATAATTCAAAGAAAAGGCTAAATTTTGCTTGAAAAATTCTGTATAAATTAACCTAATTTTAATCCGTCCATAAAATTTATACGTAAAAAAAGAGAGGAAGCCATATTCTTGACTATAAAACTAGTTACAAATGTAGATTATTTAGTAGATTAGTAGACAGAGTTTTTAATTGTTCTGAGTGAGTTGGACATTTTGATTGATCTAGACTTCTTCATAAAACTGTTGAATTTTTATAAGTTTTACTAATTATTCAGTTTTTAACCAAAATATGAAAGTTTTATTACTTGTAGCTAGTAGCTAGGAACTCCCCAAATAAGTCTTAGCCATTTTAGAAGCCGACCCACGTCAAGAAAAGTACTATCGTACATAAGAAACGAAACATCGTTTTACATTTAATTCCAGTAATTTACAACATCTATGATGAATAATTAAACGCAGTTAAAGCTTGAGAGACATTGAGGCCGGACACAACGAAGTAGCTACTACTGAACATGTAGATAGCTGCAGTCGCTGACACGAGTGTCTCTACCAAGTCAAGATACGAACGAAACACAAATAAATGTGTGAAATATTCACGTTTGAAAACACCACAACTGTAGAATGCAGCAATAAATCTACGTGTAGTATTTTGACAGCCACTACTAGCATGTTTTTAGTATTATTTGCATTAACATCAGCGTTTAACACCCTTATGTTAAGATGGTTGCCAACAATGCGGAGCATAACATCAGCAAAATTGGGGAATACATTATACAATAAAAAGCAAAATAAGTCCTTTGCTAAAAGAGTTATCACGCACTGTAGACTATCCCGCAGTAGCTTTAAACCGAAGTGAATTGTCTAGTAACTTAGTTAATTAACTTGTTCGCCAGTCGACAGTGTTTAATGGCTCTAATAGTGTCTTCTTCTTCTTATCGTATGGTTAGTGGTCAACCTAGTGTCAAAGTTGTTCAAGCCGCCCGGAGGCCTTTGACGTGGCTTTACGACTGTTATCTTAATTGACAACAACCGGGACCTACTTTTTACGTGCCCTCCGAAGCACGGAGACGCCTAGTTCAAATACCACTATGCGGTCACCCATCTATAGAATGACGGCGCCAAGGTTTGCTTAACCCATCGTTTAACGACTGGTGAGCGCAACTGGCTATGGGCGCCTCACCCTAATAGTGTCGTAGGGTAATAAGAAAGATGAAGTTACCTTGTAACGTGTATGCGGTGCGCTGCGGCTGCATGCCCGGCGTGACGGTGACGCCGGCGCGCGACGTGTTGTGCAGCGACAGTGCGCCCAGCAAGTCTAGCTCGGTGGCTGGGGAAATACACATAATATTAACAATTGCAAAACATAAATAAAATATTGTAACCGATAATTTAAACCTACAGTTCTACACGTTTGAACATTGGACACCCACAAAACTAATATTAAATGTTCCCAACTTCGTGAGTGCTCACGGAAAAGAATATCTCTCGTTACGGTAAACGAAGAGAAGAGAAAACCCTATGCTTCGCTTTGCTTTTAAGCACCTTGTTCAATATACAGCAGATAATGACCAACATTTTATGTTTAGTGGACTGTTAGTAAAGGAAAAGAACAACCGTATTTTTTACCGTAAGATGAAGAAATCATTGAAAGGTTTTTTAAACGATTTTTACTAATAGTTAGTACTATTTTCAGAGTTAGTTTTAGTATTATGTAATATGTTGAGGTAAGCGCGGTGTAAACTGGGCGAAGACATTCCGCTAGTTGTCTATAAAACAAATGTTGGATAATCATTTTGGGTTCAAAAGTTCAACATAACAGATTTATTCTTACTTAAATTTATTCCCGGCACCCTATAAAGTCTCGACTAAATGTTGTAATAGATCAATATAAGTCAAAGTATTGTTTTCTGTATGTAATGAAAATTTACGACCTAATAAAAATGTAGTGGCCTACATTCGTACAATCAATATACATATAGCCCAGTGGAACATTCCAAAAATCGGAGAAAGCCGCAGCCTCGACCGTATCGATCTGTATAAATACCGACCTATTACAATACGTTTGCTTATTAAAACTCTAAAACATCCATGTAATTCTGTGCCCTTAAAATGAATGGCCCACAATACCCATGAATTTACGACTTTGACAGGTCAATGCCATTTGGCAGATCCAAGAAAATTTATGCTAATTTATATTGCGATAACAGTATTGGTTTTGAGATGAATATTAAATAACTAAAGTATTTTATACACGTAAGTGTGTGAAGTACCATCTATCACAAGTAACCCGGTCACGTAGCTCGCTACAGCTCGTAGCCACCGCGCGCCGACGTGAGCTACAACTAGGCTACGAAACATTTTGGCTTACATAAACTACTATAAAATTAAGCCACAATGTTGCCAAGTTTGTTTTATATTTCGTGGCATCTAAAATACCGACTCTACGCTAGATTTAAGCTATAAATTTTAACCTGATTTTTAGAAATAAAACACACGAACCATATAATTTGAATTCAGTTTTGTGAACGCGTTGCGACTTCTAAATTTACAAGTAGTGAAAACATTTAAGCTTTACACGATGAAAACGCTGTGTAACCTTGAAAATCTCTGAGGCTGTAAATGTGAAAAGTTTAATCAACGGAAATGGAGTCTACGTTGCGAATTAGCGGCATAACGCTCGCAGCTTTTCAGTTCCGCTCTATACGAAATGGCTATTGACGGAGCGTAGTTATGAGTTAGCTCATTGTTTCCTTCTTGTTGTCATATTAATAAAAAATCTTTATGTTTTGTGATACGTTATATATTTAAGCTAATTGTTTTATAGTTTTAGGAAATATCTAATAAATTTTGATTTTATAAATATCTATGCATTTAGTCCCTACCAGTTTCACAAAATCTGAATACCATATTTTTAAATGCCTAGGGTGATTTCTGATCCTTGTTTAATTGTTGAAACTGGCCTCGGGTATCTTTTTAAATGTTTAGAAGGCTACTACTCTAACAACCACATTACACTAACTGGTATAAAATTATGACCACTTCTGTCTTTTTTACCAATAAAAAACATTTCAAAGTGCATAAATGGTTAAAATGTAAAGCACCGCGTTATATGAATAAAAATTTCGCGCTCTTAATTTCCACTTTAATTAAGAAGCTCCACAGATTGTGTCAAGAACTCTTGTGTAGCAGCACAAGCTCCAATTTGCGACGCCTATGTTACAGAGTTTATGTTAGGGGTGAACTTAGAAAAATATTGACTCAAGTTTTTAATAAATAGAAGAACTAATAAAATAAATGCAAGAAAAAATACAAATTACTGACTCCACATTTTTTCAGACTGTTTTTGCCATCACAAATTCTTATAAATCAATCTTCTCAAGTAGCGTGTAGTAAAAATAATGATCTGCTAATATCTATTAATTAGTATGAAAAAGAAATAAATCGGGTTCTTATCTGCAAGATGAGCACAGAGTGATGGCAGCCCTAGACGGGAGCGAGGGTTGGAGGCGCCGGCGCGTCGCGTTGACGCCGACACGTCTGCCCTCCTCCCGTCACAGATACGGCTTACAACATAAAAAGAGATGCTCCAGATTGCCTCGTAAACTGTCTCTCTGTAGTCTTTCCGTGTTTGCAGTCGACCCATAACTATCATTTAGATTTATTTAGCTATCTGCTTCGTTTGATATACCTCTTCTTTATCAATGTATTATGCAAGCACTCCGGATTGCTGACTTTTCACTTCACAATTCAAAACCTAAATCTTGCAATGATACTATTATGTACATAAAAACGCTATTTTTCAGAAGTTGGCGCTCTGCCAGAAAACGCGAAGATGTGCCTTCTGGGCTTCTGTTTCATTAAATTTTCATTGTCGGGGAACGTGTAATTACAACGTATGGCTCTCTGTTGGCTGGTTAGACATAGTACGTACTCCTTCGGGAATGCCCTGGAGCGAAGTATAGGCCTATTTAATTTATAATATGGCGTATATAAGGTATAAATTACTCTTACGGAATTATATTTTGTGTATCAACAAAAATAGGTCCCACCATTAAAATTTCTAAAAGACACGATATGTTAGATACTTTGTCGTATGACGAAAAGACTGTCTGTCTGTTAGTAAGACAACTTCAAGACTTAAACTAATTTCTTCATTGTAACGATCTGTCATCAAGTTAAGCAGTTCCTCGCAGTGCATTATTTGCAAAACATTTTATAAGTTTTTAACTAAAATAAAATACATACAGGGATTGCTGAGAGTCCTTGAATTCAAGTCCCGCTTGTTGCCACCAGGAATCAGTAAGGCCGGTATAAAGGAGAATAAAAAGGGGTTCACGGCTAACAATCAATCAAGGACAAAAACCGGTCCGAGTTCATGGAAATGAACATAAAAGATTAAACTAATCGTCTCAACATGTGTAATGCTCCAATCAAACCAGAAATGTACAACTTTATATCAAATGACTATCGTCTATCCGGCTATCTATCGAGCTCCATCCATTTGGTTACTGCCTGAAAGCCGTAAAACGTATTTTCCACGCGATCGTAAACACTTCTACTCCCACACTATTCGGTTTAATAGTACATCGCTACTAGATACCATAACGACTAGATAATGTTGCATTAGTTTTGTAGAAACAAAACACGCCTATGCAATCCTCGACCCTATTGTAACGCGTCAAGGACGACTTTAGGAAACCCAAATATGCTTTTAAGAGAAATGCAGTTTCAGTGCAATTTATGACTCGGAAATTGCGATAACCATTAGTATACTGAACGATAACATTTTAATATACTTCAAATTATGAGTCGTTTGTTGCTAACTAATCGAAAATTCAACGATATATGGGAACGACTAACAGGCATTTGATGTAGAATGGTTACGTGGAAAGGCGATCATTACGGGCGCGTTCGAGCTTTTCAACGTTTTATTAACTCGGACTAATTGCTCGTGTAATTTATCAAAACAGTTTGAAAGGTTGGTGGTAATTTGCGATACATTAGACTGTAAGGATCCTCAAAACAAAAAGTTTATCTAGGCGGAAAAGAGCCGTCTTACGGCGACTGGTGATCAAATTAATTAACAAAGTTTTTATGAATACAGTTTCAGTCGAAGCGGCCCGGTATGCGAAACAACGTAATAATACAATAATATTTTAGTAATATACGAAGATGTTATTTTTTGGTATCTAGAAAATATCAGTTGAAAATGACTGAAGTCAAATAATATCACGCAAAAAAATTATTGACATTCAAACCTTTTTCTAACAATAAAATTGTAATAATTTTTAAATATATTTTATTAATGCTTATCTCGATAGTTGTCTAAAGTCCCCTCACAAATAATAGAATATTTTGTATGTGTCCTCATGCTTGGTACCTAGGAATAAAACGGTCTTCTAACCTTATACGAGCTGTTCATAATAAAAATCTTTTTATTAAAAACGAACGGTAACCAGTGTGCACTGGCCATAAATAGTCGAAAAACTGCGTACACCAGCCATTAAGTTTATTTTTTATTAACTTTTTCACCGTCTAATGGCATTTATGAATTTTTTTATCAAATAAGCTCCAGACTATTAAAAAATTGAGAAGTATTTATACAATAGTAAAAAAATCTGATATGAAATTAAAATATTTGTTTGTTTATCATCTTGTAAGCAATACAATACATTAGTGCAACTTAACATAAAATCCTTATTTTCGATTAAAACATAAATTTAAGAGTTTTGTTATTGTAATTTAACACCGTGTTATTAATAAAACCACTCGATTGGAAGGTGATCAGTGTGCAAGGGCTAATAACAATTAATTGAAGTCCCTTGTAACATGAGACGGCACGCGTAGGAAACCTGCCGTGTTGGCAAAACGACCATATGGAGGTGGCAACTTAATGATAGTAATTTTATGTAAAACCTCAAAACACAAGGGGTCAGCTTAAGTAGCCATTTAATACACGCTTCTTGGAATACGACGCAAACAGTAGTAGCACGGAATAAGGATAGGGTTATGAGTCGTTTAAACGAAAATATACATTTTATTTTCACCAAGAGACATTCTAACTCCCCTATTCCAGTATTCAACGGTATTCTAACCTTGACTTGCGTTCCAGTGAAAGTACCGTTGCGATTCGTACTAATAAAACTTGGATCATTTTGCCAAAATTAAGTAGCTAGAGAAATACCATTAGGCCGTAGTAATTACCAATTCAGTGAAATAGAAAGCTCTTTAACAAATTAATAGGAACAGAATTTGACCTGAACTTAACTAGTTGAATTTTAACGCAAATAAGTCTAAATTACGTTACCGGCTTTCTATAAAAACTGTAAGCTAATAGCGCCCACTGATGTAAAAAAAGGGCTGCCGGCAGCCGTGCGGCGGGAGCGGTAGTGTGACATATGTCAGCCGCGCGTGCCTACCCTGCGTGTCTACTCAAACCTCCAGTGTTATATGTAAGTTACACTACTTAGTTCAACATGAGTACTTAAGACGTCTCTTTATCCTGCCAGTAACACGCCTCAGACATGCGTAATCCCGGATTAATTCAAGGACGAGCAAATATTTTCTGTACGAAAATTCTTACTTAAGACTCGGCGGCACTGGAATCTTGCCAGGTAGTCACGGGGTGGATTGCCTCATACCACAATGGAACCTTAAAACTTTGAGCGACCCAGGTGTTCAGCCCACCGTTATGGGTATTCCTTTCCACGGAGCAGAGCCGTGACAGACAGATATTATTAATACATTGCGAGTAATCATGTTTGCCGACGGCAGCGTTAACACGCTAAACCTAAATAAAAGTAGGTTGTACATAACTCTTTATAAGACTGAAACAACCTTGACATTTAGTTTCGTATAATTATTGATTACATTGTACAGCGTATGTAGTAACAATCTATATCTATTCTATTTTGAAAATGTTTCTTGTCATTGGAAATTTATTAGTAAAGAAAAAAATATGTAGATAATTGTCAAAAATCCAAAATACAGCAAGTATTGAACAAAATATTGATCTGTCCCAGATTGATAACCTGTAGATGTTGTGTTGACATGTCTAAGCAAAACAAATATTGTGCATGTGAGGTGTAAAATGACAATCACGCGATACATGTTACGAAAATTACAACGAATCTCAGGGCTTCCCCATCAGCAATACTAAACATCGTACGATGCCGCCACTCGCGCAACAATGCTGACTGTTGCAGAACTCGACACTAACGTCGTACAAACACTTGTATTCTTTTAAATTGTTACCTCATACAGATAATTAGCCGTGTCAACTGTTGCAGCAGATGTCGATCCACGTCCGACAAATCATACGATACTGCATTTTTCTTAGAAATTGTTCTGTCTGACACCAATAGCCTTTTTGCCTAAATCTTGATCATGGAGAACTAAAACGGCATTTTTCTACCTACAGTTATGTTACTAAAGTGCTTGATTATTTTAGTAAAACTCACAATATATTTTTTCATCGTGATGAAAGTACGTATTACCAAAATTGAACCTTCATCATCCAAATTAAAAGCACAGCTAAATGAAAATCTGTTCGGCTAATTTAATGCATTATGCATGTATGTTGTTGGATTTTGGAATACACGTTCGGTTAATAAGGTGGTAGCGGGCGGCGGCGGTCGTGGGGTGGCCGGGAATCGAACCGGTGCGCTGACAGGTGGCGGACACGCGCCGCTGGCCGCCACCCGCTATAGACCACGCGCCTCGTGCCGTATCGTCGCTCCGAAACGACTCTAGGTGCCACCAATATCTTTTTGTATGACATGGCAACTTCATAAAGATATTTTGACTAGGAAATTTCATCGTAATTTTCACGCTAACGGCTCACTATTACTTGGTCACATATGGTTCACGGTCACATGTCAACCATTGAGATATTGTTTTTTTTTGCATCAACATATTTTAATCATAATACGGCATTGAATAAATGCAATACTACAAGACTGAGATATTACTTCGTTCGTAGGTACTTGAATACATTGGGTCGTTCATAATTCAAAAGCGTTTCTTTCGTGACAATTCTAACGCCTTATTTGAAATTCTGATATCTTGTGTCCTTCGCGTACCCTTTGCAGTTATGTACTCAACTGCTTGCAAAAAACATCCGGTGGAATAAGCGAGTATTTACAATAAACGTGTCGTAGGTATATCTCGTCTAAACGTTGATCCATATTACATAGTGTAGACAGGATTAGATATGCACCGCTTCAATCGCACACTACAGCTATACATATGTATACTGTACTTCACTGTAGGCTAGGAATCCTTACTACTTATGCAGGTTATCGTAGAACTGTATTGAAAGAAAGACGTTCACGAATATAATCGAATGTTTAATACACTCGAATTGCAATATGCACGATAAAGACAAATAAACATCGGATAAATAAGAAATTAAAGATGCTTGAAATATAGCCCAAATCTTAGAGGCCAATACAATAAGTATAGTAGGTACATGGAATATTTATATTCCAGACCTTGTCTTTTTGATGATTTGTGAGTAGCTGAGCCAGCTTTCTTAGTTGTATAAACACAATGTATTTACATAACATATAAGTTCTCAGACTTACTCACCGCACTTCAGAAAATGTGTCACCTAATAGGACTTTAATTAGTTCCCAACAAATTGATATTGTACGAAAAAGTTCTGTTCCTTACAAAATTATAAAATAAAACATTAACTCCGGTTTCTGAGGTACATTTAACGGTAGTTTATCTATTCAATAGCGTCAAAACTCATACAAAAAAAGGCTATTAAAAAGCTAAACTACCGTTAAATGTACCCAGAAACCGGGGGTAAGTATTTAGATACAGTCAATATGATACACCCACGTAGCACCGGTAATTCTGTGAAGGGTTAAATGTGTACTACAATGTAATACGCCTTGAACTTTGTTTAGTCATAACCTTCTATAATTCGACTAGGAGTGTCTTTGACATTTTGAACTTGACAGTGGACAATGCGGCTAGCTGGGCGCGCGTCTAATCCTGAACAAACAGCACGAGAGATAACACCCGATATCGTCGCACGTGTGTACAAACCACTATTATATGATATTGTACACATTCGTCGCTTCCTGCACCTTGAGACGCGACATATTGGACACTCCATTCAATACCTTGCGACTGTATTTACTTTCGGTAATATAAATGTATAACTCTATCTCACATTGTATCACGCAGCATAGGATAATATATTGCTTAAAAATGTTATGACATATCTAATAAGTATGCAAGTGAAAGTCATCTACGTTTATCAAAAGAAGTCATGCTTTTCAGTCAAAATAACAATTGTTAATGTGAATTATATGAAACATCGCGTGGGAGTAAGCAATAAAAGAAAAATGTAGCACCTCAGCAACAGCAAATAAAATAACGTTTTGGACAAAGATCGATATTATAAGTTCAATGTTACCGAGCAACAAAATTTGCAATTTATGTAGGATCATCGCTTCAGACAGGATCTAAAACAACATTTTTCGTCTGATAGACTATATTTGAATAAATTTATAGACCCCAGTCGCGAATTAAATCATGAGACGGCATTATAAGGTGTGGGGATTGATTGCACGTCAAATAAAATGATAGTGGTGTATTGAGTAAACAGCGTGCGATATCTACGAGGTAAGGAACGTGGGTAATGCGGCGGTTGTTTAGTGTGGGGTGGCGACAACCTGTCGGTGTCGGTACCAACAACCCTCTCTGAATACATTCCGACCCTCGCTCGTGGACAATTGGCCGACCTCATTGCACTGTTCGTAAAACAAAATTTACAAGTGTAATAAATCTGTTCGCTACAATTGCAGTCATTAATGCCGTGCTTCCCTCAATATCTGCAAAGTAATTTATTTTCATCACTTCGACGAAATATCGATTTGCAATGCAATAACTTTCGTAGTTTTATTTTTTCAAGGAATAACGTTTACATTTTATGGTTATGTAGGTATGTAGTAAGACAATGCTGAACATTGACAGTCGGTATAAGGGAAAGAACTAACACGAAACAGTTAAAAATGTCATTTCGAATACGCTAGCATTCTGCTGGCAGACGTCAGGTGCTTATCTAACAGTTCATCGCAAGACGACCGCGGGAAACGACTATGTGGCGCTCGAAAGAGAATTAACAAGCTTAGTCGTTAATTATGAATTAACACTACATGTTATAATAATAAGTCGCAACATTTATTCACGTTCTTCAATCAGCTGACATGATGATCAGAGTTCATTGCAGAAAAAAAATCCACTGTTATATTTTATAACCACCCGAAAGTTACTCTAATATCACAGTTTTACTGTAACCAGAAGCCAGATAATCCAAAAATTAAATTAATTTCAAGTTTATTAAAGTTAAAGAACGAATTTCTTGATGCAATAAAAAAAAATAACAAAGAGTATTTCAGGGAATGCTACTGAAATAACAATTAGTTTGTTATGCAGCAAACATGTAATAAGTACCATATTTTCCTTTCATATGAACTACACTTGAATTTTAATTACGTCAACACGCAGTTCGTAACCATAACGCGCTATAACCGAACAAACGTTTCCATAAAGTAATAAAACACTATGCTACGTTGTTTTATACAGCAAACCTATACCTAGAAACTAGAAACGTTGGAACAACACTAGTCATTTCACTCCAGACCGATATAGCGATGACGATACACCGATAAAATGATAGCTACGCACCGGCAATATTACATTAGAATGAGACACATCAGGGAATAGGAAACCCGGCCTTGAACCCTCTGGGGAGCAAAATTCGTTCCATTTAGCGGACACCCGCCGATAAGCGATTCAATTTTGTCAAACGAACACTTCGCGGATAATAATATCGATCGCGTGATGCGACGTGATGTCATAATTGATAAGATTAGCATTAGGGAGCTTTTAGGATAAGATTTAGTGCTGTTCATTCACAGGTATTGCAATATTTTTGTTGAAGTGGAACGTGCGCGAAAGTAAACTACAAATTTACTACACGCGTGAAAGACGAAAATGAAGCTTTTATTATAAAGTCATTTCATAAATAAATAGGGTTTTGTAAATAATGGTAAGTGAGGTAAACAAGCGAGGCGAGTAAAGACGACCTAATTGTGGTTCGTAGCCATCCATAATTTACATGGACGTGGTCTACGATTTACGTAGTGGTGGTAGTGAGGTAGTACGATGTGTGTATGTTCGGGGCATACGCTTAATTATGTCTGATCGATATTTGTACTTTTCGGTAGCTGCTGTCGCCCGGTAACGGGACCACAGTAAAAACATACTTTTTTCCAATAACAATATAGCGGATCTAAATAGGTAATTCTAATGATAATTTAGATCAAACAAATTCATAGGATTTCATTTAAAGATCTTTTAAAAGATTTTAGGTCTTGTACACATAAAGTAGACTTTAGCTTTTATACACATTAAAAAAAAACAAAGAGAGAGAAACGAGAGCGAACATCGTATATAATTATCGAAATAAGTTTTAGTTAATATGTAGATTAGATATGTTATGTAAGCTCTCGCAATAAATCTTAAAGAAATTGCTACATAGAGTTAGTTAGTTCAACTTTAAAATCGAACGATAATCGAGCGACATAATATATTACAAGTGTTAACAGTTTTCAGAATTATTAATCTGATCGCTACTATTGTTTTATAAGTTTGAATGCCAAGTTGCTAAGATTTTTAAAAGTTTTAACTTATTTTCAAGTGTGGCCGTGAACTGGGACGAAACTAGATTTAGTGGAAGCGCCGCATTGCGCTCAATGCGACACCTGCAATCTCTCGCTGCGTTATCTTACTGCCAAATTATAAAAGAGCATCATGTTATGTTACATAAATACAAAACATCTCAATGCCAAACGCAAAGAAAATAAGCTTTATTTAATAGAACGACAGAGGTTAAGCGACAGACATGATTACAGCACTTGAAGGAGCATTCAATATGCATGTAAATTGGTGCAGTTAACTTGTGGTGAGTAGCGAAGGTTCCGCGCTGACACCTGTCCGTAGTGTCCATATCGCCCTGGAAATAGATCGCATTTACGTCACCGACAGATTTACAAAGAAAATTGTATTCACCGTGATTTTTCATGGAAATGAAACGCAAGGCGCCGGTATATCATGAAATATTTAAAAGCAGGTTCGCTACACTTGTCAGTGTCATTGCCAATGATTGAATAAAATATACCATTTTAAAATGCTTTGAATTAGGCATGTAGACGATTCAAATTCAATACGATATACTACCATTTTCATTATGCGGTACTGTTTATAATTCAGGCTGAGTGGAAAACACGAAATATATATTTAAAGATTTATTGCAGCGTACATTGCTAGCATATACCGTAAGGCAATTTGATAAAATATAATAATTATTTTCTTCAATGCTGAAAGCACCAATTTACTTATGTTTGGCTATTAAGTAAGCTTGTCATAACATGTGGTCCAAATAACTATTAAAATGTATATTTGATTGATTGATAATATACATTACATGCACGCACAATTCCGACTTAAACCTTGCGTGACCCATTTTATGTTTGAGAAGCGTGTCAATCATAAGTTTGTGAGAATTGTCGTAAAACTAGTGTAATATTCGACTACAACTGATAATAAAGTCATGAAGGTAACATAGACGCACAGTACATCTAGCAAGTAGAACGAAATTGTCAAACTTGCGTAACAACTTCAGGAATTATAGTTGGTAACTTTGGGAATGTACAGTTTGCGCATATAGGCACGGTCGACCTCTGAATATTTTACTGGCTTTGTTCCACCAAACTATGTACAAATATATTTTCATGTTACACACAGCACTATTTTCCGCTAAATAAAAGTTGAGGCATGGACTATTTCACCTTTGAAATTTATAAAGAGCACCTCTACAAAGTGCGCATTGTTGCCGCGTCAAGCTACGCAGTATTTCATAATGTTACTTTTATAATGCTGCAGACAATTAAATTTAAATTCATGGCTAAAATATATATTTATTTATGGTTTCTAGCCCTAATCTTATAATATGCAGGAAAATAATAGTTTATACGAATTTTCTGAAATTGTAACTGATACCTTACACTCTAGGTATAAGCTTGATCTAACATCATTTTATACAAATAAGATGGTATTCCATGTCTGCACTCTTCAGTTCTACATCTACATGTAATTCATAAGTCAGTAGAAGTGATAAGAATATAAATACGAACATCTGTAGCTTATCATAATGGTTTTATTTTACATATTTGAGTAATGCAACCGTTCATAGGGAATATAGAACACGACTGTTGTACATGTAGTAGTTACGTTTGAAAGTAAAGGTCCCAGACATCCCCGCAGCGGCGCAGCGAGGGCGGGCGGCACGCGATCTCTGCTTTTAATTTTATTATTCCAGTACAACGAACGATGAACTTTTAAGATTTTACTTTCTTTTTCTGCTATTTATTATGAAACTATGACGCATGACAACGAAGACGACTTAACTAAGTTTGCATTTGTATAAATTTAACTTAGTTACGTCATCATTTTTAGATTAGATACTGCATATTCTACAAATGCTATTTCAAGATGGAGCACGAGTTAATTTCAAAACAAAATTATTTTACAATTTGGATAAATTTTAGCCATAACAGTTTAGCGATTTCGTGCAGTCGAACTAGGCAGATAGGTAAATTAAAAACAGCTTGGTAACAGGTACACTCAGTGTTTCTTGCAGATATTCTCAAACATCTCAGTTATACAAACACATATATCTACAAGCAAATATACTTTACGTCTTATGGCAGCAATAAAAAGACATGGCGATCCCGAATTTATTGCTGAACGATCATTCAAATCGATTATGTTTGTTTTACTGTGTTTTATTACTACAATAAAGAAATTATTATATAAAAAAAGATACGTTTTATTTTCCTAACGTTGCGTTTTTGTAATAAATTAACAATGTGGCAATTTTGAGTTCGTCTATAAATTTGATTTGTTATATAATGAACTCTCTGTAACTGTATTTTGCAATAAATCTCATAGGATCTGTTTAAAATAGATCAACGGTTTTTTTAGTATACATACTTATTATTAACTAACCTTATATTAACTATAAATTGGTGCGATATCTACTAAATGCCAAATCATCAAGACTGTGTGTACTCTCATAAGATACAGTTCCTATATTAGAATAGTGAGGCAAACCTAGTTTTATAATTTCCGTATTCAGGCTGTTTTTCTCTCTCCATTTGTTTGCTTACTAATCTAACCACAATACATGTCATCACATCATACGAAAAGATTATCACAATAATTCTTTAAAAAATTTAATCCCTTTCAAGTAAAAGAGGGTGCCGAATATGCCAAAAAAAATATTTTGTTCGACCGCACGTTCACATTTACATAAATTTGTTTCACGAAACATGAATTTCCGGCGAACCAACGCAAATTATATTGATGTGGCTTTAGCAACAGCAAACATTGATCCTCCGCCCCTTTTAGCAAAGCGTGATAATTTAAACCCTCTACAATTACCGGGGTCTTTAAATTGTAACCGTGAAAGCTCGATTAAAATCTGTCTCATTAGTTTAGAATTATAGTTTGGTATGGGAAATACGAAATAATTTATTTTACGTTACTAGGTACATTGATTGAATAATAGTTGAGTTTCCCGGGATACATAATAATCCGTATAGTAGAACACATTAGCGTTAGTGGTTCAAAGCCAGTCGTCCCATATTTAGTCCGAGGGGAGTGACGAGTCATCTGTCAATAACTCGAGAGCGGTCAGTCCCGATATTTGTGTATTTGTTCCAACGAAACTTTCCCACGCCGAAAGCTTTCCAAGAAATTATTATCTGGATACAAAGTTACAAACTTCGATTTAAGTTAAACAATAAGCAAGGAAAATTTAATATTTTGAACAACGTTTATTTGATATACAGTAAACAGTGATCTACTTCATATGATTAATTCTACCTATACCTACTCGTAATAGTAGCGTATTAAACATTGAATGCTTTTTCTATTAATGGATGGAACATGTTTGCTGAAAAGATGAATTGAAAAGCTGACTCACGTTCATATGAACCGGAATGAATGAAAACTTCTTTATATACATAATGCTGTATCAGTGTTTAATAAACATCGTACTCTCGCATGCATTTTGTTTAAGACTAATACTTAATGTATGTAGGTACAATTTAATAAGTAAACTTCTAAGATAAACATGACTCATGTCGTTGACTTCAATCTATAGAGCGAGAACCTCATCGTTGTGAGAGCAACGATGGTGATCCTAGCCATTCTTTAAACCATTTCCACGAAGACAACGCCCGAATAAAAACTTATTTTTACTTGGTAGAACAGAAAGTTTTCGAGAAGTAATCAATAGACTACATCGAATAAGTTGGTGGTTCGCTACTCTATTCTTCGTGGAAATTGAAAATCAGTTATGCAATTCTGGTTCATGAACTAGTCCTAACAAGAATTAAGTATTTTACAAATTGGCAATGTAGTTTCAATGTCCCTTCTTGCATTTATGTCTCATTCACGGTTCTCAAATACTTGAACATTATGTAAAGTATGCGATAAAGGCAGCTCAATGTTTATATGTCACCTGTTTGCGGCAAAGTACAATACGGTTATCTACCAAAGGATTATTCTCTTCAAACAGATTTAGACGATAAGATATGTTTGCACATTAATAACAGTAAGTACTCCTGCAATATGGCTTCTTGATAAAATTAACATACGCTTCTAATACATCGACTACTGAACATACTACGATAATTTCGTGATATTATATTTATTAGATTCCTTCTATGCGTGTAGGTTTAGAATTTAACATCAAAGATTTTCCAGTGCCAGCTAATTACCTTTTTTTAATACAGTTTAGTATTGTTTAATTCGTAAATTTTTGATTATAAGTTATTATCTGATTTATTAAGATAAGATTTAACTGATTATGCATACTAAAGTTTTGTTGAAACTAATGTGACATCATAAAAATATAGTGATCGCGTAGCAACAATACCATTAAACAATAAAAAAAACTATTAAGTATCCAGATCCTTAAATTCTAATCCAATTTATGATAGCGTGACACACATATCCTTGCCAAAAGTTTTTAAAGGCATTATAAAAGCGTATTTCATTTCGTAGACTTCGTTATATCATAAACGTTAGCCAAGAAATATAGTAGATATATTTATTTCAGCAGAATCAAGGCTCACAAATACATCTTACTTCAGTAAGATCTTGATTGTACTGGCTCTAACAGAATAATCCGAGATTGTAATCCTGTAAAGTTAGCAACAGTGTAAAATTTGAATGAGACGAGCGCAGAGCGAGCCGAGATAATGAAACTTCAATGAGCCTCCTTCGTAACAGCAAACTGCGAAACGTATGTATACTCAAGGTAATGTTAGAACAAGTATCTTCACACCAATCTTAATTTTTAATAAGGTTGCTGAACACATCTCATATTATAGCAGCACTTTCACAACATACGGCGCGGTGGGGTCTATTTTTGAGTGGAAAAGTTTTTTAAGTAATTGATATAAGCTTTAAGTAACAGTTACCTTATTTAGTGGTTACTTAAAAAAAAATAAGCTGACTTAAATCTTCATTTCATTCAATTTAAAAACGAGTTTGATATCGAATCCGCAGTATAAAAATGATCCATCAAAATTATATTACATTCCACAACGCAAGAAAAGAATAAAGATATTTTATAACTATGCGGCCTGAAAAATATCAATTCATGTAGTTCGTTGATAAACGAGCAAAGGAAATGACAACCTGTCTCTGGCTGCCCTGCTAGTCGCGAGACAGATGCTCCAGTTTGATTTTACAAAGTAACGCTATTAGTTCATGCCAGAAAAATGTTGGAAATGTTATTCAACTGCACTTTATTTAAAATATTCACAGCTTCAAAAAATGTATAGTAATTTACTTCAATAAAAGCGCAATTTTGACCGATGGGCTTATTTCCTTCATGTCTTGCCTAGTTCCCGTGTCAAAAACATAGCAAACGTTCTTGCAAATAGGTTTGATATTTCTTGAGATATCAAGCAAAGAGATCAGGCGCGTATTACTCGTAACCGGCGGTCCTGTACGACAAGATGTATGGATGTGAATGGAGTATGGAAAGTTTGTAAAGATCATACCAAGTAGGGTTCGCTGGTCTTTGCCTACCCCTATGGAGAAAAGGATGAATTTTATGTACGTTACGTATGCATGTCTACTAGTACTCTCATTTGAATACACTTTTTTTAAATAAACGATGTATGTGATTGATTGATAGTAACTCATAGGCATAATTATTATATGTAGTGAACACATTAATAATGATGCCTATGAGTTATTTTACCAATGAAAAAATATCGTAAAATTTAATTAATTTAAAGCCTATATCAAAGTATATATCAAAGATGAGGCGCAGATGATGGATGACGATCGATTGGACTTCAAAGACTTCCTTCGTCAATGTACAAAAGCTTTTAAACTATGACCAACAACAAAATGGAACTTTTTCGTATCTCCATCGCCCTTTGGATATATTACATATAATCATTAACGTGTTATCAAAACTGACGCAGCGTGGAAAATCCTTATAAAACACAAATGTATCAATATTTAAATGGTATTTGTTATCGGTAACCCTACTGATTGAGGATAAAGATAAAATTATGTTTTAATCCAATTAAGCAACGTAGTAGTCAAGTAGTAGTAGGAAGTGGGATATACGTTAGTTATTTCCACGATAAATTACCCATTACAATATCATTTGAAATATTAGGTAAGTATGTCAGGCTTTTATTTGAACTTGATATTATATTCATTGTTATATATTAATGTCATATCAACGATACATAATATTATACTCAAAAAGAGTTAATCGCTTAAAACTAAATAAAAATAATTCAGAATTGTAAATCATTTATCACGATAATACGCGTTGAGAAAATGATAATGTCCTAAAATTGTAATTAACACTGCAGCGCGTTGAAGTCTTTTAAAAGAGATCGAAATTTAAACTTGTTAGACTTAACAAAAAACGGAATTAAACATTCAAGCATCATTTGGAACTAATATTTGACAATTAAATTTGTGATAACTATAAGACATTCATATTAGTTCTACTAGAATAAATTATGACACAAAATAAAACATCCCTAAAATACTGTTTGATATTGACGTAATGCAGAGAACTAAGTAGAGATCGGTGTGTTGGAAGATATCGGCAGGTGTTGCCGGTGTTATGCATGCTTGCACTGTAATCCTGACTTCCTTAAGCCACAGTGGCGTGATTATGATCAATATTTACGCAGATGTGTCACTATTACGGTGCTCGTATTACGTAATAATATCAACGTTTGTTTAGCTATTGGTCGAAGCAAGGACGACCTACGGCCTGCTGAATAGTGCCGGTTGGTGACAACCCCGAGCGCACTGCATGCGACACTCCACTCTGAACAATTATATAATATCTTAATGAAACTGATATTTAGCGCCGCCGGTCAACAATAATAATACTTCAAGTGTCACCTGTACTAGATTCCAATACTACTTATTTATAAAAAGCATAGTAAATTTTCAATATCTGGTCAATATTCATGGAAAATTTATAAGTAAAATACAAATTAAGTTACAGACGATCTTTATAATGTGTAAATAGTATGCGATTAATGAATAACTAACAAAACTACCTCGTATTTATGAATATGCTACGAAAAGCATGTAACGTTCGCGAGACCGGGGGAAAATCGTGAAAAGTCATGTGTCGGCCAAATCAGCCGTTCTGGAGGTCACGCCATGTGAATCAGCTGATCGGGTGAATATTCGACGAGAACATAGACGGAAAGATAGGATATAGCGTACTCACCGGCTGCGGTAATCAGCCACCACCAGCAGCAGCAGGCGGCCACGAGCGCCCGAGCGCCGGCCATCTCAGCGGCAGCGCATGACACGCGCGCTCTCGCCGGCCGCCCCGGCGGACTGAGCGCCGCCCCGCACGATCGATGCTCGCTCGCGCCTCTGCCACACGCACCCTCCTGGCGGCCCCACCCCGCGCCGAGCCCCCGCTACCATTTTCCGAGTTTCCTTAGAGAGCGCGCGCGCTGCCCTCTTTTCTGGCGGATCGCTGACCGCCCCTAATTGATTGGGCCCGTTCACTTGCCGAACATGTTTTAGGTCAGTTCAGCCGCAGAGCCTTTGCGCCCGACTCTTCGGATACCCAGATAGAAAGATCGGAACTAAGTAGCGCACTCTATGTAGGTGCATTGCATTATGAATTAATAACAATAACTATCAAAATGAAAAATACATTTAATCTAATTTAAATACTTCAATACCGGCCTCTTTCCGTCATTCGCTTAAGTTTAAAGTGTACCTAAACATTTTTTTAACTTAGGTGAAACTTTGCTCGAGTTAAACTTTCAAAACTTTGCGTTGATTACCGTGATATCAAACATAAATCTGAAACTTTTTCTTTACCGTTTTATTCGTATGGATTGCAAACAAAACTATAAATTTATCAAGGCTCTAAGGATTTATAATTAAAACTATAACTATAATAGTTCTAGAGGTAATTTTTAGATCCGTACTCGTATTTACAATAAATTAATTTTGATAGTTAATGTGAATTATGTTGATGCACGTCGATCTGTGGCGGCGAAGTAGTTTCACACTGAAGCCTTCTTTCAGAACTTTCGGTCTTTTCTGAGCGTAATTCTGGATTGGATATTAATAATTACGAAGGTTGATAGAACAAATAAATTACATGACGAAACTTTGTACCGATGTCTGAGATCTGTTGAAACAATCGTCATGGGATTTGAACGGATGCTATTTTTTTATAACTTATTTAAATTAGTTAGTTATTGCTAGACCTGAACCCAAAAGAAGCTTCTGCCTGGAATTAAAATCGTTAATCGTACCCTTGATGGGCCCTAACAATAGTAATTAAACTGATTTTTGCAATTAAATGTTTTCAAAATATTGTGCTGATAAATGTTCATATTGCATTCTTATGGAAAGAGTGCGAACATTGGACGGAGTGATGCCGGGTCGTTGGGCTTTGCAATTTTTATTACAACTAATGTTGTATAAACGGATAGTACAGAAAAGGAAGCGATTGGCAGATTACAATTGTATTTATATAACTTGACTCAACAATTCTTGCCGACAAAACACCTGTTTTATGTGGCTGCTCTAAATAATTTATATTATGACTACAGTGTTATCTAAAATAACAATGTTTCAAAGATTGTTTAAAAACGTAATGTATGTGTCAAAATGACGTAACTATCTGACATTTGTGACAGTTTATTTCGCGTAAGGTGTCAGGGAGCCTTATTCAATCAAAAACAATAACAAAATTTAAACATATACGTTATCTGCCATGATATTTAAAGAGTAATAAGTTTAACATTAGGACAGTAAAAATATATATTCCTTATTGAATATTATGCTTACGTAAATATATAATTTGGCTTTAGACCCTTGAAGATTTCTACTAAGTTTAAGTAGTTGACATTAGAATCACAACAAACAAGCAAATGAAAGTAAAGCGTGGTTATTACGACGTTTTTGTAAAAACGTGTGCCAAATATCCCTCAAGTGTTGCAGTCAGACACTACGATGATGGAGTCTATAAAAATTACACTTACTCCGAACTGTATGGAGTGTGTGAATACATATCTCAAAATCTTCAACAACTAAAATGTAACAAAGGCGTAATTGGATTAGTATCTGAGAGAAATATTATTATACCATGTATGATCGCAGCGTAAGTATCTATGGGTTAATACAGCTACAATTAAAAACTATCTTTTCTACATTTGTTTCTTCTAATGTTCCACAGAGCTCACAAATGTTGCACTACCTTCATGTTTGTCGACCCTGCTCAGAATATAGAGGATATAGCGAGAGAAGTCGACTTTACCATAATAATAACCATCAAGGACACCACAGATGAGGCTACTGCTGAACTATTTGGTAAAAAGCCAGAGAGAACAGTGTCAGTATTTAACATGACCATTAACTTTTATAGCTGTAGTTTCCCTCTTGATTCAAGCAGCAAACATGTGCCACAGCATTCCTTTATAGCTATGACATCTGGAAGCACAGGGGAACCTAAGCACATACAAGTTCCTATACAATGCATCCAACCAAATATTGATGATTTGACCAAAATGTTTAACATAACACCACATGATGTAATATTTTTCTCAACACCACTTACATTTGACCCCTCTATGGTTGAAATATTGTTAGCATGCATGAATGGAGCATCACTCCTCATTGCACCAAACTCTGTTGATATATTATTCCCAGAAAACAAGCAACATTCTATTACATTTTGGCAAACAACACCATCAAACTTCCTGCAGTTTTCTAACTCAGATATCAAAAATAAAATATTATCAGCAAACTCTACGCTGAAGATACTGGCTCTTGGTGGTGAACCACTGAATAGTATAAAGAGACTGAAGGAATTGAAGAACAAAGACAATAAAACTAGAATATTTACTTTATATGGAGTTACTGAGATGTCCTGCTGGGCATGTGTCACAGAACTTGATCTTGATAAAATTAATTCAGACAGAGAGGTTCCCCTTGGCACTTGTCTTTCAGAGACACAGCTCGTTATTGATAGTGGGAAAGAAAATAAAAATACTGGTAAAATTATATTAGGTAAGTGAATTATAACAATAAAGAAATTCTAGTCAAAAATGTATTTTGATTGTCTGAACCTTATCCTAATTTTCTCTTATTCTATTCCAGTTAGCAAAACTAGACAATGTATTATTTTAAACAAAACAAAAGGCAATGATGAAGAAAATTCTCTTAAGTTTGTGGACACTGGTGACATTGGCGAAAATAAGAGTGGTACCATTTATTACAGGGGTCGTAGAGATGATGTTATCAAACGGTTTGGTAATAAGGTAAATCTACAAAGTATAGAGACAACTATCATGCAATGTCCAAGAGTGAAGGCATGTGCGTGTGTTTGGCTTCCTAAGCCATCGCTTCTTGTTGTATATTTTTCATCAGAAATCCTGAACTGTCAAGAATTGTCTGACTTTTTAAAATGTAAACTTGATGATAAACATTGGCCAGACAAAATTATAAGGGTAGACAATCTGCCAACAAATAGTCACGGCAAAATTTCAAGGCAACTGCTATGTAAGATGTACGAAAAAACTACTGGAATACCCCAGACACTAGATTCTTTGAAAGTTATGTTGTTAGCTGAGTTGAAAGAAATACTTAATAAATACTTTACATATGATCAGATAAAAAATAAGACATTTTTCGCTATTGGGGGAACGTCTTTCTCGGCAGTAACAATGTGCAATAAATTATCAATAACATATCCACCATTTGGAAAGCTGATATTACCCCACTTGATGTCGCAACGTAATACAATCGATGATATAATGCAAATAGCTCAAAAAGAAATATTTAGTGATGAATCAAAGCCAAAGCGACGCATTAAAAGAAGTAGATCTGACAGTGAGGCAGCTTTGATGTTATCTAACGTGGACACTGCAGCTCCCAAAAAACCTAATATGGATTCGCCTAGATCCATTGAGTTTATCAAAATGTGGACATATGATACGGGAAAATGTGTTGATGCGTCACCAACATTGTTTAAAACGCAATTGTAAGTACCTATATAATTCTCATTGTTTTCAGTCAATTAGTACCTACCTACTTAAATGTAGTTAATTGCACGTTACATGCTTGTTTAATATGACTGAGGGTTCAACGCGTCAAACAGTTTGATGACCACAGCCAGTTGATTGCTATCTAATATCTGCACCGAAACGTTAATAATTAATATGCTATTTGGCTTGAAGGCTTAATTTTACCTGTTGTATTACCTTCTGTGATCACCCGTAGCCAGTTGCGCTCACCGTTCAGTAAACGACCTGTGGGTTAAGCAACCGTTGTCGCGGTCATTTCATAGATGGGTGACCGCATAGTGGTATTTGAACTGGGCATCTCCGTGCTTCGGAGGGCACGTAAAAAGTCGGTCCCGGATGTCGTATACTAAGATAACAGTCGTTAAGCCGCGTCAAAGGCCTCTTGGGCGGCTTGAACAACTTTGACACTAGGTTGACCACTAACCATACGACAAACAAACAAACAATCACTGCCGATTTGGGGTATCGGTAGAGTATTCGAATGTCGCTGAGAGGTCACGGATTCGAATCCCAGGTCTGGTCAAATAGTAGTTTATGAGTTTTTCTGACATTAAATTGTCAATGATTAATGTTTACCCGAAATTAGGAAGTCTATTCTTAAGAAGTCTACCTTTTTAATAGCTTAAGCAACCAAACTAAAACCAGTTCTTATTTCAGTAATCTGTATGTTGCTGTGGGAAGTCACTCTGGTAAAATCATCGTGGTGGATGCATTGAGCGGCGAGTTACAGGGTCTAGTGGATGTAAAATCCCGCATAGAGGCTTCGATACTGTGTTGTAGCGATAACTACGGCGTGGTAGGCGCCTACAACGGCACTGTCGTTTGTTTCTCAGTCGACGGCGTTAAAGAAATGTGGAGAGTCAATATCGAGTCTATGGTCAAAAGTAAAGGAGTGTATCGCGATGGATGTGTGTACATCGCATCCTATGATGGGAATGTCCGGTGTATTGAGATTAAGGTAAAAGTATATAATAGATACTTGTGTAATACACTTGTTACAGTAAAAGTACACTAGCTATATAAGTAATCTTTATGAAAATTGCTGCAAAGCATTTTGTAAGCCTTCAACAATAACTTGTTATGCATATGTAGTGGTAGGCAAAGACCAAAGAAAGCGTCTGCCATGATCTGTAGAAATAGGTAGGTACCTACCTACTTATAATACATTATAGGTACCTACCTTAAAACTAACTATATTTTTATTATATACCTAGGGTATATAATAAAAATATAGTTAACGAAATTAACAACTCTGCTTGTATATCGAGCCCGGATCTCCCGGTACGCATTCCTCCTGACCAGTTAGATAGTCCGCAATTATGTTAATTATTTAGTAGATAATGTCTAGCTTTACTTATTGCTGGAATAGAACATGATGCTGATACTCTGATTTTAATACTATACTGATATAAGTAGGTACTTTAAAAACATTATCTCTTTTCAGACTGGTACCGTAATGAAGACGATAAACATTTGCGAGCAAGGCATATCAGCGGACCTGGTGCTAGCTAAAAATGAGTATGTTCTGTTGGGCACGTTATCAGGCGTATGCGCAAGCATACACGTTGATACGAATGTGGTGACGTGGCGCGGGACACTCTCTAGCCCTGTGTTCGCCAGCCCTGCCCTCTACGATGAAGACAAATACGTTGTATTTGCCGAAGTTGGCGGCGATATTCACTGCAGGACTGTTGAGAAGGGTATCAAGGTCAGTATCGAGTTGAAAGCGATTTTCAGTCTAACTCTAGATAGCCGGGAGTTAGTCACGCATCAAAATTTATTATTATCATCAACTTCGTTATAAGTACATTACAGATAAGCAAATTAATGAGTTGTGATACTAACTTTTAAAAATATATCTTTTAAACAAAACATAATGATATCATAGCGAAACAGTTCACGAATCGTATAATATAAATTTGTTACAGATCTGGAGGTATCAAGGGGCAAAAGGAAATATATTTTCGTCACTGTACATAAAACGAGTAGATAAGATTAAATGGCAAATTGTGTTTGGATGCCACGACAAGATGGTGTATAGTCTCTGCATAAAGAATTTTCAACCAACTTTGCTATGGAAAGCTCAACTCGCATCTCCTGTTTACTCCACTCCATGTAGTTTGGACGACAAACATTTACTGGCTGCTTCAAATAGTGGAAAATTATGTGTCATTGATTCAGAAACTGGCAATGTAATAGAAGAGTATCAATTACCAAATGAGACCTTTTCATCTCCAGTAGCATATGGTGATTACTTTTTTATTGGATGCAGAAATGATCATTTGTTTGCAATTCAGTATGTTTTGAGTTGGTAAATTTGATTCATGGCTCTAGTCAATATAAATTGTTGTTATTAAACAGAACTACTATATTAATGTTAAAAATATGAGAAATGTTCCATTATTTACCTAATAGTTTGTTTGAAAATAAAACCCAATTTATAATTATAACTTTTATTCATGATCTTACACAACATATAGGTATAATGAGCATTCATAAATTTTGACATATTATTACAAGTATGATATGGTTACAGAATCAAACAATTACCAAATTGGAATGCATAACATCTGGTACAATAACCTACCACTTGTGCAGATCATATAGCTTTATTTTTTTAAAAGCAGCCTTAAATAAAGTATAAATTCCTTTAAATAATTATAATTTTTTTGGCAATAAAATGCATAAATCATTTTTGGAACCACTGGGAGCATTGTACATACATTATTTATTAATACTTGATCTACTGCTGATACATCTAAGCTCTTAAAAATCATTAACCCAACTTCCCTATAGAATATTGTTATTGTTGCCAGAACAGTTCTTAAACAAATATAAAATTAACAAGCAATGTACATAAATATGACATAATATTATCATTATTCATTGTTCTTCCTCTCCAAGTTCAACTTTAACTTTGGAGAAGTCAAAGTCTTCTCCTGTGCCATACTTGTATATTTTAATCACATCTAAGCAAGTAGTCTCAAAATGTGTAGTAGCATCATATGACTCAGATACAAAGATTTGGCTCTGAGTGCCATCATCAATGGGTTCATAGTAGTCTGTGACAGAAACAAACTTCTGCCTGATGGGGCCTAGAAGATCTAGACCAGGCTTAATTTCAGATTCAGGATCCTTAGTCTCAACAGTTGTAGACACCATAGCAATAAACCAGCCTTTAGCAGCAACTTGGTGAGTGTAGGAAACCACCGATATATAGATATCAGAATGCCTGCCTACTTGCTTCTGAGGAATGATGATCTGAGTAGATAAAGCATCTTTTGTGTTAGGTATGGGATGATCCAACAAACAGATGCAGCGGATCACCTGACCCTTCTTGCGGACACGGTCAGGAACATAGCTAGGGTCACAGTACACTTGCTTACACTTAGCTACTTCATTACCTGAGCGCACTCCAACAACCTTTCCTCCTTCTCCAAGAACAATTTCATCAATAGGTTTGTCCAACATGTAAGTGCCTCCATAGATAGCAGACAGGCGAGCAAAGCCTTGGGGCAATTCACCTAAACCATACATGGGATATAAGTAAGGAGACTTTCCATATCTAGCAAGAGAGTCAGAGTACAGTTTGATACGCCGGATAGTTTGGATGGCAGGTTGCTGGAGGTAGTTATCATTGAGGTACAGGGCCAAAGCATGCCCAGTGAAATCTTGAGTGTTCTTATCTAGACCAAATTTGTCATAGAGGGACTGCATGTTGGCCTGGCTTGGGTCAAAGTCTTTCCAGGTCTTAGCGTCATCCTCCTGGAAGTCTTGAACGTAAATTAGGAAGTTACGGAACCGCCTCTTCTCAAACATGCCCATGAGATCAGATGCCAGGGCCTCCTTTTGATCGACAGGAACCTTAGAGATTTTTCCACCCTTGTAGACATAGCTACCTTCCACCGACTTGAACTCCAAATATCGGGTCACACCCGTGTGAATCAGTAACTTCACGAGAAGGCCATTGGCCATCAGCAGTTTAGGAATTAAATCTACATTCCAGTCGCGGCCTCGACCGTATGTTTCATCCGGGGCCGGAGCGTTGAACTTTGCGAACAATTCTTCTAACGGGGTAATTGACGCAGATTCTCCACCGTAGTACTTATTACGATCAATGTGCAATACCTTTTTCCCGGATACGGAAAGCATTCCACTGAGAATGCACTCCTTCAAACCAGTTCCAAGAACTATCGCGTCGTATTCTTCATCCATGTTGAAAATTACAAGGAAAGATTTTCCAATACGAATTCACAAACCGGGAGGTAAATGTCAAAATGTCGGAAAGAATATGGCCGACACGATGACGTCGACGTGTGAGCTAGAGATATTGTAGTTTGTTACTAAATAAGATTATCGACTAAGACCAATTGTTGAAAGTTTGACGTGTATTACTAATTATTATAGGTAACAATCTTCTACAAAGCATCATATTATTATTACAAATTGTTATCGATGGAACAGAAGCATGTTACTGTGAACGTAGAGTTCAAGTAAAAAACCTTCCCAAAAGCGGCAAAAAAGAATAGGTATTTCTTTTTCCAGGTACCTACCTACAATAAGAGACTATTGAGTGTAGCCAAGGAGTTAAACTAAGTCGATCATTCTGTAGGTATTATAGATTCGATCATTTGCAGTCCATATCTCATTGTGAATTCTTCCAATTACCAATATTAAATAAAAAGGTACCTATCTGGTTCATCTATTTTGATATAGTAAAAAACAAAATTATTTTAAAAGTTTGCTTAAATAAATGCAATTTATAATCATTTGATTTAATAGAAAAATTAGTTTAAATTGTTTGTCAGGACCCTTAAATTAAATATCTAGTGCCAGCTGACAAGTGACACGTACAGACATTTAATTACTTGGCAACTCGGTAATAAAAATAAAGGTGTTGTCAACAGCACACTATTTTGGTATTTATTCGAAAAATAATCTGTACCAAAATTATGATCAAAATCGGCCTTAAACAGTTTAAATGTTTTGTGTTATAGCCAGGACATATACTTGGCAGGAGTTAAAAATAATTCAACTTTGGAATTATTGTAAATTAAACTTATATAAATAACAATCTTTTGTTTAATATATTACTACCTACGTGTCTGGTATGGCCAAAAGGGATTGCGGCTGTAAAGCAGAGGTTTGCAGTTCGGGCCTCAGGTTTTGTCAAAAATATTCCTGGGTTTTTGGTCAAGAAATGTTATGTGAATTGTAGCGATATGGGAAGTGGCTTGTTGTCGCATCAGTTTAACGCCTAACTTCTAGCTTCCTCCTACCTCCATACGACCTACCGGGTTATGAAATTGTACTCAAACCGGAACACCATAATCATAAGTTATACGTCATAAGTCCTGAACAGTAACCTGATTTGAATAAATCGGCCACTGTAGACAAATATTAGCGCAGCGATTTTTTCTTAACTGTAGCTGTTGTTGTACTTAAGTTGAGAGTAAAATAAAGAATAGTCAAAATTTTACCCAAGTTTATTATTCATAAAGATAAGAATAGGAATCGTATATGATTGCTATCTAAAAACAATTAATTCAAAAACCCAAAAAAATACTACTAAGTACTAACCGAATTACTTTTTTTGCTCGAGAACACTGAGCGCAAGGCAAGCAAAGCAATGAACAAATGTCAGTCATTGAGTTCAGTCAGTCATTCGTCTCGTCTTTTTTTGCTTGTTTTTGAGTTCCGTACTCTGTCGTGTTTATAAGCACTGTGGTGATAAATTATTAACAAAATTACTTTTGAAAGTTCTGAGAATGTCCACACAATTCATTTCAAAATTTTACCTTACATGTTGTGTTTTTTGCAAATAAGTATGTTAGTGATGTGTGAATCTGTGAACAGGTGACTTCCTACCATATGTTTCAATTCGTACGGCACATTCTTCTTCAATTACTATTTACGAATAAATCCATACGCGGCGTGGCAAAGGAGCAGTTTTAAATGAACGGTAGAAGAAGTGGGGTGAACACCGTTCAAATGAATAAAAATGTCAACAGAAGGAAGCGGAGAGACTCCCACTGTGCCATGTTTACCCGGGGCACCAGAGCAGACTTACCTATTTCCCAAAGCGAGCAAAGGGCACTCGAGATCTATAAGTCATGGAGGAACTCCTATGCTGGCGGGGAACCCGACAACCGCTCGACCGCCGCTCAAATCTGCCTTGCGAGGCCATCAGCGCGCGCTGTCGCACGGTCAGATCGGCGAGGGTGGGCGGCCTGCGTCCGGGCCCGGCCACAGCCGCACCGGGAGCAGAACAGACTTCATTCTGCCGCCCGGCCACCGCGAGCCGACCGTCGCCAGCGCACAGCCGCGGCTGGGCTCCGTACGCGTACATCAGCACTCTCGTCAAGCTTCTCGTTCAGAATCCATCTACACAATTCGCCGCAACTCTGTAGCGAGTCCATGGATGAAAGCCGCCTTTTGGTTGTTGCGACGGCCGCCACCAGCTGTTGACAACCGTCATCTTTTGATTACGCCTAATCACCTGGTGCCAGACAAAACACCACTTAAAGACCATCCAAATGGACATAGATGCGACAATAAAGTTAGAACTACTAAATACACACTGCTGTCATTCCTACCTAAGAACTTATTTGAACAATTTCATAGGATTGCAAATGTGTACTTTATATTCATAGTGTTATTGAACTGGGTGCCAGCCATCAATGCATTTGGTAAAGAGGTGGCAATGCTGCCAGTGTTGTTTGTGCTTGCTGTGACTGCCATTAAAGACTTGTTTGAAGACCGCAGAAGAAATCTCTCAGATAAAAGAATCAACAACTCCTTTTGTAGAGTGTATAAAAAGTAAGTACCTACATATTATTCATGATTATAGTGTAAGACTTGAATGAAGGACAATTTGTTTGCTAGAGGAACCTCTGCTGTTGAATAATTGGATATTAAAAGGCTAAACCTTAAACCCTTGGATATTGAAAGTAGTAAGACACTACAATATATAATACTAAATTACTGGTTATTCTTTTCGGAAATAGAATAATCGCAAGTAACAATCAACATTGTAGTAAGCCCCTACCTAGACAGTTTAAAACTAGAAAATGTAATGAGCATAAAATGACATTTTAATACATTATCTTGATAATGTAGGTAGGTTACACACCTAGCTTATTCTGGAAATTTCATTGTTTTCTAATGTTAACTTTTCTAATGGTGTATTTTAAATCTGAAGCTAAATCGGAAATTCTACATTACTGCTGGTACCATAGTATTTCTTTCGACACTTTTAAAACTATCAATTGTAATTTGTTTTCATCAATGTGACAATCTAATTACTTAATTCCAAACAAAAACATTATTTTGAAGACTCGCGTTGATAATGATGATAAACCTGACAATCGGAGACAGGTCCCATTAAATAAATTGTAGTTGGTTATAATCTAAACTGTAAAAATAATAAAGATATCAAGATATGCCTAAACGGAATAACAACATGTTCACTTGAAATTTCTATAAATTATATTCAATCATACTAGCATAAAGGTAGTATGTAGGTCAGCACATTATAACAGTAGTAGGTATCACTTTCCTCATTCGTTGAACTATATAGGTATTCTTTCTCTCATCTTTTGAACAAAACTATAAAAAAGGCAGTCATTGTTCTCTGATCTTTCAACAATCACTAAACTATGACATGTATATCTATCAGTGGCACATTTTACCCAAATCACAATATTGTCAAAACATTTTTGCCCATTCAATAAAACGGATATGGGGAATCCCCAAGTTGTTATTATAAAGATAAGATTACAGTTTCTTCTTATTCAATGTAACAATATTATTTACCCTCTATGGAATGTGCTTTATTCAATTACATCTCCTAATGACATATTAATATTATTAGGTTTATACCTAACTTAATATATTGCAGTCTTGAAGTAATATAACAATTCTATAAGTAGGTACATACTTAGTTGTCTGTCTGTCACAAAATTTAATTGTGATAGTAAAGTCTTATGCATAAATAAAAACTAAAATTTTACTGCAACTGCACTCATATTTCATATTTCATTTGACAACTAGTATCTATACGTCAATTTCATAGCCACTATGCAGTACATTACTGCTTTGACGATCAGTATTAATTACGACAATTTAGGGAAAAGAACAATGTACAGCACCGTAGCTTTCAAACAGTTGTCGACTGAGATAAACAATAGCCCCCCGATATGATACCTATTTACGAAGCGTATTTAGTCCTTGAGGGATGAAATCACAGCTGATGGAATTTCTAAGTATAAAATCCGTTTTCGTCCCCTTCAACTACATTTCTATAACCTATAAAAGGGTTCCAATGGGTCAAGAACGATGTTCACAAAGTAAAATATCACGCACGAAGGTAATCTAGTATGGTCACATAAGTAATTCATATGGTGTACAGTAAATTTCTTATGATGTTGTACTACACGAAGTAGAGGGGCGTTTGACCAAGCCACTAATAAATTACTCGTTTATTTACTATAAGCACACACTGAAAAGATCAAACTTGAAATTAAAATAAATAGAGCTTTAAACATGGTGGTTTTACTTTGAGATATACAAGTCCAATACATTAGTTACCTACCTATATTAAATTTAGATGCTAACTGTTTCAATTTAATTAATTGTCTTCTTCCATTTTCCGTTCTTTTCTTTCCATCTCATGGAGCGCCCGTCTGCACAGATCGAGTAGGGTACCTACCTTCGTTTTATACTTTTAACAGTTCTGTCCGGAGCAATCGGAACTTGTTAGCCTTCGTTAGACACAAGTTATAGGAACTTGGTGCCGACTGCCGACCGGCATCAGCTGCCTGTGTAGTAACCAAGTCTACGCAAATGCGCGATGACGAATGACAATCAAAATTAGTTTCTGATACAACTAAGAGAACAAGATATTAAACTTGGGTTCGATTATTTAAGTACTTCTTATGCAAACTTTGCTGCTTACATCTTCCTAACTATCCTAACATAATGTTGAGGTGTGTAATGTTGCACAACGCAGACACCGAACTAGTTTCTAATGCAGTGACTCATGGTCTATTCAAACTAATAACCATGACCTACGCGGCCTCTGACATTATAACATCACGAGAAAGCCCTAACTATCGTATCGTTCTTACTATATGAGAAAAACTTTAATTCTGTCTATTCGCCGATCACCAAAAAAAAGGCATGAAAAGTTAAGTTGATTTTTGGTTAGATCTTTGCTACTTCCATCTCAGTTATAAAACTTACGTAATGTATTTGTTGTCATGCATTAGGTACTACTAATCAATTTTTGAATATTATCGATGATTGATAAAGACTTGTAGTTTTGTCGACAAAGACTTGTCCTCGAACTTCAAACCAGCTTTCACACCAAATCTCGACTGTGATACAATTGATTGGATTGAGATTGTAGAAATAATGACGGCCGCAAGGTCGAACCACAAACTATTGTATGTATTTCAAATATAAGTCCAACCATTGTATGTAACTACGGTTTCCTGGTTTTACGAACTCGACTCCACTAAAGTTCTATAATTGTCGATTTTGTTGCGCAGTTGCAGTTCAAGGAAATAAAACATTTAAATCGGTGGTACGGGTACATAATTTTTGGATATAAGTGTAATGTAATCATGGCTAGTTATCGTCCCGTGCGTAGTGGCACTTTCATACCTCTCTGTCTGGTTGAAGCGTCGCGCTCGCGCAGCGCCAGTCTCATTACAAAAAACAAAGCGTACAATTACATTGTATCAATTGAACACAACTAACTCATAATACTTTCACACTTACATAGTACGTGACGACTATCGGCCGAGTTAATTGTTATTGACACGCAAATATTGTTTTAAACAGACGCGGGGCATTTGACACGCACTCACGGTCAAGAAAATATCCTGTGCAGTAAACCGTAAACATCAATACCTATGTTGAAAAACACCTTGAATAGAAAATCCTTGATTAGAATATTCTAACCACTTGTTATTAGTATTACATTAAATGATACTAATTTTCTAAGTCACGTTAATTACTCTCTTGCCTCAGCGAATCTGCTTGTTTTATTCCATAAAATTGTTCATTATTGGTCTTAACGGCCAATCTTTGGCTTATTTGATACAATAAAGTTGCAAAACAAGCGCAATGTGCGTAGATTTAATATACTATGCTACTGTGTCTTATACCACAGTAATGCTATTATAAAAGTGTGAGAAGGATCATTTTCTGAAATACAGGAAAGTGTATTGTAAGGAAATATTAGCAGCATATCAAAGTTAAGGCTGTTCAGAAATACTTTTTATTTTGTAATAGTATAAACAGAAGTAACAATAAGGAATATTTTATGACACTAACATTTGTATGACTGAACCATTCATGAATGGCCATTAGCGAGGGACAGTGATTACGGTCCGAATGAATATGTAATGAGGGTAGTGTGGGGTAGACTGCTGGCTCCGTAGAACTGGGTCATTGGTCAAGGTCCATCATACAGTGTCTGTCCAAAAGTCCTGAATAAAAACGTCGCGTGCATGTCACATTTAAATTACAGTAAAATAGGACATATCGTTATAACTAGATATATTTTATACATTGTATAAGTATACGTCGTGCTAACCTAACAATGCTGTAATTAATTTCCAGTTTTTTTTTATGACGGCGTGCTCGTGAAGATTATATTTAAGGTTATTCAACACAAGAATTAACTAAAATTGTTTTTTTTTTAACTTTATACTAAAATGCTTATATGACATAGTTAGGATCCATCCATTCATTCTACATAAGATGTAGTAGGCTTATAAGTGCGTAGGAATTTGGATAGTACATAAGATTATATTATATTAAGAATGAATAGCATAAGCAAAAAAACGCTAGATGGCGCTCAAACTGTAAACATTGCCCTTTATTCGTTCTGTTATTTTTTTGATTAATAAATTAGTAAATAGACGTTAAGTGTTGTAATTTGTGCTGGAATCTGGTTACTAGCTCGAGTTATACAAGTGACAGTGTGGAACACGTTATAACTGCTGTTAAACCATTAATAAAGTGACCTAAAGACATTCACCTACGTAGTGTTGTGTGAACTAATTTACATAGTATTCGCAAAGTGAAGTACGGTAATAACCAGACAAATACAATAATCTTGAAGTGACAGTGAACAAAAACCAAATACAAACTAAATAACTAAAAAAACATTATCTATAAAATTGTGAACCATAAATGTCCGTTTTTTATTCAAATATAGAAGATACTACAATAGCCACCTAGTGGAAAATAGACACGCCGCTAATAACAGATCAACTGGAATATTTATGTTAATACTGCTATTCATCCATAGAGGTCTCTGTCAAGGAAAAAAGTATAAAGTAAACAAACAATATGGATCACTTACGCGACACCTCCAACTCATCTCCCATCACAACAAGTCCAAATTCGCCAGATACTGCTCAGAAGAATATAACTATCCGTAGACATAAAATGAATATCCCAACTAACAATTCGTTTGATGGTCTCCCGGAAGAATGCGATGAAAGTGAAGATTTACTATACTCTTCCTTAAATTCATCACCAACTCGCGAACTAAATAGAAGCACTCCCGTAATTTCAGCCAACATTATAGAAGACATAAGCGAAATGAGAAATAAATTATCTGTGCTCCAAGAAAAATTATTAAGCGCGGAAAACGAGATAGAGAACTTACTTCTAGAAAATACGAAACAAGCAAAGCAAATAAGTGAATACAAGTTAAAAATTGATCAATTAACACACATATGCAAGCAAACTTCAACTAAAAAACCAAACACACAACAGCGCAGGCTACTACATAAAACTAGACTGGACTTCTCCGATACCGACCATGAACTGATTTACCGACATAACCAACATGATACAACAATAACGCCATCTAGTAATAAATGTGAAAAACCACAGGACTTCGTTCGATACTCAAAGCCAAACAGCTTCATAGGACAAACTCTCGGTTCCCCAAAACCAGATGGCGTAACCTGTAATGAGATGGAGACTAAATCTGACGAAAATATACAATCTCAAAATTTTACTAAAGATCAACGCAAGAGACCAAAAGTATGTATATTAAGTAATAGCCCCTCACATAGTTCATTAAAATTTGTGGATAACATGTTCAGTCAATGTGATTGTATTCGTTATATCTTGCCAAATTGTAACACAAAACATTTGCTTCAAAACATAAATAACAAGTTGCATAATTATGATATGAGCGACTATTGTTTTATTATGTTAGGTGAAAAAGATTTTAAAACTAGTACATGTAACTACTCAGATTTGATTACAATTATAAGGGAATCCCTACTCCATGTTGTAAAAACAAATATAATTATACTTACTCCCACCTATGTATGTGGTGCTCCAATATACAATTACAAAATTGAATTGTTTAATAACCTATTGTATTTAGAACTCCAGCAAAATACATATGCTTTCTTCTATGATACAAATCTAAATGTTTCCTTGGACATGTTCTCAGTAAACACTGGAAAGTTGACTGCTTTTGGAATAAGACATATATATAACAACATTTTGTACAACATCAACAATGATTATATGCATTTTTATGGATACCCGGTAGTTACCCCCTTCCCGACTTCTTCCTAATGATATGCAGTCTACGTTTTTTCTTAAATAGTAACCCTTCAAAAAACAATAAAAAAACGACAGGAGTTACTAAAAATAAAGCCAATAGTAACAAAAAAAAACGAATCAAACGAATAATGCTGTATTATCAGAATGTACGTGGTCTTCGATCGAAAACTGCTATGTTTTACAACAATATGAGAACAATATCTAGTGATTTTATAATTCTCACAGAAACTTTTCTGAATAGTTCGGTCAACGACGCGGAACTATTTCCACCTGAATATGTGGTTCAACGAAAGGACCGCGAAGGCGATGTCGGATGGGGCGGTGTTCTATTGGCCGTAAAAAATTCTTATACTGTGAAAAGAATTACTAATGTTGATAATCTATCTAATGATAAAGAAATAATATTTGCTACCGTTACGTGTAAAAAAATTAAATTGTTTGTTTGTGTGGTTTATTTGCCGCCAAGTTACAGTGATCAACAATATCTAGATGTGTTATCATGCATGGAAAATGCTATTTCTGACTACAGTGAATACTCATGCTTAATAGTTGGTGATTTCAACTTGAAGTCGTGCAGTAAGAATGTTACAACTCAATTTAATAGTTTTTTAGAATTTTGTAAGTTGCGACAGTGTAATCATGTGTGCAATAAGTATGGAGGCATCCTGGATTTTGTACTAACTACTCTTAATTCAAGCAATATTGATGTTAATTCTGAAACTGAGCCTTTAGTACCTATTGACGCCTATCATCCTGCTTTAGAGATATTTCTCAAATTACCTATAAACGTAATGAACAATAGCTCTATATCTCCAGGTCACCAATTAGCTACGGAATGGAACTTTCGTAAAGCAGATCTTATTGGACTTTACACTGATCTTGCAGGCATAGACTGGACAGAGCTAACGGATCAGCAGAATTTGGAATTGAATGTAGCTGTAGATATATTTTATAATAAGCTCAACGATGCTATCAGCATGCGGGTGCCCCTAAAATCAATAAACCATTTAAATAAATATATATATCCACATTGGTACACTAAAGAGATAATTCATTATATAAAGTTAAAATATTTTAATTTGAAAAAATATAAATGTTTGGGTTTACAATTCAACAAAGAATTATTTAAATACTACAGAACTAAAGTGAAGCATCTTATACATACCTCCTATCAAAGTTATATGCATAATGTTGAGAATAATATAATTAATAACTCATCTACTTTTTGGCAATTTGTTAAAGATAAACGGTCCGATAGGAATCAGCTTAAGGAATTTGTATACAATGATAAGATAGTAGAAGGCCAAGACGCCGTTGATGCGTTCGCACATCATTTTGCTTCCGTTTTCCATAAGGAAACCCCATTATTAGATCCAAAGATAGCTGAGCGTAACAGTAGAGACATTGGTTTTTCAACACAAATAAATATCGACCAGATAGGTATAGATGAAATAAGAAAAGCTGTACGTCGCTTAAGAACATCTGCTGCCTATGGACCCGATAATATACCCGCTTTTATAGTTAAAGACTGCCTTTCTGCACTAGAGGAACCACTTCTTTACATATTTAATCTCTCTCTCCACAATAGTTGCTATCCTAGTCGATGGAAAGTTTCAAGAGTAATACCAATACCCAAGACCGGAACATCGGCTGAGATTTCGAATTTTAGACCCATTGCAGTCCTTTCCGTGTTTGGTAAACTTTTCGAATCTGTTGTTAATGATAATATATTTAAACAGGTCAGTACTCGCCTAGATAACTCACAGCATGGATTTAGACCCGCACGTTCTACCTTAACTAACCTTACTAATTTTGTTGATTTTATAAATACCAGAATGACCGCCGGATGTCAGATCGACGCTGCATATTTTGATTTTAAAAAAGCATTTGATTTAGTTGATAATGATGTCCTTCTCACAAAATTTAGCTCGATTGGATTTAGTTTCCAATTGCTTACGTTTATGGCTGACTATCTCAGAGATAGGAAGCAGTATGTAAAGTTGGGCAATTTTGTATCGCAGGAGTACTACACTCGATCGGGGGTTAGTCAGGGCAGTACCCTGGGACCAACGCAATTCTTGATAATGATAAATGATCTGCCCAAATGTGTTACAAGATCAGAATGCCTGATGTTCGCTGACGATCTAAAGTTGTACACAGCCGTCTGCGACACCAGTGATTGTCGAAACTTACAGGATGATATTGACGCTATCGCCGAGTGGGGTTTGGCGAACAAATTATCATTCAACATTTCTAAATGTAAGACAATAACTTTTACTCGTTCCCGTACTCCCATAAAAGTCACTTACGAACTGGCCGGTGAACCGCTCGAACGCGTCACTACAATACGAGACTTAGGACTGACTCTCGATTCTAAACTTAACTTCCATGAACACGTAAAGAAAATCTGTAAAGAGGCGAATAAGTCGTTAGGTTTTATAATGAGAACTTCATCTCAATTTCAAAATGTTCACGCAATAAAACTACTCTACAATGCATACGTACGCAGTAAACTAGAGTATAACGCAATAGTATGGAATCCACATGAAAAATTGTATAGTGTCATGATAGAAAAAATCCAGCGTAAATTTGCCCGCTATGTTTATAAACGTGTGCATGGATATTACCCATATTTGTATCCCTCGATGTTCGTTTCAGGAATGGTTGGCATGGAAACTCTAGAGCTTAGGCGTAAATTTGCTCATATGATGCATTATTTCTTGTTGTTAAATAACAAGATAGACAATCCATCGGTACGTGAGTCAATTCACTTTAATGTGCCCGATCAGTACATGCGAGGTGTAGGAAGACGCCAGCATCGTCTATTCGCCTGTCCGCCATCATGGCGCTCGGCACATGCCACCAACAGTCCTACAGGGATGGCTATAACTCTATTAAATGCATTCCTACAAACCAATCCAAATGCAGACATATTTGCTGACAGCAATACGAGAATGATCTCAAGTATATCTATATATTTAAATAATAATATTATATAAGTTGTGATAATATATTTTAAGTCTGATTTATGGTGTGTGTATTGTTTATAAGGTATTGTTATTTTTGATTTGTTATTGTTTGTGCTACTTAGTATTGTATATTATAAAATGTTGTATGTAACTTAGAATAACATATAAGCGCTTTGGTGAACACTGTAAGCTTGTACTGTTTAATAAATAAATAAATAATAATAATAAATAATAAGCATGACGTATAAGCTGATAACGGTATCAAGCGATGATGAACAACATAGATTATCTCATTGAGTTGATTTGACGCATGTATCGGTATCTTATCTACGTACCTTCTACGTTGTGTGCTGACGCACTCAAGCTCTTAACTGTACTTATATAAAAATTAGCTGATTCTTGTCTAATAGTCATAAAGAAATTTGTCGTTATTTGCTTGACCGACTTATTAGTGAACAAGATGAACACGTTATCTCTATTAGTCCGACACAAATCTCTTAATCACTTCATTACATCCACAATATTGAATCGTAATATAGAATTTACGCTTATCGTGTCCTCAGACAATCATTGTCCACCATTCGAGTCATGCAAGTACATTTACTTGCTTGACGTGTAAGAAATACTGGTTCTTAAGACTATAATAAATCGATGACGTAGAGGTTCGGGCACGTAAAAAAGAATCGTGCAGAGAAAGTATTACTATAACTACTAATTATAATAAAAAATGGAAATAGCCGTAATCCAATAAAATGAGAGTTTTAAAAACTAACCAAACTGTTTATTCCCTTAATCACGTGTGTCAATAAAAACAGTAAATGCATTTTAGAGTAATATATTACAAACCTGACTGGAATATTTCAGTCGTATACTCGTGGCTTCTTTTTATTATCGAGTTACATGTAAATGTTAATTACCATGACGTCGGAATACAACCATATTGTTATAAATATTCGTGCATAAGGGCCCTGGGCCAGAATGATTCGTCGAAATACGAACTACGTTTCTATGTCAGCCGATCGTTTCCTTACTTCCAAGAAATCGTTAAAAGTGGCACGCCGGGTAATACCATACCTGCACACTGCAACTTATGAATATAATATATTTATAGTAAAAAACGATCAAACAATGATTGGAAAGCTTATTATTACTACCAGGTATGGAACTATGGAAGCTGTGACAGTTTTATAACAATATCTAGTAATCAATTGTGAGAATGAATGGCAAAGCTTTTGGTCTTACAAACAAACTGTCTTAAGGTCAAACTAAGTATGACGAAGATAAAAAAATAATTAGAAACTTTTATCAATTTACCTATGTAAAATTTAAATTGAATGAATCACACTGACAAGGCAACTGCAGTTAGATACGCCGAATAACTGCAATATTTAAAAACTCATAACAAAGGAGCTATATCTAGCTGAATAATGCTTAGCTGGTCAAAAATCCGAGAACTCCGTGTAGAACCATCACACGTAGACATCGTCATTGAAAAATATTTGCATGTAAAAATTTTAATGACGGTATAAATTGCACTCTATCGGTGTACCTAGGTTATATTCGTTTTGTAAAATTCCGCTGTGGCACGAAGGTCTCAATCACATAAGTAGGTGGTGTAGTAGTAAAGTCCAGACAAGATACCATAAAAGTTTTATTTGCACCGCAATTTCGCTTTGCCATATAGACTTAAATTGCGTAGTATAACAAACGCTCTGTTCGTTCGGTTCTTGACACCTACGCTGCTTTTGTTGTGTATTGTTTTTAAAGTTAATTAAGTTAATTTGTTTATGCCTAAGCTGTCAATGCCGTCTGAACTAAGATAGATCATCTCCGCGGCTTTGGGCTTGTTTAGGGATAAGGAACTAAACCAGTCATTAGAAATGAAGGCTCAACTATACCGATAGCTATGGTTATGACTATTGCAGTAGGCGAAAAAAATGGAGACTTATTCCAATGACATTAAAAAATGGCTTGATCTATCGAATAAATTACCTATAGATTGAATTTGTTATAGGTCAGGACTATAGATTGGTAAACTATTGTAGCTTAGTACAATATACGCGTTACTTGGCTACGAATGAGGAAAATACAGCTTACTACAAGGAAAATATGAACACGTTTTGAAAAATATCAATACATTGGCACACGCGAATCCAGAACTAAATAAAAGAGCTTAGTAATAAAAGTCACTCATTTTGAGGGCAGTTCACCTTGACGATTACTATTTAAATAATTTAATTGGCGACTAAAAGATATTTTTTTGGTATAGCCTAACAAAAAAAAATACCTTTATTATTATGAAAAGGAAGAACTTCTACTTACATTATTTTCGTTTTATGTATTTATGATTAGATTTGCATGTTTCAACTGAAAATTCCAAAAACAGAGGTTTTCAAGCTATATTATTATTATTACTGATAGTATACAACATAACACTTGTGTAAACTTTACGGTCGTCAGAATTAAAAATACGACCCATGTTTTCATTATGTACTCAGCCTATGCAAAATGTTCTACTACCAATAAGAATGTATAGCTCTCGCGAATGTTTTTAGTACATAGTACAGTTCAGAAACAAACCAGTGCAATATTACAGTTACGTGTGTATATCTTTTTGCATGCGATAGAGATACCTAGTTCGAAAAGTTTTTTATGATATGGAGCTTATGATTACGAGACAAAATTGTAAATGCATTAAAAAACTATTTAAATCTTATGAATTATTAGTTTATAAAAATATGTCGTGTTCAATAGGCAAATATTAGCAAGAAAGTTTTGGATTTAGGTAGCGAACTTTATTTTAGATCTTTTCAATTTACCAATGACGATTAATGCGTTAGAAGTGGTTTCACGTTAGCGGCTAATGGTAAAATTTATCTTTTTGAAGTAAATAAAATACCCCAGTAAATGTAATATTTACGAGTGTGTGCTACGAGGTTTTGTTTTTAATTAAGAACTGAGGACAAAGACTGACCATGTTTGTCGATGCTTTACGTTTTTTTTATAGTGCGATCGTAATTTCACTGTGACTTGACGAAACGTAGCGTCGTTACCATGAAAAATTACTGAACACACAAATCTATAATGTGTTTATTGTTAGATTAAGGGCACTTTTTCAATTCTTACTACGATCCTATTGATTTACGTCCAATTTAGAAATTCCTTTTCTATATAACTAAGCTATTACTGAAGGCAAGGGTAGGTAATGTACATACTTGCCATAATACCTATTTAATAATGTAATAGGTACATTATTATAATATGCGAATAACTAGGTATGTAAACGTAAACACAATAGACACTCTCATTGGAATCAGCGTAAAATAAAAATGTGTTAAATAAGTAAACATTTCAACTTACAAACGCTCTGAATTTTCCTTTTCATGTCACTTCCTAATATAAATGTTTTTGGCCTTTCAATATTTGATGTTAAACACATAAATGCTTAAATATTTAATTTGAATTTATCAACCTAAAATATCAACGTACACGTAATATTTAATAAACATAAATTTACCTTACTGTAAAGTACATAGATCGGTAGGTATAATGCTAAGCTACGTGGTTTGTGGCCAACTTTACTTATCAAATATGGCGATGATTATTTGGTTTTCCTTAAAGGAAATTTTGATTATAAGTTTCAATATTTTAATTGAACATCTTGACATGTTTTACATAAAAATGACTTATCGTAATGTGCTTCAATGTACTGCATTTTAATGGCATCATGTGCACTATTTTACTTTTATACACTTGTAAAGTAATGTATCATTTTAATAATTCGCCTATAAGGATTATCTTAAAAAATGTTAGAAGTACTTCGCATTAAAACATTGATATTTATCTTCTTCTAGTCCTTACCCTGACCACAATAGAGATTTTGTGCCGTGTATGACGACAGTTGGCGACCTTTTAATGTTCAGTCAATGCCTCGCTAGCCTTCCATCAAACCTTGGGTTTTCACACAAGGCCTGGGGCTACCCTAAAATGGCGTTCATGTATATTTTTGTATAGAAACAGGTGCTAATGACCTAGACATAATATGTAATATATATCAATACATAGTAAATGCTTTACTATACCTATCCACGTATACTTGGTCAGTTTTTATTCAAAGTGACCTCTATATCATTCATATTAAAGTCGGTTACCTCGATACCCAGATGCTTTATGCGTATTTTTTATAAAACTGGTTATGTTAACGTTGCATTTTCTAGAAATGCAAATAAGAATACTGAGAAGTCGGACTTCTACTTAATGATTTTAATATTGCTATTATCTGCTTAATATTAACATTTTGATGAAAGAATGCTTGGGCGGTGTTAATATGAAGCCTAACTAATGAAACCACTAATTGCGTGCTTCACATTGGCCTTGACGATACGACCTTACACGGCCTACGAAGTAAGGACATTGCCATTTCGGAGTTGTTCAACGAAATATTTACCATTTCTAGGAAACACCCATGTTTTACCGTTTTCATGAAAATAAATATTATATCCAAAGTAAACTTTGCTACTCTACCTACACCTTTCACCAACGCTAACCGTTGCATTAAAAATGTATTATTTGTTTTTCTTTTATTTTGGCATTGTCGAGCAAGCAAGTCAAAAAGCCTGAATATATACAAATCTACAATAATAACTTTAGTCCTTTTCAATCTTACAGATTTATGTTATTTTAACAAAAAAAATGCAAGCACTAAACCTTTGTGAAGACCCCTAACAAATTTTCGGAACTCAACGAGTACATAACATTTTTACAGACGAGCTATTATACAGTGGCATTCATGTAGGTGTATTATGTGTATTCGTGGATGAGTTTTATTCGGTACAATTATTACAATAAATTATATTTGATACACCAATTATTAACAATTGTTCTTTCATTGGGTACATTAAAATGGACTCAAGAAACGTCACTTTAGTATAGTCTGTTGAATATGTATTTTTATAGCAAGTCGTTTAGCTTGTTTGTTAGACGAGCCTGGGCATTTCCTCATATTGAATAATAGACGTTATTTTTACTTAGCGCTAATTGTGTATTGACTGTAACGATAATTGTTTCCACTCGCTTCTGCTAATCACTTCGCATTCCCATAATATCTCTACGTCAAACTTGTTTCTTTACTCACAAATTAGTGTGGGCGCATGCACGAGCTTATCTTTAAGTAATTTCTGATGTGATGTGTAAACTAGGAGGTGCAGTTTTATATCCAAAAGATTGAAACTACTTTCAAATATGCGTCATCTTTATGTTGTCATTCGTTTAAATCAAGATATGTCTAACGTCCAAGTTAGAATGTGAAAAAAAGCGGTAACTACCACTCCCTTTTTCCTTACATGACCATCGAAGTTGCGGTAAACTTTACTAAGTCTGGGATTTATATTTAAAAAAAAGGTATTTCTTGTGTAGAAAAGCCCTGAATTTAAAGTTGTTGTTTGTTACGTTTCCGAAATTCTGTCCTATCCCTCGTATAAATACTTACCTATTATATTACGTACGTTTTACTTATTGTTCTACTCAATCTACATTAATTCGGCTCAAACTCGACATATAAATGCTGAAAGGGAACAATCCGATCATTCAATAATCACCCAGCCTTCAGTTAGAATATATCTAGTCCCCTTGCCTGTAAACGAAGCGCTCGCTTCTTGCTCGTTTGAACAATTTGAATTATCAAAAATAATTAACATAGGTGTTTCATTTATTTATTCACTCTCCGTTAGAACGCACGCCTTACACGTGGGGACACTTTTGTGGAAGAACATTAGCCTTAAATTAAAACGAAGGATATCTTTGCCGACTATTAAGAATTTTGTTCCTTACAATTTTGTTTGTCTCGCGTCATCTTACATGTTGTCTTTCCCATTCATATATCGTGATGTATAACCAACTCCTTTTCAATTAATGTACCAAATAGTAAGTGAATTAGTAAATTTAATTAATATCCTTTGCTTAGCCCCACCTAGCTGGGCCATGCCCCCATTGTTTGGGAAAACTAGACCTTGACTGAAGTCGGACATTCGACGTAATTGTTATTTTTTCCGTGACTGTACTTTATGAACAATTGATTAGCGCTTGATTGGCTTTCTATCGACTCATCAGCTGTAGGCGGTGTAGCACGCTATAATAAACAATGTATCTGCTCATTTCTTTTCCATTAGACCTGTATTTGTAAATAAATCAATTTCGTATTTACTTTATCGTTTCTAGAAGAAATAATAAAATATGAATCTGGGTGTCTCAGTAAGATCACTTACTGAACTTAATTCTGAAATTTTTAAATTTCAAAGCTACAGACAAATTTGTTTTGTACTTATCTACAATCATACATCATCATGTCATCATTGGCCGGATAAGAGACTCACCTAAACTCATTGAGGAGCTTCACCGATATTTTTTTTGATCCTCTAGGACTTAACGACGTAGTAATCGAACAATTGAACAGCATTGCCCTAGAGTTGTATAGGAACAATCCAAGTTAAATCCTAGGTTTAAATTTATACTAAGTAGGAGTATAAGTACATTCAGGACTCTCCACTGAACTTGGCCCTTGATTAGATATCAGTTTTTAGTCAGTTACTAACTTTGGCTCTCATTTAACATTGATGTTTTAGTGGAATTGATTTTAGTTTGGCTAGTGCTAGGCAAACAATCTTCGACTATCGAAACAGATGCGTCGTACTCCACTGATTTACCAGAAACTAGTTTAAAACGGTGATCTCCATTATGTTGCAATTGTTTTGCTAGAATATTCATGACAATCGTCGCATGCGGCAAAGTGAATGGTGACCACGAATTACGATGCACGGTCAATGTCAATCGATGCAGTTGGCGTGCGAAGCGTACCCTAGCGACGTGTCCACTGTCCAGGTCACCTATAAATTTTTCTTCGTTCCGGTAGCAACTATCTAGAATCGATAATAATGTGACGAAAACCATTACAATACCGCCATTGGCTATCAAAAATGTTATAAAGAAGCCTCGTTCTCGTTCAACAGACAATTTTGCCGTTTTGCTCGTTTCGCTACTCAAGAATAGGTGTTCCACTTTCGCTAAACAGCTGTTTTATAACGGTTTTCAATCAGTGTCGGATAATAAATTAATCTAATCATCACTTCAGTAGCAATGAAGTGAATAATTAAACCAAGTTTATATTTTTTTTATTATAAGTCGCCTTGAATCGTGGTCCGAATTAAGAATTGACGCAAGAATCAGGACAAATTACTTACTTTAGTGTTCAAATTGGTCTTTAAATGACAAATGTTATGATGGAATATTAACGAGCTGAATGGTCGACGAAGGTCTTTCGAACCCGTGGCGACACCGGCACCGGGGCAAAGTAATAAAATTTATATTGATGCTTATGTTTATGAGCTCCGCGCTATTGGTACTGATTTTGCTGTAGCGTACGACCTTCAAATGAGACTTCGAATATTTGGAAAATACGGAGGTGCACATATTGTCTATGCCGATGTCGTATCAACAAAAACAATATTGGCGCATTTCCAATATTGGACGAAAAAGTTGCTCCATCTTTATGCAGATTTATCATTCCTACTTTCCTAGCGCTAGAGTCCAAATACCTCCACTCACCAATGCAAATAATGTTTTGATATCAACATTTTATCAAGTTTATAACCAGTATTTCAAATTAAAGCGACATCATAGACGTAAATAAGCTGTACTTTTGTAGATTTCAGCAAAAACCGTGTCGCGAAGTAGTTAAATTGTCATTGTTACATTTATAACATAATCTCTATTGTAATAGTCGGAACTAGTTCCAAGTCCCTGAAGTGACTGAAGGTTACTTAGCATCCGGTTTTAAAACTCGAGGCACAATAAGTCTCGCGAGGCGCGGGCTTGTCGTTTTTGCCCGCAAGTGTGACTTTGTGCTTCGATGCGAGGCCGGTTGAGATCTCGAGCGGCCTGTCACTTCCTGCTGATTACTACTACTAGAAATATATATTACTGTACTACCAGAGACTTCATTTAATATATCAAATAACTTTATCACGGTACATTGGTAGTTCTCTACATCCTAAAAATATAGGTAATAACTAGCTCATAACAAAAATGATCGTACGTAACATTGAGCGCTTCAAGTTCACTGCTAACTACCGGGCTGAAAATAAAGCACAGTATTAAATCGTTTTTAAATCACATTACAGATTTTTTAATTCCTAGCCCTGCTTTACATTGACATAAGTAATATTGTGTAGTGCCCCCTTGTTTTATACTAATTCGAAACCAACGAACTAGTAGTACTACTAGAAGTAGGTCCGCAAGTTATGGGTAGCTTACTATATATCAGATGGTAATAATTTTCTATGGTAAATCCATCTCAATCATTGAATTGTCATTAACAGTCGCTATAAAACTACGCTTTAGCTATTGTTCTTACGTTTGCCTGAATGCCTGTGTGTTCCCAATACTTTTTTCTGACTTTCCATTTCATTTTAATACTGTGCGTAGGTATGTCGTTATAAGTAACTATAATACTTATTTATTTCATTTTGCCTATACGTAAGTACGCACCAATTTATCGAAATCGGAAACGCTATTTACTATCGTAATTGCGTTGTGGGTTTATAGTCTTTATATTACCATTATAAGATATAGTAGTACTTTTACTTACTTACATTTCGTTTGCAAGATATAACCAATTGCAACCCAAACTCGGGCAATAAGGTTGACCTATAGCAGATAGGTGTGATTCTCATTTAGCACTTAATAGAAAATATACTAGTGAGACCATGTTTTCGATTCAGTAACATTTTATTTACAACCAAAAGCTTAAGTCAAACTGGTATATGTGAGGCAGTAGCTATAGTACGTCTCGCGTTTTAGTTGTGTAATATTAACACACATACATAAAGGTAGTTCCTTCATTCATCGTGTTGATCTTCCGCGAAATCGTTCCGCATACGATTGGATCATGGATTTCTCCACTGCGCACGCGCCCCAGCACTCGACAGAAAAGAAAGCGAATAGGTAACGGTACTGTGCGACTCAGCATAATTACTTGTATTTTGTATAACCGCGACTTGACTGCCGTGTACTTTGCTACTAAATGTTTCAAGTTCTACTAACCTTATAGTTTCACTATCACTAGTGCTGTCGGCAATGCCCTGCTCTTTGATAGCACATTCAAATGTTTGATTACTTGCAATGGTTGGATTCGTAACAAATAAATATTCTATAATATTTTCATTAACTCTATCAAGTCTATTTATGTTCAACTATGAACGTGGGTTTTAAACAAATCACGCCATCTAAGTATATTTTCAAGGTGCATTATATCCAGTGAGAAGTCAGTGCGTGGGAAGGAGGTTAATGTGATCCAATATCAGTTATGTCACATAATTTAATCAAGTGTACTTACCTAGGACTTAAGTACTTACGTTTATATGGGTTGTGCATCATGCGATACACGTAAGTCAGATAAGTAGTATTAATTATCAATCAAAGATCGCGATGATAACAGAAATATCCACCGAACGATCTAGCAATCAATCCAATACAAAATATACGATGTGTAGAAGCCCGTCTTTTGATATTAAATGGTTTGTGAGTCTGCGTGTATAAAATATTAACCCCTTACGATCATATCATTTTTGCTAGAATAGTTAAATAGAGAGTTTTAACTTCCACGGCGCGGATCATTCTGGTGGCCTGACTTTGGAGGAATATAGTGTAAAAATATAGCAATTTCCGTCGTAGATAAGAGTATCCTTAAAACAACTCCTTTCATGAAGGAAACAAAGGTAAAGCCACTACCTTTTAGCTTTACCAACACCAACCTCAGAATAATACTCTAAATAAAATAGTTTTAAAGCGCCTTGCATACACTTCTACTACAAATTATCTTATCTTATCTTATCTTATCTTATCTGGGTCGTTCTAAGTTATGAGGTAATTTCAATGTCAATGAATTTTTTTATATTTTTAATTGATAATTTATTTAAAATAAAGCTGTGAGATTATCAAAGTCAGTATCTTCTGTAAGGTCACTAAAATTCACCGATGAAATGTTTTTAATTTAGTCACAAAAACGCCTTAAACATGAAAAATTTATCTCCCCTGGTCTGTCCTTTAACCGATCATGTTAATAAATTAGTATTTTTAACTATCTTTAAATTATTAAATAAATTAAATTGTGTATTATTTAAAAACTAGACAAACTAAATTAAAGCAATGAAAAAAATAAAAAAGGTAACATTTAGATATTCATAAAATGTTTAATATTGAAATTTGTCCCTCATATATAGCATCTCTTCCCCTGGCGTTTTGTTTTCATTAAAAACTCACGACTTTTAATTTCGCCGCGTAAATTCTGACCTTGAGCACAAAGTTACTAACGTGAAGTTGACAGCAAGCCGTCGGCGCGAATGCGCCCGCCATATGGTTCGCTATTACACAGACGCCACTTGGTGAAAACTGTCGTGGTTCAGTGAGTGTGTTCTTTCCCCTGGTAAGATTTTATTCTTTATTATAAGCATAAATATTTTACTTTCTTCCTAGAATTACTGTAATGTATGCAAAGAATCGTAATCTTCCCGTCTAATAACTTGTTACAAATATTTAGACTTTTATATCGATATTTCGTCGAAATAGTATCTCCCCTGTCTTCTTTCCCCTGCCGCTTAAGGTACCAGGGGAGATACTTACTGCTCAGGGGAGATAACTGCTTCCTGCTTATGATGCAGTTATCCATTATTTAGTATCCGAGTGTATTTACCTAGTCTGGTTTTAGTTTAAACATAAATCTTGTTATTTTAAATGTCGATTGTACGAGTGTTTATCGTCGCTTTCATCCTAAATATCTCATACCAGGTAGTGTTCCTCGAAACTCTTATTGTTTTTGTAATAAGTAAAGGAGCAGTCCTTTTTAACCCGGTTACCTTATAGAAAAACGTCGATGCCAAGTTACCATATTTTGGTTACAGATTATGGCGGCACGAAAAAAAATTACGCGTAAAGAACGCTTAGAAAAAAAACGTGTAGCGGAAAGACTGAGATAACAAAAAATAAAAAATGACCCTGTGAAATATGAACAGCAAAAGATTAAAGAGCAAAAGAAATATGATAAGAAAAAAGAAGGACTAATTAAAACTGTGAATGAAATGACACCTAGTGAACAAACAAATTGATTTTCGTATAATGTCATGTTTTTGTTGCTTTGTAGGAATGAAAGATTATTTTATAGTGAAGTCTGATGGCTGTTGAAATTAAGTCTGATTAATATTAAATAAAAATGAAGTTGATTCTCAAACTACCACTGTTATTTATTTCATAACACAACATAAATGTCGCTCCCCTGTCCTCAGTATCTCCCCTGGTCAGTTATAAAATGGTAAAAAATTAAGATTTTGTCTGGCTGTTGTCTGGATATGAAGATAATAAGTGTTTTGGTAAGAAAATACTGATACTACATTAATTTTTTATCATTTTTGTCATGCCGCCTCTTCTAACATCATATTACCTCTTAACTGAGAATGACCCATCTACACATTACACATATAGGATGAAGTTTGATCTATTTAACGGGCGTCATGTATCCAGGTTGCGATGTAAAATATCAGCAATAATTATTGTAGAATTATAAACTATTTATATCGAAATAAACAGCTCTATCGTTTACAATATCACGACTCCTATAATCAAAGCGGTCAAATGAGTAAAAATAAATGATTGTCTCCAGGCATGACTTGATGTTTGCGTGTTGATGTAGAATACGTGAATGTCAACAGTATAAAAAATACACCGATTTATTGCTCGGCTATTTGTCACTTATAAACTCTTTATATTATTGAATAAAGCTTGCATAAAATATAATTACGATACGGCCTATAAGTGAGTAACCGAGGAATCTATCGGTATCACGTTTACAAATAAACTCATGCGGTAACAGTGTGTCTTTGTTTAGGCATAATAAATAATTTTAATTAATGTCATTTTGTATAGTATAATAAGTATGTATCATTGAAATGTGGTACGCATGTGTTTTTATACATCTTCCTGAATTTAAATAAAATAAATGTTAAATAGGTGAGTACTTTTTGCGTCATAACAAATATTAACATGGCAATATGATGCCCACATGGTGTTTGACATTAATAATATGTAAATTAAATACTATGAAAATCATTTAATTCTTAAAGCAGTTGTATTATAAATTATATTATGTGACATGTCTTTGCCACCATCATTGCGATTGTTTTAACTGCACATAAATCTATCCTTCTCGTTCGGAACAAATTAAATATTCTATGGTATAAATAAAAACACATTTTGCTCTTAAAGCGTTCAATGCAGACAATATAATGAAGCATAGAGTGATAGAACATGTAGTTGCTTAGCAGATATAATGATATGATTATTGATTTTACTGAGATTTTAATTTGTAAGGTACAAACACACATATCACATCAAAGTAGTGTACGGTAGTCGTTGCATCATATAATTACTGGAGCGTTTTCTTGATTGGCCTGCAGATAATGTTTTACCGGCAATCTACAATTGTCTATTGAAACTCAATTCCGCTAATAGACTACACGTTCTGTGGAGATGTACTGATTCATTCTTTAACAGGCTTGATTGGACATATTTTTTGTGCCATCTTTTATAATAAATGTGCTCTTTGTGAATGTTATGAACGTCTTGAATGCTATCACACAATTCTACTGAAGCTATTTATTTTATGGGCTGAATGTTCTAGTATTAATCTGGCCATTAAGTAATTTATGTGTTGTGGGATTTGAGCTTTTTTGTGCCAATGCTAAAAACATAACATATTGTCGAATCGTTGAGTGCCCAATGATCAGCAATATTCACATTTTGATATTATCACCCGCTCCTTCGTATTCCCCAGCGAGATCATTTTCTTATTTTTCGTAACCTTCGAGTGAGAGGTAAATTGAACCGTGTTTGATACAATTCCAAGAATTGATCGTAATAGAATGTAATGTACACGTAGACTAGCAGAAGTACCTAATCGAGACAAGAGCAGTGAACGACAAACGTCGTAGTGTGGTTGATAAAATCAAATGGGTGCGTTGTATTGTTCTTCACAATGTTTAATTTACATGTCCTTGCCAAATCTCGATATTTGATAACAATTTACTGCCACATTTTCATGTGTTTTACGTAAACGTATAACTACTGTATCGAATATTAAAAGTATTCGTCGGATAAGCGTTTCATATTTGTAAAAAAAATATGTAGGTATGTACGTAGTGTTTATAGAGTTTTTTTTTCTTTAATTAAAGCAACTTCAGTATAAATTTATACATACTTATTATACTAATATTATGTAAAAAGAGCACTCTCTATGAATACGTAACGACATACTAAAAGTTGTGATACTAACTTAACACAAGCTTAAACGAATATGTGAAACTGACCGAGATTAAAACACCTGAATGTGAATACTCATTTACCATTAAATGTTATTGACGTTGCGATGTTGCGAATTAATGGAAGTATCGATTTAAACATTGCATTAAATATTTGTTGTTGAAATTCGCCATTATTCACGGCTGCGTTGACGGAAAACCTTGATTTCTAAACAACTAAATGTTGATTAGAATCGGCAGGAACTTAATAGTATAGTCGAACTACAAATAGCGCCGAATATTCACGACCTCTTGCAATTTGTTAGGATTTAAACAAACATCTATTTTGTATCAATGTCTAATGATTCTGTAAATATTATGATTATATTACATTCAATTTTTGTTAAAATTGTATGACTCCAACGGCTGTTTGAAAAGTTGCCAATATAAACATATTGTAGAATTATAAAATGTTGCTAACTTCTACAGATTAGCGCTTATTTGTTCGAGCGGCATATTTTTTACGTAAAAGCTCATTTTAATGTGAAATAGGCCATAATTATAAGGTAAATGATATACTCAAAGTGTATAATAACATGGATGGCATATTACTGCATTCTGATAATTATAGCGGGCGATATGAAAGTGTATGTTATAGCAGCCATTAAAAAGCATGTGGTTTATCGACCATCATGTCTGTATTGACGGCTACTATTTTCCATAAGTGCTTCTACTATGTATAAATCAACGAGTTGGTTGTTAAAACTCGTTAAAAATATATTGTACCTCCACAATATAACTAAATAATAAATAGCCACTCAGTGAGTACAAATAAGTAATACATGTTCAAGTTATGCAAATGTCTCACTCACTGACTATATTTTGTAATTAGTTGGAAACAATAACCTTATCCATAAACAGACTTTTGTATTAAAAATAACAGATGAACGCTAATTAATGTAAATGCTCCTAATTAGCGTAGGTATTTGCTATTTTAAAACGTTTTGATTTTTTCATAATCAATCAACCAAAACTTGACAACGTGCAATGTTGCTTTTTTGGTTGAATTTTATAAAAAAATGGCAACAGTTGCTAGTCTGAATAAATCTTTAGAAGTGATCAAAGTGTAAATATAGAGACATTGATCGGTCGGCATTGAATTTACAACTCGACCGAGGCCGCTTTCTTATCAAAATATAGGAAGTTATGACGCAGACTTGGTATTGACGGCGAACAATGCCCGAGGGGTAAATTGTACACGTGCAATCTCATGAAATAAATTGGCAAGTTGTGATTTCAACACTTCGATGATGTGGACGTCAGATGAAATAAATTTAGCCTTAGCTCTAACTTGCGTTTGTAACGTAGCTAGGATTTAAAATTGTCCATGTACACTTTATTCATTCTTAGACTGCAACAATGGTAGTCCAGCGCCTAATTATTTATTTAATTAAAGTATTAATCGACACGCTGCATTATACGTAACCAATCTGAACTCTACGCCGGTCTTATCCATTTATTAATGGTTGAGGAAAACAACCAAATGACTGGTTTTGTACATAATAAAGCTATGTTAGGAAAGGAGATTCCAAGAGTATTTTCAGGCCGCCACTTGTCGATGCTGAAATGCTATCTTGTTTCATTCAACATTCGTTGATAAGATAGATCTTTGACGGCAAATCGTATTAATCTGACAAATCCCAATGGGTAAATCCGTCGCAAGTTTAGAACAGATTAGTATGGTCAAGATCTGGATCTTATTCGTTATAATCCAAGAGATTGGTGACGTATAACTATTGTTTTGAGATGTTTTACAAAACTAAGTGACATCATTTTGGAGACTACGCGTTTTGTAATTACGCGAGATTACCAACAGGTTGCTAAGGCCAATAGTGAACGTTTCGACCTTCACATTGCCAGCACCGGCCAGATCCATGTCGTCACTACTTCACTGCTTTCGCGCTACTACAATTATTTACCGAACACTGGAATCTTAAAACTAGATATAGTGTATTAAGATCGTGAATACCTTGCTCTAGAAAATATTAGAAAACAAATCGGCCTAGGACATCACCGGTGACGCAAAATACAACATACAAAGTTACAATAACAAATAAACAATTTAAAATTATTGTATTTAACATACCCCAACTACAATTCATTTCTGGCTTATCCCGGTAGGAAACCCGTGTTTCATGTAATAAACTCGACATTATCCCTATAGCTTTTTAATTAACCTGATAATATAAAGCTAGTTCTGTTATGATAATAAATCTTATGAAACATAACATAATCGACTGTTGTATGTCCGTCTAACCGATAAGAAAGAAAGAAATAATATATTTACTTATATTATAAATATTCTGAACACTTGTTTCTTGTAAACCTTACCTTGGTGTATCATAATTATTCATCACAACAACAGTCGCAGAAGACAAAAGAATCCTAAGAATTCGTAACACTGTTCATTTAATATGTGATAAAAAATCACTAAAACAAACAGTTCTATCAATTGTACGTTACCACTGCTGGCCCATATGTATATAGATCTCAGGCCGGATTTGCAGTTAGCTACGAGCCGTCTCAACAAAAAGATAAATTACACCTCGTACGAGCTGCGCCGGCGCACACGCTGTTCCATCTCATTGATATGATTAAGCTGTTATACAATCATTTTTATTATCTTTACTGAAGCATTTTCCTCTATAAATAAAAGTGTATTATCTTCACATTTGTTTTTGAACTTTATCATACATATGATTTGAAGAGGATTTACTATGATGACTGTGATCATGTTTTCTTGTTAAACATGTGTCTTACATACTTAACATCGTATTTTTCTTATCATTTTTCAAGCTATGACCTTAGTCGTTAAAAGTAAATGATTGTACCCATCAATAGTTAATCGTTTGATTGGATCTGTATTTAATATAGCTTATCAGTTATTGTTTCAAGTCATTTACCATCTAATTTATTGGGCTGTTATCGATATATCATTATATACTGCCTAATATCTGTGTCACTCTTTGATTAAATTCCAGTAGATACAGATAGGTATTATTTCCTGGGAAGTGTTTTATCAATTTTTAATGATAGCCGATCTAGTGATTCTGGAATAACTCTATTTACTGTTACCTTGGTCCGTATCTTGGCTTTACCTCTATTTTCACAGAACATCCAAATGCAGCGGCCTCAATAATGATCTCTAGTCTTCTTGCTGACTAACAGGATCGGATTGGATATCTATTAAAATTTGTTCTTAATGCTTTAGTCTCGTATCTACTAGTCGAGTGCATTTGATAGTGAAGAGCATTTAGTAAAAAAAAAACCGAGAACGCACGCTCTATGTTAATTTCAACTTACCGTAAGCTATCGGTAAATAGTAACATTTATCAGTCTAAGGATCAAGCGGTATTCAAACTTTTTAATAACAATATGTAGAATTGTAGATCATATCAGCTCGTTTGTTGATGGCTTTTCAAATATGATTTATCTATATTCTAGACACATTGTTTTCCAGTGTTTTTGAAGCTGTTCAAACACTTATTGGAGTAATTTTTGTTCGATGATTCATGGTACTTTTAATAGGTTTACAAATCGTTTGTCGAACGTCTTACATCATCAACCGATGAGACAATATATCTGTAAACAAATAATTTTATAACTTCCTGATATCAATAGCTAAAGTTAATAAATATTTTTTCTTTTTCTAGAAAGCCAGATTTATGGCTTTAATTAAAAGTCACTAGAACATCGCGCTTAATTACGGACGACGATGTTTTTAATTGTAGTCTACGATTTACACGTATCGTATTTCATAATGTGTCCATTGCTCTAGTGACAGGTTGATGTCAGCATTTATTATGTTTCTCTGCCATTTTGTACTATTAGTATACGTGGGGAATTGTTAGATATTTTACCAGTTTGTTTTAACAGATATGTCCATCGGATATGTATCTGAAATATTTATTTTTCTTTTGATTTATAGCAATGAGTATCATAGTCACATCGTGAAATAAAATACGCATCTTATCGGTCACAAAACACATATCAACTAAATTCGTTAAGAATATAGGTACGAATATATAACTAGTAAGTAAAGGTGCAGTTTATTCGAAATTAAACCTCGAACGCTCTACTAGAGACGTATATTTAAAAAAAGCGAAACAATAGGCCAGTGTTTAAATTGCAAGTAGTTTATTGTTCGTACGAAATTAAAAGTAAGCAAGTATTATATTATGTTTGGAAACACGTCAACTGCTTTGTTTTATCTTAGTTTATTTAGGTGTTCGATCAAGTTAATGACTTTCGTCATTTGCCTGCGATAACTTGACGAGTTTTGTTCGATGACGCTTGAGCAAACCATTAAATTCACAATAGATTATTACATACTCTCGTGTTCTTTGATTAAATCAGTGGCGCTGTTATTGCAAGACCTTGGTCCGTCTCTGTCTATGACCTATTAAAATCACTCGCAGAGAGAGATGAAGTATTTACAAAGTCAATAGTGTGTTTTGCACAAGGTAACGCAAAATTGCATCGAGGACCATTTATCTAAACCATAATAACGTGTCATTTTATTGGTTAAATAAATATAAACTGCGGCTAATAGTTGTTGCATTGTCTGTGACACAGATTCTCAGCCATCATTCGTCAGTCGACTGACTCGAGCCGTGCTTAAAATATTGTTTATCTTTCACAGTATTGTTTTAATTCCATTATGATTTCGAAGAACTGAATGTTTGGGAATATTTTATTTATCACCGTAGAATAACAAACAAGCATACATATTTAATGAAAACATAGGCATCTCGTATTCTTTGCCGTTAATTTAAATTAGGTACAACTTACGAAAACATTTGGTGCGAGTTTGGTAGGCTTTAACACTAAGTGTTGCGCAATTTCTGTTAGTTTAACGACAGTTAGGACTGCTTGTATTTAGCATTGTTTTGGCGATTACTCATACAACACAGTCACACAGGTCACGACGGAATTCGGCACACTTTCCAATGTTACTTCATTGTTTTTTAGTCACAGCATCCGAACTCAGGTGATTACCACAACTGATTTATTATAAAAATAAACCGCTATTTTTGTTATGGCTGTATGAAATACTAATAGCTCCATATTATCTATTTGCAATCATTTTTATTGTTTGCGATTTTGCATATTGATTTTGTTTTGCATTTAATACCATTCGATGAACAAGAATTTGCGTGACTCAAAAAGTCGGTAGGTCCTCAAAGACAAATGTACATTATGAAAAATGTGGGAAAACTGTCAATTTGTCGCGATATAATCGCATCAGTCTGACTCGTCGGTTACTCAAAACATAGAAAGTCAAGCCTCGGGCAGATATCGTTCTACAATCTTTATTCTTGACCTGTTGCTTTTACTCACGAATTATTTGTCGTAGCCGTGAACAAACTACAATGGCGTTCTAGCGATAACGTCGCCGTTGTCGAAGATTATCGTGCTTTTATAACATATGTGTAGAGAGAGTTTATATGAAACACGCATATCTATGTTAACTGCCATAGTTAAACAAGTGTGAGTGTGTGACGTAGTCTCACCACTTTTCTGACGTAGGTACACGTAATATCCTCATTTCTTGGCTGTCTCGCTGTCGCCATATACCTACGTTAAGTCTTTTATTGCATAATAAGGGATACGACGAACAATCAATGGGAAGTCAATTTTCACACGATGTGGCTTATACTTGCCTGTCATGATTTGTCATGGTGATTATGCAACTACTGTTGAAATAGTACCTCTCTCTGGAATATTGTAAAACATTGACAAGACGAAATAGATATTTGAATAGTTCTTTGTGATAAAGAAGTTTGAAAAGTATTCGAGGGGACTTTTAAATAATAAACGTTTTAAGGGACTATATGCCGCCGTAACAAAATCGTAAAGATAGAAGATAGCGAGAGGGACTCGCTGTAAGAGTGTATTTGGTCGAGAAACATAAGACTCTTTCTAATATCGTGGACGTGTCTGTTATAATAATAGTTAATTGGTCTTTCCTAATATAGTCGAAGATATTTCGATACTGGTCAACACTGAAACAGCTTGACTCAGTGCATAATAATGTGGTAGAGCACGTGGCGTGCACTCATTACTATAACGTGACTTATACGTGCACGAAAATCTGTTAAGCTGTTAATAAATCTCGATTATTGATTGTTTCTATTTCTGTCTCGCAGATCAGCGGAGCGATACGTACGAGTGAAATGGAGAGATGTGCGCGTCGGAGATCTAGTCCACTTATCGAACAACGAGGCGGTGCCCGCCGACATGGTGCTGTTGCAGTCATCGAATCCCCTCGGCATATGCTACCTCGACACCTGCAACTTAGATGGAGAGACCAATTTAAAACAAAGAAGTGTTGCACCAGGGTTTAAAGAAAAGGTAATTGAAGAATAACCATTGTTGAACTTCTTAACTAAGTTACTGGATTAATAATGTAGTTGACCTACCATCACAATGCTGTTGTTTTTAGTTTTTGTTTACGGTGCGTGCAAACGCGAAACACTACAAAAAAGCAGAGCGTGGGAACACTTTCTCCAATAATTGTAAAATTTAAACACAATTGACGTTGTAGAACCGCGACCCACTTCGTTAAATTGTTTGTATTTCAACTAACACAGATGATATCTGTTTTGTTTTACAGCAACAGGAATTTAGTCCAGTAAAATTCAGAAGTATCGTAGAGGTAGAACGACCGTCGACCAAAATATATCGATTCACGGGAAGTATAACTCACCCCAATGGCGCACGAGTGACTTTGAATTCTGAAAACCTTCTATTGAGGGACTGCACTATCAAAAACACTGACTATGTAGAGGGTATCGTAGTGTACGCGGGACATGAGACCAAAGCGATGCTCAATAATGGTGGACCAAGATATAAGGCTTCAGCTTTAGAAAAAAGAATGAACACTGATGTGATATGGTGTGTCTTAGTACTACTTTTTCTTTGTTGTGCCGGTGCGGTCGGCTGCAAAATCTGGTTGGACCAATTTTACAACGTGGATTACAAATATGCACCCTTCATTACTAATGTAAGTAAACCGGCGTACGAGGGATTGCTCATATTCTGGACGTACATCATCACGCTGCAGGTCATGATACCGGTGTCATTGTACGTCACGATAGAGATGACTAAACTGCTACAAGTGTACCACATACACCAGGACGTCGAAATGTACGACCCCGAAACGAATACGCGAACTGAATGTCGAGCGTTAAATATTACCGAGGAGTTGGGCCAAATTAATTATTTATTCAGCGACAAAACAGGGACACTGACGGAAAACAAGATGGTGTTCAGGAGGTGTACTGTCAACGGCGTAGACTACGATCATCCACCGGGTCCGCCTGCAGAACCTTCCGTCGAACTACCTCCAATCGTCACTCCTATAACTAACGTGTCGCCAAACAGACGAATGCTTCAACATGTACTCGATAGTAACGATGCACAACATACACAGAAGGTATTGACCGATTATACATCATTTTTTGGTATTTATCAGCGTTGTTTAGTGATATGGTTTCAATAATGTGACAATGTTACAGGTGCGTGAATTCTTGCTCATCCTGGCTCTATGTAACACAGTTGTAGTAAGTCAGCCTCACGTGGATTCGATGCAGTTATCGGTATCAACATCTGGTGAACAATTTGGCAACGACAAACCTTCGCGTTCAAATGGAACGTTACGATCAAACGACAAGTAAGTACACCTGTTGCGTTACTTTTATTAAAAGCTATTGATGATTACAGTATCGGTTATTTATAAACTGTTGTGAACATTTCACTTACTACCGGATATCATGCGATATCGATAAAAACGTTACTCAGATACTTGAAAATGGATAGATTATAGCTGGAATCATAATCAGATAACGCGATAGGAACCATCGTAAAAAGATTTGCCGGAATATTATGAATCAAATGCAAAAGAGTGTTTTATTTTAAACTTCTGACAATCGATTAGGAATGTATGTTAATAGAGGTATTTTTATGGGTAGGTACGCCCGCCTGACAGAATCTCGTTCAACGACGCCGTCGCCGCCCCCGACGGCTTCTCCACTGAGGATAAGACTGCCAAAGTTACCGTTTGGACATCGAGAGGACACGGCCAGCACCAGCGAACCGAGCACATCGGCTGAACCAACGGTTTGTAAACTAAATACTTACTCAATGTACCACTACTGACACAGACCAGACTACATACAAATTAAGTGGCATTACTATGACAGTCACTACGCAATTCAATTTAAAACAGTCAATTTCCGCACAAACGAGACTTTGTGTTTAGGCACTTCAACTTCACTTCTACACATCCAGTTAAGCTAATGTTTATGGTATTACGAAAATAAAGTTGAATATTTTTATTTGTATCCTATAGCCCTCACGTTATGAAGCGGAAAGTCCAGACGAGTTAGCACTAGCGGAAGCTGCTCTTGCATACGGTTACGAACTCCGCTCTCGTGCACCTGATGAAGTGGAACTGGGCATTCGCGGCGAAGTCACTAAACTGAAGGTGTTGAGGGTCCAGCAGTTCGACGCCACAAGGAAATGCATGTCCATCGCTGTACGACTACCCACGGGACAGGTGAGAATATAATACCGATGCCTACCTCGTTTAATTAATAATAAAATGTTTATTTCATATAACGTAAAGTAGTTCGTATATATTTTTCAAGGTTCAATTTACTTTTACGAGCGTTTTTAATGTCCATGTTCCCGGAGGTCCAATACTCTGACGTCTCAAACGGCCTTAAGGGCAGTTATGTTAAATTATAAAATTGCTTATATTGTTTATACTGCTGGTGACAGTATAAACAATATAAGCAATTTTATAATTTTTATCATAATTTTTTTGTTAGTTGATTACGTAAACCATTGGAAGTAATTCCTCATAGTAAACATAAAAAATTTGAGTGACAGCTCTAACTAGCCTTTATTTTATGAGTATTGAATGTCTAAAATCTACAATTTTATCTATATCCATTCTAAATGATAACATTCATATGTTGCACAATTTGTTACATCCTATATCTGTACAGATAATGTAGATAAGTTGCACAATTCCCGTTTTATAAAATTATTTATATATTTTCGTAGGTGGTGTTGTATGTAAAGGGGGCTGATAGTACGGTACTAAATGCTTTGGCACCAGCCCTCCCTGGGTCAGCGGAGGCGTCCGCTTTAGAAAGAACTCGGTCGTTGTTGTCCGAGTATTCGCGGGCGGGTCTACGGACGTTGGTGATGGCGAAGAGAACCATGCAACCAGCGCTGTGGGAGGAATGGCTCGCTGGACATGTGCGCGCTGCTGAGAGCCTTGAAGGTAATTTGCGTTTTAACTTTAAACTACACGCACAAGTTTATCTTTTTTAATTTATAGGATAATCTTTTGGGTGTTTAAAGTTTATAGACTTAACGATTAAATAATTCATATCTCTTAGCAAATAGTCTCGTAAAGTAAGTATTTTTTGTTGAATCACTATGACAATGAGATGCGTCATGATTACAGGTTTGTCAATCTTTACAAACCTTTCGAGAAGTTACAATTCTATAGCTCCGGCTTAACTTATCGAAGTGCAGGCTTCCGACTCCGATAGTCTCGATAAATCAGCTAGAATTACGCAAAATTGTTCAAATACAATGTTGATTATAATCTAAACACAGTTATATTGTGCTCTTTCTCTCTCTAAGATATAGCGCACGCGCGCGAACTGATAAATTTCATGATGGCACTTTAAAGAAATAATAAATCTTTGATTATTATTTTCTTAAAAAAGCAGTGTCATAATGACCAATCCATGCAACACACCATACATCATGAATTATCTGGTTATTTTTTATTGAGAGTATAAATATAACAATATTTTGATTCGCCATATGCATTCGCTAATTGAATTGATAGTCTGTTTTTTGTAGCAAAATCATAAACAAAATTATGTTATTGTAGTATTAACACATGGATCACAATTACCGTTCAAGCAAATTATACCATTATGAGATTATTAATTGTATTATTTTTTCCAGCGGGTCGTGATAAACGTCTCCGGGATTCTTTAGCACGCTTAGAGAGTGCATTGACCCTGATCGGAGCGACTGGGGTTGAGGATAGGTTGCAAGAAGCCGTGCCTCGTACCGTCCGCGCGCTCTTAGACGCCGGCATCGTGGTGTGGGTGCTGACTGGCGACAAACCCGAGACCGCCATCAATATCGCGTACTCCGCCGCTCTGTTCTCACAAAGTGATCGGTTGCTGTACCTCATGTCCAAGGATAAGGTAAGAGACTTTGTTACTCTTCTTTTATTAAGTTTCCTTAGACTAATTTTCGAAATTTTCTATAGATTGATCTGACATTTAAAATTTTTGTTAAATTTATGTCCTGTGACATAAACATTGACTTTTTAGTCCTATATTTTTCATAAATCATATTACGAAGAACCGCGTAGACAACTTATTAGACTAGCAAACTTTCTTTATCTCTTTCTATATTTTCTTATTCTTGCAACCGTAAGAATTTGTGAGAACAAGTGAAGTAAGAATGTGGTGAAACCCGCAGGAGCACGCGGAGTCGACGATCAAGAACTACCTGGAGGGGCGCGCCAGCATCGGGCCGAGCGGGCGCGCGCTGGTGGTGGACGGGCGCACGCTCACGTACATCCTGGACCGGCGCTCGGGGCTCGTCACGCCCTTCCTGTCGCTGGCGCGCCGCTGCTCCGCCGTGCTGTGCTGCCGCGCCACGCCGCTGCAGAAGGCTTACATCGTCAAGGTTCATACCATTTTTTTTTAATAATTCGAATATTGTGGCTGACTAACACCTCTCTTATTGAGGAGACCTTTGCCCAACATTCGGATATTAATGTGTTAAATTGGTTTTTATTATCTAGATTTAATAAATTATGTTACGACTTACTTTTTATTCCTTTTTTGTTTTTCAGTATTAAAACTGTTCCGTTGATATTTATATAGCAGTTAAAAAAAAATATACTAAGCCTATTATTTATAAGCACAGATTGTGGCTCTAGTGGGAAAGTTTAGGCCATAAATCTACTCCGTCAGCCATGAACAAATTGAAGACATTACATCTCGTAGTGAAAGATCTATCAAAATGAGATCTAGTTTTGAACGTTACAAATGAACAAATATTTTTTTACTGATTTATTTTAGGCAGTGAAAGAAGAACTGGGCGTGACTACGCTGGCGATCGGGGACGGCGCCAACGACGTGTCCATGATACAAACTGCCGATGTTGGCGTCGGTACGTATTCCTCTAAACTTTCATATCTACAGACAAGGACAGAAAATGTTGCATCTTTTCTGGGGTAAAAACCAAAATCTGAACGGCTTTGTACTGTTTATATGAATAAAATAAATGTAAACCATCTAATCTATGAATACAAGATTTGATATCGCTAATTAAAGAACTCATACGCTCGTTATTTTATAGCCACATAATCCATCATCATTTTATTGTATTGACATCGCTCGTTTAATCTACTTATATTATTATTGTCTTGTATAATTGAGGATGTTATTATGCGATAACAAACCGTGTCAACAACAAATTCAATAATTGTCAGAGATACGTAAAACTATTAATAATATGTCCTTAGAGTGTTCTTTTTTAATGACGTCATTCTATGATGACGTTGACCTTTTGATTTGGCACATCAGATAGAAACGAGAGATATACAATATTGTTTGATGTGCGTGTTGTTAGTGATACATAATAACATAAATTAATAAGATAAAAACAATCGCATCGTTGACTCATCACGCATCGAGCTTTTGTATTAAAATAGCAATTAGTAATTAAATCAAAACATGCGATTCGTGTCGCTTTTGTTGTGAAAATATTGTTTATGAGACGTTTTTGTTTTGTATAAATAATACTTGAAATAGAGAATAAATCAAAATAAATGAGTGAATTATGAAGTAACTCTGAACATTTACTACAAATGAAGTCTTTGTCGTGAACAAAATTGCTGTTTATTTGATGACGCTTAGAAAAAGCCATGGTTTATTCTGCCTAATGTATTGGCAGGCTACATATTTCATCATCAGCCTAGTTTTTTTCCAAACTATGGTGGAGTCGGCTTCCAGTCTCACCAGATGCAGCTGAATACCAGTGTTTGACATGGAGCGACATGGCAGGCTACATATTTGAAGATAATAAATAAACTCATAAGCTTGAAATGGTTCTCATCACATTTTCCTTCAATTTAATCCTTAACCTCAATCGTGGGAGGCTAATGGTTATAGTTGCTATCTACTTTTGATGAGGGAGATAAGTTTTATGACATAGGCATTTAATGCATTTTTGATACTGCCTAGGTGGTCGAGAATATTTCGGTATATATAAGATCTTCATAGTTTATGAGTTTTAGTTTAAGAAATGAGAATGATGGGATTAAAAAAATATACTTAAATCGAAATGGGGGCTTGCGTATTCTGTTGCAACTGTGGGTTTCTTAATAACTTAGTAAAATTCCCAAAAATAAATAACCTGCAGTCTGTAAAATTGAATTATCCACCTCCTTAAAAGTAAATAACATAGTTTAATTTGTCATTTGTCGATTTTGTCGCAGGTCTATCGGGTCAGGAAGGTATGCAGGCGGTGATGGCTTCAGACTTCGCGCTGTCGAGGTTCAAGTACATCGAGCGACTGCTGCTCGTGCACGGACATTGGTGCTACGATCGTCTTGCCAGAATGATATTATACTTTTTCCTTAAAAATGCCGTAAGTGACACCTTTTTCCTAACCTAGGGAGCAACCGTCAGAAAAAAAATCTTTCGAATGAACTCCTTAACTTAATAACTGTGTGTTTCGCCGTTGTGTTTAAACGATAACAACTGGACCGATTATATTATTAAGGACACATGACAGAAAATCAATATTGTTATGAATATGAAGCATTGATTTAGCTAATTCGCTTCTTATATTATGTTGAGGAAACAACAAAACGTGCTGCGATTTGTGTGGCTTCCCCTCGTTTAAAGCTAAGTAGGGATCACGCGATACGCGTTGACACTGTTGACTCATTCGTCACCGCTGCCCACTCGCTCGGTATTCCTATAACCCTCGCGCAATGTCGCCGGCTGTGGCGCAAAGGTTAAGGTAACCGCCACCCTTCTACAAAGGGTATCGTCAATACCATTACCACACTTAAAATCATTGAGATTTTTTATTTATAAGGTACAGACATTTCTTACGGCCAATTTCTTCATTAAAAGTAACAGCCGCAATATAGGTAAAAATGACAATCAAATTTGTTTTTTCACGAATTGACCGATAGTTCTATGATGAAATTGTCAAATAAAAGTCAATGGCTGTAACGGTCCGTTAGTGAGTTATAAATCATATTACTAAGAAGTTCGTTCTCTATCTTAGCAAAATTGATCAAAATCATTTTATAACCTCATAAAAAGAAAGTAAATTGTAACTAAAAGCTAAGCACGGCACAAAGTTGACAATCGATCGTTCAATAAATATTGTATGCAGTTTTACGGTGCTTTCGATTCCTGTAATCGCTGACGGAGGTATTCATTAATTCATCGCCAGTTGTTTACAATGTCAACAAATGTTATGATGGCGTGTTGTGTACCTATCTACTGCTCAAATGATTGTTTTGTAGTAATTGGACAATTTATTTTATGTACTATCGAACAAACTGAATCATGACCCACCATGTGCTCATTTTCTAAAACACGTATATATACGTGTAGGTCGAAATTGGCTTGAACCTACGTTTCCTTGGTAATGAATTTGTTATCTGTCATTATTGCGACAAATCTTTGTGCGCCAATACAATAATGCTTTGCTACCGTTTTCAACAGGCTACGTGGCGTAGTGGGTTGATGTTACGACTGCGACGCGTCAGGAGAGGGTTCGATACCTGCTCAGGACATGGTTTATTCGGCCTTTATAGGAAATAATGTAACTATAAAAATTAAAATAATATAGGGTAACCAGCATAGTTATTACCCGGTTAAGGAATTGATACACAATTTTGGTCAATAGTATCTTTATTTAGTAAAACATTGACTTAAACTCTATTATAAACGCAACTTTAATATTCTTTCTAAAAGAACATCAATCCTTTGTTTCAATTACTTTATACTAATTCAATATAAAACACTTAAAAACCAGAAATACTAGCGAATACCGTTAATTCAAATGTGTTATCCTTAACAAATATTGCAACAAACTTACTTTTTCTTTTCGAACTACACAGTCTACACACCTATCGCACAAACGTCGGACATGAGTTCTATAAATTAAAAATGTTACCAATATTCTAAAAGTGACATATATCGCAATTAATTTGAACTGTTTACTTTAGAAATAAAAATAAACGTATTATTCCTTAACATTGGCAATCACTGTATGATGGGCAATGACTATAGTGGTTACCCTAATCGTTTCACAGATTTCTAAATGACGTGCTATTTGATATTTGACACAAATAGGTTTTTTCGTAGTGAAAAGAGTTTAAACTATTTACATTCTAGATTCAAATTAAGAGTGATTTATCGAAAACGTATCTACGTACTGTAATAACAAAGGTCAAAGTTGTCTGTAGTCGTAGATACATAATAACACAGTCGTATGCATGTTTAAAATGTTGTAAGTGCAACTTTGACGTTAAAGATGAAATTCTTACTGTTTTGACGGTGTCAAGCGAATTATCGACAAAATGGGTCATGATTCAGTTGGTTCGATAGTACGTTCACTTTTATAAAAACGTGGTTCTTTAGCTAATGTCATGATAAGGTATGCATGAAAATTGTATGTAAAGACCAAAATAATGGAAGTTAACTTCCAATGCTATTAGTCTATAGTCTGCTACTTTGTATTTCTACAATTTATTAATAACGAAAACTACTTTTTAAATTCCTTGAACATCTGTTCCTTGAATGTAGTCTTTTAATAAAATTACACTTTCTGGTATGAGTATAGTAATCGTTACTGAACTAACAGCCCAGCGTGTGTATTATGGTGTTAATCATAATGTCTATAATAATAAGGTAATAAGTATGTGGTTTTAATGTAACTATGTAACCTCCGTGCTCTTTCTTGTACAGTCACCTGAATTGTATGTGCATTTGGTTAACCGTTTATTTCCACAAAAAATGTTCAGACCGTAAAATAATAAAAGTAACGATAAAAAAAATATCGAATTTGTACAAATATTCATTAAAATGTCGTGTTGTGGTCAATATTCCTTAACCTCTTACATATAAATTGATTCATATGTAATTCCTCTGCCTACTGGGAAAAAATATATTTTATTTTTAAGGGGTTTTTGAAAGTATGTAACCAGTAAGGTATCAGTAAAAACATATTTATCAAATAGGGTTTCTGCATTTTTAATACAAACCACATTTAACCAGAAACACATTTTTTAGAAAAACCTCTACCATAGCTTTTTTGGACGGAAAGTTAGTTTGTATTTACAAACTAGCATAGGGACTATATTTCTATGATTTAGATAATCGTTTGAAGTGTGGTTAACGAACATGCATCCATACTAACATACAAACTTTCGCATTTATAAAATATGACTAGCTAAGCTTCTGCCCGCGACCTCGTTCTAAATCTCGGTTAAAGCAATCTATTTGTAAATCTAGTTTTTACCTATCCATATATCAAATTTCATTAGATCCGTTTAGCAGTTTTTTCATTCCAGAGTATAAAACATACATACATCCATCTTCACAAACTTTCGCATTTATATTATAATTAGGAAGGAAGTAAAATAAGTATACATTTTTAGAGGCATTATTTCCTTGTTTTTTCAGACATTCGTGTTCCTAATATTCTGGTTTCAATTATACTGCGGGTTCTCGTCCATGGTGATGATCGACCAGTTACACCTGATGGCGTACAACCTCATGTTCACGGCGCTGCCACCTATCGTCATCGGTGAGTACCATCATATCACTGACCAGTATTCATCCATTGCAGATGATCCAAGTGACTTGAAATAAACTGCAGTGGTTCTTAACTAGTGGTCCGGAAATCAAAATATGGTCGGCGAATGATGTTTAAATTTTCGGGATGATTATTACACTTTATTTTTAATATACTTACATTAGTGGTCCCTGCTAACAAGAATAAAATAAAAGTGGTCCCATACTAAGAAAAAGTTGGGAACCCCTGAGATAAAGGAATACCTCTAGTGAAGGAACATCTTCGCTTGTAGAATAGACATTTGCAGGAATCACAAGTGCGACCGCATTTTTGGCAGATGTTAGAGCCTGTGTGCGATGGAGGGTTTTATGGAGTTTTGAGCCGTTTTTGAGTCAAGTTGACGAACCAAGCGGTGTAGTGAGTAGAAATGACATCAGCTGGTGTACTTTTCCATTTATTACATTGAGTATTCAAGTACATTATTAAAAGCTATCTAGATATGCTGGCGTATGATCGAGTAGTTGATGCTTTCAACTGACAGATAGATTCAAACAAATTGAAAGTGTGAAAGTGATTTATTAAGGAGTAGGTGTTTTAGGCATGCGTTTGGTTAAAAATAGTTCTGTGAAGCCAGAAAATTTAAGAAAATGTGCGATGAAGATGTAGGTACCTATTACTTAATACAGATAATAACATTTTTAATATTACTTAAAAGTTATTTAGACTTTAAAATATATGAAACTGTCTAGAATAATAAATGATTTCCTATTTGATTAGTCACAAGTATTCTAATTAACTAAAATACCCGGTTAGCTAAATTGTCATAAAAATATGCAATAACAATGTAGAAATGACTAATACAAAGTGACTACGACTTTGTTCATAAATGTTTATTAACGAGTATGGCGTTTCATCGATATTATGGAGGTTTTTGTATTAGAAATTTCAATTTATAAGGTAATACTTATCCAATTAATGTGCAATTATACTTTAATCTATTAACCAGCCTAGATAACAGGTAATGCTGGTATATTACATTAACTTATTTCAACAGCATTTTGGTTTTGTATTTCGGCAAAATTCACTACACTACCTTTCGATAGCGTATACGGGCATGCACGTTGACAACAAAACGCACAGTTAAAACAGTCAAAACGTCGATATATTTATGTATGCAAGCAACTTCTCACACTCTTTCTTTGTACCCACAGGCGCATACGACCGAATAGCTCCGGCAGCCTTACTAATAGAACGCCCAGGGCTGTACAGTTCGTCACGGCGCGGGCTCGCGTACCGCACCCACTCGTACTGGCTAGTACTGCTGGAGTCCGTGTACATCAGCGTCGTGATCTTCTTCACGGCGTACTACGCCTACTGGGACACCAGCGTCGACCTGTGGAGCTTCGGCATTTGTTGCATGACGTGCTGTCTCGTCATCATGTTGCTGTATGTCGCCATTGAAACTAGGAGCTGGGTAAGTTCCACTTTTATTCTGTAGTATAAGATGGACTAGTGGATCCGACAGAGTTATGGAAGCTAGTAGTCCTTTGCCAAAAGGCGTATTGAATTCAGACACCTATTATAAAAATCCCACGGAAAGGAAATAAAGGACAAATAGACATTATTATTATCGTGTAGTGTGAACTATGTCATGAATGTATCATGACACATATGCTACAAGACTGAAGACTAAAGTGACTGGATTTGGGTCTAAAGTCAGATGCAATATCGAGACGAAATGTTTGGACTGTTTTAAAGAAAAATGTTTTTTGCATTTCATAAACCTTGACAAATAATTACTGTTACTTAATGATTAAAATATTTTAATGTTAATATCTTCTGCATATAAAATGTTTATTATAAAATGTACAAGGAAGTTGGATGTCTAGCACGTTAATATTATTATATAAGCACGTATTTATTAAATATTTTTATCCCATTACTTTATTTTAAACTAAACTTATATATGAATTCATCAATGGTTTACATGCAGCTTTTTTATTTAAAACTTGTAAGTGGCTGTAACAGGATATTGCATGGAATGAGTTTTCATTATATCTATTTATATTTTGTTGATGTATTCACTGTGACGATTGTTTTAATGCACAGTGTGTTTGGAGGTACGCAAATATAAAAATAATTAGTTTTTTCGTGAGTACCAGTAAGTACGTATCGACATGTTCGTATAATTTCCTTATACTAAATTCGTTTATCAACGTTTCTGGGGAAAAATATAATACTTTTACAAAGTGGATATTATTAAATAAAAATCCCATATTAGGCATTATATCGCGAGTTCGATACTAACGAAGTTATTAGTGTCGTGATGACCTCAATCTTCAGTAGTAAACTAGTAAAATGTGCGTATTTAAAAAATATTCAGGGTGGATATGCAGGTTTAGCCGGCTAACTAAATGTTAATATTACCAGGCAGTGTGGTGTTAATTAAATGAACAGTATAGCTGATAATTAACGAATAAATATGCATTGTAAAAATTAAAGGTTTATAAAAATTCAAGAACTACTGATACATATTATAATTAAAATAATTCAAGATATTTGCTATTCATTTATTATCAGCTATTATTTCACCTATCACCACTTTCAAGGAGGATTACAGAAGACTGTATATTGTTCTATTACTAGCACTTAACGCTTATGCAAATGACATTATCACCTTCATAGCACAAACGCAAATTAGATTGTGTGAAATGTGCCATTACATAGAACGTTTTAGTACTATGAAACATTTTACAAGCACTGAGTATACTGAGACGGATTTCGTTGCTTGATTTGCAGATTTTAAAACTTATTTCGATGTAATATCAAAGAACGATGACGAATGTCGATACGATAATATCGATGTCCTGTCGTCCAAGTGTCAAACATTTGTACAGTTTGACATTTTACGTGTGGGTTACCAACTCGATGATCATCGATTGGTCCACATCGGTATGCGGAATCCGTCTGTGTACAAAAGTGCAGTCTTGAATAACAGTGTTCCGTAGATGCATACGGCAAGAGTGATCTAGATTAGCACATCACTGTTTTATAGCGGAATTAAAAATATTTAAGACACTTACTCAAATTAGGTAGATAAACCGAAGAAAGCGCCCTACTTCATTACCCAATCAGTAACATAACTGATTGGGTAATGAACGGATTTTATTTTGAACAAAATTATGTTTAAAAATAGTACAGCTAACAGAACATTAAATAAATGGATATCGGGTCATAACACGTAATAAAATGATGTCAATGTTGTATACTTGTAGACGGTGATCCACATGCTGGCGCTGACGGGCTCGCTGATCTCGTTCTTCATCCTGACGCTGATGTACCAGTCCATCTGCGTGGTGTGTCTCGGGCTGCCGTCCACCTACCACGTGATGCAGAACGCGCTCGGCGACCCCATCTACTGGCTCGTCGTTATCGTTTCCTCCGTCGCCGCGCTCGCGCCCAGGTACAACCCTACACCTTTCCTTTCCATCTGTCACGTCAATCTTAAGACCTACCCACATTATACTAAAATTATTTGACAATTAATAAAGAGGCTGTGAGTTTCTCACTAGTTATTTCATTCGATGTATTAAGTATATAAACGATTCTTCAACTGTCAAATGTCATTATTTGATTCGGTGAAATTTTAATTCGTGTCGCACCAATTAATAGTAACGATAAGAGCGAGTTAATTGATCGTCAATGAAAAAGCAATTATTTTATCAAATCAAATCAAATCAAATCATTTATTCATTTAGGTCAAGTGCTGACGCTTATGATAGTCAATGATACAGAGAGTGAATTTACCGCCAGTTCGGAAGGTAGGGCCAATGAGAAGAGCTGGCAAGAAACTCCTGGCCACTCTTTTTAATCGCCAAATGATTTTAACAATATTTATGCTGGTATAAAACATTGATGATGTAAGTAGCTGCTACCTACCAACACTACCGAACACACTTTGGTCATAACATAAATTAAATCAATATATTAAGGTGCTAATCAACAAGATATAAATAGTATTGGAAGCATGATGGGAGCATCTACCCACATAATAATATAAATGAAATCATAAGAGGCATTTCAAGAGCATACTGTGGTAAAGGAAGTAGAGTTAGTGAAACGTAGTTGCTTAAAAAAGAAATTATGGCAGTCACCACACCCAGGACGACCAGTCACCCCAAGCAGCACCCGTTCACGAGTATGACGCGTGGACCAGCCATCACCCCCTTCGCACATATTAGAGGGAAGGGGGTGACCCGGCACACGACGCCGCCGCAAGCAATGACATTTTAGTGAGCATGACGAACCTTGGCATGGGAGCCCACCATTTCAATGAAAAAAAAGAAAAATGAATACCACTGAGACTCGTGCAATACCTCTCTGTTACAGAGTTGAAATGACTGATTAATGTTTATACAATGCAAAGATGTATATATAAATATATAGATATTTAATCTCGATTTCTGTAGAACGCGTAACTAACTAATCCCATGTTTTCTTATCCATTAAGTAATCGTCAACCTTATAATAACCCCTTTTAATAAGATGATCTTTAACAACTACTTTGAATTTTTGTTGGGGAAGATCCATAACACTGCTAGGGAGTTTGTTATACAACCGAACACCAAGACCTGCAAATGAGTTGTGTACTTTTTGCAATCTATTGCAGGGACCTACTAATTTGTGCTTATTTCTGGTATTAATGTTATGAATGTCACTATTCTTAGCAAACGAATTTATGTTTTGTTTGATGAACATCAAATTCGCAAAAATATACTGTGATGCCACCGTCAGTATGCCTATTTTCCCAAATACATCCCGCAGAGAGTCCCGCGCTCCTAAGCCGTAAATAGCGCGAATTGCTCTTTTTTGAATTACGAAAATTGTGTCTATATCAGCAGCTCTGCCCCAAAGTAGAATACCGTAGGACAAAACGCTGTGAAAATAACCAAAGTAAACCAGTCTTGCCGCATCTACACCAGCAAACTGTCTTACTTTTCTTATCGCATAGGCTGCGGAGCTGAGCCTGCCCGCGAGCTTTGTTATTTGGGTGCCCCATTGAAGCTTATTATCTAAATCTATACCTAGGAAGGTTGCGGAATTGACCATTTCTAATACCTCACCATTTAGAACTACGTTCGTACCTAGATTCCTAGCGTTGGGCATGGTAAATCTAATGCATTTGGTTTTCCTTGAATTTAACAACAAATTGTTGGCTGTAAACCAATTGAGAACCTGTGTAAGAGCACCATTTACATCGTCAAAATCAGTTTTCTTACGATCTACTTTAAATATAAGCGACGTATCATCAGCAAATAGTACGATATCACACAGATCCTGTACCTGATGTGGCAAATCATTAATATAAACCAGAAAAAGGAACGGACCAAGGATAGAGCCCTGTGGTACCCCGAGACTAACCGCAGATCCAGTGGATCTTGACCCATTTATGTCTGTATAATGCACTCTCTCAGACAAGTAGGATGCAAGTAAGTCAAGTGCAACATCCCCAATTCCATAGTACTTAAGTTTATATAAAAGAGTATTGTGGTCAACACAATCAAACGCTTTGGAGAGATCGCAAAATACCCCAATAGCATCCTGCGACATCCCCCAAGCATCGAAAATATGCCTAATAAGTGTGACCCCTGCATCGATGGTAGATCGACCCTTTGTAAAGCCAAACTGTTTGCTGTGGAGTAAATTATACAAACTGAAATGGCTTTCTAGTTGCTCTAATATAGCCCTTTCAAATATTTTGCTAATAGCAGGCAAGATGGATATTGGCCTAAAGTTACTGGGCTCAGTTTTACATCCGTTTTTAAACAGGGGAATTATCTTACTGTGCTTCATTAAATTAGGAAACACACCTACAACTACACATCGATTAAAAGTTGCAGCTAAATGAGGTGCTATTTCAGCGATAATACTCTCAAGTAACTTGACAGAAATACCCCACAAGTCCGCAGTATTTTTGGAATTAAGCGACTTGAATACTCTGATTACGTCAGAGGGGTTTATATACTTAAAATAAAATGAGACATTGCACTGACTCACATTGCTCCTAAGTAATGATTCTGCTTTAGCGGTAGAGGAATTTAAGGAACTAGTCGTAATGACTGGTATGTCAGAAAAATAATTATTAAATGTTTGAGCTACGCCTAGGCTATCTGTAATAACCCGATTGTTAACATTTAACTCGAAGTTGTGATTGGGTGGTGTTGATCGTCCTGTTTCATTATTAATAATATTCCAAGTTGTTCTTATTTTGTTGTTGGAATTTTTAATCTTGTTGCTTAAATACAAAGACTTAGCAGCAGCACAAGATTTTTTAAAAATTTTTGAATAATTCCTAACATATTCAAGAAAACCTGGATTGAAATTGTATTGTTTCATGGCATACAGCTCATACATCCTAGCTCTACTTTTGTAAATTCCTACAGTCGCCCAATCGCAAAATTTCAGTTTTGTATTTTCCTTAGCGATCGTTTTTTCTTTAAAAATCGTATTAAACTGAGATTCAATAACGCTAAACAAAGATTTATAAAGATCGTCTGGGTCATTCTGAGTAATATCAATGTTGGAAATCTTGGCGGCTACCTCATGATTAAACAATGTCAAGCGGTTGTGTGTAATAGGTCTAAAAGTTATCGTGTTAGATTTGATAACATTAGATTTGATAACATTCTTCCTAGAGAAGACTGCGTTCAGCCCACAGTGGTCTGACGTTAAATCGTTAACTATGACCCTGTCTAGACATACGCAGTTGCTAAACATATTGTCCAAGCATGTGGCCGAATGTTCGGTAATTCTAGTTGGATTATTAAAAAGATGTTTTAGATTAAATGATTTGAAAAGAGTAATCAGTCTGGTGGTAGTGATGGACTGCTCCAATATGTTAACATTAAAATCACCACAGACAACCACATACTTGTTACTAACACTTAAACGCTTTAATATATCTTCAACTATAGTTTCAAACAAACTGAAGTCACTCATTGGTGGACGGTATATGCATACTATAACATGCTGCTCGAGTTCTACACAAGATACTTCGGCAGTGCGTTCTACTGACAAGCTAACTATATCCTTACGTTCTTTGCATTTTATGTCGTTGCTAACTAAGATCATTGACCCTCCATGTATTGCCTTCTTCCTACTGAATGCACTTGTCATAGAATAATATTGATTATTAAATATCAATTGGTGCGACAACAACCAATGTTCGGTGACACAAAATACGTGTGTGTCATGTTTTTTCAAAAATAATTCTATCTCTAATTCTTTGCCGGATAAACCTTGTATATTTTGGTGTACTACGTTCAGAAAACCTGCCTGTTTATCCGTTGTCTTGCTTAAGCGTTTAAATTATTGTTGTGCTTTGTTACATTATGCGTAACAGTGTCCTTACAAACTAAATTATCAATAATATTAATCACAGTATTGTTAGTAAAGCGACTAGACAATACTGTTTCGTCCTTAAACCTAGGTTGTGTTATATTGCCTATAACTAAGTTAATATTATATGCTAACAAACTAGCAATTATATGTCGATTTTTACAAGAAAGAAACATTCTTTCTTTAGTTAAATAAAAATTACTAATAAATTTATTAGTATCAAAAAACAATAGTCTATCACTATGATGACTTGTTATCAAATGTAAGATAGCATTCAACTTGTGAATTTGTCGGTTCTCATTCTCAGATAGTGAGTCAGAGTAGGGGAATGCACATATTATTATTTTTCCTGAATTAATTTCTAATAAGCTACTAATACTATGTATAATGTCCGCCTTTCTTAAACCTAAACTATTACCAATCATAAGAATGATTGGAGTGTCTACATCTAAATTCATTGTTTGGATTTTTTCCACTATTCTGCCTAACTTAAGGTTTTGGTAGCAGTGGTTGGTCACTTTATAGTTAATATTGTTATTTAAAAGTGATCCAAAACCAATACCTATCCTATCTGAGAACATTAATGCTCTGCTTGACTTAAAACTATTCTGGTTTGGCCTAAAACTCAACTTATGTTTTAGTGTTGCACCACTAGTCATATGTTGGGACTGCTTAGTACAGGGCTGTGACTCTAAATCACTAGTAAGTGAAGTGGCCTGAGAACATTGTGAACAGCGAGAACTATTATACAATGACAAGACACGTTCTAAGTTTTCCTTGCCAACCTTTGCAATCTCATCATATTTGAGTATATAGTCTCTAGTCTCCTGTTCATAGTCTAGTGTCATTTGAGATAACCTATCCTGTAAAGTGGTGATTGATGTCTTCAAGTCCTGAGTGTGTTTTTCATACAACACTTTACTTGAAATAAGTTGTTCGCTACAGGTGTCTAACTCTAATAATAAATCCCTACGTTCATTTGTCAATTCATTGTTATTATTGATCAATGATTTGATTTTATTGTTGTACCTATTGAGATTAAATTTAATTTTCTTAATCAACCTACAGACTTTTGAATATTTCTTTAGTTTATTATGGCTCCTAATCTTTAAAAGAAGATTTTTTGAGCGTTTTACACCTATCAATGACTGATGACCAGTACCTATAAGCTCTGAGTAAAGATTATGAGTGGAACTACTCATAAACCTGACTGTCGAGCAAGTGGGTGGAGGCGATCGTAATTTAATGTTCCTGTCAATAACTACTTCTACAATTATTGTTAAAGTTAATCGGTGGAGATGATAAAATCCGACGGACGGTAATAAAAACGAAAGCATTCCTAACCGGCACGTCGAAAGTGAGTTACGATGCGAGGACCTCAATAACTCAATACCTATTATGATTTTGATTTATGATTGAAAGTAACGGCTATGATGTTCCCCGCAGGCTGGCGTACCACGGCATCCGCAACACAGTACGGCCGGGCACGCTGGGGCGCGCCGTGGCGGCGCGGCGCCGCGCGCGCCCCTACGCCGCGCACTACCGCTCCGCGCCGCCGCACGCCACGCTGTACCGGTACGTGTGTGTATATATATATATATAGGTAACACAGTACGGCCGGGCACGCTGGGGCGCGCCGTGGCGGCGCGGCGCCGCGCGCGCCCCTACGCCGCGCACTACCGCTCCGCGCCGCCGCACGCCACGCTGTACCGGTACGTGTGTGTATATATATATATATAGGTAACACAGTACGGCCGGGCACGCTGGGGCGCGCCCCTACGCCGCGCACTACCGCTCCGCGCCGCCGCACGCCACGCTGTACCGGTACGTGTGTGTATATATATATATATAGGTAACACAGTACGGCCGGGCACGCTGGGGCGCGCCGTGGCGGCGCGGCGCCGCGCGCGCCCCTACGCCGCGCACTACCGCTCCGCGCCGCCGCACGCCACGCTGTACCGGTACGTGCCGCCACTGTCAGTGTCGCTCCCTACACACGCGTGTCGAGTCGACCGCGAGCGCTAACGAGCCCCTCGTGTTGCAGGTCGACGGACGAGGACGGGCTGCAGAAGCCGCAGGCGGAGGTGGCGGCCATCACGTGACGGCTGGCGGCGCGGCGGGGCCCCCTAGCGTTACCTCTGCGTTACGTCAACCTAGGCTGTGATCTGTCTTAGACCTATTGTTATATACCTAGACTAATATATTGCGCTTTTGTACGCCGAGCGGGACCAACGCGACGACTCTCACCGTGACGAACTGTCGACGCTTAGCGCGCTCACCGGCTCGCGGAGCTCGCGACTCGAGCGGTAGGCGTTTCGTGTTCTTTACTCACTTAGCGGGTGTGTTCTCGTGAGCTGAGTCCTCGTTTAAATCTTCATTTCTTTGTAAATATTCTATCGCAAGTGTTCAGAACGAAAATGTTATATCTTACCATATCATCGAACTCGCTTCCGATGTTGTTAGTTACCATATTATTATTATTATGTATTATGTAAATTGATTTGTGTAGTTTATTAGTACATAGTACTTAGGAGTCGCCGCGCCTCTCACGCGGAGTGAAAGATCTGCCAATGTTATTGATGTCGTGTACCTATAGTTTAATTTTAATCAGTATTTTGCGTGTCAATGTGACTTGAACATGGATTTAGAACTGGAGAAGCACGTTTTAATACTTAAGTTTACGCATAACGATCGTAGTTTTAAATATTTTGAAAATGATAAAAACTTCGGCTACTTTTTACGATTCCTACAATAGTGCTAATATCATGTCTCTTAATCGATCATCGACACAGCCTCTGTTCTGGTGGCGTGTTCAAACTATTCTAAATCCATGACAATAATTATAAACATCACGATTCGTCAGCTCATGTATTATAACGTAAACGTCTAAACTTAATCGTGTACCTTATGTTAACCGCTTAAAGCCGTCGTTTATGCCGCTTCATTTAAAACACTGTGTTCTGTAGGGAAATCGTTGTATTTTGTCTAACAAAATGTTTAAGTGTTAGAAACGGATCGTTGTTTAAAAAGGTAGGACGTTTACTAACCCGTTTGCCGGTATTTAATTAGCTGTTGTCAAAGTATTCATCGTTACTCAATACTGTGTTAAAATAGGCGTTCAATCGTTAAGGGTGTGATTGTGTTCGATATATTGATTCATCGTGTATTTAGAATGGCTCGGCCAGCAAGGTCTGTGATGTGTCACCATGCGTCGACTGTCTAAAGCCCTACAAACTAATGACTCGTGAGTATAGCATAAGTACGTTGTTGTATGACCAGAGGGTGACGGGCAGATCCGTGCAAAGTATACAGCAGCGGACTTGTATGGTCGAGTTATATAATATAAAGTATGATGTCGTGGCAACGTACGTTAACGTGATTGTTGAAAATCTTATATTGTAGGTGTTTACTAGTGTGTGATAACGGTTGACTTCCTTCTCAATAAACGTCGATATTTATTCATAGAGAATTGCTGCCTTGCCTGAGACTGCACCCGATATTGGGGCACACCTTATAGTAGTCGCGGGAAACACATTCGACAGACTCTCACGTTCAACTATCGAGTTCGAATATCTAGTCATCTTAAAGTAACTAGAAAGACTGGAGCGAAAGAGCTTTTAGCAAATTGGTAAATACGTCTCAGTATTAAGTAATGTGCTCCACTACGGCACGCTTTGTTCGCGTTTCTCGTGTCAATTTATTTATTCATAATACATTCCATACAAGTACAAACAAATATTTGTTGAGGTTCGTGTAACAGCTGAGCACACGCTCTTTTTGGGAGGGTGTACAGTACAAAGTGACGATACCTCATACGCAATATTATTTTATCGTTACGCTTAAAGATTTTTGAACAATATCTTGCATTTTTTTGCCTTAGTTGTTTTACTGATATATAATTTAATGTCCAGAAATGGAATGCAGTTTAAACTGCAGTTTTGCTTCATGCGGAGTAAACGGAAGCTCCTCATAGAGGTTGTTAAGTGAAGTAATGTCAATTGTTGTCCAATTAGCGTGTTTACAACAAGTGCCTTGAGCGTGGTCGTCGAGCGTGTTCCTCGCCGCACTCTGTCTACGTGAATAGATGATTCCTAAAAGATTTAACTATTTTTACTATCGTTTCTAGTTTTGTACATAGAAACAAAATATATATTTCTATATGAATGAGATGATTGTTACGTGTACAGTAGGATATTTTTATATGAAACAAATCTTTGTGTAAATAACTTGTATGTTCTAAGACTGTTGTTTATTTTAGAGCTTTTAATTTGTTCAGTTAAATTAAACTACGTAATAGGGTATTGTGATGAACACATGTATTTTCCAGTCATTTTGTTATCATGCTGACGATGTTCGAATAGTTTGTGTTTCATGTTGTATCTTGCCATGTGACAGCCGATGTTTCTGTAGTATTCTGTGCGACGAGTGTAACAACCCGTAGATCGCTACATAGCTCGTTCCTTCAATGATTCTAATTCGTGTGGGTCTATGCAACTAGCGCGCTATCGCCATTTAAATTATTATTGTACTTACTCGTAATTAACCTGTTTCTTGTTTATTGGCGGTATTTATTCATTAGAATTAAAATTGGACTAGTCTTTTCAACGAAATGTAGATTTTGTTAAAATTATAATGCCCACTTCGGAATTATCAAGTAACGTTATCCATATTAATACAGTGAGATGCTGGCTCTTAGCAGTAAAGGGAATGTGTGTGAAGACTATAAATATTATTATATGGATCAACTTTACTCGACGGTCTGAAACAGGCCCTTAGTGTTATGAAAATGATTCTTCCATGAAACTATTTACGGGGTAATCAGCCTGTGTAATCGTTGTAAACTATTTTTCTGTTGCTTTTTCCACTTTATATAAATTATGAAGATTCATACTTATACTAATATTATGCATTTATGTTTTGTGATATTGTCAAAACAAAAAACTCTTATAGTCGCTATTTAAAAGTAAGCACGGCAATGACTAGAAAATACATCATATAGATGTGTTGTTTTATAATAATAACAAATTATTTAATTTCATTACAAATTTTGTTTTATTTGTTTCCTCATTTTGTCTTTTAAGGTTATCAACATTCCATACATTTACACTCAGTTGTGCGGTGAATACGTTTACATTGTTACTACAAGCGCCATGTGCTTAACGATAATAGTATGTATACATACATAATACAATCACATTCCTGTCTTTTGCAGACATCGACATTGCACTAATGATTTACTGAATAATATTAACATCAAATGCAGACATGCTAAAGCTGCTCCTTTTCAGCCTAGCCATTTCGAAACTGAACAAAAATGTTACAAAATTGACTAGTATTCTACCCTTTACGATACAGCCACAATGAAAACATCAATCCCAACATGGTTATACATTGGACAATAGAGATATTATCGTTTACCTACTTCAATTAAAGCATACTACAATAAAAATAGTTTTTCAAAAACATCAAAAATACGGAAGGCTTTCACGTTAAAATCTACAGCAGTGGTTCGTGACGCCACTAACGCTGTGTCACATAAATCAAATTACTGAAAACCGGAGGTTTTAAATTTTTTTTCTGAAGTTTAGGCTTACTTTTCCCCTATGCTAATGACGGTCGTATATTACACAGCAACATCTGCAACGTGCAGTGTTCCTACGTTCGACCGATGACAGCGTAGGTAGAAATCAAGCCTTAATGTGTTATATAATTTCGCAGATTTAATTATAATCACTATCTCTATTGTAACATGGCCTGTTAGTATATCTCATAGCACTGACGACTAGGATTCACCTTATACATTGATATGGCTTTTGAAGTAGAAGTCATGATGTTAACCTATCAAGAATAGTATATAGGTCTGCTTATAAAAACAATGGAAGAGATGGGACGTTGGAAATAAAAAAATAATATAAATCTAAGTGTAACGCGCAATTTGTTATAACAAAGAAAATGAAGTTATTTTTAGTATTAACTAGTTAGTACTCATATGTACGTTCAGCTGCAGCTGCAGCAAAACAAAAAGAAAGTACCCGAATTACGAACAACAATCATAAAAGTGAAAAAAAAAACAAAACTTGAAAAATAAACTCTGTAATAGGAAAATAATATCTTTGTTGTATTAAGACTCTCAGATTACATAAGTGTATTCCGAGTATGTTGGTAAGTTATTAAATTATAAATCATAATAAAAAAAAACTATTAACAAACCTACTATGTAGATCTGTATCGCTTTTCAGAATAGCCAATAAAATAGTAGCAGAGTTTAACTCCAGTTAATTAGAAGTACAGTATATTTATACTACATATGATGGTTGGTATACATATGTATGTAATATTTTGCTACAGGTCTACGTCACAAGCTTCGCCGCAAGTATCGAAACGACATAAATATCTCAGTGGTACAAAATATCTTCAGTAATATAATCATGACAAAATATTGCGTAACAACCTTAGAACGGTTTGAATATTTACAGCCAGACCCATTAATATCACATATTGAAACAGTTTTATACAATTTCTAAAATCAACCGTATATTGATTGATGTTTTGATCTATTGACACAAAAATAACATTATTATTATATTATCGATATCGGAAGCGACCTGCAGCTACATTTATATGTGTTTACTACTAAGCTGCCGTGATAGTTTGATTGTAGCTTGTTGATAAACATTGATTTTATATAACTCAATGTTTATTTTAAACCGTATGCTTATCGCCAAAAGTACGAATGTTGCTTCTTTCAACTAGGTAGGTACTTTATTTTAGTAGCTATATTATTGACTTCACTATGTTAAAAGGAACATTTAAAAGTGGAGTCCAAAATATTATCTTCCATTACTCATTACAATATGTTAACAATCAAAACACTGTTTAAAACACAGTTACAAAAGAAGGCACTTAAGTAGTTCTCAGAAAGGAAGTATCTCAAAAAACCTAATAAGTACCATTAGGTAAAAGTTGTAGGTACTTCAGATATGCTCATTGGATCGGGTCTGGCTGACGGTACATTGAATTATTGCACTATAGTAATCATTATCTAACAAAATTGTCAATAACAATAAATTAAACAATTTCATGTAAGTAAAATCACAGTATCAGTTGTAATATAGCGTTGACTATGTCGATGCTAGGTTCGTTCACGACTACGATGTCGAATTTGTTAAGATAGTTGTTGAGGTTACTCTCGTGGTGTCCGAGGAAGCCAACCTTGATGATGGCGCTGCAGTGCTCCATGCCCTCGGCCATGCCGGCGTCGCCGATGTTGTCGCCCATGAGGATGACGTTGCAGCGCTGCTGCACCATGTCGTAGTACTCGGTCTTCTTGATAGCTGTCTCATTCTTGTTGTATGTATGGATCACTTCACCCTTGATACCGACTATGCGATCGTCCTCATCGAAAGCCAGGAAGTTTGACACCACCTATAAAAATTTAAACACTTATTTTACTATCACGCCTGCACAACGAATACGCTTTTTGTCGGGTCGTTGGGTCAGCTTGATATAATAGAAGAAGGCATTGCCGGCCCTGTAAATCGAACCGACGACAGAGGGAGTTTATGACACTTTATAATACTTGACATTCAAAATGTTTACTTCAGTATGTAAGTATGCTAATGTGTCGAAGAACATTAAACCATATAATTTATGAATGAAAAAAAATGCTGGAAATGTAAATGTATGGCTATTTTTATTCGTCAATAATATAAATAATTCATCTGAATTCTGATTATCTACTAGACGCTACCAGATCGACTAGATTTTTTCGACTCGTGTATTCGCACGTGCGTTTTTTCTTAAAAGGAAGTTTTAAATGTTGTAGTACAATGTAAACTTGTGTAGTTATGGTTATGGCCTCAGGTTACAAATGTACTTTGGACATAAGTACAGGTAAAACAATTGAAAGTTGATGCCAATAACTGCCGACTTATGAAGAATTAAGTAATGACACACTACAAACAAAAGCAAAATAACAAATATAAATTGCAATAATTATAGTTGTTGCCTTCATTTCTGATGTAACTGATTCGAATAATTATAAGGCCTACGATTTTTAACACACTTAATTTTTGTATTTCATTACTTCAGGTATGTCTGTAACACAATGTTAGAAAATGTAATTTAATTTTACGCAATAGCTTAGCAACAACCAATGAAAAAAATTAAATGATGCAAGGTTTCTCAGCATGAAAGCTTAAAACTATTGCACTAAAGTGATGAAATATTTTGACTAACAACAAGGCTGTCTGATGTAGATTGTAGAATGTTATCACTTAAGCAGGAAACTAGAATTAGGTATGTATTATTCTTTAGACAATTACTTAGAAATCTAATTATAGATCGTTTTAAAGATTACAATTAGAAGAATACTTAAAGTTGGTTGTGAAAGTTTGTTATATTATAATGATAACACTGATTACTTAATGGATGTTATCAAATTTTTAGCTAGGTTCTTTCGTGCACATCTTTTAGCAACCAAATTTAATATTATGTTTACATTTCATGGAAGTGAGTAGTTTTGACAAAAAAAATTGCCACAATTTCTACATATTTATTATGTTTAAAAACTCAAAATCAAACACAAAAATGAATAGACTAGAAATACCTTGACATGAGGAAGTAAAAAGTTTGCCGCAGTGAGAGCAGCCGTCACTGATTCTCCGAGCCCTGCAGAGAACACCAACACTGGCACTTGTCGCACTCTACTCCACTCTATCATTTCTGCCACACCTTTCCTGCATAACAAATATAACAGATTAATAAACCTATTTTTTGTGTTTTAAACAAAACTATTTTGATTACTGGTCAAACCAAGGTCCTCCACAAATAGAAATCCCTTTGTGGATTCTGTTATTTTGATGATTCACTTAATGAGTAACAAATGATTTTTTTATGATGGTCATAGTGATGTGATTGGACTGTCATGTGACGTAACAGAAAATAGTACATTTGAAATTAAGACACACACACCTGAAACATTCTATCATTTTTCTGGCCGATTCCATCAACTCATCTCTAGGAAGTTTCACACCCCTGTAAAAAAAAATCGACTTTAGATTATAAGTATAGCTAGTGCAGCTACACATAAATAATTACACATACCAAGTCTGTTGTACACAATGTACATTAATTATTAGATTCTATATATTAGTCTCATTAACATAGCATCAGAAAACTTGTTTAAAATAAAAATATATTTTTTAATGATGATGACACAACTTATAGAGTGACTTACTTGAGTAATGCATGAGCTGCTGTGTACCAGTCAATCATATGTTTGATCTTCTCCTCCGTGCTCATCACTGGATCTGCCTCAATAGGCTTGTAAATAGCTGACAGCCTGTTGTCCTCATCTTTGTAGTGCTGCGGTATCGATGGACACTCACGGAACATACCTGTCATTCAAAATTATGTCATGATAATATAAAGATATTAGACATGAGGAAAATAATGTAACAATACTTACCAAAACTAGTCAGCACAGTCTTCCCATTGTCCATTTTATGTCTTGTTAGAGTGTGATCAAAGTCCGTTACTATCTGCAACTTACTATGTCCATCTTGAATCATTTTATTCACTTTTTGTAACAGTTCCTCTTCATTCCTCAGGTGAACATTGTCTTTTTGAAATGCAGGTATACTGCCGAAATTCGCTAGTAATTTCATGGCTGTAAATATCTAGAAGACAAACAAAATATACATTTTTAAATCCTGTTACACAAATATTTGCATAATTTCATAAATTTGTCTATAATCCTTCATACATAAAAAAATATCATAAGATCTAATAAAAGTATTCATAATAACTCGATACCTGAAGATAATATAATAAAGAAGTTGAAGAGTCAGATAATTGACACTCGAGATAATTTTTGAATAATATTTCACACAGCAATATTTTGTAACGTTTAAAAGAATAAAAATAGGAAAATACACAACCCACGATCGACCTTGATGGCTTAGAAAGAAAACTGTCAACTAGACAGAACAGTCTAATGTAATGTCATTTGTGCAACAGTCAGCTGTTTTTAATGTTTTTTTTATATATTGAAACTCAGTTATTTTGGTTCGAATTTTTCAATTTAAAGAATAATTAAATAGGCATAATAATTTAAAGAATCTATTGAGAAAATTATAAAATAAAAATATAGTTTCTCACATTTAAAACTATAGAAATCTGTATTTATTCACAAATTGAAATTGTATATCTAAATCTAAGCTGTGAAGCCCAAGAAAATGAAACCGAAATCAACTTTGACTGTCGTCTTTTTCTATTAAGCAACACTCACTGACTGGACTCTTTGTCTGGAAGAATAAGATGATTATAAGATAATTTTGAGAAACAGGACTTTCACAAAAGTTATAGATGGACAAGTAAAAGCAGGCTCAAAGCAACAATGAATATTCTCACAACATATGAATTCCGCGTGGGAATCGAACCCACGACAGTCTTCTCCATCGGAACCATTATTTTTATTGTAACTATTTTCGGATAGATAATATAATTATATTTTGGCAGGCTGAGATTATTCTATAGGTACTTGATGGAAGACGAGACAGGTAGGTACTTTTCATAAAAGAGGTCCCGCAGACCACTAACTTCACTGACCAGTCACCTCAGACAGGACCTTGAAAGGATTTACTCAATGAAGTGCACAAAAACCAATTGTAACTAATTGTAAGGAACCAACATAACTATCAGGCCATCTGTCTATCTATTTAATAAGCTGATTTCCACCAACCGTTAAGTGTAGGCCTCCCCCTCCGTACGCCGCTTGGTACGGTCCTAACGGCTAAACTAGGGCTGCGATGAATGGGACAAGCGCATCCCGTCCATCACAGACCTAGTTTAGTCTTCCTATTCATCAGTCCGTAGTACGTAGTAGTAGTAGAAGTAAGACTCTCCGGATTATTATAATTTTTGTTATATTTTATCAGAGAAGTAAATAAATTAAGACATTTGTTTTGAAAATATTCATATATTTAAAATTATTTTTTGTAGTTTTTTTTTTTGCTCTTCAGTATCACAAAAGTATACAAGATTTACATTTATTTAGGTTACATTTATACATTCATTGAAATATATATGCAAATAATTGATTATTATTATATAATATAATAATTATATTTAACATTTAACCACAGGCAAAGGTAGTGACAGTGGGAATGTCTAAATTAGATCAATTTTATTCTATTATGATGCGACTGCAAATGATTGTCTAAATAAGTCATCTATGTATATTTATTAGTTACTTAACACTATGTATTAGAAGAATTATTATTTGGGGCAAAAGTGAATATACTACTATATAGTCGAGAAAATTATGCAAAATTTGACGTTCATTTATATTAACAATTTAAACATCTTAAAATCTGTAAGAAAAACAAATTGTTTACAGTTTTTTTGTAGGTTGTTCATTGTTGTTTTATTGTGATGAATATGAACTAAATTTTCGCCAAATAGCATGTGTCTTGCTACATTAAAAACACATGAGAAATACGACAATACATAAACTACGACAAGTTATCTGATGCAAACACTCTATTTATTAGTACAAACTATTGCTATTTTATTCCAAAGTATCATTTACTTACTCGAGTTCCAATTTGAGCGTGACAGAACTATTTCTTATAATGGGGTAAAGTTTATGAATTAAGGTTGCATTCGGTCATCAAAATCTAATTCTGCCCTTTTTCTCAGTCTTCGTCTTCTTTTTTCTAGGTTCTGTCTCAATGAACACAACCGCATAATTTGTAATATAATAATAAATCATTTTATATTTTATATCATATAAATATGCATTTTTACAACAATATTTAAATTTACAATACAGAAAAAAAATTGTGTAGATACTTGTTGATGTAATTTGAATTAGGCGACATAATGTAAATTGTGATGAAAACCTTGTGATTGTGATACATACAAAATTGTATTAAATAGTATAAAAACCTGGGCTTCAATTGTTCTAGAATCGGCAATTATCCGAAATGAGAACTACTACATAATACTTGATAGACTACCATTAAATATTCCAATATTATGCAGAAAATAATTTAACAATAATTATAAGTAACTAAAGACATCACACAAATCAGAAGTTCGTACAACAGTGCGAAACAACAGCATTGAAAACGTAAATCATATATATTTAACTACCACTTTAACATCATTTATAAGGTCAAACTTAAATTAATAAAATATCTATAAATTAATCAATATTAACACAACTAATATACAAACCAATCTTACCAAATTTACAGAAATAAATTGTTTACTACAAACTGATATCAAATTGATATTAACCCTACTTGTGATAAAATGTGATACACAACCGTAGTAGAAGAAAATTAAATAATTAAACTGATTTGATACTTGACAGTCATCATTTAAAATAATATTTTTGTATCCGGGTGCATCCTGACAGAGTTAAAAAAAAATAGAAGATATTTAACTCTGGCTGGTCAGATATATATGCATGAAATGGCTAAGACCATTGGGCGTTTATTGTTAAATCCCAATAATGGGTCGATTTTACAAACCCTAGCAGATGAACTATATTTTTTAAATAATTATTACAGCTATGTAAGTTGTGATAACCATTGCTAAACATTATTGTAATGCAATTAGAAATATAATACAATAGCTCTATAAAACATAACTATTAACAACCGAAAAACTGAATCACTATACATATACACAATATATTTGATAATGTACAAGGTAACTAATGCATGTGGTAAAAAGGAGACATTCAATTGCAACATCAATTGATAAACAATTGACAACGATTGATCCCTCGCTCTATGATTATCTAGTTTGAATATACCTTGTTATATGTGTTTGTATTGCAATTGACTGTCTCCTAATACTAAGTGATCGAGGTCAGGGAAACGTCGCAGGTTCATTGATCAATCATCGTCGCTGATGCGTCGGCCTTTCTTCGATTTCTTCTTTTGCATCGCCTCCATCCTCATGTCCTCCAAATCTTCCATAATACCTGAAAAAGAAATGATAACATCTATATCCTATGGACATATTATGACAGGCTTCTTACTTGTTGTAGGCAAGTATAATGAAAAGAAACACACCCTAGTGTACAATACGGAATGTCGCTTATTCATACATAAATCATAATAATACATAATAAAAAATGTATTTATAGGCAAACTACATACATTCATTATTTTGTCCTTGCTGAATAAATTCTTAACAAAGTTCGAAAAGAAAAGAGAGACATACCAATCTTTTTACTGATGTATTCCTCACGTTGTTGCCGCGCGAAGCTGGACTCCATCATAGGATCATCATCATCATCCATATCTCTATATCTGGAAACACAAACATTTCACAGTGAGTATAAGTTGGACAGAATAATTAATATAAATAAATAAATTGTGTAAGCATGCTACTATGAGTGTAATAAACAATAACATGATGATTAACACAGAACCACAATAATGTAAAACCACAATAATATTGTATGGTATGCAATAAAGGTATTGCTTCTCAAACATTCATATGTTACACTAGCAACCCGCCTCAGTTTTGTTCAGGTTACACCAGATTAACCTTTGCAAATTCTACACACATAACTTCTACGAGAATCACTCTTGTCTATTTGTGAAAATCGCATGAAAATCTACTGTGTAGATAAACAGTTTATAGAGATCAGACAGATAGACTTGGCCAGGAGATGCCATTTTATGATATCAAGTGATATAATTTGTGGGGATTTTAAATAGTGTGTGTAATTTGTGTATAAAGCAGGACAACCTTTTTTTCGCATTTTCATACATTGGAATACAATAAAAAGGACTTACTTTGACTTGTCATATCCAAATATCTCTTTGATATGTCTAGAATAGTCCATCTCTTCATCACCATCATCAATGAAGTCATCCAGTTCGGAATCGTATTCAGAATCCGACTCCACTGCGCGCCCTGAAATTATAATTACATATTTTTGTTGCCTTTACTGTCTCAATAAAAGTGTATAAATACCACGTGATTAATTTACAGTTAAAGTTTAAAGTTAAAGTAAACAAAGTTATATGACTTCATAACTATTAATTCTAAATTATACATTTTGGAATATATAGAAAACTAGCTGACCCGTGCGGCTCCGCTCGCGTGCATGATTTTTTTTTACTAATACAAAGCTTAATTATTCCTTAACAACAAAATATGCTTTTTTTACGAAAAATATTCTCAAAATTATTTATATCTCATATAACTCGCGCTAAAGCATATCCGCCATTAAAACTGTTGCCATGACAACGGAATTTTGTTAATTCAATGTCATTATAATATTGATTATTCGCGACTTCGGTGGCGAAACCTGAATTTTCCCGGGAAATGCGTCATTTTCCCGGGAAATGCGTCATTTTCCCGGCGTAAAAAGTAGCCTATGTCCTTTCTCGGGTATCAAACTATCTCCATACCAAATTTCATGCAAATTGGTTCAGTAGTTTAGGCGTGATTGAGTAGCAGACAGACAGACAGACAGACAGACAGACATAGTTACTTTCGCATTTATAATATTAGTATGGATAGAATCTTTAAGATTACTCGGAAATATCCCCATATTTCATTATAAATTAAATTATGTTATCTACTCACGTTTCTGCTTCTTGCTATCAAGCTGGCCTTTTCGCCTCACGTCGCCAGGCGGGAACTGACGTGTACCGTCAGGCTTCCTTGCACCATTCTTGCCTAAAGAACTAACATGTTTGGAGAAATCGAAACTGTTGGATATCTTCGGCTTGCTGGGACCAGCTTTATCACTCGCCGGTGCCATCTTCCTATCATCCGGTCTTTTAGAAGGCACTCCTTTTCCATCTGGCAGTCTTTTATCATTATTCTTTTGAGATCCATCACCAAGTGACGCCTTTTGTTTAGCTAATAAAGCTTTATCCTTAATACCGTTTTGTTGAACACTTTGCTCTCTAGATTTTGGCACAGGTTTACCTTGAGAACTGTAACCATTTGTGTATTTACCATCACTAGTCTTGCTTGGTACAGCAAACTTTCTGTCATTGGAGTTCTTATCTATCCTGTATGTGTTCTGGCTCTTTAAATCTATACTTTTCTTAACATCTTGTTTTACACTTTCTTTGGAATTCAATTTAGATCTATCTATAGATTTGTCTGCTAGTTTTGGTATCTTATCAGATGGCCTGCTAGTGCTTTCAAGTCGAGATTTAGCTTTTTCTAATTTCTCTCTATCTCTGTTGAGTCTATCTATATCTCTTTCTATTCTTTCTCTTTCAGCTTTCAATTTGTCCAGTCTCTCTCTGTCCATTTTTTCTTTTTCACGTTCAGCCTTATCTCTATCTTGTCTCGCTCTTTCTTTCTCTCGTAGCAGTTTTTCAATTTTTTCTTTTTCACTTCTTTCTCTATCAGCAGGTCTGGGGCTATCGTGTCTCGTATTATTCATTTTGTCAGAAACTTTTGGTATACGTCCAAAACTGGGTGTACCATCTGGTTTCCTTTCTTTTTCCATGGGTTTACTTTCTCTGTCTCTTGGAGCTGTAGAACAAAAATTATACATGATTTAATTTATTACTCCCATAAATCGTTATTGAATGTTTATTATATCTTATACCTATTGAATAATATTCATTTTGTAATGAGGTGTATCATTAATAATTTAAATTAAACATGTAGAAAGCTACTTACGTTTCTTGCCGCCATTCTTCTCTGCTTCTATTCTCTCTTGTCGTCGCTGCCGACGTGCCATCTCTTCTTCATATTCCCTTTTCTGTTTCTTCGTCATCAGTCTAGTTTCGCTCTCAGTGTCAGTGGCAGCCTTCTTCTGAGCAACTTCTAAGGGTTCACTCTTCTTTTGTTCAGCAAGTTTCAGCAGTTGGTTGAAGTCCAGAGGTGGAGGCATCGGCTTTCGTATCTTCGGCTTGTCGGGCTTTGAGGATTCTTTCTTTTCAGGCTCATATCTTGTAGGTGGACTCGACTCACGCTCTGAAAGCGCGAAGGTTAATTTTGTTTTATATAAATTGAATAATAGTTGTAATTAGAAAGACTTAGGAGTCTACTCACATGCTAAGAATCTCACACATGAGTGAGTTAACTACGGACCTTTATTTTCAATGGAAGTTTCACTCGGTGAATGTGTGAGTTTACTACTCATACATTTTAGAGGTGGTTGAATCACCTGATTAATAATAATTAACTTGAACATAACGTTTTATTTCTTATTATCATCAAATATCATTGCGACATATAAAAACATAATTTAAGTTTTATGATTCACCTACATTCAAAATATAAAAAGATTTCTCGGATTACCCACTATACTGTAATTTATTACAGGAACATGTCGTTATTATTTTTTATACTTATTTAATTTTGGTATATACTTTCTATATGTATACTTGATGTTTCCATGTTATCTACTAAGTAAATAAATAATAATGAGACTTTTATTTTTAACAATATTTTTATTAAGTACTTGATTAAATTAAACTTAAATAATTAGCAAATTTGCAGCCGACTGTGCAATTTATTTTATTGTTATTATGTTAAATTATGTTTTTATATGTCGCAATGATATTTGATGATAATAAGAAATAAAACGTTATGTTCAAGTTAATTATTATTAATCAGGTGATTCAACCACCTCTAAAATGTATGAGTAGTAAACTCACACATTCACCGAGTGAAACTTCCATTGAAAATAAAGGTCCGTAGTTAACTCACTCATGTGTGAGATTCTTAGCATGTGAGTAGACTCCTAAGTCATTAGAAAAACATAAAGGTACTTCTGATAGTTTGTTTTTGATTATATTGGATTTCAGTATATGTTAAGTAATTAATAATGACAACTAAACTGAAAAGTCATCATGATTCCAGTAACTTTTGTCTTAATTAAGCAAGGTAATATATCTTACCTCCATTTTCACCTCTTCTGCGTCTTTTGTGAGGCACAGGTTCATCTTCATGCCTCAAGGCATGTTTCACTCTCTCCCTAGTGCCATTCAAATCCTTTTTCACACTGCTGCCTAAAAATCAATTCAATCATTATAATTAACCTTAAACCTAGAAACAAAAAGAGAACATTAATCTGGTTTTATATGTATCTAATATGAGATAATGATACATACAATCATGCCTTTTTGCCATTGGGGGAGGCAATGCCCAAAAATTGCCATGAGATATGATAGTTTCTTAAATGTTACTTCATTCACTTGGGTCTAAAAGTCCCAAGTAGGATTTGGAATACTTTAAGTATAAGAGAATTGTTTGTAACAATACAAATACCTACTTGTCTAGACAGTGTTATAGCTTTATAGATTAGATAACAGTTATTTATACCAAATTTTTAATTCAAACATCAATCATAGACTTACTCAAGTAATTTTTTATGAATAAGTGTGATGAAACTGCCCTTTACACCAACCAGTGCACTTTAAATAGTATAGTTTGTGTTTAGAACAGAAGACAATGATGATATTCCTACATATGGAATAAATTTAGGTGAAACTTAAACATTTTGTTTACTTTATTCACTCGAGATATAAATTATGTTGTTACTTTGACTACATTTTTCATTTAAAACATGTATTTAAAATTGTTCACCTTGATGGATGTGTTTTGTGCCCAAACATAACAATATTTAAATATGAGAACAATGACAGTAAGAACTTTGACCTACATAAAGAGTACAAGAAAATCACCCTAACATACTTACTTCCTGTAGGAAATTTTGGTTCGTCAGGTATTTTACTATATTTCTCCATCATTTTTTCATACAGGGCAGCTGCTTCCTGAGATTCATAGCCATAGTCATCTTGGTCCGGTTGTTCAGGACCCTCCCGGGTCACAGCAGTATTGTCTCTGTCTATAGCATCTGCAAGAACAGACTTATTGGCAGATTTGATAACTTTTAAAGTTTTCTGTATTTTTCTCAATGCTTTAGGATCTCGCATAGCCAATAATTCCTCTCTTTTTTTTAGTGCCTCAATCTTCTTTTGCTTTTCCTCTTCATCTTTCTTTGCTAAAAACTTTTGTATGTTTGCTGATAGCCTATCCCTCTGCTTCTGTTCCTTTTTGGGCGGATCAAATCGGGCTTTATAGTACAAGTTTTCCTGAAAGAACAAAATTATGCATATGTTTAATGTGAATGAACAAAACAAGTTAGATAATTTTCAAAGTTGTGTCTGCTTTTTATCATTGCCTGAGATCTACAAAGGTACCACTGCATATCAAAGTGGTGAATCGGTCGTATATATAAGGCTAGATCTATCCCGAAGCAAAGTATGCGCATATTATTTCGCAAAATAAGTACTACAACTCACAGATGACTTTTGTTGTTGATTTCGTTGAGCAGCTAATAACGTCTCCCGGAACTCCATTTTTAGCAAATTTAAAGTGCTACAGAAATAAAATTTCAACTAGCATAATAACATGGCAAAATTTTCACAAATTATTTATAATTTTTCGTAAAATACGTGTCAGACTCAATTTTGATACACAATCCCACCATTTTCTGGAAACGTACTGACTGATTAATGTTGTCCTCATTATAGTGATACTAAGAGCAAGTGTTGCATAAATTGCACAATCACCAAAAATATTTTAGTCGATGAAATAGATGACTTAGAAAGCTTTATTTATTTAATGGTTTCTACGGGTTATTAAAAAGTACAGCGAGCTTATGAAATTGCTCAATGAGATAAAATATTTATAAATAGCTATAAATGGAAAATAAAAACGAAAACCTCCGTATTTATTACATCTTATTGGTGAATTGAAGCACCTTTATATCTAGCATAGACGTGTAGTCGACTAACAGGGTTTGATACTGGCAACACTAGTAGACCATAGTCAAAGTACCTTCTTTTTCTACCTCTTTTCAAAACTTGACGGAAGACGAAAATATGGTTCGTGTTGATTTTTAACAATTTTATCGGAATTTTTCTTTGTAATCTGTTTAAATATTGATGAATTAAAGTGTGATTAGTGGGATATAAGTGCTATCAGTGTTTTGAATATAATTATTTTCAATGATCATATTGAAACTCTGTTCTAAATTTTATTTGTTGTTCCGCTGCAGGCCACCTCCAAGAAGAAGACCAGGAAGTTGAGAGGACATGTGAGCCATGGCCACGGTCGTATCGGTAAGTTATCAATATATATTTCTGATTGTGTGCAACAATTTGCCCAAACACCGTGGAAACATTTAAACATAACCTATGTCACGACACCAACAGTCCGATACCGGGTGTTATTATTTCATGATTCCCTGAAACACCGCTTCTTATATTTTGACTACACCTAGAATTCACATTATATTAGCCATGTGAAAATGAATTAGAATAGAAAATCGTATGTTGGTAAACTACAGGTTACATCTAAGGTTTGTGTCAAGGTGGAACGTGTGTGGGCACTAAAGATCTTTTTTCTTTATTTTGTAAGGATAAATATTTCCTTACAAAATAAAGAAAAAAGATATTGATGTAATACAGTTGTCCAAACTCTATTTTCTGACAGAATTGTTTGTATTTGACATTCTGTTTGTAAAATTATTGGTAGTCTTGAATTTGATGTGACTGTGTTAATTTTTCAGGCAAGCACCGCAAGCATCCTGGTGGTCGCGGTAACGCTGGTGGAGAGCACCACCACAGAATTAACATGGACAAGTACCATCCCGGATACTTTGGCAAAGTAACTATAATTTTTTTTTAAAGCTGACTGAAGATTTCAGTGTATGCCTTGAATTTGTGTTGTGGAGTTGGTTTAGCAGCTATGGCCAGGAGCTTAATTTAATACTAACATATGTAAAATTATACCTTCTAACCATAGTAGTAGGCAGAGACTTGCATTTTATGTCTCCTAAAATTACCATGGGAAGGTACATCAGGGTACTAGGGCTTACCCTAGTACCCTGATGTGCCTTAGAATAGAGTATTTTGGGGTATATTCATCAGCTTTGAGACATTTGGCTTACATTACCCTAACTCTTTAGTCACCTACTGCTAAGTAATGTACAATGTTGTAATAAATCAAATCATTTTGATCTGAAACTCCTATCTATTAGTTACCCATATTAATCTAAAGACCTTCTGTTTCTCACTACAATCTATTCCTGTGGTCAAAATTTGTATAAACAAGGGCTCAAGAGGCTCAAGCATACGTTATATAATGTATATTATATATTATATTTGTATAAACAAGGGCTCAAGAGGCTCAAGCATACGTTACATTATATATATTATTTAAAATTTAAAATAATAATTATTCTTTTTTACCAATAATTTTATAACAAACTAAATATGTTATTATTTTGTTTTAGCTTGGTATGAGGAATTTCCACTTAAGGAAAAATAAGCTGTTCTGTCCTGTTTTGAACTTGGACAAGCTGTGGACCCTTGTGTCTGAGCAGTCGCGCCTGAAGTACGCGGGCGCCACAGACGGCAAAGTCCCCGTCATCAACATTGTCAAGGCTGTAAGTGTTGTAACAATATTAATATATCACGTCTATATAGAAGACAAGACCAGCATAATGTATGGTAATTAGGCTCCCCTTGATCTGTTTTCTGAATTTCATAATCAATATAGTTAATATATTAGTAATCCTAATTACCTTCCCCTCTGTTCAGCAAGAAAACATAAAATTGCTGAAAATGTTGAATGAATTTAATCAAAAATTGACACAGCAATGTGTGTATGCAGGTGGAGTAGTTCATCTTTCTAGGATCAATAATAACTCTATTGCATACTGGTTGTGTATAAAAATTATGCTCCCATTATTTGAGTTGAATCCCTGAGTCAGGCCAAAATATAATACTTTATCAAGATATTCTCAATGTATGCTCTGATTTATTAAGGTTGCTATCTTTCATACCTTTCAAAGATGACTTAAGGCAGTTGGTTAGTCTCTTGCTAGTTGTGGCTGTTTTCTCTGGGTTGAGAGTGATGGAATAGAGTGTACACTTAGTGTCCATCAAGTGATGAGGCTTATATCTAGTGTAGTTGAAACTCTTTTTTTTTCAGATGATGTTCTTATAATGAAAAATATTATAGACAAATCACTTTCATTGTGTAAATCAGTTAAAACAAATTTGGCAGGCAAATTATATATTAACAATATTGATATTAATATTTGTCTTTCACAGGGTTACTACAAGTTACTAGGCAAAGGAAAGCTCCCGAAGCAGCCCGTTATAGTTAAAGCTAAGTTCTTCTCAAAAACAGCTGAGAAGAAGATCAAGGCTGTGGGCGGTGCCTGCGTCCTGTCTGCGTAATAATTAAGTCTACAATATAAAATCTTAAAAATCCATATTTTGTTTTAATTTACATCTCTACAATCATTATTGATTACACAATTGCTAACTCTTAAGTCACCTCGTGTGTCTCGCGAAATTATTTCCCATACTACTGATCACTTGCGATTTCCTCAAACAGTATAATTGCGCAATTAGAAAAAAAAAAGAACGCGTAAACTGGGCTTTCCGAGATAGAACTGTCTTTGGGTTTCCATAGTCTTCCGAATACCGGTGCCACAGCCACTGGCACACCTCAATTGTCCATAGTTAAACGGAAACGATCCAACCCACACAGACGTAGTTTCGAATTAACTTTTAAGTTCAGATCACTAACTTTGGGGACTAACTCAGGACTATAACTTCATGGTGGGTTTGAATTTTACTTGGATTGTTTTCGTGATACTAAAATTTTAACTTCAAGGAGTGTTTTGGTATACATAACTCATTTTACCCATAGTGTGGGTTGGATCCTTTCCGTTTAACTATGGCCAATTATATAACTGAAAGGTGATTGATTGACATAGTGATTCATCAACCCATAGCCCAAACCAGTGGACTGATCAGGCTGAAATTTGGCATGCAGGTAGATGTTATGACAATAGGCATCCGCTTAGAAAGGATTGTGATCAATTTACCCTGGGGTGGGGGGGGATAAAATAGGGGGTTGGACGTTTGTATGAAACACGCAGGTAAAAGCTAGTTAACTTACAGTTTTCATACGTTTTTGATGGAAACACCTTCCGAAACAAAGATTTGTGGTAGTGCGACAAGGGCTGTCCTAAAGATCTCGTTACTTTTTCTTAAAATGGGGAGAGAGAATTATAAATAAATTATTTATATTTTTTGGAATTTCTTTGGCGAACACCATTGATATTACTCTCACTAGCAAATAGAGGAGGTAGTGGAGTATTTTATAGGCTATAAATATAAGCAATATTAGTATAATATAATATTATAAAAATATATAGCAATATAAGTTTTTAAAATGGTGAGGTTGGGGATTGGTAATCATTGCATGATGGAGGAATAAAATTTTGCTGCTGGACCAAAGACGAAGTGGAGTGTTGAATAAAAATATTTAGTATAAATATAAATACTAGTACATAAAGTTATCCGAAAAGGTTTAAATTTAGGTATTACGCAAAAGCGATTAAAAACCTGTTACTTGCAAAAAAATTAACATTTTTATGTGGAAACTATATGAATGCTTTTGGAAGCTTTCAAAGAAAAGATAAACAAACATAATCAGCATTGTGTATATTAATACTGGAAGTATGCAAGCTTATGATAAACCTAGGTTCAACTTATAAACAAATATTTTAGTCAGTAAATAAAATATCATACAAATGTAATTCTAGACTATTCGAATTCTAAATTCCAAATTTCTCGCCAATTAATAACACTGCCTGCCATCAAGCCATTGAAGTAGGTATAAAAAGTACGAAAGGAAAATAATACCTACTTTGAGATCAACCCTACGGTATCATGCCTATTCAAGATGGTTTAATTTTCAAAAAGTCATGTATAAAAATTAAAAGACAATTTTCATTTTGCGATTTCAAAGAAATAAGAAATAGCTTTTTAGTTAATCATAAATAACTTGATAATATGAATAAATATAGCTAGTTATACATCATGTAGTTGTAGCATTAATGTGGATCAACATTACTAATGTACTCTCTCTATAGCTCTTGAATAACATGGATGATTTTCATTTATATTCTATTTGTAGACTAAAAATACTACAGTAAATCTGAATTGTATAGTATTTCGATATTCAAGTTGATAACATTCACAACACAATTACCATTACAAATTGCAATAGGTAGGTATAACATAGTAGATATCTCTACAATACAACCTCAGCTTGCATAGCATAATTTCTAAATATGGCAGATGTAAAAACTATGTACTGCTACACAAATCAAGAATGATCATTACAATTTCTGTACTCTTTATTATAATCATAACTCTAATAAATTGAAGATTCAATTAATTCACAGATCAGTCAAATTTTAGTCTTATTGCTTATATTATTTTTAAGTAATGTTAAGTATAAATAGTAACAGTGTGTGTGGGCCTCATCTGTGGTATTTGATCTGGTGGTGGCTGAGTCTGCACTGGATCTGCGGGTCGGATCACTTGTTTAGCCTTCTTTCTAGCAGCATCACTCTCAGCATAATACATTCCTAATCTAGTTTTTATAGCAGCTAATGCTGCCCCATTGATTTCATCATGAAAAATATTGGTGTATCTCCACTGTTTCACCATAGGACCCTTTTTTCTTTCTTTTTTAACTTTTTTATCTTGTTTTTCAGGATCATCCAATAATTCTTCTGGTTGGTTATATGCAGAGGTCTCTATAGTGATAGTTGAATGTTGCTGAGGTTCTGGTTTTGTTTGGAGTACTATAAATGCCGTTGTAGGTTGTGTGGGTCTCTGAGCAGTAGACTGAAGTAATATTCCCATGCTTTGCCCTCCATTAGGGGTTTGATAGAAGTTTGTAGTAGTGCCAGTAGCCAAAGTAGCAGTCTGATATTGATTTTGGAAATAGTTTTCAGCTATGTTAACTAGATGACCACTCCCAGGATATGCAATAGGAGCTAGCGGATCTTGTGTAGGTGGTGGCTGAGGTTGTGGAGGCTCTGGTTGGGGAATCATATCCATGCTTCTCTTAGACTTAGGCATTGTTGCTGATATGTTATCTGGGTCATAAGTCTTGATATAATCTTTCCACATTTTGGAGATATTTATTTCTAAACCAGCAATTTTGTCCAATCTAATAAAATCTTTGAGACGGTGAGTATGGACAATTGAATATATGTGATTTTTTATTTGTTCTAAAATACCTGATGGTAATCTGACTTCTCCAGACCGACGATGACTATTTTTTCCACGATTATCACTTGGGAACATGACTCCATCGTCCATTTTTTTACACAGAACTCGTACTTTGCGTTCAGTAATAGCGTGAATGTTTTTGAAAGCTGTTTGGCAAACTTGAGTCTCTCTACCTTTAACTCGCACGAAGTATTCAAAAGTACAAGTGCGCCGACTACTTGTTTTGACTCTTTTTCTTTTAACGTCAACTTGCCTCATAAGTCCAAATAAATAAGCATTTTGTTCATCGTGAGTTTTCATAGAGTAAAAACCCTGAAATGTTTTAATTCTGATATCTTCGGGAACTTTCTGAAAACATCGTCGCCGGCAATTGCAGTCAGGCCCCGGTTGTTTCGGCGGCACAATCTTTCCATTTGCGTTTATGTATTCTAGTCCAGCTATTCTTAGACGTTTTTGTTTTTGTTTGTGCCATTCTAAAACATAATATGAATAATAATGTTAATCGACTATCGTAGGTAGAAAATTTTGTTTGTGAGTAAACTATACCTAATCAAAACAAACCTTCAAATAAGACAGCTCCCAGTATTATACATACATGGATATATCTAACTCAGTATCTAGGTATAGTTTATACGCTTGATAAAATTCAAAACTTTGATTAATATTAAGATAAATCAATTGTAAGAATAGGTATGTTAATATTATTGAAGTTAGTTTCAAGACATGTTACTCGAAACACAACTTCATACAAAAATGTAGTAAGGTAGTAAGAGGCACAAAGTGGGCAGAGAAATGCAGACTCAACATCCCGTATATATTGTTTTAAAGAGTTGTGTGAATAAAAGCTTAGAGCTAACCTATTAAATACTGAAATTCAAAACTTACCCTCGGGATTCCTTGATCGTCTTTTAACAACTTTGCCGTTTTTAGTAAGTTTCACTTTGCGATCATTATTTGAGACATCGGCCATTTTAATATCAAAGCATTATGTACTACATTATATCCAAATCATCGTAACTACCACAAGGAGAAACGAAACGCGTTTGACATTAAGTTAGGCTACCGGAAATTAATTAAAACTAACATTTTATAAATTACTGGCTGACTTTCAAAGTATATAAAAAAACATATTTTTAGTTGTTTTTATGTAATAATAACGGATATTAACTAATTTAAACATTTATGATTCCTTGAATAACAACACGCAATTGTGCTAGTGTGACCGACTTCAAAAAAAATATTTTCTACTATTTTTTTATTATAGTTGACAGTTATTTAGGGACTCCTGGTCTTGATCCTGTGATAACATAATACTCACCAGTGGAATGAAAACGATATTAACTCGGTTCTTAGACTACTATACCAGTGTCTATGAAGTGCCCTGCTGATATGCTACAGTTACAACCCTATAGGTATGCAAAGTTTGGATAACAGAGTCCAAAAAAATCTTCGAAACCGCGGAAATTTTTTAAACGGACATGCTGTAACGCTTATAGGCTACATAGGACAGGTTCTGTAGACTAGTGTAGACTCTCCTACTTGTATGATTTCTTTCATACGCTCTGGCTAGTCTTTGGTTACGGCCAGATTCATGCATGTCAGATCGTTAGGTCTTTTTCGGCTAACCGCTTTGCGGCGTCCACTCGTTTAAACCTTCCTGATTACAAATAGAAGAAAGAAAAATGAAATAATAACGATTTTCAAAAACTCAAAAAATAGATTAATATAAATATTTAATGGTGTCTCCAGTACAACATTTTTTTTATTTACCTATAGGTACGTACTTAAGTAGGTGTATAATGGTACGGAACCCTACGTGCGCCAGTCCTACTCGCACGTCTCATAGTTTTAGTTCTAGCTTTCAACATTAGGTAGTTTTCAGTATTTTTTCTTTATTAGGTAGGTACCTATCATTAAATTCCTCATCTTCCGTTTCTTTTAGTGTTTGTACTATAAATAAAATAAAATATGGTGCGTGAGGCTTACGTATAAGGTATAATGTAGTAGATACCTATGACCTACTTACTAGTTCGGTGAAACAAAAACCAAAAGTATGCAGTATTAAGTTCCGGTTTCACAACTTCTGTATAAATAAATATCAGACAGCTTATCAGTTGGAACCTCAAAGGCTGTTCCCTAAAGTTGTTCACATGCATACTTAATCCACCTTTAGTATAGACCGATAAAAGCAAAACTTTATGAACAATTAGGTACATTTTATTATCATTGCATCTTATTGTAATTTTATTGTCATCCTTCTCCTTCCGCTAAAAATAAATAAATCACGTCGAAGTAAATTAAACTCAGTAATATTGTAAAAGATTTATTATTAAGCTTATAGTAGTGACTTATTTCTAGTACAGTAATAACTTTTTTAACAATAGGTATGTCATTATATTATAGTCATTGATACACTACATACCGGCTACCGTTGAAGAGAATCTTAGGGGTTACTTAAGTATATGAGGCACATAATTTTTTTTTATATTAAAATAATTTGTTAAGGGAAATCTTTGACAGGAACAACTCCTATCTCTTTAGACTACCAAGACGATATTTGCGGTATTATCAGTGCGTCGGTCCCTAAAGTCGGATTGACCACCCCTGCTTCAGATATTGTAGTTTTAATTGACTGTGTGGAAAAATAACATGCTACATCGGTAAAAAGGTGATAACTAGAATCAGTTTTTTTGTATCTGTAATGTACGAAGTGATTGGTTAATTAGTTGCTATAAAGGTGGCAGACCAACCCTTGCCGGCATTATTAAAGGAAGTTTTGAACAAAAGTTTAAGGTAGTTGTCATTGCTCGTATAATCAGCAGGCATTTCAGAACAGTAAGTTCTTGCTACTTCTCCAGTTCTAGTAACTAGTTGTAAATAATTTTGTTCACAAATTGCTCCTAAATCAAATGCATCAAAACGTATCATTAGACGTGTACTAACTGGGGTTTCCAACTCCCATTCACATACACTGTTGTTTCTATAGGTTTTTGGATATAAGGGACTAGTGACTGCACCCACTAAGTTGTTCATTTTGCCACCACAGCCACTACCTTTATCCGTTGTGACATAACTCATATCAAATGTTATACGATTATTATCAATTTGATGGTTATGTAATAGTAAGTATCTGCTGCTCGAGAAGACAGGGTAATTACTGTTTTCGTAACTGTGCTCTATTTTAACAAGTTGTTTTGCACTAGTTTTATCTCCGTCAAATATTTCTAGATACGTGTTTTCATCAGAATAATCCGGTGTGACACTTAAGAAGTAACCAGATATTGTGTGATTTTCGGGGGCAGTAATCAAGGTGTAGCAATCTTGGACATCGCTATTTATTCCATAATAAGTTTGGACTCGACCTTGTAACTCAGTGTAATTTCTGCCACAAAATCCTACAAAAGCTATTTCTACTTCCACACCTTTGTGGACCTCGTTATCAGCCTCGGGTGAAGTGATCAAGTTTATTGATGTACTTCCATACACGAAAAAATCAATAGACTGCTTATGTCCACAGAGTTCAAACCGGCTAGGTAAGTGATTGTACAATTCATAGAAATAATAATTAGTGAAAAAATCGTCCGCGTTATTTATAATATAGTCTTTTCCTGAAGTTACATTTGAACGAGTTGGAGTACTAGATATAATTAGTCTATCCTTGTTGCAGCGATTAGTGTCTACACCTTCGCTAACAGAAGAACGTAATTGTAAATTAATGATCGTGATGCGGATTTGATTATACGGCTCCGAACTGCTATCCAAATGATAGCTACAATGGAGACCGCGTGGGATAGCACCCGTGTCGTAACCGGGAGATTTAAATCTGTGTGGTGTACCGCTCACAGCTATGACAGACTGGCCACATACAGAAGGTTGAATACTAATGGTTGCCTCAAAACCAGAACTCTCCAATTCACCATCCGTTGATAGTCTAACGCTCATTATATTTTCAGATGTAATTAGTTGAGGCGGTAAGGTGTGACCACAGTAAGTACCTATAACCAAGCTATTAGGGTTTAAGCCATCTACAACTTCAACGAGGTCACAGTCACACTTACTAACTCCTATGGCAGTTTGATTTAAGTTTTCACATGGCGATATGTGGAATGATTTAAAAGTTATTTTTATCACAGTATTTTCAGGGGAAGCTATCGACCAATGACAATCTAAGAAATTCTGGTATACTACATTACCCGCTGGGGGATATCGTAAGTCATAAGAGGAACCAGCTGTTAAGTTAATACGTCCTCCGCAGCCCGATGCTTCAGAATAGCTAAAGTAAACTGCTGCTTTAAAACCTCTAAAGTTTACGCTTGAATCTGATACAAATTGTAGCACCATAGAGGTTCCCGTGCTTCTCAATACTGTGGTGGAGTTAACAAAACCACACATTAACGCTAAACGTTTATCATTGTTGATTTCTGATCCATCGTATAAAGCTACGTAATCATTATAACATTCAGGGTGACTTTCTATTTCAATACCTAAAAATTTTACCACGGCTATTTTGTTTGGTGGTGCTTGTATAACCCAAGTGCAATTCATATTTGCGCCGTAATTTTCATTATCATCAAAGGTAGGAGTAATTACTGTGGTATCGTTAATTTTACCCCCACATGCGAATATCGAGTAGGCTATTTTAAAACCTTTTCTTTGTAAATACCGGTCTGTTTTGAAATCAAGAGTAACGCTGTCGAAGCTTCGTAATGTAGGGGGAAGCTTATTTCCACAGAATACTTCATAAAAGTGATCATAACTACCAGAAGCTGTTATGGTCAAATTATCCGAAAGACAATCAGGAAGGAAGCCTTCTAGTTCAAATTCCAGGAACCTAATGATTATTTTTTGTTCGTTTGGAACCGTCAACTGATAAGAACAATGCATATTCGGCTTGTATGTATAAGGATAACCAGGGCTATACAATATTTGTTCCTTTAAGGTCGGTGTAAGATTACCTCCACAGATAGGATTCCATTGAGCCTGAAACCCGTCGAGCTCAATTTCCGCATCCGTACGAAAAACTACCTTCATCCGATTGTATGTAGAATCGTGAGCAAGAGGTCGATTACGTCCACACACTCTCGCCATTTCTACGTATGCATCATCTATCCAGTCATAAATGATAACAACGTCTTTTGTGCAATTAACTACATCTTCAACAAGAAAGCGACCAACAAATTGTAAAGATACTCTATAGCCTAGATCTGCTTCTATTTCCCATGCACACTCTTGGTTAGCAATATATGGTTTAGGATAATTTGGAGTTCGAAATACATTTTGATAAGATGCAAGATATCCGCCACATTGGTTCAAGACAGTTTCAGCTGTAAGCCTTAAATTATTATTAGGTTTAACATTAGAGTGATACTGAATGTATATATAAGAGTAGTGGGTTATCAGTGGATTTTCCATTCGTTGATCTTTACAATAATGTCCGATTTCGGGAGTGTTTTGTCGTAGCCCCTGTGTTATACTTATAAATTCATTGTCACAATCCAATTGAAAAGATCCTTCCATTGTAATTTTAATTCTGTTGTTAACTCTGAGAATCCAAGCGCAGTCTAAAGTGTCATTGTAAGCGCTAGGTACGTTTAAAATGTTAACGGGATTTTCCCCCACGTGTACAACACCACCACATGGTTCAGATTTCCAATTCAGTTGGAAGTACAAAGATTTAGTTTCGCTTTTTGACGCAGTTATATCTAAAATGGATGACGGTATTCTATATGAAACAGAAGTGTGTCCGCAAATATTTCGTTTAAAGAAAAGGTTGTCGTCATTTACTGGGGATTTAAGTGTCATTTGTGGATTAAAGCCCCGGCATCTTGTCTCCGTTTCCGATGAGTTGACAACGGCCGTTATGTATATGGAATTGAAGGTGAGATTATTAAATACATTATTGCTAGGAACTTGATTATTATAGTGCCATTCACACAGGTAAGCTCGCTGAAGGTTAGGAGACACAAGCTCTTGAGTGGTGCCACTTAAACTGCCGCCACACAATGCTTCTTCGTCAGTAGTGAATTTAGCTTTAAAGCGATGAGATGTGGCCGTACGATTTAGCCATACATAAACGGCTAGTTTATTTCCTACAGAGCGATAAACCTGAGAAGCTATAGTCTGGTTGTCTGTAGGGGGTAATGATTTAATAACCGACCGAAATCCGAGGTCATTGAACATAGTTATTTTCTGCTTAGATTGATCGGTGTCAATCAATTCTAGACGTACACTTCGAGATTTATCTGGTACTTCGATTCGCCAGAAACAGTACCTTATTGTAGTTTCTTGAGGATAGCTTGGTGTGCTAAGATATCCTTCAGACGCAGTAATACTGCCACCACACATGGGTCGCGAAGAATTGTATGCAATTCGAAATCCTCTATTTTCAGATATTTGATCCCATTCATCAGGTTTACCTATCGTTAGTTTTATTGTAACGTTATTGGTTAATGTTTCAATTGCTGACATATCAGACTCGTCATCACGATTACAGATCGTTTTTAATATAACAATGGTATTGTTAACTGGAATAGTTTCTTCGATTGTGACTTTTATACCACAGTCAGCTTGAGATTGTGGCAGGCTTATGTCTTGCGCTTTGATAGAAAACACGTGCCTTGGCGGTCCTATTATACGCCATTCGCAAGTTGTTCCAGCCGGAAAAACTTGCATTTGGGGATATCCGGGTGATTTCAGTTCTCCTGAACTGGCAATAATAGTTCCACCGCAAATGTCAATCGAAACATTTGCTTTAAAGCCATTTCTCGGCTCTGCTAATTGAGTTGAATATTTGATGTATATAGTATTTCCAGTACTTTTAATGGTTCCTGGCTTTTCACCACAAAACCTTTGTCCTATTCGTGGTGCCAAATTTGACGATCCATCACGAATTTCAACCACTTCACCAACGCAATCATCTGTATTATCAAGGTCAAATCTGTCTAGAAAGTCAATTCTTATGATTTCGCCAGGTGGCCCAGAAAATATCCACACACAATCTGAATAGGGGGTCGGTGGATTTGGGTATGATGGTGAACTGATAATTTCCCATTTGTGGTCTGTGGTTAGAGTTGATGTCGATCCACATTCGTCATTTTTCTCTTGATAGTAAATTCTGAAGCTCTGATAGACAAAGGGGTATCTGTGTGTTTCACTTGTGTATCTTACAAACAGAGAATTACTTGAAGTGGCTATGTTGTCCTTCTTTTCGTGTTCATACCCACAGTACTTCCCACTTTCAAGCAATGGTGCCTCCATAGAATCACCATTACGTAAGACAACAAAATGTGCACATTTATCTTCATTTTTATTAGTTATATTAAACTGTATAAAATTTAATTGTATTGTTCTTCCGGGCCGCACCTTTATAGTCCATTCACAAATCATTTTAGTTCGTGGATCAGACGAATACACATCTAACCAAGTCGGACCAAATTCTCCAGATAAATTAGTAATGAGTCCACCGCATTTCGAACTTACACGAGCGAGAAAGCCTTTCTTTCTTATTGATGAGTCCGTTTTGAAATTAACTTTCATGTACGTTGAACCATTAGTTTCCCCTCTTAAGTCGGAAAATTCACACACCTCCTCTTTGACAGGCTTCCATTTTCCAGGAGTATCTGCAGAGTAGATTGAAATTGAATCCGCAAAACAATTATTGATTTCTTCAATTTCAAAATCAATGAAAGATAAACTTAGATGCCTTCCCATTTCGGTTCTGTACACCCATTGGCAATTTAAATAGTTTTCATATTCCTCAGGGTAGTTTGGTGATTGAAAAGTACTCGTTTGTCCCTGTAAAATTAATTCTGTCCTATTGCCACCGCAATTGATTTGGTCAGAAGATGATTCGTCGTCGCTTGAGAACTTTGTCCAACTTAAATGAAACCTGGACCCAGAGTTAGAGTCATCCATTGTTAGGACTAAGTACACTACGCTAGAAGATGTCTGTATGATCTTGCTATCACCTAAGGCTCCGTGTAATTGCTCTAAAACTGGCGCAGTGCTATCGTAACCGTCAAATATTGTCAATTTATTATAACTAACATCTCCATACGCAGGTATTTCCAAAGTATCAATTGTAAGAGCAATTTTATCTGCTCCAAAACTTATTATTCGCCAAGTAAACTCACCAGCTCCTTCATAATTCATCGGATATAAAGGAGACGCTATCATACCGTTCTCTCCTTGAATATTATTTTCATGAAAATATCCATAATGTAGCAGAAAACCCAGACCATTCGTCTTACTGTCGCTATGGAATTTTATATATATCTTTGCATCTGTAGTATAATTGGTGGGGATGACGTTGCCACAATATACACCAAACAGATTACCTCCACCGTCGTTTTCGCGCACTTCCACGTAGTCCTCATTGCAACCTTCGCTGTATTCTAAATCAAAACGTTCGAACGTTATGTAAGCTGTATTACCAGGAGATGTACTCACTATCCATTCGCAATCTGAATTAACAGGGTATGGACTGGGATATGCAGGTGAAGCAATCACCCCTTCTTCGGCGTTTAACGTACCTCCGCACGCATTAGTTACTGGTGAGTAATGAGCGGAGAATATTCCACCTATTCTATCTGTATAACTACCCAATTCTATAGTAATTGAGTTACCACGACTAACAATCATTGCCGGCACTTTGCGTCCACAATATTCTCCTATCAGTGGCGCATCTTTGTCGTTTCCATCGAGTACACGAAGATATGACGAAGGGCAATTTCTGTTTGTATTGATGTTAGCATCTTTTGGTAGTGACATATGAGTCAACGTCAATGTTATCTTCTGGTCTATTGGGGCAACCACGGTCCACACACAACTTTTATTCAAGTTGTTTATAAATTTGTCGTTAGTAATAATGCCGTCGCGTGTAGCTGATATAAGACCACCGCATGTGACGGTAAAGTTGGCTTTGAAACCTTTAGCGGTGCCTTGATCATTAGTTTTGAACTGTACAATAACGTTGTTGTATTTTGTTACGATTTGTCTTTTATTTGAATCTGGACAAATCCGATCTGTATAATTCGACCAAGGTCGGTCATTGTTATTATCATATATAAAAATAGAGTCACCGCAATAGTCAAACGTGCTTCTAGAAGAATACAAGTCAAGATCTTCAAAGCTTATTTCGATACGGTGATTTGCAGGACCTCTAATATACCAAATACAATCCAGATTGTTGTCATAGTTCTTTGGATAATTTTTAGAGTAAAAATATCCGGACATTGAAGTTATAAAGCCTCCACATTTTGAATTGGAAGAATGAAATCGCGACTCAAACCCAACATTTCGGCGTGCTGACGTTTTAATAAACCGGATAAGCATAAAATTACTATCAGATTGAATAGACACCATATGATTGTTTTGACAAATCTTGGAAAGTAAAGGAGCTTTTGTATTTTGGCCATTATATATTTCAATAGCATCAGTACTGCAATTTGGAGAGACTGTTACATAAATTTCAGTGAATGTTAAACTAATACTTTTGCCCGGTGCAGTTTCTATAAGCCATTCGCATTCCATTTCGTTTTCATAAGGTACACTTTTGTCAAGTGAGACAGTACCAAATTGTTTTTGTATGTGTCCCCCACAACCGTGACTGACCCATTCTAATCTAAAACCAGTGCGAGGTGCATAATATCCAGTTGAAAATTGAATTTGTATTGAATTACTCTTGGTGTTTATGGCACTAGGAAGAGAATATCCACAAAGCTTTTTTGCAAAATTTAGGTCCGATTTTTCTTTGATTTGCAAATAATCTGGTACACAATCACCTTCGTTTGCCACCGGATTATGTCTAAACCAACTACGTCTATATTGGTATTTGTAAATGTCAAAGTGTGTAAAAGTTACATTTATTTTATTACCCTTGGGAACTTCTACGTTCCATAAACACTTTATGTTCATTGGATAGTTATTAGGGTAATTTGGACTCTCGATCACTCCATATCTACCAGTTAAATTATTATTACATATTGTATTGTAATTGAGCACAAAACCTTTAGCGCCTATATACATGTCGGATCTAAATTTGATAAACGCCAGATTGTTGGTGGTTTCGATGCTCGTTAACTCCGATGATAAACGACAATGTCGTCCTAAAGATTGAGCATTTGTGTCGCGCCCGTCGTATATTTCAATGTAGTCGTCACGACAGTTTGAAGTTCGTTCAAGATCTAACTCCGTAAAAGAAATACGTATACGAGCACCTGCGCTTGTGACGATTCTATAGAAACATTCTGCATTTTCGTGATAATCGTCCGGGTAATTAGGCGACGTTATTGAACCGGTAGAGCTTGTAAGTGTACCTCCGCAACCATTAATCCTACCGTCCCATTCGATTTTGAAACCTCCTCCAGTTAAATAAAAATCAGAATGAAAATGCAAGTGCAAAACATTTGCTAAACTTGTAATTCGCATAGATTGAATTTTTCCACAATATTGTCCGATTATTGGCGAAGTTTCAGACCCTCCATTTCGTATTTCTAAATAATCACCGAGGTCACATTTGTTTCTTATCGGACGTTCTAAATCAAAGTTTGATATGTTGAGGGAAATCTGTTGACCGGGGGGTACTCTTATTATCCATGTGCAGTCTCTATTAGATGCGTATGGCTTCGGCCAGCCAGGCGAATAAATGTAGCCATGACTTTTGACATAATTACCACCGCAATGAGCTCTATCATCTAAAAACGTGTAAGAAACTGAAAAACCCGATTGTCTAATACTGCTATCAGATACAAACTTTAATTTCAGTCGGTTCGAGGACGTTGTTAATGAAGGAGGAGTGCGAGTTCCACAATATTTACCTAATAAAGAGTTTTCGTTGTTTTGATCTATTTCAACAATTTCTAAATAATCGCTGTCACATTTAGACATATGTTCAATTTCAAATCTATTCCATGTCAGTTTTATGTGCATTCCTTCGGGTGCTATTAATAACCATTGGCAAGTTTGATCATTTTTATAAGCGCTAGAATCTCCAGACGGATGGTTTATTAATCCGGTAGTTTCTCTATGTATACCTCCACATTCAGTATCGATGGTAGTATAATTGGCGTAAAACCCTGTACCAGACAAGCTCATGTCAGACCGGAACCGTATGTACATATAATTATGTGTCGAGGTTTGTACGGGTGGTGTATGATCCGAACCGCCACAATATCGTCCTAGTAACGTAGAATTGCCGTCTGGACCGTCTCTAATTTCAACATGATCGTATCGACAGTTGTAGTAATTGTTGTCTTCGATATCAAAATCTTGGAATGTTAATTGTATAGCTTTGCCGGGCTCTGTTCTAATAATGTATGTGCATACTTTATTCGCGGGGTAACTAAACGGATATGAAGGCGATTTAACAATACCGCTGTCTCCTAAAAGCGTTTTTTCACATATAGACTCATATGATATACGAAATCCTTCAGAAGACAAACTTCGATCAGTTTTGAATTTAAGGTAAAGTGTATTTGACGTTGAAGTGTACGTCGGTGGATATTCTGTACCACAAAATTTTCCGACGAGTCGCGAATCAGAGGATGGTCCATCGTATATTTTTAAATAGTCATATCTACACCTAAAGGCACGTTCGAGTTTAAATTGTTTGAAATCTAGTTTTATTTTTGTTTCTAAGCTTGTTTTTATTTTATACTCACACAGTAAGTTACTTAGGTAAAGACCGTTGTAAGTGGGGGAAATTATTTCACCTTTATCCGCCGTAAAATAACCGCCACAACCCGGTACGCCTTCAACAGGCGCATAAACTATTTGGAAACCATTACCGGTGCCGAACGCATCGGAATGAAAATGTATCAGTATTTCAGAGCCTGCGGACTGAATGGGGGCTGGTTGTGTCGAATTACAATACTGACTGATGAGCGGGTCTGTTATGTGTGCTCCATCGTAAATAGCTAAATAATCAAAACTACAATTACTGTGTGCTTCAATATCTAGAGCAAAGAAATGTAAGCTTATTCTTTTGCCTGGGGTTGTCGTTAAGTGCCAGTAGCAATCGCGATTGGGAGGATAAGATCCAGGCGAACCTGGCGAGCTGATATGACCGTGAACTGTGGCATCCGTTTCACCCCCGCATTTAGGCTTGACGCTAGTCCAGTGCAATGCAAACCCAGCCCTAGCTATCGTCCTGTCCGAATGGAACCAAAAATACAAGTTGTTATGGCTTGATTCAATATTACCACCTTTAGGAAAATTATTCCCGCAAAACCGCCCAATTAATTGACTAGAAGATTTGCGTCCGTCGTGAATTTGCAAGAAATCGCCTGAGCACCCAGGGGTATACTCTACATTAAATTTACTAAATGTAACATTTATAACCTTATCAGGAACAGTGTGAATGACCCAAGCACATTGAGCATCGTGACTGTAAGTAGCAGTAGTATTGGACAAAGGAAAAGCAATACTGCCTTCTTCAGCGTCTAGTATACCACCGCATGTTTTGGATCTTACCTGACATAAGGTGCCTGTGTACTGCGCTGTGCATTCACAACGGAATCCAGTGATTATATTTTCATCTTGCCTACAAATACCTCCGTTCTGGCATGGATTAACAGCACAAACATTTGTCGGTGTATCACAATTTCGGCCGCTGTATCCTCTGTAACAGATGCAGGTGTATCCAGATCGAAGAATATGACAGCGCCCATGAATACCGCAGGGGTTGTTTTCACAACTTCCCGTGGAATTACTCGTTGACACGTAGCAGCCCAATAATCCGATTCCATCACCTTCCATACCTTCGGGGCATATGCAAAGGCTTGTTTGACCAGTTGGTGATGCGTTTTCTACACATTGTGCGGACGGATGGCAACCTCCATGGTTGATATTGCAGGATCCTCTAAAGGTGCACGTCACTCCGTCACCTTGATAGCCCGGTGGACAGGGACCACATATTCGCGAACCAATCGTATTGTGGCACGTCACCATAGGGCTACAGCCTCCGTTGGTAATAGTAGTGCACTCGTCAATGTCATTACAAACGAAGCCGTCGCCTTCATAACCAGGGGGACATTGACCACATCGGAAAGATCCAGGAAAGTTTACGCATTCAACTTTGGGATTCACGGAACAACGAATACCTTGTGATGCATCACATTCATTAACATCTGTTAAGCATGCGACGCTTGTGGCATTAGATGTCCATCCTTGGTGACATATACACTTAATGCCAGCCTGAACGGGTATGCAGGTTCCATAACCACACATTTCGAAGTCACCTGCCGAACAATCTTTTTCTGTTGTAGTACAATGAAGTCCTCGCCAGTTTGGTCTGCATAAACATTCGTAGGTTCCCGGTCTATTAATGCACGTGGCTCCGTTTTGACAACCGAGATCCGTGCCAGCGAAATTTCGACATTCATTTACGTCAACGTCACAATCTTTACCTTCCCAATTGGACGGACATAGGCAGTAATATCCATCCACTAAACTAAGGCAAGTTCCACCATGTTGACAGGGATGCGATTGACATTCGTCTTTCCGCAAATTATTTAATTGAGCTTCAAGCGCCATTACTCTTCTAGTAAGTTCTTGCGTTCTTCTCCGAAGCCTGGTAATGTTCGATAACGTTGAATTAGGCATTGTGGTTGCCATATTCTCCAACCTCTGGAGTCTTTGTTTAATACCGTTGGGCCCGTTTAAATATATATCAATGTTTTCGTTTGTGGGCGGCTGATATTGCACCGCATCTTTCGGGGTGTTCGTTTTAAGAATATCAACATTTCCAATGAAAATGCTCGATTTAGGTCCATTGGGTTTTAGGTATATATTTTTATCCAGAGCTGGTTCCAGAATAAGATCGCCATCCGATGTTCTAATTTTGGGCCGGTCTTGATATATTTCACAATGAAGTTGAACTACACATTGAAGGGCTAATAAAAAGAGCCATTTTAGTATTGTTCTGGACATGGTCCATGTGGTCAAGCTGACGGTTGCTCACGGACTAATGATTTTTGCTGCGTTAATTAAGTATTATACATTTCAATTTTATCTTTAGGGGCGTAATGTGGCAGTACGCCCCTAAAGATAAAAGTTTTAATGATGTATTTTGGCCATCTGGTATTAAAGAGAAATAGATAAATGTGACATAGCATTATCACAACAAATGTTGTGTTATCCTTTGTTTGTTGCAGGGGAATCATATGATATTCGAGCATATTAAAAATAGCGACATTCATCATTTTTTCTTTTCAATATCACTACTAATAGTTACTCCTAGTTAGATAAACCTCTGGCTCTTGTTCGTTTCTATCAAATTAAATAGGTCTGTAATACTATGTTATCATGAGCTTGTCTTTCTAAAGAATTTGTTTTTTATTACGGGTACCCAGTCAGCCATGGAATGCAATCTCGCAACGTTGTAAGCGCACCCAAGGTCTAGCAATACAAAATATCTTCCCGTGAGGTTTTAACATTTTGGAGATACCTACACGTGTAGTTTTAAAAGATAAAACCGGCCAAGTGCGAGTCGAATTTGCGCATGATGGGTATTTGGTCACTTTAAAGGACAAGCTGTTGTCGTTATCAATAACGACCAAAAATTGCCTTTAATCCTTTGACCGTCACGGTCAGCTATACTTGAAAAATCAGAAAGTGTTCACGACGCTTTCGTCGGCAAATGTCAACAAAAATATAGCGTCGTAAGCAAGTTAATGTATGGGAGCTCCTTTAAATATTTATTATATTCCGGTTTTTCCGAAATACACACTAATAATACAATAGTTTAGTAACTCAAAATACATCAACACAACTATAACTACACTGGATACTTAATCAGTTAAGTATCCAGTCTAAAAAATAATAAAAATACGGTATGGTCAGCCATACCGTATTTTTTTATTTATTAGTTACAAAATAATATCTTCTGTTTGACTTTTATAACACAAAGAGCATAACATTTCCGGTATCCAAAATAGGGAGTTAAATTAAACAAGTTAAACGTCGATTCTGAAAATAAAAAAAAAATTGAGTTACAGTGTAGTGTGGCGTGTAGTCACGTACATCACGTAGTTGCTAAGATAATGTAAGATGTTAGATATAAGAAATATGTCACGTACATTGTAGCATATAAAACTTAATAAATGTAAAGACGGAGGGCATTGAGTTCGAAGTCTATCTTATGACCGGTTCGGTATTTCATTTCCCGTCCCAACACCACATGGCGACCCTGCCACTGAACGGGACTGCGTAACCCGATCGAGCTCTGCTGCGCGCCCGCTCTACCAAAGAAGAAACCAACAGGCAAACAATCGGCATGTAAGTGAAGAAGAGGATTTCGTCTACCACTATGGGAGGATCATCTTCAAAGGAAGAGGTGATCATCGCCCAAACGGCTTCTGGAGGATCAAACGGAGCGTCTGTGAGCCAGCAAATGTCACAGGTGCACACGACGTTGTTATTTATCGCCGTCTGTTTCGGAGTCGTCGTGGTAGGCCTGGGGGCGTACTTTTACAATAGAGCCACAGCAGTTGGATCCAGCAGGAGATCAATCGGAGAGAAGTTGCCCGCGCAGTACAAGCCTGAAGAAGATGCCAGTCAAAGCCAAGAAGTGATTAGTAAGTGCAGTTGCTTAAATGTTTAAGGATTTTAGTTATTATTTTTCTCTTTGTTTCTTTCATTGATTGTCGGTATACGTATTTTATAAAATTAGTTCAATGGAAATAGAGTTAACGTCAATATTCATACAAATTAAGTTATTGAGAGAGTATATAGTTAAGTTAGGCCCAACTAGAAGGCAAGGTAAAAATTTTGAGTGTAAGATTAACGAAGTGCGAGCTCTTTATAACAAATTTAAAATTGTTATTTCGAATGTAGATAAATTTTCCGAAGAACTAACGCAATTGATACATAAAATAGAAGATATCTATCAGAACACAATTAAATTTGAACATAGAAGTACATTAGACGCCAAAATGGAGTCCGAGAACTTCTCCTTGAAAACTGCGGTTAGCCTACTCCCAAAAATGAATGGAGATGAACAAATGACCCAAGACTTAATAGATGCTATTGAATTATATAGTTCCATGCTGAAAGATAGCGATAGGGTACTTTTGATTAAGTTTGTTCTGAGCACTAGGTTATCAGCCGCAGCTAAAATGCGTTTGTGTTCAAATTACGTATCGGTTGAGAGTCTTTTGTCTGATATGAAGAAACATTTGTTAACTGTGAAGTCCGACGTAGCGATTCAAGCGAAACTCGCTCGTGTTAGGCAGTGCGATAGGTCAATTTCCAGTTACGGTGCCGAAATTGAAAAATTAATGACTGATTTGACGATTTCTCAAGCAGGGGAGAATCAAGATGCATACAAAATACTACATCCCTTGAACGAGAAATATGCTATTAAAAAATTCGCAGATGGTCTTCGCGATCACCGATTAGGTACAATTATTACGGCTCGGAATTTAACATCGTTGAAAGACGCGATTAGGGTAGCGGAAGACGAAAGGTGTACGTTAGTAGGACAAATTAACACATTCCAACGTCAATTCAAATCTAAACCATGTTTTGGTAAAAGCGGAAGTCGTGGATATCCACACGTTTCGCATAAGATACGGGATAATTTTGTCCAAAGAACGCGATCGCCAGCGCGCACGTTCCATAGGCAAGATAATAAGCACGTAGGGTTTTATAATAACAATACGCGCGGTCGTGATGTAAGACATAATAATTATCGCGGCCGGCTTAGTCAGCAAAACCGACGGCATATAGCATGCATTGAGCAAATGGGGCATACGTCAGGTGAAAATAATTCAATGTCAAGTGCACAATGCGGCAATGCCGAACATGTAAGTGCAGGTCAGTTTTTTCGTGTCTAAGCATATTTTAGCTTGTAATAGTATAAATTGGGTTAATTTTTTAGTAAATAATGTAGATACGGAATGGTTAGTCGACACGGGTGCGTCGATATCAGCTATTAAAAATGATTTCTTACAGTTAAATTCTTTATGTCATAAGATAATTAAGGAAAAAATGGTAATTAATGGTGTAGGAGGTAGTTTACAGGCATTAGGTTATATTTACTTACAGTTAAGGTACAAACAGTAATTTACACATAAATTTCATGTTTTTGCCACTTTGCCATGCAAATCTGTAGGTTTATTAGGTCAGGATTTTTTGCAAAAGTATAAAGGTGTTATAGATTTTTCGGAGAACGAGTTGTCTCTCAAAGAATGTACTGGAAGTACTATTTCAATGCCACTTAAGTATTATGATTATTCTTTAACTATTTCTCCGCGATGCGAGATGGTAAAATATTTTCCGGTCAACAGAACCGAGGAGTGTGTAGTGATGAGGAAAGAGTTATGCAAAGGCGTGTTTTTAGCTAGTGTAATTGCCAAACCTAGAGATGGGGTTATACCCGTTAAAATAATGAATACAACTTCCGAAGAAGTTGTCTGTTCTATGTCGAATATAGAGGTGCATCCTTTAAGCGATTATGACTATTGTTTCTTTAGTGAGCCAGAAATAGATGTAGAACGCGTTAAGGAAGTATTTTCTTTGCTTAAATTAGATTATTTAAACCCCGAGGAACGGTTGTCGATTGAGCAAATATGTGCAAAATATTCTGATATTTTTCATTTACCCGGGGACAAATTGACTGTCACAAATATATATAACCAGTCAATTAGATTGAAGGAGAATTGCACACCGGTTTACAGGAAGCAGTATAGGATACCCTATGCACAGAAAAGAGAGGTTGATAGGCAGATTCAGGAAATGTTAAATAATAATATCATTGAGGAAACGGTTAGTGAATGGTCTAGTCCTGTTTTAATTGTTCCGAAGAAGGCAGGGAAAAACGGTGAGAAAAAATGGCGGGTAGTAGTAGACTATAGGCAGTTGAATGAAAAGATTCAAGATGATAAGTTTCCATTGCCCAATATTAACGAAATTTTGGACTCGTTGTCAGGGGCTATGCTGTTTAGTCATTGCGACCTATCACAATCGTACTATCAATGTACACTTCAGGAAAGCAGTAGAAAGTGTACAGCGTTCACTACAGACAAGGGACAGTACCAAATGTGTAGATTACCGATGGGACTGAAGATAAGCCCGAGTTCTTTTAGTCGAATGATGACCATAGCCATGTCAGGACTGAATTATGATAAATGCTTGATATATTTGGATGATTTGATTATATTTGGCCGAAATTTGGATATGCATAACCGTAACCTAATTTCTGTATTTTCGCGTTTAAGAAAAGTAAACCTTAAGTTAAACCCATCTAAATGCGAATTTCTAAAGAGGCAGATACTTTACTTGGGGCATGTTATTTCGTCAGAAGGTATTTTACCGGATCCAGAGAAAGTAGCAGTTATGAAAAATTATCCGCGTCCATGTACGGGTGACGAATTAAAGCGTTACGTGGCGTTTGCTAATTACTATAGGAAATTCATACCCAACTTTGCGGGTATTGTTATTCCAATGAATAAATTATGCAGGAGAAATGTTGTGTTCGATTGGAACGATGTATGCGAAAAGTCATTTTTATTACTCAAAGAGGCGTTAATGAACCCACCAGTTTTAGATTTTCCAGATTTTTCGGATAACAACACTTTTACTTTACAAACTGATAGTTCAGGGTATGCAATAGGTAGTGTTTTGTGTAATAGTAACGGAAAACCTATAGCATATGCTAGTAGATCTTTAGGGAAAAGCGAATTAAATTATCCGATAATAGAGAAGGAGTTATTAGCTATAGTTTGGTCAATTAAGTACTTCAGACCATATTTATACGGTAGGAAATTCGTTGTAAAAACGGATCATCGCCCACTTTTATACTTGTTTAGTATGACAGATCCATCGAGTAGGTTAACTAAATTTCGTCTTAGCTTAGAAGAGTACGACTTTGAGGTAGAATATGTGAGGGGGAAGGAAAATGTGTTGGCAGATGCATTATCTAGGATTGTCATTTCTAGTAATGATTTAAAAACAATGCGAGAAAAGACTATAAATGTGATGACTAGAGCTCAATATAAGAGTGTACAAACCCCGGATATTCGTGATAAAGATTCTGCGATTGTTAGGACTGATCACCCTAGGATTGTAGAAGTTCTTAAGAAACAAGGACATGACACTGAACTAGTTCAAATTTGTTCGAAGACGTGGGAAAAATTGTTACGTAGCAAGGATTGTACAAAAATATTTTCTAAGTCGCGCAATGTATTAATGTATGTGCCAGAAAACTCGAGTATTTATATAAACTATGAATCTTTATCGGTTTCATCGCGAGACGAGTTATCGAAAGACATAGTTAGTTTTTGTATAGAGAAAGGCCTAAAAGAAGTGTTTATTTTGAAATATTGTTATAATATGCAACTTATAAAAGAATTGGCACAGTATATAGAGGAGAATAATGATTCAATTTGTGGAGATTTTAAAGTTTGTGTAGTAGCGAATGTACGCAAGATAGAAGGAAGGGATGAAAAAAAGATTATATTGAATGATTTCCATATTTTGCCCACAAGTGGTCATGCAGGAATACGTAGGATGGTGAATAATATAAAAAAGTATTACTATTGGCCATCTATTGAGAAGGATGTGACTGAATACGTTCGTAAATGTGATAAGTGTCAGACGCAAAAGTATTACAAAAATACGAAAGAACCGATGACAATAACATCTACTGCATCTTCGTCCTTTGAAAAGATTTATTTAGATTTGGTAGGACCGTTTGATAAAGATGACAATGGAAATGTTTACATATTGACTTTGCAATGTGAGCTTACCAAGTTTGTAGAGGCTTATCCTTTAAAAAACAAGTCTGCAAATGAGGTAGCAAGAGCGTTAGCAGAAAATTTTATTTTAAGGTACGGAATACCTAAAGCAATAGCGACAGATAGGGGTACCGAATTTATTTCTAGAGTAATGGTAGAATTATGTGATATTTTAGGCATCACTAAATTACAATCTACGGCATATCATCATGAAAGTATTGGTTCATTGGAAAATGTCCATAAAACTTTAGGCGCTTACTTAAGAATTCAAACTAACAACAGTACATCTTCATGGAGTGCTTGGTTACCATTCTGGTGTTTCTCATACAACACAACAGTTAATACCATAACTAAGTATACACCGTATGAGCTAGTTTTTGGAAAATTATGTAAATTGCCAAGTAATTTGCAAGGTGGAAGTATAGAACCTTTATATAATTTTGATAACTACCCTTTACAATTTAAATACAGGTTACAAAGAGCTCAAGCTGATGCTAAAAATAATTTGATAGCTAGTAAGATATCTAGAAAATACTGTTATGATAAGAATATAAATCCTATTGTTTATAAGAAAGGTGATCTCATATTGGTAAGGAACGGAACGGGCAGTAAGTTAGATTGTATATATGATGGCCCTTTCGAAGTTATTAGTGATGAGTCACCAAATGTTAGAGTTAAGTTAAAAAATAAAATTGATTTAGTACATAAGAATAGAACTAAGCTGTACTACAAGTAAAAAAAAAAAAAAAAAAAAAATATCTATATTTTATTTTGTTTTTTTTTTTTCTCTAAGGGTGGTGGTGTAGTGTGGCGTGTAGTCACGTACATCACGTAGTTGCTAAGATAATGTAAGATGTTAGATATAAGAAATATGTCACGTACATTGTAGCATATAAAACTTAATAAATGTAAAGACGGAGGGCATTGAGTTCGAAGTCTATCTTATGACCGGTTCGGTATTTCATTTCCCGTCCCAACACCACAACAGCACTATTACATTGTGCGTAATGTGAATATTTCAACTTCCTTAATAGGTACCTACCTACCACCGTTAATGCGACAGACAGCGAAGTCTTAGTTAACGTCAAAGTAAATAGAGTCCCGTATTTACCCTTCGAGTATGTTATCCTTAAAAAATAAATAATTAAATTAAATAATAATTTATACACCTCATTTTACGATAGTTAGGAACACGGAATAAGTAACACTAGTTGTTCTCTGGGTAGGAATAGGAATAGTGACGATCCAGTCAGTTTCAGGCGTACAGGACATTCATGCTTACAGGGTTAGTATGCCTGCATGACTGTCTACTAACTGGTCACACTGAACAAATGTCATGTGTCAGTTATTACGACCGTTGACGTCATATCATTGTTTGACAAGTAGATTTGCCTGTTTCTACTTTCGACTGCTTAAGTTTCTTCATAAAATTCCAGAATTCCAGTTTTGGTTTAATATTGGTGGTAATTCATTCAGACCTATCCGATAACTCAAGTAAGTGGGAATATATTATGCTGCATAAATCTCGTGTATTTACATTTATTAACATCGTTCCTTCAATAAGTAGGTACTTACTCGGTATTTTCCTCTAAGTGTTTCAATTTTTTATTTTACATGATGAAATACGCATTGAATAAGTGACATGGTCAATATTATCCTACATATTATTATTTGTCATCATTTATATGAATTAAATTGGTGTGTATACAAATTCTTCTAATATTTAATTATTTGTTTTTTTTTTGTAGCAGTAATGGCCTTCCAATCGCCCATGCCTAGCAGGGAGTTCTTATGGGATGTGTTTCGAAGGTAATCTTTGAGTTGATAATACATTTAACTTGATTATGAGTAATACTTGGGTATTTTGTAAATGAACAATGACTCATACTTAACAAAACCAGCAACCTGTTGATGTTATTTTTTTATATGTTGAATCATTTTACTAACTGTTAAATAAATCTGAGTTTATATAGATACTTTTTGTGTGTCTACAGTACAGTAACTGTTTTGTGCATCTGTAATCTATATAATAATACTTAAGATATTGTAAAATGACACTCTTACCTGTTTTCTTAATAATCAGAAAATTCTCAGCATAATTTAATGAAAATAATTGGCCAAATTATTTTCAGGGTTGACAAAGACCGCAGCGGTTACATTTCAGCAGATGAGTTACAGCAAGCTCTGTCTAATGGTACATGGAATCCTTTTAATCCTGAAACTGTCCGTCTTATGATAGGTAAGAAAATATTTGCTTTGCTTTTGATTTGTAGATCTGATGGGTATGGTATAAAACATAGGTACATACCTTTTTGAGTCTAATTTGTTTGTGTTGAAATAGTGGAACCCTAAGATAATATAAAATATTTTCCAGGAATGTTTGACAAGCAAAATAGAGGTGTAATATCATTTGAAGATTTTGGAGCATTATGGAAGTATGTGACAGACTGGCAAAACTGTTTCCGATCCTTTGACAGTGATAACTCTGGAAACATTGACAAACAAGAACTGAAAAATGCCCTAACAGCTTTCGGGTACCGGCTATCAGATGAAGTTGTCAATATTATGGTCCAAAAGTTTGACAGATATGGGCGTGGAACCATATTATTTGATGACTTTATTCAGTGTTGCATTACTCTATATGTAAGTATTCACAAAATTATAGAACAACTACCAACTGCCATACCATAATACTTACTTGATTTAAATACTGGATTAAATAAATTAATATGTTTGGGACAAGTAGGTAATTCTAAGATTCCAGTCAGCTTTTTTAAAATTTTAAAGTTAAATATATAGTGAACCAGTAATATTTATTGTTTAAAGTATGTAATATTATTTAATCTAATAATATGATATATTGATTAACATCTCATTTCAGACTCTGACATCTGCATTCCGTCAGTACGACACAGACCAAGATGGTGTTATTACTATACATTATGAACAATTTCTCAAGATGGTTTTTGGATTGAAGGTAAAAGTATAAACCTTTTTCAACTGAAATTATTCTGTGTGCTTGAAGATCAATCTAAAATTTTAAGGTTATACTAAAGATCTAAATGTTTTTGTGTTAAGGCTTGTCAAAATGTAAGTGTTGGGAAACAAAACACTCAATGCTAGCTTTTTTCTAAATTTATACAAGCCTGTTGTACCCAGAACTGCTGGTAATCATAATTAATTTAAGTAATTAACTTAGTAAATAAGAAAAAAAAAGAAATGTGTTATGATTGTTTTAAAAACACTTAAATTTTATGTGGTGTATGAAAAGACAAGTGTGCTGATGTTATTCATGAAACATTTAATTTAAACTTTATTTAGTACATGCATAATAATTATATATCGCTTGCAGTCTTCCATGTTATTCTTTATTTAGGTCTGAATATTGCACACACACAGTATCAAAAACCTTGTTAATTTTTATGGAAAGTATTGCGTTATGTAATGAATATATTAAAACTTATATCAGACATAATTAAAAACAAGTTTGGGTAAAACAATAATATTAAAAGTGGATTTGACAAATTGCCTTGATTTTTTATATATTTAATAGCTATGAGAATGTAATACCTGCAAAGTATCCATAAAGTAGTTAAAGTTTCAATGTATTAACAGCAACATTTTTTTTTCGTTCAGTGTTGGCCGTAAACACCGCTGTATCAAGTTCCTGGGAATATGCTATATTCTACTCAAGTCATTCCCACCAAACAAATCAAAAATATAAATAAGTCAAGGTAATTATGTGAAATCTGGGATAGAATTCTTGTTTTATCATAGCAGTAGTTTCTGGCATGTGTTCTGTTATAACAGTAGTAGGATACTAAATTTTCGATCTCTGGCTCTCAATGTGAGCTAAATCTTGCTGTCAAAAATTTGTTGCCTATTTATATGGATCTGTTTAGTGTGTCCCACCTTAAAATATGATGTTTTGATTGTGTTATTGTATAGGGCGAAGTAGAAGGACTTTATGAATGCGTAATATCAGAATGCGTAGAACATAATAATATCTCATGCATCTAGTTCTTCTGCATCAGTCCTTTTATCCTTTATTTTATAATTACATAAAATCCTCACACATATTATTTTGGTGGAAAGTTTGGTATCCTAAACCCAAGTACTCAAAAAGTAAAGTCCAAGGGTTTATTATCTGAATGTACTGTTTCTGTGATAGATTAACCTTCATCAATTGTATTTCGAAAAAAGGAAATAGAAAATATTTTTATAAGTATTTAAATAGAATTTTGTATCTTACGTCACTCATAATAATTATGATATGATACATTTGCACGAATTATTATTCCTTATCGACATCCTGTAGCATTTTTATAGTACACTACATATAGCAATTGACGCTCAAATTAAATAACGTTTTAGCAAAATATTTGTAATCCTTGTAGCATGGCCAAATTTTTAACATGTTGCTCAAAATATCTGGTTAAATAAAATTCTACAGGAAAATGTTTCTAAAAATGCTGAAATTCAGTTGATATGGTTTTATTACTTAAAAAGTTACAGTAGCTTTCTGTATGTATAATAGATTTATTCATATTTCATGTTATATATTAGTCTATAAGAAAATGTAGCATTTTACAAAAATATTACTATTAAGCATTATTTATTTTAATGATTATATGTACTGCATATGAATAAATAACAAAGTTATTTATTACAATAGAAACTTGTGCTATCAGGCAAGCTTAAAGTTAAATTACATCTTAATGTTTTCTTAGTGCTACATTACTGTTTGTAATGACTGTTCGTTTTTATTACTCCTTAATCTTTATATGCCTGTAAGCTTAACGAAATATAAATTATAAAACAATATTTTCACCATTTTCTGTAAAGATATAAGAAAACTTTTAATAAATGTTTATAACAGAAAGTGTTTTTTTTTAGTCCTATAGTAAATTAGTGGAGTTGTCAATAACTAAAATGTTGGTCTCACTCAGCTTTCAGACTTCTTATCTTCCAAGCTCCAATAGTATATTTTAGCCATATGAGGCCCAAATCACAGCCCATTTGTATCCATGACAGCACTGGAGTTACTTTAGAACCCTCAATCTCAGTCCATCTAACTGGAATCTCAGTAATTGGAATGTCTAGTTTTTGTGCAATAAATAATAGTTCAACATCAAATGCCCTGTAACAAAAACATATATTATTTCAATCACTGTTGGCAGAATACATTAATGAATTGTATTACAATATTTAAAAGTCAAATTACGATATGAATTACCATCTGTTCACATGAAGACTTCGAAAGCAAACACGAGCCGTGTCCCGTGTGAATAACTTGAAACCACACTGTGTATCCTTGATACCTTTGACTGTAAACAGCCATACCAGAAAATGGAATCCATACATAAGTATATTTCTGGAAAGAAACTCAATTTAAATAAATCTACACATAACTATAGTATTACAAGCTGTAGTATCACAGTTAATGACATATAATAAATGCAAACAGCTCTTGTTATTAGTCATTTTTAATTTTACTGTGCTGGAATTTAGATGTTTCTGGTATAAAATGTTCTTCCCACATACTACTATATTGATCACTCTAAGTACCATTAAAATTGGTTAATCTGTTCCGAAAATAATGAGTGTGTAGTTAAAACATCGAAAGAAATTTGAGAATTCTTACCTAAAGACACTACGTGTCGCCAATGACTCTTTTTCAAGATGTGCCCTAGAGCCAATCACAATGGCTTTACTATTGCTTGCATCACTAGGTTTTGAAAAATAGTCAATTTTTATCTTGTCCTTCAGTGCAACTTCTAGTTTATTTATATCCTCAAACTTCGATGCTCCATCTGCATCAGCAAACAGTATGACAGCACCTCTACAGCTTTCAACACCCTAGAAACATTTTAAAGTTAACCACAAATCATTGAACTATTCGTTCAAAAGGGTGTTGAACCTTGCGAGAAGTCATCAAAGTATGATATCTGATAAATTACTGTAACATCTAAACAGAGTAATTAAATGCTTATATTTAAATTAACTAATAATTGGTAATTTCTGTTGGTAAAATGTATGGTGTCACAAACCAAAATATAGGAGGAACTTCAATTGAGTAATGAAATAGTTTTAAGATATAAGCAGTACCCACCAGTCGCACAGCACCACCTTTTCCTCTATTCTTGATAAGTTCAAGGCACCTCACTTTGTCAGTACCATATCTATCAGAGTATGACTCTGCTACCTTTACAGTCTTATCCTTACTACCATCACTTACAACAATTATCTCATATTTGTATGACTGCTGCTCTTTCACTCTGGCCTCTAAGAATTCTATAGCCTCATCCAGCATTGGTGGTACTAAACAAAAGAACATCCCAGTTTTAAATTATGACAGATTGTTGAACATAAATTGCCATTATCATTAGTTTAATCAAATTATTGAATACAAACTAACTAGTGAAAATATATGTATGATTGTCTTACATCTTTCTTCTTCATTATAAGCAGGGACAATTACACTCAAATTGACAGTTTGCACTTCATCTATATTAGGAAACCTGAGTTTACTATTTGTTTTTCCATCCTTATAAGTAGTTTCTTCTTGAAATCTCTCCACAATGGGATACGGCTTTGTTATTACATAAAGTGTAATGGATATCTACAAGAATAAAAATAATTATTTTCTATTACCAGGGTCGTCAGTTAATGAAGGCAATGATATGATGTTTCATTCTCTAAGTACTATTGGTGATAACAAAGTTTGTTTAGATTTTTGCCAACAAGGCACCAATGTGTAGTGAAATGCTAAAAGGGACACTCAACAATGACCAATTCACATAAAACATATTAACAGATTCAGAACGCGGACACGAATAGTTTAAAACGAATTGCTAAAATAACTTTAGAATATCGACTTAAACACGAAACAATAAATTTAAACACTTGTACTTGCCAGTAAAAGAAAGGTTATGGCGGCACCAACGCCGTATAACAAAAGAGACCATAAAACTAAAAGGAATTCCATATTGATTTTAAAAGAACACGTTGTTATGTTGAATACTCATTACTGAGATATTTTGTCGTGTTTTGCTTTCATTACTTGTAACAACACAATTCGTCGATCAATCAAACAGATCAAACTTTTTATAACTACAGTCGACGTAACGTCAAACTTAGAGTAGTGATGTACCTAAGTAGCGAATAAAAGAGTAGCAGTTTTTAAATCGAATTTACCTATTCGATTTTTCGAATGAAGATTTTAAATTAATGATGACGTAAAGAGAAAATAAGAACAATAATTATAATTATAACGAATACTATTATTTTTTACTTAAAAATCAATATTAACGTGTAAAATAAAAAATAAAATCAATTGTTTTATTGCTTGCGTAGTATTTAATAATTAGAAAAGGTCTCGTCAAGTCTCGGGTGTTATGGCTAAAACTAGGATCGTTATGAAGCAATACAAAGCAAAAACGATTAACTCATTTCATTTGATATTATTTTATACATAACTAGCTGACCCGCGCAACTTCGCTTGCGTCACCTAAGAGAATGGGTCAAAATTTTCCCCGTTCTTGTATCATTTTTCGTTGCTACTCCGCTCCTAATGACCGTAGCGTGATGTTATATAGCCTTCCTCGATAAATGGGCTATCTAACACTGACATAATTTTTCAAATTGAACCAGTAGTTCCTGAGATTAGCGCGTTCAAACAAACAAACAAACAAACTCTTCAACTTTATAATATTAACTAGCTGACCCGCGCAACTTCGCTTGCGTCACATAAGAGAGAATAGGTCAAAATTTTACGCGTTTTTGTAGCGTTTTTCAATGTTACTCTGCTCCTATGGGTCATAGCGTGATGATGATAATAATATATAGCCTATAACCTTCCTCGATAAATGGGCTATCTAACACTGAACGAATTTTTCAAATCGGAAAGTTCCTGAGATTAGCGCGTTCAAACAAACAAACTCTTCAGCTTTATAATATTAGTATAGATTAGTATATTAGTATAGATAATATAATAATATAGATATGTCTTTATTTTTCTTATTCAATTAATGATATCATTAACCTAGATGAAATTATAAGACATCAACATAATATACAGCCGTTTTGGAGATATGATACTTAAAAGTCTCAAAATTGAGCCGTTTTTGTACCAGAGCGGGTGAAATTAACTGGCTATTCTTAAATATTTACTCAGTTTTGTATGCTGTGTGTCTCATTACAGTTTGGCTAGAGCATATTAACTGAAAACTGCGGTGATGATTTTCAGGAATTAGGGTTCTTATATCATCTTTTGCAAAACTGTGACTGATATGTCGTGTGTTTGTTTTTAAACTTTTTTACGGGTCCGGTTCACCTTTCTTTCGCTGGTCAAATTTTATCTTATTCAAAGTAACTTCCCAAATAGTTCGGTATTCTAGTGTCTTATCAAAATTAAAGATAAGAACAAAAGGGACGATGTCTTGATAGGAATTTCTTGGTGGATTGACAATAAATAAATAAAACAATATAGTAACAGGTACAAAAGTTTTATTATAAAAATCTCACAATCAGTCAGTTTAAAATTTTATAAGAATCGAAATAATTATTTATTTTATCAGCTACTTAAACTATTTATACAACAAATTAGGATAAATGCAAGCATTGATGGCAGCTGCGAATGATCACATAATGACGAGTGCGAATTTGTGCGAAGGCAATATTAATCTAAGAAAAATTAAAAGGAAAAGTTATTTGGTATGGTAAATTAACTTTAGTTTAAACGTTTTTCTATTCTTTACTTTGCGCAAACGTCGTTTATTGTCAAACGATCTGTGACAATTTACTGTTATTATAATAATATTGCATTTGAATAATTATGTAACTGCGATGGGAATGATTTTAAGTGTTTCGCGTCGTAAACGAACGTTAAGTTACATGTGTTGAGTTAAACATAAATTAATTCAATTGTAATCAGATACATACTTAAATATTATTATTTGATATAATTTATACGTCGTCGATAATACTGACAATCAACAACATGACTATCTACCTCTTTACAGAGATCTGTCTGTTATTTTATTAACCAATTATAATTTTTTATATTTTATTTAATATCGTCATTAGCCGCCATGTAGTGAAGTTTTTCGGCTGCACTGTGTAACATGTTTAGCTGCCCGTTTAACAAGACGCAATTTCTATATTGTAAGACATAACTACACATTGCAATCGGGATATGTCACAATTCAAAAACATCTCGGCAGGATAACATAAAAATATTTTTAACATACGAATTTGAAATAGATACGGGTCTTGCACGGGTCCTACACATAGGGATAATGTGTAATCAAATTAGGTTTATAAAAAATTGTAAGATGATAAATCATCTGAATAACAAGCCCATGATGACGAAACAAGACTATCAATATGTTTGTAACTTATTAATAATAGTTAATATATTTATTGATTAATTACATCATAAAAATGTTTACAAAAATGTATTTACAAGTGAAGTAGAAACACATATAATTAATGACAAATGTTAACTAGACGACAACAGTATTATTAAGTACCTAGTGCATTTGTAACACTTGATATGTTAATTTTCGACTTTGAAAATTATAAGCCATAAATTGCCAAGCCATAATAAAAAGTAAACTTGGCCGAGGACAGACTGTAAGAAAACGTGCTATGGGTCAATTAGTACTATAAGTTTGTTAAGATTATCATAATTCGATGTGTTTATACTTAGATCTTAAATTATTATATTACAAATAACAGAGATTTATTCTTATATCTATAATTGAGGCACGAACAGTGAAATAGCACCAAATCGAAATTTCACATGTCATTGTATCAACATTTTCCGCCCCTCACAACTTAATGTTGACTCATAGAGAAATGAATAATTTTATTATCAACGTCACGTAATGCACGTGTAGTTCTCAAATATCCATATTTGATACATGTTACATACATATTGGTCGATAAGAGTTGTTTCATATTTAGTACTGCATATTGTACAGCACAGAAGATAGTTCTAGATCAGACACCTGTTTATCTTTGTTTCACAGGAATTACATAATTAGGGGCGTATCGATACTCTGAAGTGAACTATTGACAATGGACACATTTAAAGGTAACACTAGGTATAAGATATTTTTTTAAATAAGTATGTTATATTTTTAATCGAGAACTTACAATATTATGTGAGTAGTAGGGGACCAGCAATAAATACCACAGTTTCTGTACATGCTTTTCATAATAACGCAATAAATTTAGCACTTTTAACAATTACTGTATTAATTTACTATTTCTATTTAAGTCTATCTACAGGATTTTAATTAATAACAATAATGTAAACTATTTTCAATTCAACAAGTGTTGCAATCTGTACCAATTTTACAAAGCAAAAACATATTTTTTTGTTTGTTTGTCCTTCCTTCGTTGTTTCACACCCAAATGATTAAGCAATTTTGATACTGTTTGGTATTGGGGATAGGACAAATGCTACCCCTTTCAAAATAAACCACAGGGTTGTGGATGAAGATATTATAAGTTAATAGTTTTTAACTTTATTCGACTCATAGCTGGCACAAATATAATAGTTTATTTCAGCTACATAGTATAATTATGGCATAAGATTACCCGTTCCAAAATGATCAATACGGTAACCATTCGGTTTCAACTCGTTTCGTTGCCGTTTAAATCTCTACTTTTAAGGCAGTAATTACTCCTACAGAGATCGACAAATAAAATGATTGCGTCGTAAGTGGCACAATTTTGACCTTCAGTTATAAAACGGTACACGGTACTTTTATAATAAAAATAAACGTTTTTACCAGTAATTTAGTCGAGTCGCGCTCAGTACAGCAGCGGCGCGGGGGACGGCGGCGGCGCGCGGGCGGCGGGCTCGGGCTCGGACTCGCAGGCGTCCGTGGAGGCCGGCGTGGGCGGCGGCGGCCGGTTGCTGGCGCGGTAGTGGCGGTAGGCGCGGCGCCGCGGGGCCGCGCCGTCGCTGCCCGTGGCCGGCGACGGCGGCGGGTTGGCCGTGGGCCGCGGGTAGCGCGCGCAGCTGCTCTCCGACGTGCTGCGGGAGCGACCACACGTTAGGCGGTGTGGGAACGAGGAGCGTAGTCGAGACTGTACACATGAAGGCGCCCATCAGACGCGCGCTCTCAGAATATCATCCGAACGCGCGCTGCGCAGGCGCTAATTGCTAGCTTGTAGAAACGTCCACGGCTAAGTAGTATGGAGACTCTCGTTCGTGAAATGAGTTCGAAGCGCGCCGTCTGTACGCTTACGTCGAAACGAGCGAAACGTCGAAAACGACGAACTAGGATAAGCGCTCGGTCCGTTCGAGCGGAGCGATATATATTATATCAGTTCATTCAGTAGTTTTAGTAAAAACTTTTGAATGCAGTAGTTAAATAAAATAACACGTTTGTTTGCTCGCAGGGATCAATGATATCCGAAATATGAAAGCGGTTCTCCCCCCGCCTCTTATACTCACTCGGTGGTGCTGGCGCCGAGCGGGCGCGCGCGCTCGGGCTCGCGCTTGGTGGCGACGAGCGCGCGCGCGGCGGGCGGCACGCGCAGCGGCGACAGCGGCGAGGCGCGGCGCGGCGCGGGCGGGCGCGCGGCCCGGCGCCAGCGCCGCAGCGCCGCCCACGCCGCGCCCAGCCCGCCCGCCGCGCCCACGATCGCGCCGCACACCACGAACGCGTTCGACTGCCGCGCGCCGCTCACCACCTGTCGCCGAACGACGTACGTTTAGGGACCGACCGATTCTCTCGTATACTATTCGGATATACGAACGTATACGGCGAACGAAAATTATAAAAATCAGAGGAGTGAAGACGGTAAATTAGCGAGACTGACTTGGTCCTTCTGCGCGTAGCCGCAGGTGGCGACCGCTTCGTCGGAGCCGTCCTCGCAGTGCTGGCGTCCGTCGCACAGCAGCCGCGCCGCCAGGCACAATCTCTCGTCACATCTGGTGACGACGACGAGAAGCGTATTAAACGTTTATGTCCAATAAATTTTTTTTTCGCTAATTAGGATCAAACGCAGTTATATACTAGCGTCGTCGACTACTTAGTCAACATTAGAATAGAAATATTCTCGAAAACGAGCACTTTTAAATCGCGCGACGTACCTAAACGCGTCCGGTAGAGGAGCTCGTTCACAGTAAGCGCCGGAGTCGCAGGCGCCCAGCGCGGCCGCACACGAGCCGTCGGCGCAGCGCAGCCCCGCCACGCACGCGCCGCACTCGCTCTCGTCCGCGCCGTTCTCGCAGTCCTTCTGTCCGTCGCACCTGAACAAAGATCGGCACCGGTCAGTATCGCTCGGCGGAGGGTCGCGCGGGGCGAGCGCGGGTCCCGGCGGGACTCACTTCCAGTGCAGCGGGATGCAGCGCGGCTCGGGCGCGGCGGCGTCGCACAGGAAGCGGTGCGGCGCGCAGGCGCGGGGCGCGGCGCCGCAGCCCAGCGCGCAGCCGCACGCGCCGCCCGCGCCGCACGCGCCCGGCGCGCCGCCGCACGCGCCGCCCAGGAAGCAGGGGTGCGCGCGCTCCAGGCGCGGCACGTGGCGCGCGGCCACGAGGCGGGCCACGTGCGCCACGGGCGCGGCGGGCGCCTCGCGCCGGTGCAGCGCCACGCGCATGAGCGCGCGCTCGCCGCCGCTGAAGTACACCCAGCCGCCGTACGTGGCCAGCGTGCCGGCCCAGCCGCCCTGCCACACGACGCGTCTGAAACGTTAAACGCGCCCCGGTCAACTCGGTCGCTCGCGTTCGAAGGTTCCTGCGCGTCGAAAACGATCTATATTATCGGATGCGCTTCCGAGATTGCGTCGACTCACTTGTTGGAGGCGTCGAGATCGACCGCGTGTATCTGCCTGTTGACGGCCCAGTACACGGTGCCGGTGGTCTGGTCGACGGTGAGCGCGGTGGCGTTGCTGGCCCGCGCCAGTTCCGTGCGGGACGTTCCGTCGACGTTGGCGCGCATGATGACACCGAGACCCGCGTCGTTCCATATCAGATATCTGAATACCAATTTCATTTTCGTTACGAAGTTATTGATAGCCGAGTGGTATAAGTTACGCAAGTGGTTGAAGGTTCGAAACCGAGACAACACCGACTTTCGAAGTTATATGTGTAATAGAAATAATTATCACTTATTCCAACGGTGACGGAAAACATCTTGATGCAATCTTGCATGCCTGAGAGTTCTAAAGAACAGTTTTGAAGAACTTATTGCATCAAAATGTTTTACGATTTTCAACTCTTACTATTATCTTGATGCTATAATTATACTCAAGCGAAACGTGTGATTGTAAAATGGTAGTAAAATAACATTATATCTCTTTAATTATACCTTTTTGTCTGATGAAAGGCCAAGTGGCGCGGCATCATATTGTCGCCTCTCAAAATCACTCCTGAGGACGAGTTATTGTCGATAGAAGTAGCATTAATGGAGTCTGTATCGGCACACGTCCAGTACAAGGCCCGTCCGAGGACGTCGAGAACCATGTGAAACGGTCTGGTGAGACCAGTGACAACGGTGGTGGCGTCAGTTACAGCAGAAGTGACGGAGTAGGATATAGGCACTCGCCGTATAGAGTGGGAGTCTTCATCCATCCAATAGAGGTGTCTGGAATGAATATTTTGTTTTGTTAATCGTTTCGGTTCATCTTTCGTCATATTATTATTAAGGCAAAAAAGTTCGGTAAAGCGATGATACTTACTTGTTTAAGGGGTCGTAGTCAATAGTTTTGACATTTTTGAGTCCTGTCAGCGGTATGTAAGCGTCGTTACATTCTCCATTAGCCACTACTATTCGGCCTATTGCGTTCTTTTGGGCGAACAGTAAAAATTCTTCGGGTTCTGTAACAGCCACGTCCACATAAATCGATGAATATATAAAAAGAAATGGAAGAGAGAATCAGAAAAGGAAAAAATACAATATACATATTTGAATTACGTTATAAATCGCCGTTTTTCCAAACCTAGCTACTTATTTTAATAATTGTAACGAAACATGTTCAGATATGAACAGCGACAGGATCGTTCCGTCACCGGGAGGTGCGAGCCAGTGGACAGTGAGCAGTGAGAGTGCGGCACGTACCGGCGCAGGTGAGGTTGTCGCGCGCCAGGCGGTAGTGCGCGGGGCAGGCGCAGCGGTAGGCGGGCGCGGCGCCGGGCGCGGCCAGGCACAGGTGCGCGCAGCCGCCGTTGTCGGCGCCGCACTGCGTGGTGGCCGCGCGCCAGCGCCCGAACACCTTCAGCTCCGAGATGTACTCCACGCCGCTGTGGATCACCTTGCGCGACCCGCCGTCCGACTTCGATGCGGATTCCACCGTACCTAATTATTACGAATGGATCGTATCAACGGGAACGGTGTAGTTTCAAAATAGAAAAGGATATTTTGGTATATTTTCTGCCTAATACGCATATCAGTTTGTTTTGGCCTTGAAGGATTAAACTTGCCGTATGCGAATGTTGCGAATGTGGTTTGTCCATATTGGCATCGAAGATTTTCATAGTGAGTTAAAATACAGTAAAATTAAAGCAAACGCGTCACGATGCGGGGGAATGACATTATCGAAGGGAGCGAGATAAAAATAAATGTTTAGACTGTAGGAACTAAACTAGCGTACTTACCGATGTTCCAATCGCCCCAATATATTTTATCGTTATGTAGAGCCAAGGTATAAGGCATAGACACATTATTGACTAGAATCTTTCTTCCTGTTCCGTTTAGGTAAGCAAACTCTATGGCAGGCGGGTCTAAAGCGGCCCAGTATATGGCACGTTTCTCGTAGTCTATGGCCAGAGAGTGAACTTTCCCCACTTGTTCTATGAGAATGGTTGGAGAAGAACCGTCCATTCCGGCACGTTTTATGCTCTTCGAACCCAATTCTGACCAATACATGAAGCTGTAATAATAAAGAGTAATAAAATAATATGTAATTGAATATGACAAAAAAGTTAGATAAAGCGTAAAGCTGGTTTCGTAGCAGTTACGCAGTCCATATGTGCCTCCCAGTGACTAAGATAAAATGGCTAGTTTGAAGTTGTGCTACGATTGCACAAAAAATAATGGTACAGTTTTTTACTTACCCTCTCTTAGGGTCCAGTACAATGCTCTTAGGTTTCTTGAGCCCTTGCCAAATGAGTGCTCGTCGACTGGAGCCGTCTAACCTCGCTACTTCGATACGTTGCGTTGCCGTGTCAGTCCAGTAGATGTTCTGTGCCGACCAGTCTATAGCTAGACCTAGGGAATACGACATGATTAATTATTATACCTAGTCACTTTAACATCAGATGACGAAGATTTTTTTAAGGGTACCTATTAAAATATGATGGATTTAAGGGGGTTTTTCAGTATGAAGATAATTATTTTCCGTACAATTCCCATGTCCACATTTCTTTTAACAGTTTAAAAAAGTAGGTTTTTTTTCCGGGATATTATTATAATCTATGAATCTAGTTAATCCCAAGTTTCAGGCGGTTTCGTATTAATTAGTAAAGTTGGTAGAGAATATTGTTCATTGGTTAACCTAACTTAGCATTAGAAAAACAAGATTTTGACCCGTAATAATATGAGTGTTAATGATTGAGAAGTCAGTCATAATGTCAAAATTTAAATCGAATTTCAAATGTCAATAAATCTTACCTTCAACTAGACCCATCCATTCGAGAACTTTTTCCATATTAGATCCATTTATAGAACATCTGTTGATAGTTTTCGTCTTACTGTCCGACCAGTACAATTTAGATCCAGACACATGTACAGCTAATGCACTGGAATTATTATAAACATTTAATTTGACTTTGATTTTTATTTACAAATTGCCTCCAGCTTGTTGAGCGATAGTGGCAGTCAAAGTGGCCATAAACATTTTGAATATTTGTGACCAAAGTTGTTAAGTTTTTTTACCTGACTTCCTTCAAGTCCTTTAGCGGTAACACAGCGTCGTTGCCTTCGTTTTCAATACTTATATGTCCAATAACGTTCTTGCGGCTGTACACTAGAAATGCGTCCGGTTCAACACAAGTTTTCTTATCTTTTCCCAGTTCTAAACCTAAAATGTTACAATTATGTGTAAGTTTTGATGCTAAATGAAGATCTCACTCACAACTTGTAGTGCTTTGTGTAGTATTATAAATGATAACAATGTGGTTTTCCAATATAAAGTAGCTGTATCAAACCGGCTACCGTCAGTTTAGTTTGTTAAAATATCTATCTATACTAATATTATAGAGCTGAAGAGTTTGTTTGTTTGAACGCGCTAATCTCAGGACCTACTGGTCCGATTTGAAAAATTCTTTCAATCTTAGATAGTCCATTTATCGAGGAAGGCTATAGGTTATATCATCACGCTACGATCAATAGGAGCAGAGTACTATGTTACAAAAACGGGGAAATTTTTGACCCATTCTCTCTTATTTGACGCAAGCAAAGGTGCGCGAGTCAGCTAGTTAGTAATAATACACATACCTAAAGGACAAGTGCAGACATAATGTTCTGGAGTATTGAAGCAGAGATGCGAGCAGCCGCCGTTGTTCTCCGCGCACTGGTTCCAGCCGTATGAGTCACCCAGCCTAAATGCTTTGACTCCCATCATGTTCGCCATTTGTTCTACCACTGGTTGCCTTTCTAGACCTAGGAAGTGTCGAAGTTAGAAAATAGAACGCACGCGATGTACAGCAAGAATATTTGTGTAGTCATATTATTATAATTATCAGTTAATATCTTCAGACTACAAAATTGAAAACATTATTAGCTGGTACCGAAATATCTCAAATTTGATTTGCAATGTAATAGGTATATAGACATATAAACTTGACAGACTTGTTTCTTTGAATGTAGAAACACTAAACCTACTTTTGCTTTTTGTTTCAACTACCATGCACACGTCAATAATGTTCTCACTAACATGCAGGTCATGAGAAGATTCTAAGCATTTATAGAATATCCTATGCCATCAAAAACATTCTGTAAAAAACTCAAGTCTCGCCGTAAAAAGTTGTGAGATCTATATAATACCAAGTCGATTAATCTATTTAGTCTCTACTTAAAGGACCTTATGTCTCAAGTTATTACGTATGTTATTATCATGCCAATTTAGAAATAAATACCTTTAAAACAAATAGACCGATCTGGCCATCGCATGATTTGATTATTAGTATGTATCACACTACACAGCACGACGAGGTGTTAATGCTTCTGAAATGTTAATGGCGAATTTGTGTTTTCTTGCGATGACCAAGTCGATCTATTTGTTTTAAAGGTATTATTTTTTAAATTGGCATGATAATAACATACGTAATAACTTGAGACATAAGGTCCTTTAAGTAGAGACTAAATAGATTAATCGACTTGGTATTATATAGATCTCACAACTTTTTACGGCGAGACTTGAGTTTTTTACAGAATGTTTTTGATGGCATCTCACTTCTTTTTGTAGAGCGAACATAAGTCCAATTTGTATGGAAAGACTTTTTTTTTTCATAATTCAACATATTTTCCTATGGGAATGTTGTTCAGTTTCATGAGCTAAACACCCTTACCTACCCTATACCCCCTCCCGTTATGCCTCATATAGTAGGTACCTATTTACACCTATTTATTTTATTTTCTACAGTAATAATAATTCATTAACTGCAAATGTAACCTTGTAATCTTATACATTTATATGGGATTACAAAGTTATTGTTGCAGTTGGTGTATTTAGAAAACTGGACCGAAATTAAAAAATATTTGATTTTTCCCATGATTAAGACACTAAACCCTATTTGTATTCTAAATTTTAAGCTTCTAAATCTGCTAGAAGTACCTTAGACTTTTGATGATCGGTGAGTCAGTGAGTCAGTGAATCAGTGAGTGACAAAATTCAAAATTTTAACAAGTTGTCATTCTTAAACTACTGGTTCAAATTGACTGAAATTTAAAATATACCGTGTTTATACAATGACTGATTAGTTGCTGAAAATCCAGGCTTCTTGTTTTATCCACAACGAAATTATAGGGGTGTCAAAAATAGCCCGAATTGCTTCGAGAAAAGGATGTTACGGCCGTGCCGCTTTTTTTTTGCTCGACTTGCGGGGGCACTTCCGTGCCCCCAGATTACTTAGAGTTATAATATTAACCTGTATTTTTATTTATTCTATCTAGAGTTCGTTTCTGCATATCAGTCCAGTACAGGTGTTCTCCCAGTAGAGTAAGACCGAAGATGTGCAATATTTCACTGTTGTGCAACTCTCGCCTTTCTGTTCCGTCCATGTTACACACCTAGAAGCAAACATTCGTTAACTAACCTATTATACAAAGATTACTCTTTATTTACCACATAATTTGAGGTACAATATTAGGGCAAGTAATATTTTTGCAGAAATGAAAAAGTTAATACCTCAATCTTGTGTGTTCTAGCGTCGCCCCAGTATAGTTTGTTATTAACAGTGTCCAGGGCGATACCGTTCGGCCAAGCGAGTTTCTCCGATACAAGTAACATTCGTCCACTACCATCCAAGTTGGCCCGTTCAATCTTAGGCTTCTTTTCGTTCCAGTCGGACCAAAACATCCAGCCGGCTGTCGGATGTAACGCTATGGCGCGAGGATCTAACAGTTCGTTGTGGATAATCACCTACAATGTTATAATAATATTTAAAAAATTATAAAAACGTTGGACATATTTGTTTAGAAGTAACACAATATAATGACTCTGATGTGATTTCTTTGCTAACTTAAATTTACTAGTCGTACATAGAACCCAACCTGGACTTAGCCAGTATAGTGAACTAAAGGTCCTACCACTCCCTCATTCCGGGAGTGGACCCTTGCCCAGCAGTGGGACATTAGTTGGTCCAATTTATTTTATATTTATATTATAATATTATAATTGATTGAAAATCGGATGGATTAAGCTGATCTTGTTTTATCTGGATGATTTATATTACCTTCCTAGAGCTGCCATCAAGTCTGGCTACATTGATAGTGTCTGTTGCAGGGTCTGTCCAATAGATGTTTCTAGCTAATGGATCAATAGCGATGCTGTCAGGCACCCCAGTACTGTGGATCACTACTGTTTGTTCACTGCCGTCCAGGCGCGCTCGCGATATGGTTTTAGCCTGATAAAAAAACAATAATTGTAACTTTTTTCCAGCATGTTATACACTGCAGTTTACTTAACAGTACCTACAATCCTCATAGAGTATGAGAAAGATAATATGAGGTTGTTAGAACTATGTATGAATAATATAAATCAATTTATGTATTGCACACTTTAATAACGAGGATATAATAATGTAGGATTTTAGTCTAACATAGGAGAAAACTTTGGAGATCGAAACACATATAATTTTTTTTACAGTGGGGCACATTATGTAAACAAATAACTCACCGAACTATCAGCCCAATAAATATACTCATTCTTAGGATCAAAATCCACAGTGAGAGCTCTCTTCAAGTCTTTCAGAGGGAGTGTGTAAGGTGTAAAGTCAGGAGAGTCTAGTGATATCTTCGATATGGCCGAGCGTTGTGCGACAATGAGCAGGGACTGTGGGCTATTATAGCAGGTGGTGTTGCTGTTCTCCTTCAACTTTGAGCCAGTTGGACAGGCACATTGATAGCCTAAAAGCAAAAAAAGTAAGATTAGATTTTTTAGTTTTGAATCTTTTTAGATAAAAGGTTGTCTTGTTTTATTACATAAAGGCTCTTTAGTAGTTAATACACACAGTGATTTATCTAGTGAGGAACTTAGGACAGCAATCTTAAAGCTGCCATTTCCAGCAATGGCTTTTCTTCATATTTATTTAGTTGTTATTTTCAAAGCTCCATTGACTTAAATGTATTATTTGTTATTCTGGTTATTTCGACACTAAATAACTTATTCTATACTATCAATTAATATAAATTAGCTACACAATTACCTGGTGGTTTTGGTGACAGCAAGCAAAGATGTGAACAGCCTCCATTGTTGACTTTGCATGGGTAATCGCCCGTAGGCATTAGTTGTCTACTTCCATCATATACTTTAAGGTCCACAGGCACTGGGTCAGACTTTATCAGCTCTTTCATTGGACCATTTGTTGATATATCCCAAGTATGAATTGACCTGAATGGTAAAAGTTCATTAAAGACTTTACAAAATATTTATAATCAAAGAATTTGATTAATTTTTAATACTACTCCATTACACAAATTTCCAAACAAAAATGCAATAGAATATTTTTTTTGTCAAAGGCTAATTAGTGACAGTATTATTTTATGTAAGACTAATAATAAAATTAATGAAGATAATAATTAATTTGAAAAGAATTTATCAGTTATTAATAATTACCATGTTTTCCAATCAGTCCAATATAGTTTGTTATTATAAAAAGCAAGAGCATATGGATACACAAGATCTTCCTTGACAACACTCTTCCTTTTCTCTCCATTGAAGTCAATAACATCAACAAAATGCAACTTAGCGTCAACCCAATAAATTAGGTTCTTGTCATAGTCTATTGTGATACCATTGGGCCAGAAAATATTCTCTTTGACAATAATTTTACGAGTCGTAGGATCACCATTCATTCCGGCCCTTTCGATTTTGGGCACCTCACCCCAGTCAGTCCAAAACATTAAACTGCAAAAAGAGGAACAGATGTTTTGATGTCAATGTACTTCCTATTTGATACATACAGAAATTGAAATAAAAATATAGCCTATAGGATAAGTTTTGTTATGAATTGATGAAAGGTCAGTATACTTATTCATACATACATACAAAAAATTGTGCCTCCTAGTAGAGACAAGAGAAAAGAATTAAATACTTATTCATATTAATCATTGCACTAATACATACCCTTCTTTAGGAACAACAGCAATGGCTCTGGCTAAATCCACTTCGGACCAGAATAATACTTTTCTATATTTCTGTTTTATACTAATAACTTCTATCTTATTAGTCTCTCCATCTGTCCAGTATATTTTATCTGTATACCAGTCTATGGCTATACCTGTAGGTGTAATTAACCCTTCGGAAACTATTCTAACCTGAAAGTACAATCAATTATTAATGTGAGAACATTATTAAAACAAATGCCAATGGCTACCCTCCGTTGCAACAAACTATAACATTCTGCTAATATGTCATTTCTTAAACTTACCATACTTATACTAAATGGGAGTACCTAATTGGCCAAAAGCAATGTAAACAGACAACTATAAGCCATAGCTATAGCTATATTTTATAGCTTTTAATTTGATGATTTGTTTCACAAGGGGCTTTTTGACACAACAAACAGATACTTCAAACAAGTAAGTGAACATATAAATATACTCACTTTTTCTCCCACATGGGTTTCATTATAGCTCATACATTGTATCAATTCTGCAGTTTGATCTGACCAGCAAATGAGATCTTTACTGTGCAAGAAGTCTACTGCAGACCCTTGTTCCAGGCCTTTGACTATGGTGTTCACTTTACTGAGTTTTGATGTATTCGCTACTCTTATATCTGATGCTGTAGAATATAACAATATAGGATTGCTCACTACTGAATAGTAACCTGTAAAAATTAAACATTTCATTAGTGCATCTTTAAATTCCTCAACTGTCACAATGGATTTTGTAAATATAAACAATTTAATTTACTACCTACAGAAATGATTTGCAATTAGTATCGTTATTAACACATATAAGCCATTATTCCTGCTCATCACTAGGTAGGTTTATTTATTATATCTTAATCTTTTTGATAAGGCTTAGGATTAGGATTTATGCATTTTTAATACTTGAAAACTTTATAACTTGATTGATCTACTCGTGTTGCTAAATGCTTACAAACTATTCATAAATGCCTTTCGTTTGCTTTAACTACTGCTATATATCTCAGACACGGCCAGAAACGCAAACACAAATGTTGTTGTTTAGGTCTAAAATAGAAGAAGGTTAGGAAATTATTATATGTTATGATATTACTCCACAAATACGCGCAAGCACGAATTTATCAGTTGGAAAGGACTAGCTTAAAAGCAATAAATTATAATTCATGAAGGTTGTCACTAAGTTGTGAGTTATTTCTGCCGTGTGTATAGAGGAGTTCGAATTGAAAATACTTCTTATAAAATCATGTAAACTGACCTCTTAGCTGCAGGAACATTAATAAACAAAACACATTCATAACATTTTGAATTATTTTGTCGGCGTGAAGAATTCTTCGGCGTTTCGTCATAATGAAAACAAATGCACGTCAGTCGTCGTAACTTTCATGTGTTTATTTCAATGTAACGTTATAGTATAATCATTTAGATTAAATAAGGCACAGTTTTAAAACAAGCACAACACACTATTCTAACTCCCATGAATAACTTTAATATTTTGATTATATTCTCAAACAATGGCTCTCAAAGATCAACAAAGACAGATTAAAAAACCTGTATAGCCGTCGGGCGAGACGAGTCAACGGCATCGTTGAGAGAGCATGAGACTTTTTCACACCGGTGTTGCCAGAGTATATAACTATTTACAAGACATTTATTGAGATACATTTTCAGTTTGTTGATGCTATGTTATTTAAATTTAACACGAAGTGTGTAACTGTATGAATGAGTAAAGCGAAAAAAGTATTCCAGTTAAGTTACCCTATAGATAAGTACCTTACCCGCAGTAGAGACCAGCCGTAAAAGTAGGTAGAGATTTGACTCTTTTACAAACATATTATTTTGTAATTATATAACACCGACTGCCTCCATGGCGCAATGGTTTAGGTCGTCACGCCGCTACCATTGCACCAGGAGGTCGTGGTTTCGATGCCCATACGGAACAATTATTTGTGCGATCCACAAATATTTGTTTAGGGTCTGGTTGTACTTTCTGTCCGTTGTATGTTTGTAAAAGTCCCCGCGACACAAGAGCAATTCTTAGTGCGAGAGTTGTCTTTTTAAAAGATAAAACATCACGTCGATTTTGTCCGAAGCCTGAAGATTGGGGCAGAGATACATGTTAGTCCTCGGTAACAGGCTGCGAGTCCATTGGCATTGTATCAGGTAGGTAGCTACATTCGAAGAACAATAATTGGAAGTACCCAAAAGCGTTTGAATTGGGCCTGACCTGAGAATTAAAGAGACTATTAAGGCAGATTATGTATGTAAGTAGCTACCTACTTATGTAAGAACAGATAAAAAGAAGATTACCTACCTTCTTTATATCTCTATATCTATACTTTAATAAGGCGGATTACTATTAGGCTGGTTTCACAGCTGTCCCTGTATGGGTGGTACGAGTGGCTTTCAAGGACAGCCCTTATAATATATTGCTGTTTGTTTGACGCTGAAAAAAAAAACACAGATCTGTATCGGATCTTATTATTAATAAATTGAAATAAAAGTATCTTCATTTATACCTTCTTTTTTATATTTTTTATTCATAACTCGGTGGGTGTTGTTATACAGAGTTGATAAAAGTGATGGGCTATGAAAGGAACTACCTTAAATGGTGAAGATAGCTTCATTCCCTGAAGGGAAACATGCTTGTATATAGCAAACAAGTTAAATATTTTACTGCATTTGAAGATTAGTGCTACATAATATCACGTATAGATATGTATATCTGTTAACTCTGTTTTAAGCGAAAGATACCTAACAAACAATAGGTAGGAACAAGTATAGCTACTAAGCGCTCTATTATCCGAACACGCTACACGCCATATCCAGAGCATAGAACGTGGTTCACTAAATAGCGGTTGTTTCGATTTGGCTCGCTGCGAAATTGACTTGATCACCAACAATAACAACTAAGTACCGCACAATTCAATGCAGCCGCAGCTCGGCTGCGCTGCCGTTTAATGCAAAACTTGTTCCAACATTGCCAATGAATAGTTCAACCCACCTAATATATTTGATTTAGATAGATTGTGATCGGGGACTGAAATGGATTGATACTTTTATTTAAAACGGACAAACGTGATTTCTCTCCCGATCTCTCTCGGATTTCCATCTGAAAGAGCGTATACCTATAACAATTTGTTTTACCACATGTTTCATTTCGATATTTATTATACATGCAAAACTCAGTCTGCCTGTTACATGAATATGTACCTACTTAGTCGAAGAATCGAGAGCAAATAACGGATTCTTTTTTTTAGGAACCAGCAATAATAATAATAATGGCACTCAAATAGGGGCTGAAGCTTTCTAAAGTTCGTGAGTGTAACAATAATTCAATTTAAGAATTCTTAAATTTGAATTTTCCTACCTTAATGTTTCCTTGTTATTATTATCATTGTGTGATATAAATTTATACAGGTACCTACGCAAAATCAAGAAATAATAGTTATTAATACCCACTCCAGTTTACAAGAATAGTTAGGGCTCCATCTACTTCCTAATTATGAATTTTAATATGTTTACCTTTAAGGAAGCAATAGTAGGTAATACCTATCAGGAAGGACTAATTGTTTTCGTAGTACCTAGTAGTAGTAGTAATGGCTGGATGTTCGTCGCATGGATTTGTAAAACAACAACCCACTATCAAATTCCTTGCAGAAATACTTAACACGGGACGAAGAGGATCAAAGTATCGACTTTTGAATTAGTATTCCAAAGAAGGATTTCGCGCCAGGTGTGACATAGAGAGGTGGGCTCGTGTTAGACGTGCTTAGATGTATTCCAGACAAAGCTTGCTAAGACTTGAACTAATTGGGGTAGATGAACCCATCCACAGGCAAACTAACTGTGATTTCAATGTCAAAGGACTCGTGGTAACACGACGCGGACGAAGACTTAGGTGCCGAAATTAAATGGAAGATAGGTACCTATTATACTTCTAGTTGAGATAATAACAATTTATCTACATATGTACTTTATCCAGAAGATTTAAATCTTTAAACGTAGAATTCATGGTATTATGCTAATCTAAATTTTTATAATGTATTTTAATTCTATTTTTATTTACACATGACAAACTTACTTTAATTTCAAATTAAGTATACATCTGTATTTCTAAACATAAATGTGTATTCATTGTTATGTAGAGTGTACGCTATTAGTCGAGTACGCGCCAAAATGACAGTGGCGCAGTGACTACGAAAACCGCACGTGTGCGGTAATTATTGTCATGCACTAATAATGAAATAAGCTCGGCCATTTTAGTGCATAGCTTATGATCACACATCTAATGGATTTGCACATAACTGCATGCAATGTTTAGTTAAGTCTCTACCGACTCGATTTAGGTCAACAAAATGTTGATATTAGCCAAATGGGGACCACATAAACTATTAACCTGGACCTGTACAAAGCAAAATTGTTTAAACAAGCACTTTATTCTAAAAGTTTAGGTGATCAGTACATCCAAGAATTTTCACCAAAGCTTTAAACAGTCTACTAGATTTGTGCTAATATTTTGGTGATATACTAAGTTTTGGCGTAAATACTATCTTCTCTTTGGTCTTCAGAACTAATAGTCTTAAATACATGTTTCATGAGTTATAATATATTTGTTATCTAAACTACTCTACTGACTAACTGCACCTCAAATGGAGCTCTGCTCGGAAAAATACACGGCGCTTTTGCTCTAATAGATTTTTTTGCTTCACAGCGACTGTACTAAAATTGCGTGATTATTTTGCCCATAATATTTCCCTCAACAAATGCTTAAAGCGATAACCGACGTGATTTGAATACCCGACCTCTGATTATAACTTAACAAAGAAAAAATATGTCAGTCATAATAATGAAGTAAACGAGCGAGTATGATGAAAAATTTGGGTATTCCCCCATTCATAAAGTGATTCAACCGTTGTGGATGATATTACATAGATAGGAGGTAGGTAATGGAGTGCCGAGTTCTCGTAATTTGTAAGGAGCTGAATTAAATTGCCTCCCGAATAATGATCCCGCCCTCGTGTTAATAAGGCGAAATCACGGAATACAGAAGTTCACGGGCGCTCACCGCGCGCTTGTATTTTTATTTAATGTGCCTCTAACTTGTGCCAGTTATTAAATCTAATTGTGTTGAGTTTGTCGACTTCGTTTGTTAAACACTGATTTCATTGTGGTTGAAACGGTTTGGTATTTATTATTAATGGCGCACGAAAATGTGATGATTTTCACGTGTAATTAAAGGCAGAATTACATGATTATTGTGTCGGTTTGTTTCCGAAACTAGTCATAGATTTTTACTCTCTGTACCATTGATAAATCTGGGGTGTCAATTTAATATAAATAATTTGATTCTGATTAAGGGCTGACTCAACTAGGATAATATTGCAGGATCTATGCTGATATATAAACCTTTTCTAGGAGAATTATCATCACAGAAGTAGCATCTCACAAATATACTTTCATTACTTATAAAGAAGATAGCATTCTTTACCTTAAAAAATTATGTAGCATTTTCTCAAAAGGCAAAAAACAACGATCTATTATAAATGCAACAACTGCAAGTTATAAAATGAGAAACATAATGACATGTGAAAAATAAGTATAAAGGCTAGTAACGACTGTGACTACCCCTGCTCGGGTTACCTTTGTATATTAAAAGTCATTAAAGTTATACGAAGTGCCTCACGGAGTTAATTAATTAAGCTATATAATATATTGAAAGGTTCATAAAGTGTATAATAGCCGTTGACAAAATTAATAATTTCAAAGAGGGTTAGAGCGTTTGAAATGGTATGATTATACGCTATTATTAGTACGAAATTAATAACACACAGACAAGTAAAATATGTCTTTTTGGTAGGTAAGTGAGGTTTATACAGTATATCAGAGAATATGACAGGTATATAAATTTTAGTAAATCAATTATATACCTGTATTAAGTGTTTATAATTGTCATGCATTAACCTACATATAACGACGGATTATAATCTCAATCGAATCCTTCCCTAAGGTGCATTTATAATTTTCTAGCCTACCGAAACTATTTAAATAGTCTTCTTTGACGCCACTATTTTAAAATTTATATCGAAGCTAAAGACAGTCTAGACGTAGTGACATTAGATATTAATTTTTAATCTCGGCTTCAACCAAAACATGGGGAGTACAAAGCGTTTTCATTTATTTTGTTTACGACGGAGCCTATCTTTGTAATTTTATAGTTTTAAGTGAGGCCATTTAGTTTAAAGCTACATATATGTCACAACACAGATACGCACTAATGTGGAGACATGCTAAGTAATAGCCGACGCTCGTTGGCGCGACCATTGTCAGAATAATAGTCGGGCCCAGCAATTTGGCCACTGGATACTGGGCCCACATTACACCAAATGGTTAATTAAAATATCTACGGTTATAGTGCGTGTATCCGATCTGTGAAATCATTTCAGTAAAATGGAGCAATGAAAGAGCGCAAACGACGAGGACATTGAATGAAACTACCGCCCCGTTATACGTAATGAATGCGAGCTGCATTTACAGACTGATATGGACTTGTTAATTCTAACGGGGGATTGGGGTTAGAGTGTGTATTACCTGCGTGAAGATTACCTACTGCTGACCTAGTTCGCAGCTTAACATACTGTTGAAGTATTGACTGGATATTCATTTATTAAAATTTACTATATCAATATATTTTAAATATAATGATTTTATTATTAAACAGTATCTGATCTATTTATAAGATAATCGGAATTCACCGCAGATAAATAAAGACTGTCACGAAAAGTGTAACCGTTTCACGCCAGTAACATAAAATTATGTTTTAAATCGCTTACAAATTGAGTTTTGCTGGAGATTATAACTGGATATCACAATTAATTTTCATCCACACATGAGCGCTTACGTTATTGACCAGAGGCATTTAGTGAATTGTAGAGCGAGCATTCTATTCAATTTCACCCACAGTGAGTTTAACTGCGTTTATTCAGTGGTTTCATTCATTTAACTCATAGTAAGTTATGGATATTTTACTAATATTATTGAACTATTGTCGAATTCAATTTGTTTGTGTAATGTTGTTTGTAAAACTACTTATTTACATAGATCTAATACACATATACCTACGGCAGACCTGCCTACATAGTTCTGCAGTGTGTATCGCACACTAAAAATTGATATAATCAGTGAGAACCTGAGAAGTTTACTGTTAAGTGTTCTTAATTATTTTCTCGAGCATCATATCGCTCAATTTTTTTGTGACTTATTTAACGATAAATCAGGTGGACAACACTTTCTCACGCCTATAGTGTATCTTACCCACAAATAATTTACAATTAAGGGAACCTGTTGTACCTAGGCCGGTTTTTTAGAAATATATTTTTTATTGTGATTTGACGTGCAGCACACAAATCATATTTGCATATTTTGAAATGTCAATTATTTGGGTATTCACCAAAAAAATATCAGAAATGTATATTTAATACTTACATAATATTTTTAAATTTAGAAAAAAATGGGAAATGTGGCCAAGGTACAACATACCCTATGTACCTAGGCCAGTAGTACGTTGTACCTAGGCCACATTGAAATTTGGGGGTAATTTAAGCAAATTATCAAGTTTTGTTAACTAAAATCATTTTATTTGATTTATTACAGTACACAGTATTATTACAGTATACAGTATTTAACAAAACATTTTAAAAATTCTCAAATGATCAACATTTAGAAATGATCAAAATTAAAATTATATTCATAGCTATTTTTATGCTTTTCAAACAAAATATTTAAATAAAAACAACTAACTTTTTGCCACCGTTTCGTTACATCACATCGCTGCGCCTGCCAAACTCCATATGTGTATTTTGATGTTAAAAAAAATGAATCTTGTGTCCCAAATAAAAGAAAAAGTTTTCCAAAATCTCACAAAAGACACATGTGGAACTTGGCCGGCGCAACAACGATATCACATAATATAATATAGCAAATCAATATACCTATATAGCATAGCAAATGGAAAACAAAATATTGAAACAATTATCTTTACCTATATATAAATTATTATTTCTCTCTTAAATTTTAATCAGTCATTTGGACTAGCTATTACAAAAACACTATCAATAATGTAGATATATTATTCAGCCGTAAGCATTTAGTAGAAATCCCAGTACTTCTGTATCTCTGGAACATAATAAATTTCTCTGTTCTTGTTAACTTTTAGCGGGGTTTTAATTTTTTCGACAATGTCACTCATCGGGTACAGATTTAAATCCTCTTTTTCAGGGCATTTCCAGTTTTTAAGTGATTTTTGCATCGATTTCTGAAATAATAAAGATATTTAATTAGGAATATTATTACGTAAATGTGAAATAATTTAATAAAATATTCTCCTGGCCAAAGTACAACATCCAGGTTGTACCTTGGCCACTGGCCAAGGTACAACTGATCGACAGTGACCGAGGTACAACACTACTCCAACTTCACTAAAACGGTGGATTTTATATAGTTTAGAGTTAAGTATCTCGTAAGTTTTTTATTGTGTTGACACTTGTAAAATCAAAGAACCGATAGCATATAACAGTTAAGTGACTATTAGAAAACTTTTAAAACTATTAGACTTCAAAATATATTAGAAATACTTACTTTTTCACACAAAAAAGCTTCAGCGTCGATAACACCAAACACCGGCTTAATGGCGGTATGCGACTAACTACACATTGAATAGTCTGTAGTGACGTATCGAATACCACAAACAGTAAAATTTAGTATCGCGCGAATATATGAAAACGAGCCCAGTGGCCTAGGTACACATAGTGCCAAGGTACAACAGGTTCCCCTACAATATATTTTCTTGCTAGTTCAGCATTCCCGATGGGTTTCACAGAGCCGAGTTCACAGAGTAGTTCCCGCGAACTAGAAAGTAGAAAACTTTGTAACGTAAGTCAGACGTGGCAAGTTTACACAATCTGATAAAGATTTGTCGTTTGATGATATTGCGATGAAATCTTTTTGATTGGCTATTTGTATCATTATGATCGATAATAATCTTATTAAAATAAATACAATTAGGTACTGTAAAATTATACGTTTGGGTGTGACTTCGCTTTGAAAGCTTCCTGCACTTGAGGGAAATAGAATGGAGGTGATCATAAACTAACAGTTTCTTTGCATTGCTCTATTGCTTCTATTCCAATGTTTCATTGTTTCATTGCAGGACAAAGGTACATCGTTCTATGATATGAAAAAAAATACAGTGCAATGTGGTGCCATCAAAGCTCTTTTAATATACACACTTAAACAACTTTATACGAAAATAGACACACATATAAATCTACTAAACCATTAACCAACGCTTACAGAACTAAACCCTTATTGCGATCACACCAAAACATTAGTTGGAATTCACGCTGAAATCAATAGGAATTAAGTAATTGCGTATAATATCCTACATATCTGACATGGAACTTGAATTTACAGAGCAGGCATGTGGTAATGAAATCCGCCCCTGTGATCACGATAGTTAATACAATTGTAATACGATTATAGAACATTCCTTTTAAGATAATTGTTGTGTCTGTTGCGTGTTTTTGCAATTAGTGAAAGCCTCAAAAGCTTATTTATGTTGAGGTGAGACGTGTAATGTTTTTACTATACAAAAGGCACGTTAGAATAAATAGGCTGATTTAAGCTGAATTTATTTCGTCGTCTCTACATTTTTGCACATATAAAGTTAAAACAAAACTTAGAACCTCACACTAAAAATGAATAATTTTTTTATGATTAGATATTTATGTTGGTGTTTTTGATTAACAGTTTTATTAGTCTAAAGTTTTCCACAGTATAAACATTTCGTATAATGTAGTCAGTAACCAAAAGGAACCATGCTTCTAAAAATGTGACTAAGTATAGGTACGTATTCTATTAAAGTTTATATTAAATCTCATCACAATGGGAGTGCAACAAAGAGTCTTATCAACATACGCTCCTACAAGACGGAGGGATGGAAACCACGTAAAGCAATAAGACCCAAGTAGTTCGGCGGTCGCAATTGCGATTAACCAGTGACAGCGGCTAATCCATCACGACCACCATACCGATCCGTTTTCTTACACTCTTAAACTAACCGAGGATAAACATTAGATACATTCTGTTTTCCTTTTACGACGGAGGATCAGCTAAGTGGCTATTCAGTATGGAACAATTTAGGATAAAGCTGCTTGTATTGTCGGAGAGGTCTTCGATATGCTCCTTTTTTCGGATTTCGTTACAAAACGAGTTTTGTGCCTGTTTTAGGAGACTTGTGGCTACCGTTAAGTAAATACTTATTACATTTGCTACATATACAGACTTTTGATAACTACAATTGTTGTAAAAATACTCAAATACCTCATTTTCTAGTGGAAGAAGTAATTCGTCTCATTTGAAACAATGTATCTATTTAATTCATATCTCATTACTTTAGGTTACTTTACGTTGGTAGACTGCGTAGTACAACGATGTCCTCTATAAGGTTTCCGAATAGGCAAAATTGGTAACATGAATATTCGCAATCGAGTTGCATGTTCCAATTACGACCAAAGTATACAATTGTAACAAAATTAATTGAATTTTCAGTGTTGCCACGGTATTTCTGTGCAATAATTTTTAATTCTGTAATGAATTAATTAGCTAAAACAGCGTCGATGATAAATTAGTGTCCGTTTCATGTCCGATAAACGATGCCGGTAATTATGAAATGCATTCGAGCCGAATTTTGCGAAAAAAGTGCTATTAAAAATGAACACGATTACAGAAACATATTTCGGCTCTTAATAAAAAAAAATATGTTTTATTCTTAGGATTCGGCACTTTAAGCGTATAAAGTGGAGGGCGCTGGCTTATTTACTTCATCATAAATTTTGTTCCATTGATCTATTAAGGTTTCTGTTTGCAACTAAGAATCCGTATTATTTAATAATTAAACACGAGTGGTCTTACAAATATTTTTGCCTAAAATAAACACACTATTGTGGCGCAAGCTTATTATTTTATTTCGTTACTTGGTAAATAGCATCTTATTAGGTGGATTAGCCAGTTCGTTGGTTCGTAGTATATGTTTCACATAAATAATATGGATGTGTAGAAAGAATTCAAGTGCCCAAGGATGTTTATGATTGAATAATAAAAAAGTTAATTAGTAGCTTTGGTCTACGCGCCTCTTCTTACGTGTTGTAAGTGTGTGTTGATATTTTTGTTTTCAGTTTTTCGGTTTTATTTCGATTCGGCAGCGCAAAGATCATAATGGTTTGTGCAACGTTACCATTGCTTTCTAACTCTTAAATAAACTACTGGAAAGTTAGGGAAATATACAGAATTAGTATTGATTATAGAATACGTATTTATTTTTATTCTCATTTCGGTATTTAATTATTAAATAGAACCCTGACGTGTTTATTAAATTACCAGCAAATAAAACTTATTACCCTTTACACAATATGGAAAGCAGGCCACCTTTTGTTCGACAATATTACAACTATAGCTAGTTGTTGATTCTCGGTTCCATTGTAACTCGCTTAATAAACACAACGGGTAAGGCCACGACAATACTAACGAGATCAAAGTATTTATACAGGATGTTTGAGGGGACATTTATATACACGGTGCTGGGAACGATACGATTTTGCATTTTGGAGTTGCACTGAGTGTCCTATGCGATTGTCTACATTCGGTACAAACGAGTACCTATCGAGAATTTGACATTTATGTTTGAATTAACTTTTAGTTAATGCGGCTCTTGATTAGATATCCGTTAAATAGCTATATGTCGATATTCGATAATAGTAAAGAATAATTTCAATATTCAAAAATTTTTTTTTAGAACACAAGGTAGGTAGCGTGTATGTGTATAAAATACTCCCATGTTCAGCCATAAACATTGTTATTTCTATGTAATAGGGGCACGTTAACAAACTCCAGTCTACTGTTGAGAAATATTTTAACAATAAGTAGGAAATACGTAGTAGTTTGCCAATCCGGGAATCGAATCCGGGTTCGGGAACCCGTTTACACTACCGACCGTCGTCGTCGTATATAACATAGTATTTTAATTGAGTACAAATACAAATACAGCAATTTTAGTCAATGCGACCACATTTTAAAATCGTGTAACATAAACCACCCTTTAATTAAAGCTAATCTCATTATTACGTTAATATAAATTAAATTTCACGATGTTTGAATGCGAAACAATGTTGCAATGCAAGTAGCCGGATGAAGGAAATCTGGGGAACTTCTTATTAAACTTCCGTGATGCCGAAAACTTAAGTTAAAAGGTGAGATTTTGTAACAATGGCAATTATGATGCAAAGGAAGGCAAATGCAAAAATAGGGTACATTCCTAAACGTATGCAATGATCACAAGTGACAATTTTCTATGTCTTATAATAAGACAGAACAGAATCCAACAGAAAAATCCCCGTTACTTCGAAACTTGGGTAGAATGGGTAGATAAATAAATTATCAAAAATAGGGGTTTTGGAAAACAATTATACTTGAACACTTATAAGAAGATAAGATGTCAGCAATAATAGCGGATTTGAGAGGTACAATTTTGGTATCATGCGTCCGGTCGGTAATTTTGATGATCAGCCCGTTCTGAATCCTATTTGTGGACTGGTTATCGCATCGTTACGTCCACAAACTGTCATAGAAGATATTATCACAAGTTTTAGTGTCCATCGTCGTGTTGAGAGCTCACCAGATTACGGTCTTAGAGCTTCCCGAGCGGTTAGATTACGCATTCGTTATGTTTTAGGCTTGAAGATTCAACATACAGATTCGAGATAAGAATATGACTCTAGGCACTAGAAATTCAATGTTCAGTACGTTAATATCGTTCAGATTGGTTTGGTATATTTTCGACTAATACGTATTAGATTGAGCATCCGAACAAATTTAGCTCCAAAGAAAAAATGTGTATTTCATTAAATATATGTCTAGATTTCATATTGCAAATGGGAATTACTTACTTGACTGTGTCGCCGAGAACTGATACAGTAATAATTCATTTCTCGGTAGCGAAGCCTCTACGTGATGGGCTCATTCGTACAACATGTAGTCCTCGCTTCATATAAGGTCTGTCCACGTCTGTAAAAAATGATACAGACCAAAAAGTTCAATCTCGTCCTTAGAGCATTCCATCAAAATAATATAAGCTGCCTTTTATTACAACAAAAAGCCTGTAATGCCCGCAAAAAAATGATTCTGGGCGAGATACGTGGCATATGTGCGGCCACAATTCAACAGAAATGACCCAGACATCGCATACGAATAGTAACAATATTTACAGCGGCTATTACTAGCCTTTTATGTGACACAAATGCTAGTCGGTGTAATCTGGGACACTTTTTACGAGCATTTTAAGTAATGTCTAGTGGCTGCAGGTATAAATCACAAGCACAATAGTTGCACCATTTGCATAAAACGACGCTTTGTATCCGAAATTGCTGTCATTTTAATTTAATATTAAATGTGTTGCAGTTAATTTATTTTATACCGGGCTCTCGGTGTAAAAATTGCTTTAGCGGAACTTTGGTAACCGATAGGTGGATTAATTTGATCACGTTTAAAGCTTTACAGTTTTCAGTGGATGGGACCCATTATTTAATTAATAGTCTTTCAGTTCGCGGCAACTGCGGTTTTCATTTCATTGTTCAGAATTATTTTCGCGTTGTAATTGTTTTGCACGTATATTGTTTTCTGTATTCTACAAGGTGTTCTTTTCATCGATGAAATTAAAAAGGTTCTGCGTTGTTATTTCCTACGATTATTTACTAACGTACCAGCAATTTTTCTATAAGTTTATTTCATCATGTTCTGTCTACGGTAACTGCAGACTAGTGTAGACCATTCAAGTGAGAACGATGTGATGTCAAGTGGTCTGCAAATCTCGGTAATCTGTTTGTAAGTTTGCGGACAGTGTCAGTTAGCCGAGCCCAGACACTCCACACCCGGTGCAGCGTTGATTGCATGTCTCGGTATATGCACTGTCGTTTACGGTCTCAATCTTACCTACTGCAAACTGTGGCTGTTCGGAATTTAGACAAGGGATTAAGTTATTGGTCCTTGGATAGACATCCTAGGACTTCTCGACCGATGTGATGTTTGTCTAATTTAGTTGACGCAAAGCTAATGATAACACTATCGGTATACAAAGAATATCCATTTAGTATTAACCCCTATAAAACGAAAAAATATTTGAAAGACTTAATCGTAAATAAACAAACATTTGAACAAAAATTTGGGTCCACTACTAGACTTTCGAGTTGAGTATTGAGCGTAATGAAGGTATAACATAGAAACGAAGGACGTCCAATTAACAACACTACCTCCATTAGCCGGGAAGACGCGCTTTACCGACTATAACCGGCTATAACCGCCCATAACCGGATCCCGGCCGTTGCGACAAGACTAATCCGGATAAATGAGACGCGAAAGATGACATCCAGTCGCTAATTGGAGAGCAGAATTAAGTGAGCACCTTGAGAAATTGTTATTAATTTATTTTTCGGTGTAATATTGTATGTTTGAGTGAGATAAAGAATGTATTGGGGAAACGATTTTCTTCTTCATCAAAGTTAATCCTTTTAGTGGTGGTGGTGTGTTACGGGCGATTTTTTTTGACTAAAATAATATACAACCAGTATAACGGTAAACATATTTACTAAACTAAATAACGAAGTAGTTCTATTAATAAAACCTATCAGAATTCACTGATGGAGAAACGTTACGATGTAAAGACATGCTTTACAAATACAAGGTTGTCAATCGCACAAAACGTGCACAGCAAAGGGTTTCTATACCCCTGTGCCGATGTCAATCACTGAATGTAACGTTGTGACTTGTGTTCCAATCTGCGGGTTAGTAATTGAGGGCTACGTAGCTAAATGGTCAGTGGTTTGGCAGCGTTGCGGTCAGTCCCTGTATGAATATCCACTGCTTGCATATTTTAGTCTTTATTTAACCTTCGTCTGCAGGTACAGCGAGGAAAGGTCAAAAATACAAGTACATGATTCGGAGTTAACAAATCCGAGGTTTACATAATATAACATTCAACATGACGTGTAAAAGAGTCAGCGTATTGAAGTTAATGTTTTATGTAAGATAAATCAATAATTTAGGAAGCAATTAATTGGTTCTTAATTTATTGACTGAATAGAATTGGTAGGATTTCATGTTGTGATTCTAGCCCCGTTGTAGAAAGGGACTACAAGAAGGTAGCGACTTCTAGAGAAATCGTTTAACCCATTTAATTCAGTGAGCGCTTTCCCCACCGTCACCTGTTAGAACTTTATAGCAATGAAACTTCAAACATACTCGCTTATACCCACGACGTCTAAGATTAAAATTGCTGAAAGGATTCCTGTTATTACTGTGGAAGTGGATAAGTAAACTCGCGAAGACTTGCGGTGCCGTCTAAAAGTTATGATGGATGTTTGTTTCTTTCATCATAAATGTTCTGAATGTAGTTCCTTACTAGTTTTTTTTTGGGTTTTCGTCTCTATATTGGCTATACTGGATACTGTTAACTAACTAAGATGCTCCCATCATGCTTCCAATACTATTTATATCTTAATATATAGATTTATGCTTTGTTCTGACCAAAGTGTGTTCAGTAGTGTTGGTAGCAGCTCTTTACATCATCAATGATTTATACCAAACATAAGTTTTGTTTAAACCATTTGGCGATTAAAAAGAGTGGCCAGGAGTTTCTTGCCAGCTCCCTCATAGGCCCTATCTTCCGAACTGCCGGTAAATTCACTCTTTGTATCATTGGCTATCATAAGTGTCAGCATTTGACCTAAATGAATAAATGATTTGATTTTAACTATTATTATTTCGTTTGATGACAATGGTATGTTGAATTTTTAATAATATAAAAATTATCTTGTACCGTTTAATGATTACCAGATCACGGCCTTACTAGACAAGAGTCGCACACGTGTCGTTCAAATAACCTTGGTATAATTTCCTCGTTTCTTGTTCCAGAACTTTTATTAAATGACCTTGAAATATTCCAATGAGCAGTTTTAAAATTATAATGAGCAGTCGCCTGATTGCTTCGCTTATTAATGATTAATCCGTTCCTTAATTAGGTAAATGAAGAAAGTGTTCACTAAAGCAATACAAATTCTTCCCTCGGGAGGCGGGCGTCGAGGAATATAATTTAACTGAAATTAGAAAATTACTGCGATTTTAGATATAAATTATAGACGAGCATCTTTGTAAGATTATGACGCAGCTTATTAATAACTTTGCCAATTGAACAGGGATTAACTTCGGAATTAAATGATGTTATTTTAGTGCGATGACCATCAAAGAGGTATAGATGAATTTTATAATGACTAAGAAGCAAGAAAATATATAACGAGTATGGAGTCCGACGAAAATTGTGTTGAGTAATAAAATAATTAACACATAAAGCAATCTAAAATACATTTAAGTATACTTCTTTAACTAAACGGAGTATCCTACATACTGCGCTAATTTAAATACATAATAAACAGATCAATTAAATACGCGACCTATATAATATTTGAAGACGATAATTGTTTTTTGTCAACCGAAAATGAGTGACATTGTAGTTAAATACGACTAATTAAAAGTGAAACACGTGGAAACCTACGAAAGAGTGTTACGTTAGAAACAAGCGACATTTATTTCCTATATACTGAAACTTATATTTATCAGCATTACGTGGGAGTAGATTCCTAGTAATTTTAGTCCTACATCGTTCAGGATAAGAGGATAAAAGCCATGTATTTTAAATGTTAAATTTGTGACCTCTGATTTTTTGTAAAAAAGGCGAATCTTTTAGACGGAAATCCCTAGAGCGTTGGTTTAAAACATGACACGCGCAATTTATATCAAAATAGGCACATTTTTACAATAGACTCTTGGATACATAGTCGCTTTGACGAGTTCAATGGACCAGAAATAAATAGTTTATTGTAGCCATTGCCAGAACTTAATCATTTTGGTTTTATATTTTCGAAATTATGTACCACTGTGCCTTTTAAATGAGCTTCGTAATTTATGTGTCAAATGAGTATTTACTTATGTACATTTTCTACATTATTTTCGTTCAACTTTCCAGCGATTTAACTTGCAAACTGAACTGAACGATAAAGGTCCCAAATTTGTATTTCAACTGAAGTTTCAGTCATATACGCGTAAAATTTTTCATGGGTCATTAGGCATCAATATCGTGTTTTAACGAAACTCTCGAAGGTACAACCTTGTATATTATATTACTCTTAAAAAACTTATTTTATGTTTTAGTAAACATCGTAATTCTGAAGTAAATGGTAATGTTAGGCGTGAGAATTTTCTTAGTTTTTGTTACAATTTATCAACTTTTTAGTTAATGTAGGTAACGGAATTTTTCCCTTGAATTTACCACATAGGTACCTAAGCTTATAAATATTTCAAGCGGTTTTTGCCGTTTTGTTGGTATTTCCAGATATTATTATATGTCGAATGTATAAACATTTACCCACTTCCTGATCCATAAGCTGCCTCGCTTAACTTAATTATTCAGCCACATAGAGTTTTCAAAGTTTAATTGTCATTAATTATTTCTGTAGTTTACACATTATTCAAGTTTAAATGATTTCGTCCAGTTTGATAACACGCGATGACTTAAAAAAACGAAACTATTTTAAGACCCTTTCTGCACTGTCGTAAGACATTACGATAAAAAACAGAGATAAACATCAAAAGGACTTTATTACGTCAAGATAGCCGTGTCTAAGAGCGTGGGTACATGAAGGAGCCCCCGGGGCGACACTTGTTCATAAATTAAGAAGAGCCCCACTCATTCCTGTCTTATCTTTATGAGGGTCCCCTGCCCACTAGCCGTGGAATTAAGTAATCACACAACATACTACTGAAATTGATCTTGAGTTAACTTTCAGTAGCGAAAAGCGACCCTAATGAAGGATTCTTGGAGCAGGGCTTGTATTGCATTGTTGTATGCTAGAGTCTATATGAATGATTGCAAGAGCTTTAAACGGCTATTCTACTATGAAACCAAAAAATAACAAGAGTAAAGTATTATGTATATTCAAAATGTTTATATAACGTAAGAACGTTTATGTTTCTGTCCTAGTTTTTTCCAAAGTAAGTCTGGATGCGGTTAGGTCGGTCCTTGCATGTTTGCACGTGTCGGTATGCGGGGCGATCGTAAACATGTTCAGTGCTCAGCGCCGGTTCTGTTTGAGTTCGACTACAACTTCATCCTACTCGGCTTTCTTGCCACTTTGTTGTAGCTAAATTTATTTTAATTGAAATGCTCTGTTTGTCGCACGCCCGAGATACCCTACAGTTTCATACATTTGCTGTTGAGTTTATTTTAGGAAAAAGTGTTGGTCGCATCTCACTAACATCATTGGTTGTGATTCACTAAAATTGAAGTGGTTTATATTTCTCATTATACATTCAGAATTCTCCGAACTACATAGAACTTAAGCGATTTTTGATTTCCACCAAGCATTTTTTTCAAGAAAAAATCTCTATCGAATATAACTTAACTTATGGTTATTTTATTACAGTTATTACCTTTTTAAGGTTTATTTTATAGTTCTATCTCAATTTCTTCCCATAATACGACACATAACACGATGGCTATCCTCCATTATCGATTACACAAAATCGCTTCTATCGTAGCCATAGCTTACGTTTTGTGGTAACTGTAAATTGCCTTGTAAAACTTTGGCGGGAACCGTAAATTGGGGCGGCAACCAGTGAGATGGTACGTTGGTACCTCGTAAACACTATTATAACGGTCACATTACGCCCCTGTGTGAGTCTGAATCATTAATGTCTGTGTCACATTAAAAGTGATAGAATGCTTCTGAAAAATACGTAGAGTTGCTCTTTAGATTATACAATTATTTTACTTGAATTAAAAACTGTTTTACTTTAAATCTGGTGAAAGCTATATAAAATCTAAATTTGAGTATAAATTGGAATTTTCACAATTTATACAAAAAAAAACATCAGGTCGTAAAAAGCTTTTGTAAACTTTTTCGCAATACACTAAATAGACGAATGGTAAAAAATACACAGTACCTTTACAAGTAATTATTAAAATATTTCCATTTGAAGTTATTATTTCAAAACAAATTAAATTGCAATTCAATAAAAAATATTTTAATTACCTTTACAAAATATTTTTACGCTTGAAAACACAAACAAGTAAAACAAAAGTGCGCGAGAGCTCGCCCACAGTTGAAACGCAACAATAACTAAACGCGTTGTTTGAAAACCCGTGAATCTGTGGGGAGAGTTATTGGGGTCCACTTTCCATAAAATGGCCGCCACATTTCAGGTCCCCTGTCAATTTACCACCGGTATTTATGTCTCCCGGTGTCAAGTGATTTAAAAGTTTACTGTCCAACTATTATTGCAATAAATCTACACTTGACATTGGGAGTCTTTTGTACAGCTTAGAAGGTTTTAGTTGTTACGGAATATGAATTATTGTTTGTATACGGGTTTAATTGTTTAGGGGCTATTTGTGGTCTGGGGTGGGCCTGATTGAGGCTTGCGTGTCAACAGATATGAGCATGCGGTTATCGATAATAGATAAACAGATAATATAATTTCAATAAGCTTATCTGGCCTCTGAAACGTAACATTATATTATAAAAATAAAATGTGTTAAGCGTATGTACTAATGGATAGATTATAATTAGAATAATCTATCCGATCATTCGGTTAAGTGGGGTTTAATCCCTATCATTTTGTATAGGATTATTTAGTTGTATTTGTGTCCCATGAGTGTCGTAAAATCGGCTCAAGGATTATCATCCTCCAAATGTTGTTTAGTGCACCTGTGGCTCAATGCATTATGGATTAATTACTTATACACTTAAAAACCTTTATGTTCGTTCTTTATTAGGATAATACTTGTATTTATGTTTTGAGTGTATTATATTTTTGTAAAAATGCATTTCTTATGGCATTGGTTAAATATTAAACAGCATTTTTGTTAGTTCTATTATAGACTGGTTCTTGATTCACAGATTTTGCTTTCGTTGTAGTTAGTTTTAGTCAAGATTTTGTATTTTTGCGACTTTACAAAGATCTTGAAAAAGACACATCTTCTAAATGAAATATTTAATAAGAGGGGCTTAAGAACAGTTAATAGAAAATAAAATAATACAAAACAACAATACTTCCTCAACTTCTCTGTTCCACGCAATTTCCCTAAAACCATCAGCCGAAACGTTAGTGTCACACCAAGATTAATTCTCACCTTTATTTGAACACTGACCTAAGGGTAACTCCACACTACACTGTACAACGACCGATAGAGACTATTCCGTGTAGCATATTGTCTTAAATCCGGATCACAGGCGTCAAGGCCGGAGTTCCGGAGACAAGAGCCCTTTATTACACATCGCTGGTTGAGCTAACACAATATCGACTTGCTCATGTGGTCACGAATTATGTTCCGCTTAGTGCAAGTAAGCTTACAGAAGTCAGGATTATGATGTCAAGTTTTAGTGGATTATATTGACCACAAACTCGAACAATTATGTTGTCTACAGAGTAGAAAATGTTACGCAGGTAAGTATGTTGAACTGAATAGAAAGCGTAATAAGCGCAAACGTGGATGGAAAAAAAATACTTTAATTTAATTGATTAAATCTTTCAGTGGATATTTAGTCTGTCATGTTCTTCTACGAACAAAAATTTTGGGTGATGTATATTCTGTTTTATTGCAGGAAATGAGATAAGTGTTGCAACATCATTAAACTGACTAGGCTGAGATAAATTGTAGTAATTTCGTAGGCATTAAAATCGCAATATCATTAATAACACCCTCGAAGTCCATATATTAGTGCTAACGAGCGACCATTATCGCGTTTAAATCACAGCTAAATAGCTGGCAAAATAACAAAACTAACTAAACGCAATATATTACAGTACAATAGGAGTTCAACAATTCTAACCAAAATTAGAGACTTCATTTAACAATCGTTTAAATTTAGTGGGCCATTAGCGATCAACTGTGCGGAACACGGCCGCCGAACTGCTACGCTGCCCCGCGTAAAAAGCGAAAATTCCGATTCACCCAATATTTGCTTTAAACGGTTGTACGTCGCCCAATTTACTACTATAAAATGTCACCGATGACCAAATTTCGTTGTTCGCAATCCGAAACAAATATTTTACTCTGTAACGATGTACATACGGAGAATTCCCACTCGAAACTACCAACCTAATATTATGTTCCGAACGTACATTACGTTTGGAACACAAAATTAAAACTTCATATAGCAAATATGGTTTGGAGTTTCACGCAGTTAAGTACAAATGTTACAATGGCATTCCCTATTATTGCCTTTGGACTCTGGTGGTGTACACGGAACATTCCGACTGTTGCCCGCTTCGTACAAATACCATGTTGCTGCACTATTACCGATACATTATGACTTGGCACTCAGTGCAAAGAGCTTTAGTCTTTATCAAAATGGAATAAGAACTAGCGTATGTTTCAACTTACAGTGAATAGATGTCCTAAGTCATTGTTCAAACTGGATTGTTTTGGAACTGTGTTGTTACATAACTTGAGATAAGTCCTGTACGCAAATAGTTTCATGAGCTACTGTAATTAAGGGGAAAATTTGTTTTATGACAGGCTGGGGATGAGAGGGTTGAATTACTATACTGAAATGAAGAGCCCAAGCTAAAACTACGATAGTTACTTATTTTTCTACGCAAACCAATTTCATGATTGTTTTTCTGAATATTGAGTAAAATTCAATCATTTTTACACAGGATTTCTACGAATCCGGCTAAACCTATAGAAAGCTCTATCGGACAGGATAGTATTGGTAAAGCGTCCGCACGAATCTTGTGGGATTACCTTTTAGTGCAACGTAGATACAGGAAGTCCGAATACAGTGCAGAGTCGCTCACTATTGCTTTTTCGTAGCGACCGACGTAGCACCGCAGACAGAAGTGCTACACGTGGCAGAATTATTCAGGCAAATTAAGTTCATGTGACAGTATCTGTCTAGAAAGCTCTTCTATGCAATTAATAGCGTCGAAGCTGCAAGTTCCAATGTTGACGGTTCATCAAAGTTTTTCAGTATAAAACAAAATATTAGTAATGTTTAAAAATTTAATCCCAATAATAAAATGCTACATCTGAATTAATCTGTCAGCAATGAAAACCGACACGGGTGCGAATACAGTCTCAATGGAGACTGGATCATTTAATAAACCTAGCATCGATAGTGTTTAACGTATTCATGCGTCTCTATTCCTCTCACATTTATCATAGGATTAAGTTGATACTCTAGTATATTATTTTTATTCATCCCTTGGGACAAATTGTGTCCATTTGCTTGAAACAACCGACATTATATAAATACATTGTGCTTGTTTTACCGGCTAGTTGTGACGTACAACTTTTGGAGAGGGATGAGTAGCACCGAAACTTAGTTATTTAAATATACACCTAGCCAGAGTAAAAGTAACTTTGTATTTAGTTTAAATACGTTATATTTCATTTGTTACTTTCAATTGAAAAATTCAAGGCGTAACACAAAGAGTAAAGTGGTCACTGTAAAAGCTTTTACCACATTTTATTAGTTTTATGTTGTTATCTTTGTTCAATCAACAGTATTTGTGAAACAGTATATTAATTGATCGAAACGTCGGGTAAACAAATAAGGTAACCTTTAATTTTCAATCGCGTTGAAGACCCATTATAATATTACGTACAAAATGATGATACGCGTTTCATAATCCTCACATATTCTCAATACAAAAAGAGGGCACTCGGCCCCTCTTTCAGATAAAGAATAGTATAGTACTACATAACCGTTTTCGTTTTAACTGTTGATTACATCTGGTCGTTGCGAGTTGCTTATGGTCGCAAAAGTACATTCTCGTTTCCCTCTTATTCGCTACAGCTATAAGGAAAACGGGCGTCTTAAAAGGGAGGGGTATTAAACAATATTTTAAAAGCGAGCTAATCTGCGGCTCATTATTCATGTGTGGAGCGTTTTAAAACATGTTTCGTATGAAAAAGTAAAAAGTTTGTAACAGGACGCTAGTGGTTGCCGTATTTATGGTGAGTTCATAATGGTGCATTAATCACGTGGTTACTGAACGCCTCGTTTTTGTCGAGGTGTTTTTATGATAAAAAATCTAATATTTTATCATCATCCGTCCAATAAAAAGCGGTAATAGCCCAACGGTGACATCGTTAGACTGTTATGGACACGGAATAGGGCGCTTCTTTTTAAAAGTCACATGGGGGTAAAAGATTTACTATCAAGTCATACGCTTTTACACTAATAGGTAACAGAGGAAATATTTTTGTTTGTATATCCATGTCGCAAATAATGTTTCTTAAAATAATTCGCTATTTTACTACAGATCGTTTTCAATAAAATAGAAACCTATTTCTTAGTGCTCAATCTGTGCACTCCGGCCAGAACCTATCAAATAAGTAGCGATAGCAGAGGGGACCTAAAATAGGTTGGACTGAACTTTGCGAGACAACGTCCACTATTCAATATAACGTTACCAAAATAAGCTTACAGAATAGAGGCGATACCCGTTTGTTGTAAGGAGGACATCTCAAATACTGAATTACTAATTAATTATTATTGATAACTTCCTAGAGTACAATGGTGTCCTGTCCCATAAAAAGCTTTATAAATGTTTTTAATTGAGGTAAATAACTGGCTAAGTATTCCGTGGTAAGAAAGAAATAGAAAAGATCAATAGTACTTAGTAAGACGTAATTGTTCCGATATCCTCATGGCCAACCAATCTCAATTAAATCTCGACAGAATAAGACGTGGCCACACTAGCCGAGAGGCCGTATAAAGGCAGCTTAAGCCGAGGCAACAGAGCACAAATCCAAGCGGACAAATTGAAAAACCACTGAAACACCGAGTACCGTAGACGTGGCGTACCGTTATAACCACTACGCATTACGGCCGAATTCCCGTCTCGCCGGTCCGTGTATGGCCCGGAATAACACAGATCGGTAACGAAACACAATGGCCCGCTGTTCCGGGGAATCTATTCCACCCTCTAATCCAGAAAGGTCGGTGGAAGCTATCCGATAACCACTTAGAGTGGGCACGATTGTACCGCGCTGATAACAGTCTCGCGTCCCGTACGCTTTATTATGATTAGATTATGAAGATGTACACGTATCGACACAATGCGTTACAGGTTGGTGCACCTTCGTTGGTAGTTTCAATAGAATTTGATTGAATTTGATTCTTCCTCTTCGACACTTTTGGAGCATAGTTTTAGGTAATAGGTAACGTCTTGTCTAAGTATAGGTTTTGAATATTAACCATTGGAATTTGAAGCCAGAATCTAGGTTTACGGAAGACATCATATAATTTCTATTGCGTCTGGTACGATGGCTATCAATAATAGATCATTCTACCGCTCTACAGTATAGAATATCAACTTCATTGTAGGAAGGTTGTATCAAAGAGTCGGTGCAAAGAATTGCAACACAGCTCTGCTATTAAGTTAATTAAACTGAGAATCTCAGAATAACGATACAGTGAACCTAATCTCGTGGATTGTGTTTTCCGAATCCGTTAACGGGATAACTTTAAAGTGTTTGTTTAATACGTTGTATAACAAGACGGTGAACCACAAAATACAAAGTTTTCTTCATAAACGGTTTTATGCAATCGCTTCGGTTTATTTTATACAATTTATTCGAACCATTGGACTGTTAATGAGGACCTTTCCAAGGCTTGCATTTTCTCTTTATAGCTCTGTATTAAACTCAACGCTTGTTTATACGTTTCAGTCCTTTAGATTGATTGAGAAATATCATTAGTTGGAAATGCAGTAGTCTTAACTTTTTATTTGAGTCTCAGTAGCATAATTAAGTATTTGCTTTAAATATTTAAATAAGCACGATTACAAAGATTTGTTTCGTTGCGGTAGTACGATAACATTAGGTCGTACAAATAATATGATATTTTTGGAAAAAACATTGAAATTTTACGTTAATGTAATCCAACGTGTTATAAGTAACGCTAGGTATAACGACTTGGCATTTGATTCGTTTGGAATCAGAAGCATTTCCATTTACTTCTTTAAAATGTATTCCACAATTTATAATTCAGTGAATTTTGTAGCGCTTAGTGCCTTTTAAAGATGCAAAAGAAAACAAATTGCTACTTCTGAGAGAGCCGGTCGAAATACACACGGAAAGAAATAGATTTGTTGTTTTAGATTGTAGAAATTGGATTGGATTTCTAGAAGAGCATCAGTCTAATTACTAAAGTATAGATACTTAGAATTCACGGCAAGGAGCTGTGTAAAAACCTAACTGAATTAGGGTATAATTTAGGATAGAGGAAGAACTAAAAGGACATTAGGTTGGACTTAAAATAAGAATGGGTCGTATAAGACGATACAAAGAAAGTCCTAAGATAATATCATCATAATTTTACAGTACAGTATCTGTATACAACGAATCCCATTACTCCCTGCAGAATGATGTTAATCCAATTAGCAGAATTACACAACTAATACCCGAGTTAGAAACGAGTTACAAAAACTTGTATCTTTTATTAGCCGCCTGGAACCGTCCACGAAAATTGCGAACCATATTGGTAGCGGAAAGTTTTGATATTAATACTGGCCGAACTAGCGATTGTGTCGTGTTCCATCATGTTTTGTATTGTTGTGTAAGATTCATATGTCGGGGTTATTGTTCGTTATCTATTGAGTCTTAGTTTTTCACGTGATTTGAAAACTAAGTGCGTAGATGAACTGTAAGTGGAAGTGGAAATATTTGGGGTATAAGGTTTTATTGGCAAAAATAACAGGTGTAAAGAAAAACAAAACTACAATGGAATTAATAAAATATCCTTTATGATAATTCCCGATGCAATTTTACCGGTATTAGCTTAAAATATTATTTGGGTTAAACTAAGACTAAGCTTAAATACGCAATATCCTATTATATTGGTTTAATCCAGTCTGGCACTTATGACAAATAAATAATACAGAAAATATGTCTGCTTCCACCTGTATGTGTCCTCATACTCGCCATTAGTCACTATATTATAATTGCCAAAATCTATTTCTTTAATCTTGCTAGTAGTCGGTTGGGTATATTCGTAGCCTTTGTAATCAAATATTTAATGGTCTGAACGGTATTCTGCGCTTTCAAATTAGCGTATAATATTGTCATTAATTGTGTTGAGGTTATTAGCTATTCTAGCTGGTGTAATTAGTCGGTGGAAGATAAACTCCTGCGTTGTTGGAAAATGCATTTTCGCCGGAAAGCCAATTCAACTGTAGCTCATCGGGCTAATGATATGTGGCGAACGGTCCGACGTCCAATCGTCGAATTGGGGGAGGTAAATGTTCGCATTAGGACAGTATGGCAGCAAGGAAAGGTGCATTGTCATCCACATTTTGTTGAAAAAATATTCTGCAGTACGTCGCCTTAGGCGCGAGTCAGCGTTAAAGCACAACAATATAGTAAAAATAATTAAAAAAGGAAAATTATATTGAAGCTGGAGTGAAAAATGAGTAAATTTTAAAAGTAGATAAAAATGGATATATTTTTGTGAAATTTCAATAACACTTATATACATTACGTTACGAAAGTTAAATAGTTAAGAACCTTAAATAGTTAACTATATCTGCTTAGTGTAGTTTTTAATTAGTAGAAATAATGTTTAGTGCAATAAGCATTAAACACTATTTCTACTAATTAAAAACGAAATTCACATGATCGCTAACTTCTTCCTTATTCCTTCCTTAATAAAACGACACACAATGTTAAACAAGTAAATTAACTTGTACAAATTGAAAATTCAAGAAGTTTGAGTTAGTAAGACAGCGATACGGTCGCAAATTGAAGTTGAAGTGTGCCGGCCACGTCTGTACAAGAAAAGTCGGGAGAACAGACGAGTTCTTTAAAGAGAAACTGACCAGCATGCATTATGCCTCTAGCGGTACCATAGAGTTTGAATAAGAAGCGTAGAATAGACTGACTGCGAAAGAAGACTTATAACGCTTATATACACACATGTACAACATACATACATGCGCGACTGTTGTTGTATCGCTCTGAATACAGGGGTAATAGTCGATAGACCGTTTTATTATATCTGTGTGCCGTGACTTTACCACCTCTAACATTTAGAACAGTTTCCGTCCACTAAACCTACATGGTGTTCATGAATACTAACAACTATGAACCCATAAACTTTAACAATAGTGAGTTTCGGAAGTTTTTCCAGCGTTTGAATCGCTAGTCTGCGCTCGCCCGTTAGTCGGAGAGTAGCTCGGATATGGCGGCAGTTCATTAATAATTCCTCGGTACAATTCCAGCTGAATCACTGTTTAGTTCGTGGCAGTGCCTTGTGCGTCTACGGAAGCCATTTGTTATGTTTTATAAACTGTCGATGTAATGTTACTGTGCACTTTGTTGAGAAAAAAACCGCCCATTGTTTATGGTTTGTTAATGGTGTCAAGTCATCAGTCGCCGGGTGTTAACTTTTGTTAAATATCTTAAATTAATCTTATAATCTTCATCGGAATCTTTTAGGAGCTCTAACGCTTTAGCCTCTGAGATAATCAAAGTGGCGCGATTATATTTTTAAAGAAGAGTCCCCGATTTGATGAGTAAAGTTTTGATGCTTTATCAAAGAGTGAACGCCTCATTGAGTAGTAAAGTTAACGTTTTTTCTGACTGTTCGTTCGACGTGTCTGGTTACTAAAATAAAATCATTCAATGCTAAGAGAATCCGAACTCGTAAAATCCAGTATGAGACGTCTTAATAACTTATGTATACGAATAACATACTTGTAGCAAATTCACGTTTAGTCGATGCTCCGACCTAATATTCATGAAAGTAGAATTGATCCATAAACACCATCTCAAGTACATTGTCATTACAATACGACACCATTATAATAAAAAGCAACCCTGGCGTTCAGAGTGTATGATAATCAAAAACATTTTAGTACTAAACATCGGAAAGTGCGGTGTTGTCATAAAAAGTCACATCCAAACTTCTTTTCTTTTTGGCGACAGCTGTTTCGATATTAGGGAGCCATGTTTCTTTATGATGCTATTTAAATAAAGAGCCACTAAAAGTCTACCGTTACATGTACATTATAATATGTGATCGTTTTGAAGTTCAACATTACGACTATACTTCGTAACAGTCTGTACGATTCAAAGAATAATCAACCTATCAAATCAAATATATTTGGCGTGTATTTCTTTTTGATTTAAAAATATGTTTTGATTGAAGTTCTTTCGATCAAACAAGACGATCGCCTTACGTCTCAGTCTGTAATTCTCAATCTTGATCTAACAAAGATTTTATAATAAATTGTGTCGCTTTGCAAATCAAAATTATGAGCCATACGTGTCGTTTCAAGTTCAAAAGATCTGAAGATTTGTAGTAATGTAGGTGACCTATTAAACTCGACTTTGATGTTCGTTTTAACGCACTTTTGTACCGTGGCAACAACGCGGGTCATAAAAAACATATTTACGAGTTATGAACGTCAAATAAAAACGACCAGTGGTTCGGAAAATAACCTTTACGATGATATCCTGAAGGAAAGCTACGGAACGGTTCAATTCGCATTTTTCTAAAGAACTACTTGGATATAGTGTACTTGAATGTTACTATACGTTTTTATCTTTGGTAACGGCATGCAACCGTGCCTACTTATTTTATGCTTAAAAAGAACAAACGTAAAACATTTCTGCTACTTGTAGAAAAGGATAACCCAGGAAAAGTGACACTAAAAATCTTCTGTAATCAAATCAAACGATAGTTCTTTTTTAAATAAATAAAAACAAAATACGTAATAAAAATGAAGCTCATTGACAAGATCAAGGCACATAATATAACCTACTTAATTAATGCAACCCAAAAGAAAATAAATAAACGATGTTATTTGCTTATGTATAGGAATATAAAACCATAATGAAGGAACGAAGTTATTAAAATGCCAGAGAAAGCGGAATTCAGCGGAAGTTAATTTTAAATCTGTAGGCTCCGCACATACTCACAAGATTGTTGTTGGGATCATCGTAGTCTGTAATTAAGTGGATGGTGTTGTGTTGCATATTCAATACAACGGTTTGATATATTTGAAAGTACAGTTTTGTAAGATGACACAAAAGTAGTCTCATTTCATTATATTTCTACAAATTTATTCGTGAAGCTAAAATACTAATTCATCTAGGTAATAAGTCTGTTGAAAACTTCCGATGATTTAATTACTATTGGTAATGAAATCTTGAAACAACGCGACGAATGTTTAAATCTCTTTAACAAGACTGAGTATATTTTTTCCTGGAAGCAGTAATAGTTTCATTTTGTCAGCAAATTATTTTTAGCAAACTTCTGTGCAGTGAAAAAAGCTAAGTTTCCAGTATTACAAAACAATTAAAGTTTTGCTACAAAAGCATTATAAAAATGCGGTCCGACTTTGTGAGAATTCGAACTTTATTTTTAACGTTTTAACAACAGTTCAGAACAGGAATGTTCAGTGAAATATTTATTTCCGACAGATATTTTGTGAGACCATTGAAATTATTTCGTTGAAGACTAAATTGAATTCTTCATAATTGTACTTGAGGCTCTTTCGTATTGTTTGAATTTCCTAATATACTTTTTGAATAGCTCTGAATTAGTGAAAATCTTTTTACAAATTGTGTTAATAAAACATAGAGCTATTATAGGACATTTTACTGTTTACAATCATACCGATGAAGCCTTCCAAGAAGGATAGTTGCAGTATATATTTGTCTCCCCAACGGGCAGGTATGACAAGATGTATGAATTTGGACCAAGCGAAACCAAAATGTAGGGATCGTAGCTAGAGATATGATTTTTTTATTTTTGTAATTGGAAACGAGATGTTGATATTATGTTTAAAAATTGAAGTGAAACTATATATCCGTCATAATATATGTGCCCATTGTGTGGTTCACTATGTGCCCGAGCGAAGCGGTTCTATTATAAGAAACGAACTAATCAAAGTAGTTCTCAAGCTGGGCCACAAGCACCAAGTAACGAGCTGTTATAAAAGAAATTAAAGACTTTTTTCTTCTATTATTTCATGTAGCTAAAGACCTGCAGTTAACCGCTGTTTAATTCTTAAAGTTAGTGGTTAATGGTTAGCTTTTATATTGAAAATAATGCAAGAATGTAAATATAAGCAGTTTCGTAAAATTTTAATGATATTTTTTTGTGAATAGACAAATAAAAATGAGTGAGATTATTTGTAACTGTAACGCGAAATTTTAGACCAAAACTTTTACTATATCATTATGTACTCAACATTGTTAAGTACTTATACTTAGTAAAAAAATATAATAAAAAAGTACACAACACAGTTTGTCGTTTATGCGTCAAATAAATGGCAAACAAGGGCTTGTCTGCCTCGGGGCTCAATTCTGCTTTCTATCTTAAGATCAAGAAAATACGTAACTTTACGGAACGTTGTCTAGATGTCTTCTAATCTTGCAATTATAGCGTAATGGCGTAATAGCACTTACCTACACAACCTAATCTTGGCAACGCTACTTGCCTTTTTTGTACTAATTTAATATAACAGCGGCAACATTTTAGCAGGATTTTCAAAGCTAAATGCTTTCACAATATAAATAACTTCATCAAGAATATCACAAAGGTAGCAAAGCAACTCGAACCTTGAAGTTTTTCTAGTATAAGTATGTATTTAGAAGTACATATGTAGGTAGGTATGTTTATTAGTTATTTGGTTACGATAGTACAATCTCTACTCAGTTCGGAATCTAATGACCGTGTGTTAGTTGTCTAATGAGTTGGTGATATTTTTAAAAACGATTTAATTTTATTTACGTACACAAATAGATTGATTGCTAAAATCAGGACATACATACATACACACTCCACACCGAAAAATCGCATATTTTTCGAGTCAATCAGACAGTGTCCGTCGACTACTTTCTATGTGGCTAGATTTTATAACTACAAAATACAATTTTTGTGTCATTTAACGTTATATTTATTGTCGGTTTATTCTGGTTTTGTTTGATGCCGGCAATAAAAATATTAGCGTATAGCGATTAAACTTGGCTATATTTAAAACAGATGTAGGTATGATAATATACTCACTTTTATTTTATGTTAACTATTTTATCTGATATTCACGTACGGTCTATTTCGTTTACGTGAAAAAATATAACTCTGTCGACAAAAATCGAGGGGCTATTTACTGTCACTCCAGAATATGATTTTTTTCAATAACTGCTCCGAATTTCGTCGTCCTTCCATCGAATGAATAAAAAAAACTGAATTACATAAGCCGCAACCCCGAAAATATACCGGGAGCGAACGTGGCGAAGTGGCAAACCTATTCTGATTTAAATATCACTAGCGACCTTTGGTTGAGTTCGTAATATCGTAGACAGGATGGGCTCGGGACTCGAGAGGTGGTATTGATGGTATATAGTAATGCGCTGGGGATTTCTATGAAAGGTCCGGGCCCGACAGCTAAACGTGTTAGTTCGCTTTATTGAATATCGGGAATATGACGGTGTCCTGCGGGACACGAAATATCGAAGGTCGGCAGAGTTTCGCATACGTTGCATTCTCAGCGGGTTTTTGGGGTGACTTTTACACGTCCAGGTAATGGATTTTGGATGGTTATAAATTGGCGTTACGTAAATAAAATTAAAGTACGGAAAAAGTTTATTCCTCAGTGCCATGTTAGAGCGGAATTTTCCAAAATCTTTTCATTTTAAGAAATAAAGAACAACGTTAGGCCATTATCAAAAGATTTGTTTTTCTTATTTTTTGGGTTTATGAAAGGCAAATATTGCTAAATATTTAAGCTCTTAAAAGCCGGCGGTCTATTGTATAAGATTTTGGAACATGAATGTTACCCGAGGGCAACAAAGTTATAATTGCACATAACTTAAATTTCTGAGCTTTGGGCTTCCAAGACGATAGAAATATGAACTTTTATGTTATTATTATATTATCGAACACTCGACATTTCATATAACTTGTAATTTATGAATAACAGAGTCCGAATATGAAGCTGTCTAATAAAGTATAAAAAAGTAATATTAAGGTTGCCGTAAGATAATGTTATATAAACGAGTATCAAATTAAAATACATATATTATATGAGCTTAATTTATACAGCAAGTAGATTTTGAAAGATAATTTTTTTGTCAAATAGTTTATAATTTTAGTGACGTAAGATATCAATACTTCGAACCACAGTTAATTTATGATATTTAATAGTTCAACGGGATAGCTCATGTTACAATTTATTAATCGTAGTCATGCTTAAACAAAATCAAATTACACATCTTAATTTGGAGTAGAGCTGGAAATAGTTAAATAGCTTAATTATATTATTTATTTAACAAAAACACAAACGAACAAGTTCTTCCCTTGTTATAAAATAAATGTGAATTTATACTGCATCCGCGTTAGTTCAAAGCTTACGAAAAGCTCTAGATTTTTGGTACACATCCAAGCAGCGATTCCACAAATTGATTTACAGAAACTGCAATTCTAAAATTGGTCTTAAGTTTGTGATTCGGCCCAAAACAATTGCACGGAACGTTCACTGAACGCCCCAATATCAGAACTAAGAGAAACTTCGCGAAACAATAACAGCCAGTCATATTTCATTTCATTTTCTCGTATCGAACTCGCGCCTACCACTCTGCTACGTTCCAGATATTTGAGCAAAACACATTTGTATTAGTTAGAAAGTTTAATGCACGGACGGCGGACATATTGGAGATGCTACTTTTTGTTATTTACAAAATAAATTAGTCGGCTATGATGGTATGTGAGCGGATAATGATTTATTATGGATGAAAATTCGATATTGTACTATTAAGATAATAATATCTAAGAAATTAAGTAGCTAATAATAATATATAGATTGTCTCCTAGCAAAAGTATATTTCATAAGAGATTAAATAGAGTTAGGTCTGTATCTCGACCGATTGCCCGTCTAAAGTTTGAAAACGTTGCTAGAACCTGAGTATCAGCTGTGAGAGTAATTTGAAAGAAGGAAAAATAATTAAAATTAAAAAATTAAGATTGCATTCAAGTGTATTTGAGAAGTTCAGAGTGAACTTGTAGAGAACAACCAACAGGATCCTGTTAAATCTCTAGTTCGCTTCCCGCAGATTGTCGTTATTGAATCACCTCCGCTTCAATCGTCTTCGTCACGTTACTAGAATGCCAGTTTCAGTAGCGACACTCTACAGAGTGCAACGACCTTAGTCTTTTGAACAACGCGTTTTACATAAAGTAAGTGCTACACTGCAAAATAGTAAAAAAACTTCATTTAATACCCAAATACAAAATTCATTATACCTACGTCGAAAAACTAAAATAAAGACCTGCATATTTAACGCTTTGCACAAAAATTGCTGGCAGTGTTAAAATTTAAATATATCAGTTTTTATTTCGAAATATTTACGCGGTTTTAACATGTAAAATTTTATTTCGCCAACAAATTGTTTTATGTTAAGTATTTCGGATCATCACAGCCTTTTTAAAATGACTGCAGGCGTGGTGAAACAGTTTAATGTAAATAAGGAAAAACTTAACACATTAAATATTCTTCATTACTTATATTACGTAATTAAAGTTTTCATGAAACTGTAGTAAGCGATTAATTGTAAAATTGATAAGTACCTTAACTTCGGTTCTTCTGATGATGCTTCTCGGTCTAGGGCGAAGAGTTAGCTAGAATCATAAATATTTAATACAGTCAACATGACCTAAACAAAATCTTTCCAACTTCAGCGAAATACACGATAACAATATTTATTCGCCAATTCCGCCTAACCGCAAAAACCACTAAGATTCTATATATTTCTAAAGGCAATTAAGATAAAACCCCCATAGTATGGTGACATTATCTGCGGTCACCACGATGCTTTATTATTAATGGGTAATACTAACTCAACGTAATAACTGTATTGGATTACAGATATTGGAGCCAACGAGATTAGGTTGTGTATTATGAAAGATTATGATGTACTCTCGTGTTCCTTTTTCATGTATTGTGTATTTTTCCGACGGGTATATTTCTAAGCTTTTTTTGTACAAATACGTTTTCTACAAGTATGAATGGCGGTATTAGGATATAACTTTCTGAGTAGATCTTTAAGATTATTAAGCTAAACGTATTGAATTTGGTACATTATATAAATTATTACCTACTGTTAGTTTTTTAAAGATCGAATAAAACAAAACTATAATCGTAAAATAAGTAAAGGTTTTCTGTTCTTGATTCAATTATAAGCTTTCGCAAATTATGTTTCATAATACAAAATATAACATAACTATTTTTTTTATTGTTACACAGCATTATTTGAAGAAAAATCAGGTCTGTTTGAAATTCTAAACATTTGTTAGAATGTCCGTGTCCTCGAATAAAGTTATGCGAGTCCTATAGAGAGGAAAAGCATTACATTTCATGATATTTGTCGTCTCACTATGCATATTAATACCAGTGGAATTTCACGATTTATACCAGTGCATTTGCGTTCAACTTCTACCGAGGTCATATCCGCAGTTAACAATTATAGTTATCTTCATGAAGTCAGCGTGAATGTTCACTGGTTTGTAGAATTTGGTAATTACTAGTGCTGGTTTAATTTGAGTTAATTGGCGTACACCAGTGAGATGACTAAAGTGAGATAACTCGACCGCAAGTATCTTGACGATTTGTGTTCATATTGTTAGGTGTACTTATTAAAGTAACATAGTAGAACATTATAATTGACTAAACATTATAATTTACTACCAAAAGCTGTTGATCGCGACTTAATAAGCAGGATCTTAGGTGTAAAAGTATAGTGTGAATCAATTAAAGTATCATATGAGGAACAAACATATCCACAGCAATATAGCCTCACAATTTTCGCAATAATATAAATAAAAGGAGTAGTATGAGTAGGCTAATAGGACTTTATATAGAGAAAACTTATAATATTATTTTCTTTGAACTGGTGAGTTGCAAGTTTTAAAGATTAACAAAATCAGATTGTAAACCTTCGCAACACTTACACACGACAGTTTGACTTCTATTATTGGTTATGTTACATTACATTTTAACTACACAAACAAAGTCGTGCCGGAGTACTTCTTATTATGATAATATACATTAAAAACCTAAAAGCAAGTATCGTATTAGCCATTAAGAGTAACAGGCTGCTAGCTTATCGTCGACGAACACTACAATAACCTTTTACAACCTTCACGAACGAGCCTATATTTTTATCTCTCAGAAAAAACAAGAAAAAATACAAGTAAAGCAACATTCTACTATGTACAAACATAAAATTCACTCGCCACCACACACCATTACGGAAATTGTGCAAATGGGAAATAAACAAATTCGCGGTTTAAAACCGGCGCCAGGCACAGACGGAATCGTGCGTCAATAAGGGCAGATGCGACCCGCGCTCATATTCTGATATCCAATAAAGAGCAGCAACATTTTTATAGACCATTCGAAGGGTCGGCCCTTTTCTAAATTCTTCAACTTTGGCTTTAATCTTTCACAAAGTATTTTAGCTGCGGCTAAACTTTTCCGATCCTTTATGTTGTGTGGCCCGCCGGCGAGATATTTATGACAGGTCCTTGAATCAATTCTTATTGTGTCGACACAACGCTATAAATTCTTTTTAGTTACGTGATACTCCTACGCTGTGCTTCGATATTCATGTGAACTTTTCTATATTTAGGTTGGTGGTAAACTATTTTTATGCATTCTTATTTTTTGGATCTTTCCCTCGGAGACCGTTGACTACTTCCGTCAATGATGTAATTGGGGCTGAAGTGTTAGTACTTGTCTAATATCATCATTATGGTCCAAGCGTAAAAACACTTAAGAAATCAACAAGATGTGCAGTTTGGGCTACAAGATATTAGAAATGTCATGCCTTTTTACAATAGCACGTGAAGCTCTTTCTACAAAATCTTATTTCGCTCAAAAGCAGTGGCAAGTTACTTTATACTTGTAGACTGTCTGCAATAATATGTCTTTGTAATCTAAGACTAACGTTTTAAAAATAAACTACTCAGTTGAAAATATAATGTCAAAAGCTAAGAACACGTTTACGTTGGTGTATTAAATTTGCACGATGCACGGTCACACATCACAGGTGGCGATATCTACCGCACTCGTGTGACGTTACGTCCGCTCAGAATATATGATTAACTGAGCTACTTTCCTCAAGGTGTTTTGCTGTGCTTTGTGGAGGCAACAATTTATGTGTACGTTTAACATTTTGTAGGTAAAACACTTTTGACATACAAAATGACGTGCACTATAGAAGAATCTGGATTAAGAATATCGCTTCACAATTTTACGTAAGAGCTACTAAGCGCTCAGGTAAACTCAGCCGCAGCTTCACAGCCGCAATACCGCCTCGCGTAAGCGAAAAGCCGCACGACGAAATACCTTTGCTGGATTTTTTACCGTCTAATCCTCGTGCGGAATAAAATTGTACAGATTTTGTCATATTATTAGGGTCAGTCTCTATTTAAGGACAGAACTATTTAAGTTTATTTATTTATTAAATACGCTTTTTACATATAAAACTAATGAATGCAATGGTTGGACACAATTTTTTCTGATTGTTCTAGTTTCTGCGTCTATTTAATTTATCCAGTGCCGATCTCTTCAAGATAAAGAAACTAATCGATAAACCATTATCAAATTTTAAATAACAGATTTATTTAAATTAACCGTTGTGCCGAAATTCATGCTCAAAATCAGTGAAGGGATCGTGTCCCATAGTGACAGTTAACAATCCCTCTCCAAAATAAGTCGATCACGGGTTGTTTTGTTAATGATAACGGCGACACAAAAAGGATCGCTCACTAGATTACAATACCCTCAATATCGCTCAGTTTACCCGCCTAAGTACCGTTCAACTTAATCCCACACTGTAGATAAGTGAAGCTTTAGGTAGTGCGAACGTGATCGACCGATAGACGTTTATTGAATTCGAAACGCCAATTGTAGCTGTAACGTACTGAGGGATTACTGCAAGACTGGTAACATGTATAAACTCTAACTTAGACTCAACTGCTTGTAATTTGGTTTCTCGACAGCCAGCTACTACTTTGTTGAAAACTTATAAAAGTAGCTATAATAGTATAGAAAACTTACATCTAATCAGAGCTTGTATGAACTTATACGTAGAATTGTACAGCGTTTATTACATAAACCGTTGTAGTAGTTTTGTCATTGGGAATAATTAAGTATGTTTTTGCTCTTAAGCAAACGATGACTGGCTGTTTTGCTTGAAATACATTGTTAAGAATACGCGAAAACTCGACATCAGCTGTTATTGATCGGGGTAAACATTAATGAGCCCATCAAACTCAGTTTATTAAACAACGAAGTATTGAGCGAAGCGTCTCGGTGTATCTGATAAAACTTCGCTGTCTCCGGCAAATTCATCCAAAGATACTTACCCGGTAACAAAATGATAAATTAACCAAGTTTCTAGACTCAATACACTCTGTCACGATACTTTTGTTCACTGTCCGTACCTACGGACGCTATACATATTTAAATTTTGACCGCCCAACAATATGATAAGCTTTCCATCAAGCCTACAAAGTTCATAAAACATTTTACCTAAGAAAATATCCATTTTCTTCCTTTGCTTTTTACAATATAACTAGCGGACCCGACAGACGTTGTCCTGTCTACACGTCTTTAATTTAAAAATTTTAAACTTTTTTTAATAATCTAAACCATTCTCCGATCCCCTTGAACACACACCAAAAATTTCATCAAAATCGATCCAGTCGTTTAAGAGAAGTTCAGTGACATACACACTTACAGAAAAATTATATATATAAAGATAGGAAATTTTGTTCAAATTTAAAATGCTTCGAATAATACAAACGATGTATTTTTTTGTAGCGTAAAAACGTCCTCCGTCCCATCATTATTCTAACAAAAAGTTGGGAAATGCATACAATTCTCTCAAAGGCGTGAAAGACAATACGTATCACAAAGTAGAGGAACGCAAAGTAAGAGCGTTTGCTTGCCAAGTACCAAGAATGCAAACATGAGCTAGAGGTAAAGCGAGCAGGAGACGCCTGGCTGCCGGTGGAACGTCTAAACGATGAAGCTTTCCCCAAACAAACATTAACCTTGTTGTTGACAACATAAAGCCGTTTTTGAGTTTTCTACAAAAGAAGGTCGGATGCTCACATTTATTCGCGCAGTTGGAATGCGGCTGTTCCGTGATATGCTAAGCAAAAGCCAAGCAAACAAATTGGAAGAGACACATGAGAGGTGCACGAATAAAATGTTTCTTAAGAGAAAATACAGAGCAAAAATTTTAAAACTATTCATGTGGAATAAGCGAAACAGGCTCTGTTTGGATATTCAAATAGATATTTAAATATCTTGTTTATATTTACGCATCGTGAAGATAGTTGCACACTACGAGTATGTCTGTCTAAGGGATGTTTTGTTTTGTTTCCTCTCCTAGTAGTTAATCAATGATTCAAGCGATGTCAACAATGGTGTTGTTATTGCCAGTCCGCAACATTAGCAACCCTCGCCGCGTTTAACGTGTACCGTAAGACTGCTTTCATATTGGCGGCTTAGCCGTACGATTTAGAAGTGTGACTATCGCAACATATTTTGTGTGTAATCGCCGGAGCAATACACTTTAGCGACTTAGTCGCGCACATAAGCTGCTAATGTGGAATTCGCTACAGAAACGAGCGAACTTATGAATTCTTACTACTGTTGTTAATGTTAAATGTGCACTAAAAATATTTTCAACATATAAAGTCGCTGACAAAGCCAACTTTACAGTATGTGTTCGTCTAAAGGTTCCTTTACATCCAATTAACATTGGCTTGAGAAAAGTGGTAGTCAAGCAATAGAAGTAAATATACCGGTGCTCGTTGCCTAGGGGAATTACAATAGCGCCTTAATTGTCATCAGCTCCCGTTGAGCTAGATCCTCTTACAATACACAGGGTCATTGGGTATTTTCCTTCAATTACTGAGAAAATAAATCAGTTTTAGCAAAGATAAAAATAACGTGTACTTCTTTAAGTTTTTAAAGGAAGGCTATAAATATTTTCCGTACTACAAAATCTGAGTTTATAATAATATATTTTTATCAAATAATGTACCGTGTAGAGGATGTTGTTTTATTTTGCAGAGTAGACGGTAATACTATCGGCAGGAAGTGACCCCAATCCGTTGATGTGGAAAGTGCTCTCCATTTCACGTTTTTAGGTTTCTCCAAACGGCAAAACGGAGATTATTGTTACGTATTTATTATATTTCTCTATTAACTTACCAAGATATACATTTAGCATAATTGGATCACGTTTTCAGTTAATATTGGATAATTTGATGTTGGAGTTTTGTTTCCGAGATGGGTATAAAATAAATACTCAATACTATAAAATAAGTACTCAATGTCATATTGCTGTTAAATATGACATCCAATTAAAATAATTTTATTTGTGGCGTAGCATTGATTCGTAGCAGGAGTCTGTAGCCGGGACGCGTAGCGTAGACCCTTTGTACAGATGTGTGGGTGCATTTAGCTGCACTTATAATACACATTTGCCAGGAGAAAATTATTGTAGTTCCTCCTTTAAAGACGAGCTTGGTGTTGGAGGGACGTTCCCTTGTCACATAATGAACAGTTACAAAACCCGCTGATTCGGTTCTCAGTGAACTTGTTGATGTCAATCTGAACAAGAGGTCATTAGATCTTTTTATTACAATCGTCGTTGGCGTTTTATACATTATATGCTAAATTATGTATTACGAAAAAGTTATATTCTCGCAGGATTTTGAAACACAATGACAAAATTATTGATATGAAATTCATTTTTAATGTTTTGTTGTTCAGTCCACTCCACGTAGCGACCTGGTAGCCTAACATTGTTATAACTTGGGACGAATATTAAGATACAAGTTCAACAAGCACAATAGTCAGTTTCAAAATATAAATTTATCAAGTCGATAACAGACGACGTCGCTATCAAGATCCAGTCGTGTGTCAGCGAAATCACCGCGGAAGTTTCCTCCAAGATTTATTCATGACTTGGCCAAATATTTGATTGATCACCGCGTCTAAACCAATCCGGCCGCTCGATAAACTTGCCGACCACTTCATTTACCGAAAAAGGCACTTGTTTAAACTTCTCGAGAAGTGATGCGGCTCTTTTTGAAGGAAACATAAACTCCATTCAATTTTGATAAAATTGGTGAGCGAAAAAATATTGTGCTCGGATTGTACCAACATAAAATTCCCTAGCGGATTCCATTACTCGTAAATAAGTAATATAATGTTTAACGGCTTCATGTATTTTCTGATGATTGAGGTTTCTGTTGCGTTCCGACGATTGTAATTGTTAAAATAAAAAACGGCCCCCGCAGTGGGAAATAAATTCTACATCGCAGGGGATTTCACTAGATGCCGAACAAATAATTTGTGCATCATTGATGTTTCAACGGATGTTTCGTATAACACACCAGCTTCCGCAGGCATGCGGGATATGTAACAAGTCGCTTAGATTTAAAGAAAATTGATTAGACATGGAAAATATTGTTATTTAGTCACAGTTTAAATATTTTATGAATCATTTTTTATCAGTTTAAGTTGTTAATTCACAGTTCTATGGTCGGGTTTCGTTTAAATACTTGGTTTTATTTTCAAACTTATCTTTAAATATTGAAAACTCCTTAAACCAAGTTCGCTAGATGAGTAGTTACTTCTTTCAGGATTCTTTATAAATCGTGAACTGTAGTGAAAGTTGGACGTTCGAGGAATGAATCTTTGATATCGAGTAAAAAATGAAACCCGCCCACTCAAACTGGGAGTTTGATAACAAGGAAAATTATTAATTTAGACTTTATATTTCGTCTGTTATTCGTTGTTTATTTAGTGTAACCGTTTTTTGTCCGATCTTTTTTTTTTAAAACCATTGTCTGCTGCTTGTAAAGATTTTATTTATAGGTTTTTAGAGTAACCTCTTGCTTGCGCCCTTTTCAAAGTCTTGTCTTTGATTAAGTAGTCGAAGATTCACTGCCTGTGATTGAAATATAATAAACAAAAGTGATCATCTGTTTAAGAAATAAATGCCTTTTCGCCGACAAATACGCACTTGAAAGTAAATTAAGTGCTCAAACAAACTCTCTAAATTCGAATCTGTACAATCAGACATTTAACGTCAAACGTCAAGTGCCTTCGTTGGTGGCATTTGACGGCTATTGTAGACAGAAAACACGAAATCCGAATTCCGAATTTAGCGATAATATTAATCTAACCGTAGCAACCCTATAAAACGGATTTGACGGTCTTTGCTTGCAAATCAAGATTATTTACCGAGCTTTGATAATTTGTTATACAGTCATTTAATATAGTTTGACGTTATCAAAATAGACACATTGCGAAAATAGCGATATCTGACAGTTATGTAAAATCAATTTCAACATTTCATGTCTACTGCCCACGTAACGTTTTGTGAAGGCGGGAAAGATCAGGTTTATTTTAGTCAAAAATCCACTCAATGGTTTTTACACAGAAATATCAATTGTTTCCTTTGTACATTCTGAGAATTCCAAAAACGATATTTACTGAATTTTACCTAAATATTTATTAGACAATATTTTTAGTCAATCATTTTAGTCTCAACCAGGCATATTGTTTTAAAGTCTAATCGTTTAGGAACAAAGGATTTCGTCGGCTTTTCCGACGTAAATAAGGTCAGGTTAAAAGAGTCCTTTCAAAATACACTGTTGTTGTGTTGGTATTTCGATTAAGGGATTTTAAATTTGTTGCGGCGGAATTTTCATTCGGTTGTTTTATAAAGCTTGCTATACGCTGTGTAAAATACATAATGTAGAGAATTAGGTTCACCAAATAATTGTTGTATTCTTGTCACGTATTTGGTGATGGTTTTGGACATTTGAAATTGAATGACTTAAAATATAAAAACAAGAATCAGTGAGCGATGCATTGGTACTTTTTTATATTATATTACTTACTTGCAGTTCTTTTTTAAACACCTACTTTCATGCCGTTTACACCGTATCTGCTAATTTTAATCATAATTGAAGAATGTCTAACATATTTATCTTCGTAATCCATCAAGCAGTTACAAGATTTATGCTTATAATTTTATACATCTTTTTAGTACAAGTTTTATATAACATACCCAGCAAGTACGTTTACCCGACACGTCGTCCCAGCCGATATATATCCGGCTTAACGAAATCCTACTAATACATTATTTTTATACGCCCTCTTGCGCCAGCGGCCATTAGCTGAGCCGATGTGTACCTTAACGATAAAATAATATTATGTTTTGTTACTACAGCGGTAGTCTTTTTGTTGCCTTTTTAAGGTTATGTGCGATAGGTAATTTTATTATATTATAATTAATGGTCTTTACGAGCGATGAAATTGTAAGACTCGAAGCGGGTTTTGTGTTTTAGTATACATACCTAACAATAAAAATAAATTTTGTTAAGACAGTTATTTTCATCACCTTTCAACATTTTATTAACGTCTTTGTTTAGCCAGCAAGAACAGTGTTTCGTTAATTATGTATTCATATCCAGGCTAGGGTTCATCTTTTACGGCATTATGCTATTATTAGATACTCTTTATGACACGTCAAAAACGTTATTTAATTAAAAATGGTGTTGTAATACACAATTATAGTGTTTTAGTCGGGAACATAAATCATATTATCATTTTTTTCTATTTGAAACTGTGCTCAAAGTAAATGGTGTGATGTTGACAAACCTCTTGATAAAGTATAGCCGTGATATTATTATTTGGGTTGACTTCCTTCCTAACAGGTGCGGATATTATCAGCTTTTCCACGAAGCGATAGCTGAAAAACATCCGCAAACCAAAAGGATAATCAGATACAAAAGAAAGTTTTGTGTTGGTACTTAAACGCTTTATACAAATACGTAAAGCTTTTTTCATAACTTATTGGAGAACTATTATATTTTCTATAAATGTTCCAAAAATATACAGATAACAAGGTCTGAATGGTGAAATCTTAAATGTTACTAAATATAATACAATGATAAGGTTTCCTTCAAATGGTGATAAATAATATGGATTTTGTAAGTGTACCAAAAATATTACTAATCTGTTTGCAAATAACACTTTACAAGTACTAGTGGGATGCGGATTCGAATCTACTGTTTTAAAGAAATTACGTGGAGTGTGGTTGTGGTGTTTTTTACATAAAATGCCACTTTCTGTTTTACGACCTATTCCTATTTAATACCAAAACACTAATAAGTACTAATAAATTACTCATTTTGGGATTCGTTTATGAGTAGTATTCGTTCGGAATAGAAATTGACCTAATACCAGTTGACGCAGTGGTATTAAATAGGAATAGGTCTGTTTTACGCTCTCTCTCTAGCATACGCGACATTTTCATCAGTAGACATTACGACTTAAAATAGTTCGAAAAAATATGAATCGAATACCACATTAGCCGTTTGATAAAATTCATTAAATTTAACGCCATTAAATCCCATTTGAATAGCCTTTTTGGAACTCATTTAGTTTCGTATTGCTATACTCTATGGTTGTTATATCCTATGGCTGTTGTATTAAGTAGACTATTCAATGTGCCGCTATGGGTTCGTGTATTACCTGGTAGGTCGGAATTACAGAACCAATTGGATTGTGTTTATTGATCAATGGGCTGTAGCAGTTCCTAGAGATGCTTTCGGTTTAACAACGTGTTTACTGTGAATTGAGGTTTCATTGAATCAATATAGGCATGTATTTGAATTAAATAATAAAAAAATATATAAAATATCGGCGTATTTAAATTTTGACTGAAATTACAAATACCTTTATTACATACATACATGTAAAAAAGTTGCGCCCGGAGCGATGATATTTAAAAATTGCAAATTTTACGTGGAATCGAACCTGGTTCACAAGCGCATTGGCATATTGCGTAGAAGGTAAATTAAATAAGTTCTAGGAAATAAGAATAAAGTACCTATATTACGTGTTGTTTTAACAGTAATGAGTATTCATGTGAACTCCCAACTTATTTTGAACAGATCTACTTCCAAGAAAATGTGAGCAATTCATGGCTAAATAACTAACAGCCGCATAGATCGATCTGTCAGTTAAAGCTACGCTTGCCGAGATTGTTCTATGGATGGGTGACCATATTATATGTACCGAGTTCCTCCGTGTTTTGGAAGGCACGTTAAATTGTGGATTCCGACTGTTATTTTTAAAGATCTCCAACAGTCGTTACCAGTAGTCCGAAGCTTGAAAGTCTGACAACCAGTCTTACCAAATATACTTATATTATTTGCAATGACCGCCTTATAAAATGAGTTTATTTCTCAGAGATTCATAATCGTCAATTAAGAGCTATTAGTGATTCCGTGGAATGTATTTTAAACCGAGTATTCTCCTTAATTGTCGTGTCTGTAATAACAATATATTTCTCGTAGATATATGTCTTATACGTATCTTAATAAGAGATATTTGCTGTTACTATAGGACAGTAACAGTTTTGTTACCGATGAAAAGCTTTTTACAGACAGTATTAAACGTCTATATATGCCAGTCTATACATGCAAAAAATTACGCCATGTTCCAAATAGTGGGTTTTTCTGAGACATTTATTCGTATCATCACTCGTGCTCTTTTAATTAGTAGAATAAATTAGTAATTGACTATTAAAACGCACGGCAACTCCAAAATCTGATCCTTCAAATTAATTATGAAATAATTTGATCATTGGTGCGTTCAGGATTTTTGGTTACGGTTGAATATTCCGAGGTCCACCTTGGGCCGGTCTATTATTATACATATACGCCTCCATACATCTTAATAAAAAGTTATCTTAAAGACTAACAAAAGAGTACATGCATTTAAAACAACACTGCACATAAAGCTATCTTATTCTTGTTCCTGACAGTTGGAATAATTACAGTTGAACAGTACCGAGTTCTGCTATCGATATTCTTAATGAGGAAATTCCGATGGCATACCTCAGTAAACAGTACTACGCATAGCAGTTTACGCGTCTCGGTATGTATGTAATTTACTATTAAATGTAACACATTATTGACATAGTGAGTGTACTTCAAGGCTGTTTCTTTAAGTATTGCACCGGCCTGTGGTTAATTAGAATACTTTGCATGCTCATAGTAATTGTGTTGAACGGAGAATGTAATTGGCCTGTATGTTTCTTAAATACTAATCTTGTGCAGGTAAGCATTACCTTTTCATTAACGTGCTATACTCCATATATCTGGAATTACGACTCATTTTTGGGAACTAAAGCTCCAATGTACCATATGGAACAGTAACCAGTAGCGCAATTGCAAAAGGTGCTGATCTGTTGAGCGGTTTCCACGGTCAGTACTATAGAGTATCGAGGTTTAAGTTCTTTAAATGAATTGCAAATATAATTCCTACAGCGTCTACTAGAGGCTCTGATCAGACTTTCATACTTGACTTACTCACATACATCGACTTTGTCGAAAGCAATTGTCGTAAGACTTCACATTTAGGTTTTCATACAAACTTTTTGTACAGATCATCGCTTTCATTCAGCTTTATGGCTTTACTGTGAATCAATTTGTCTAATGTTTGCTATAGAGGTATAAAGTTCATACAAAAATTGCCAAAGCTGCTTGATTCACAAGTGGTTCGTGATCGCTAGTGTCACCCTAAATAGTTATTAGGCGTGGTTTATAGCACCTGCTTACTACATTGTAAACAAGGAAACGTCAATCAGAGCTTGAAAGTGCCTGTCACGATTAGATCTAAAAGATAAGTCTTAGATATTGTAAGGCTATTATCTTGCTGCATCAATCATTTAAGGTGTATATGTTTCGAAATACAAATAAACGCTTAATACTATTATTTTTGACTGAAGGCATATTGTGTAATAAGTGTAGAAATCTAACGATTATTTTATTTAATTGGATTGTTGGTCTTTAAGTGCGCTTAAATCTCGTGGGCCTACTGTTCGAAGTTCTCGCAGCTCTACTGTAGTAGTACTACAGGTTACAGTTTTAAGTAGTGATTCATCAAGACCACAAGTAAAAATTTATTGTTGGCGTTCGATAAGAATTAATAAGCATATAGATTTTTAATTTCCACCAAACGGCATAAATTAGTTTTTACTTTAATGAAAATCGTATAACCGAGTATTCTCCAGAACTATTTTCTTCGTAGCATTCCCAGTTCAATAATCTTCTTTAGCATAATCAGGTGCGCTAGTTCAGTTTTAATTAAAATCGACTCGCCACGCGTATTATTTGCAAGGTCGACGTTTTGACAGCTTATGAACACGGAAACTCTGTAAATATAATGGTGAACTTTATTACTGTAGCCCAGGTATATTCGGAAATTATTATACACTCACTTTCAAATATGAGAAGCGAGTTATTTGTAGTTGTGTACCAAATATTTGTAATTTATGTCAGTTATTTATAAAAACATAACAAAAATGTGCAAAATATATCGTTTATTTTATACATAAAGTTTACTTCTATAGAGCAAATACGCTATTTTTTGTAAAATAAATATTTGCCTAAATAAAAATCTAATATAACTGGAATGAAATAGTACACAATATATCAACACATTTCTTTAATAAACCTCGACCTCATATTCCACATAAAAACTATAAGGAACGCGTTATATTATTATATTTTTTATTTGCCGCGACTGCGGGTCATATAAACATATTACTCATAATCTAATGGAACCACTAACATAAATATACCCATTCTAACTTTATAAAGGAAGAGGAAAAATGTTTAATGGCAGGATATTATGTATCTTTATTTAGGCTGTTTAGTGACTAGCGAGATTTTCCCCTGGGGTCGTTTCTTGTATTTATCTCGGAGTAATTTCTTCTCGTAACCGTAGACCGAGTAGTACGGCAGAGGCATTACAGTTGACGACACGGGCAACAGATCTGAAAAAATAAAGATATTTTCCTGTTATTATGTCGGTACTTCGTGTTCTGTTTTGATATTAATAATATCAAAATTGGGACATAAGAGTATTATTATGTTGCTTGCTCATTGTGTCGTAAAATAATAAAAAAATGCTATCGATAAAGTTTCATGCGATAGTAATTTTGTTAAAATATTCTCATTAGATGGCTGCTCAGGGTCTTGTATCATAATAATGTTTCATAAAAAAGTCTTTAATTATTCCTTTGGTAATATGAATGTCTAAAATAAATGAGTCTCCATTTCCGTACTTATAACTTTTATTATTAAACTTAAGTTGAAGCTGAACTTAAAGCGATCTTTTCTTCAACATTCTATCAAGTATGCTGAACTTTCACAACTATTTAAGTACGACAGTGGAGACACCGATTTTTTGTAGCTGAAGAAATTTCTAGTTAAAGTATGCACAAGGGAGTATTTTCACTGTCAGACATGAAACGGCACACGTGTAGTATTATTTTTACTCGACACAATCGAGTTTAACAGTCTATGTGTCCACACATACCTACGTACAGGTAAATGCATCTCTGTATTGTACTCCAGACTAGAAAACAAGCATTTGTCGACGTTTGTAGTGATCATATACATAGTGAAAAATCACGTAATCGTAATGATTGGTACACATTAAGAGCAAGCCAACAAATAAACGAGCATTGTAAAAGGACATCGTATAACCAGTTTTCCTGGAAAATATAATCATTTTAAATCAATACATAGAATTATTAGTTCCTGAATTAATTTAATGCATTTCTCATAAGAAGAACTCGTAATAAGATCGTGCGGTTCTCATGACTTCTCGGAACTCTGGACAACGTAATTACTTAATGCTGCTATTGATATCTGTGTAACTTGGGAAGTTAATTTTTAAGAGTTTGAACGAGATTGGTTCTATTTACACAACTCTAGTAAGATCGATACTATATCTAACGATTCAAATATTACCGATTATGATATTTTTCATTGGCTTGTTATAAAAGAAAAAAATGTAGAAGAGAAAGGTAGCTTACTAAAAGAATTAAATCTTTCCCGAAAGGTAGCATGTTTAACTCAAGCCTTATCGTCCGATAGTATCATCGCAGTACATATTTGTTCTCAAATAGGGTTGTTATATACTACATGTTGCCAACACATTTTAGGTATAAAGAGGGTCCCAATTATAATACTGACGGGACCCTAAACTGGTACAACGTACCAACGATTTACGGCTATCAAAGTATCTATTTACACTTGGGGTATTCTTCATTACGTTATTTTAGGTGAAGTCTACCGTAGAAACGTTGAGATTCTATTTCATGGTACCTTGCGGTTCCATATAGGGATCATTGGAGTTTACAATACAGGTAGTATTTTTTTAAAACTTTAGGGTCCCAAATCGAAGTAACAATTATAGTCCGACAACTGAACTTGTGGGACCATTTCATGCACGGTTTATCTAGATAATTACTGATTACTTTTATGTATTTATAAGGTAGTTGTACCAAATAGATCACCGTCAGCTGCATAAGACTGCGTATCAATGATATTCTAAATTGTAAATCTTGTATAAATTCTTCAGTCACCAACTCGCACACAAGGGTCTGTACCAAGTTGTCAGACTATAATTGTACTGCTATTATTTTTGTTTAATTAGTTTACTATCACTTTTTCCACTTTAAGGTAAAATTATCTCGGTCGTTTACCGAAACGATTCTAAAAATCTTTTACCAATAAGCCTATATTATCCCATACAGGATACTTTTCCACTCGGACGAAGTCACGAGCAGGAAAATGATATTTTATTATTTACCAGCAGGAGTTTCGTCTTTAATATGAGATGTTATTTTTTTCTATTGATATTATGGTCAATTAGTCACATGTTTTTTTAGGAACTGCTATGATGTTGCGGAGACTTTCACAAATATACAAATAACGGACGGAAAGTACAAGAGACCCGGTACAACTATTAGTGGAACGATATTTTTCTACCGTATGCGAATCAAACCTACAACTTTTCAATACCGCGGTAGTGGTGAGTCCAGTGCAATTTGAAATAAGCTCGCTGTCATTCCAATGTATTATGAGTATCTAATTTGTTGAACAATGCAAAAGTTAAAAAGTTACTTGTTTGTATTTTAAAGTTGTATTTGATCGTTCCGTGTCTAGCTAAAAGCTTATCGCTGTTCAAGTACAAGTGTCTGAACCTTCAAATTAGCACTAATTAATGAGTAACGGAACGTTAACACAAACATTGCTTATCTCCGACAACTTTGGCAAAGTGTAAAGAAACGACCTTGTCATGGTCGTGCTCTAAATTTGAATGTTTTTGTTTCTATTGTTGCAATACATAAAATGCGCTTGTTTTTTTTGTTCTTTATTGGCAATGATTGACTGACAAGTCATTAGAAAATTATTTAATATTCTATCCTGCCAGTAGAAAAATGATAAATGTATGATAATAATTTGATTTCTGTTATGAGCATCTACTTGTTTAAGTATTTTCGTATTATTGCAAACGTTTACTTCAAACTAGAAATGTTAAGTGAATCAAGTTATTTTCAATTAGACTTGTGTTGAGTAAGGACTATGCCATAACTCAACTTGCAAACTCTTGACCGTGGCCCGGCCGGCGCGTGCGCAAGGCCGCACAGTCCCGCGACCGCTTACTGTACAGTCAGCACCAAAAATGTATAGCTGTTGTCTATAAACAGGTGCAATTAATTGTTACGCATTTTTGGGCCTATTAGGAGTTATTACTACTGCAGTTTAATATCTTTCTGGATATTTTAGTTTCTGATTGTCCTATTGTAGGTCAGATTATTTTTACATTAAATATGTAAAAGAAAGAAAGAGACAAAATCGGTTCGTGCTTCTTGTGAATGTTACATACTTGTTATAAGAACAATCTAAAATGGTACGGACTAAATTAAGCCGTTATTTAGTATGTAACATTACTAAATACAAGATTGCATTATGCTTTTTTTGCATACAATTGCCAATGCGTTTCGTATTTGGTTCGAGGTGTGGGTGAAACAGTCTGGGTTTCACACTTATATGACTAAGTAGATATTTTATTTCCTGCTGCACTTATTATTGAAAAAGTTTGAATATCTGTCGAAGGTAATTATTTCTCCAAAATATTAAATCGGAAGCGTTATCTGGAGTTCAGAGTTGACCGATTTTTTTGCCATAAGTAACATTTTCACGTAAAAAAGAAACTTTTTAATTTCCTCTTTTGCCATTTTCAGCTTCCATTAGACTTTTTTAAAATGTTACATTCGAACGCCATTTTTTCCCTGTCGACGGACCAGTTCCATTAAAAATGCGTAGGCTACAGCCAGAGGGAAGACAATAATACATGTAAACCATTACAATAAAATTGCAATCCCCTCGGGAATGAGGAAAAGGGAAACGCCTACGGGCTGTCGATGATAATATTAGCACGGATTATTCGGGACCAATTTTACATATTTTTTTTAAGTAACACATGTAAATTGCATTATTGCTATAATAAATACTTGTGTGTTAAAAAGTAAACATAGGTACACATATACCAAGAGTCGTTTAAAGTCAAAGAGGGATCTTTGTTTTTTAGTATTTTTTAAATATTTACATGTTAAACTCAGCCTAGAGAATTTCATAAACTAAAACGTAAGCACGTCATATCGAATCTAAGTAACAAAGCCTTAAAGAATTTCCTTGTCTGTCCTTGGCGCGAAGGGACCAGATATTCTAAAAGCCTGTTAAAACTTTTAAGTGCTTTCAAATAAAAAATCTGTGTTTAACCGTGTGTTGCGTAGTTTATTAAACATTCGAGCTCTTTGCAAATATGGCTTTGTATTACGCAAGGCTTGATTCCGTTTCGGTCGAACTTCGCTGACCCTTGATATTATAATAAGAATTAAATTTTTGATGCCAGGAAAGGTGAAAGGTTTTTCGGTAATCAGATTATCATATTGTCAGATTAATAACTATCATTGGTTCATCCAACTATGAAAATGAAGGTCGTTCTGGTTGACGGAAGGTAGCGTAAAAACGGTATTGGAGGCTAAATTAATAGATTTATCGATAAAAATACTGACGGAGACAATTGACCTCTACATTGTAAATATTTGACGACTTTAGGTTTTAAAATGAACTCAAAATAAGTCTATATCGAACTAAATTCGAGCAATATGTACCACTGTTTTAAACAACGATGAGCAAAATTAAGACAAAAAATACCGCATTCCATGCGCAATAATTGCAAAAAAGTTACGGCTTAATTGTAATTTGTATGAAATAGACATACCTAGTTTAAATTGGGACGATACCGTTCGAAAGTGCACCGCTAAAGTATCCTGCGCGCGATCAAGGTGACGCGCTGCAACCTGCGCTCGCGCACCGCCGGTGTGCACCGCGCGCTACAACTTGTTTATTTAAATATTTTTGTTATGATATCACACTGATATTGGTAAAATAAAGGCTATTTTTTTAACCCATTACTGTCCCACTGTTGCAATAATGGTTGTAAAGAATGAGGACATTCAATTTTGAGATTGTTGAAATCTACTTTATCTTATGTGTAGCATATTTGCTAAAATTCTACAATTCGTAATACTAAACGATCTTTTTTAAAAATAAAATATTTGTTATATTTCCAACTTGTATATTGAGCCCGAAAGTAGTACATGCAAAATTAATTAAAATTAACGTGTATTTCAAAAATATTTACTTTATTAATTATACATTATTACATTTACTAATACCAAATCATTTAAATTGTATGTTGTACCTACGTATTTAAAAAATATTTTTGAAACGAAACACTCTTGAAAATATTATAGGTAAGTATTTCAATATTGTGTTATTGATTTATTCATTTATCCATAATAAAAAATAATATCTGGGCATAAATATAAAAATATTAAAACATTACACTAACTAGACGCGAAAAATGTACAATATTATAAAAATAACGCCAAAAAGCCACTCACCGGGTTTCAAAACATTGTCAGAGTCCCGCCGGTACAGCATCCCCGCACTCCACGTGAAAAAATAGCCGAACAACACGAAAACCAAACAAAAATTCATCGTTCAAATGGCACGTATATACCAGGATCACAGTGCACGACAGGAGATATATTTCAACCTGTATTTATTTGACACTCTTCCGTGTCGCGGCGGGCGTTCTCGAGCTCACTCGAATAAAGTATCGAATGTATCGGTGACATTCTCGATACGGCCGGCTGGCATTGGGAGCTCGGAAATCTAATATGAATACGCTTTTGGTAAATACGTTCTACAGTCGGAGGCGTATACCGTTGGCCGGGATCACCGACTCCACTGTAAATAATGTGAGACATGTGCTTAATAAAATCGGGACGCTCGAATTTGGAGGTGCATTTTATATGTATTCCTGCCTCCTTCGCTCTGTCTATAATGTTTTACGTAAGAGACGGAGAATGAAATTAGATTTATTTGAACACGTGTACACGCCACGTATCATGTCATATTGTTTTCTGGGGCGCTGTCTATTCAATAAGTTGAGAAGAGTACCGATGAACAGGGTTTTCTCTATACAAATAACATTTTCTGTAGCAAAGACATCATACGGATTTTAAGTCGTCAAAGAAAACAAGTATAAAGAATTCCTAGCACCAATTTTATTTTTAAAATTAAATGAACATGTTTTAATACTAGTGGATAATTAAAAGGGTAAACCTGCTCACACGTTAGTTTTATAAAATTATGGAATTGTAAAATACGATACGATATCTGCTACCATTATTATACAATATAATACAACAAAATGATCTTTAATCAAATACCTTTATCATCTGTATTATTTAACCCAAAATGTACAATTTTACCCATTAACATTTACAATAGCGAACACAATACGCCGTTGGTAATTCAAACACATTTAGCTCCGTGGTAGAAGTTAATAGGAACATTAGTAATGCATCAAGCACTGCGTGTGTTCTTGTTAATAAGTCTGAGTAATGAGTGTTTGGCTTATTCATCAGAGCAAACAGTGCTTCGGTATATTGAATCATATATGTATAGTATACAACATTCACGTTATTTTATCAAATAAGTTTTAAAAATGATGTTTTTTTTTTCGGTTTCATGGTGATTCTGCTAATACCAGAAACTAATCTATAACCGGTGAGATCTGAAGACAATATAATGCCATCAAAAACATTCTGTAAAAACCTCAAGTCTCGCCGTAAAAAGTTGTGAGATCTATATAATACCAAGTCGATTAATCTATTTAGTCTCTACTTAAAGGACCTTCTGTCTTAAGTTATTACGTATGTTATTATCATGCCAATTTTAAAAAAATACCTTTAAAACAAATAGACCGACCTGGCCATCGCATGATTTGATTATTAGTATGTATCACACTACATAGCACGACAAGAAGTTAATGCTCCTGAAATGTTAATAATGGCGAATTTGTGTTTTCTTGCGATGACCAAGTCGATCTATTTGTTTTAAAGGTATTTTTTTAAAATTGGCATGATAATAACATACGTAATAACTTAAGACAGAAGGTCCTTTAAGTAGAGACTAAATAGATTAATCGACTTGGTATTATATAGATCTCACAACTTTTTACGGCGAGACTTGAGGTTTTTACAGAATGTTTTTGATGGCATCTCACTTCTTTTTGTAGAGCGAACATAAGTCCAATTTGTATGGAAAGACGTTTTTTTTTTCATAATTCAACATATTTTGCTTATGGGAATGTTGTTCAGTTTCATGGACTAAACACCCTTACACACCCTTTACTACCTCCCGTTATGCCTCATATAGTAGGTACCTATTTACACCTATTTATTTATTTTATTTTCTACAGTAATAATAATTCATTAACTGCAAATGTAACCTTGTAATCTTATACATTTATATGGGATTACAAAGTTATTGTTGCAGTTGGTGTATTTAGAAAACTGGACCGAAATTAGAAAATATTAAATTTTTCCCATGATTAAGACACTAAACCCTATTTGTATTCTAAATTTTAAGCTTCTAGGTCTGCTAGAAGTACCTTAGACTTTTGATGATCGGTGAGTCAGTGAGTCAGTGAATCAGTGAGTGACAAAATTCAAAATTTTAACAAGTTGTCATTCTTAAACTACTGGTTCAAATTGACTGAAATTTTAAATATACCGTGTTTATACAATGACTGATTAGTTGCTGAAAATCCAGGCTTCTTGTTTTATCCACAACGAAATTATAGGGGTGTCAAATATAGCCCGAATTGCTTCGAGAAAAGGATGTTACGGCCGTGCCGCTTTTTTTTTGCTCGACTTGCGGGGGCACTTCCGTGCCCCCAGATACAAACGACGCGACGCCTAAAATATAATTTATTGTTACTTTTCCTACAAGTTAAAGAAGAAAGTCTTCAAGATTATTACGAGAGTATAATATTTTCAGTTTTCATAAACATGACAACAAGTGTCATCACTAGAAAGTTATTATACTGTAATAAGTAATAAAAATAATTATTCATTTAATATACAAACGACTTAACAACTTTGACACAAGTCAGTAACTCGACATCTCATAAACTTATTTTCTAATAAACGTTTAAATAAACAGAGTTCGCTACTAATATGGAGCGTTAAAAGCTTTGCAAAGATTTACATTCGTGTCTCAAAGATCCTAAAGTTAATTATTTTAATCCTTTTTTATCTTCCACTTTAATACAAAAACGCAAAAAGGCTAGTTTCCTTATTTAGAGGATGAGATCACACCCGTGTTTATAGGTAGTACACCATGAGTCAATGCGGGGGCGGCAAGATGACACGTATCTTCCTCACGTTTTCCAACTATACACACAAAGCATAAATTGCTGTGTAAAGTTGATACATCTTGAACATTATTATGACCCTTACCGACACTGTGTCATGCGAGGGAAAACTTCCTACTTTGCTTTTGTGATTCACTCAAGTCAGAAATAAGTTACAAGTAAGTACGAATGTTCGAGAACATTTTGAAGTCCCGTAATCCACGTAATACTACGTTTTACTTAAGTAAACATAAAAGTTGCACATAATGTGATATACTGAAGTTTTTTGAAACTATGTATATCTATTCGACATGCAGAGTTTCAAGTATCATTCTGTTAAGAAATTAAGTTTTAATCCGCAGGGCCTTTTTTTTAAATTAGAGGTCATGGTATAATTTTATTACGAGTTTATAATATACCTATAAATTCAATCATCGATATAAATATTCTGATAACCGTTTTTTAAGTGTTCTTCGATATTGAAATGTAAAATAAGCATTAATTTATTGGTTATCGGCTACCAAAACGGTACTCTGTGCCCTTATACATAAAGTTGCCGTCAACTGTATATTATGGCGCCAAGAATTTGCTTGTCATTGTATATTTACATAAATAAACGTGTATTAGGTGTATTACAGAGATAATCAATTGAAAACAGTTTGAGATAGATAGGACGGATTTAAAACTAAAGATACTGATAGCTTGCAGTTTTCTGAAGCAGCTTGATTGACTCGAACAAACGCATCGCGACAGCGTCGAGTTCAGTTGGATAATATTATTTTGGCTATTTCTGGACGCAGCCGTCAATTTTACTTAAAATGTGCAATCGTCAACGTCTGATGAGAATATTCTAGAACTAATTCTGATACAGAAACCTTCAAAGTTCATCGATTTCATCAATTTCATCACGATGGTAGATTCGAGAGAGGTTTTATGATGTACTAGAAGACGATGTCTTGACGAAAACTTTTCAATAGGTAAGAAGTATTTGAGCAAACGAATTAACTTCGCTAATTTACCTATTTGAATACCTTTTTTTTTTTTTTTTTTTCGTCAGGGAAACCAATCGGGGTCGCTGTAAAAAGTCGACCCACCGGCTAGGTCCCCGCCGCACTGGGACTGCGCAAACAGGGTATGTGGTCCGCCGTAGAGCCCACTAAAAACCTGACGAGTGTCCAACCGCTTCCGCAAAGACGTGCGCCGGGATAACCGCAATAAGCTAGTACCGCAAGACGCACGCCATGCGCGGCTCGCCCCCTGTAGGGGGGCCCTACCTTGGGTGATGCCGCCTGGGTGGATAGTGACGGCATCAAACACCATAGACGATGGACGTGACACCACCCGCCCATCACCTATCTTGGGAACCTCACCTCTCCTGTGGGCGACGGAAGTCCCAATTCCGTCAGCCGGAGGTTCCACTTAAGGAGGAAGGCGGCGCAGATGCGCCACCCGCCTACGCCCGACGCGGCGTCGGCGGTTTGGGTCAGCGAGGGGATCGAGCTCCCTGACCCGCTCCGCTTCCTCCTTGCGCTTGATCACCTCCTCACAGAAGGTGACCATGGCGCTCCATGCCTCGCCACTGTCGACCATGGCCTGGCACACGGTCGAAAGTGACAAATCGGCTCCGATGGCGTCAACAAGCGTCGCGCGCGGCTCCGACCACGCCGAGCACACGGCGAGTGTGTGTTCCGCCGTGTCCTCGGCACAGCCGCAGTGATGGCAAGCCATCGTCGACTCCCTGCCGATCCGGCACAGGTATCTCCCGAAGCAACCGTGCCCGGAGAGGACCTGCGTCAGCCGGAAGGTCATCGACCCGTGTCGCCTGTTGACCCATCGATCCAGGACCGGTCGGATAGCGCCGATGGTCAAAACACCGGCGCTTGGCTCTACCAACCGCTCGGACCACTGCCGGACGATCTCGTCGCGGCACTCACGCCGTGCGAGTGCCCCCGTTGGCAGTAATCCGGTCCCCGTGTTCCTCTCTGCTCTCGCCTGACGGTAACGTTCCGCCAAGGCACGAGCCTCAAGGTCCCATGGGGGAGTCCCGGCGAGGACACATGCCGCTCCAAAGCTGACGGTCACGTATCCCCGTATGGCCCTGTTCGCCATCACTCGTTGCGGTCTCTGAAGGACCGCAGTGTTCCGGCGATTCAGGGCATCCACCCAGATGGGCGCCCCGTAAAGAGCCATCGAGCGCACAACGCCGGTGTAAAGCCGGCGGCATGCACCCGAGGGCCCCCTCAGGTTCGGAAGCAATCTTCCCAGTGCCCCAGCAGCTCCAACAAGTTTGGGTGCAAGGCGAAGGAAGTGCTCCCGAAAGTTCCACCTGCTGTCGAGGACGATGCCTAGGTACCGCATCGACCTACCAACGCTGATGGAAACTCCGCCCACCACTAGCTGCGCTCCGATCGGCGGCGCCTGCCGAGGCCCATGAAAACAAATGGCCTCGGATTTGTCTAGGGCAACCACGAGTCCCAGGCGCCGAATACGGCTGACGACTTCGGCGACGCCGGTCGTGGCCAAGAGAGCCGCCTCTGGGTATGTATCGCCGCGGGCCGTGACGAGGGTATCGTCGGCGTAACAAGTCACGTCGACCCCCGCCACGAGTGGTTCCCGCAGCACCCAATCGTAGCCGATGTTCCACAGCGTCGGACCAAGTACCGACCCCTGTGGAACACCGCACTTGACGATCCTCTGGCACCACCCGTCCCGCGTGGGATACGCTACGGACCTGTCGGAGAGATAAGATGTTAACACTCTCCGCAGGTACTCCGGCACGCGGTGGTGGCTGAGCGCAGCGAGGATGCAGCTCCAGGGAAGCGAGTTAAAGGCGTTGGCGATGTCAAGAGACACCGCCACGACCACCCCTCGCCCTTTCACTGCGTCCCCAATCAGGGATCTCACCCGCGAGATCGCGTCAATGGTGGACCGGCCCCGGCGAAACCCGAACTGCGAGTCACAGAGGTCCGGTCCCGGTCCCATTAAGTGCTCGGTGAGACGAGCTGCCAAAAGGCGCTCAAAGAGCTTGCCCGCCTCATCGAGCAAGACGATGGGACGAAATGCCGACGCAGAATCTGGCGGGCGTCCCTCCTTCTTGATCAGGGTCAATTTTCCCGTCTTCCACCTACGGGGAAAATGACCCTGTGCCAGGCACGAGGAGAACAGCCATATCACCCTGGATTCGAGCGCGTTGGGCAGAGCCAATGCCCATGCCCGTCCGGGAATTCCGTCGGGCCCCGGAGCGGTGTTACGGCCCTTCAGCCTGTCCACCGCCCGGTGCAACTCGTCCAAGGTGACTTCGGGCGCGACTGCTTCCTCAAACTCCTCACTGCTGCCACTGCTCCCCGAATCCACCGCCGCCGCAACCGCAAACGGGGGAGGATGTTCCCCCCGGTCCGGAAACAGGCCTGCTACTACCTGTTCCAGAAACTCGGGTTGGAGACTCTCCGTCACTGGGGGCTCCCAGGGGCGCAGTTTGGCACGCACCATCCTGTAGGGCCGCCCCCAGGGGTCCCGGTCTAACGTGTCCAGGAACTCCTCCCAGGCCTTGTGTTTGGCCTCCACAATAGCCGCCGACAGGACTCTACGACAGTCCCTATAGGCGGCATATAACTCGGCCTCGCGGGCTTCGTTGCGGCGACGACGCCGGCTTCGAGCGTATCGACGTCTGGCAATCACGCAGTTCTGTCGAATCTGCGCGATCTCCGGTGACCACCAATACACCTGACGTCTAGGGAGGCAGGGGCGGGCCCGCGGCATGGACGCGTCGCATACGCGTGACATCGCGTCCACGAGCCACTCAGCCTCTACCTCCACGTCCACCGGACCCTCAGGCGCTGGACTCCAGGACTGCACCAAGGCCGCCTCGACCAGCAGCTCTCGGTCGAGACGTCCCAGCACCCACCGCGGGCCGGCCCCACCCGGGGCCCGACCCGGACTGTTCGGAGCGGCCGGAGAAGGCTGAATCCGATACCGGATATACCGGTGGTCGGATGCCGTCTCAACCTCCTCTAGCACGCTCCAGTCCTGGACACGGCGTGCCAGGGCGGCGCTAGTGAACGTGAGGTCCACTATCGAGCTGCCCTGTTGACGCACGCACGTGTTTACCGAGCCCCGGTTGGTCAGAACCAACCCAAGCGATACAGCCCATTCTTCCAACGCCTGACCCCTGGCATTAGTTGCCGGAGATCCCCACGCCACAGACTTGGCGTTGAAATCCCCAGCCACGAGAACGGGGGAGGGGTGTGCCCATCTGACGAGCCTCGACACCTCTTGAAGGAATCGCTCAAAGTCAGACGGGACACAGTTCGGAGAGCAGTAGCACGCGACCACCGTCACGGATCCCATTGACGCCGCCACGCATCCGCGACCCCTCGCTACTTTTTCGAAGGGTGGCGAGCCGTGCGACGCCAACCTTACCAGGGCCGCCGTGCCCGTTAGGTCCTCGGCCCAATTATCACGGGCGGGAACCATGTAGGGCTCGGAGACCACTGCCACGTGTATCAACCACTGCGCCATACTCTGGAGAAGTAAGTCCTGAGCTGCAGCGCAGTGGTTAAGGTTCGCCTGGAGGAGACGGATCTCGGCCATTATTTAATTGCCAAGTTCCATTGCCTCCCCGGCCTGTGACGGCTGGCCATTCTTATTGTTCTGGGGAGCCTTACCCCCCGTCTTTTGAGAGGCCTTTCCTGCCTTACTCTTGGGCTTGGGGGCCCTACAGGAGGGACCCCCAAGACGGTGCTCCGCCGGCAACTTCGCCTGCACGCACAGTATGCAGCGCGGTGCGGCGGAGCACTGCCCCGCCTTATGCCCGGCCTGACCGCAGCGGTAGCAGATGTCGCTGCGGTCACACTCAGAATCACAAACGGCCCGGGCGTGACCGGCGGCCAGGCACCGGAAGCAGCGCATTTGGCGGGGTTCAGCGACACTAATACGAGCCGAGACCCACCCCACCAGTAGCCTTCCGGCATCTGCAACCTTTTTTGCAGCCACAATTGGACATTTTGCCCAGGCCGTACCCTCTCCGCGTGGTCCGCTGCGGACCGCGCCAACCTTCACTGCTTCCACTGGGCAGCCTCCGGTTCGCGAGATCGCCTGAGCCACTTCCTCTGAAGTTACAGAGTCGTCCAGACCGCGAATTCGTATATCCACACACTTACAGGGTCTGGACACTATCGCGTCACTCCCCAGGACCTCTTTCAATTTCCCCGCGAGGGAGTCCGCCTTTCTTTCCGCATCTGGCCCGGGGATCTCCATTTTCCGCGCGCCAGTCGCGGCGACGCAGATCTTGGCGATCCCGCTGATGCCGTGATCCGCCAGGACGATGTTCTGTTTCGCCCTGGCGATCACTTCAGCGTAGGTGATGCCTCTCGCGACGGCATCCTGCGACACCGTCAAAATTATTGCTGCCGCCGACGGGGGACGCAGTGCGACCGCCGCTTTCTCCTGTTTCTTTGCAGGACTCTTGGTTACTGCGGCTATAGGCGTCTGCGCCGGTGCAGCAGCTTTTGCCCCTTTCTTTGAGCGCTTACGCACCACAACGTTCCATCCCTCTGAAAGGGGTGGCGGAAGCGTTGGGCCCGCCGGAAGGCCCGAAGAAGGTTGGCTTGGGCCGGGAGCAGGGGCAGGAGTCGGTACAACTCCCCCCTCTGACTTCTTCCCCTTCCTCTTGCCTTTGCCCTTGCCCTTGGAGGCCTTGCCATCTCTCTCAGTGGTAGATGAGGGGGCCGAAGAAGGAGCCGGGGCCGGAGAGACAATTGCCGACGCGACATTAGTCTGCGGGGCGGGCTTTGGTTGCGCCACCCCTTTGTCCGCTGCTAGAGGCGGGCGGAGGCGAGGCTCCGGCGGAAGCCGGGCCTCTATTGTCCCGAAGCGGGCGTCTAAGAATAGCCGAAAATCGGCAAACCTCCGATCAAAATCGCCCTCCGACGTCACCTCAGTCGGCCTAGAACTAGCCGACAAGGACTCCACCACCTCCTTCAGGGCCGCCACCTCCTTGGTGAGAAGGTCGACCCTGAGAGTAAGGCGATGGTTCTCTGCTTTTAAAGCAACATTCTCGACCGAGGCGGTACGCCGACTCAACTCGGATGCCGCCCGCCGGACTTCCTTCTCCGCCTCCTTAATGGACTTAGCAAATGAGCCCTTAAGGTTGGAGCGGTCCGCAACATGGCGGACGGCATCCATGTGCCGCAACATTAGTTGGGCGATGTCTGTCGCGGTCAGCTTTTCTAGCTCCCGGTCAGACGGCCCTGGCTCCAATTGGAGGCGATTTCCCTCATCGGCACTCATGTCTGCTATGTCCAGGTCGGTCATCGACCCGGTTACGACACAGCTGAGGCCACTCTCTTCGCTAGCGGGAGACGATCGCGCTTTCCCTCTCTTCTTTTTTCCACCCTTGCGTGGGCTCACTTTGGCCAGAGGCACGGCCTCTTGGCGCATGGCTGATACTGGCCGCTTTCGGCCTTTGCCTGATTCACTGGCTACCTGGCGCCCCTTCCTGAATATTGGGGCTCCGCCCGAAGAGGCAGCCTCGTCCCTTTCCGACTCGCTGTCACTAATCGAGGGACGCCTGAAGAACGTAGGCTCCTCAGCCTCGGATAGCTCAGCGAGCTGGTCCGTCTGCCCCGAACTAGAGGCCCCCAACACCACAGGCGTCCGGGAACGTCTTCCACTAAGCGTCCGGGACCTAGAACCCCTTTCGCTAAGCGTCTGGGGCCTGGAACCCCCTCCACCTCCTTCCACCCTCTGGGTATTTTCAGGCGTCTTAGGACGCCTGAATATTCCCTCGTCCACAACAAGGACTACGTCCCCAACTTCTCCACAAACTTTTTTATTTAAATTGTCAATATTCATACTGATCCCACGAGTATGGGGGAAATATACCGTCCACCCAGGCAGAGCCCCCTGTACCTGGGTAACCCTATCTACACCGTGAGGTCGGGCAGGTTTCACGGGCATTCTAACCTAAAGTTTTTTATTGAGGTTTTCTCCTCTTGACCCAGCCAATTAAGGCAAAGCCCTCGGTCCCAGCAGTGGCCGCGAGACGTGACCACGACGCCTCCGCCGGGATAACGAGTTTGAGGACGGTGACTGAAGTCTGCCCACCCGGAAACGATACCGAATCCGGGTGAGCCCGTCCTCCCCCCCACTGGCCTGGAAGCCCCGGCCAGCAATCCCCGCGAGGAGATTACCTGCCGTTGCTTCCCGCCACACCAGCCAGAACCGCTCGCCATACCACCGACCCGAAGGTTTGTGGGATGAGGAACGGAGCCGCCAAAGGGTAATTTTTTATAGAGGTTTTCTTCCTCGCGACCACCATCTCAAAAGAGACGGCAGCCCCCGAACCCGACTTACGTCAGGCCTTACGGGTTGAGTCCCTCCTAGCTTCACCGTGGCTGGATTGCCACGGCTACTGAGCCCCCTCACCACGACAAGGTGGAAACTCCCCGAGGGGGTACCTATTTGAATACCTGAATTCCTGGTACTGTATCCTCAGATTCATGTTCGCCGTTCAAAGTAATGTACTTTTGTAACAAAATTAATTAATATTATGTGAAATTAAATTAGCTAATATTAACAACGCGAGTAATAAAAGTTTATTTGTTTTGTTTTACAAGATTTAACACGTGTAGAGGGGTTCAGACACATTGTTCCTAATTTGTTTTTTAAGTTTTTGTTTAAAAGATTTTTAGGAAACTTCTTTATCACATTACCTACTGAGGTAAAACCCGATGACACCGAACGCAGTGTCGTGCATTCTACTATTACGCCATACGACTATTGAAGGTGTTGTCAAACATAATTGCGAGGTGCAAGTTTTCATAATATGGTTATGTAGGGAATTCATAATTTGAAATAAATGATTCAAGTTTTATGTAGTACAAGTAAAACGGGTTTATAAAATTGCTAAGTCTGGTCGTGCTTTGTGTCCGTTGTTTGTATGTTTGTAAAAGTCCCCGCGACACAAGAGCAATTCTTAGTGCGGGAGTTGTCTTTTTTAAAAAAAAAAAAAAAAAAAAAAAATAATAAGTTAAGAATATTGTAGTAGGAAGTTGAAACTAATATTGTCCATAAATATGATCGGTTTATCAATAGTTATAATATATAAACTCTACATTTAACACAATTAGCAGTGTGTGTATACGATCGTAAGGGTTCAGAATTATTGATTGGCTATGTATAATTAGCTCAAATAATAATAATCAAAAACTTTACAATTATCAAAAACAATACAAAAATAAAACCTTACAAAGAAAATGGCTTTAAGCCGAACAAATGAAGTGTTACGTATGAAACATTCACAAAAAAAGCAAAGCCGCCATTTATTAATATGTTGTCAATAATGTGGTGCAGTGGTTTAATGAGCAATTTACAAGATAGGATACAATTATTGTGAATAAGTTAATTCTATTTAGGAGGCATATGATTTTACGTGACGTAATAAAAAGGTTCTTTGCAATCTGTTTAACTAAACCACTGCGTAAAGTAAATCTTATACTTATAGTAAAAACATAAGAACATATTTTTAATATTTAAGTTGTATGAAAACAAAGGTCCTTAGTTAGAGTTCCTTGTACGACGTGGTATTATCCTCATTATAATAATGTTCTATTAAATAAAGTCCGTGAGTCACGTGTATGAATAGTGAACGTCTCCCAAAGTCCTACTTTCAGAATCTTCCAATTATCATAATTCGCCTCGTTATACAACGTTCTCAGGTATCCAAGGCTGGACGTTCAGATACACACCAAAGCTAAAATCAACCTTAGCACTATAAAATAGAATAGAAAATAGTTTGACTAGTACTTCCAATTTGAAACTGTATCACAGATAAGTATTACGTATAATTAGCATTGTATAATTAAGTCAGTGCTACGTATTTAGAATTCAAGTATCCTACTGTCTAATCGTCTAATTTGCCTTTGAAGTTTGTTCTGGTAGAGCCACAATATCTTTGGGTCTGTGAGACCTCCGTCAACGACTTAACGTGGAGTCACGTCGGGTCGGGCTCTGGCCACTTAATAATGAATAGTTTGCTTTTAAGGGCACATTGTTTAAGTTGTCTGTACCACTTGATTTGCTGACAACATAAGAAGTTAAATGAACATGGCCACTTTATCGGGTCTGAGGTTGATTGCCTGATTGGGTAGAGTGTCTTACAATGAAATGGTGCTTAATAGTGGTAAATTTAAATGTAAGTCGGATATCTAATATTGTAAGGCCCAAACTGAAGGAACTATAGTCCGACCACTTTGTAGAGAGCCTTGGCATGGGCACGATTTATTTATTAAAAGAAATAGTGACAGTTATTATGTATTATTTATAGGCTCGTGGAAATTCTACAAATTCAAACCCTTCAACAAAACTGTTATTTAAACTATATAATTTGTTTTCCAGGACACAGTAACCAATTCAATAACTTTTGGGTTAGTAAATTTACATGTTTTGTATTGTTTGTAATGTACAAATACACTGAATGTACCTATATATGTATAGACTGGAAATGTAGATAGTCAGAAGAGAGTAAAAGAAGGAGAATCCTTTATCTCTTTTTATTGATATTCTAATTATTGGCATTGGTCAAGTTTGAGAGCTGACAATGTAAGCAAAATACAACAAAAATAAATATTTATCACACATTTTTGTGTGTGGTAAAAGTTGAAAATAATGTTCTTTTTATCATACATCATCACATAGAAAAAGTTTAAACCCAAACTTCAAAAATGCACTATTTTTGCATATAATTAATGCTTTAACAACCCTTATTCTCATCTATCAACAAGATAGGTTAGAATAAGTTTCTATGTCATAACCAAGAAAGCTAAGATATCACTGCACTTCATCCTTTCTTGATTTACGCATGTTGTTCCTTGGAAAATCTTTGTCCGTAATCGTTAGGGAGCGGTCAGACCGCACCCGATCTGCATAAAATCAGGACGGCCGCATCAATGGCGAATGGATAACGACGGTTGTTCCTAGCGGTCGAGATCACCACGTTTCCCAGTTTGTAAGTTTTGTTTTATGGTGGAATAGACATTTTGTTATGGAGGCAGATTGTGTGAGTAAATTATGTTTTTTGCTAAATTTAAAAGACAAACTATGTTACTAATTCAATGTTATATAGCTTTTAACAAATAATGTATGTTGGGTTTGAGAACCCAAATCCAAACAGACCAGACCCCAACCCAATGTTTTGTAAATGTATTTTAAATTTTAATATCAAGCTGAAAAAATTGTTTCTTTGCTTGTTAGAACGCAGTAATCTTTACAACTTCTGGTTTGAGTTGAGAAATAAATTTTGTGTTGAATAGTCCATATATTACAAAAGAAATATATATTTTTAATTTAGGCTCGGGAAATAGGAGTAGGCATTAAAAATTATTGTGAAAATGGATAAACTAAAGCCGCAATTATACATAATTCATAAAGTCATTGCTAAAAAGGTTGCATACAATTTATAAAACAGACTGGCTGTTGCACTCGAAACTAATCACCAAGAGCCATTCATTGTAAAAAATAAATCACAAAAAAATAAAACTTTAATGGCTTTTTGTTGTTTTTTTTTGACAAAACAAGCCAGTGTTTTTATCTTACACGTAAGACTTGCAGGAAGGAGGATTGTTATTTCGTGTTTTTGAGTTTGAAATTAATATTAGGTACTATGTTGAATTGTGTAATGCTTGTGGGTAGCAAGTTTTATTTTATCATAAATAAAAAATATTTTAAACTGAAAATTTTGAAATAATATTTTCGGCTTAGATATATAAAATATTGTATTTCATTAATATTAGCCCTTTTACTATTGTTTTGGCACGAAACTTATTTGAAATTAATAAATGATTGATATCTGATTATTTTATGAGATATTTTGAGTCCGACAGTAATTATTTTAAGTAATTAATTGTTTGATAAAAGTTTCTCTCTGCTTTAAAGGCTTTACATACACGAATAATTTCCATTTTCCGCCGCCTTCATTAAATAAAGTTTCAATTAACCTTACATCGTCGGCGGAGTTCATGACTCTTTGGACTAGAAATAAACGGTCCCGTATCAATCTTCCGTCAATGCCCTGAAGGTTTATAAATGTAATATGTTAGCTTGAACTTTCACCTTCCAAAAATAAATAGAACTACGAGTAAGATTTTCTTTCAAAAACTGTATTGAGGATTTATAATGAAACTTCTTTAGTTGGCCCAGACATACATATATATATTTTATTTTAAAGGGTTATAATTCTGTAGTTGAAGTAATAGGTTCGTTTTTGGAAGAGATTAAATCATTTTTTCAAATATACCGAATAAAATAACAAAAAAATAATCTACCTATCTAGTAAGGCACCTGTTCTTTCCCAACGATAGCTTTAAAATTTAATTTGTTGAGGTAATGCATTTCTTCTTATTCCCATTTTAACAGTGTGTCAATCAAAACAACAACTGCAACAAAATGTTTTCATATCACGACTTTGTATCGAGTAACACAAAATTTCTCACATAATATCTGTGGGTACAGGTGCAAATTATAACCCCGGGCGGTAAAAGGACCCTTGTATCACGTACACACTAACCAATTACGGATGAGCCCTACAAATTTGCCTATAACCGCACTATGGATATATTTTTTAAGTTTCTCGAAGGGATACGAAGGCCAATTTAGATTGGTGGCAAGTTGCAGTAATATGGCTGTCAGGGGAAATATCTGGGCGGCCTGTAAGCTGAGGGAGGTATATTGCGACGCAAGATAGTTGGTAAACTAGTGTACATGTACTAGTTTTGACATTAATTTTGATTTTGTTGTTATTACAGTCATATATTCGTTGTGGTTGGAGCGTGGGTGACACGGTGAGAATAAACGAGGTAATAAATATGTTTAAAGTTTGCGGTTATATTACTTTTTTGCTTGTTGTATTTTGTATATAACTTTAATAAGAATAAAGTTGCATAGTTGGTAACTTTTTACCACTACCAGAAGTTTTTATGAATGCTACTCGGAGGCAGAAAGCAACCAGAACTGAAACAATTATTGATAATTTGATTGAATTACTGAATCTTTTAATGGACTGCAACTGTAATAAAAGTGGTAGTTTTTGGTATGTAAATGATTGTAATTTTCAAACTTCAGAAGCTAAACTTAAAGATAAGACTTCCTTAATAATTAAAAAACTATTTTCCTTTTTCGAGAAAAGATTGTTTTATTTGCCCGCGATTTAAATATCGCATCTTTACTGAAGAGATTATCTACATAGATGGCTATATTAAGTTATTTTCACACCGAAATAGGCCAATAACAGCTTAATATTACAATATAATCAGTAATGACTCTAACTTGTTCGAAATAGGAAGATACAAGCCCTGGCTGGTATATTACACGCTTGCAATAGTGCATTATTAATTATATTAGTGCTACCATTATTCGCAGCTTTGCCTCACTTGCACTTCCCTCGAGGGATACTCGACTTTCGCTCCCCTTTCTCGAGATACGGAATTATATAATACTTTTACGATATATTTTGTTTGCTTGCTTTTTGAAAACACAAGAGACTACTGTCTGCCAGCCCGTATTTGCTTACTGTTTTACAGTTTTGCATTATGTAAAACTTGGACTAAGATAGATATGCAGTATCGTAGATGATTCTTTAACGTTTTATACCACATGGTTTCGTAAAGAATGTTCAAAGCATCAAGAAACTTAAATAATAAGTGTGCGATGTTGAAATAAAAGATCTATGAATTTAGGCATATTTTTCTGTAGTTCAACAGTTAAATTACAATTTAATTTGTTAGGTTTTAGCGAAACACCAATAATAGTTCGCTAGCGTCAGGTTCACATTTGTGAAATTGTAGCTCAGATAATTGAAGTAGTGTAGTATCTACCTGGAACGGAGGTAATAAGTCCTTAATTCGAACAACGAATTATATCGTCAATTATCTTGACGGTAATAATTCTCCACGTGATTGTTACTGAATGGCAAAATATTAAGCTCCAAACCAATATGACAATAACGCGCTAATTTAATAGTTTAATGGTTTAATACCAATGGTCCTAGTATTGGGTATAATTATTACAATCTGGGGGCACGGAAGTGCCCCCGCAAGTCGAGCAAAAAAAAAGTGGCACGGCCGTAACATCCTTTTCTCGAAGCAATTCGGGCTATTTTTGACACCCCTATAATTTCGTTGTGGATAAAACAAGAAGCCTGGATTTTCAGCAAATAATCAGTCATTGTATAAACACGGTATATTTAAAATTTCAGTCAATTTGAACCAGTAGTTTAAGAATGACAACTTGTTAAAATTTTGAATTTTGTCACTCACTGATTCACTGACTCACTGACTCACCGATCATCAAAAGTCTAAGGTACTTCTAGCAGACTTAGAAGCTTAAAATTTAGAATACAAATAGGGTTTAGTGTTTTAATCATGGGAAAATTTCTATATTTTCTAATTTCGGTCCAGTTTTCTAAATACACCAACTGCAACAATAACTTTGTAATCCCATATAAATGTATAAGATTACAAGGTTACATTTGCAGTTAATGAAATCAAAATCAAAATCAAATCATTTATTCATTTGGGTCAAGTGCTGATGAATGAATGAATTATTATTACTGTAGAAAATAAAATAAATAGGTGTAAATAGGTACCTACTATATGAGGCATAACGGGAGGGGGTATAGGGTGGGTAAGGGTGTTTAGCCCATGAAACTGAACAACATTCCCATAGGAAAATATGTTGAATTATGAAAAAAAACGTCTTTCCATACAAATTGGACTTATGTTCGCTCTACAAAAAGAAGTGAGATGCCACCAAAAACATTCTGTAAAAACCTCAAGTCTCGCCGTAAAAAGTTGTGAGATCAATATAATACCAAGTCGATTAATCTATTTAGTCTCTACTTAAAGGACCTTCTGTCTTAAGTTATTACGTATGTTATTATCATGCCAATTAAAAAAAAAATACCTATAAAACAAATAGATCGACTTGGTCATCGCGAGAAAACACAAATTCGCCAATAACATTTCAGAAGCATTAACTAATCAAATCATGCGATGACCAGGTCCGTCTATTTGTTTTAGAGGTATTTTTTTTTTAAATTGGCATGATAATAACATACGTAATAACTTAAGACAGAAGGTCCTTTAAGTAGAGACTAAATAGATTAATCGACTTGGTATTATATTGATCTCACAACTTTTTACGGCGAGACTTGAGGTTTTTACAGAATGTTTTTGGTGGCATAGAAGCTTTTTCTTGTCACATTGAGACACGAGAAGAAAATCCATTCAACATTAACAATTGACAACGAGAGAACAGTCATTGTTCACACTGTTTATAGGCTCTGTGAGTTTTATAGTTCGCGGCACGATCTCATTTGTGAATCTACGAGATACCTTATTGCTCAGGGCTTCTGTGTGATGGATTCAAAACTATCTAAATCGCAACACGAGTGTAACAGAAACAAAGTAAATACCGAGAGCGGGTTATTCACAAGGAATAGATCGGACGTTTCGGGAAAATAAATATTCTTTCCACTAAATAAAAATGGACTTTAAGTTGAAGTAGTTAGGTACGTTTTTGCGTGTGCAATGTAAAGAATCGTGTACCAAAATGTAATGAAAGGCGGACTAACATTTTTATAGGGGTTTCAACGACTCTCCGAGTGGCACCGTTTTACATTTAAGGAATCCTCATTCTATTATATGCGGCGTTACACATCGCCGTTTATGTGCGACAACTATCTTTATATGATGTTTATCTCACGCCCTGAAATGTGTTCATTTAAAGTTTGTTAGTAAACTGCACCTTTTTCTATACTGCTTTGATTAGATAGATTTTATAGCTTTTGGTGATCTAGGATTGGTCAACCCACATAAAAATAAAAAGTTACAACTCCTTTCAGTGGCATGAGAAAAGATAATGTGACTGTTTGTTTACTTCATGATTACTTTTGAGGCAAGACGGCAATGAGGATTTTTTTAACATTTTTGAATCTTTTTTAAGATCTTTTTAATAATGAGTCCAGAAAAAAACATGACACCGAAATTATAGAATATACTTTTCTTAGATTGCAGCAATAAACATCGAAAAATGGCAGAGTACACCGATGTCAGGGGAAAATATAGTATGAAAAATAATATTCATAATACGTACAACCGCGGTACATGATAGGCGCTCTTTTCTAAGCCGGCACCGACACCAGCCGGGAACATGCATTCATTCATTTCATTCACTCCCATTCCCGGAGCGTCATGGAAACCATATTCTATAAACATTTCATATATTCTGTATTTGCGCGCCATAAAACTGTCTATTTCTTTGGGGCGATATGAAACACAGCCTGTCTAGGGGACCAGTATAAAAGAACAGTGGTATTGTGCCGTTTGTTTGACTAAATCATTTGATGGGTACATTAGCAGAATTGCTACATAATGAAATGATTATTGTGTAATGTTCTGGGGTTTTCTGGCATATTTCGGGATCTTTCCATCAATTCGCACGTAAGAGCGCGATAATATTACACTTTTGGAATACATAGACTAATGATATTTATCGGAGTTACGCCCACAAAGGCTACGTCTATCTTATATGGAGACAGTAAGTGAGTGTACTTTAATCTGAGCATTAACAGGTGCACAAGTTGAGTCTAGGCGAAGGTCTGGCGGGGCGAACCTTGTCCAAACTAGCAGAACACAGCTAATAGATGTTTTAAGACACTAAGAAGATAAGGCCAAACTTAAAGTTCGAAGCCACGATGAATAACTCACATGCCCCGCACAAGTTATTAATATAGACGACTGAGCTATCAACTTGGGTAAGTACTAATTTCCAACTACGCAAGTCTTAGAGAAACTGAAGCCAGCACTGTGCTTGCACAGAAAATTAACATGACAGCTTGTACGGGAGCTTCAGTGCAATTTTACACATTCAACTTGTTAACGGTTCAGCCGTTCTTGTGATTAGTTTGCTTTGATAAACAGATAGATGTTTAAGTGCTTTAATCTAACGGTATTAAAGTCAAGCCTTTGAACTTGTCTGACAGAATTCTCGTTTTTAAAATATAGTTTGTGAAGGATTTATGTATATTTTTATATGATTGCCAAGACAAAGTGCCTTGAAGTTAGATTTACTTTCATTTAACATTTTTAGAAAGCAAGAGGCCCTACTTACCCTTCTAGTACCTATTTTACGAATGTGCTGACGTGAATATTATGAAAATTTGGACAAATGTCTTTCAAATAGGTCTTTCTGACTAAAATAAACTGCCAGAATTCAGTTTTTTCAACATTGTGAAGCTCTTAAAGCAGGCTCCAAATGAAGTAATTTACTATGAAAGTAGTAGCATACGTAGATGTACGAGTAACATTAGAAGGAGTGCAGAGCTGTTTGTCGGGCACGGTTCCAATTTGGAGTTAGAACTGAGAATAAACTGGTAATACGTTCTGCTTCACTTGATGGTCACGTGAGCTTTACGATGGCACACGAATTAGTTATCGCACGAATAAAGTAGTTAGTGCAGACTGGAATAATGTTCGTTCCTTATTGGTGCTGCCACCTGGCGGGCTAGACGTTCACAATTTATTATTAGAAAGTCAAGAAGGTAAATACTTTGAATGCACTGTAAAATGAGTGTTAAACAATTCTCAAATTAAATAGCGAAATAAATGTATACAACACAACACACAGAAGTGAGTCAAAGGTGTGGCAGAACGCAGGCGGATTTTAGTATTCCTTGAGGTTCCGCAGCACAAATAAGCACTAGAATTCACAATTTAATTCAAAACAAGCAATAAAGTGCATTCCTACTGAAGACAGACACCCGCATACTACATTAGCAGCACAGCCTTTTACTCCAAAAGAGAATACCTTTACAGGTCGTATTGTTGCAATATAACAGCAATAACCCGCATTTCATCTTTGCATAGCACGGATCAAACATAGAACCGCAATAAACTCTTTGTGCGATTGCGTTTGGAAAGATCGTACAGAATATTCGAATTGCGATGTAGTAACGAAGTATTTCGTAGTGTTTTTAGTGGACAGTTCTGAATATTTTTATGGTCACACACGATTTTTGTGATTGACTTTTTAGAGCTGTATATATACGAGTATTCATAGATTTGATTATAAAGGATACAATATAATTTTTGAAAATAATTAGGCCTGTGTCTAATTCTGTAAATACACGCATGAGTTATTTTGGCAAATAATTTCAATAGTTTTCAAGTAACACAAAAAGTCTCTATTTTATTTGCCTGTGTTACCTTTATTCTTTACATTTTCATAACTTAAGGTACCTAATGTTTTTGACTTTAGTGCATTTTTGGTTAAAATCAAAAGTTTAAAAAGTGTGCTTCAGTCTCTCCTATCAACGTAACAATAGTATAAATATAAAATGTGTCTTACCTATATAAATGTTATGCATTCGGGACGGACGGACGAATGATCCCTACCGAGATTGGATATTTTATCTTTTTCCGAGTTATCGTTACGTCCGTGCATTTCTCTGCCGATAGGCTTTCAACTATTTTTAGTATTGGCTTTTTGTACGTGGCAACTGTACAATAACAATAGTTTTAAAGATATATTTTTTTAATTTTCGGTACTTGAATTCGGTAAGCTTTTATGTCTATAGTTACTTACTTTCCAACTAGCTTTCAACTGTTAAATTTCGTACTCAAGTTTTGTCTTTTGTTAGTGCAATTATAGGTGCAATAATAATCATTACATTAAGTTAAACACAGGTAATATTTTTGTAATGCAAATGTACAGACACAACAGCTAACAATACATAGATTTCTTTACTTTAAGACATAAAAATACACTCATATTGAATGAGTCTCTAAGAAATACCCACTAGAGATAATTCCGTCCACATGTAGGTACTTGAATTGCTGAATTTCCAATAGATTGGTTCTTGGTTCCTAACTATCTGTTCTCAAGTTGATCCGGTGTCCGGTGGCGGCCGCAAACCGGACTAATTCAACTTGCTCTATATTATCCCGCGTCGGTTTGTACGCTGTACTTCGCCACTCAAGTTTGTTTTGAGTATATTAGAGTGGATTGCCGAGCTCGTTAAGTGGAATGTGTGAATGAAGGTCGATAATGAGATATTTGTAGGTATTGGGAATATGTAGAGATTTAACCCGGGCTATTGGAATCTAAGTATATAATAATTTGCTTTTCTGTATATGTATTATATCATAGATAAATCGATTTGTTGATAAATAAATCATTATGGCGCCGGTAAGGTATTTTATAAAACAACTTTATGAAACTCTATTAACCTAATATTCTGTTACACAACCAAAAAAAATCTATTCAGTTATGGCGCGGTGCGTAGCGATTCGCTCACGTCCTTACCCGAGATGAGCCAAATAAAGCAGGACGCAGCTAAACCACCGTCCCCCTAAAATAATAACCGAACCGGTGGCCACATGTCGACGTAATACCGACCGGCATTCGCTCGTAAAAAATAAGAAAAGGACCCCGCAAAATACTCTCTATTACATTCCGGTGTACGTCGGAAAAATTGGAAATACATTTGTTCGAAAGCGAATCGGACTGCGTATGGCCTTATCGGTGTCAGGCGTTTTGATATCATTTTGTATCTTACACGCGTCCCGCGCGTAACCCCGCAGATTTAGAATTCTTTTATGAATAACATATTCAAAGATATCATCTTCATGTTAGTTCCTCTTGAACCGGAGTCGTTTGATAATAAAACGGTATTCCGGCTACGTGTGAGTGGAGGTAGTGACGTGCAATGTGTTCTCGTTGTCACGAGTGCGAGTAACGTACGGGCTTAGACGAGAAGCAGCACTAGAAGATTGTGTGCAGGCCTATGCATCGTTAACGATAAGTAACTAGTTTCTTAGACTTGACAGCTACTTCTCTCCAACAGTAAGCGTCGGACGTGTTTTCTTGCATCTATTGCAAGTGAAGCATTCCACTCGTACTTTTATGAGTAACCAAGATTGTTGGAGAAAGCAGTCTTGTTTGTTCAAGCCGGCGCGGCACTACCACTGTTTCAACATAGACTTCGAGATAATACTTTTGACCATAAATCCACTTAGTCAAAGATTTTAATAAAAGACTTCACAAAATGTTAGTTTCATGCTGAAAATAAAAAATACTTTATTTCATTTCTCAATGCAAGAATATTAATTGTTACAGCCTCCATATTTATATGAATGTGTATATCATATACCTCTGAGTGCTAATTGATTAAAATATTCAAATATTCGCTTTGACTGTTCCGAGGCGTATTTTCAGAGTGCCATCTATTTGGTTTGTCCATTTCGTGAAATGCAATGTGTTCATATTCATTTCGACGTTGACTATTTTGGACCCATATTGTGGTCTCAAATATTGTATAATAATTGAGCATCTCATAAAAAATAAAATAGGTCGGAAATGTAACATTATTGTCACAAAAGAATTTTACAAACATCCAAAAAAATTACATGAAGTAGTATATTAGTAGTTAATAACTTCTAAGAATATTTTTATTATTAGAACATTACTTTATAACCTTGTTACGAAGTAAATTGAATCGGAAGATACCAATTTTCTTAATCTTAACAAAAATCTCGGCAGCTCGTAGTCTAGATTCAGAAAAATATTATCCTACTTACTTAAGTCTTCTTCCAATACATATTTGCAAGGAATACTTATGAGGCAACCTGACGTGATCGGATTATGGCCGGTGTAAGTTAATCGGTCAGAAATAACATTAACTAGTAATCCCTTGTGACGTCATAGCTGCTTTTGCAAGTTTGTTGCACATTCATATTTAATTTCAATGATGGAAACAGTTTCTATAGGGTAGGAAGATTTTCTTCGTATTAAACACGTCGGAAATGGAGTAGCTTGGTATTGATGTTAATTCCTGGAATGTTATTTCCTAGAAGTAAAACTGTAGCTTTATATTTGTAGGTAAAGAACGTTGAGTTTTTACAAGTGTTTATTTAAATACGGGTCATAGGTGCAGTCAAGATCATTACGTAAGAAAACAAATAAATGAAAAAATTAAAACACTTCATAACTGTCTAGACTGTGACGAGACTTTGCGATCACAATTTGATATTGTAATAAAAGGCTTTATATTAATAATATTTTGTTGTAGTTTGTGGACAATTTGGTCAATTTTTTAAAGACTATTCCCGCACTAAGAATTTAAAAGCAATGGACACAAAGTACATACAGAGCCGAAACAATTTGTGGATCGCAAAAATAATTGTTCCCTTTGGAAATCGAACCCGCGACCTCCCGACGCAACGGTAGCGGCATGCCGACCTAAACCACTGCGCCACGGAGGCAGTCGATTGGTATCTCACTGAGGTCTAATGATATACGTCCACAAAGCAGAAACAAAAAATATTAGATTAATTACTGCCCAGACTGTTGCACCCTCAAAATGGACAATCCTTGTCAAAATTGCAGTGTCCCAATCCCACTCAAAACTTTATAGAGTAGCGCTAAGTAGACTAGCACTACGTAAACTTTTGACCAAAGTAAATATTCAAGCGTTAACACAATGAAATTTTATAAGTAGTACTCTACTTAATATGTAATTTGAATTATTTTCGAAGCTAATAATAAAATAACTTTGAATATTTCTAACTATTTACTTTTGAGCCTAAGCTATCAAATGGGTCAAGATAATTAAAATTAAAATAATTTTCTTCTGAAGAATGAACTCTGTGATATCTAGTGCAAGGTCGCCACTTTACATTTATACATACAGAGTCGTGCCCGTCTTCATTGAATTTACAAAAACATTTTCAAGTATGTGAAGCTAAATTTATTTTCGATTTGTAGCCACTCGCCATTCCACTCGACGCGGAAGGCGAGGTAGATTCATTGTTACCGCCGCCCTCTTTTACAGAAAAAACAACCACTTGGGCGGCATTCACTAATGAAATAAAAATCTCAACTACAAAAACGTGAAACGAACCAGTATTGTGTTCGTTATAGATGTGACTGAATTTTGCATGCGGCTTTGCTCGCGTGATTTACGACACTCGGAAGCGTAAAAATTCTGTTGAATTTCATTGCTCGCTATCAGAGATAGTATTGTAAATATTTGTTGTATGAATATGTTTACTTTAATACAATATTTTTGAAATATCGGTGGTATATTTTTATGTATTCAGAAAACCTTTATCGTAGCTATGTATGAAGTCAAATGTGGTTGTGTACAACGGTTACGCTTCTTCTTAGTATAAAGTACTTTAGTGTAGCTAATTGCACCAGTTGAATAATAAAAGTCATACTTAAACAAAATAGTGAACACTGGAAATGCTCGTTGCTCATAATTGGTTAATGTCATGAAATAGAAGGATATATCCGTAGTTAACGAAGTAAACTGAAGATCCGGATTAAATCAGATAACAAAAGTAACAGTAATTTTGATGCACATTTTATACCTGTCAGTTAGCTTTCGACGTTTGGACTGAAATAGAGTTTTTGACCTGTTATTCTTTGATTATGGGGAAGCGCGGTTGTGAGATGCGGGCGTAGAGAAACCGCCCGCGGCCTCCCGCCTTTGATCCCAACTCAACTGCGTCTAATTTTGCTCACTAGGTCACCTTTGGCGCAGTCTCGCTTTTTTTTTCTTGATACACTTGCCAGAACGATATGTAAGATTAAATTTGTAGCAATATTTCTACAAATCTTTTGTTGCGATTCAACCTAACACTTTGATTTCTATTGATTGGGTATATTCTCAATCAAGTATTCATTGTTAGACGTTTGAAACATTTCGTCAAATTCAATTATTATATAGATGAAATGCGCCCCTCGCACTAATAGAAGGAAATGCTTTAATTTGTGACCTTCCTAAGCTTGTATAATTCCAAGAAATGTTCGAATGAAACTCATAGTCTTATGGGCTCATTCAGCGAAACTCAAACATCCGGAAAACGGCAAACACAGCGAAATAGAACGCACACAGTAATCAACAAAATTAAATACTCACCGAGCGTCTAGTGGAAGCTAATAAAGAATAACGATGTTCGATAAACAGAATCTCGTTGGCTCCTTGCTAAATGGAAGTTTCATGTTCCATTATTTGAAGTCAACAGTTTTATTATTCGATATCCGACAATAAAGTCATAAAAATAGACGGCACGGTAATACGGATTTATAAAGGTTGATTAAAAAAAAGGCAAACTCATATGCAATGTAGAGAGAAAGAAGAGTGTAGACATGAGCATAGTAAAAAAAATAAGGCAGTAATTTAGTGAAGTTATAACTACTGCTTGAAATCGGAATGTTTTCCGAAGTTGTTCACCTTCTTACAAAAACATCGCATTTTAAAATAGATTTATACTGTATGGTAAGCTTTTAGCTTTTATTGTGCTTCATTAACACGTAAAAAACTAATAACAATATTACTCCTATTATTATCTTTTGCTATTTCCACTTTTATAATAAGACACGATTCATTTCATTGATGGTTTTGTAATCATTAACTTTGGAGGCATAACAACTTCGTATTTTTCCACATTACGAGGCAAGTCTTGTTTGTTGCGATGGAATATAATATTAAATACCTAAAATCCTTTTCAAATAGTGTTCATTCCTTTGTGAGTATAGAAGTTGTTATGTTTACTCGACTGCTTGGAGGATTGTTCTACAATGTCAGTGCAAACAGACTAATCAGGCTCGGCGCAAGAGTTTACTGTGTCTTGTGCCTTTTAATGTTCTGCAGATTCTATTACATTTTACTTACTATACTCATACAAATTGGACAACCCGTGGCATTCTTCAAACTTTTGTTATTAAACATCCAGTATGTTGTCAACTTTGTTGTAAATTTTATGTACGATGGAGAATATTTCTTCAAATTCTTAAGAAGAATCAGAAAGAACGACTTCTTGTTGCACCTCAGATCAATAAATGAGATCAAATTCACAAAACTATTATTTACGGCAGTACTTTCACAAAAGTTAATTGGAATAGCTTTGTGTTTTATGTTCAATAGTACCTGTACTCTTGCGAATTTTCCGTTGGTGTTTGCAACGGCGTTGTTGTCAATGACAGTGACATTGTCAAACTTTACAAGAATGATGATGTTTGAGTCGCTGTACCATAGAATGAAGATACTTCGGATGCGCGTTGAGCGTGACTTGTCCATCGCTCGCAGATTTGAAGAAAGCGAAAAAGTTATGATACTTAACTTAAGAAACTGTATGATCATTTATAAAAACTTAGTAAACACGGTTCGGGAATCCAATAAACCCATGAAAATAGTGGTTAGTATAATTAAAGAAGTGAATACTAGAATACTGATAAAAATATAGAAAGTCACTAATCGATTTTTTCAGGTGTTCTTTGCTACTGCCACAATTGTACCGAAATGTTTAATACTCGCATTTGAAATTATGTCTAGCCCAACTTTTCCGGTAAGATATATATTCTTTTTATAAGAAATTTTTTTTCTACGACTAATGAAAATATTGAGATTTCGCTGATAATGTATTGAATCTACCAAAACAGCAGGATTCGCTGAAACAAATTATTTTATTTGTGGCACATAATGAAATTTTGTTGCTTTTTTAGTACTCAAAAATAACGGTGGTAGAAATAGCTGTAGAAATAATAGCACCTTTTATACCCGGTATATTTGTCGAATTGGTCAATAGTGAAATTGACAAAATTAAATTGCGCATTATCAAGCAGTTGCTGGTATATAAAGGTAAGGTCTAACAAATATTTTTATATAAGATGTGTGACTGCGTGAACGCAGTCGTGTGGCACATCCCACGCAAGTGGTAAGTGGTTCGAACCCGAGGCAACACATCAATAATATTTTTTTTTTAACTCATTACTGTCCCCCTGCAGGGCAAGGGTCTCCTCTCAAACGAGGGGGAGGGTTTAGGCATTGAGTTCACCACGCTGGTCAAGTGCGGGTTGGGGACTTTGCATGCACTCTATAAATATATTAAACAATTTTTTTAGGCATGCAAGGTTTCCTCACGATGTTTTCCTGCACCATTAGAGCAAGTGATAATTATTTCTAATACACACGTAACTGTGGTGAACGTGTTGTGTGAAAACTCATTGGTGTGTTGCCTCGGATTCGAACTGAAATAATTATCACGTGACAAAAAAATGACCTTAACGTGAATTGTTCATCTCAATCCGTACCTCGATTCTCTACCACTATCGACTACCGACAACCGGCTAGCTATCGAAATTTTGACATTTAGCATGTACTGCCAAAAAAGGTTCCACGACGCCCGTCAGAGGCGCTACTCAGATTTTCATACAAAATTTCTCGATGAAGGGTCGGTTGTCGGTTGTCGGTAGTCGATAGTAGTAGAGAATTGAGCTACTGTTCATTGCACACAAATGTTATACAGTCGGGGCCGATGGTAGCGGTTTCGTAAACACTTCAATGATCTGCATAATCTTTTGTATAAAATAATTGCATTTAATCTTAACTCTTCTCTACTCTATGTCTTTCTCTCTTGAGGACATCCTTAACTTGTAGAAGGACTGTAAACGTTTTATTATAAGTCCAATATCAAATCATGTTTTACTTTACAGGTATGAAAGCACGCAGCGTTGTCAACGACATGGTGTTTTACATCAAGAATCGTCCTTTCAAGTACACAGTTCTACGAGTGATTACCGTCGACTTAGCTCTTATACTAACTACGATTGGTATCGTCACCACTTATACCGTCGCTATGATACAATTTGCACATTTTTATGATTAAAAGTCTCTTTAATAAATATTCTTTAATTTTGGTACAAAAAATTTAGGTACGTGTAACTGAAGATTTTTATTATTTACCTCATGAAATGGGATAAATAGTATGGTATATTTAACAAGTATTCGATTTTGGAATTAAATTATTTGAACTAAGCATTTTTTTTCTTATCTAACTAAGATAAAATTAAAATATAAGTACTATCTGATAAAATAATTTGAATACAATTCACAATTTATCATTTGATATAAATAAAGTAATTTGTATATTAATTTGTCCTTTTATTTATGGCTATAATTTTTTACTGATTGTAAGTGTCAAGGAATTTTTCATCATAATAAACAGTTTACTACTAAATAAAGTAAGCCGATAAAAGAAACTTTTCAAAAACTAGTACTATAATTCGAATCACCAACACTCGCAATCTCATGAAGACAGTTTATAGTATATACGACTAGGTCATGTGTATATGAGTACATAGTAGTAACTAGAGCAAAGAGATCATAGCGTTATTCAGTGTACAGGATAAACGTAGGCTCATAGAACTTATGCAGGTAAAAAGTATGTAAAAATCGGGGAAAATTGTAGTTTTTTTGTGCTTACCTTTTAATTTAATAACTTGTTTCTATGGGAAACAAGTTATGAAATTATATAAATATAACATGTCAGTCCATTATTAATTTAGACACAGTTTCCATGTAACAAATGCTTTCAAGCTTATTACAATAGAAATACTTTAGTTAATCATTATAATATTGATTTTGCTCACAAGCACGTTTGTAGCTAATGGACACTAGTTCATTTTAATACTCGATAGTCTACGTGGTACGTAAGTGGACTACGTTTTTTCTTCTTTTGCTTCAGTTGTTAGGGCATCATGGCGTACAAGTATTTAAATCTCATATTAAAAGGCGTGTATTTAGTAGTGACTATTGAAACTATTATGTTGTCTCGGTTACTCGGTGGATTGTATTACAACGTCAGTTCAAATAGATTCATTAGGCTCATTGGTAGAATTTACTGCGTATTATGTGTAATCTTGTCCTCAGCATTAGCCATGCATGAAGCACTTTCCACAGGTTCAATACAAATAACAATGAACATCAGCATTCTCCTCATACAGTACTTCGTCAATTTTATTATCAATTTTATTTACGATGGAGAGTATTTCTTTCATTTCACAAGCAAAATTAGAAAATTGGACACATTGTTGAATGCCAGAGCATTGGACGAAATTAAATTTACTAAGCTGTTGTTCACCGTGGTTATAATGTTGAAAATATTTGATTTGTTTAATACATGTGATGTATATAACTGTACTAACTTTACTACTGTGAAAACAGTTTCTTTAGTGTTTGCACATGAAATGTTGGCAACGACAGTAATGTTGTCTAACTTTACAAGGATTATGATGTTTGAATCTCTGTATCATCGAATGAAGTTACTTCGGAAGCGCTTCGAGCGCGACTTGTCCGTCGCTCGCAGGTTCGAAGAAGGAGAAAAAGTAATGATACAAAATTTAAAGAACTGTATGATTATTTACAAGAACTTACTGGAAACTCTTCGTGAAACTGATAAAGCCATGAAAATACTGGTAAATATTATTTTAAGTGTATCTTGCTGTTGTAAAACTTACTTGTTAAGTTAGAACTATAATTATTGTTTCATATAATTTCAGGTATTTTTTGCTACTGTAGCAGTCGTTCCTAAGATTTTAATAATTGTGTTTGAGACCCTGCGAAATACTGATTTTGAGGTATGTATAAATTGTCCCACAAATGTTTGGACTGTTGTAGTCAAATACATATCCAAAGTAAAGATTTTATTTCTCGAAAAAAGGGGATAATTTTGCTATTGAAAAATTTAACGTCAATTTCAGTTGGAGTACAGCTTCGCACTCAATGTGGCGGTGGAATCAATTGTGCCTTTCATGCCTGGTGTGTTTGTTGAAATGGTCAATAGCGAAATTGATCAAATAAGGTTGTACGTCGTCAAGCAACTGCTGGTCTTTAGAGGTTCGTTTGAAAGATTTTGTTAGAAGACGAAATGTACAATTACCTTGTTTCTCAATTATTTACTAAATTATACACTAGTTTCACTTAAATCGAATTCTGTTCCATATACAAATGGCAACTTTGATTTGAAATTAAATTGTATTAATTAGCGAATTAATTTCAGACTTTACTCTTAAATTTGAATGGTGGTTCACAGATAAACAGTTGCCATTTTTTTCACTTGGATAATGCATGAAATTGCATACCCTAGCCCGGGGGAGCGCAGGGGCATGTAGAGCTCTTCTAGGCAGAAGGTCAGGTCCAGAAGGTCATTTACCTGACCTACATGACATTTAGCAATGTCTAATGTTAAAGATATTATTTATGTTGCAGGAATAAACGCAAGGAACGCAGTCAACGACATGGTGTGGTACTTGAAGCACCGTCCGTTCAAGTACACGATACTACGTATGATCACCGTGGACTTGACCCTTATTCTAACTACGATTGGCTTCGTCACTACATACACCGTCGCTATGATACAATTCGCACATTTCTATGATTAAGATATTAGGAGTAGTAGTGTCTTGTTTAATGAATTTTGTTCGAACGTTTGTATGTTAAAAAAAACTTTAACATATGAATTAGGACTTTTCAGGATGCGTTTAGGCTATTTCCTACTCCAATCGATTCGATATCGATCGTTTTTTTTTATCGATAGTAGTAGGAACTGTAGCTCGATTCTCTACTACTATCGACTACCGACAACCGACCTGTCATCGAGAAATTTTGAATGAAAATCTGATCAGCGCTTCTGGTGTCGTAGGAAATATTTTGGCAGTAAATTCTAAATGTCAAAGTTTCGATACTCGACAGTACCGATTGTACATAATCGCGTTACTGGCCATATTATATTATTATACAACTGACCTTACTCTGTGTTATTGACAACCGGCTAGGTGCCGAAAAGTATTGTAAGATAGACTAATCAGCGGCTCTAGCGGCCAAAATTTTTAAATGTCTAGATACTACGTCGGTACTATCAAGTATCGAGCTGGATAGTACCGACTGTAGATTGCAATTTCCTACTACTTTCGACAATTGGCTAGCTTTCGACAAATTTTATCATATCCTATCATATCGCTTGTACCTCGGGATTGTAGATATTAAGTAAGATTGAAAAATTTGTGTATTTTAGTAGTAAATAAAGTTATAATTAAGTGAACTAAGTAACGTACTGGTTTTTTATTCTCTCTATTTGCTAATCCTTGTTTCCAAAAGTAATTTTCTAGATCTTTAAATGTTTTGTTTACCTCGGAGATACAGAAATTAATAACAATATCATAAACACACACTTTATTTTCAATATCTTCGTATGTTATAATTAAGTTATTAACAAGTTAAACGTAAGGGATTCGATATGGCCATTTCACTACAATTAATTACATCTTAACAGGAAAGTGCGTGCATGAATGCTAAAATTTGATCTGCCACAGCACTTAACATTTTCTCAAGTTGTTCACCAATTATAATGTCCTATAAACAAACTCTCGTGCCATTTGCCATTAAAATATGGCCCGATTCTTTACCACTATCAATCGCAAAGCTATCGAGATATTTTGAAAGAAAGCCTGATCAGCGCCTCTAGCGGGCGCCGTAGAAACTATTACTACAGTACATTTTAAACGACAGACTCTCGATGCTTGATAGTACCGACTGTAGAGAATCGTGCTACAGCAAATACTGGTGAAGAGAACATTATTCATTAGATAGTTTGTTATGATTAGTATCAAAATAACTGCACGTGGGCTTTTCTTGAAGGGCGATTATATGCGATACAGTAGGCACAGGTGTCATTATATTTTTTTCGAGATGTTTGTCATCAAATGTGGAATATTCCACCTCATTTTCATAAGTATAGCTCAAAGTCCGTCAATCTACATGATATTTCGTAGAAATAGAAACGACTCAATTATGTTATGGATTATTAACGATCGATGCAGAACTGTCTATCATCGAGTAATGGTTATCGAGTCATATACCATAATATAAGTGAGAAGCTACAACTTCACAGACCGATATAAACATTGACTGTTTTCTGTTGCCTTTATTTGCACTGCCATAATCATGGGGCGAAAATATTTCCAGTGTTTATCAACAAGTGTACATACATTCGTAAATATAGACACTAAAATATAATTACTATATGATAAAATAATTTGAATACAATTCATAATTTATCATTTGATATAAATAAAGTAATTTGTATATTTGTCATTTTATTTATAGCTATAATTTTTTACTGAGTGTCAAGGAATTTTTCATCATAATAAACAGTTTACTACTAAATAAAGTAAGCCGATAAAACAAACTTTTCAAAAACTAGTACTATAATTCGAATCACCAACACTCGTAATCTCATGTAGACAGTTTATTGTATATACGACTAGGACATGTGTATATGAGTACATAGTAGTAACTAGAGCAAAGAGATCATAGCGTTATTCAGTGTACAGGATAAACGTAGGCTCATAGAACTTATGCAGGTAAAAAGTATGTAAAAATCGGGGAAATTGTAGTTTTTTTGTGCTTACCTTTTAATTTAATAACTTGTTTCTATGGGAAACAAGTTATGAAATTATATAAATATAACATGTCAGTCCATTATTAATTTAGACACAGTTTCCATGTAACAAATGCTTTCAAGCTTATTACAATAGAAATACTTTAGTTAATCATTATAATATTGATTTTGCTCACAAGCACGTTTGTAGCTAATGGAGACTAGTTCATTTTAATACTCGATAGTCAAGTGGACTACGTTTTTTCTTCTTTTGCTTCAGTTGTTAGGGCATCATGGCGTACAAATATTTAAATCTCATATTAAAAGGCGTGTATTTAGTAGTGACTATTGAAACTATTATGTTGTCTCGGTTACTCGGTGGATTGTATTACAACGTCAGTTCAAATAGATTCATTAGGCTCATTGGTAGAATTTACTGCGTATTATGTGTAATCTTGTCCTCAGCATTAGCCATGCATGAAGCACTTTCCACAGGTTCAATACAAATAACAATGAACATCAGCATTCTCCTCATACAGTACTTCGTCAATTTTATTATCAATTTTATTTACGATGGAGAGTATTTCTTTCATTTCACAAGCAAAATTAGAAAATTGGACACATTGTTGAATGCCAGAGCATTGGACGAAATTAAATTTACTAAGTTGTTGTTCGCCGTGGTTATAATGTTGAAAATATTTGATTTGTTTAATACATGTGATGTATATAACTGTACTAACTTTACTACTGTGAAAACAGTTTCTTTAGTGTTTGCACATGAAATGTTGGCAACGACAGTAATGTTGTCTAACTTTACAAGGATTATGATGTTTGAATCTCTGTATCATCGAATGAAGTTACTTCGGAAGCGCTTCGAGCGCGACTTGTCCGTCGCTCGCAGGTTTGAAGAAGGAGAAAAAGTAATGATACAAAATTTAAAGAACTGTATGATTATTTACAAGAACTTACTGGAAACTCTTCGTGAAACTGATAAAGCCATGAAAATACTGGTAAATATTATTTTAAGTGTATCTTGCTGTTGTAAAACTTACTTGTTAAGTTTGAACTTTAATTATTGTTTCATATAATTTCAGGTATTTTTTGCTACTGTAGCAGTCGTTCCTAAGATCTTAATAATTGTGTTTGAGACCCTGCGAAATACTGATTTTGAGGTATGTATAAATTGTCCCACAAATGTTTGGACTGTTGTAGTCAAATACATATCCAAAGTAAAGATTTTATTTCTCGAAAAAAGGGGATAATTTTGCTATTGAAAAATTTAACGTCAATTTCAGTTGGAGTACAGCTTCGCACTCAATGTGGCGGTGGAATCAATTGTGCCTTTCATGCCTGGTGTGTTTGTTGAAATGGTCAATAGCGAAATTGATCAAATAAGGTTGTACGTCGTCAAGCAACTGCTGGTCTTTAGAGGTTCGTTTGAAAGATTTTGTTAGAAGACGAAATGTACAATTACCTAACTTCTCAATTTTTTACTAAAGTATACAATAGTTTCACTTAAATCTAATTCTGTTGCATATAACATGAATGGCAACTTTGATTTGAAATTAAATTGTATTCATTAGCGACTTAATTTCACGCTTTACTCTTAAATTTGAATGGTGGTTTACAGATATAACAGTTGCCATTTTTTTGCTTGATTAATGCAGGCCCAGAAGGTCATTTACCTGACCTACAGGACATTTTGCGACTTGTAATGTTAAAGATAATATTATTTATGTTGCAGGAATAAACGCAAGGAACGCAGTCAACGACATGGTGTGGTACTTGAAGCACCGTCCGTTCAAGTACACGATACTACGTATGATCACCGTAGACTTGACTCTTATTCTAACTACGATTGGCTTCGTCACTACATACACCGTCGCTATGATACAATTCGCACATTTCTATGATTAAGATATTAGAAGTAGTAGTGTCTTGTTTAATGAATTTTGTTCGAACGTTTGAATGTAAAAAAACTTTAACATATGAATTAGGCCTTTTCAGGATGCGTTTAGGCTATTTCCTACTACTATCGATTCGATATCGATCGATTTTAATCCATGGTAGTAGGAACAGTGCCTCGATTTTCTACTACTATCGACTACCGACAACCGAACTGTCATCGAGAAATTTTGTATGAAAATCTGATCAGCGCCTCTGACGGGTGTCGCAGGAAACGTTTTGGCAATACATTCTAAATGTCAAAAATTCGATAGCTAGCCGGTTGTCGGTAGTCGATAGTGGTAGAGAATCGAGGTACTGTAGCTCAATTCTCTACTACTATCGACTACCGACAACCGACCTGTCATTGAGAAATTTTGAATGAAAATCTGATCAGCGCTTCTGGTGTCGTAGGAAATATTTTGGCAGTACATTCTAAATGTCAAAATTTCGATACTCGACAGTACCGATTGTACAGAATTGCGCTACTGGCCATATTATATACAACTGACCTTACACTGTGTTATTGACAACCGGCTAGGTGTCAACAAATATTGTAAGAAAGACTAATCAGCGGCTCTAGCGGTCAAAATTTTTAAATGTCTAGCCACTACGTCAATACTATCGAGTATCGCGCTGGATGGTACCGACTGTAGATTGCAATTTCCTAGTACTTTCGACAATTGGCTAGCTTCCGACAAATTTTATCATATCCTATCATATCGCTTGTACCTCGGGATTCTAGATATTAAGTAAGATTGAAAAAATTGAGTATTTTAGTAGTAAATAAAGTTATAATTAAATGAACTAGGTACTGGCTTTTTATTCTCTCTATTTGCTAATCCTTGTTTCCAAAAGTAATTTTCTAGATCTTTAAATGTTTTGTTTACCCCGGAGATACAGAAATTAATTACAATAACATAAACACACATTTCATTTTCAATACCTTCATATGTTATAATAAAGTTATTAACAAGTTAAACGTAAGGGATTCGATATGGCCATTTCACTACAATTAAATACATCTTAACAGGAAAGTGCGTGCATGAATGCTAAACGGACATGGTCTCGTTTTGTATGGAGAGTGGTTTTAGGTTCATAGCATTTTTTAAGCAGCTTGAACTTTTAGACATGGATAGAGCATGATGAAAAGGGTGTAAAATGACAAAAATAAAAATTAATTAGACCTGCATTTTTTTGTAAATCAATTTTGAAAATTCGTATCCTATCAGATTATTATTCAAATAACAGCAACATTATAAGTATTATTTTAATGGCAACATCAGACGCATATGTCGTAGTTGTCATAAATCTGTGGTTGTCATTGTCAAAAGTAGACTGACGTTATACTACTGACTTATACGAAACGTTCCGTTATACATTGTTTGACAACACTTAAGAAATAAAACGCTCCATTTTATGTAACGTATGCATTATAAGTGTTGTTATTTTTCTCATGAATGCAGGTGTTAAAAAAATTATTTCTTTGTTATATCCGTACACTTTAAGATACTCTATGCATATAAGTAAAATTTATTCTGCTTAATAAATGTTTGTATTTTAGGCCTAAAACGGGACATGTCCTTTGATCTGCCACAGCACTTAACATTTTCTCAAGTTGTTCACCAATTATAATGTCCTATAAACAAACTCTCGTGCCATTTGCTATATTGTTGCAATTAAAATATGGCCCGATTCTTTACCACTATCAACAATCGCAAAGCTATCGAGATATTTTGAAAGAAGGCCTGATCAGCGCCCCTGGCGGGCGCCTTAGAAACTATTACTTCAGTACATTTTAAACGACAAACTCTCGATGCTCGATAGTACCGACTGTAGAGAATCGTGCTACAGCAAATACTGGTGAAGAGAACATTATTCATCAGATAGTTTGTTATGATTAGTATCAAAATAACTGCACGTGGGCTTTTCTTGAAGGGCGATTATATGCGATACAGTAGGCACAGGTGTCATTATATTTTTTTCGAGATGTTTTGTCATCAAATGTGGAATATTCCACTTCATTTTCATAAGTATAGCTCAAAGTCCGTCAATCTACATGATATTTCGTAGAAATAGAAACGACTCAATTATGTTATGGATTATTAACGATCGATGCAGAACTGTCTATCATCGAGTAATGGTTATCGAGTCATATATTATAATATAAGTGAGAAGCTACAACTTCACAGACCGATATAAACATTGACTGTTTTCTGTTGCCTTTATTTGTACTGCCATAATCATGGGGCGTAAATATTTCCAGTGTTTATCAACAAGTGTACATACATTCGTAAATATAGACACTATTATGTTCACTAGACTGCTTGGTGGATTGTTCTACAACGTTAGCTCTAATACCCTAGTTAGGCTCGTCGCCAGAGCTTATTGTGTGTTATGTGTTTACATATTCGGACGAACATATATGACGTTGATATCTTATTACGTCGGGCCCGGCGTATTTATAACTATTATATTGCTAGTCACCCAATATCTTACCAATGTTATTATTAACTTTCTCTACCCAGGAGAATACTTGATGAATTTTTTGAGAAAGATAAGAAAGGTAGACTATTTGTTAGACCTCAAGCCTATTGATGAAATACATTATACAAGGATTTTATTTATGATAGCGATGGTAGATAAAATATTTGGTGTTTGTGGTCAATGTTACGCTTATCCTTTACATTGTAAATCAAATTTTATATTTATGCTCACAACGGCGATGATGCCTTTGGTTTTATCTTTGTCTAATTTTACGAGAATAATGATGTTCGAATCCCTGTATCATCGAATAAAGTTGCTACGAAAACGTTTTGAGCGCGACTTGTCCGTCGCTCGCAGATTTGAAGAAGGAGAAAAAGTCATGATACAAAATTTACAAAAATGTATGATGATTTATAATATGCTATTGAATACTGTTCGTGAAACTAATCCACCTATGAAAATACTGGTAAATATATTGATTTTGGTTGATTTCTTTAGAAATCAGTGGTTAATATCAAATATCACGATCTATTTTTTTCCAGGTGTTTGTCGCAGTAGCTTACATTGTTCCTAAATCACTTATTCTAGCTTTTGAAACACTCAGCACAACAACGTTTCAGGTATTAAATTTATTTGACTATTATAAAAAAGTTTGAAAAATAGGTAGCTTATGTTTGAAAAAAAAAACTATGGTTTATTTTAAGCAAGAAGGTGAACTTTAACATAATGTGAATATTAGCAAGATTTTAAAATCGAATACCATTTAATGTTCAAATCTCATGATTTGTATGTGTCAAATTCATAAAGATTATCACAAACTAAAGCTCTACCTTCATTATGTCATCACGTATGTGTACGTTGTAGTCCAGTGTAATCGTTACGTGTATGTAATTATTGATTACTGAGAACATGTTTCAATTTGTTCTAGAACTCGAAATTCACGATAATTCAACAAGTGTGTGAATCATTTGTGCCGTTTATACCCGGCATGTTTGTCGAACTGGTCAACAGTGAAATTGACGAAATGAGGCTGTGTGTAGTCAAACAACTGCTTGTTCATAGAGGTAAGCTTTCAAATCAAAATTATGTATTTTAATATTAAGTACATTGTATTGTTTACCTGTTATATGAAGTGTTGTGCTAGTGACAAACAATGTTGCATTAAACCATGCCAAACTCTCTATCGATATTACATTGCTACAATGTGTTTGACTGACCTTACAAATAGTGTTTAATATTAACGAATATTATGCGATCAATAGGATAGTTGACTGGGTCAACAGAAAATGATTAAACTTGTACTCAAAAATGCTCATGCTATGTCAATGTTCTTAGTTAATAATGTTGAAATTAAATTTATTATTATATTGAAACATTATATTGGGCACTCATGTAATGTCAACGAAAATACAACACAATGACGTCACTATGTCGTTTTCTATATTATGGTGCTTTTGACATTGCATATGGAGTACCTATGTAAGTTTATGTATTTATTAGTCAACCGTTAGTTAGTTTATCATAAAATAAATAGAAATTGAAGGATAAACAAAACTTTTATGACATTAAATAAAATATTTTCATGTTTTTTTTAAACTTATCTATACTAATATATAAAGCTGAAGAGTTTGTTTGTTTGTTTGTTTGTTTGAACGCGCTAATCTCAGGAACTACTGGGCCAATTTGAAAAATTCTTTCAGTGTTAGATAGTCCATTTATCGAGGAAGGCTATAGGATATACATATATCATCACGCTACTACCAATAGGAGCAGAGTAGCAATAAGAAATGTTACGGAAACGGGCAAAATTTTGACCCATTCTTTCTTATGTGACGCAAGCGAAGTTGCGTGGGTCAGCTAGTCATAATATAAATTGAGAGATTTATGACATTGCATAAAATATTTTTATGTTTTTTTAACCTAATTTATATTACAAACATGTTACAGGAATGAACGCACGTGACGCAGTGAAGGATGCGGTGCGATTCTTCGAACACCGTCCATTCAAGTACACGATACTGCGAGTGGTCACCGTTGATCTGTCACTTGTGTTGACGATGATTGGCATCGTCACCACGTATACCGTAGCTATGATTCAGTTTGCACATTTCTATGATTAGATACGATCATTTGTATGTTATATTCGTGGGTAATAAATAATTATTATCGTTCTCAGATCTAAGAAAGCAGTATTTATTTTATTATACAGTAATTAGGTTAACGACTTAATTTTGACCCTTACAATCATTGACTCTTTGAGCTTCCTTGCAGAATGTTTACAACTAAAATCGAAAAAATCAAAAACGAATCACCAATTTAACTGATTTTAGTAATTAGTTACCTAGTTTAAATGCTGTCAGCAATTTTGCTAAATAAAGGAAACGCTTTATAGTTATTATTGTTGGTGTTATATAAGTTTCATCCTTTATCTAATTAAGTTTTATTAGTGTACTTTATTCACAATTGAGTGTATGTTAAGTAGTTAAGGTTACAACAGCTTAAGTTACAATTATTCTATATAAGTTTGGATTGTTATTATAAATCAAGTCAGGATGACTTTTATACATATTTGCACACAGAATTAAACAAATAGTAGAATCTATTTTAAGCTTCGTGTTCGATGTATTATCACACAGAATATACAAATAATAATATGTTATTCGACTAAATGTACATCGCTACATAAAATCGTCCACACCGCGTAGATAGCGTACAATAGCTAATGGAATTGAATTCCGTCTGTACGTACTTCAAATGCAGCCGGGAACGACATTTCCTGAGGAAAATATAGAAATTGAGGTAAATAAATACTATTGGTTTGACATACTGCCGTGAAACAAAATTTTCTATCAGTACGACTTGTTGAAAACAACTTTAAATGGTAAGGAAAAGTTTCAGAATATTCAACATTCATTTCAATTTGTAAGTTTATTTTTTCTATAGTATCTATTAAACAGTAAATGCAATGATTTGGTTGTTTACCTGACATGTTTGATTTGATCTTTCTTGTGAGAAACGTGTTCGTAATATCTACTTTTAGCTGTTGTCAGACTGAAGGCTGGTTTGTCGGTTGTGAGCGAGAATGGATACTCAATGTTAAGGGTTGGGTAATAAAAATAAACTAATAAGATACTTAGTCTCATTTAATTATATATTGAAGACAAAGAGGAAACTTGTTGATTTTTTCTTACATGCATTGCAACGTCTCTTAACAATAATATATAACAAACTTCCTTACAAGCTGTGATACAAAAATCTCGAAAAGGAAATAGCGAACATTATACAAATATTTGTCACAAAAAGTCGAACATCCATCGCGGTTCGAATTATACAGCAACAAGGATAAGATACTACGTAATATTATTGTTAGAGACATCAGCAAGACAGATGGTGCGGTCAACGCATGAATATTTCAGAAGTGGCATTAGGACATGGAAAAATAAATATGGCCAGCTTGACTGGACGCATTTGTACATAAATCGTAGTACCGCCCGTGTTTGAATTACCAATGAAAGGGACCAAGCGAGGGTTATTTATCAGTTAACCGTATATCCATCTCGTGCGGCCGCCATTCGGAATTTTTATTGAAAACTCAGACCAAGTTTACGATTCGTTTATTATGAATGCTGTGTACTGTTGCCGTGCAATCTGAGTGGTCAACTAGTTTCTATTAGTTTCGTAAACAACAAATAAAATAAGTAAATACTGCGTTGTAAATAAATAAATAGTAGTTCAATAGTTTTGTTATTAAAGTAAATATCAGGTACAATTCAACAATAATTATAATTACATTTTATACCAAACCTAACAAAGCAACATAAATTATTGTTACTATACATACGTATCAACGCATACCTCAAACCACTGGACGGATCGGGCTGAAATTTGGCATGCAGGTAGTTGTTATGACGTAGGCTTCCGCTAAGAAAGGACTTTAATCAATTCTACCCCAAAGGGGATAAAATAGGGGATGAAAGTTTGTATAAAAATTCTGTCCTGAGTCACAAACGACGCAGACGAAGTTGCGGGCCAAAGCTAGTCAAGCATACACGCATATATGTAGGTGTTCGAATATTAAATGAGGATGAAAAAAAATAGTCAGAATTTTCTGATCATTATTAAATATTTATTATATCCAAAATATAATGTCTTTGCCACACATAATATAATAATTAATTTTCCAAATATGTTTACATGGCAAGCACTAAATAACTAATTTGTGTCAATGCCATGGAAAACTATACATGGTAATACTTAAAATTCTAATGATGGTACATTATGATCAAATTAATTAACTTATCTAGTGAAAAATTTACTTGTCCTTGCATGCTATCTTTACTAGAGAAAAAATATATTCAAGAAAAAAAAGACCTTACCATAAAAATAGGATAGCTTTACATGGAATTGAATAAAAATAATAATATCATAGCGCTATTAAGCCAAAACCAATCAAGAAAGCTCAGAAATATACTTGAAAAAAGGAATCCATGATTTAAAAAAGAAATACAGTATAACCTAGACATGGTATTAGAAGCTGTCTCCAGCACCATCGTCTCTCCTCAAGCGGTTTCAAGGTGAAACGTTATTTGCCTACTAATTCTATCTGTCTCTTCTTCATGCATAAACTACTGAACCGCTTTTAAACCGCAAAATTGTATACATGAGTACTTTAGACTAAGATGAAGACAAATTATAGTTTTTATCCCGAAAATCAATGGAATGGGAACTATACGCAATACGGTAATCAGCCATATAACTATGGCCCACGCGAACGGACAGCTAATCTATTTAAATAAAAATCAGTAATCGAAATGCATGTATGCGCATAACTTTTGATCAATAAACTAAATTAGATAATTCTTTTTTAAATATGTTTGTAACTGTCGGAACAAGGTTTGTATGAGATCAATGAGATCAAAATTCCCACGGGAATCGAATTAACGGTATAACGGTATAAAATTGCACTGGACCCAGACGAAGTCGGGCCCGTCCATTAGTTTACCAAAAAATATATGTTTTACGACATATTTATGTTTGATTTTCCAACAGAATCTAAGATTTTCTAAGACTAGTCGTAATAGTGACTAAACTGTATCATAGCGATAGTGTAAGTAGTGAAGAGTCCGATGATAGTGAGAACGAGTGTTAAATCAATGTTGAGCAGGCGCCATATCGTGTATTTGAACGGACGATACTCGAAGTATTTCACCATATCTGTTATGGCATCACGTGTGTCGGAATCTGTAATAGAATATAGAAAATAATTGGTTATAATCTAGACTAGGTTAGTACTAGGAGGAGCTCGTGGCTTAGTTAACAACAGTCGCGCGGATTGATCTCTAAGCGGAAGCCACGCTTTCCAAGGTTGTTTTGTGGATGGGTGACTATCTTATATACAAATCGAGTTACTCCGTGTTTTGGAAGGCACGTTAAATTGTGGGCTCCGGCTGTCATTTTCGAAGATCTTTGACAGTCAACAGTAGCCAAAAGCTTGAAAGTCTGACAACCAGTCTTACCGAAGGGTATGTCGTTATATCAAAGGTAACTAGGTTGTGCAGGTCCGATATGCAGTCGTTCCATGTAAAACACTGGTATTCAGCTGCATCCGGTGAGACTGGAAGTCGACTCCAACACATTTTGGAAGAAAGGCTAAGGTGATATATAACCTATAGTTGGTTATATCTTTATTATTTTAGAAATATATGGAGTAAGCCGTTGTATTAATATATTTTAAAAAAATCGAGTGTCTGCGTTGGAAGCATCTCGAGGATAATTTGATTTGCCTCACACATTTTTGGAAGTGCATATTTCAGTCCTGTGTTATAAAGATTACTTTACAAGTGGTTTAATATAAAAAATATACAAGACCGGCCGTTTGTTATTGACCTCTTTTGTAAAACAAAAATTCAAAAGATGTTTAGAAACTTACGCATTACCTTTATACACCAGCAACTGTTTTACAACATTGAGTCTCATTTTGTCCACTTCATGACTGACCATCTCGGCAAATAATCCAGGCGTAAGTGGCAGTATTGTTCCTACCAAGTCAAAAAGAATGCCTGTGTTCCATGTCTGTAACCAATACTTTTTTATAATTCATTCATTTAATAAATAATTAATATTTTTCATAAAGTGGGTTAGGATGTTTTTTCCATGCAAATATTGTTGTTTTATATATTTCTACGGGGGGGGGGGGGGGGAACCAAAATACCGTATTCTTATTCCTATTTATGTGTCGTTTAGTTTAAGTTGTGAAATCCTAATGATGAAAGTGATACATACATAACCAGGTTCAGTGAGTGCGTCAAGGACAGAAGATAAGTTTAAAGGAATTATGGCTGCTACATTCAGGAACATCTGTAACATAAAACAAATGAAAAATATCCTTTAAAAAATATATCAACTAATAATATTAAATGTGCAATTCTGCGTGATATTTAAATATTTACCAGTGGTTTCATTGGAATTTTAGTTTCAATAACCGTATTCAATAGGTTTTTGTATATGATCATACAGTTATTTAAATTCTGCAGCAATACTTTTTCACCTTCTTCAAATCTTTGAGCAACAGATAAGTCTCGACGCAAACGTTTGCGTAGCAATTTCATTCGGTGGTATATTGATTCAAACATCATAATCCTCGTGAAGTTAGATAAAGCAAATGATGCTTTTATAATATAAAATGCGAACGGTATGCCAGTAAACAATAGTACAGGCGATAAAGTTAAGCAACTGTCAACTAATATATACAAGATTATTATCATAACAAAGATGAATATAAATCTGGAAAACTGTATTTCATTTACTTCTACAACCCCCAAAGATGAATCAATACTTCTTATTTGTTTAAAGAAATTCATAACATACTCTCCTTCAGAAATAAGATTGACTAACACAGTAACAATATGAATGACATAGGAATCTGTTAAATTACGGCGATAACCAGCAAGTGCCACTATGCGAAAATGTTTTTGTGATATGAACGCAAGGCTTAAGACACAGTAAATTTTTACGCCTAGTTGAATTATTTTGTTCGTGCTTAAGTTGTAGTATAAACCGAAAATAGCTCGGGTTGACAAAATAACATCGATAGTAACCGCTGATCTAAAACATTTAGTCAAGTATTTTGTGTATTTTTGTCTCATTTTAAAAATAAATTTATTGGAAGGACAGTCTAAACAGTTTGATTACCGAATGGTGTACTTAGAAATGAAGGAATCGATGGAATATTTGTATTTTTAGTTGTTATCCATATGTCAACAGATCATCAATATACGTGATAATTATCTTGAATCGTGCCTATTTTATATTCTGAGAATTTCCATTCGCTCATATATTCTGTTCAATGTTTATTTATGTTCTTGTAATAACTAATCATTTAAAGGAAAATTACACCGTAGACATTAGGTTACAAATGACTATAAACAAAATTTGGTTCTATCCCCAAACCCAATTATTCGTCTTTTGTACTCCGACGCGGCAAGAGATTCAGGTAACTATACAGTTTTTATTTTATTTTATAAGTTTGATTATATCAACTAGAAGTGCAATTACGACTTTTTCTGCCAGATTATAATATATATAATTGTATCATATAAAATGAAGTTTAATTGACAATCAGTCGTACGTTTATTTTTATCTGATGTAACAAAGTACAGTGGCAACAGTATGATTGCTGGTTGTTGGTGGCTGGGCCAAGAATATTTTTTAGGTTTTTCTATCAAGGCACTGATTTTACCCATAGTTTACTATGAAAGACGTAATCGGGCCTTTACACATTATCGAACATTGTGCCTCAAAAAGCACTATTCCACCGGTTGGCACTTACTAACATCCCGAATTGTTATAAAAATGATAGAATAGAATGTGTATTCGTGTTTTGCATACTCCCTTTTACTGTATTGACAAAAATCCGGGCAGTTGGTGTCAATCAAACTGGCTGCAGTAACCGAATATTGGTCAAAAATCGGGTCATCTTGTTACTCGAATTTTATCAAAACCTTAGTATGTTTGAACAAAACACTTTTTATTCAATACCTGAGTGAGTATATAAATGAGTTACGTGGGAAATAAAAGTTGAAAGTCGTCTTATATTTATTTATTTATGTTAAAGTTTAAAATAGCTTCAAATACATACATTGATTAATAATAATATTATTTTATCTTAAAGCTAAACCACAACACACCAAGCATTGCGGATCTCATGAAACGCAGCACACATACGATTGAGAAACCTAAACACTATATAATAAACTCTTATGTAATACAATAGTAAGTGTATGACATATAAATGACTCTAATAATAAATAGTTCTATTGAAATACGATAGGGGTGCTAATACATTTTTCATACAAAAAAATCATGGTTGACATTGGTAGAAAATCTTCACACAGGAATCATCCCAGTGAGTAATATTTATACGTGCATAGGTTGTGCCTACAATAATATCTATATAGTTAACGCTATATTACACTAATATTTTTCATTTACGTATTAGTCATAGAAATGTGCAAATTGTATCATGGCTACAGTATACGTGGTAATGAATCCGATCGTAGTTAGTATTAGAGATAAATCCACGGTGAGTACTCTCCAGATCGTGAACTTAAACGGTCGGTGTTCAAAATACTTCATAGCGTCGTTCACAGCGTCACGAGCATTGGAGCCTGTCATTAAAAAAAACAAAAATAACTTACGAAGTTGCAAACGAAAACTTATACAACGTGCCGCTGCAATGGCTTATTTCCTTCAACGTATGGGCAAGGCCAGAGGTCCTTAGTCATGTAAAGTTCAACAATTTGTATTATTATTATTAATCACCGACTTATTAACAAGTAACTTTATAAAAAAAATTCTACAGCCTGTATATAATCAACTCAAGTAAAGACAGTAAAGTTCGTTGATCTGGCTCAGGAGTCATATTATTATTATATTCGAATCAATGAAACTAAAATGAGAAAGAATGCTACTACAATAAAGCCTCTCTTTCCGACGACGACGCGACGTAGCCGCACCGTTTGATGTACTTTGGTTGTTGGTACAGTTTTGATTACATTACTTTATTACTTAGTATGTGTGACATTTAAGTTTTTTCAATTAGCCAACAATGTTTTTTTATGTCTGTTACATACCCCCTACATACACAACCCCTAACCATTCCCATAGGTTGAAGGAAATAAGCCATTGTAGCGGCATGTTGTATAATTTGCTTTAAACCATTACATATTATTCTTGAAGAGCTGCCTAAAATAGAATGTGATTTTGAACTTTTGGAATTATGAATGATGTAGATGTATGTAATAATTAGGGTATTTTATGTGTCTTTATTAGAAGTAGAACATACCTTTGCAAACCAACAGCTGCTTAACAACATAAAGTTTGATGTTGTCCACTTCAATCTTAATCATTTCTATAAATACTCCCGGCAAAAAAGGCAATATTGATTCAAGAGACGTGAATACTGGGGTCCAATTCGAAGCCTTAAAAAAATAAATTCGCACAATTATTTTATCATCAAAGAGTTACAAATTATATTCTAAGATAAAAACACACCCCTAAGTCTCGCCCACCAATAAACTCAAATATCGTTATCAAAAGTCTCACAACGGTCGCTGCCAGGTTTAACAGAATCTGAAAATTAATCAGAGAGCAGTGAAGTTATAACATTGTGATGTTAACATGTGATAACTGTGCAGAGAGAATTATAATTGTTAATTTACCATTGATTTCATTGGCAGCTCAATCTCACGAACTGTATTCAATAAATCCTTGTAAACTATCATACAGCTCTTCAGGTTTTCAACCATGACTTTTTCTCCATCTTCAAATCTGCGAGCGACTGACAAGTCGCGCTTGAACCGTTTACGAAGTAATTTCATGCGATGATACAATGATTCAAATGTCATAATTCTAGTGATATTACTTAAACAATTTCCTAGAGCTTGTATCAGTATTGTAAAACTGAGAGCCGAATTACATAAATGCCAAAACGTATAGCAGTCGTAAGTATAACACGATATCTTTACTAAAAGTATGCAAATAAATATGATTCTTGAAAAAAATATATCATCATACACTCTGATGTCTAACGAAAAGTCTATCTTCCTTATTTCGGTCAAAAATCGTGAGAAATGCTCTCCCCTAAAAGCTATATTGACAACCACATTTGTCGTATACTGAACTATCTGACTGACAAAGCTAATGAAAGTAGACGTACCGACAAAAAAAATAAAATTACTAAAATGTTCAATCTGCAGAATGACACACGATAAACAATATACTTTTGCGATGAGCATAATAAGCATACTTGCATCCATGTCGTAAAATAATCCACACAATAGTTTAATTTGTAAAATTGTTTGTATATTGACGACAGATCTCAAACTATTTTTTATAGACTCGAGTGCCATTTTAGAAGTGTACCTTTATGTGACAAGGATTGTGTACTGGCACTACAAGGACACAATAATATTGATTGGTGTATTTAAAGTGACATTATAAAGTACAATGTTTATATTACACTGCATCATATTATCTAGATCTACATAGTTTTTTAAAGCCTGTGCTGTAACAAATACTGAAAACGATCCTTCTCGATGATACTGCACTTATTTTGGCACATAAGCCTTACGTTGCAAACAGAGGTGCTCGTGGCTTGTTGCGCTCATCGGTCGGTAGACGATCAGTGGGTTAAGTAAACTCGGCGGGGACCATTGACGTATTCCATTGATGGCTGGCCGCATAGTGGTATTTGAACTGAGCGTCTCCGTGCTTCGGGCACATAAAAAGGCGGTCCCGGTTGTTGTCACTAAGATAACAGTCGTAAAGCCATGTTAAAGCTTAAACATCTATAACACTAGGTTGACCACTAACCATACGACAAATGATACAAGTAAGTCCGCAGGTAAATAACAGTTTACAGTGACAGACCAATAACACTTATGCATTACTACGTTAATACGTCGAAAGGAAATATAATATTTATATCTAGCTAGAAAACATAACATTTACGTGAATACAAAATATAATATTTATACGACTATAATGTATGGATGTATGGCTGACCCCTGACTAACGATTCCTCGTCTTACACATTTAGATTTTTAAATATCATTTGTGCGAAGTTTTCAACGTGCTATATATTTTGTGCGATTATTTCATATCAAAATACTATTTGTTTTTTACTAATATTATGCGAGCGAAAGATTGCGAGAATGTATGTATGGATGTATGTTTTGTTACTCTTTCACGAAAAGCTACTCGACTTATTCAAATGAAATTTGGTACACCGATAGTTTATATTCTGGACTGACACATACGATCACGCGGAAGTCGCGTGCAGAAGCTAGTATACAATAATTGTACTGTAGCTCGATTCTCTACTACTATCGACTACTGACAGCTGGCTAGCTATGAAGAATTTTGCACGAAAATCTGATCAGCAGCGGGCTTCGTAGAAACTGTTTTGGCAGTACATTTTAAATGTCAAACTCACAATACTCGACAGAATCGACTATAGAGAATTGCGCAACAGATATCGACGCGGTTCTCACTTCGCATCGCCCGTGTCCGGCATTACTGTACTAACGAAGAATATAATATATAATTATGATTTCAAGCACCGTTTTTATTTAGTTACTTTGGAATTTTGTAAAATACTCGAAATATCAAAAACATAAATTGTAATCGCACAAGTCAACTGTTCTGTGTTCTAATAAACTGGAGTACTAAACTTGACTATGATTAGTAAACATTCATGAATCTATACTAATATAATAAAGCTGAAGAGTTTGTTTGTTTGTTTGAACGCGCTAATCTCAGGAACTACTGGTCCGATTTGAAAAATTCTTTCAGTGTTAGATAGCCCATTTATCGAGGAAGGCTATAGGCTATATATCATCACGCTACGACCTATAGGAGCTGAGCTGCAGTAAAAATGTTACAAAAACGGGGAAAATTTTGATTCATTCTCTCTTATGCGAAGTTGCGCGGGTCAGCTAGTTAATCATAAAAATGGGAAAATTGTATCAAAGCGACTGTGTATGTCGTGACAAATCCAAACGTAGTAAGAACTAGTGACGAATCCACATCGAGTACTCTCCATATTGTATATTTAAACGGACGATGTTTGAAATATTTCATTGCATCCTGAATCGCATCACGAGCCTTCGGTCCTGCAATAATTCCGAAAAACCATGTGATGAATGACATTGTGATTGATTACTCTAACATAATATGTACATACCTTTACAAACTAGCAGTTGTTTAACAACACAGAGTTGCATGTTGTCTACCTCCATTTTAACCATTTCTATAAATACTCCTGGCAGAAATGGAATACAGAATTCAATTATAACAAAAAATAATGACCACCATGTGATCTGAAACCATAAAGAGTAGTGAGAATTTATATGCTTCAAGAGAAAATTATATCGTTCCGAAATAAAAATAATACTTACTACGTCTGTAGCTTGTCCAGAAAAACAATAAATGGTTAGCAATATTTTTACTGTGACGGCCACCACATTAAAAAAAATCTGAAAACCAATTCATTTATATTCACCCAAAACTCTTCAAGTTTCATTAAAGTGAAATTTGGTTTGTAATACATTTGAAATTTTAATTTAAATAAGTACACTACTTAGTATGTGTGTTTACCATTGCCTTCATCGGTGATTCTATCGCAAGGACTGTGTTCAACAAATTCTTGTACAAAATCATACATGCATTTAGATTGTCAATCATCACTTCCTCGCCATTTTCAAATCTGCGAGCGACTGACAAATCACACTTCAAACGTTTGCGCAAAAATTTGATTCGATGGTATAATGACTCAAATACCATGATTCTTGTAATGTTACTGATACTATTTCCTATTGATTGCATAAGAAATGCTAATGCTAAAAAAGGAAAGGGTATGTCGTATGTAAAACAATCATAAATCTGATTTATAAATCGATATATAATCATGTATATGAATATGATTCTTGTAAAACGTATTTCGTCCAATATTTTTACGTTTAAAGAGTAATCTATTTTTCTCATATCGTTTAAGAAACTTGAGAAATATTCGCCGTCGGTAACCGCATTTACGAGTGTGTTTATTAGATATTGAAGAAGTGTACTTCCAAATTCTATGGTGCTTAGCGTTCCATATTTAAATAGTAAACTGCTGTAATATTTGATTTGAAATACGACACATAAAATGCAATGTAGAATCGCAAGGAGATTGAGAAGTCTATTTGAGGTAACATTGTGGTATAATCCCACAAGCAATCTAGATATCAATATAGTTCTTATGGTCACCGCAGATCTTAAACAATCCATCAAGTATTCAAAAGTGTTCGACTTCATGACTATATCAACCGTGCAACGCAAAATTCACATGTGAATCACAAATGCATTGTAACTGAACCGGCAATATTTATTTATATCCTTGAATTATTTTATATTAACTGGAACTAGTCATCTTAAACTCAACACACTTCCACGTTTCTAGATAGGAAATCTAGGATTAAAGTAACTTAATTCAAAAGTAATGTAAAACATTCGATACGAAGGCGACACGATGATTTATGGAAAGTTTGTAATGACGTTACGGTTTATTAATATAGACAATAATTTAGATAGTAATCTGTAATATTTTTTTTTTAAATACGTTTTTCTATTCAGTGCAAGTAAGCAAAATGAAAGTCTTTCTTAGACTTCTATTTTCCGCAGTTCGACTTAATAACGCTGTCTATTTTATTTTGATTAAATTTGTATTCCAATTCAGTACATTAGTACTGCAACAAAAAGTAATGGAAGTAATGTTATTTGATTCGTATATTCTTAATTCCTATTTCATTGTATGGACAAGGTCAAATTTAACTGATTATTTGCCGCTGATTGTGAGTGAATATTCCGATTTATATCGGTAGTGCTATATTAGGCACTAGACATTATCTTGAATCGTGCTCATTTTATATTTCAAAAATTTCCATTCGCTCATATATTCTGTTTAATGTGTATGTACATATGTACTTGTAATAACTACTGAATGAAAGGAAAATTACCCAGTAGACATGAAGTTACAAGTGACTACAAATAACATTTAGTGGTATCCTAATTATTTGTCTATTGTACCACGGACGTCATGGGATTGAAGTGGCAAGAGACTCAGGTAACTGTAAAACGTCAAATTTTATCAGTTAAATATGTTAACTAGTAGCTCAGTTACGACTTTCTAATACCTAAGTGTGGAATTCCGCGGTTCTTAGATATTCAAAAAAGAAGTTTAATTGACAAGTGTTTAAGGTATGTTCAATTTTATCTGAAGTGGTGTGGCACACTGGTTCTGCCGTCGTAAATGTAAACACAGTAACTTAAGTTACTGTGTTTATAGTTTGTTTAGTTCTTTGGAATCAGGAGACCGCGGGCTATTTGAGAAAGTTTTCGGTTTGTTTGTACGATGGATAGTTACCGAAATACATGAAATAAAAACACAGTATTTTTACAAAAAAAAACATTTTTTTAATAAAAAATACAGTATCTGTGTTATTTTAAATTAAATAACAGTATCTCACTACTAACTGTGTTTTTTTAACGTGAATAGATTTTAATTTTTATTTTTTTGCTTGATTATAACACGGCTTCTTCAGTTACTGTGATTGCGTATAAAATATTGTTCATAAATAAACAACAAATACTTGAATAAATCACAGTATCTCATTTACTGTATTACTGATTTTATACGAATTTCTAAGAAACATAGTTATAACACAGTATGTACATACTTACTGTGTCGTAATTCCCCTAATGTTAATATCTTTACAAAGTTACAACACAGTAATAGGTAAAACTTGGTTACAACACAGTAACCGTTGAGTTACCGTGTTGTAACTTAAAAAAGAAAAAAATATTATATTATTACCCTAGCTTAAAACACATTATCTAATTTTATTATTTATACAATAATAATATACTAGATATATATATACAGAATCAAAGATCTAACTACATACTAACATTAAAAGTTGCATGAAATAATATACAATAATTAGTATCTTCATGAGAGCAAAAATTAACCATTAAACTTCAACCGCGTTTTTCTCAAAACGCATATTTTGAAGTTACTGTGTTTAGATTTACGACGGCAGGGTTGGTGACTGGCCCAGAAAAATGTGATATTGGCCGTAGCTTGTAGCGTAGCGTCCGAAAGTTGGGATGACTGTGTCTCAAAAAGCACTTGTGACCTTTCACCGCACGTAATTGTCTAACATCCCGATGTGTAATAAATGATAGAATAGAATGCGTATTCGTTTTGCGTACTCACTTACTGCGTTGACTGCGTTGGAGGAGCTCGTGGCTTAGTTAACAACAGCCGCGCAGATCGATCTCTGAGGTTAAGCCATGCTTGCCGAGGTTGATTTGTGGATGGGTGACCATCTTATACATATCGAGTTCCTCCGTGTTTCGGAAGGCACGTTAAATTGTGGGTCCCGGCTGTCATTTTCGAAGATCTTTGACAGTCGTTAACAGTAGTCAGAAGCTTGAAAGTCTGACACCAGTCTTACCGAAGGGTATCGTGTTATCCCAGGAAACTGGGTTGCGGAGGTCAGATAGGCAGTCGCTCCACGTAAAACACTGGTATTCAGCTGCATCCGGTGAGACTGGAAGCCGACTCCAACATAGCTTGGAAGAAAGGCTAAGCTGATATATACTTACTGCGTTGACAATAATTCGGGCAATTGTTGTCAATCAAACTGGCTGCCGTAAACGAATATTGGTCAGAACTCGGGTCATCTTGTTACTTGAATTTTATCAAAAACTTATTGTTGAAAGCATACTTCTGTTAGTATATAAATGAATATCGCATGAAATAAAAGTGTAACGTCGTCTTGAATTTATTTATTAATGTTAATTTTTCAAATACATTGATTAATTAGTAATATTACAAATCTGACTTAAAGCTTAACAACAACATACCAAGCATATCAAACTAAGTGTGGATATCGTGAGACACAGCATACATAGTATTTTGATTTAAAAATCAATAATAATATGTACTTCTATAATACTACAATGTACTGGGTATTTACTTTCGTGAACATAAGCAACTGACTGGTTAATCTAACTAACGAACTAACCAGTAGTGCAATATTCCACAGTTCGTACTATCGACTAGCAAGCGTTTGACATTTGAAATGTCTCTTATATGAAATAAATCCACCGAAATACGCTAGGGGAAGCACCCCTCGTGCATTTCGACAGAACTAGACGATAATATTTTTTTTATTTTTCATACAAATATTTAAATATTATTGGACAACTCACACATGGTCATTTGTTTCCAACTAAGCAGAGCTTGTACTAGGTAATCATAAAAGTGATAGTCATATTTATACAACCTGCCGCTCCAATGGCTTATTTTATTCAACACATGGGTAGGTTTCGGGCTAAATAATCATGTAAGAAACAAAAAGATACCATTTTTGGCTAATTAAACAAAAAATGTCTCGCATACTAAATAATAAAATAATGTCATCAAAACTGTATCACTCTGTACAAACAATCAAAGTACATCAAACGGTGCGGCTACGTCGCGTGCGCCGCCCGGCCAATAGCAGAGTCGCAAGGAAAGAGAGGCTTTATTGTGGAAGCATTCTTTCTCACGTTAGTTTTATTGATACGAATATCATATGACTCGTGAGCCAGGTGAACGAACTTTACTCGAGTTGTTTACGTACAGGCTGTGTAAATGTATACTAATATTATAAAGCTGAAGAGTTTGTTTGTTTGTTTGATTGTTTGTTTGTTTGTTTGTTTGAACGCGCTAATCTCAGGAACTACTGGTCCGATTTGAAAAATTCTTTCAGTGTGAGATAGTCCATTTATCGAGGAAGGTTATAGGCTATATATCATCACGCTACTACCAATTTGAAAAGAGTACCAGTGAAAAATGTTACAAAAACGGGGGAAATTTTGACCCATTCTCTCTTATGTGACGCAAGCGAAGTTGCGCGGGTCAGCTAGTTTGTTAATAAAGTTAATTGTTAATAATTCGGTAATTCGGTAATGAATAATAATAATACAAATTGTTGTATATTACATGACTAGGGACCCCCTCACCTACCCATACGTTGAAGGAAATAAGCCATTGAAGCGGCACGTTGCATAATTCTAAAAAAAACGATAGCCGGCAGTGGTAGAAAAATTGTCTCGCAGTAATCGACCAAGTGATTAAAGCTGCGCGTCCACTGCGTCGGAATCAAAGCGTGCGGTCGGTAAGGATCTGTCACTTTGAATCAATTTCTATGGCACCGAAATACCGATTCAGCAGACGCAGTACCATTGGAATTAATACAAAGCAAGAAACCTTTACGGTTTGTATCCATACGCTCCGATTTCGACGCAGGGCACGCACAGCAAAGTTCCTGCACATAGGTTGTTTCAACACTAATATTTAGGTATATAATACATTTACGTATTAGTCAAAGAAATGTGCAAATTGTATCATGGCTACAGTATACGTGGTAATGAATCCGATCGTAGTTAGTATTAGAGATAAATCCACGGTGAGTACTCTCCAGATCGTGAACTTAAACGGTCGGTGTTCAAAATACTTCATAGCGTCGTTCACAGCGTCACGAGCATTGGAGCCTGTCATTCAAAATGAAAATAAATTACAAAGGCAAAATTATATGACTATAGGTATATTAATGTTAAACACGGCAAGATTTTATCAACTTATTGAAGAACTGTTTTAGATATGGTACAGTGGCGAAGGGTCATTTTTTACAAAAGGTAAGCCGGAGCTATAAGTCATTGTCTAGGTATAGTACCTACATATTATGTACATCGTAAGAATGCCGACGTAAAAGTAGCGTATTACTGCATAATAACAATATGAGAGTATTATCTACATTCGACTACAGTTTCTTATTTCTCTCTACAGACTAATAATACATAGGTACTTACCATGCTACCTAATCATGCTTGTTTTGTATTAAGTTACTATATCTTCAGTAGTAACACGTATGTAACACAACAGCACATATTAAAGATAACGTATATCGAACGATTGATGATTGTCTCGCACTGGTTGTTTAATAACTTATTATACAAGCAATTTAGAATGTATTCATCAACAATAAAATATCAAACACATTATGGATAAACGCAGAACACTTTTATAGAAATGAGTTTAACCTATAAATCTGACAAAATGAGAATTTACTCTAATAGAAACATGCAAAACAATTACTGTTTAATATACTGATACATTCACAATTATGCACAAACACAATTATCAAGGAATAATGTAGTAATAAACACAAATATTCTAATTTGTTATAGAGCGCGCGAAAGATGTAAACAGTAAACAAACATGACCTAATGTCAAACTGGACAAAACTGACGTTCCACTAATACTTATGCAGGATGCTTAGCTTATATTTTCCATCTCGCTCTTGCACGCGGCTCGCACCGCGACAGAAACATGCGTAAGATCATGTGTCCGCCGCGGCGCGAGCGCTGTAGCGCGAGGCAACCCGCTCTTCCTCCGGCTTGCTCGCCACTATGCAGCGCGGTGCGAAGCGCGATCCAAAAGGTCGTAAGCGACATCGCCGCCATAGTTTTTATTGTACGCGATTCTCGATCAGCGCCTCCGGCTTATTTCATTATTATTACTTCACGTTGCGTTTTTAGCGGAGCGTAATTTTTGAAGGGTAGGCGTTTTCGTACTGTTTCGATTAGATTAATGATTCTAGTTAAAGATTTCGGTTTAAATATTGATGATTATTAATTAATTGTGTTTTATTTGGCAATAGTAAACAATTAATTTAACACTAATATTAAGTCTGTCCAGAAAGGGAAGCCGATAGGAATCGAGTTGTATGGAGCCTTCGCCACTGATATGGTATATTTTTTTTGGAATTGTATATTTCAAACGATATATCTAGATATAAGTTTTTATTAAGACAATTCATGTGTAGTTGAGAACTTGAACATACATACCCCTACAAACCAACAGCTGCTTAACAACATAGCGTTTAATGTTGTCCACTTCAATCTTAACCATTTCTATAAATACTCCCGGCAAAAAAGGCAATACTGCTTCAAGAGAAGTAAATATTGGGGTCCAAGTAGAATTCTGAAAATTATATGTTCAATCAATAACTGTGTCATTAAACAGTTTCAAATGATAGTCTAAGATAAAACCACATAACACATGCCTAGAATTCTCGCGCACCAATATATTCATATATCGATATCAAAAGTCTCACAACGGTCGCTGCCAGACTTAACAAAATCTGAAAATAAGTAAGAGAACAGTAAAGTGACAATTTAAAATTAATAGGATTAATCAAAGGTTATTTAAACCAACAGTAAAAAATGAATAAAAAATAAAAATTGGACAACTCACACACGGTCATTTTTATTCCAAACTAAGCAGAGTTGTTTTAAACACATATTTATATAGATAGATACAGCAACAACCAATGATAACAGCAGAGAGAACTAAAATTGTTAATTTACCATTGATTTCATTGGCAGCTCAATCTCACGAACTGTATTCAATAAATCCTTGTAAACTATCATACAACTCTTCAGGTTTTCAACCATGACTTTCTCTCCATCTTCAAATCTGCGAGCGACTGACAAGTCGCGCTTGAACCGTTTACGAAGTAATTTCATGCGATGATACAATGATTCAAATGCCATTACTCTTGTTACATTGCACAAACAATTTCCTAGGGCTTGTATCAGTATTGTAAAGCTGAGAGCCGAATTACATAAATGCCAAAACGAGTAGCAGTCGTAAGTATAACGCGTTATCTTTACTAAAAGTATGCAAATAAATATGATTCTCGAAAAAAAAATATCATCATATACTCTGATGTGAAATGAAAAGTCTATCTTTCTTATTTCGGTCAAGAATCGTGAGAAATGCTCCCCCCCAGAGACGATATTAACAAGCACGCTTGTGCTATACTGAACAATCTGACTGGCAAAGCTAACAGAAGTAGATGGAGGGACTTTGAAAATAAAAAAACTATAATGTTCAATCTGCAAAATGACACACGACAAACAATATACTTTTGCGGCAAACGTAATTAGTCTACTTGCATCCATGTCGTAAAATAATCCACACAATAGTTTAATTTGTAAAATAGTTTGTATATTAACGGCAGATCTTAAACTATTTTTTATAGATTTGAGTGCCATTTTAGAAGTGTAGGTACCTTTGTGTGACAAGGATTGTGTACTGGCACTACAAGGACACAATTTAAATATTGATTAATATATTTAAAGTGGCATTATAAAGTACAATGTTTATTTATTTATAACACTGCATCGCAGACCTAGAACTGTAAAGTTTTGTCAAAAAACTTGTGCTGCAATAAATATTAAAACGTGCCTTCTTGACAATGTTCCACTTGTTTCGACAAATAAGTCTCAAGTTACAAATAAGTCCAAAGGCAAATAAGAAGTGACAAAGAAAAGCCAATGACGCACATACTACATTAATACATTAGTCTGTCGAAGGGAAATAAAATATTTATATCTGACCAGAAAACATAAACATTTGCGTAAATTGTCTTTTCAAAGTACAAAATATAATATTAATGCGAGTGAATGGATATACGGCTGGTCCCTGACTTACGCTTCCTCGTCTTACACATTTAGATTTTTAAATATAATTTGTGCGAAATTTTTAACGTGCTATATAATAATACTGCACATGTATAATAGTATTTTGTGTGTTTATATATATAATATTTTTGTTTATATAAATGGCTTATTTCCTTCAACGCGGCACGTTGTATAATAACATTTTGAGCGTTTATTCCATACCAAATTACTATTTGTTTCTTACTAATATTATCTGTGCGAAAGTTTGTGAGAATGGTCTGATTTGTTATTCTTTCAAGAAAAGCTACTGGTCGGATTTAAATGAAATTTGGTGCAGTTATAGTTTATAGCCTGGACTGACACACGCGATCACGCGGAAGTCACACGCAGAAGCTAGTATACGATCATAATTGTACAGACCTCGACTTACGCAGTCCTCACCTCACCTCGCACGTGTCCGCCATTACGGTACTAATAAAGAATATACCTCTATACGTATGTTTTCAAGTACCGGTGTTATTTTGTTACTTAATATTATTTTAGATTTTATCAAATCCTCTAAACATCAATCCGCGAGTCAACTGTGCGTGCGAGCTTCGGTGAATATTTTGTTTTTGCTCTTACAAGCTGGATTTGTAAACTTAATTATTTATCCTACTGATATTATAAATGAGAAAGTTTGTGAGAATTTATGTTGAATGAATGTTTGTTACTCTTTCACGCAAATAATGAGTACATATGCTACTTTATCCCGGAGTTCCCGAGGAATCGGGATTTACACGGGAAGGGTTTCCACGCGGACGAAGTCGCGGGCGGCCTCTAGTTAGTAAATAAATGAATTAATCATAAAAATGTGAAAATTGTATCAAAGCGACTGTGTATGTCGTGACGAATCCAATCGTAGTAAGAACTAGTGACAAATCCACATCGAGTACTCTCCATATTGTATATTTAAACGGACGATGTTTGAAATATTTCATTGCATCCTGAATCGCATCACGAGCCCTCGGTCCTGCGATAATTCCGAAAAACCATGTGATGAATAACATTGTGATCGACTACTCCAACATACATATGTATGTACGTACCTACCTCTACAAACTAGCAGTTGTTTAACAACACAGAGTTGCATGTTGTCTACCTCCATTTTAACCATTTCTATAAATACTCCTGGCAGAAATGGAAAACTGAATTCAATTATAGCAAGAAATAAAGTCCACGATGTGTTCTGAAACAATAAGGAGTAGTGAGAATTTATGTGCTTTAAGAGAAAAATTAAGTGGCTCCGAACGAAATAAAAATAATACTTACTAAGCTTGTAGCTTGTCCTAAAAACCGATAAATTGTTATCAATATTTTTACTGCGACGCCCACCACATTAATAAAAATCTGAAAACCAATTCATTTATATTAACCCAAAACTCTTACCCTCTTATTCATAAAAATATATGAAGTTATGAAACGCTTATAAAGTGTTTTGTTTCCTTCACTCTTTACCATTGTCTTCATCGGTGATTCTATTGCAAAGACTGTGTTTAACAAATTCTTGTACAGAATCATACACACATTTAAATTGTCAATCATCATTTCCTCTCCATATTCAAATCTGCGAGCGACCGCCAAATCACATTTTAAACGTCTGCATAAAAACTTGATTCGATGGTATAATGACTCAAATACCATGATTCTTGTAATGTTACTGATATTATTTCCTACTGCTTGCATAATAAAAGCCAATGCTATAGTAGAAAAGGGTATGTCGTATGTAAAAAATTCATAAATATGAGTTACAAATCGATGTATAATCATGTATATGAATATGATTCTTGTAAAACGTATTTCGTCCAATAGTTTTACGTTTAAAGAGTAATCTATTTTTCTGATATCGTTTAAGAAACGTGAGAAATATTCGCCGTCGGTAAACGCATTTACGAGTATGTTTATTAAACATTGAAGAAGTATGCTGCCAAGTTCTATGGTGCCTATCGTTCCATATTTAAATAGAATACTGCTGAAACATTTGATTTGAAATACAAAACACAAAATGCAATGTAGAATCGCAAGGAGATTGAGAAGTCTATTTGAGGTAACATTGTGGTATAATCCCACAAGCAATCTAGATATCAATATAGTTCTTATGGTCACCGCAGATCTTAAACAATCCATCAAGTATTCAAAAGTGTTCGACTTCATGACTATATAAATCGCGCAACGCAAAATTCACATGTGAATCACAAATGTATTGTAGCTAAACCGGCAACATTTATTTATATCCTTGAATTATTTTATATTAACTGGAATAAGTAATCTTAAACTCAACACACTTCCACGTTTCTAGATTTCCTTTCAAGTAACTTAATTCAAAAGTAATGTAAAACACTCGCTACGAAGGCGACACGATGATGATTTATGGAAAGTTGTTCGACTTAATAACGCTGTGTAATAATATTTTATTTTGATTAAATTTATATTTTACGTCTAAAAACCAATTCAGTACATTATTACTGCAACAAAAAGTAATGGAAGTAATGTTATTTGATTCGTATATTCTTAATTCCTATTCCATTGTATGGACAAGGTCAAATTTAACTGATTATTTGCCGCTGATTGTGAGTGAATATTCCGATTTATATCGGTAGTGCTATATTAGGCACTAGACATTATCTTGAATCGTGCTCATTTTATATTTCAAAAATTTCCATTCGCTCATATATTCTGTTTAATGTGTACGTATGTACTTGTAATAACTACTGAATGAAAGGAAAATTACCCAGTAGACATGAAGTTGCAAGTGACTACAAATATCATTTAGTGGTATCCTAATTATTTGTCTATTGTACCACGGACGTCATGGGATTAAAGTGGCAAGAGACTCAGGTAACTGTAAAATTTCAAATTTTGTCAGTTCAATATGTTAACTAGTAGCTCAGTTACGACTTTCTAATACCTAAGTGTGGGATCCCGCGGTTCTTAGATATTCAAAAAAGAAGTTTAATTGACAAGTTTTTATAGGTATGTTCAATTTTATCTGAAGTGGTGTGGCACACTGCTTGATGACTGGGCCAGAAAAATGTGATATTGGCCGTAGCTTGTAGCGTAGCGTACAAAAGTTGGGATGACTGTGTCTCAAAAAGCATTTGTGACCTTTCATCGCTCGTAATTGTCTAACATCCCGATGTGTAATAAATGATAGAATAGAATGCGTATTCGTTTTGCGTACTCACTTACTGCGTCGACAATCATTCGGGCAATTGTTGTCAATCAAACTGGCTGCCGTAAACGAATATTGGTCAGAACTCGGGTCATCTTGTTACTCGAAATTTATCAAAAACGAGTATCGTATGAAATAAAGGTGTAACGTCGAATTGATTTATTTATAAATGTTTAAATGAAGAACTATTTCAAATACATTGATTAATTAGTAGAATTATAAATTTGACTTAAAGCTTAACAACAACATACCAAGCATATCAAACTAATTGTGGATATCGTGAGACACAGCATACATATTACTATGATTTTAAAACCTTAATAATAATAAGTACTTCTTTAATACTACAATGTAATAGGTATTTACTTTCGTGAACATAAGCAACTGACTGGTTAATCTAACTAACGAACTATCGAATTACGCTAGGGGAAGCACTCCTCGTGCATTTCGATGGAACTAGACGATAGTATTTTCATACAAATGAATAAATATTATTGGACAACTCACACACGGTCATTTGATTCCAAACTAAGCCGAGCTTGTACAAAGGTAACCAAATAACTGATAAACATATTTATAAACTTCTAAAAAACGATAGCCGGCAGTGGTATGACATCGTCACGCAGTAATCGACCAAGTGATTAAAGCTGCGCGTCCACTGCGTCGGAATCAAAGCGTGCGGTCGGTAAGGATCTGTCACTTTGAATCAAATTCTATGGTACCGAAATACCGATTCAGCAGACGCAGTACCATTGGAATTAATACAAAGCAACAAATCTTTACGGTCTGTATCCATACGCTCCGATTTCGACGCAGGGCACGCACAGCATGGTTCCTACACATAGGTTGTGCCAACACTAATATTTAGGTATATTACGTATTAGTCATAGAAATGTGCAAATTGTATCATGGCTACAGTATACGTGGTAATGAATCCGATCGTAGTTAGTATTAGAGATAAATCCACGGTGAGTACTCTCCAGATCGTGAACTTAAACGGTCGGTGTTCAAAATACTTCATAGCGTCGTTCACAGCGTCACGAGCGTTGGAGCCTGTCATACAAAATGAAAATAAATTACAAAGGCAAAATTATATGACTATATATTAATGTTAAACACGGCAAGATTTTATCAACTTATTGAAGAACTGTTTCAGATATGGTATATTTTTTTTTGGAATTGTATATTTCAAACGATATATCTAGCTAGATATAAGTTTTTATTAGGACATTTCATGTGTAGTTGAGAACTAGAACATACATACCTCTACAAACCAACAGCTGCTTAACAACGTAGCGTTTAATGTTGTCCACTTCAATCTTAACCATTTCTATAAATACTCCCGGCAAAAAAGGCAATACTGCTTCAAGAGAAGTAAATATTGGGGTCCAAGTAGAATTCTGAAAATTATATGTTCCATCAATAACTGTGTCATCAAACAGTTTCAAATGATAGTCTAAGATAAAACCACATAACACATGCCTCGAATTCTCGCGCACCAATATATTCATATATCGATATCAAAAGTCTCACAACGGTCGCTGCCAGACTTAACAAAATCTGAAAATAAGTAAGAGAACAGTAAAGTGACAATTTAAAATTAATAGGATTAATCAAAGGTTATTTAACTAACAGTAAAAAATGAAAAAAAATAAAAATTGGACAACTCACACACGGTCATTTGTATTCCAAACTAAGCAGAGTTGTTCTAAACACATATTTATATAGATACAGCAACAACCAATGATAACAGCAGAGAGAACTAAAATTGTTAATTTACCATTGATTTCATTGGCAGCTCAATCTCACGAACTGTATTCAATAAATCCTTGTAAACTATCATACAACTCTTCAGGTTTTCAACCATGACTTTCTCTCCATCTTCAAATCTGCGAGCGACTGACAAGTCGCGCTTGAACCGTTTACGAAGTAATTTCATGCGATGATACAATGATTCAAATGCCATTACTCTTGTTACATTGCACAAACAATTTCCTAGGGCTTGTATCAGTATTGTAAAGCTGAGAGCCGAATTACATAAATGCCAAAACGAGTAGCAGTCGTAAGTATAACGCGTTATCTTTACTAAAAGTATGCAAATAAATATGATTCCCGAAAAAAAAATATCATCATATACTCTGACGTGTAATGAAAAGTCTATCTTTCTTATTTCGGTCAAGAATCGTGAGAAATGCTCCCCCCCAGAGACGATATTAACAAGCACGCTTGTGCTATACTGAACAATCTGACTGGCAAAGCTAACAGAAGTAGATGGAGGGACTTTGAAAAAAAAAAATACTAAAATGTTCAATCTGCAGAATGACACACGACAAACAATATACTTTTGCGGCAAACGTAATTAGTCTACTTGCATCCATGTCGTAAAATAATCCACACAATAGTTTAATTTGTAAAATAGTTTGTATATTAACGGCAGATCTTAAACTATTTTTTATAGACTTGAGTGCCATTTTGAAGTGTACCTTTATGTGACAAGGATTGTGTACTGGCACTACAAGGACACAATAATATTGATTGATGTATTTAAAGTGACATTATAAAATGCAATGTTTATATTACGCTGCATCACATTATAATCTAGAACTATGTAGGTTTGTAAAAAGCTTGTGCTGCAACAAATATTAAAACGTGCCTTCTTGACAATATTCCACTTGTTTCGACAAATAAGTCTTACGTTACAAATAAGTCCAAAGGCAAATAAGAAGTGACATAGGAAAGCCAATGACGTACTCATACATTACTACATTAATCTGTCGTAGGGAAATAAAATATTTATATCTGACCGGAAAACATAGACGTTTACATAAATTGTCTTTTCAAAGTACAAATTATAATATTAATGCGACTAAATGGATATACGGCTGGTCCCTGACTTACGCTTTCTCGTCTTACAAATTTAGATTTTTAAATCTCATTTGTGAGATTTTTTTTAAGGGCCATATATTTTTTGCCAAAAAATTTACACCCATATAAAAAAAACCAAGGTCTGAAGCACCTCATGTGGAATCCTAGGAGCCCGTCTATACTATTAGTGACATGCAACGTTGATAAAAGCGAAAGGCATTATTGATACTATATATTTCGTGTATAAGATATACAAAAGAGTGTAGAATAAGACTATACAACAAAAATCTGATCAATGTAAGCAATAGTGTAGTCACAGGAATATTTTGTAGTTTATTCTTAATTCAAGCGCCATGTACAATTCCCGGTCAGATAACTAAATACTATGGGCATATTTATTTACAAGTCATTCGGTCACGGTAGGTCAGACCAAATTTTTACATAGGGAGTTAACATTTTACTCAATACTCAATCAGTTCTTTGAAAAATGATTTTTTGTACTCATCTCGTAAACTGTTTTAAATAGTTTTGGATTGACAGTTGGCATTTATAGTATATATAATTATGTAGTTTCAATTAATGCCTCTGATTTTTATCAACGTAAAACGTAAACGTTTTTTTTATCGTTTTTTTTTATTTACTGCCCCCGAAAAAGTTGATCAACTTGACAAACAATTACCACCCGCATTACAAAAATTTGGCCTGGAACACCTGCCGTTAAACTCATAAAATATAATATATGATTATAATGTAATAGGTGGTCTGCGAGGTCAGTGCTATGAAAATATGGTTCATCTTAAATAGTTCTACAAAAATGTCAGCAACACCATATTAATATTCCTATATTTTATGTTAAAGCAGATATTATAGGAGGATTTATGTAAAAACACAAAAAAATTAAAATTAATCAAGTAAAATTTACTTGGTTCATTTTTGATTTTTTGCACACGCTCAAACTAAACAGATTATTGGCCGATAATTGTGAGTGAAAATTTCGATATATATCGGTAGTGTATCACCTACACTACCGATATATGTGTCTAACTAGGCACTATCTTGAATCGTGTTCATTTTACCTCCTTTGTAGTAACAAGTGATTATAAATAAAATTTGTTCGTATCCTCAAACCCAATTATTCGTTTATTATACCAAGGACAACAGGAGTGGCAAGAGATTCAGGTAACAATATAATATAACATTTTATCAGTTAAATGTGTTTAATAGTAGTGCAGTTGCGATATTTTAATACATAAATTTAGAATGCATTGATTCTTAGCATTTTATAAAGTAGTTGAATTGAGAAAAACGTTCATCGGTATGTTAAAGTTTATCTGAAGAAGTGTTTTGTGCAATCATTTTTACTTTATTGAGAAACATCTGAGCAGTTGGTGTCTATCAAACTGGCTGCCTAGGCCAAATATTGGTCAAAACTCTGGTCATCTTGTCACTCTAATTAAGAACTTATTTTTGAAAGAATATTCTCTTAGCAAATAAATGGGCATCGTATGAAGTAACATTATAATGTCGTTTTGAATTTATTTAGTTAAAATTAAGAATTGCTCCCCAAACATTGATTCATTAATAGTATTACAATTCTAACTTAAAGCTACGACGCTAACGACAACACCAAAAATATATCGAAATAACTGTGGATCTTGTGAAACGATATATTCAGTACTGATACCACGAATACTAACGAAATTACCAGTACCTCGATTCTCTACCACTATCGACTACCGACAACCGGCTAGCTATAGAAATTTTGACATTTAGTATGTACTGCCAAAAAAGTTTCTACGATGCCCGTCAGAGGCGCTGATCAAATTTTCATACAAAATTTCTCGATGACAGGTCGGTTGTCGGTAGTCGATAGTAGTAGAGAATTGAGCTACAGTAGTGCGATATTCTACAGTTTGACACCATGCGTTTGCCATTAAAAATTACGCTAAGAATAAATATTTCTTTCGAAATACGCTAGGGGTACTGAAATTATTTTTATACAATAAAATAGTGACAGTGGTAGAAAATCGTCACGTGATGATTTGACCACTGCGTCGGAATCGGAGTGTACGGTAAATGAGTGACAAATCCTTAGATTTGTCACTTTGTATTAATTTTTACGGCAACGAAATGTCGTTTCAGCGGACGCAGTCCCATAGAAAAGCAGCAAACGTTAACAGCATACAAATCGTAGTGCACTCGCAGATTAATATTAAATTTATACATAGGTTGTGCCTAAAAAAAATACTTTAACGTATTAGTCATAGAAATGAGCAAATTGTACCATGGCTACAGTATACGTGGTAATGAATCCGATCGTAGTTAGTATTAGAGATAAATCCACGGTGAGTACTCTCCAGATCGTGAACTTAAACGGTCGGTGTTCAAAATACTTCATAGCGTCGTTCACAGCATCACGAGCATTGGAGCCTGTCATACAAAAAAAGAGAAATTACAAAGGAAAAACGTTAGGCGCAGTGGTTTAAGCGGTCACCTCGCCACAGCAAGCGTAGCGCCGAATATGGTGGGTTCGAATCCCACCCGGGACAAAACTTTGTGTGAGGAGCACGAGTATTGTTCTGGTTGTCAATTTATCTATATACGTTTATATTTAGAAGTATATAAGTATGTTTATTACTTATATGGTTACCATAGGACAAGCTCTGGTTAGTTTGGAATTAAATGATCGTGTGTGAGCTGTCCAATATAATTCGTTTAATGTTTTATATATTTAAAAAAAATACAATGTTATGAACGGCAAGATCTGAAATCTCTTTTTTGAATTATTGATTTTAAACGATATACTTAGATATAGGTAATTATTAGGACATTTCACGTGTAGTTAATGAGTATTAAATACCTCTACAAACCAACAACTGCTTGACAACATAGCGTTTAATGTTGTCCACTTCCATCTTAATCATTTCTATAAATACTCCCGGCAAAAAAGGTAATACTGATTCAAGAGAAGTAAATACTGGGGTCCATTTAGAGTTCTGAAAAATATATGTTCAATTCATAACTGTGTCATCAAATAAGTTGCAAATTTTAATGATAGTCTAAAATAAAACTACATGACAGATACCTACCTCGAATTCTCGCGCACCAATATATTCATATATCCATATCAAAACTCTCACAACGGTCGCTGCCAGGCTTAGCAAAATCTGGAAATAAGTCAAAAAACAGTAAAGTGATAACTTAAACTTAACAAAATTATAATTCATAGTTATTTAACTTGCAGTAAGAAATCCATCCATACTATCCATACTAATATTATAAATGCGAAAGTAACTCTGTCTGTCTGTCTGTCTGTTACTCAATCACGCGTAAATTACTGAACCAATTTACATGAAATTTGGTATGGAGATATTTTGATACCCGAGACAGGACATAGGCTACTTTTTACCCCGGTAAAATGAGGCATTCCCATGGTAAAATTCAGCTGGCGGACGAAGTCGCGGGTAAAAGCTAGTAAATAATAGATAAATATAATTGGACAACTCCCACACGATCATTTCATTCCAAACTAAGCAGAGCTTGTACTATGGTTACCAAATAACTGATAAACATACTTGTATAGTTCTAAACACATATTTACATATATAGATACAGCAACAACTAATGATAACGGCAGAAAGAATTAAAATTGTTAATTTACCATTGATTTCATTGGCAGCTCAATCTCACGAACTGAATTCAATAAATCCTTGTAAATTATCATACAGCTCTTCAGGTTTTCAACCATGACTTTTTCTCCATCTTCAAATCTGCGAGCGACTGACAAGTCGTGCTTGAACCGTTTACGAAGTAATTTCATGCGATGATACAATGATTCAAATGCCATAACTCTTGTGATATTGCATAAACTATTTCCTAGGGCTTGTAGCAGTATTGTAAAACTGAGAGCCGAATTACATAAATTCCAATACGAGTAGCAGTCGTAAGCATAACGTGTTATCTTTACTAAAAGTATGCAAATAAATATGATTCTTGAAAAAAATATATCATCATAATATACTCTAGTGTGTAATGAAATGTCTATCTTTCTTACTGCAGTCAAGAATCGCGAGAAATGCTCTCCCCCAGAAACGATATTAACAAACACGCTTGTGGTATATTGAATTATCTGACAGGCAAAGCTAACAGTGGTAGATGCAGGCACTTTGAAAAAAAAATGACTAAAATGTTCAATCTGCAAAATGACACACGATAAACAATATACTTTTGCGGCAAGCGTAATTAGTCTACTTGCATCCATGTCGTAAAATAATCCACACAATAGTTTAATTTGCAAAATGGTTTGCATATTAACGGCAGATCGTAAACTATTTTTTATAGACTCGAGTGCCATTTTAGAAGTGTACCTTTATGTGATAAGGATTGTGTACTGGCACTACAAGGACACAATAATATTGATTGATGTATTTAAAGTGAAATTATACGGTAAAGTGCTTATATAACACTGCATCACAGTATCTAGAACTATGTAGGTTTTTAAAAGGCTTGTGCTGCAAAAATATTACAACGTGCCTTCTTGACAATATTCCACTTGTTTCGACAAATAAGTATTACGTAAAAAATAAGTCCAAAGATAAATTGGAATTAAAATAGAAAAGCCAATGACGTACTCATACATTACTACGCTAATGTGTCGAAAAGAAATAAAATATTTATATCTGACCGGAAAACATAAACATTTACATAAATTGTCTTTTCAAAGTACAAAATAAATTATAATTAAGGGCGGTCCCCTGACTTACGATTCCTCGTCTTACACATTTAGATATACGTTTTTACATTTCATTTGTGCCACATTTTTTACGCGCTGTTTATTTTCTGCTATTTTTCATGCCGTTTGATGTCATTATACTGTTTGTTTCTTGCATGCACTAAATATCCTACTATAATAATATGAAAGTTAGTAAGAATGATGTATATGTATCTATGTATGTTTGGTACTCTTTCATGAATTATGGTATTAAGTCAATTTCTATGAATTATGGTTTTATCTATGTATTCGAGGTCCTATCCTATGTGCTAATCCAGGTTGTAAAAAATTACTGATATTTAACAACCTGGATTAGCACATAGGATGCTTTGAAACCCTGGAAAATATCATACGCGGAAGAACTCGCGTGCAGATGCTGGCATTCAATAATTGTACAGACCTCGACTTACGCGGACCTCTCCCAGCACTACCTCGCACGTGTTTAGTATTACTGTACTAACGAAGAAGAATGTTTCCATATACTTATCGTTTTTATTTATGTAATAATTTATTGAACAATAAATTATCGAAATGACTTTCATTGATACTTGTATTGACTACGTACACCAAACATCTAGCAGAGATTGTAAATAAGTGTACTTATACAAATTACATTCCGTTTGCGCAGTGTTGCGCCTTACATTATGCATCACCGTGTATTACTATAAGAGTTGGTATCTAGATTTAAAAATATAGTCTTACTTAGAATCTCGCGACAGACAGTCAGTTACAATACAATATTTATTGTACATTACACTGTTTTCGAAATAAGTTATTACAAAAATGTTGTGTTATTGTAATTAAGCATTTCATAGGATTAAACTTATTGTGAATACAAGGTAAACTTTTCACTCAAAAATATGGTTTCTTGTTTTATATCTTATACTTTTATTATTGAACTGTGAAGAAGAGGTTGGTTACAACAATTAATAAATGGATATTCTACAAATCAATCATAAAAATGTGCAAATTGTGTCAAAGCAATTGTGTATGTTGTGACGAACCCAATCGTCGAAAGCACTAGAGATAAGTCCACGTTGAGTACTCTCCATATCGTGTATTTGAAGGGACGCTGTTGAAAGTAATTCAACGCATCTTGAATCGCTGCACGTGCCTTGTCCCCTACGACATGAATAAAATTTTATGAACAGGTAATGAGTTTTTTTATAGTAGTTTTCAGAAGCTCTCGGCAGCGCATCAGCTAAAAAGCGCAATTATCTACTTCTACCGATTATCGTCAACCGGCTAGCTACCGAAAAATTGTATGAAAATTGGATTAGTGCCTCTAGCGAGCGCTGGATGAACTGCGCTATAGGTGATCGATTCTATCGACTATTTAACAATGAGCTAGCAAATGACAAATTTTGTATGACAACCAGATCACCATACCGTCAGCAAAGGATAAGTGTAGTCGTCGCAAAACAATTAAGCTACATCATAATGTACAATTTTCAGATAGATTGTGTTCAAGTTGTTTGACGATACTTATTATTAAGTATTAATCAACTTACGTACCTCTGCAAACCAACAACTGCTTGACAACACAAAGCTGCATGTTGTCTACTTCTATTTTGATCAATTCCACAAACACTCCGGGTAGAAATGGGAAACTGAATTCAATTAAAAATAACCCTAAACTAAATCTTGTACTCTGAAACAGTAAACATTATTATGTTATGTGTATTATATTTTTTTATGACCCGCGCAACTTCGCTTGCGTCACATAAGAGAGAATGTGTCAAATTTTCCCCTGTTCTTGTAACATTTTTTACTGATACTCCGCTCCTGTTAGTCGTAGCGTCTTGTTATATAGCCTATAGCTTCCTCAATAAATTGGCGACAAACAAACTCTTCAGATTTTTATATTAGTATAGATTTACAAAAATAATATAAAGTAGGCATCCAAAATTGCATATAAACGATTTTAACAGTTTATTTTCATGCTAATTTCTGGTTTTAAAATAATGTGAATTCAAATGTGACCGATAAACAAACACTTGCGCGAGTGTCACAACACAGTCAACTCAGATCGTTTAAATAATACTCACACCGGTTGTAACGTTTCCAATATAAGTATATAATCTAACTAAAATTTTAATTATAACCACCACCACATTGACAAAAATCTGAAAATGATGCATCTCTTTTATTATTAACGCGTTGTTCATAAAATGACTTGAAATTACTGACTACAATATATTCATTTACCATAGTTTTCATCGGCGAATCTATTGCCCGAATAGTATTTAACAAATCCTTGTAGAGAATCATGCAGGTCCTTAAGTTCAATATCATTGCTTTTTCTCCATCCTCAAATCTACGGGCCACAGACAAATCGCATGCCAAACGTTTACGCAAAAAACACATCCGATGGTACAGTGACTCAAATACCATAATTTTTGTAATATTGCTCAACGTATTTCCTGTTTGTTGCACCACAAATATAACAGTAAATATAGAACTACATAAGCCGTCGTAAGAATAGCAATTGTAAACCAAATTAAGCACTTCATGCATTATGAACCCGATGAATATAATTCTTGAGAAACGTATTTCGTCAAATATCACGACATTTAAAGAATAGTCGAGCTTTCGGATAGCGGTTACAAAACATAAAAAATACTCTCCGTCAGACGCAATATTTACGAATACATTTATAAAATATTGAAGCATTGTAGTTCCTATATCAATGACTTCCAAATAACCCAACACAACTAGTAAAGAACCGACATATTTGATCTCCAATATGATACAAAGCACGCAATAAAGTTTTGCCGTAAGATTTAGAAGTTTATTTGAACTAACATTGTGAAATAATCCCATGAATAGTCGAGTTATCATTATGGTCTTGATGGTAAGGATTGACTTGAAACAATTCATAATGTATTATAAAACAGTGCGGTGTCCCGGTTGTAACGACAGTACGGCAACACTAGTTCGTATTATTAATATTGTACGCAGGCGTAACTCGGCTTCGATTACTTTAGGATATTTTTTATCTAGCGCATGATAGATTGTTATCGAATGTTATTAATTTTTATTTTATTACTGTCGACGGCAATAAGTCAATATCAAAATTAAGAGAAAAATACAGGATGTTAATAAAAGACTGAAGGAATATAGCAATAAGAATTATAGCCAAGTATTCTGTTGAGATTTTAAATAAAAATGATTGTTTGAATCCAAGTCGTTAAAGGGTAAAAATTGTGCTTAAACCGGCAGGGATTCCTATTGCCACTGCCAGAAAGCGCGTTAAAGACTTTACGTTGTTCATTGTTATAACAGACACAATTTCCTGCTCCAAGTAACTATGCACTTAGCTGAAGAATCAGAATCAAAATTGTTCAGTGTACGTCTTTGTAGGAACGTTTTCTTGTTTAATTACATTTCATTATTATTTCTTGTATTTATATAATAATGTGTAAATAATTTCGGAAAGTGATGTCTTGTAATTGTTTTGTCGTCGTATTTAACTAGGTTAATATTCAGCATCCGTGCTAAGTACAAATCGAATTAAAAATCAAGGGTCCGCAAAACTTACGGAGGAGCCCAATTCATTCCGAATACCAATTTCATTTCAAACACGGACCTCATTCCGCGAAATTTGGTTGCGAAACGACTGAGACAACAAAGAGAATTAGACCGCGAAGAAAAATAAATGCGGTGAAACAACAGAGCATACAAAATTAGAGAGCGGCGGAGGGAACGCGACGTGGCACGGCTTGGGATGAGCTATGACAGTACAGCGAGTTACCAACAAGGGTATATAAAAATACTATGTGGTCTATAACTAAAAGAATAAACAGTATTTCCCAAAAGCAATTCCAGTTGTTCCCAAAGCATCAGTGCGAGCATGTGAAATTGTACTCACGCTTTCTACTACATCGATAATACTTTATCTATTATTGGGAATATAAATAAAAAATATTTGTAACTGAAACATATTTGCAAAATAAAGTATAATCTTATACTATACTATATAAAACAAATCAATAAATGAAGAAATATAATGTCAATGAAAAAATATATGAAAATACTTGATTAGGATTCGATGTTTCGTCGTTGATAGTGGCAGAAAATCATCGTTTTAGAAAGATAGTTTTCTTTCAACTGCTTAATGCCGTAACATTGACTTTAAGGATACCATAAGTAAGTATAACCGCTTTTTCCTTTGAATTACGTTCCCCAAGATTTGCTGCGTTGATGGAGCGATGTTTAGGTTATAGTAGTATACCATTTATAACGCAGATTACCAGAACACAGAAGCAAGTGAACTCCGGTAAATGTTCTTGAATTTTAACGTCGCTAAATAAATATGATATTGTAATTTATTCTGATGTTGAGGGTATGAAGGTAAATTTTAATGTGGTTTGCGGTAAATGACGGCTAATGCGTGTACGGAATATAAAATTTATAATTTCGTACAGTTCGAGAATAGAAATTGTGATCTTCTTAATGAATGTAATAGATGTTTTATTATTTTATCTACCTAATTTCAGCAGCTACTGGTAACTATATTTCATAAAACTATATTTCTTCCCGTATTCTTCATGTCCAACTTGTAAATTATAGGTTTTATAATAAACTTTCACAAATATATTTCCCCGAAACATAGTTATCCAACAGAAAATAATCCTGAATTTAGTTAACATCATACGAGAGCTTGTATCCCACTATCCCTTACCCATGCACATTGTCTTTCATCTTACCTCTGAGAATGACATCATTAATGTGATTTGTGTATGTCCGTCTCGGAGGTCCCTCCAGTTCCACTCATTCGCTCGATAAAACCTTTCCCTTTGTCGACTTTCGGTCATCCCTTCCACATGACCGGACCATCGAATGTCGCCACTCTTAGGTAGGCATTTGCCTGAAAAGAGTTCTTTTACGAATACAAAGTTTATATAACATTCTACAACATTCTATATAGTCGTGCGGAGAAAGTTTGCCGATGATTTCGTGACGTCACGTGCGGTGTAACGATTTTAACGGGAAGAGCCAGGTGGGGATACGCATAGGGGTATTAATGTCATCGGCAAACCTTGTGCATACGTGACAGACAATGTTAGTTCAAAATCACGACACCTTTGGTACGAATACATAGATTCAAGTCCAAACTAAGTAATCCATTAAATAGTGCTGCCATACCTTAACTTATGTTGAACAATTATTTCATTAAATACAGTAAATAAACTAAAATATAGCTTACGAATGTGAAATGTTAATTATTCCAAATTTGTCAGTTTGCCACGTCAGTTTGTTTAAGGTTTTTATTTACATTCAATTCTAGTCATAATAAAATGGGCTGAACAATCCAGGTTCAATGTTACGGAAACTATTCTTGGTGGACAGCGAAGGCTAACGTGGTTTGCAATGTACGCAGAATACGAACTTCGTCTCAGAATATGCCCAAAGAATGTTTATCTTGAAACAATCTAGACATTGTTTATTCCTAGAGGAAGTATTATATTCACTCAGAAAGACGATGCGCTCAAATATTTTGAGGGTATTTGCTATTTTGTAGGAAGATTTTAGTTAGCAGAATTATGAACAAAATTATAAATTTTTCCTTTGTAATAAGTTTCCTTTTAATTAATTTCGCATTCAGCGAAGCAGTTGCCGTCAATAGCTAGTAAGTTAATAGTCAAATTCCTGTAAAAGCTGAAAAAGGGCCTGAGTAAATCAAATTCAAACCAACCTACCTATACCTAACGAAAGTAACAATCTTCTCGCAAACAACAAACTGATACGTACAATAAACACTTTGTAAAGGTGTCGAACGTATTTCATTCGAAGCAAATTGATACAAATAACTTGTGAAATATCTCGTCTGACAAAATGCTTGGACGTAAAAGAATACGCTTCGCCGTAGTCCCCGGTGATCGACGACAATAATAGCCCGGAAACCTGGGCCCTCATTATTTATATTCGCACTTCAACGCCCTGAGGAATGAAGTATTTTTCATGCAAATATTACAAGGAACGTGGAACAGGCGATTGGCGAGTGATTGAGCGAGGCCAACTCGATTATTTTAAGTCATTTGCTTTTGGATATTTTCTTTATTTTCTATAACGGAGATTGAGATGCCGCAATTGAGTTTGAAGGTGTTTTATGAGAAGAATGGAAGACGGAAACAACTCGATTAGAATGTCTAATGAATAAGTAAACTGATTTTGTTTTACAAGAAGAATTACTACATTGTTAGTGGTAAGTGCTTATGATCCGTGTCATAGTGTCATCTGTTTGTAATTAAACATTTATGATCTTCAGCTAATTCTAAAAGATTAAATAAACAAATAAAATAAATATTATTGGACAACTCACACACGGTCATTTGATTCCAAACTAAGCAGAGCTTGTACTATGGTAACCAAATAACTGATAAACATATTTATATACTTCTAAATATAATAATATACTTATATAGATAAATTGACAACCAGGCTCAGAACAAATACTCGTTGCTCATCACACAAAGATTTGTCCCGGGTAGGATTCGAACCCACCACACGCGGCGCTACGGTTGTTACGGCGAGGTGACCGCTTAAACCACTGCGCCAAACGTGCAGTTAAACGTAGCAATAACGTGCAGATTATAATGAAGGTTTGTATAAGAGTATAGTTTCTACAAGACAATGGATAGTTATTACGGTTTCGTCGAAATTCCCTTTACTTATTTTCTTGCCTAGGAAGGAGCGTTTTATGGAGAATTAGTTTACACCTAACGATCAATTCCAAGTAAATTTAATATTCATGCGTTATTGAATATCCGATATAATCTTATCGTAGTTTTAAGTAAGAATTATTCCTTGAAACAGTAAAAAGGTTACTTGATCTAGTAGTTTTATGCAGTGTTTGCATTAAACAAACAAAAACGAAACAAAACATATTTATCTCAAACGGATTTCAAAGAAAAGCACTTTTCTTGAAATTGCAGGCCAGTGTTTTGCGAATAAAAACAAAGTTGAAAACAGTTCACAATTTACAATATGATTAATTGAAAGAAGTGAAGTAGTAAAGAATCGTCTTGGACTAAAATATTAAAGGCTTTGAGTCGATTGCAGGCGAAGCTGTGGAGCTTGCAACTAGGTCACTTTCAACTTAATAGTGTGGAATATATTGTAAAGTAGCAATGGTTACGGCCTGCACAGAAGGCGCAATGGTTATGTTAGTGATTTTGACAGTAGTTGCATCGCGTTTCGTAGGTTTGATATCGCATGTCTTTGGATTGAAGTGCTAAGGCGTTTGTTTTTATAACTCGTTTTATCGTGGAATTTCGCGTGGAACGTCGGCAGTTTAAGAAACTTAAAAAATACACGAAATTAAGTAGGTTAATCTTTAAAATATGGCTCAAAACTCAACTTTCTTCTACGTACTAGGGTAAACGCCACTATCATCATCAAGCCTGATATATCTCCGTTAAATACACTTAGTTCACTCAATAAGGCACATAACCAATAGAGGCGATTTCTTTGCAAGTCGCGTATCCACTTAAGGTAAGCGGGCCAATAGTCGGCCATTTCCATTATATCCATTAGAGTAGCGGCCGCTCGCCTGCGATTTGTTTCAGCTGTTGCACGCTCTTAGAAACGTTTTAAAGTACATTTCTCTTTATTTCATAATTTTGAGTTATGTCCGGGTTGAGTGCAATGCGAGGTGGCCAGAAATGGAACGTAAATGTGAAATGTAATTTTAGTTCGCTGTAAAACTTTAAGATGTGGTGGATGTTTTATGTTCTGAGTACTGTAAAATACTTACCTTTTAACTGACTAAGTGGTGTTTATTGTGTGGTCCAAGATATGTCATATTTCTTTGTATTCAATATTGATTCTACTTCACTTTTGGGGACGGTAGACAATTTATGAATACGTGTTAATGAATCTGTGTTATCATTCGACTCCAAGATTTTAGAACTAAACACTTTCTGCATCACTCGCTGTATCAGATCATCAATGCAAACATCAGTTCGCTGCATCAGAGCTTCATTTTAAGGTAATCGAGGCATGATTTACCCAAAGGAACTAGTCCAAGCATAATAATTTTAACATAATACCAAAAGCCGATCATTGTGGGCAGGCCAACTAATCACGGAATCCTCCATCAATCTCGTGCCAAGTGCATCTGGCGGGATGCCACAACATCCACTGGCCTAGGCCTCAGAAATAAGGGACGCTACTTATCATGATGGCTTAGTACGTTGGACACAATTATACATAGGGTCTAGCGTTATAAGGTAACAATAAGTAAATGTATACTGTTAAATATTTAGCATAACGATAAGTATTTGCAATGACGAAAGGAGTTTTTCGAAAATGTATAGAGGTATAATATTTTAAACTTGGTTGCCATATAAAAGATCTGCATGCGAACTGTGTATCTCTGTTCACAACTAGTGTACGTCCTTGCTGCTTTGATGTACCTTAATACTCACCATCACTTTAGAAAAGAAGCAATGTACAATGTATGCCTATTAAACAGTCAATAAAAATTTAATTTAATATATGATGTCATTCCTAAATTGAATGACGAAACCTGTTTAAATGTGTACAAAATGAGGGAACTACCTATATATTTTCTACTTAACAACATATTCCACGAATTCCGTTCTACACGCTTTAAAATAATAAACATCGTCGACCAAGTGACGAACTTAACTAACAACTGAATTATCAATGGCGTGGTGTTTTGCAATCTATTCTATTATGTATGTGTAAAGCCGCCCTTGGGCCCAATTTGCATAATAAATGATTCGTATTTTGGATAATGTAATCCACTCTTGTGCGCTTTGTGTTCCGTTTTTATTTTGTCGGTTTACCGGACTTAGTGTTGAGTTGAATAGATTATTTATTTATTGTCACCAATGAATAATAAGGTGAGTTTCAGGTAGATAGAAGCTCAAGATTTGGTTCGGTTAGTATCCTAAAAAATTGTAAGTGTAGAATAGTTTGCAAGTTTTATTTAAACGTAAAGCTATCTTAAGTCTAAAATAATAAGTTATGATTCTGTATTCCATTTTTTTTACTACAGGAAAGAAGGTGGAAACAAATTAACTCAACTGACACAGTGCATTGTCATAAAATGTCGTCCTAATTAAAACAATATTTATAGACGGTTGTAAAGAGATTTATTACAAACGGTTTGAACGATAAGGCACAAACAAAGCTAACGAAAATCGTTCAACGTCTTAAATAGCAATACAAGGGGCTCTTTCAAATGGTAATTTGATTGTACCCAGTTTGCAGCTTCAAAAGAGTGAAATATTCTTTTCAGAGGTCCCGGACGCCGCGGGAGAATTATTAATGGCCAACGAAACTTTCACAAAGTTTACATCGCCGCGCAAGTCAAGGAAGGAGGCGGTAATAAAAATTTAATTCTCCATGACACTGTTGGGAAATGCATCGCGAGTATTAAGTACAGTCATGTTACTGTAGGTTACCTTGTTTAACTATTACAGAGAATTGCTTTGACGGTTACTAGGCGAATACGTGATGATTTATTGTGAAGGTGTTTAGAGTATCTTGATGTTCTCATAAATACAAAAGATTGCTGACGTAAAAATATGAGAATACAACACTCATAAATGCTCAAGCAAAGTATTCCACCAAAATAACTTAGCTCCGTTTATAAACTCCGAACAGAAAGCAGATGTTTCCTTATTACATCAATACACAGATATCACCACTTATCTCCTAAATTCTTAATAGCCACTTCCACAACTCGAGATGTCTATTACGAGCGGCGCGCGACGTCAAATTCAACGATACACAAGTTTGGAACATTTCAATCCAAACGATAATATCTCCGCATCACCATTATCCATTAGGTATGCATGCTCGCTCGCTATTTACACCACAACCGCGGGGTCGAATGTATAAAGTTCGTCACAAGACAGAGTGACGACGTGAGAACGGTGGCAGCGAGTTTCCGAAATTCGCGCGGTTTACTCGCGCAATGTACTTTTTACGACCAACAATAAATTTCATCTCATCGACTAAAGGAAGGCATTACGCGGAACATTTTTATGAGAAAAATTTACTGAACGACACTTCAGCGGCTTGATATAACTGATACATTTCTATGTGCTTAGCGTGGCGTCGTGGCGTCGTAGCGTCGTACGTGTTCGTGTCATGTTGTCTTTACTTGAGAAACCTATCAGCCAATGTATTGGCTGCAAGAATGCTTCCATTTTCACTCTATTTTATTTCTTGAAGTTAGAAATGCCCATCTTTTGTAAAAGCTTGGTGTAGCTAAACGTTTATTCAACACGTAATACAAATGATGTATATACTACGTGTAACTATTATTTTGTTATGTTTGGTAGATCATAACTTAATTTTAAATATAATATTTTAGATTTAATGATAGTGACAATTTAGATAACAATATAACAATATCATGTTTATTGAAGCCGATAAAAATAAGATTTTAATAGTTTAAGTCATAATCAAAGACTTATAATTGCAAAACGTATTTTTGATGAAGCTTGGGAAACAGTAAAAAAAATAGTAGAGGGTCTTGGCATTATTTTAACTTTCACTTGTGTCGCACTGTAGTAAGAAATGCAAATAAATGCAAACATCTATCCACAACATGTTTTCTCACAACATAGAAACACACCTGTGTTTTGCTACAAAATAACCGGGAGCATAGACATTCAAAGGTGAATTTACAAGTACACTGAATACCGGGTAATCGAGTTTGAAACTGAAAACCGTGTACAAACTGTGAGCAAACCCAGCTCGCCTTCGACGGTAGGACTAATGTATGCAAATCAGTCACCTCGCCGACGACCCTATTTTATACGTAAGCATTAGGCAGATTTTAATAATACATTGCATTTTTCTTTACATGGAATATTAATAATGTTTGTGAATAACTTCCATCTTCGTCCGTTTAAATTGTACGAAGTAATGTAGCTATGAATTATTAAGACGGGGTCGCATAAAATTTGAAGTATCTAAGTAATCAATACAATAATTAAATTTTAAAATTCAATTCAGTAAATTGTGCACAGAGAGAGTATTAGCGATTTTGTAAGTATGTGAAGTTGTCAATCTAATTGTATTTCAAATACAAATCACAAAAAAAAATGGGAAAGTTTATAATCGAGCAAAATACATACAGAGCTTATTTCTGTAAGATGTTTGTGTAACAAGTAAAAACAAAACTACAGAGATCACTGTATTTAATATTTCATATCAAAAACCTATTTCCCCTTAGGATACATTGAGCACACAAAGGGACATTTTAGCATTTTCTCTATCATGTGATATTTCACAAGTCAGATTTTCCAAATTTCCATTTCGATATTATGTTGATGTTTTGATATTATTTGCCTAAACATGAGGAAAAATTGGTTGTTTAGGAGAAACAAACATCAAAAGCCATGAACTCAATCTCTATCAACTAACAATATTCGGATGTATGTGAAATATACTACTTGTAAAGATGTTGTTGAAAACTAATTGCGGCAGTATAATGATATGCCATCAAAAACATTCTGTAAAAAACTCAAGTCTCGCCGTAAAAAGTTGTGAGATCGATATAATACCAAGTCGATTAATCTATTTAGTCTCTACTTAAAGGACCTTCTGTCTTAAGTTATTACGTATGTTATTATCATGCCAATTTAAAAAAAAATACCTTTAAAACAATTAGACCGACCTGGCCATCGCATGATTTAATTATTAGTATGTATCACACTACACAGCACGACGAGAAGTTAATGCTCCTGAAATGTTAATGGCAAATTTGTGTTTTCTTGCGATGACCAAGTCGATCTAATTGTTTTAAAGGTATTTTTTTTTAAATTGGCATGATAATAACATACGTAATAACTTAAGACAGAAGGTCCTTTAAGTAGAGACTAAATAGATTAATCGACTTGGTATTATATCGATCTCACAACTTTTTACGGCGAGACTTGAGTTTTTTACAGAATGTTTTTGATGGCATCTCACTTCTTTTTGTAGAGCGAACATAATTCCAATTTGTATGGAAAGACGTTTTTTTTTTCATAATTCAACATATTTTCCTATGGGAATGTTGTTCAGTTTCATGGGCTAAACACCCTTATCCACCCTATACCCCCTCCCCCGTTATGTCTCATATAGTAGGTACCTATTTACACCTATTTTTTTTTTTCTACTGTAATAATAATTCATTAACTGCAAATGTAACCTTGTAATCTTATACATTTATATGGGATTACAAAGTTATTGTTGCTGTTGGTGTATTTAGAAAACTGGACCGAAATTAGAAAATATTAAATTTTTCCCATGATTAAGACACTAAACCCTATTTGTATTCTAAATTTTAAGCTTCTAAGTCTGCTAGAAGTACCTTAGACTTTTGATGATCGGTGAGTCAGTGAGTCAGTGAATCAGTGAGTGACAAAATTCAAAATTTTAACAAGTTGTCATTCCTAAACTACTAGTTCAAATTGACTGAAATTTTAAATATACCGTGTTTATACAATGACTAATTAGTTGCTGAAAATCCAGGCTTCTTGTTTTATCCACAACGAAATTATAGGGGTGTCAAAAATAGCCCGAATTGCTTCGAGAAAAGGATGTTACGGCCGTGCCGCTTTTTTTTTGCTCGACTTGCGGGGGCACTTCCGTGCCCCCAGATAAACATCGTTATTACTTAGCTTCCATGTGTCTGTCCTGTGTCATTGAAGCGTGTGACAATGTTTTTGAAATGAATTAATTTCATTCCATTTATCGCCGACCGAGCCATGACAAATATATAAGAACCTCTAATTATCTCTATAAATAATTATTTAAACCTATCTCATATATCTTGTTTGTGTGTATCAGATAATGGGTATGGCCAAAAACTTTGACAATCACATAAAAGCAGAAAAAACATGTATTTTATTTTATCAAAACTAAAATGATTGTTACTAATGTTTATTGACGGCCATTCTCTACATCAAAGAGAAACAAATAAGCTCTTACGTCAATTGCTTTTACTCTATGTGTAAGAGAAAATCTAGCGAGGTGTATTGAAGCGGACCTTTTCATTCATTTTTTGCCTTTCAACCGGAAAAGGAAACTCGATACGTATATAGTAAACCTCAGTCGAATTCCGCCCGTAGCGAAGTCGACATCCGGCTTATTCAACGAAATATAAAGTACGATTTATTTAAAAAAATACAGCATTATTTTACTTTGTCGTGATGTACTGAAGAGTTTTTTAATAAAATTTGCGACGTTTCTTGCTTGGGACGTTTTAACTGATCTTATTTTTTTTTATGTTCGGTTTTAACATTCTTATTATTGAAATATTTTCATACCAACCTATTTTGGCTTAGTCTAGCCTAGTTTAAAATTCACTAAAGAGGTTTAAGAAAACCTAATTATTCTCTAGTAAAACTGTAATATAACTAAAAGTTGAATATGTAACAGCTTTTTAACCCCACACATATGGTAATTAAGCAAGAAACTAATAGCGTTTTAAGCAGTTCATTTTCTTAAACTTAAATTTTGAGAATAGCGTAGTTAATTAATTTATAAAGTTTTATTACACACATAACGAAAGTTGAATAGTTAAATTCTTAAAGGTATATGAGAGAATTGAAATGTCTCGTAGAATACGTAGTATTAACGTTAGTGGGTTGGTGCAACTTGAAAAAAGATATGTCAAAACCAGTTAATATTTTTTTATTTCTGAACTATCTGTAAATAAAATATAATCATATATTATACTATATTACGATATAAGAATATTTAAAAGTAAAATTATTTACAATATACCTAACCCTAAACAAAACATTTTTTTATAATGTCTTGTTATTAAACAATTAAATTGTAAAGAAGTCAAATTAATATTTTTTTTTATTATAATTGGCCAATTATTTTGTCAAAAGTTTTGTAAAATAATCTTATTTCTACTCTTTTTGCCACTACAGACTTCAAAAATGAGGAAAATCGTGTCCCTAAACGTTAAATGCAGATATTATTCATACGCACACTTGATACATATGTTAATAGGCCTATCCACACAAACTACCCTTGTCGATAGATGCGTTCACAAGGGTGTTAACCGAATTCTTTTGTCTTGGTATACATTGACATACAGTGAACAAAATGGCTCATGTCGCACTATAGTTTAATCGTTATTTTGCAATTGAGTTTTGCCCATAGACTAGTAGATTTGATTCCCTTAAAACAACGTAACTAGGAAATTAACATTAATATGTTATTAATAATGATCAAGCAATATATATTTTTTTAGTTTCTGCGCGAATACGCTTCTTGGCGAATGTAAAAGTCGTATTTTAAGATTTAAAGTAAAGAATAATATTAGTGTAGTATTAGTGATTATAGCAAACTTGTATTGATTAGTAGTGTAGCGGTAGAGTATACGATTACTAAATTATCAGGCGGGTTCGCTTCATGAGTCAGGAACTGTTATTGATTTTGGTAGCAGCATGACGTTTAGGAAATGGCCCCGGTGAATGAAAATTTGCTCCCTTCCGTCTTTAAGACGGAAAATATTACTCAAGTGATGTGGGTGTTTAATAGCGTTCCGCTGAGCCCCTTGCTAAAATAGGCGTGATGGTAAACTGAAAAAAAAGATTGTAACCATTAGTTTTTTAGATTATTTCTGGTGTATTTTACAACTTTGTAATGCATCTGTATATCTCATGTTAACTGAAAATAAGATTTTCTTTAACACTTACAAGATGCATTGATCTCTGATCCAGCACTATATAAAAGTAGACGCACTCGATAACAGTCTCAAGTGGTTCTTTATCATCTCTTTACAGAGAAAATGTTCGATTTAATATCTATTTTTAGAGCAATTAATTTTATTTAATGAACGCTATTGATTGCAACTTCAACTTTCATTATAAACGTGAGTACAATATGCATATAGATTTGTGTAAATTTACTATCTCAATCTAAATTGCTGTCTCAACTTAGTGTTCTTAATTAAATATTTAACTCTGGACTAAAATTAAGACGGTGTACGTATTCTGATGTAGTTAGGAGCGAGCTCGTTACGTTCATAGACTGTGAATGGGGTAGTTTCGGTAGTCATTCGAACTCCTTTGATAGCTCGTAAAGAGGAAGACGCTTGCTTATGAATATACGTGCTCATATTTTTATACGTGATGCGCCATTATGACATGTTTTATCGTTTATGTAAGGGTGAAATACGTGGCATTTTGTTTTTATTCTTTGCCGTACTCTTGGAAACTAGCTATGGCCACATACCTTACTTTCTAGGTAGGACCTAACGGTATGATCTACACATAATTATCACCAGAAATTTCCAATAGTCCTAAGAACTAATATGAAGTATATATTTAAGAAAATATGACAATATAAAAGACCTCGACTTCAATTGACACGGTGTTCCTACAATGTTCATTAATGTCAGAAATGACAGCATTATTTAAAACATTATTCACCACAATTTAGTCGCAAAATTGATGTTCCTGTTTGTGTTATTACTCAGCATTTTTTAATTAAGTCGCCGTTGGTGTATTTTAAGCAGAAAATTAAAAAAATCTTTGTAATGAGTTGTCAGGAACACCGCCTGGGTTTGTTACTTTTGGTTGACAACTGAAAATTAATTTAAAAGAGTTGCGATGCTTGAAATTCATCAGTATTTTTGTGATTAGTGACGGAGGGAAACGTGACGGCGTGTTTTTGCTACTTCATCATTTCTTTACAGTCAAATTAATGAGCCACCTTGAACTTGTAGACTGAGTTTTTTTATCAGAGAGTATCTTTACTATGTTTTGCTCTAGTTATTGTCAGCAGATAAAAATTTACAGTACGAAACCATATTTTTATATGAAGTTGAAGTTAAAATACTGTGGCCCAAAAAAGTGTTTAGCGTAAACAAATATGGTATTCATTATCTATTCCTCGTACATCAGATTACCTTCTAAGTAAAATAAACGCTACAGTAAAATCTCTAAAAATATCATTTTTTGTGCGGAGATGTTAAATTCGTTAGAGATAAAAGGGCAGATAAAATAAACGAATAAACAAGTGGGTCGGATTCAGGGAATCTGAATTATTCGTACGTCAAAATTTGTCGATCGTGTACCAAAGAGATAACGATGTCCTTTATGTTGTGTTCATATCTGGTACAAACGTTCTGTCTATGTAAGCAACCATGTAATAGAATATATTGTGGAATCATGTCAGTCGTGAATTTGAATAAAGAAATAATTTTATCGTGTACTCGTAACATATATCGAACGTTAACCTTCCACGTTTTTTTCTTTCTAAAATTACTAGAAATATGTTACATTTTATGAAATACCTAGCAGAACTTACACCTTGACACAGTTCAGTTAGTCTTTGACTTCTTATAGCTAGAGATTTTCTATCAACATTGATTTTAGCTCCGCTCTACATTGTTTCTCTTTAATGACTAATAACTAATATAGAACTGATATTATAACAATTATAATTAATTCTATATGATAAATACTTTTATTAACTAACTTAACAGTAAAGTAAAAAAGGGTCCACAATCAGACCCCAAACTATAAACACCACACAAAAGGTCGCAGAGAACAGCGAAATGGACTAACCAATTCGATCGGCCAAAATATTTGGAGAGCGAATCACCAGTACTAGTACGTTTCTTTTTAATGTTCCGCAACGTAGCAAAAGCGAATTATCTCAGTCGATTAGTCCAACGTAAACCGTAAACTCGGAATAGGCGCTTGTCGGACGGCCCGAGTGTTTGCCAACTACGGAACTCGGCACTAATTTGTCAACCCTCATTAAGTTATCTTACTCGCGTTTCGTGAGATTTTAGTTCTCGTTGTCTCCCCTTGGCAGTGGCACATTTTAGTAGAAAGGTTTTTCGTGTTCGCCCGTTATGATTTAGTTGAGTTTGTTTGTAAATGGAATGTGGTATTAATGTCACTTATGTTTTGTGTGCACTGTGTGGCTGTAGTGGCTGATGGAGCTAGTGATGTATTTTATCATGTGTCAATGAATATAATACAATATAAGTTCTATATTTACATTTGAAATAATAATTTGTTATTAAGTCTACTTAATTAAATTTGTTAATTTGTTGCATTTATTTATCAACTTTTAAATAAAAATAAAAAGACAAAAATAATTACGGCATTCACTAAAAAACTGCTTTAAAAAGTTGTATTGAATTTCTAAAATAATTATTCTTCCTAACTAGTAACTAAAATACAATATTGGTAACTTAATCCAGTCAATATCATCCAAAGCGCAATTCATGCATTGATCATTGAGTTACGTTACGAAAGCGCGCAATGTACACCGTACATAGCGATACACCGGCTCTGCAGATAATATTAATAGACTTAGCGATAGCACTGTATCAATACAGAACATGTAAGCAGCCAGGATGCTCAAATTAATTAAATCCTTCATGAATCAATACAGGTCTAAGGCTAAATTGATCAGATGCAAACTAGAAATGAATGATGTGAATATAGAAAGAAATGAAATATGAAAAAAAATGAGACGTTTATTTAAGGATATTTTATTTATGAAGTTTATGACCTTTTTTGCATATATTTGGATGCACTCAAATATTTGTTTTTGTGTGTTGTTTTTTTTTTCAAATTTTATTACTGTTATTTTTTTCTTTTGTGCTTATTTTTATCGACGCATCTCAGAATTGCTTTTAAAAATAATTATTTGCCCTTGTCTACACATGACAAAAGTATCTTCATAAATGCAGAGGCGTTTAGGTGCAAACGCATTCCCATATATCAGAATATTGAGTGATTCAAAATTGGATACGATTTGATGAAAGTACTCACATTGAGCGAACACACAAATTCACAAGCACACAACACGTGGTGAGTGATTTCAGAAGTGTAACTGATTGTGCTGTACACCAATGTACTTATTGGTAGTGAGTAGTTTGATCGTCAAGCATCGTTAAGTAGATGCCCCCGGATTTTGTGCGCTTAAATGCACATATGCACATAGACGCAATATCACGCCTTTATATCCTAATCGGGGTGAACTAATTTTCATATACTGGGCACGTTGCCAAACTCCGGACTCCTATTGATAATAATCTAATATAAATTAGAAAAAATAGCGATTGACTTTGTCCGACCTGGGATCGAACAACCAACCGCTCCACAAAGACAATCAACGGAGTCAGTTCACAGACAAAATATTGTTTTGATTCAGTTTTTTTATGGCTCCGGGCATTCATGATGTCTCTTGTTTGCATTATTGAAAAACTCACCGCACAACGAAATTCAATGAAAGTCTACTTTTAATATTTTTTCGTTATCTAAAAATGTAACGCTGTTTCATTCAAAAGGTGTGCCTTATACAAATGCTATTTTTGTATGTATGTACCTTACACTTCCACGTAATACGTACACATATGCATCCAGGGCTTACGAGTTAGGTTAGCGCTAGGTGCGCTAAGCTTTGTTGTTTTAACCCAGTTCTTTTATTTAGCGCGGACTAGCCAGATGGTCAGCTTATTTGTACACGAAATTTGGCAGTTCACTAATGAGAGCGGTTACCACCTGCCTGTGTTTTCTATGTATATAGTGCAAAACGAAAATTCGGACATCCGTAAAGTTACTGGTAAGTATTTATATTATTTGACTGTATTATTTTTGTTAAGCAGTGATAGCCGAGTGGTTTATAACGCACCTCCCACGCAAGTGGTTGCAAGTTGTACCCGAGGCAACATATGACTTTTCGAAGTTATGTGTGTAATAGAAATAATTATCACTTGCTCTAACGGTGAAGGAAAACATCATGATGAAACTTTGCATGCCAAAATTTGTTTAATGCGTTAATTGGGGGCATACAAAGCCCCAACCCGCATTTGGCCACCGTGGTGGACTCAAGGCCTAACCCCTCCCACTTGTTTGGGAGGACACTCTTGCCCAGCAATGGGACAGTAATAGGTAAAAAAAATGATTAGTCGAATAAACAAATTCTTGGTACAAAAAGTGACCTTACCAGATTAAGAAATATTGTAATTGTAAGCAGAATTAGGATCTTCTATACATTACTATAAAAAAGTAAAACAGCGTACAATACACAAAATATGCTAAGCTCATACAAAAATAATTCTTATGTCGTATGATGGACGCTGGTTAACAAGACAGTACTAATATAGTACATACAAATTCAGAATCACAAGTGATTGATAATTGCTGCTCTGGTTGCATCAGCAAACACTAACGAAAAGCTAAACTAGACAATAACATGAACCCAATCCCTATTTGACTGAGAACCAGTTGCAGAGCTTATGGACAACAGACTAGATATTTGTTAGGTAAAGTGACAAAGAAGTGTCATAATATCAAAACACATTCTTAATTGGCTTACTACAACTTATTCAGAGGTGGCGAAACCGGCTTTAAGTCAGATAAAAAATTCTAACCACAAGCAGCATTTACAAGTCTGTGAACAAACATACATAATAAATTGTGTCTGGAATCTTCCATTTTCCTAGTTTTAAGAGGTTTTACTTGGGTCATGTCTTAATGTCTAAAGCTGAGTGACATGAGCTGAGACTCGGCTTACCGTGCTCTCAGTGAAGGGATCAGGTGTAAGCCGGTCACTCATGGAACTGACCGAACGACTAGCTGGAGTTTGGCTAGGATGAACGTTGATAATGAAGTAGATATTTCTATTTTAGAATATAGTATATAGTAGATATTTGTTTTGTGAAAGTGACCACTTGAGAACAATGTAAGTGAAAATTTTTGATTTTGTACAAAAAGTTTTTCAATATCAAATTAAATTTGTAAGCATTAATACTGTTTCTGTGTTTGCTGATCTCGAAACTGCTAGAAAAAAGTTTAGTAACAATAACATAGACATTTAACACAAGCTTTGATATCAAAGTAGGCCGTCTGTCTCTACACATTAGGTTATAAAATTATACAAAATATACAATTTCGGATTATAAATCACTGGACTAATTTTGCAGGTACATCAGATTTTCCAATAGCTTTTAGGACAACTATGAAAATAAATTTAATCCATTACTGCCTCACTGTTAGGCAAAGCTCTTCTTATAATGAGATAGGGGTTAGGTCTTGAGGCGCAACACTAACAACTATAATCATTTTGGCAATGTTTTTTACTTACTGCTTAACAACGTAAAAATATATTATCGAGGAAAAATCACGATCCCTAATATTTGTTGAAGAACAGTTGTGAACATGCTATTCAGTAGCGCCATTCTCTACAGTCGATACTATCGAAAAATTGTACTGCAAAAATAGTTCCTATGACGCCCGCTAGAGGCGCTGATCCGAATTTCATACAAAAATTTTTATCAACTAGTACGCCTGCGATACTCGATGGGGGTAGAGAATCACGTTATAGATCATTATAACATCGTTTCAAAAGTATTTCACAAAATTAAATTTAATAACTTTCAAATAAACTTTCTTTACTACTTATTCTGCTAAAGATACAAAATAGCTTAAATATTTTAACAATTTTTGTGCGACTTCCTTGTAAACAAAGTATAAGGTATTAAGATATTATTAATGAGTTTATAAGCTACCTTTTGCCGGCCTGTTTTAATATTTAACTGGGTGTTAAGACTGAGTTTAGCTGCGGTTCCTTTTGAAGTTCTACGTTGGATTAGATAGTTAGTTTTATGATGACGATATTATGTAGGTATGTCTGCAGCATTTATTGATCGTAGTAAAGACATTATTCTTTGTTCGCAAAATCAGATGGTCGAAAAACTTTGAAATTGTATTTATTAACACGATTTTGAATTAAGTCATTACTTTATAAAGTTTTCGGATCAAAATGATAACAAAAGTAGATTGTAGCCGCAAAATAATTTTCTAGAAAAATATTTTATATTGTTAACATTACCTTCGTGAAAGAGGCTTATGTAGTGCTGTGTCATAAGCTGTAAAATGTTAATGTAGTTTCTATATAATTTCAACTGTTAAACGAGTAATTTCATGCCCACTGAGCGCCCATTCTACTAAATGAGCATCATGATGAGTTTCATACTTTTGTTAATTACACAAAAGTATTTGTGCATTAAAACATCAAGTATATACCTACGAGTACATTAACTGAGAAAAATAAATAAACCTTTCGCAAGACCCGTATTAATTATGGATCATTAATAATTAAAACCTTTGCGTGTCGCTAATAATAATGTTCTGGCATAGTTGCATGCGAGGCCTTCTAAATAAATACGAAATTTAAAAAGGGTTTGCTTGTTTTATAAAACGTAATTGCGTTTTTATACGAAAGTTGTTGACGCCCTTCACTGGTGATTTTAGTTTTGTTGTCAGCATATTTTAGAGTAAAAACAAGAGTGTTAATTATGATTGTACTCATACATGTTTAAGTAAATATTGTCTCTTTTTATGTGGTGAATTTTATCGTAATCAAAATTTTAATTGATATGAAATCTAATAAAAACCAAAAATACAGAATTTTAATGGTTACCCCTGTTGTGTTTACATAGTAACGCATATATGCATCCTTTTTGTGTACCATTTAATTTTATTCCTAATGTTGTTACAAAACGACTCTTATTGATATACCTTTGAAAAAGTTTTCATTGATCATATAACAAAAACACAGGAATACCACGAAATAGAGAAAAGTGCCATCATAATACTGGTTCATGTCTTAATCAGTACTAACAAAGTAACAAATCTTGGCAAACAGCATCTTCCTGCCAACCATCACTTCAACCAGTAAAAACTTGCCAAGTTTATAAAGTACTCATTTAATAATCGTGGATTAATTCACTAAGAAAACAGTTTAATGGTATGTCAGAAGTTGAAAGCTAAACAAGACTAAATACTTTAACGCGTTGAAGTGTCGAGTTTGCAGTTTAGTGTTTGTGTTAATGTCTTTTTCGGTTAAGTACTTTCATTTAGAGTTGTGTAGGTTACGAGTTCTAAAAGTACTGAAATGAGTAATTAGGATTCTGAGCGATAATTTTTATGTATAACAGTAGATGCTTTTGATATTTAGCGTCGACGTCAACGTTAGTACAAGTAGTAGTATTGATGTTCTTGAATTGCTAAAAATACGCAAGTGCTTTTTCAACTCTTTAGAGCTTTAACGAAACAATTGGTCTCTTATGTTTCCTAAATCCGAAATTTTATAACGATTTCAATATTGAATAACCATCAATTAATTGTCTAAATCGTTTTTTGTTTTGGTACTTTCACAAATTTGGCAAACGAACTTGGAAAAGAATGAAATCATGGTAAGAATCAACCGACTTCTTAGCTTAGATTCGTTTTTGTTGAATTCAAATAACCACCTAGTTATTTTATTATTGAAGAAGCAGATTATGAGCAAAGTGTTCCAATAAAATTGTCTATACATATTAACACGCGTTCAAACAATCCCATATAAATTCGAAACCCGTAAATAGTGGTACAGTTACCAAACACAGTAGCAGATGACTTCGGTCTTATCGACCGTCCGATGTCGGAGTGTTTATGATAATTCCTCGCGAACACTGCGAACTGTCGGCCGGAATTACCGCGGAGGCGTTCTCGGGTTATCCTGTTTCTGGCGCGCTACATTACGCACAACTTGGCGAGATATTGCACTGTATAAATAGGTATCTGTAATTAATAGTTTTGGGAATTTGTTGAATGTTGTATATGGGGCGTCGAGATGATAGAGTGATGACGTAACGAGTATAAGTTGTATACTGATATGTCTGAAATGTTTCACGTTTAAGTCTTCCTTGTTGTGAGATACTATAAATATTTTTCTAGGAAAGCAAAGGTATTGACAAAATAATAAAAACACGAGGACGGAATAATAAAATATAATGTGCTATGGTAACTGTACAAACTTTATATTTGAGACAACAAATAAATAAAACGTTTGTCACAGAAGCGTGATCACAATTAAAAAGTTTAACAAAGTGTGTGGGAGGGCACTCACATTTCCAAATTTATTTTCAGTTGCTAACCTTTTATTGCTCCACACAGAGCACTTAGATTGAATTTATATTAAAGTGCGTATATAAAATTCGATTGTATACAAAAATAAAATCACACGTACATACAGCCTATGGCGTATTTCTGAAAGCCATAAAATTCTCGGCCGTACCCAAACGGCCCAATCCTTTTACGCTTTTAGATAATGTGATTAAAGTAAATCAACCAATTTCAATAAGTGCTGCGTCTCGGTACAAGATCTACATATTTTATTTCACTGGACGATAAATTCGCTGGCGACAGACTGAGGACACATACTTTCAGCGTATTATATAACGTACTTTTGTTGTATATGTTACCGGGAATGCCTGAAGCGTTTAGGCAATGTAGTACAATATAAATGGACCTGTATTTATATTTACTTAAATTTTGTATCTGGGCTGATATTCTTATATAAATCCGACATGTACGACACAGTTTTTGGACTTTCCAGCGTATAAATATTTAATACACATTATTTTAATAAGGAAACATTAGTTTATTTACCAGGTTTTGACCTTTAGTTTAAAATATTATTTATATGACTTTATTATCCTGATCTTTGTAACGTGTATCCCAAATATCCTTGCAACATGTAAGTGCATTGTTGATAATATAATAATACGTATATTTTTATATCTACGTGTGTATTATATCGTACTAAATAACGTTAGTAGAAATGTTCGCGTTCTGAATGTATTCAAATGGATGGAAAATCCTTTCATGGGTCGGAGTTAAAGAAAATTATGTTGCGTTTTTTGCGACTCACATATTATTCTGCTAGCTTATTGTTGTAAATATGTTTTATAACCACAATAATGCCACAAAATAAACGTAACTAGTTTGTTTAGAAGCTTTTGAAATCATAGCTACAGTTTTTTTTAAATAGAAAAACAGCAGTAGCGCGATTCTGTACAGTCGGTACTGTCTAGTGTCGAAAGTTTGACATTTAAAATGTACTGTCAAAATAGTTCCTACGACGCCCGTTAGAGGTACTGATCAAATTTTAATAGAAAATGTATCTATAGCCATACGGTTGTCGATAGTCGATATAGGTAAAAAATCGGGCTGCTGAACATTGATTCAAGCGCAGGCAGTATTTTTAATTATTTGATATTATATCGCCTCTATCCTATCGATTTGATAGTATATATTTAAATATAATTTGTACATATCTATTTCTCTGTTAAATATACCAAGTACGAGCCAGGCCGCAGCAAACTGAAGATATTGTTGATCCCAAGGGCATCTAAGTAATAAAAAACAGGTAAATATACCTCAGAAACGAGGTTAGTCACCTAAATAACAAGGAATTACGAGCAACGTTTACTCCCTATCAAATTATATTCCGCAAGAAATAAATAAATTTACAACCCAACCGTGATACAAGTACTGTTCCCTTCATATATTTCTGCAAGCGAATTTGTTAACACATATATCCACTTAAAGTTTGAAGGTGAGCCAAAACAAATATCGTATTACACGAAAGGGCTCGGTTACGGTTCAAGGATTCATTAAAAAGTTTCAATTACAGAAACACATAGGTTTTCGGACATCTAGCTGAGGAAATTTGCACCTGAGAGCATTCACCGTGTTTAATCAAATATATTCTTGGAGTGCTGTCGACCCACTGTCAAATTACTGAAGCCGTATAAATAAGTAGCACTCTAGCACATTGAACTCAATTCAAGAATTAAAGAATTAATTAAAATAAATTATAGCGCGATTCTTTAGAGTCAGTACAATCGAGTTACGAAAGTATGACATTGAAAAAGCGTGCAAAAATAGTGCCTCCGACGCAACGCCCGCTAGAGTCGTTGATGCGGTTTTCATACAAAAACAATTCGTTAGCTAGTTGGACTACGATAGTTGATAGCGGTAGAGAATCGCCGTAATACTTGGTGTAATTTTACAATACGTCTTACGTACTCTTCAAAAACCTTGTGTGGTCAACCCATCTACGGACCAGTTGTACAAAGGTTCATTAATGTCTTCATTGGTCGTTTACAAGCTATAAGTAAGTAATGCCTGTTTTGAAACAAAGCAAAATTAAATATTTTGCAAAATAATGCGAACATTCGTATTTGTAAGGAGAGTGTAAAATAAATGAAAATTATTTATGTAATCATTCATATTTAATCCCTGGCGGGTAATTAATCATAGCCACTATACTTTCAAGTACCGAGTATTCATCAACGTGTTGTTTTAAATTGCAACCAACTAATTACTGCTTTGGATAAGGAAAATGTTATTTGTTTTGGTAAAGCCTGTGTTTTCAGAGCGGTGGGCAAATGCATTAATAAATAAATAAGTAACACACGCACACACATTTTAAACAATCCTAACATTTATATCGAACCCAGTGTCTTTTGATCGGTAGACTACCAAAACCCAGACTTATGTATGAGTATTACGTTACGTTGTTTTGCCATTATCTTGCAACTTGAGAATATGTAATTTGTGTTTAATGAAAGTGATAAGCGTCACTTTAAGAATAAAATGAGTATTGCCTAATTACGCCCAATCACCTACGTGAGTGATGAATGCGGGGAGTTGTTGATAAAAAAACTAAAAACTTTTTGTTACCAAAAAAGTGGATACTACTACGATAACAAGTGAAAATACTCTTAGTTTATTAATAATGTATGTTACGATACCTTCAGTTACAAGATGTTATGTGTAAACCTTATCTTTGTACACGGCCACTTCAGAAGTGTCTGTAATCATTTATGTTCAAAGTTCAAAGCAACTTCCTCGCTCATGTGAAAACACATGTATAATTATAGCCGACTCACAATAGAGCCATGCTCGCCCATTATAACCATGGCAGAGTATTTGTATTCACAGTATACACCGCACTTAACGAGCTTGCCTTCCATAAATTTAGCAAATCCCGCTGAATCTTACAAAGCGCTGGGAATAAGCGCGTCCTCAGACAAGCGTCTCGTCACTCGACCGTGATTGTGACTACAATTTGATGAATTGCTTCACTTTTCACTCCTTTTCTTTATATTAAAATCTTTAGACAAAAATCAATCTTATATCTACCATAATAAAGTCGAAATCGCCTTGCAGAGTATCCACTTTTATGTTTGTCTGCTATGATTTCTCGAGACATTCCTATAACCCGGCGGTTTTGAGGATGTCGCCTTTGCAACCTTGTCTACACTAATTAAATGCTGTGTAGACTTTTACAAGATCATACAGCGAGTTTCTTAGTTGAAACATTTGACGAGGTGGGAACGAGTTAAAGAAACTTTTCTGATTTAACGTGACCCTACTTAGTGGGACAGTTGAGACTTAGTAAGTTTGTAACCTAAATGTTTTTATGTGCCAGGCGTGAAATGGGCGTCCTAATTTAGTTGTTGGGCGGATTCAAATACTTTTTCACGCTTTGTCTATTAACTGAACCTGTAGCACTCGCCTCGGTGTATTAGAGCTGTCAACATTAACTGCTTCGCTATCAGTCTTCGCTGTTAATTTACCTGCTGCGAAGAGGTATTTCCCAAAATCGCTAATCATTGGCACGTGTGCCTCTGTTTCAGGTAATTTAAAATTTCATAGAGCGATTAAGAAAATTCGTAAATTATTAATGTGTAGATATTTCAGAATGCAGAAAATATTTTTGAAGAGACGAATTCCGGAAATAAAAAATCAATCATGCTAGTACTCCCATAGTCATATAAATTATTCATAGTCATATATCTTTTATCTGGATAAAAATACGGGGCACCACATAATCTACTCAAGCGAAATAGTAATACGGAAAGCACAGTAAAAGTGTACTAACCTAATATTAAACTAAAAATACCCTTTAAAATCTCAAACATCTTTTCCATTTCTTTCCAGCAAAAATCGTAGTTAACCAAGTCTCGGATGTCACTTGAGACCGTAGACTAGACATCCGTATTCACAGGCACAGCCGCTGAACGTTTAAGATTCGTATTTACATTTGTATTGATGGCGCCGGATCTGATCTGATACCGACTTTAAACGCATATTTGAATTTATTTTTGATTCTGTAAGAGCTAGGAAAACGTTTAAAGTAATTTTAACTTAAAAATTCGTCACAATTAATAAAATAAACAAACGTTCATAAATAAAGAAGTTTTTTCTTGCCACGACCTTTCTCTTAGTCAACGAGTAATTTAATTATATAATAATTCACACGCAAGAATTAGTTAGCAAAAAGTAATCCAGCACTTAGTCGCAAACATCTTAATTTACTAAATTATTTCACACAAGACTCAAGAATTGTGTTATCTGAGAGTTTACATTAAATCCGTAATAACCTTTTCGTACCTTCAAGATCAAGCCACCTACACACGTTCTAAAATGTATACTAAGAAGAGTCTATTTAAGTCACTCACATCTCAAAACAGACTTTACGCAGCATATTCGAACGTAAAGCCTGTCTACCTCATAATACAACGTAAAGGATTGTCGGACACCCTTGCGACACGATATGCGCAGCCATTAAAATCTTCTCTACGTAATACTTGTTCTCAAATATGTATTAATATCCTTTGTGTCCATAAAAAAGGGTTCAACATTAACGAGTTTTGTCTCTCGACCACATCGCGCACCGTACACCACCCAAGGGAGGTCATTAAAAACTTCGCTTAGGTAGGATAATATGGCCGCGCAGACATTCGGTACACGGTCAAAGTAATCGAAAGATTTTTTAGAATAAATGTTATGGTTGGTTGATTTTTGTTTTGGTTGTATTTTTGGTTGGTAGTTTAACTCGAATTGTATTGCAATCATGGTTTCTTCTGAACTTTCCTACGGCAAGACCTGTGATGATTTTCGTGTTCTCTTTTATTTGAATCCAGAGGTTCGCTACCCTTTTTTTTTGTTGAATGTATTAATTACTATTAATTAAAATAATTAAATATTTAAATAGAAATACAAATATAAAATTTATTAATATTACTTACGGTCCTGACACTTCGTTAATGATCGATTTTATTAAAATAAAGCGTTTAGTCTATTTCCGTTGAAAAAACATGATAAATATCTTATTTTTAAACAATCAACTAACATTTCGTAAAGTACAGACTCTGTAACTGAAGCGCAATCATCCTCTCACCTCACTCCATGTAATTCGTACTGAACAGAACTTCGGCACACTTTCCAACACATACTAAAGCCACAATACTAGAAAATTACAAACAACTGAAGCAAAAGTATTAAATTTAAACGAGCCAGAACAATAACTGCAACGTGTACGTTAAATATACAAATGTACGTAATACATAATAAGTAGGTAGCACACAAAAGACAGGCGAAACAATAAGAAACTTGCCAAGAATTGCCTTCGAACTGGAGCGGTGAAATTCTACCCAGAAATGGAATGCAAATATTGAAATCGGTAGCTATGCAGTGAAAGCTTTTTATGCGGTAGCACGCTTCAACTAAAATACGTACATATTTAATACGTACGCTTGTATAGCGACGATCATTATTGTAACGTACTCTGCGTTTAGTTATAACGTTCTGTAGCTCGATTCTCTACTACTATCGACTACCGACAACCGAACTGTCATCGAGAAATTTTGTATGAAAATCTGATCAGCGCCTCTGACGGGTGTCGTAGGAATCATTTTGACAGTACATTCTAATTGGCAAATGTCGATAGCTAGCCGGTTGCCGGTAGTCGATAGTGGTAGAGAATCGAGGTACAGTTATATTTTATTATTCAGAATCTACCTACGGTGATATTATATCTGGTCCACCAGTTGCGTGTGGGTTGTTTGACAACATATACCTTTGAGGAGTGTTTGTGTCATTTTTAAAACACTTTTCAAGCGAAATGCAGTGTTGAACTGTAAAAAGTAGGTACTTCACTTTTTATAATAGCGAAATGAGAACCTGTTAATGACGACTATATGTATGTGTTAAGCATTTTAACAAACTAAACTATAAAAGCGACGAGAAAAACGATTTAGGCTAACATATTACAGCTGCACGTAACTAAAATAAAATATTTTCAAATAATTACTTTATGCTACTAACAGTGGCGTAGCGCCCGCGCAGCTTGTGATTACCATATTTCATCATGAAGCAAACGGTACCCAAAAATCTAAATTAATAATTAAAAATGTAAATCCATAGACATGAAAATACAGCCTAAGCGAAATCCCTAAAAGCGATAATAAAATAAAATAATAAAAGTCAATTATTAATTAGTGCTAAGTGAAATTAGTGTATTGATTCTCGCTAAACTTACAAGTCAGTGAGAGGTTCAAAAGAGTTTGCAATGCTTTGAGTAAAGTCTTTCGGCTTATAAGATTATACGTGGATTTCTGAGGCTTCTTGAACTCCGGAAAATAGATTTGGCTTTTAAATTTAATTTCGTCGGAAATTGGTAAACTTTGGATCCGAAAGTGGAAGGCTGATTTGTTGGTCGATCTTTGTATATTTGTTTTTATCTGAAACTGTTTTATGTTTGTGAAAATCCCATTTTTTGTCACATTTGAATACATTTAAATATATTTGGTCACAGGGAATTTTGAATAAAATTCGCGCTAACTGTTACTGCTGTAGTTATTGAACAGTGACTAAAAATAGAGGGTTAATTACGAAACTGCTAGAAAGTACGATTTTTTAATTTACCTTCACGACGTATATATGGTTATGCTCGGGCAATGCCAAGGCGTAGACGGATGACCACACGAAACTAACAATGGGACCAAAATTTAAGAAAGAAGAGACTGGGTGTCCCTATCCAGCAGTGGGACAGAGAATTGGGCTAGTAAAAAAAATATTTCAATAACATTTGGTCAGATTTTTTGTATACAAAATGTGAATATAATATAACTATTGTCAATGAACATAAATATTTTATTTTATTATTCAAAATAATACATTAATTGAATTATATTCTAAATTATCAAAGAGTCTATACTTCTTTGGTAAGGAAGCTACTGATAAAAGCTCTAACTTCTATTTCAGGAGGTTCCCGGAACATTTCTCCTTGCTTTTAATACATTGCAATTGCATTAAGTAGACAAGTTGTCTGATATATAAGCCTCCACGAAAAGCCATTTCCTTGAAATGACTGACGACATTCGTGGAAAGTAGCTTGGTATATTTTATTTTTTGTTGGTACCATCAGGCTCTTTAGAAATAGAAAAAGAGTAGTAAATCCGTTTAAGTCAGTAGTGATTTCTTGGAAGTAACTTTCTACGTCTAGTTTTATTAGTTTGATTCAAGTTACTCGTGTCAATTTCTTTCAAGTTGTATTTTTGATAGCCAATATAGTCGTTTCGGAGAACTACCGAACTATGAATGAATTTATGCATTGTACTCCTGGAAAAACAATTTTCCTGCAAACAGCTATAAATGTAACAACGACACACTATTCATTAAAGTTTGGTATGAAAATGCCCATGAATAAATGTTAAAAAATCATACCTGATTATTCTTTGAAGTACATGAAAAAGCTACTTTAGTTACATACTAGCAAAAAAGTAATTGTGTAACAAACAATATTTCTTAGATTTTATAATATATTTATAAAATAAAGTACAATACCATAAAATTAAATCTCCAATTGCTGGTATACAAGCTAAACATTTTAGTACATGTTTAAAAATATCTGCAGCCCAACTGAAAATACTTACCCAGTGGTCCGTATCCGCCTTGTTTCTATAATGCTCACTACAAATTGATTAGGATTCGACCCGAACACAAACAGAGAGCGAATTAAATAAAAACGTGTAATAAAAAGTTTATCTCTGTATGGACCTAATGCTATTTCGGGAGAGGGTTTTAACCCTGAAGACGCTGACGATATCCATTACCATTCAGTACCCACCCCAATAAGAATAAAGAAGCTCGAAAAATAAAAGACTGGGTAATTGAATCCCCATAATGGCATGGGTAGAGAAATATATGTAGATTACGGTATTCGGATGCGAGAACATTGGGTGGTATACTGAGATTTTACACTTCGCCGATAGCTGCCAATCCCTCTAATATTATTATGGTAATACGGCCAATTTCAATAAAAGCGTTCGTCGCAAAAGACATTTTCTTTTAGATGCTATGTATAAATCTGGTCGACATGTGCCGGTTACGGAGACACGGGTCTGAATTTGTAGCTCGTATCATTTCACGGTTTCAGGGTACCGTTTTTAAATGGAGCGGAAAATTAATTGGCGGAATATAATATATTTGTGCTGATGTTGATATCGGCTATTTATTTAATTGTGTTCATTCATTTTTGCATTTCTGAATAGGCCGGAGTTTTACATGCATTTTGCGTTTTTGTTTAGCAGTGCTGAGTTCTATTCTCAGTTCTCTTCCGATATTTATTTTGAAAGGTTCTATTATGGCTAAATTGAAACTTTCTTTTATTTAAATTGCACTCTCAGAAAAATATTTCTATTGTTGAAAAATATACATTTTATTTATAATGTGCAGCAAATTCTAAATAACTTCATTCAGTAATTATTCAAAGCGACTCTCGAGATGGAGGCGCTGTCTATTTTCATAATGCAGCCGCTTCTCTCCGTGCCCCTGGGAGAGAGCATTCATTGTAATATAACATTTTTCTATATAAAAACTAGCATAAAGCATTGTTAATAAAGTGTTTATTGCTAGTGCTAAGGCGGATCGCGTGTCAAGTACTACGTCTCGGGAGGATTGTTGTAAAAGCTCGCGTTGTAAAGATATACTTCTTGCTTTTTTATTGTATTCTCCTGCACCGTTGAGAATACGGGAAAATATTATGCATTCTCTGGATATACTTTAGAATTATTATATAGGCAATTAATTCTTTCGAGAAAATATGGGGTTGAGGGTGTACGCCCGCAATAACATCGTCTGTATGAATAGATAATTAAGTTTATGGATAAAGTTAATAGAATAGTTATGTAGGAATAGTTTATGAGAATATACTGATAATGGTAAGGAGTATGAAGCTTAACACTCTGTTCTTAAAACCTAGTTTTATGATAAAAAGATAATACATTCAGACTGCTGAATGGTGAACATGAATAGGCCGTCGACAGTGAGTAATACGATTAAGATATCACATGTCTGCCTAATGGAAAGAACGTAGTATCACATCTTCAAAGAAAAATCCAAGCACAATGCAAGGAACAATCCCTGTCGCATTGTAAACGTATTTCACGTCAAGGGCCGACCGTTCGCGTCACTCGCCCTACGACCCCCTATTACTCATAACCAACCGAAAAGGATCCCGGAAGAGAAAAAGAATAAACACAACTTACAAGTGAACAAATGGCAACACTTTACGTGTCTCACAACTTAAACGTCCTCCGAGAAATAGTATACTATGTAATGTTACCATCTGTCTCGTCTTAATGCGATATTATATCTTCCCTTTCGGAAAAACTGAGACGTCCCGTACGTTACTTAGCGAATGTGGACGTGTGCGGAACGGTTAGATTAATGTCCGCAGAACGGACTGGGCCCTGTCTAGGATTTTCTGGTTTTCCGAGCCGCTTTTATTTTAGGAATTTTTCAATTTACCCCTTGAGAGAATACGAGTTACGAATGGGCTATTCCTTGCTGTTATATGAACGTTTATTTTTAACTGTTCTGTGTACGTATGTTGGGAATAAACTTATTTCGTTTTCTTTGGCTTTTGTTCAAGTTGAAAGACAACGTTAGCCTTTAATAAGTTATTTAAGGGATCGAGGCATTAGATATTTCTTAAAACAACATTGAAGTTATCTTTCGAATGTTTTGTGCAAGTATTTTATAAGATTAAAGAATTAGTAACATATTAAAATAGTAAAGCAAAATTTAAACATTCAAAAAGATTAATGCTTTAACTTAACATCCAAGTAATTCGTATTTAATTCATTAAACAAATGTTTTTCGAAACACATTCGCCCTCCCGAGGTTTGTTCATGTCACACTAAACACGCTAACGACTAGTTAAATGAATACAAGTATACTCGGCGTGCGATGTTGTGTCTCATTATAATTAACCGTATCCACTCTTGGCTGTCGTAAACAGCGATCCCGTAATAACTATAATTAATCACAACAAAAATACTCTCTGCGTCAGGCACAAAGGCCTTAAAGTCGTCGCGTGAAATTTTTAATGAAGGCGCCTTTCCATCAACGAGATTACTTAGAGTTCCGTGGTCAATACCTTCGCTGGCGGGTCCAAGAAAGCAACAAACGAAAAACAGGGGAGAATTTTGTCGAAGCGAACGTCAGATATCTTTTGTGCATCTTTACAATTTAACCATGCAGCTCGAATTGTCAGGCTTGAGTGTTTCGACAGTGCAATACCGCTTGCACAGAATGCAAAGTTAAGTTTGTCCGGAGGCTGTCCGGCTCTGTGACAAAGGAACAATGGCTGACCCGGATATTTGAAGGAAAGTAGCGAAGTCGGGTTTTTTGGAGGTACGCTTGTTTCTGTTCTAGCCGGCACAATTGGGGTTTTTTGGCTTGTTATGTTACAGATACAGAATTTAAAAGTAGATAGAAACCTGATCTTGAAATTAATTTGGAATAGATCTTTTTTCTATAATACATTGCCCACATATCACCTAGACTAGAACTAAAAAGTTACAAGTACGAATAGTGCAAAAGCTCTTTAAAGTAACATAAAAGATCCATCAGGAATGAACCTTCGTAAAAACAAATCCCAAGTCACCTTTTAGACTCAAAACGACACACCGATAAACAGCAAACACTAATAACGCTTATAGCACTAAAGTAAGATGTAACAATTCGCAGTAACGAGCTTGTCCCTAAAGAGCGTGACGTAATCGCCACACAATACACTATCGCGTCCGCCCACGGTCCCGACACTATATTAGGTGATTCTTTAGACGAACGGTGCAAGTTAAAGATGGTGGCGGGTACGAAAAGTTTAACAAAACTCCAAACAAAAAGTTGACAAAGTCCCTAAGAAGAAAGTAATAAAAATAAAGCTCCTGGTCAAGTTTTCAACATAAAAGGAACAAAAATTTAAGGAAGCCCTAAACAATTTTCGCTTCTAATAAAAATATTAGATGTCAAAAAGCAAATTCGTGTTCAAACAAGGTTGGAGTAAGTGATTTCTCACTAAGCTGGATCCGAGGAACGTATATAGAAAACTTCTTGATTGGGGACTCACAACTCTTGAATCTTTTAGCGTTAGTGCGACACAAAAATCTCGGGAGACTGGAACCCTTCGTGAGGAAAATAGCAAAGTTTTAAGACTCAAGAATCTTTTCTGTCATCATTTCGTATAGTCGATAAAACTACCTAAAAGGTGTATTCCTTGCTTACTCGGTGGGGAAATTTGCTAGGGTTGTCAATATGTTAAGCTGGGCGCAAGTTAAATGGTGAAAGTTGAACGCATGGGACCAAGTAATAAACAAACCCTTTGTGAACAATTAAGGCAAGGCATGTTCCTTTTAATGTAGACATTGTGTTACGAGTGCAGCCTCAATTCCAACAATTTTATGAGCAAGTTTGTTAACAAGTAATAATACGTTGTGCCGTCATTACAGGGGAAATTGTTTAGAGGGGACCCGGGCTTAGATAAACTGCATCAAAGCACTTGAGAGCCAAAGGGCGCAATAAACAAATCCTTAAAGATGAGTGGAAACGCAAACTTTTTCCGTATTAATTCCCAGACGCCGTTTAGTACTCAAGAATCTCCAAGGAAATTAACGATCAACGCTAAACTCGGCATATTTAAGGAGCCATCAGTGTTTCATTTACTTTCATATCCCTGAGGGGGAGGCAGTTTGTTTTACAGACATTCAGAAAATTAAAAGCTGAGCAGATGCTTGGGATCCGACACTTAAATGGCGGGCAAAGCGGAATGAGAACTACAAAGGACATTCTGCTAACAGCTGAAACGTCAAAATTCCTTGTTATCTCGTCGGATCGTGTTTAGAATGTCAAAAACTGGCTAGGTCACGTACCGAGGGTTCTGTTCGACGTACAGTTTTTAAACCATTGTATGTATTTCTTGCAAGCTAAACGGGCATCGGTTATGAACTCTGACAAACTAATGAGAAGGAAGTAGGTTCGAGGGACATTACGACATAGTCTATCAACGTGTAGCGTGAGGTTATTATTATTGTTTTTTACGATATTCTAACTAAATTAAACTATATTAATAAAAAAAAATGTAAAAATATGTTAAAAATTGTTTACGTACTAGAAATATACATATGTATATGTATTATATTTGGGAGTGGCAACTGAAAAGTAGACCCGAATCGCGTGTTTTGTATTTCAATAATTTTTGTTTCATAAATCCACGTATCTTCTTACACGTGGACGGAACCTCGGAATTAAACCAAGAATAACATGCGCTTCACTGCTATATAAACATTTGTTACCAAAACTCTTTGAAAAGGACTAAATATTTTTCTTATGTTTGCGCTTAGAATTTTGTGGTCACCATTGTCGTGTTTGTTTTTGATTGTGGTAAACATATTAACTTTTATATTCTACAAGTTTTACGTCAATGTCGATTTTGTTATTCTTTTTATTTTTACAATTATAACTTTAAAGTCATGGCAAAGACGGGTTAGGCCCAAACCGAGATGGCGGCGGGACGATTGTGACACGTGCCTAGGAAGATGGTCGAAGAAAGCAAGCGACGACGATAAATGATTTTTTTATTTAGTAATTTTTTTCCTCATCAGAAATCAAAATGCTTACAAACAATTTATTAATAAATTATTTGAAACGAACTTACTATACTGACCTCTCAGTTTGCAGCAATTATTTATAAATGTTATAGGCGGAAACGTGTGTAATTAAAAAAATAAACATTAATTATTGTGTTGATGATCTGAATGATGCTGAAATAATTTTTAAAGCTTTAACTTCAATTAATATTTTTTTATTACCAAAGGCATGAAGGTATATTTTAAATTGTGGTTTCAATAAGCGAATCGTGCCCTTCATTGACTCACTTTTAATTTATAAAGTTTAAAAAAAATGTACGCACTAAATCATTAATGAAAAATTAATATAGGATTAATAAAGGAACAAATAAAGTTCAGTACTTTTGAATCTACCTACATATAGTTATGTTCAAATGTCGAGAACTATTTTAAATTAAAGAGCGCCTGAAATTTCGACGCGACTCGACTGGGTGAATTAACGAAAATTAAAACGTGCCAGTTGATTATAATCCAGTACGATTCGTGACCGAATTTCTGACGTAATCACTGATAGGCTTAAAGAGAAATTAATGTGGATAAGTTCATTATAGAGGTTATAGCGCTACATGATCGTAGCACATTTTTGTAGCAGGGCTCTACGGCGTAGTCGAGCTACGAGAAAGATATCGCTCTCCTCTAGAGGTTGCATTTAGTAATACTTTAATCGTTTTAATACATACTAAATTGATTAAAACTCAGATGTGTCATATGAATAAAACTCAATGGAAACAAATGTACTTAGACGATTATAGTTGTGGACAATTCGACCTACTTACCAACTTCACAACCTACTAGAGGTATACAAAACTATTTATTCAAATTCAGATCGAAACATTCCAAAGCTGACTTCAAGTGTAACATTATCAGCACATAACCGTTTCGGGTTTTACTCCACACAAAACTTTTTCACTGTAAAATTATATTGTAGCAAACGTTCTACCATTTAAGTAGAGTCAAATACTCGTCGTTAGTAAGGTCTGGAACTAAAATGTCACGTCCCGAACATTTTAAGCTCTCTCTCCAAGTATGTGCTATAATTTTGTCATAATGTTTTAATACGAAATCCTTCTCTACAAGTTGTGAGTGTGCGAACATCTTTATAGGCTTGTACGCAGATTGTAAGCAATAACAGACTTTATGTGTACGGCACATAGATTTAAATTAAATGGTTTTGGGGCGAGAATTTATTTTGTGGGTATTTTGTGTTTATGTGCGCGTGTCGAGAGTATTTACTTGAGTGTGTGTGAGCAACTTATAGCGTTTTGTTTTTACTTAGAATTTCTGTATTGCTGTGGGCGTTGTAGTGGGTCTGGACAACTGCTTGTAGACTTCAAGACTACTTCAATTATGAACTATAATATTTTGGGGTCAAATTCAAGTTTCAATATAAATAATATTCAAAGCGATTCAGTATTGATAGTTATAGGTACTACAGCCGATTTTTATTTTATTTACTTAAAAATAAATAAAAAAAAAACAATAATAAATAAATCTAACGCTCATTATGGCTCAAAGTTTTTTTTTAAGATAAAAAGATGTCTCTGAATTAACCTTCAGGAATGGATAACTGGGTTGAGCCAAGCAATAGGATAAAAGGGATTCGGCCGAAGGAAACGGATTAGTGACAAAGTCCTGTTAATCCGATATTATTCACGAAGATTACAAAGAGATATCTCACTTTGATAGCGAAAAAGATTCTCAACAAAAGATCTGTTTTAAAATACAAAGATGTTACTGCCCCACTAGGTAACTTTACGAGCAAAGTAATGGATATCTATTTCAACCGTTTGGTTTAGTTTAGTACTTTGTGTTCGGTGAATATTTTAAGGGATTTTGGATCTAAGGAAACTTATTGGAGTGAGACTTAACTTGTATGTGTCGCACACGCTTAGAACAAGTTGTATAGAAGCTGAATCTGGTTATCTAGTGTTGAAGTCATAAAGTCCACACGCTTGGCTTTAGATATGACAATTTAAGTGTGAGCATCTCAAAATGAAATGAGTTCTAGAATAAATGTTAGCTATCTAGTTATTTTCTTGTCTTTGACCAAGACACTCTCAGTAGTTTTTTTTATGTGAAATGATGTTTTCACTTTACTTTTGGGGTCTTTTAGCTATCTTAGAATATGTCCAAATGTTATACTGCAAAATTACTATAGGCAGATTTGTTCTACCTCAATTACAACACACTAAATAATAAGAAAACTACCTCTGTTTATTATTCTCAGAAACAAATGCAAATGTGTAAAAGCTCCGAGTATTTGACCGTACTAAGTTGACCATTCAATCTTGTCGCTGCCGTAGTCACGAGACGTTCGGCCATGTTTGCCGTGGGCTATCTCCGGCAAAGAGGACGCAGTAAGAGTCAAACATACATGCTATCTTGAACAGAACATGCTTAAATAAATAGTTTTGCATTAGAAGTAGTAGATAAAACAGGATTGTGGGGATTTCAAGACGCCCATAGCTGGTTGGTTTCTAATTATTTTTGTTTGGCAAGCCACTTTGGTATTTCACAAGCTATTGCTCTTTACTTCATCTAGATGATGATGATGATGATACTTCGGTCATCAACGATCCTCAGACTAGTTTTTCATGAATAAATAATAACATTAGCAAAACAAATAACTAAACTTTTGAATTAGGACTATAATTGTTACATTAACGATCAATTTTCACTAAATATAGAGAAAAAAATAGTTATAAAATATGTCTATACTCATGGGTAAATTATTTCCTAAACTCACACCCATATCAGTTCAGTTTTTGTGCGGGAAACTTTAAGGTTGTTCGGCAAGTGTACGTACCTGCATGTAGTTTTATCTTACTGTCTCGAAGTGCCAAGTTATAGTAAAGATACCGCAGCCGAACCGAAAATAAACGGTACAGACACAAAGTTACACTGCGAACACAATTTTCGGTCTGTTATTTTATTTGAAAAAGTTCGATGTATGTACATAGGTTTATATTTTTGCGGATGGAAATGTACCTACTTGTAAGAATATTTTTTTGAGATGTTTATACGCATAAATAATAATATGTGTATAGTTTGTGACTTTTTTTAAATCTCCAGCAGAACGATAAAACATTTTGGGAAGCTATATTTATTCGTTGCTGCTTTTACCCTTATTCAAAAGTAAATTATTATGTAATGCAATAAAATTAAAATGAATCTCGATACAGTTATTGCCAATTGCAACTTTTAAAATGAACTCTCTAAAACAAAACAGTAAGTAAGTTCCGAGGAGTACATTGGCTAATGTTGGCTTGTGTTGGCCAAACATTGTCGAACTTTGTTACCACAGTAAACGAATGCGCCGTGGCTTATAATAAAGTACACTCGGTTGTTGCTGAGGAGTAAATTTTACAATTACTCTAAGGGAAAAGTTTTGTTGGTTGCGTTCACTCAGCTTTTCACTACTAAAAGTTTTATTGCTCAGATTGTCACTTGGTGAATAGTGTTTGTAAACTGTGTGTGTACTTATTTGTGCTTTAGCTGCTTCGTTTACTTAGCTTTGTCTCTTAGCGTTATTTTAATATGGATGTTGTTAACAACTCTTGCACCAAGTGTGGGGCTCGACACATTTACGATTAAGTAGTCTTTGGTGTTAGGCTGTTCTCGGTGCTTTTGCATGAATTAAATATCAAGAGATAAGTGTAAATTAAATGTGAATATCTAATTTTTGTATCAACTCAAACAGAATATTTCCAGACCGCTTACTAAAACTCTATATTATATTAAAGTATGTTTCAAAGTTCAGTAAGAGGCTTTGTTCGTAAACTTACATCCGTAAGCCAGCAGTTACCTAAGGAGCCTTTACTTAAATTATGATACCTCTCTATGCCGCGTCGGCGAATTTTATTCGTACGTTGGCGCATGCTTCGACCGGCACAATTTGTTGCCGTTTTAAATATTCACGTGTAACGTGCCGTATGCTTAATACATTCCTCATCTACATAATGTAATATTTTTCGCGAAGCACCACCCAAATGTACAACAATGTTCTTATTTTTCCCCCAAAAAAAGTAATTTCGTTATGTGGAGTCGCTTTAAAACGTTACCTAACTCCCGCTCATTTAGGGTAACGTATAATATGTACTTGTTTTAATTATTTTGGCCTGTTTACGCGTGTGTTTGTTCAGGACTGGGATTCTTTAATTTTTATCATAGCAACAACACGCGGGAATCGACATTTGAATCTCTATGTAAACGAATGTGGGCGAAGTGCGGTTGCCTCGTACATTGTGTTTAATTAAATAAACATGAATGTTAAATAAACACGTGGGAAGTTTAAACACAGTATTTTATCATAGCGTTATGAAAATGCTTAAATTTCGAGGGTCCCTTACTGAGAGAGGACATTTTAAAATTTAAGTTTTTTGAGAAATGAGTTAGGTTTAACGGAATCAGCACCACACGAGTTCGACATGTTCCGCAACGGATTTTTGCTGACTGAACAGTGTTGAATTTTGTCGCTTAGGAAATGAAACTTTGCTGAGATCAAAATTTGTCACAGAGCACTTCATGGTTTCAAATTGAATTATTATCTTCCAGGAAATGTACAAATATAAAGAGAAATTGAAACAGGAAAAGCGAAAATCTATTTCGATATAAAATGAGGAATAGATGTTTCAAATATTTATAAACACTCTCATACATTAACTTCTTAATATCACTATAAAGGAACCTCACTCTGGACATAATCTAATAAATATCGTCCATTAAACGTGTAGGTACAGGTCAATACAGACATTAATATCAAAATAGCCCATTAAAGCAAATACGACACAAGCCATAGTGTGGCACTGAATGCACTTGTGTAAGGCGGGCCATACAACCGCAGATGTATCGCAGGTGCGCTGCAATCGTCAATGGATCTTACGACGTGCGACGGTCGTAACGTGAATAGGACCTATTACTTGCTATCTTTATTGCTCTCACATAAAGTCGATTCTTAGTATGCTTCTATAAATGCCCGATAGTAAAGGTTTAACGTAAGCGCTACTAAGTAACAGTAAACGTCTTGGTCTAAAATTTACTGACTGCAGTTTTGGGTTTATCTTTAGCTTTGATATCATAATACCTAAATTCATTGTGAGAGAGGTGAAAATTCAAACCTTCGCATATACTACTAGGTGCAATGATAGAATAGTATAGGCACTTTTATTCCACTTTCGAATGACTGTCGACTTATACGCTGATAAATACGAGCGGTATGTAATGTCCTTCAGAAATATATATTCATCATATTTGGTTTCACTGTTCTGCTAAAAGCTTGGATAATATTATAAAAATATAAGCTAATTTTATGCGAAGTAAAGAGTTTGTCAATATATAGAAAAGAATATTCAAATAACATACCGTACAAGAAATGAAAGCAGAATAATACTTTCGTAATAGCTCTAAGCGAAATTGAATTTTTTGCTTGATTCCAGTTGATGGGTGCAAGCAAAGCCTCACCTCATCTGCATTGCATTGGATCTCGGAGCGGATTAGTCTAGATTACTAGCCGTCGTCTTAGTGTTCACAGTAGCTCCACAGAATGGGGAGTACAGAGGGAAAATTATCAGTTTGGCATGTACTATAGTTATATTTCATGGCTTGTATAGAATTTTGACTATTTTTCTGGTCATTTAAATTCACAGTGTTTTGTTGGTTTGTTAGGCTAGAGCTTGAAAACATGCTTAAGCATACAAATCAACATTTAACAAGCACACACATAGCCATCCCAAAATCCATAGGTGAGAGAAGAAAAAAAAATTGGTAAAGCGTACATGTTCTTACGAATTCGTTTTGACGATTACCTTCTGTTCGATTTATTTTGTGATGCCACTAGACATAATACCTGTAGTACCTGTATTTCATTCAATGATATTTTTTGAGATTAAAGAAAATATTAATAATAGAGATGGTGACGTTTTAGCCAGAGACAGATACGACGTTAGTAAGGAAAATGCCTCCGTCACATTGAATATTAGAAATGTATGTGCTAAAATTTAGGGATAAGATTACATCTTATGTCTGTATTCATACCAATGCAGACTTACCTAATTGTTTTTTCGTTAACACATGATTTCCTGGCGACGAAGATTTGTTCTAGCTGTTGATTTGGTACTAAGTAGTTGATAAACAGCTCAGGAGTAGTCAGATCTGGCGTAAAACAAAAAAAATAAAATCAAAAAAATATTGTTCATGACGTTAAAGTTTCAAACATTTAATTGACCTTTCTAAGAATTGAGGTTTGTATTCGTAAAGGTCAATGAACTGGATTATGATGACAACATCTAACGAGATTGAGTTTGTCCGAAAACCAACAAACACTACGCCTACGGGTTTTAACCTTTAAATAAAGGTTAGTTTAATACCAGTAATTCATATCTGTACTCGTTTTTCTCGAAAGAGTTACGTACAGGCGTTTTCATAATATTTTTTTATTCCCACTTTATGTAACCAATCGACTTCGAGTTACTGACTGTACCACGAAACGGATGAATTAAAATCTACTGCAAAAATAGTTCCTGCGCCGCCCTTTTGTCGACAACTACTCTGTTATTGATAGTTGATAGTAGTAGTCAATTGCCGCTCTACGGTTGCTCTATGTAATATTTAATCACGACAATAACTAGTTAGCTAAGAGTTTCTATAAATAATATCATAATTATTAAGTTAATTAAGCACGGTCAACTGAAAGTCACATACGATATGGGATAGGTGAAATCTTTGATCTCTTTAGTGTTGCCATTTACTAACCATTTAAGAAAGGTCTTGATTCTAGGTAAAGTAATTAATAGTGATAATTAGGTACTGAAACTTAAGCCTAAATTTCAGGTAGTTTTCCTCTTAAATGTTAATTAGAAGACGTATACGTAGTCGTGGAATATTTGTTGTAACTTTAGAAACAATAATAGTGTGTTGGCATGTACTTGGATTAATTAGATAATATAATCAACAAAATGGTATTTATTATGTATAGTGAGGTAACAAGATCAGGAATTATTAATTATGTAACCTAATTTAACAAACATGAGTTTTTTAGTTTAATAACAGGGTAGCTACAAAAAAAATATATAAAAACTGTAGCGCGATTCTATACAGTCGGTACTAACAAGTACGAGAATTCGACATTTTAAATATCCTGAACAATTAGTTCCTATGGTACCCGCTAGGGGCGCTGAGCCGGTAGGCTATCAGGTGTATAAAATTTATTGATAGCTAACCGGTGATTGACAGTCATGATCATCGTTGGTCCGTTTACATCTTTTTAAAATGACTTAGGAGTCGTCAGTCAGGATTTGTGTACGTTTTTTTGTAAAATAATGAGAGTTATTAAATAAACATACCACCCACACTACACCACATTATTTCAAACCACTTTGCTGTACTCAGGTTTTCATCTCATTCACCATTAATTTATACATATTTTGTTATTGTAAATGTTATCCAAAAATACGTAGTTTGGTGACATAGCAATAATTATTTTATTGAATACCCGTTAAAACCTTAAACAATGCGTTGGTCGTAATGAATAATGGGGCCTTAAATTTGCGCGGCTTAAACGGTACAATTGGAGAGTTGTTGGCACCTGAACCAATTATATGCCATTACGGTGCCTACTTAAATGTTTGATAAAATCTCTAGCAGTTCTAGTTTTATCGAAAGGCTATATTTAAGTACAATTCTTAGTAACGTTTCTAAACCACTTAAATACTAGCACGTCTATAACAAGACCTAAAGTCCTTGGTACTTATTAAACTAAGTTCTTACTACATAACCTTCTGTATGAACCGTTTCTTTGTACTTGTGTATTTTTTTACATCAGCTGACTGCGAGCTTTTACCGGTAGCTTCACCCACAAATGTGAATATTTTATTTAAACTGAGACACCATAATATGGTCTATCTTATATGAAAATTTCATTAAAAAATCATAACTTTTAAACTCTCCCGTTGCATTTTTAATGTATAATAGAATATAGGAATTAACGCGAACACGCATTTTACCTTAAAATTCCTAACGTTTTGGCGCAGATTGCAGCGCAGGTTGCTGACTGACCACGAAGAGTTAGGCATTTTAAGGTAAAATGCGTGTTCGCGTTAATTCCCGTATTCTATTATTCATTAAAAATGTAAACATAAATGACAACGTCATATCAATAATTCAAGACTATTAAAACATAACATAAGAATAAACCGTAGGTACCATTTATCATTGAAAACAGGCTATTATGAATGCGCACGAAATGATATGAAAACTACATTGTGCTCTTAGTTCCTTGGTTTGGAATAAAACAGCGTTGTCAACTTTCCTACATAAATATCCTTGAGTGCAACAAGTGATTGTTTGCGACAAACACGCATGGTGAAGCTTAAGCATTCCGATTATGTGAATATCTTTACAAATAGCATAATGTTATTTATTCATATTATTTTACGCTTATAAAGTATTCTTGTTTTAACAAGGCCCGTTTTCGTATTTTAAAAGATTCCAATACTGTGTTCTGAATCAAAGAATTGTTTGTGATGATTTGTTAGCTACCGAAATAATTTACCAAAACAAAGCTACGTGATCTACCTAACAAAGCATGTGCAGATTTCCTGCACAGCATAGGAATACTACGTACCTTGCATTTCGATCACGAGTAAATCGAATCGCACTAAGGAAGTTAGAAACCCGATAGAACTAACAACAATATTAAATAATTTAAACTAATCGACGTTTCCATCCGAGTAAGTAGTCGTGGCAGTATCGACCTCGTTAAATCGCCCGGTTGATTTCAAGTTTGCACTTAAAGAAATTAGTAGCAATTTGTAGCTGCCAGCGGCCGTAACTTTGAGAACTTTAGTACAAAATTTGTCAATGCATTAATTTGTTTTACGATGAAGTAATTGGTAGACTTTGGGATTATGGACTGAACGTTCCCCGGTTTAATTTGGAATAATAATGGAATTTCGAATTGGTATTGGGGAAGTGTCTTTTAAATAATAGGCTGGGCCGATAGGAAAGTTTTCCTGCGTACTGTGTTAATGGAATTTGCTTACCATTTGATAGATGATAATAAAGTTCAGTTGTTAGCTGTGTTAAAGAAATATAACTGTGCGTTTTTTAGATGAATAGACTTGGATATTGTATGCAAGTTTGCATTGTAGTCATACATTGATTCAGTGATCATGAACACGAGTATTAAAAATACTGTTTGTAGACTATAATCCCTAATATAACCACCGGTTATACTTATTGATCACTCTTCAAGGGGGGATTACAAAACGAACAACTGAAAAGTATCCGAGTACACACTATCACATGCACGTAGTATAAATATCACATAGCTAACTATTTATAAAGAGGGTAAGTGGGGTGCGTCATAAGAATAAACGAGGCACATTAGGGCCACACGTAGCTGCCACAGTGCGACCCATTTTATAAAAATGTAACAGCCTCTGCTGCGTACGAACAATACGGTGTTTTGAACTTACGAATACGTTTGTGCTGTTCATGTTTGTAATTAAGGCTTAGGAATTTCTTCTCACGCCGACAATTAACACCCTTAAATCGGTCCTGGTGCTCAATGCTAAAAATATCTATGAATAGAATAAAGCTTACTTTAAAACTAAATACTTGCGGGTAAATTTTCAAATAATCTCGAAGCGGATGTTTATCTCTCACTTAAAAACTTATATCTCGACTCGCACCATTTGAAAGTTTGTAGACGAAACAAAAATGTTATTGAATTGCATACTAGCACGGCGTTTTAATAAAACAGTGTATTTTCAAAAGCTTTGCAACTACACAGAATATTAAAGAAAACTTACGTGAGAGGAAGCCGAGAAATGTTCCCGTACATTTCTGCGCGTTTAACCTATCATAGCTTCAACATTAGTGGGAAACTGAGCTGAATTCAATTCCAATGTATTTTATTACCTGGATACGAAAGTGGATGGTAATATCTTTAACGTATGGTTTTCTTTAAACCCCTCTACGGGGAACGTTAATATCCCAGGGCGAACGGCCAACGAAGATATTTATGTCATAAAAGTTATTTTAGCTCATAAACTGTTCACGTTGACTGTTCTGCCGTATTGAATTTAAGTAAATATAGTGTATTTGTAATAATATTGACACTATATTTTTTTTTTCGCACTGATGGAGTTCCTGTTTTACCAACCATTTACAACCTACAACGCGTAAGGTTAATGAGTTTTTTCGATATCTAAAATGAATTCTGTTGCTGGTGTATGTTTCAATGTCTGACTCCGTTTCAATCTCACTCTTCATTTAGTTACCTGAAAAAAGTATAATTGACACATCAATATTAAATGTTGGTTTGTGGTTTTATCATGTTTTTTAAACCCTTGCAGTGAGATTGACAACACTTAGATATTTTTCCAAATATGGGAATTCTGTTCGATATATGGTGAAAATGATAACATTCTCATTCCAATTCGTATGCTAAAAACAAAATTGTACAGTACAGCACGTAACACAAGTAAGGGCTTTGTTATTAACTGAATTCTAGAAATGTTTTCCACCTAACCGTTTCGCTTCGTCATTCAAACAATTCCACAGCTATTGTTACTACGTTACTGAATTCAGGTAGATAATGTTCTTTCAGGATACCTTTAATCCGTTACGGGTAACACTAGAACTTTTAGTTGAAATGGGTTTAATAGCACCCTGTATTTTTTTTACTGTAAAGCTAGGTACGGGGAAATTGTTAGCTGTTTGCCCAGCTGAGGGACAATGCTAATAATAATAATAGCTTTAATTGGTATTAAATGTGGAAATGTAACTACAATTTATAAAAGAAGCAAAAAAAACAAAACCAAGTAATTGAATATCTTTTCACTCTCTGTAGAGTATTTTTTGCAGCGTGATCATGTCCCCGGCCGGTCGCTAGCTACAGCATAAAATATAAGAAGCCCGCCAAGTTCCATAAAGAAATTTGTTTGTGTACCGCTGAGGACGCATACAATATCATGGCGTGCACTAAACACTTGACTCCCCGCAAATACCTCTGTAAGGAAACCTCTCATACATTTTAAATAAGAATTACCCGGCCAAGTGAAGGAGACACCGAGAGGAAGTTATCCACTGGCGTCTAACCATTACTCCGAGAAATGCCAATTTAAACTTGTAACGAGGTTTGCCGCGAGTGGCTGCGGAACGAAATTAAAAACTCCACAGAGCCAACGCTCGAATAGCTTCGGTGACTGGATGGGCGCTTGTAACAGGCCTAACTTTCATCCTCACTTTGTTACGTACTTCCCTCACGGCAATTTTCAGCCTTTTCAACGGGAGATCACGATGCAAAAACTGTACCAACTAGTTTTAGCCGGTCGTGTGTAATGTGCATGAGTTAGAGGTAAACTTTCTCCAGATTAAAAATGCACCTCGATATTAAATTTTATGCGATAGGCCCCGGGAACGTTATTGGCAGGCTGACTTCCTGGAAGTCAACAATAAAGCAGTGGCCACACTGGTAATTTTTTCAAATTTTCGTTTATTACAGTATAAAATGTTTCTATAGCATATTATTACGATATTAACAATTAATTCAGAAAGGAAATAATAATACATAATCATACAAAGTAGAAAATAATAGCCGCTGTCATTTATTTCGGTCCACGTCTCTCGCCTTCTTTACAATCACTTAGTTTAACTATGTCAGCTGATTATAAATTCTTTATATGTATCTTCCAAGTTCCGACGTCACTATTTCTTGTTTTACAGTTCAATCTGTATCTGAAATTGCATAAATATTTATGTTACTGTTGTATATTATTAGCATGGCTCAAAAAGTAACTAAATTAAATAATTTAGGAGTACTGTGCGGCGTGCGCTTATATATAATGCTTAGAATCTGTCTCAACGTAGTTTGTATGAAAACATTATACATGACCTAACGAGGATAAGTAGCCTTGTGGCCGGTCTAAAACTAGTCCCAACTTTCAAGATGATTAATTCGTGTAAAGTCCGAAGTTTGCGGGTACTTTCATTCACTGTAGACACGAACTACAACATCTTTGGCAACATCTTTATAATAACGTCGCAAATGGAGCTCAAAATGCACCGCCATCGGCTTTTACATTTTAAAGTACTCAGCGAACTTGTCCAGGCCATGTAAATACCGTCGAATAAGTTCTAAAACTGCGGCTAGACAGATGTCAGTTTAAAAACAAAGTTCAAGACGGAGCTACAGCATGTTACAAAACAATCCAGATGGTAAGACAGACGCGTACGTGATCAGAATGCCAGTACGCCCGGCTTATACTCAAACCCTCGTCCCCAATAGTTGTGTATAAAAGCGGTTATTGAATATTAAATTCACGAAATGGGATATTATGGGCGGGAGAGAAAGTTAAGAGTTTACTATAAAATTTTTCCCTTCGTTTTATATTTTTTATTTTATTTTGTGTGGTCGTTTTAATAGTGTTCGTTTGTGCGGTTTGAGTTGTTTGTAAATTACTTTGTACTTTGTATGTTTTGTTCGGACCTAACGTTATTAAGCTGCTTTTCTTTTAGATCAAATGTTTGTTAGTTTTGTACTATAGATCATCTCAATTTTTAAATGGACTTACACTAAACGTCTTATTGATAGATTTCATTTAAATGTAGCTCTCTATTGGTTTGCAGCCAGAGGTGATAAAGTTAAGTATTCATTGCCTTTTGATTTATAAAATATAAACTGACGAAGTACTCATATCGCAACAATATTAATATTTATTTTATGTAGTTTATATTGGAATTTATCATATTATTATAATACGCCTAATATGAAGATAAAGAAAAGAAAATTACACTCGCTGCTGAAAGAATGCTTCAATAGCCAACTTAAATATTTTATTTCGTGAATCTATTAAATACGTATCGTATGAAGCTATCAAGTGAATTCAATCTAATTTGAAGATGGCAATAAAAACTAACATAAAACACACTTTGGGAGACGCTACATTAGTTTGCGTAGCTCAAAAGGGTCGTTCCGTCTGTCCGGTTTTCGCAGCAGCAAGATGGTTGCTGTACGTGTCCGGCATTCGTACCGGGCATGTGTCCAGTTCCAATCCTTAACGGTTTTAGATCAGCCTGTATTCTTCGAGTGTGACTTGAAACATAACAGTGAGAGAGCGTTATGAATTTCTTGGGTAAGCAATTTTTCTCTAACTCGATTTAACGGTCGATTGGTTTGTTTCGTATGTTTTATGTCCAGTTACTTATGATGCTCGTAATATATTTACGATGTTTAATATGAAGGGAAAGCTTCTTTTGCGCTTAGGTGGTAATCGATAAGCGGCCACCTGCTGCGAATGTGAGGCTTCTTTTAGAAGATATCGCACCTTATCGACTGTCCGCGTAGTTTGCCCAAGGAAGATTTAGCGCAAAAGTTTCGGAAATAGGGAACCGGTATATTATTTTTAGAAACTGATATTAAAGACCATTTTATATATTTTTTAAGAATTAAGCACTCGTAAGCTCACTCGTAATAAAAATCAATCTGTAAATTTTATTACTACTACCACTTCTTTCGTTTATTCTCAAAAAGGCTCAAGTAAGTTCAGCTGTTATAAAACGTAGTAGCACAGCAACATAATTAAAATAACGTAAGTATTCTCATTCATTCTCATTCAACATAATCCTAAAACTTCACACCTTCATCGCTTCGCGCAAAAACAATATTTTAAAACGATGCTTAATCCATATTTATGAAACGTTACCATGGAAAACGGTTTAAGCCGTTACACAACGAATTCCGTACACGGGCCGCGCGAAAAGCTGCAGTCAGCGATTAATTTGCCTTGGTAACGTTATGGGAATAATGTCACACTGCAAATTTTCACATTATCGAAACATTTTCGCGTACATTGCGCGGTTTATCGCCGCTCGTCATGCGACGCACGGAACTATAGTGGAAACAGAAAACAGGCGACGCCGGGCCGTGTAAAGAGCCGATCTAGATAACCCCGGGTTGTTGTTTAGTATGTAACGAAAGTGCTTCTAATGAATGCTGTAGAATGTCGCTTAGAATTTTAGTGGACAACTGAATGGATGTCTAGGCTTAAGGGGACGGTAATGAGACTATGAATTCAGCTTGTTTAAGTGAGTGTAAAGTGAGAATAATAGGCCTGAATTAAGTGTGAAGCTGAACGGTTTAGGAAGGTCCACTTTATTATTTTACTGGTTATAACAACAATGAGGTTGTAAAATAATAAAAAATCATTGGTTTTTAATTTGTTTTGTTTGAGAGCTAAATTATTATTCTGAAAGTGCTCAGCAACGCTCAGCTAATTTAGATTGCAGATGGTAAAACTTAATTTCTTTTACATTTTGTAAGAAAAAATAAATACGATTTCTATCAAATTAGTATGCTTTGTCTTTAGTTCACTACTCGTCCTAGATACCTAAACAAAACATGGAAAGAATTCAAAGCACAAACTTGTTTCTGTTTAATTCCTCCATCAAAGAACACGAAATAGAATAAGAAATGCAAAGCGGACGCGCAACAAAACATCACGAGATGCATTCCGCATTTTAACGGACGAAGGAAAATATTAAAAAAGAGATTTAATGCGAAACAGGCGACAAACGGAGCGCTGGATGCAATCAACATCTCATTAGTGGAGTTCTTAATTCGCGTGTCTCCAGGGAGCTCCTCTGATTTCTTCGATAAATCGTTTATTACAATTCGCTCTTTTTTCTTCTCTCACTGGCGTTCTTGTCTCGCGAATATCAGCGTTATCCGATCGGTGATTATGTTAAAAAATTGAACGAATTTAGATTGGATTCGATAGAAAGTAAATTGGGGACTCGAGGAAAAAAGTTTAATGAACTCACGCTTCACGAGTTTAAAAAATTCCGATTTGTCTGACATTATTGTAATACCTACATAGTTTTAGGATTTATAAAATCGAAATATTTGACCATTTTTTAAATCCGAATTTTCGCATACGAGGGCCGAATATGTTGCCGACATTTCAGAGGAAAAAATAAGAGGACCCAAACGTAGTTGATTGTTGAAAAGTTTGAATAGGAGGATTCATTGGAGCTTAAAAGTTTGTCGGTGTATTTATTAACAAAAATATACCTATTTTACAAATCAGTGTGTCATAATTTTAGGGAAAATAATCACTTTAATTTTACAACTTATTAAAATTTGCACATATTTATTATTTGAGCCCAATTAACATACTTAAATATATCTAACAAAACATATGTCGGAACTGTTTATAATACGTAAAATCAACAAACACGATACGAGTACTAGGCGCACAGTGGCAGTGTGGAGTAATTTAATGAGTTGACCCGTTAATTGGCGAACAGCTGGCTCCTACAGCCAATGTTTAAATTAACTGCCTTTTGTGTAGGGCTGTTGCGTTTTGATACTTCTAAAATAGGATTAACGATTTACTGCTTCCCACTGAACGGAGTTGAATAATGTTGTTTGTCAGCACAATGCTCGAGTGACTTAGAAGAACTTTGACAGAATGCTGTTCCGTTGAAGACTGATGCTCGTTTATTTTTAGAAGAAACGCTGAAAGAGTTCTTTGACACAAATAATATTATAACTTGTAACAACTGATGGTCTCTCTCTGATTTGGATGTCAACGGGTTAAAACGAAATCTTGACGAATTTAGTGATTTCGTTTATTTTGAATGAATTGATTATGTACTCGTAAGTGTAAATGTTGGCCTTAACTACAATTTCTTAATATTATTATGTATACAGCGTTATATTATTATGTATGCAGTTGCAAAGTATAACATATTCAATTTAAACGCTAAGCAGGTTGCAGTGAGACGACCTTCCGCATGTCGCATTACGGCATGTTTGCGGCTATGCACATCAAACTGATGCACGAATGATACAACAATGTACATAATATGCAATTGTAACCTTAAAAAATAGCAATATTGAATTTCATCCTTCGGTTAACCATCCGTGCTATTGTAACAATACTTTAAGTGCCTCCTCGCCGCAGCAAACTTCTTACGATGAAGATTGTTCAGTGGTTACTAGTTTATTAAGAGGCAACCTTATTCCAATCGCGCTCTTCCGATGTTATAGTTTCCCGGCAACCACACGAACTCTCTTTAAAATTACTGTAAAAGTCTCGGTAGTTTAAGGACTCGCTTCAATCTCGATCGACAAATTGTATGTGTATAAATTATTCACTCCTATCAACAACTTATTTCTACACTTATCTCATGTAACTAACTTGATGCGAGGTATAAAATTCATTATAAAACATGAAAAAAACACATACGGATTAACTATATCGATGACTTTCGTGTGTCGCACTGTACAAAAGTCACAAATTAATCCTCAATTTCCACGTTATAATTTTATACTGGAACAATAAACGTTATTGCGTATAATAACCACAAATCTACTTAAGCAATTACATCACGAGTTACACGACTTCGCGCCGAACACTCCCCATAGTCTTATTGTCAAGCTAATTTGCTCTAAACAGTATAATCAATCGAAATTTCTGGAAGGATCATGAATAATTCGTCGAACAACTGAGCCGGCTGAAAAGTTTTCTCCCCAACAGTCCCCCGTTGTAATGAATATACACCCTTAAAACATTTCACAAACTCTATTCAATGAACTTTAATTTTGATGAAGTATTATGTACCGCAATTTGGAGCGGAGATCGGTTTTTGCTCTATCATAACATTCTACTATTACAAATAGCTAAGTTTGTTTGTTCAAAGTAAATGGTCTATCGAGTCTCAAACTGGGGGCTTAAAAATATATGTAGACTTTCTTTCTATGACCTATGTAATTATTTGAATATCGGTAGGCAGAAAAACAATGACGAAAAAGTTTACCAAAGTGTTATGAATACAACATTTTGATAAAGGCCTTTCAAGTGGCAGTAGCCTGTGAATCTAGTCTCTTAAATTTATTTTGTGAAATAAAAGTCTATGTAAGAACCTAGTTAATAGAAAAGTTCTGAATAATTTAAACACTTTAGTATTAAAATCGTTACAGTTTTATTATTCCGTTCGGGATACTCAGTGAAATAACATTGAGAAACTCTGGCCGATCCGTTGTTTTGTTGAGTACTTATTGTTCACCAATGTTCATCAGATAATATTCAAGCACACTGAGTTCAAAAGTATAATAATGTTTGCTTTAGAAGGAAAACTTTAAAGTTTTAGAGCACGCTAATTGCTAGAGGAGCTGGGTAGAAGCTGAATGAAATGGGATTCTTCCATTGGTAGATAAGATTTGCTATTTTTAACAGATGTTTCATTTCTTTTCATGATCGAAATGTATTCTTTGTTTATCGGCTGCGTTATTCAAATGCCAATTACGTTCATAAGGATTTTCAAAATGACAGGAATATGAATCGTTTGTTAAAATCTTTCTTTGGTCACCCCTATGGGAAAATGGCATGATTTTATGTATAATTGTTGAAATCTTTAATTTTCAAACCATGTTTCTAAAATTTTCATTTTGAAGTCTACATCTGTTTTATGGCAAAATAAATGGTTAAATAAATAAACAATGACAGCAACTCGCCGATTTTAATGAAACAGAATATTTGATTATTATGTAGACTTTTACACAAAACATTAAAGTTGCCTTCCATAGTTAAATAAAACAAACAAAGTTGCATACAAAAGCGACATTTTCCGTACATTTTTCATTCTCATTATATTCAACAGCTGTGAGCGTATTGTTACAATTATATATACCTTTTTTATTTTATTGGGCGTCATATTTCTGAAAGGGCGTGAAAGCATCCGAGTTTTACTGTCGTGTCAAATTTTATTTAGTTGTTTACACAGACAGTGATAATGAATGTAACGTTTCGTGTATATTTTTGTATGTGAAATGTGTAAACGTAATTTGAGATGGATGCTTTTTTGTCTCGCATCAAAAATAATAAGAGTGTGTTTATTTTTAACTCCGATACGTTCATGACCTCTTTCCCTCGTTCTTAAATGGTATACACGTGCATGCTTATGAATGACATTTGAGTGTAATTAAGTTTAAAATTAATATAAAAGTGGGATGATTGAGGCTTCTGAGAAAATAATAATAAAAAATGGTTACTGATCGTCAAGGAAAATAAATCGAACTCATATAAAAATTAATTTCGTATAATTTATTAATATGTTATAATGTATATCTACATAAAAGTTGCGTTCTGTAACTCGTACTCAATATACGCTTCAGTGACTTTTGAAGTAAGATGCGTGTAAGAAATTCATATGCATAGCGATGAAGGATAATATCGTAAGGGAACTTGCATACTTAAGTTCTTTGCATATTTCTTGAGGTGACGTTAGCACGCATCCGTGTGGTATGTGTTCCGTGGTGCTTATTGTCCGACAACTTAGTAGAGAGACTTGTATGCAAGATTCATGGGAGATGGAGGTAAACAAAACTTATAATTTAGAGCATCAGCGACTCGTAGGCCTATGAAAGCTAGCTGCATAGCTAGCTGCGGCAGTTATCCCGCCGCACGAAGTCCAAGCGGTTGTGAGTACACCCTAGGCTTAGTGGCTATACCCGCCCATCTGGCGATAGAGTCCTATTTAACCTTCACTCCAGTCAATTTGCAGGTGTATGCAGCTGACAGTGGCCTATCTAATACATCAACTTTTTTGGAACTACGAAGAATTGTCTTTTGTTATTTATAAAAATCTTATATGCCAAAGTTCTCTACAAAATTGACGAGTTTTTAGTACATATTTTTTTGTCCTCAAACAGTCATATACGATTAATTTGTATAAATATCATATTACGTAAGTGCTTAATGTAAGAAATCAATAAGTACTTGAAATAATCTAGAATGAACAATTCACCTGAATTTATAGCGTACCTTAAAATGAAAATAATGTAGCGATAACGATAAAATCTTCAATAATAAATTGTTCACCTCCATAAAGTATCAGGCCTCGAATTGCTTAGAGCCTAGCCAATGAGAGCGGACCTATAAAATACTGACTGGAGCCTAGACTGATTAATTTAAATAAATTATACTTAGTCTGCTCTATACTATGGTTTATTTACTAGACTGAAAATGTTAGTAACTATTTTAAAATATTCATGTATCTGGAGGTAAATAGACTTCTGGTAATTCGTGGATACAAAGTATACCCATTTCAGAAGTCGAGAATTATTATCAAGTGGTAATCGGCAATTTTAATGGTAAATTATCTCTTGCTAGTAGTTCCGACTACTTACTTAGTACAAGTAAGACGTAAAAAGTAGACTACTCAGTTATTGTTGTTTAAAAACATTGTTTTATTTTCGCAGTCTTTGTTCTGTAAGTGACATGATATTATCAAGCTTATTATCTCAGCGCTAGATCTCTGTGACGATTTACTGACCATAAATATTTATTATTCAATGAATATCTTAAGTATTTTTTCGTTGAACCTTACAAAAACTTTTTATCTAAAGTGCTAAACAAAGATTTCTAGGAAATCAGTGCTTTATTGCGATTTGATGTGGTTTGTAAACCACAGAAGAAAATATATAAAATATATAAAAAGAATGAGGCCTGAGAATTAGTTTCTATAGCGCAATTAGTTTGCCACCGATTGACACCTTTACCTATTTTTTTTAAAACTCGCAACGATTATCATTGTTTCGAGTTTATAAGTAGTAAGCCATAACATTTCTATTTTTGTGAATAAAATTAAATGGGTATCATAATACCAGGAGTTAAAAATTTCAAAATAAAAACCTATTGGGTATTTATTGTCTTAAAAAAAACAAAAGTAATAACAAACAATTTGCCACCAACATTAAACCTGATAGAAACAAATCCTTAACTTTACAAAGCCTGGAAAAATCCTAAGGCTAACGTTTATTTTACAGAATTACTTTGTTCCTACCGTTAGTGAGGTTCACTAAGGCCGATTTTATACGAACTCATAATAGCTGAGAGGGTTTCCAAGTGACTTGATGGCCGTTGTGAATATAATTTAAATATATTGCTTAGAATTCCTAGCTAGATGGATTTTAAAAACATTTAGGACGTGGTAAAGCTTGTCTATTAAGAAAACAGTATAATGTCAAAATATTCTTTCATTATTTTTGTATTTTGTTCAAGATTTTTTTTTATGATCGTTAAAAGTGCCGCCAAACAATTTTTTTTTACATCATAATGAGCCACTCTGGTCTGCTTGTAACGAAGTGCAAGGTGCGACCGTGAAAACTATTTCGCTTCGATCACCCGATTGGTAGATCAGTCAACCAAGTGTTCTTTGCACTGGGTCTACTTTTTTAGCTTACTGCTTTTCGTATTTGTGTTGAATTTGTTCGGTGACGCCTACATTAAATAGCTTTTATTAGGTATCTAGTACGACAGTAGACTATTATGCAGTATAATAGTCTAAACCAACGTGTAGTAATGTAGTACTTAGTATGGATGAGTACAATAACGAGCTCGACAATAGAGTCACAACCTTTTAAATGGGAAAGCGATTTTTTCAGAACTGATTACACGCTGATTAGTGTGTGTTGAAAGACTAACGACCACAATTAATTTATAATTAAATACAACGACTATTATTTAGAACATATAAAACTAAACTAACAAACAAATTCCCCACCGCATGGCATGCAAGTTAAAGTGTATAATCGAGTGAAAAGTGTTGTTTAATTATTTTGTGAGTAGGGTGAATGGTTGATTATGGGCCCGCGGTTCGTGAACTATCAACCTGTCATTTCTTATTCATTGTGAGTTTAATTTGTTGTATTGTATGTAAGGCGCTACGATTTTAATTATATATTTATATAAAATTTTATTAAGTCATAAGTAGAAATTGGTATTTTTATTATTTCTATGTTTCATTATTATAAACCTGTAATTGTAACTCAGTGTTTTAATATGAATATCTTAACTGGTGAGTATGTTACGAGCACTTGAATAATTCAAGGGCTATGTAGTATTTTACAGTGTCTGTAAATAGAAGTTTAATAAGAGGTTCTAATTTGAAATGGATTATCTACCGGCTCGTAACTCCTCGACGAGTTTTAAGTAAATGGATAAAAAGAATTCCCCTCTCCGTTACACTTATTTGAATACAGGAAGCTAAAAGCGATAGCAATCTCAAATTGCTTGTAACAATTACGTAAAAACAACTAAATTACCTGGTATCTTCCGTAAAATGTAGCTAATTAATCTTTTAAAACACCGTCTAACAAAAATAAACCTATTCCGCCTCATTCTGAGTAATTGAGTAAAACTGTCAGATCGAAAACGGGTGCTCCCTTGCAAGCAAACTCGGTGCGAATAGCTCGGAAATTAACGCAATTTCGGCGAATTGCAATGTGCATCCCTATTTTGTATCCCAGCGGTCGCAGATACGTGGTTACGTGTAAATGAAAGCCATCGACAATGTGCTGACTCTTCAAAGGCTAAAAGCTTATTTGCTTTCGATTTCACATTGCAGCGGCTCGAGAACGATACGTGTAGTTTCCATGAACTCAATTTTACAGTTAATCCTGTCGATGTGAACAGTGTGTGGGTTATCTGAAACAATTTCAATACTTCACATTCAATTACGAATAAAAAGTATTCCAATAAATTCGCCTCCATTTACTCCAAATTGAACAAATTATTTGAAACGTGTGCTCAACATAATTTACGAATTGAAACAAAAAGATATAGAAAATGCACATCCTACTTATTTGTTTGTGTTCAGAAAGGTTAAAGACTCACCGGGACAACTTAATAACTATATGCGCATAATTCGACAACCATGTACCACACGCGGATTTTTTTGCATAGTCGACAAGACAAACTCATTCAGTATGCGAAGTGTTTCATATTGAATAAAATTTGCATGTGACGCCGTGTTAGGATCGTGCCAAAAGTATGTCCGCACATTAAGTAAGGTGACCTACGACCTCCGTTAGCGATTTGGAAGCCGGCCAGAGCGGTCCACGTAAATTTTGTTTCCAGAGTTGAATATTAGGGGTGAGGGTTAAAAAGTTAAATATGAACCTTGTTACACCGTGACGGAGTTAAGTTATTAAATTACCGCTGAACTGAAGGTTAATCCCAAAATAACATGTTGTAGATAGAATATGTCAGACAGTTTTCTGACCCTGATTAGTTTGTTCGATGACCAGCTTCACGAATGTTTTAGTTGAGCTCTCCTATATTTGCTTTGCTTTCTGTAGTTTTACGAAATACTCAAAACTTTTGATTAACATACAGCTGAATGTTGTTCACGTGCAATATGCTGCTTTTATATATTTAACTTTAAGCAAAGTCTGCAAGCTGAACACATAGTTTTACGAGGACGAACGATGGCTTACAATCTCAGATAAAAAGAGTTACACAATAGTGATATCATAAAGTTTGCCGTTCATCCCGCGAACATAAACGGACAGTGGGAAATAAATCGAAAGAGCCATAAAATCTCAACGATCGGCCCGAAATATCGGTCGTAATAACAGTACTGTCGTTAAAACAGAAAAAGAAAAAAGCCAATGGCGGCGTTATCAAACCGAAAACTAATTCAAAGTTCTGTCATTGTTTGCCGTCGGGGAGCCGAGTGAAGGAATAAAAAGCATCTTGTCGCCAAACGATATCGAGTTTCTTGAAGCAATTAAGATAAAACTGACGACAAAAGCCGCTGGGTTGTTCACAGGGCTCGCCTTTGTTGGGATCGTGGTGGTAATTAACGAGCAAGTTCTAACCGTCGCTGCCCGCATGGCCGAGCGCCGGAACGATTCCACGTACGTACCGACGACTCATTTGTAACTCGCCCTATTAAATTTTCCTCTTTTTAAACTTGCTCGTTGAAATACCAGAGTAAATACAAATAAATAAATGTGTTCACAGTGCAATTTATTTTAAAGTAACTTTAAACAACGAATGTTCAAGTAAACTCATTAACTGTTCAGTGGACTCTCGAAAACTTTACACAAATAATAAGAGTCGGAATTCCTTTATCACATATTTTTACAATTAAACTGTTTGAAGCTTGTCTTACAAACTGTTAGCTTTTTATTTACTGTAAGTTCATCTTTGAATTAAAGGTGTCGATGTCTGCTTTTCACATTAAATAATTTATGGTTGCGTTACAAGTAATTTGTTATTTTTTTCCAATCTTTTATTGCCCACGTCCATACTTGATAATGACACTCCAGTCGTGGTAGATCAAAGGGTTTGAATGCATCGCTCTAATCAAGTTTGCACATTGACGCGCCTCTCGATCATGGATAGCGAGTTTCACATCGTTCTAAAATAGATTAACCAGTTATCACCAGTTTTAAAATCGAGCGGTGTTTGCGTGAAGTTGACTTCTTATAATATTTTTAAATTGTATGTTTCCTCTTTCAATTTGTCAATCAAATTATCTTGCACGATTTATTCACAACTCTCTTAACTAACTACCTCTTATGTTTGAAAATACATGACAAAGTAACCACGTGACCCGTATTTGTGCTAAAATACACCCAGCACCTTAAACTGGAACACAAAGCGTTGCATTATTCCGTACAAAATGTGGGTCTTGAACAAAAAGATCCTCACTACAGTTAATGGGTAGTCATATAAGCGGTGCTTAAACTAAGAGCCGAATGTGCCGCCAAACATTTTGAGAGCTATTTCAGGTACGCGGAAAAGCGACATTCAAGGCCCGTTACTATGTCACACAGAACAATGTGGTTGTCAGTATATATCTGTATAGGTTTTTTATGAATATGAAGACTCGCATTTTAATTGCTGTATACTAACTCTTGTCCCAGCGGCTCTCAGGTTACAATAAAATTGTATTGTGCGATCATCGTTTTGAAGTATACGACATATACATTAAAATGTTATACATGTTAACTGCAGGCTGTTCTTATTAGTTTGTTCCTTTATAATTCTTTTCCTAAGAGAGCAATTTGCATTGCGGCGACTTATTACAATCTCCAAAAAATAGTTTCTACGCCGCCCGCTAGAGACGCTGAACGGACGGTCAAATAATTTTTTAGCGAGCCGGTTGTCAGTAGTCGATAGTGGTAGAGCACTGCTGATCGAAGTCTGTCTAGGGTTTGATTCTCAAGGTGGTTGAAATATTCTTATTGGTGATATATACTGTTCGTAATAATTTGCTTAATATAGAACAATGGCATTTTTCGTAGGGCAAAAATACACAGGGCAAAATCTAACAACTTGACGTGTAAGAATATTCCATTTATTTTTTCCTGTGCTTGGGAGTAAAAAGGGCGTGTTAAAAAAAATAAAGTGTCACAAAATTATAATTATTGTAAACAAAACAAAGCTGCAGGAATGTTGTTCTTATAAATGACGTCATTATATTTGTTGGTCTGTTGCCCCCGAGGTCCAGAATTACACGGACCTAGTTGATGGCTTGGTAAATTTCTACGGAGCAAATGGACACCATTTTTTGAGAGACCTCGCATTACCCTAAATATTTTTGGAAAATAAAACTGTGTTATTATTTTGTTCATTTCCTTAAACGCAAAATTGAATATTTTTAATGTTCTACTTTCTTGTATTCAATGTGAATGTTGTAACGATGTAAGTGTGTAATCATATTGATTCAGCATTTATAAAAAACACTCATTTGTTTCCTCCCGCACTATTTTCTTAAGTTTTAAAAAGTGTAATTCATTATCATCACTCGTATCGTCTTATTCATTATATATTTACATAATATTTAATAATTTTCATTTACTAGTCACGATTAGTTCTAAACTTTCAAAATCTACTTATTCAAAGCTTAAAGTACTGTATTCTATAATCCGTGTTCTGTACAATGTAAGGAGGTCCCTTTGTTACCTTCTCCAATTTATAATTCACTCATAATCTCAACAAACGCGATCAATCAAACGTTTGGCACCCGCGTGAATAATACCTATCCTATGGAGAAAACTCTTACAAAAGATTTATTTTCCCCCCGGTCGATCTCAGAACATAAGGCAAAGATTGATTGGTTTCAAATAAATATGAATAAACAAGATATTGTGGGGACTTCCCTCAGTCTTGTTTAAACTTGGAGAAAATAAAAATATTTTTATTTAGACGGAGTTCCTTCCGTGGGAAGTCAACCGATAAGATTTGGGATTTATTTTTGATTTCGTTTTGGTTGTGACGGTTTTTATGAATTTAAATGCTTACCGATATTTTTTCCTTCACTTTAGGAATCCCACTCACTGGCAAAGTCCTTTATTTCTAAATCTAAATATAGTTTTAATAGATACAAAACTTATCCTTGTAGGTACTCATTCTACTTATCTGAACAATAAAGATTACAGAAAGTAAAACTATCTATTGCTAGAGTCGTCCACGCAATATGAAATAGTAAAAAATATTTGATGAAAGTCAAGCCTAAATAAATTAAATCAGTTATGTTGTTATAATCAGCTACGACGTAGCCTTCAAAGCATTTGCTACGAATTCGTAGCTATCGTAGGCTGCCTGCGGACTGTATTGTGACTTGTGAGGTGTGTGAACGCCTTTACTTTATTTTATTGTGAAATTCTAGGGTGACTTGTTTTCACGTTGCCACTATTTTACATATTTTCTAAACATCAACCAGTACATATTAAAAGATTAAAAGAGGGAAGGTATATAGGAAGTTGTAATCATAAGTTTATTTTATAATCATCTTTGAAATAAATACTCAAAAATTGCTAAACAGCTTCACTTTTAAAGCTGATAATTAGGCTGCAGGCTTATTATGCATTAAAACGTATGGTTCATTTAAAACTTCGGAGGAGTAATTTAACTTTTAGCGATGCTTTTAAAACTCTTTTTTAGAGTTCCGCCTTGTGATACTTAAAATAATATATTTTTTCACACTACAAGTGTATCACAGGGCATTTATAAAATTTAAAATAAACGTAGTGAATCTCACGAATAAGATAGTATTTAACTAAGCCATAAAGGTTAGAAATATTTTTTTTTCCTATCGGTTTTCGTGACAAGTTAGCCAGTATGTGCAGAAAGTACAGGTACTTAAACAACTTTAGTACCTAGTTAATGATCATAACGCTTAAACAATAAAGCCTAAATGAGCAAACAAGCTAACACTTAACCACCACAAACGGCTCCTAATTACACGTTATCATTCAAAACCTTTCATCCATTATTCTTTCCCTTACAAACATACAACCGATATACACCAACACAAACAAAATTAAATAATAATTTACTTCCATCCAAATTCGATTACACCCAACACGTTGGGTATGAAACGAATTTTTAAGTAGATACCTAATTACAAAAGTTGCCGGCATACTCGTTTATAAAAGTATTGAAAAATGAACGCTGATATTCGATCTTTGCTTAAGAACAAAGTAATTTTAACTCGGAGAGCGTTTGCCCGAGGATTAAAAATAAAAGACGCGGGACCAGCTTTAAAGTATAGTTAAGATAAGCCAAGTTTCTGTTGTGGCCGACGACTAGTTTATAGAAAGTTATATGAAGGTTTTTTCCTTTGAAAAATAAGTTTATGTACGGACCATGAATGTGAATCAAGCTATTGCAGATGAATTTTATAAAATTTTTCATCATAAAAGTATTTTTAATACAGTTTCATGAATTTGAAACGCCGTTTTTTACTTTTCGTGGAACAAAATATATAATACAAAACTGAAAACTGTTTAAGCAACCTTTCGAAAAACATATTGGAAACTACGTTTTTATTGCTGTCATAAACATAATAATAGTTTACATAGAAATTCAAATACACACGAATAGATGGATTTGAAATCGTCGTTTTCGTGGCGAACAGTAGTTACCCGGCCGTCATATGCAAATGATGCATCAATCACTATAACGCGAAGGAGTCATAAAACCGATTCATGTGCGACGTGATTCCAAACGCGTCCCATTACTCGACGAATACGTTTCTTACGTGTCCTTTCAATAACAAAACAGACGCTGTAAAACTGACTACATCCAGTTTGGTGCTTTCAAAATTCAACAATCTAAAAACTTGTACCGTTATTTTTTTATTTTAACTCGATTTATCGTAAACGCTTAAAGCAGTTTTTAATGGAAATGTTCCCATTTTTTCCTCCATTTACGTAGGTTTATTTTTATTAGTTCAAACCGGTTGAATTCAAATGAAATTCTGTGCCCGTTACAATATTAGATAGAATTTTATTAGAAACTGCAATGCTGTTTGCGTTGCTTTGATTGTTGAAGTCAAACACGATGTAGTCACAGCTTAGCACGTGATAAAGTCGTTTTCACGAAAACAGACAAAGGTACGACGAAAAAAGAATCAAGTCAGGAGGCACGATTCGCAATCCGCGCTAAGTCTCCCTTTCGCGATGCCAGGTTGTTAGTGAGGCACAACGGTAGGGGAGAACAAAAACAAAGGCGGGCCACGTCACACACGCTCAAAGGTGTCACAAGGTAGAACGCCTTTTTGACCAGGCGTTTTGAACGGCATGATTAATTAAGACTAGCAAAGGATACGTACAAAGAATCTTGATTAATGGAATCAGATGCTCATCATGATTCACACTAGTGAAGTATGGGCTTCTCTTTGTTGTCGACTACTGTGAAAATTCGTGCTTTCAGTGTTTTTGAGTTCAGTGTACTGCGATTCACAATTCGGATAAAGCCTGATGACGACATATTTTATTAATATAGAGTGCAGAAAAACAATTCACTAAATAGTGATATATGTAAATAGATATCATTTTAATGACGTTTGATCGTAGGTATTTTTCTTTTGGTATTAAATAACATGTGTGATTTAGACTGTTCTTTCGGTGATGACGAGGATGATCACGAAAAGAAAAAAAACTACCGCATTCAAGAAACGACTAACATAATTATAAATCACAAAAACAGAAAAAGCCCGAGTAAAATTTCGTGAAAATATATGCAAAAATATCAAGACTAAAATTTAATGTCTCACATCAATAATAGATATCAAGAGTTTTAGTATACGAAATCAGAGGCCAACTAGCGAGGAACAATTGCGAATATTAAACTCGTAGTCTGTATTTAACACAGCGATTTCATCAGCCAGCAAAACCGTTACACGTTGAGCGAAATTTGAATGCATTAAGGCGGTTGCACACACTCGATATCATTTGACCCGGATGCTTCCCACTAATGCGTTACTGGCCTGTTTTAGAATGGTTTTGAATTGTCACACATTCTGCTATGTAGGTTATTTTGTTGAATTAACAAGTTTGAAAATATTTAACCTAATTATTTTGGTTATAATGTGGTCGTGTGCTATGTCAACACCGGCGGTATTATGAACCCATTAGTGCATAATATAACTATATAACAGTCATTCATATGCAGTTTCTTGATAACATTTTATTGTTCAATTTATTACGTCCGTATGCGTCCTCCGTCGGATACGAATGAAATTCTTTCCAATGGTAAAGTGCCATTAGAAAGAGTTCAACACCATTTCGGGTTTTACACATACGATTTTCAAATGTATCTTGGTGATAGCGATTGGTGAATGGTGAAGCGTAATTTTAAGATAAAATAGAAGCATATCCCCTGTTGTTTTTGTATCACAAATTTAATAAAAAATGTTAATATTTGCCACTAATCAAGTATTAATTAGAATAACGAAAGAAGAATTTACAATTAAAAAGAGATCGCAGTCCATACATGTACAGTCACCTTTAGCAAGTAAAATCCAAATGAAACAAACTACGGAGGTACAGTCATGAACGCTAACAAGGCTTGTGCCTGAAGTAACCACTTGATTTCGGCGTTGGGCGTCTTCCACGCTCCTGCAATTGTAATTCCTAGTCTTTGTTTTTCGCTTTTTTAAATTTGGGGGCCATGTTTGAACAATGCAGTCGAGAATAAGCAGTATTGTTTTGAATCTGAAGGGGTTTTGAAGTTTATGGTGTTGAGCAGAAACAATGATTGTTTATCGAATTGTGATTGAGTTCTCTTATGTAATGTGATTTTATTGTCATCGTATGTAATATCCGTAATCATTTTGATTCGTACTTAAATATAATTAAAGTAAACGACAACACGAACTATATTTTTTGTTTCACGGGATAGATTTACCCGGATAAAAAGCTTTCAAAGATCATAATATTCTTACTTCTTAATAAAAATATGGTAGATCATAAAACTAACGAGTTGAATAACCTTGCCTTTATATCCCACCGCTGTACAACTTTGTATCGCAAGGGATTATGCTTCAATGCATTAATGCAACGTCTCATAACATAATACGTTATGAGTTTAACGTTATAACACACGTTATTGCGATAATACCGTGTATGTAATAATGCTATAACACCACGTCTAGGCTATGAAATATTTAAATATTAGTGTCGAATACGGACTCAGATATGTGTTACTAAAAGTATTTCATAACTGGTAAATCTTTTAAGCTATACACGTTTTATTATAAACCAAACAAAATAACCATTAAATATAATAATCGTTCATTTAATTTTAACCATATAATTCATCGTCAACGTATAATCCATTATACAACATGTCTCAAAGTTAAACTAATTAATTATTAAAATAACTTTACGGAACTGCGACATACGTAATTTTCAACCAATTAAATACCACCATTAAATAATTTAATTCCAAACCGAAGTTTCACTTTGCTATCATAATTGCAGTTTCCAGTCGCTTGCTCTGGGCTGATTTTCAGGCAGCTGAAACAGGCAATTAGTGACCGAGAATAGCTTTTTTTTCGTAATGCTCCGGGAAAATACTTTTGCATTGTTGCCGACGTAGTTGTTCAAAATTTTAAATTTGTTCCGCCGGGTTCTATGAAATTTGAGGACGGGTTACCTTGCTGTTGTCGATTGCATTTTTATCGCTTTTATCATTTTTGTGGCTTTATGAAGAATAACAATGGATTTTTGATTATTTCGCGTTAAGATAATGCCTGTTTGAAGTTCGATCTTGTACATTTTTATGATGAGTTGGTGTCAAGTGAACTAAAAATGTTATTCATATTTTAGCAAATAGGTATTAAAGAAGTTAAATTTGTTCTGATAATTTCGATGTTCACGTGATAATGAGGCAATCAATTGTGTACTTTAACCACATCCATAAGTCTTTTCATTTATGATCTTTAAGAAAGTTTTGGTCCAAAACATTTAGGATACATAGTAAGCCATAGTTCAATAAACTATCCAAATTCACTAGACTCAAGGATCGTAGCTCCGACATACCCGTCTCATCCCACACTCCCGGCATCTACTCCGCACACGACGGAATGATCATCAACATTTAATCCGTCTCATGCTTCTGGCGACTTAACCGATTCAATCGTCGCTCAAGCATCGACCACGTCCGTCGGACCGGTATGCAATTTCACACACCGATACCCACTGATATTGCTAACTGTACGGTTCTAAGGGCCAACGTGTATGACAAAAATTTTCGCCAGACGGACGTCATGATTCGAATGCGTAGCGTATATCGCGCTTGGGTGAGTATTGGATGCGGCATGTAGCTTTTGTTCAGTGATAAGATGGAATGCATTGCAGAACTAGAAATGTTTTTGGATAGAGTCGAATTGCTGATGTATTAAGAGTAGCACGGCTTAGTAATAGAGCAATGCGATAGAGGAACAGTCAGTGCAAAATAAAATAAGAATAAGATAAACGAAACTTAATTAAGTTTTTTAACAACAAGCAGTTGCTTTGTGATGAGTGTTTGTTTCTTTTATTTTATTATGCCAGGATTGGAGATTTAATTATGTACATTTATATGTATAAGCTTTAGGTACGTCTGACTAGAAATCTAAAAAGTTTGTTCAGTCTACGATGACCAATTTTTATAGATATCGAACTGTAAATGAAGCGAAAAAAATTATGAAGTGCTTTTTTGTATGAACTTAGTAAAAGTCCACCACTATAAAGGAAGCTTACAATATATGTATGTTCTTGCCATTTTATAAAAAAATGCATTGTGCTACATCTACATTATTCGAAACAAACGAGATAAGTTTGGATAAAAAGAGCAATTCACTACGAACCTTCCTCAAAAAGCAGCAAAACGTACGTTTCTGTTCCAAACATCCACCCAAACAACATAAGTAATCAACTTTAAGAGGACTAATCAACTTAGTGCAGAACCGAATCAAAATACAGTCGTGGAGCCAGCATAATTTAGTGCTTAGCTCGAAATCCCTTGTAACAGCGGAGCCGTGAAAATACGGGCAGGTGCATCCACAGAATTACGCGGCTTTAAACTTAATAGTTGTACAAATGTACGAGTGTACGTATATGTCACTTGATGTAAGACCTCAGTGCGATGTGTCGACGTTCGCACCAAGCGGAATTTGGAATTACACCGCAATGGAAATGGGTAACCGCCTTCGTTTTAATCTGACTGTGTGTACCTTCTAGTTTATCTTACACACTTGGCCTCGCTTCAATAGTGTTTCTACGCGTAAAAGCATGTAATTAATCAAGTAATGTAAGGGCTGTGGAGCAAGTTTCTGTGACATTTTGCTCTATCTAAATTTGACTTGATATGTTTCAGTTTATTGGTTTTAGTTTGGATTAGTTTAGACAGGGTGACACGTAGCCTTTAAGCTAAGTGTTATGTTAATAACAAAAGTTTCCTTATCTATTCATATTATGTCAGATTATCCTTACATATTGTTAAATTGTTTGGGTAACTCAAAACAGAGTAGAACATAACATTCATTTTTATTTGGTTTTGTGAAACATAATAAAACAAACGGCAGTTTAAACGTAAGTAATACTGCATTCTGTCGGGTACGCTTCAGCTAAAAGTGACGGGCTAGTGAATATTTTCCCTGCCAAGTTTCGTGTAGTCGACCCGAGTACCCGACAACGTATTGATATTACCTCGCCGCCGTCGGAATTCGCAATTGCACAAACGTGTAGCGGCGACGTACGGTAGAATGACAATTGTTCAAGACCGTCCGAAGCGACAGTTCAAACACAATAAACTACGTGAAATTTACCTATTTCAGAAACTATTCGAATATTTCTACCCGGGGCAAAACGGTTGGAATGTTGCGCTAGGAATATTTCGACTAATTGTCGTTGTGCTGTGCCAGAGACGCTGTCTTCATAAAAAGCTTGCCTAGTTCTTTGTCTATTTGAACATTTTTTGCATACTAATTTTAGTTAATGCTACACTTATAGGCGTAAGGGCTGTGGAAATTTGATGATTTGAATTCTAAAATCGTATCCTATTTGTCTAAGAGTAGTCTAAAATCTGATGTACACTAACGTGCATTGTAAATAGATCTGAGATAAAGTTTCACCTCAGTACTTAATCACTTTTTAATTTGGGATCACAATAATATGTCGTGTGTCTTTGATAAAATCTAGAAGTTATAAAGGCAGAACAACGAATAAAGACATAGCCTTCTGGCTGTAGAATGTAAGTAAATGTGTATGTTTATTTATCTCGACGCTGTATTATCTATTTGACTCAAGAACCATTTAATTGTACTCACAATAAATGCCTGTGACAATCCAACATATTTATTACCATGCTATATTCAGAGAACTGAAGAAAATCAGAGAGATCAACGCCGCAAGACCACAAAGTTACTTTGCAAAGGACAAAATGAGTTCTTTGTGTACACAAAATAGCATGATTGCTATCTAACAACATCCTTGTTTCGTTTTTTGAGAGCTTGCCAAGTGGAAAAAGGACAGTAAATCAACGTGACGTTCAATTATGTTACGGCTATGCCGACGGATTATTACAGGATTTATTTTTTCATTTTATCAAGGATACAAATAAGTTGTTCTAATTTTTAACGGCATTTATCTGCGTTAAGAGACGTTATTTGTATGACCGTTAATTTGCTTAAGCAAAATCAGTTTTTTATTTTCCTAGGAGTCAGCCCCACAATCAATTTAAAAAATATATTAAAAGTAACCAAACTGAATGTTAGATTATTATTAAGTAGCTTCCACGAGTCATTAATTTTACTTTTTATTTACACATACTTTACTCGTAACTCATGTGGTTAATAAATGAGAATGTAGTTTATCCTTGTTAAGATTGCCTCAGCACATTTATAAACCACCAATAGTCCAGATTAAAAGCAAACTTAAACGAGGAACAAAAGAAAGTAAATTACTGTTTCGGACGATTTTATTTGAACAGTAAATTGGAGTTGATTTTCTGTTGTGTTGTGACATTCGCATCCGATCTGTATTGGGGAGTCGAACAATACCGCGACTTCGCGTTACCCCCGCAATTTTACGAATATTGTCTCCTTTGTAACATTGACGAGTGTGACAGACAAAAGGCGAATGATTCCGCCTATGTTTAGTGCGAATACCATCATCATTTTGTTATCCTATAAACTTTTATATTTCTCTACTTTGGCAAATAATTGTAACATCTTAGTTTATCGCTTTGGAAGAAAGAGACGACGTATTCAAACAAACTATGTTTAAACATGCGAAACTCAGGTATGAATAATTCCGAGTGTGTACCAGCGCAACATAAATCTTTACAGATAGTGCCAACACAGCCAATCTGATGAGTCGCGCGCCGCACCCCTGTCGGTCGACCGCGCGGGTAATGAGCTTGTTTGTCTCGGTTAACGTTTCCTAGCACGTTCTGCGCTCCTGGTACAACGCTCTTTGTGTCACTAGCTTCCTGTCTCTTGTCTCCCTGTTCAGAATAAGGATAATATTGTTTCAAAATAGTAACAAGAAGCTGTTCTTAGTCGAGAGCTGTGTGGAATTTAATTGAGAGATTTTTATTTGCGTTTCCGCAATGTAAAGTATTTATAAACTCCAACTACCTAATAAAAGTACTGTTCTGTATATTTCACAATGAGTGAGATTAGCAGCTTCTTTCGTAAATTGTTTTCATTGTGTTGGTTGTTAAGTTCATAATTTCATATTAGATTTAAATTCTAATGGTATAGGGGAAATTAACGTGAAGATGCACAACACCTTGAATTGTTTGACGATTTCTTAAAATATCAGATGATAGACATGTTACGCGAACAGAGAGATTGATTTTCATTCGAGTGACAATTTACAAATATGTATTTTTGTTTGCTGAGCGTTTTAATAGTAGTACTGATCGAAACTTTATTAAAAATGTACATTTATTTCATTTTCCCGATGATAAAGTACCCAGGCTAAGCATATGCTCACACTATAATTAGAGAAACTACTTTTTTATTTAGTCAGAATTAAGATAAACAGCGCATACAAAATTGATTTTATTCAGTAAACAAATACGAATTTAAAAATAAATATTGATCCCAATTCCCGTCACACGTGGGTGCGGGCCTCTCGTAGCAATAAGTAGGTAAAAAGAGCAATTAGAAAATTCACATGAAACATTTTGATCGTATCCAATTTCCTCTTACTTGCCTCTTTTTCAAAATGGGAAAAAGGATTACGGATTATTTCACAGTCCACCTTTTAAAGCTTTTATCCTTTCTAACGTCGATATAAAAGCGCTTATTCAGTATTTTGAATTGACATTCACAATCTCTGCAGTTGAAAACACGCGTGGTTACTAGAAATTGGAGATAAACATAAAACATCCTACAGGTCCTACAAAAGCTTACTTATTTATCTTTTCTGTACTCCGTCCATGCATTTATTAGAAATGGATTAGTGTTAATGCAAGACTTTACAATAAAATATAATCTAGAGTCTAACTAACATTTAGTTTATTTTAGTCTACCCCCGCGCTAAGAGTTGCTCTTGCGTTATCGTGGATACCATATCTGAATCGCATCAACTACTACTGTGCAATCGCAGTAGAGTTACTGCGATTGCTATTGAAATCATCTAAAATTATGTTCACTCTTACGCAGTAAGTTGCAAATACGCAGAGTAACGTAGCTTAACCAATTTCCAATATTCACTTATTTCATTTCAGAAAACTATCTAGAATTCTACGCACAGCTGTTCTGCACGATTTGAAAAAGTCCAAATCACGTGTAACAGCAACATATTGGGCTTAGATAATCGAACAAAAACCATTCTGGAGGTTAGGTTCTTCCCAAAATATTAGAGGGAGGTCTTAGTTGCCAAGCTCATGTCGGTTCGTTATTCGTTACGTGACGCTTCTACTGAAAGGTCGTGAACTTGAGTTATATGTTTGTTCTCGATTTAGGAGTTAAGTATTATCGTGTGTTTTTACGACCGTAGTTTTAGTGGCCTCATTAGTTTTGTGGCCGCTGAAACTGCGGAGGCTTCCGGCTCTTCACAGAATTTGCCACGTCGTCAATGCGACTTTTGATGTTGCGGTTTCTGATTTCCGTCCGGATTTTTGGTGGGACATAAACATGTGATCACTAACATATTAAATCAGAAGTAAAGTTTAGTATGCTATAGTAGTATGTTCTGCATTTTTACGACTCATCAGATGTTAATTGCCACAATCTGTGAAGTTATAACTTTGCGTATCGCTCTAATTTTGCTCATTTTTGTACGACATATACCATACCTGCAGGTCACAAACAAATAGGGTCTCATTTCACATAACCGCATATAAACAGGTTTACTACTTACCGGTAGTACTTTCTGGGATTAAACTAATATTCTGACTAATAAATAGATTACAAAGTTTTTAAAGGTGAAAGCATAGAATGCTCGTCATCACGACACCATGCGCCGCTACAATATTTTGACAACTACAATAACTGTTGCGCCTGCGCAGCACGTATTTTCGTTACTTAGTGTATTCCTTTATCCTTTCAGCAATATTGTTCTTTGCACCACTTTAGTACGGATACAACTTCCCTACTTAGTTTAATTGAAAATTGAGAAGAAAGCAGCTATTTCCTTTAAAAGTTTACACTTTCCACTTGATAGTATCAACTCGAGTTATATTCAGAATAAACTAACATTTTATCATGTACCGAGAAAAGTGCAACAGCTATCGCGAAAGTACACGGTCGGAGTGCACTTATTTTAGAGAGTTTAACACCAAGCAATTTTGTTCGTAATTCAAAAGTATAAACAACTCGAGTTGCTTGACTGGAGAAAGTGGGTGAGCTGTTAAAAGTTAAATGCTAGTGACACGGAAAAAGAAAACAAGATGATTTTTTAAAAGGTTTTATGTAATTAATTTAGTTAAAGGGGCGTCTTCTTCAATTTGTTGATTGATATTTTATATAAAATATCTTATTTGAAGTTATTCAGAAGTGAAACGTTTATACGTGAATGTAATGTGTAAATTATATTTTTAAAATCACATGTACGGTTGAATTGAGATACCCTATTATTTTTAGAAGTCGGGTAAAAATTTATTGAAAAAATGTGTTTACCGCAAGAGTGTTTAAAGATGACAGACACTCGTAATTACACCGCAAGTTATTGAGTAGTTACGAATATGATTGTTCCGCTTAAGATCAGAATTCATACCAGTCTATTGCAAATGCTCAAATAAACCTATTCTCGAGTTTCCAAAGCAAGAGCTGCTCCAGTAACATACAAAGTACTACATCGACGATAGTACGTTAAACAATCACTGTATTGCGATGTTAATTCAATTGGATTAGTGTACTGCAGCCATATGTGGATTAATCACAAATCAATGGACATGCCTTACTGCAATCAAATTAATTATTGGTGATGAGACAGTGGCAGGTGTGCTTTCTGTGTAAGTTCAGGTTTATTAAAAAATTTTGATTTAGTTACTTCGTAATTGAGAAAAGATTTTTCTCAATTGAGGCGATTTCCTACTAATATCGAGCCAATCAGCGCCCGTTGTGCTTTTTCTTAGTAAAATCTATTTAATTCAAGTAATTTTAAATGTGAAATCTAGCTATTCGATAGCACCAACTAAAGATAATGGCGCTAAGGCACTTTAAGCAGAAATCACTGGCAATAACCAAACTGTTCTATGCACCGCATTGAAAAAGTCAAGGAAGGATAAAACTCTATATCTTGTAGACTTAAGTTTGTTATAAAAATGGAATAATAGAACATTTATTTACTGCGAAATCAAGTTTACCCTATTTTAAAATTGATATTACCCAGTTGAAATCCAAAGATTTCAAGAGTTACTCGTGTTACAAACAACTTACACAGAGCGTGTACACTTGTATACTTATTATCATAATCTTATTACTTACATCACGTCTTTGTTGACGTAAGAAGGATAACCAAAGGATTATCCGCGCCAAAGGTTCATGTCATAAGCTCACTAAACTTCTCCCACGCTTTCATATCAACACATGTTAGTAAATATCGCGTCATCGGTTGATTAAACTACAAACGCGAAGTCCCCTACTCACTTGTGAGAAACGCGGAATTATGGAAATTTCCTTAAATTACAATATTTCAAAGCGAAAAACTTCCGGAGTAAAACTGAAATTGTCTCTTGCGAAGTCACCGAAAGTTCTTTGTACGGCATGACTCCGGTAATATTTTATACGTTTCCAATTTTGTCAGCTTTCTACCGTATTGATTGTGGAGAGTTCCTAAGTCGGGGGCCATACCCATGACTTTTGAAGTTACCCGAAGATTTTTCTCGCATTCGTTATTTCCTCATATCATACTAATATTAGAAATTCTCTTTTTTCTTTGAATTTCAACGTGGGAATACTTGTTCAATACTCGTATCATCTGCTGTAAATAATCTTATATATTTTTCAACATATATACCAAGTGTGTACCAAGGATAATAAATATTGGGTACTTTGCGACGATTAAATGAATATATTTAGTCAAATCCTAGCAATTATTGTATGCCCATTCTACTTCTGCTCCCTGCAATTACAAAAGATTAAAAATTAAAAACACATTAAAATTAACTTTTTAATTATGTTTTAAAACACAACACAATTACGCGAGTATGAAATATTACATGTCACGTAAAAATATATTTTTAGACCTTATTAAGGCGCATGTAATTTACCGGATACTTTTCTTAGCCTCGGGCTGACTAGGAAGTTGTTAAGAGAAAAATTCAATAATGATTACCTTTTTCCAGGAATCAACCTGTAGCTCGATTCTCTACTACTATCGACTACCGACAACCGAACTGTCATCGAGAAATTTTGTATGAAAATCTGATCAGCGCCTCTGACGGGTGTCGTGGGAAACATTTTGGCAGTACATTCTAAATGTCAAATGTCTATAGCTAGTCGGTTGTCGGTAGTCGATAGTAGTAGAGAATCGAGCTACCGTAGCTCAATTTCTCTACTACTATCGACTCCCGACCTGTCATCGAGAAATTTTGTATGAAAATCTGATCAGCGCCTCTGACGGACGGCATAGGGAATATTTTGGCAGTACATTCTAAATGTTAAAATTTCGATAGCTAGCCGGTTGTCGGTAGTCGATAGTGGTAGAGAATCGAGGTCCTGATCTTGTGCACAGCAGTATGTACAACGGATAGCTGGACCTCAGTATCGAGATAACTTACGTACGTTACTATCGAGTAACGAGAGGTTGACGTATTAAAAATTACTTAAAGAAGACGTCTTCGTCCGCTAGAGGCGTTGATGCAGAATTTAAATAACGTTTATCGTTAGTGGTAGAAAAGCGAGATGGTTTCGTCAACAAGGAACTACTGATTTTTGTTTTAATAGGAATACTAACAGATTTTATTTTGATATAAACGCATGCAAGCTAATTAACGCGAATTACCGTGTAAATTTTAATGAAATACATATTTAAATCGGTAGATAGTTATCGCTTGTAATTCGTTAGAGATAATTCCCAATTATGTATTTATGACAATCATAATTGTCAATATCTGAAATAAATGTGTATTAAATGATTTAATTTATAGTGTTTGGTTAAATTTAAACGAAAACATAGTCATTATTCCAATGAGATAGATTTTAATGAAATTCATATGTCATTATAATGAGCGTTATAACAATGTTATTCCAACTAAATCAGTATTTGAATCGTTCATTTAATAGCTCATGAAACTCATTTGACAATAGCTATATCATAATTCAGATGCCTCTTATGCGAACGTAATTCAGTGTTCAGTTTTCCCACGCGATGGGTAAAATACCCTGACGTACGTAAATATGTGTGAATTATAAAATGATTTGTTAAGGCGACATATAAAGCTAAATGACGCAAAGAAACCTTGAATTACACCATACTATTACCAATCCATAGCTAAGATTTTTCCAAAAGATCTTAAAGCGAAATGCTTACATGCATATACTTCACCGTAAGCCGTGACTCCCCTTTTCAAAAGGAAATAATAGAGCAGTAATGACTTGATAATCGGCAATTATTGATTTATACTTACAATATCTAAAATAAGTTTTGTTGAATCTTCAAAACAATGTCACGCAGTACTAACACAAACAAGCTCCTTAGTTAGAAGTTTACAGCATTATTCAGAATTACTGTGGTCCGACTTGCCATTAATCATCTCAATACAACTACTACGGTCGAGAATATAGGTAAAGTATGTTAAACAAGCAGTGGAACAATCGTAAACTTGTACAGTGCACTCGATGTTCGCCAGGGCTACAGCACTTTCTTCAACTATTACACAAGTATGCAGATCAAACTGATCAAATAATTCTAAGGCTTCTGGTTTGACTTGAGTCAGGAAACATGATTTTGGATATTCATCACTGTAAAGGTTTTGCTTAATATATTGCTTTATAACAATTTAACTATCAGTTATTGGTTAAAGCATAACTTGGTTTCCTTTTTAATTTTTAAAACATATCTGCATTATCGCATTCTTTTTGGGCGGGTACCCAAGACATATTTTGCAGCACTTAAATCTCTAGTAAAACCACAAGACAATAATTCTATTTTTAGCTTCCGACACACTTGCAAGATTCCTTGCAAACAATTCATTACAACACTGGCAGAGCAAGATGAAATTCTTAATCAAAATAACTTCACTCACCCTGAACAGTTTGACGGCAGCCCTACGCATATGAGATACTCACACCACGATGAATTCAATAACTAAACGGCCACGAGTTCGCGGGCTTTAATCAAACGCTAAGGTTGTGAAAATGACACAATCCACCCAGAATATCGAGGACAGAATTTGTCAGTTCTGTCAGCAATCAAACTTGGTTGGCTGATTAACATAGTTTTCACATCAAACTTGGTCCGATTAACTTCTGTAGGTATTCCACGGTAGAACTTTGTTCGGAACTTGGTTCTCCTGACGTTGTTCTTGAACGCACTGAAGTGAACTTGCCCGGTTTCTAATTAAACAGAGTTGTCTTTTTGTAGGCTTCAGACTGAAATAGATTCGTTTCTTTTAATGGTACTGCGCCACCTTGAAATATTTTTGCTTTGTAATTACTTTTCTAGAGTCCAGTTTAGGATCGTGAGTTTATATAAAATGATTTTACTAAAAGCAATTGAATGTATGTATTGTAGAAAAGAAAAGTGTAATCTATATACGCTTATGTCGAAGTATTAAGTTATTAACTTAATCCAAACTGCATGTATTAAAAGAAGAAGTTATTAGAGTTATTAAGTGCACTCTATCTACGCTTAGCTTTTGAGATTGCTATCACACAGAATATTAGATGTTTCGTTTAGTTAATAGCTCTATCTAGTCGTCATAACGTATTCTTTCAAGGGCGACGAAGTAAATCGTTCACCTTTTATATGGCCTCTTTTGCTAATATTTTAATTACAAAACTGAACAAACAAATGTTCTTAAATGGTTTTGTTTTTAACTTTTTTGAAGCCAAATTATAATTACATTTTATTTGGATCTGTATAGTCATAAATAAAAAGGAACCCTAATGTTTAATCTTTGCATTCATAACTGGGCAGATTTTTAATTAACGCTATTTTAAACTTTTACCCGAAAGAAATTCAAAGTCATATTCTAGATTATACATAAAAAGAAAAAGTGTGAATTATTTTATTAAATTAGTGCAATGATATTCGAAGCACGTGAGCTTAGTTAAAGAAATAGTGAGTAAAATATTCACGTTTCAAGTGCATAATGATATTAGTGAATTTTCGTCATTTTATTCGGTTTGTGAAGAACGTTACTCTTTAAATAAATTTTAACAGAATTTAGTTGATTGAGACGGAATAAAAATTACAGAAACAAAACAATCATTGTGAGTATTGAAATATTAATAATAAGCTTAGTAAACCAACGGGCATTTTTTTTATACAATTTTTATTAGTCAGCTACCTACATCAAGTTATATACTTTAGGTGTAACACAGGACCCTTGTCTACTATACCAAAAGCGTAACTAAACAAACTAAGCACTATACATTTTTAAACCATTTTTACAAATATTTTTTCTGGAACTTTGGAAAGGCACGCCCTCATTCAAAGCACAATATATTACACGACCGGCAGCTTAATAATAACGTTTTCTATCGTCCATACCTACGTGAGGAGAGATGTGTTGGCACATGTTATTATGACCTAAAATTGAATTTTCGCTGAGGTCGTCGTTTTCACAGCGGCACTGTACAAACGGTCTTGTGGTGTGTTTGAAATAAGCTGAAGCGAGCCTCACTAAGCCCCTGTTTAAAGACCATTGTAAGTCGTTATCGCCAGCGAATTAAGTAAGTTTCATTTGTTATAACTTTGGCTTGTTTGAACGAAGTTTCCGCGCTAAAAGTGAGTGAGACGTTGCCGGTGAGTGATTGTTATTTTTGTTAATTGTCCTGGTTTTTGGTTGGTAGTTAAATGGTAAATAGCCCTTTTAAAGGACTATTTACAACGTTTTTCATATTAAAGTTTTATTTTGTGTTTGAGATTATATTTGATTTTGACAAAAGATTTAAAAACTACTATATTGCCAACACTTTACTAACTGAATACGTATCATTGTCTTGATTACAATGAATTTATTTTTTTATTAATTCTCATACTCATCACAGTTAATACTGTCGTATGAACTCTCGCGAGAGCTTGCTGTCCAGTATTTGAATTCGACAGGCGATTGACGCTGTCTCATAATTATAACATATTTTTAAAATATCCAATCAAAATAACATTAAACATTATAGGCAATTAACAGAAGGCAATAAAAAAATGAACAATCCTGTGGACAAGATTAAAAAAAAATTAAAAGTATTGTGATATACACTTTACTTTTGCAGGCTTAAAAAAAGTTTATGAGTAACTAGAACTTTAATCGTAAGAACATGACATCAATTAAGGTCAGACGATCATAATGACAGTATTCTTGACAAGTTTGTGAACAACTGGTCGCTCACGTACTTTGTTTGTAAGTCATTCACAGGCTGAGCTAAAAGAGCGTGGAATGTTAACTAGTTGAGAAAATTATTGTTTTTAAAAAGTCAGTTGTTTCTACAAGTATTTCCAATTAGTAGTTAAAGAAAGCATAGTGAAGCCGATTATTTGTATTCTAAGAAGTTTTATGTAGTATTCAAATCGTTTGGAGTAAAATTGGAGCAGAAGATTCCTAGAAATCAAAAATCCTACGTCATGTACGGCTTCGGCGACGCTTCTTGGAAGAAACTCTTTATAATATGGCCTCATCAAAGAAATATGTAGGCGTATACGATGTCCAGCTTTGATCGATACGAATAATAACGAACCCAATACTGTCATTGTTAAAAATCGGGTATTAATATTCTTGTGCGCAAGTAAACTCACAAATATGCATATTGACTTTCATTCTAGGTGACGTATAATTATGTTCTTTAATGCGATTTAATACAGTCTGTATACTATCAAATACCAAGAGCTTTTTCATGCTAGGGATCAAGATTTTATACAAAAGTGGTAATAGTTAGCCGGTTGTCGATCCAATATAGCTATAAGCGTTTATACAGTACGACTCTACCTCCAAGATGTTACTTAAAACATTAGTTAAAATTCAAAAGCTGATTTAAAATTGAATTATACTTTGTCTCAAGTCAGCGAATAAATAAACAAACCTAAAAAGGTTTACCTCTTCTAATAAAAAAGCAGCAAGATGTAAATAATGCATACTCGTGCAACGCAAAAAAGTAATTAAATTTCCGTTTGAAAAAGTTCGATGTAGGAGTAATTATGTAGATGAGTTTGAACCTTTAGTAGGTAACATTCACCAAAGAGCAATGGACAGGCAACATTCAGGGAAATTGAGAAACATCCAACTTCTAATCAATTAGGTGAATATTCTTAAGGAACCATTCTTCGTCTTATCTCGTCAAAGAAATCATGTTTATGAATGGTAATCTTGATGAATATTAATAGCTAAGGTTTTTCTTATTAGCAACTTGTTAAGAGTTTAATACGTTTTTTGTTTATCTTTCTTCAAAGGAGGAAGTATTTTTTCATTTTGCATTTTTCTTAGAAAGATGGTTATTGTGATATTTTGTGGGTTTTTGAATGCTTTGGTGGTGGACTATGGTTTCTTAAAAACGGTTTTTTCTGATTATAAGATACTTCACTCGATAGATAGACACTTTATCTGCGTTTTACAGTTGTATTTCTTAGAATATAATAACTTTATTTGTTTCAGAGGAGGAGCTCGTGGCTTAGTTAACTACAGCCGCGCCGATCGATCTCTGAGGTTAAGCAACGCTTGCCGAGGTTGATCTGTGGATGGGTGACCATCTTATACATATCGAGTTCCTCCGTGTTTCGGAAGGCACGTTAAATTGTGGGTCCCGGCTGTGCAGATCTTTGACAGTCGTTAACAGTAGTCAGAAGCTTGAAAGTCTGACAACCAGTCTTACCGAAAGGTATTGGGTTATATCCCAGGTAACTGGGTTGTGGAGGTCAGATAGGCAGTCGCTCCACGTAAGACACTGGTATCCAGCTGCATTCGGTGAGACTGGAAGCCGACTCCAACATAGTTTGGAACAAAGGCAAAGCTAATATATATATGTCGGAATATGAAAAGAGTATAAAGACTCTTTGGTCGAAATGAGGTCGTATGCAGGAAGCCAACGCCATCTAGTGGCGTTCGATGGAGTTAGTGGCGCGCGTTGTTCGAATTTGACAGATGTGATTCTCTTCTGTTTTGGCGGGAATGGCGCGTGGACGACACTGAACCATCGCGCATTCTGTATTACGAATAATTACGTTGTAACTGTTGTTTACTGTACCTACTTGTAATTATAAAGTGTTCAAATGTACGAGTGTGACTTATTATCAATCTGACACTACCCACGACGCCCACAGTCGATGAATAGGTTTATTACAATGAGTACCTATGATGATGGAGGATGAAAACCCAGAGAACCCACATCCCTCCGTCATCATCATATTATCAATTAAGAACCCGCAACAACGACGACGACGACATCAGAAGTGGGATCGGTGTCAGATAGTACAAGAAAAGAAACGGACGTCTGAAGTAAGAAACACACGCAAGATCAAGTGATCCAATGAACTAACAGCGAGCGAGACGATGTACATCATCGAGGGATCAAGCACCGCAACAACCAGCAGCCGTGATGTGCTACAAATGTGGCAAGCCTCGCCACATAGCCGTCCGGTGAACGAGCAGCGCGGCGCGGCAGCGGCTTGGCGGCGGCGGCAACAACGGCGTCGGTGACGGCGGCGGCGTCGGCGGTGGCTGCGCTGGCGGCTACGGTGGCGGCTGCGCTGGCGGCTGCGGTGGCGACTGCGCTGGCGACTGCGCTGGCGGCTGCAGTGGCGGCTGCGCTGGTGGCTGCGCTGGTGGCTGCGCTGGCGGCTGCGGTGGCGGCTACGCTGGCGGCTGCGTTGGCGGCTACGTTGATGGCTGAGGTGGCGGCTGCGGTGGCGGCTGCGTTGGCGCCTGCGGCGGCGTCTGCGGCGGTGGCTGCAGCGACGGCGGCGGCTTCGGCGGTGAAAGCGGCGCGACGGGAAGCGGAACGAGCGGCGGTGGTAGCGGCAGTAGCGGCGGCGGCAGGCCGGGTGACGACGGGGAGCCGAGCGAGCGCTACATCGATGTATGAGTCGTGCAACCATCATCGAGGACTTACGAGCGTAAAGGTGAATCGTTACGTTTTACTTATGGTTTCGTGACTGAACGCTTGTTGGTAATATGAAGTTTTCCTACGTTTACTGGTAAACGTTGTAATAATGTTGTTGCGATGACTGGTATAGGTCAAAGACGTTGGACGAGTGTTCAGTACAGAACAGATTTTATGTCGTGTACTGTGTAGTAATTAAACAAAAGTCTTATGACGTGTTTTTGGGTCAGTCATAGTTTGTAGTGATGCACTTCAAGGAGTTCACTTAATTTAACTTTTATTGTGACTGATATAACTGGAAAGTAGTGGAAAGTACAGGACTAGACTTTAACAAATGTTGAGAGCATTTTGAGTTTTTCGTTATGGGTTAACGACATGTTTGACCACAGATAAACTAAAGATTATGTTGATTAAGTTGAGCATAGAATTGTGCGCGGTTGTATTAGAAAAGTACTAGACAACAAGTTCAAACAGCCTTTTGAAATTATTGAGATTGTGGATAGATGTTGGTCAGAGGTCATGTACCAGTCGATATAGATTTTGATGATAATGAGATTGATGAGTTTGTGGTGAAGGTATCCAAACGAGTGAAGGTTTCTTTCGGCCGTATTGTGTTCGACCGTATCAGTTGTTAATACGTATTCGTAGCCCGGTGGAAATCGGTATCTCTTGAGGCAACTCAAGTAGTCCGTGGGTGCGCGGTTAGCGTTTAACACTGACGGAGGTCGTGGTCTTGAGAGACCGTACAAAGTGGTTCGACTTTGGAGAAAGTCGTGGTCTTGAGAGACCGTATTGAGTGGTTCGACTTTGGAGAAAGTCGTGGTCTTGAGAGACCGTATTGAGTGGTTCGACTTTGGAGAAAGTCGTGGTCTTGAGAGACCGTATTGAGTGGTTCGACTTTGGAGAAAGTCGTGGTCTTGAGAGACCGTATTGAGTGGTTCGACTTTGGAGAAAGTCGTGGTCTGTGGAGACCGTAGTGTAGTCCAAGAGGGATGCACGTGTGGGCAATGTGATTGCTCGTCGGCTGGAGAGCCGTGGTGTTAGAAACTTTACTCGGGGATAACTGACAACTAAGAATTGTTTTTGTAAAGTGGTTATAAAGATTGATTTGGTACATGACTCAGGCTGACTGTTGTTTATGGAATTATTTTGAATACTGTTTCCCAATGAAAAATGTTTGTTCATAAATATTCAAGTTAAGCTCTTAGTAGAGTTATTGAGATGGACCCAGTAATTGTAGAGTTGGGTCAGGAGTGGCCGAGTGTGACATTGTTCTGTCGTGAGATATTTTGTTCACAGAGTAACCATCACACGAGGACGTGTGCAAGCAGGATGGCCGTGTCGGAATATGAAAAGAGTATAAAGACTCTTTGGTCGAAATGAGGTCGTATGCAGGAAGCCAACGCCATCTAGTGGCGTTCGATGGAGTTAGTGGCGCGCGTTGTTCGAATTTGACAGATGTGATTCTCTTCTGTTTTGGCGGGAATGGCGCGTGGACGACACTGAACCATCGCGCATTCTGTATTACGAATAATTACGTTGTAACTGTTGTTTACTGTACCTACTTGTAATTATAAAGTGTTCAAATGTACGAGTGTGACTTATTATCAATCTGACACTACCCACGACGCCCACAGTCGATGAATAGGTTTATCACAATGAGTACCTATGATGATGGAGGATGAAAACCCAGAGAACCCACATCCCTCCGTCATCATCATATTATCAATTAAGAACCCGCAACAACGACGACGACGACATATATATATTTGTTTCAGAGGATGTCGAATACAGTTTATACTGTTTATATAATTAATATATACACCTACCTACTACTAATACCAGTCAAAGCAAAGGTTGGAAAGAATACTTCCTATTCCACTCTTTGGTAACAGCAAAAGATATAAAGTAAACGTTAAAATTTGGTTTCTTAATTTTCTTTTGAAAGGTTTCATAAGATTAGATTTTGAACTCCATTTTCCCACAGAGTTCTGCGCATTTATATTGTGAGAAAATAACGAGGCAAAAATCTACGACTAAATTATCTTAAAGTTGTTATAAAAACACTGTAATTTCATATCAGAGCATTGTTAGAGCACCCTGTACAAAGAAAACTAATGGGTTTTTTGCTTATAAAGGATGTTGAAATCAGATAATTTGATCTAGTTTCTCAGTCGCTTTAGATTGTGTACAGCTTACGTTTTTATCTTGTACGTTGGGGAAAAATCCTTTAGTAGTAAAGATTTGAATTTATCTTAGAATGCTCATTACGCGCTGCTTATTAGAATTTGTGATTAAATTTAGATTCTGTCTAGACGATTTAGGCACATTTTTGTATTTAAATCTATTTTATAATAGTACCTGGGGCGAATCCTTTGTCTTTATTATTATATTTAGATGTATATATTATGATTCTAAATCCTCTGATGTCAAAGAGAAAATCGTCGTATAAGGAAAAATATATGTCCTTGTTATTATTATCTTTATGAAAAGCATGCAAAGGAAAAACACACTTACTTTGTTCAACACTCGTGTAAACAATATTGATGACATCATTAGCATTAACCCGCGTGATCAGCCACGCTTCCTGACGTGATCTTCACGTGTCACTGCGCAGATTAGATCACCCGAACTTCTGCTTCGTCAAACAATTCCCTCCTAATTGAATAATTAGTGTCAAAATACATGCTCGAAGGTCGTTCACCCTTTTTCAAGTGAATCGTATTTGATCTTAGTTACTCGAAGAACACTTGACACTTCTTTGAATATTATTTACTTCGGGAATTGTTGAAAAGATGGATAGGAAAACTTACAGGAAACAAGATCAATTTATTATTGTCGAGTTTTTGGTTACTACTTTCTTGCTTTGCTTGCTCTCTTTGGAAACAATAACCATTACGTATAACAGATATTTTTAGACAAAGATCAAAATGTAATTAAAAGGCCCTACCACTTTAGCTGCTTTGTTATTAATAGCAATGTTTTTTTGAACTATTCACAATACAACGGTGAAAGTTTCCCAACAATCACAATTTCTGTTTTTGTTCATAACCCTTGCGCTCACAACTTTCCTATTACGAACTAAATAACCAAGCATTGAATATAGTCAGCTTATGTTAAACTACTCTCGCTACAAAAGTTCACCCCCTATCGCAGGGCCATTGTTGTGAACTCATTAATCTGAGAACTCTCAGTGACAATATTAATTAAGTACCATGACACTCCATTTCAATTCATCATCTCATTGACTTTGATGGTTTTTGAGTACGAATAGAACGGCCCCATCTTTTCCGTAGTGTTGAGAAAGGCAATTAGGAGGAGTATATTGCGAGGGCGTCTAACAAACGAAGTTTGATCTTGTCTATCCGTACTCGAGATTTAGTCTTCATGAATAGATTTAAGAGGCTTTGAGTTTTTTCCTGTAATTTGTAACAAGTTTAAGTATTAATACGATGTATAGCAAATTGATTGAATACTTAGGTATGATGTTAAATAACATTACATTATTAAAATATTGGCAATTCACCCATCCGACGCTCAAAAGCCACTAAAGTTTGTGAATATTGAACACGTATCATTTACATGGGTATAATATCCTTTAGAAATAGGTAACACTCCGATCAGTGTTACATTTAAGCTCCTGGTTAATTCTGAAATTGCATTGGCGACATGAATGCAGCTGAAATCACGTTGCGAGCCTGGGTGTTCACAGATGCGCAATTTCAAAATTAATACGACAATGAAGGAAGAGGCTTGCACCCAACCGGGGCATTATGACCACAAAACTAATCAAGGCGAGTAAATTGAATTTAATATTGCAAGCGACCGCCCCGACGTCGTCCGCGCCCGCTGAGAGTCGCAACGACATGCCATGTAGATTATGATTTATGGCTTCACTGAAATAATAATCGTGCTTCTAATTTTGTATTTGAGCCATTTGATACCTGCGGCTTTTTCAATTAATTCACCTACAAAGGTCGGTCGGTCGTGATTAAATTATGTGATCGGTTTTTAAAATTAAAATCCGTGAGGGTTTTGACGATTCCGTTCACGTGTCCGTGAAATCAATTTGTAATCTACCTGTTTTAGGTTCCAAAATAAAGATCTAGTCAGTAGGTCGAATTGTGTTCTTGAATTAGAAAGAGTAATTCAACGCCTGTATTTCGTGATTTAATTTAATGTTTATTTAACACTTTAAAAATGTACGAACCAAGGAATATTATAACATTTTTTGTGATCTTCGGTGGACTTGAAAGTTACATTATATTAGCAAAGCACATTATAATAGCAAAAATATTTATAGTTAACTTAACTATAATTGACTCTAAAACATAGCCTGTCATTGTATGTGTGATATATCGTGATTCATGGGTATCACAATGACAGCCTGCGGACAACGCGTGGCATTGTGTATTGTAACATCGCATACGAAACAATATGTTGGACAATATTAATATGTAACTTACATCAACAGGTCATCCAAAAATGTTCTTAATTAATGAAAATTGTTGACAGTATATTCGTCACATGTTATTCAATTACGAAAATCATTTAAAACACGTTGATTTAAATATTCATGCGCAAGTGAGTGAATGCAAAACACTCGGTTACAGCGTTAAGTTTCTCTTAAACATGTTCACCGTTGACATTTTTTGTAAAAAAGAACGCAACTGACCGAATAAGAAATATTTCCAGCTACTTAAATGAAACACACAAATCTTATCCCGCTTAACAAGATCAGTCAAATAGCATTACAATTGGTTATTTTTGTAGAAGCACTGCGGCAAAACTCAGCTTTCCCGAAGCGTAAGGAAGTGTAGTCAAAACAATAAGCTTTAAGTACTTCGTTCCGTTCGCCGGCTCATTCATTCCGTATTCAGATAGTTTAATTGCGATGCTGTCTTGCATTTAGAATGCAAGCAACGTCTCACTTCGGTAAAACGCGGCTTCGCTATTGGCGGAATGTAGACTTGATTAAGCCAGGGCAAACTTTTGTTTATCATTTTGAAATCGAATTAGAAGTGGTTCGTGTATTGTCTCTGGCGCTGAATCAAATTGATTATTGCTGTTGGTTCTTGAGCCCGTAATTTTATCAAGGATTTTGTATTGTTGTGTTTGTTTTGAGTTTTTGTTTTAACTTTTTTATGGTAACATAAACAAACCAATTCGCATTTTTTTTGTATTTGATTACATTTTAATCATTTGTCTGATCATTTTGCTTAGCTAAAATTCACTAATAAAGTTAGTGATTATTACTTTCATACAAATTCTTGTATTTAATTATTCCAACTCACGTTGCACCGTACAACAATATGAAGTAATCATACAACAAAATTGTAGCGAAATATGCAACACCTGTAATTATGCATTCGTAGCTCAAGACCAAAATACTCTTGAACGCCAAGCTACCAACTAACGTTGAAATTTTAAGCGCTTTGTATTAAAAATTAAATTAGTAAGGCAACATAAATGCGAATTAATTAACAGTATTTACGTACGTAGCTCGTTCTGAGAAAATTGCAACCATTTCCCTTTGCGTTTACGGCTGTGCACGTGCCACGTAAGCCAGCTTATTTTTCTGTGTAATATAGTGTTTTTGTATTGGCGTCAAGACGGAAAATAGCATCAAATGTAATGTTACATATATGTGAAAAATATCTCAAAGTATTTATTTGTCATAAAAGCCGTTATTGGTTTAGACAGTTCATCGATTACGTGGAGTGTCAGATTGAAAATTTTGAGACTCTCGTTACGCGTAGCAGTTAGATATCTAAAATAATACTGTATGGTATGTATGCTAATTCACGCTCACTACGATAATAGAAAAAACTATCGTTTTTTATCTCTAGTTATAAACACGAACCAAAAATCTGCTCATCGTAAGTTGAAATGTGAACCGTGTATTACTAAACACGTAGCCTTTGCTTTGATCGTTCAAACAATGCGATTAAACAGAACTACGCGTAATCAATCCCCGTGGATGTGTGAACATGTCAGTTTACACTTTGGTACGTGGTGAGCTTTAGTAGCAACGTACTTTTCAAGAGAAATGACGTTGTGACGTCATACCTTTGTTGGTGATAGCGAAGTCTCAAGTTGCTAGTAAGTTTAACCTGTTACGTTTTAGAGAGTAACTCTGATTCCAAACAAAGTTTATTGTTTTGGGCTGTATAGTTGCAGATGTTCTGCACTCGATTAATATAGGTTACTTTAAACAGATTACTTGTAAAATATCATGAATTGGTTGTGACTATACTGTTTCGCTTTTCAGTAATTGACGGAACATTGGAGCTTTTGTATTTATGTCACAATGAATTAATTGAAAAAATTCGATTTCACTCAATTGTGTTGGAAAAATGAGAGCACGTTAAAATTTTCCAACTTAATTTATTTCTCAGTTCGTTAATATAATAATTTTATGAACCCCACATGATAAAGGCTCGATTTTGGTAACATCAGATAATTCAACAATTCCGCTCGACGTAGGCATTCAAAACATTCACTTGATTAAAATATGAACCTTTACGGTGACTTTTTAAAAATGGTCCGCATAATTTAAATATCAATTTCATTCCCGGATGGGAAATTAAACAATGAATAAAAATTCAATCTGTTGTAACATTGGCTTATTCCCCAATTCCACGTCGTATCAACTGACGATTTATTAATCCCGTGAAAGTCAACATTGGTATATTAATGTGTACGTTATGGTCGAATCAAACCGACTGATATCATTTGTGGAATTTGATAATGATTTTCGTTTTATTACAGAATGATTTTAATTGAAAAAGCCTGAGTACTGTCTGGGATTTTTGTTATAAAGCAACGTTCAAGCTGAAAGTTATGACAAATAGTTATTTTCAGTACGAAATAAGTAAGTTATAGTTTCTTAAATAACATTTAAGTTTTTCTTAAAACTTTATTAGCGTGTGTCTCTACCACTATCGACAACAGGCTTGGTATGGAGAATCTTTATATAAAAATCTGATCAGTAGGTACTTCTAGCGGACGCCGTAGGTATAATTTGTCACAGTACTTTTTGAATGTCAAGCACTCAATACTCGATAGTAGGTACCCACTGTATAAAATCGCGCTACAGATAGTAAGGAATATCATAAAATTAAAAGGAATGTCAACTACACATGGTTGTTCCTCAAAAGAGACCCAATTAACACAGCTATTCACGAATTTGTAGAGCTTCTAGTATGCTTTTGATATAATAGCACAATCGCGCTCCTGAGTACTAACCTTATGTATGTAACTTCACAAATAGTCAGTTCTAAATTAATTCCAGGAACTGACTACAGAATGCTAATCAAAGGTTCATTGTTCAAGATGTAATTGTATGACAATCAGAATCAGAGGCATATTATATTTCACACTCCTCTACCACACCATTTTGATATAATGCTCATTAGCCAGAAAACTACCTGATGTCTATTTGAGAATAGTTTAAAAAAACAATAATGACGTATACTTATTAATCTTATATTATAAAGCGTAAATAGCCAGTTTTGCTTAGCGGCTCGTTCACGATCAGTATATTAAGTAACTTTTAGCCCGTAGTTATGTAATTATTAAAAAAGGCTCTTATAAACCACTTTGACCCTAGCTTTACCATGCATATTTGAAAAGTATATTGTTAACTGTTTTACGTATCCAAACCCGATTCAATAATGACAATGGACTTAACTACTATCCAATTTTGATGGGCTACCACCTAATCCCGATAGGATAACAGCGAAGTAATATCTTAATTGCAGGTCATGGTTGTAAACTCAAGGTGCGCAGCGCAATATGGATTTACTAGGCATTCAAAGGGGTCATTTGATTGGCAAACAATGTCAGGGTGGACAATGGCATTCACTTGCCGACGTTACATGAGTAACAACGTAATCAAACGTGTCTTGCCTTCAACTGGTGGCCAGTTATGTGTGATGACAGATAGGAGTTCGCTTTGAGTATAGGTTAAAGGAAATTAATAGACAATTACACACATAGAACATGAATAAAATATATAACTCTATTAGAAATATGTAAAAACAATTAGCCAATTGGGAGCTGCAATAGTGACAAAACAATTGACTAAATTGACAACGCCAAGGCCAATTTCTTCATCAAAAGTAACAGCCAAAGTTTAGGGGTAAGTTAATAAGGAGTAAAATTTGTTTCTAACCGATTGAAAAAATGATAAATAGAAGTCAATGGCTTTAGTAGTGGCTGCATGAAGAAACTGGCCGTAAAGGATTTAAGAAAATATATCCAATTTAACTATCATTTCAGCTTTACAGCTTATAATTGAAAAAAATATTTCTCTAAATAAATAGCTCCGTTCATTCTCTCAACAATTTTCACCTTGAAGTAAGGTACATCGTATGCGCTGCACACTATCGGATATCAAATCTAACAAACCTACTTTTGCCCCGTCAGCAAAACTTTCTCTGCGAAACTTGGCGAAGTTACACCGTTGCAATATATTACCGCAATATTCGGGTTAATATTAACTTACAGGTTTATTTAGGTGACACTACCTGTCAAAGGGAACGTACGTGTACATCGTTGATTAAAATTGATTAGTTGCGAAGTAAGCGTGTTTAAGATGTTATAAAATGTTGGAATGGCCAAGTTGGTATATTAAATTCCATTTCAGTGTTTACTCTTAAAAAGTCCTGCAAATTAATCATTGGCAGACTGGCTATGTAAACGCAGAAGTGAAGAGAATTATGTATACATAAATATGGCATAATAATCTCTCACTAGAGATGCACCCCTTCTGAAACTCACGGAATCGAATCGAGAAAAATATGCACGCAAGCAATGTCAGGAATGTCAGCCAGTATGAAATATGTTGTCATTCAACTGCTCAGATGGAAAATAAAATAAGAAAATTTACATCCATAACAGATAGCTATCAATATAGTATATATATACAGAGTATACGTGAACTATGAAATGTGCCGATTCACCAACTCAGATTATTGTATTTATCCCGAAGCAAAACTATTAACTAAATTTTAGCATTAATAAACACAACTATATTTGTTTCTAAACTAACACTTTACGATCAAAACTCAACCTAATCTAATCACAAAACCTCAGAGAGTAAACCGACAATCTCTCTACAGGAGCACAAACAAACCACGTTGACTTAACTACCGCGGAAGTAGGCTCTAATTAAACTGCAAGGTTAAACGCAAATAAACAGAAAATAACGGTTTTAATTATCGACTTCTCGCGTCAACATCACGTCCCGTTTGTCTTAAAGTCATTTATAAAAGACCAACACACAAGCACTCCGATTACGGAACAACAAAGTCGAAGTTCCTTAATTTGTGCTCGAGTGTACTTATAATAAACTCAAGTACTGTGTGAATTTCGGAAAGAAATTAGCTCGTTTACAGGCGAATGTAAACCTTATTAACTGGTTCATTAGGTTTATAATTTATGTGATTGTAGGATCACGTAGGCCTGCAAGGTAGGGGCCCATATTATGGGTATACAAAAGAGCTTTTGATGCCAGTTAATTAGTTGAACAGTTCGTTTTGTAAGGTACCCGCACGGTGAGGTGCAAATCTTTCGGTTCGAGTACAACACCTAAATAAATATAGGTGTAGTACTTTTGTGGAAATGAAATATACTGAAAAAGGTTACGTTCTAGAAATTTGTGTGAACATTCAAACACTGGAAATGCGATTAAGTTTTTTTTATATGCGACGTTTGTAATAAACATTATGTCTATCTAAGTTTCTAGCAAAGCGGATAAACTCATTTAATATTGACTTCGCGCACATTGAAACAACTTCATAAAAGTTAAAGTGTGACAATATACATATTCATATTCGTTACAATACATAGTTGGAGATTCAACTGAAATAGTCAACAGTCCAATCAGTGGAATTCCACAATAGTAACTATGGAGAAACATCCCGATATTAACACCTACGTATAACACGTTAACCCTTCCGCACCGGCGGGGGTCGGGCAAGCCAAATTAGATTCGCTGAGTTATATACAACCTTATTGGCTCAGACTACCTTGGACCGGCTTGATTAATGCCCCTATAGTTTCCGTTATATCGTTATCTCTTATAGATTATATATTGCGTTGCGATTACTTTAGTTTCTTACATCGGTAGTTGAGTGGTTACATTTTAAGTAAAATTTTGGATTAGTTTGGTTGTTGTAGTCGATGTAGTTTTGGTTGTCCGCATTAATATTTTTCTGTGCATTTTTTGAGAACTCATTTATGGCGTATCTAAAGGAATGTTTTATTATTCAATAAAGTTATTAGTAATAGTTAAAATCAGGTTATCTTTAGTTTATAAATCAAGGTTCAAGGTTCGAAGGCTCAAAGTTTCAAAGCGAGCACATTTTGAAAACTATCCTTTTATATGATATCCAACGCCTTGCGCGAAGATCAATTTGTTTTATGCTGCATCCGAAAAATGTTACTTGTTCAAAAAACTCGTTGTTCACAATGAATGATTCAGTCGCGCTGTAAATAAATAATTAACATTTAACCAACGTGTCGAGTACACCTACAGCAAAAATTCTCGGTTAATAACTTGTCGCGCAAAAGCTGTCGTTTACCAGAACTTTATTAAATTTTCATCACTTTAATTTAATTTTACATCGCTTGCATTAATTTATGACATGTGCTTATAATTGCGTCAAAATGAGGAGACTTCGCTTTGTCTTTAATATGAGGTTAATTATTTAAAATAGGTACCTTAGTTTATTTTTATAAAAGCATTGATAGGTACTGTTTAAACAGGTAAACCGATTTATTGAACAAAAGTACATTTTAACAATTAATATTAAAGTAGATTTTTATCATGAACTGGCTGACCCGCGCCGCGCAGCTCGCTCACGAATTTTCTTTGCAATTCTTTTTATCTTAAAGACTATTTTACAAAAAATAATAGTGGAATCAGTTGAACCGTTCTTTAGTTTTGCGCTTAGCAACACATTTAGCAATTCATTATTATATAAAAATAATTTTCGAAGGGTGACAGGAAACCAAAATGCATTTATTATCAACGTTGCACAGAAAACAAAACTACAATCAAGTTTCCATCGCCTTTCACCATAGCGTGAGAAACCCTTGAACAAAAACATCATACTGTCTGCGCTACCTGTTTCGTTTGCCGACCTTTCCACACGGCGCACAATGTGTGCGTGACGGTCAGGCTACTCTTGAACGCTTAACCTTTCAGTACTTCATATCCGTTTTTGTCCTTGAAACTATGGATACATGTTTACTCTTATGAAGGGAAAGTAATTTATGAAAAAATGTCTTCTGTTTTTTACAAAGTGGATGCTATTCGAAGTAACGATGATTCTAAACTTTTACGAAGTATCGGATTCAATGCTTGAACGAGGATCAAGGGTTGACATTTGAAATGACAGTATCATTTTAATATTTGTAATACAACAGATTTTTTCACGATCTGTGAATCGAACTTGAGTTCTTGTGATTTACAAACATGCCGTTTTAAACACAGTAGCAGTTAAGTTTGTAAGTGACGTCATTAAACCTTGCGTAGCTTGTGTGGAGTAAAAACGTATAGCAAAAGGAAGTAGCGTGTGCTGTAATGGGCGTAGTTAAATGTATTGCTGCTTACATTTACATACAAAGTCGGAAGAGAGCGTGTAGCCCTTCTTTAGAACTTTGAAATGACCATAGGGAATCATAACTTGGCAACTGGCATGTGTCATAACTAATTATACTTATCAGTAGCGCGATTCTGTATACTCGGTCCTGTCGAGTATCGAAAATTCGATATTCAAAATGTACTGTCAAACTAGTTTCTACGTCGCCCGTTAGAGGCGCTGATCAGATTTTCATACAAAATTTCTCGATGACAAGCCGGTTGTCGGTAGTCGATAGAAGTAGAGAATCGAGTTACAGTAAAAGTGCAATAAAAAGAAAACTAATAGTGATGAATATTACAGTCCGAGAGAAGACCCGAGCCTAACAATGAGACAGTAATAGAATAATATATATTTACTTTACTAAATAACAACAGTAGCGCGATTTTCTACCATTATCAACTATCACCACCCGGGTATCAAGATTTTCTGTATAGAAATCTGATTAGCACTGCGGGAACTAATTAATCTAGCAGTACATTTTAAATATCCAATTCTCGATACTAAATAAAATATATTATAGAATGGCAATACTGTAAACGGCTTATTATTTACTCATTAACTTTCTAAATGACAACAGTTGTTAGCTTGTCTAACTGATATATTTTACACTTGCTTGGTGAAAGTCACTAAAAACTAAAGAAAGGAAAACTGAATCCGGCACCTCGAGTTTCTGAGCACCAAATGGGCAGTAAAAATGCATTTTACAAGCTGTTCATGGGCCGTTAGTGTGTCTAAATCTTAAGTACATTGCCTGGTCTTAATGTATTGACTGTTGAAAAGGGGAAGAGCTTTTCTACTTTTGAGTGTACACAATATATTTTTTACTAAAACGCGATTATTTATGCAAACAAATAAGTTCAGGTTTAATAAGTCATTAATGTTTACGTATACGCATCGTTTTAAGTTCATGAACTGTTAGATAAACTGTTTTTTTTAAAGATTGTTTTAATGTTTGCCGACCTCGGGCACAGGGGCTATCGTGTATCTCAGTTGACAACTATTTGAAAGCCACTATGCTGTACATTGCTTACTATTTTTGATTATTGTGTCAAACATGTTACGCCAAAGCAGCAATGTCTTAAATAGTGACCATCAACTGAGATACGTGATACGCATACAGAACCAGATAACACAATATTTATATCATTCATTTACAACATGCAATATAATATTAACCAAAAGCCATCTTCAACCAGACAATAGAGGATTACTTGAAATGTTTGAAGTGATACGTAGGTGTTTTCAAGCAAAATACGTAAGATTTGATACAAATATGTTAGCTTGGAAAAAAAGCAACACTTTTATAATAACTATTGAAGCGACTAAAGCCGCTTACTGTTTTGCTTATCCATGTAAGTGAGTTACTTGAAATGTATAAAAAATATTGTGTGAATAATTTGGTACAATCTGATTGAAAGGTCTCACTGTTGAACTTTAAGACTAAGTGAGTTTTAACACTAGACTGGTTTTATTTCGTTCTTATTGAAAAGGACAAAATTTGAGGGCGAATTGCGTATTTACTTCAGTACTTTTGCTGAAGATAATTTGCCCATATTATATTGTGTTTCTCACAAGTCATTCTAATCAGTGTTCACGTACCGATGCCGTAATACCGTGAGCATGCGTACATAACTATCTAATAAGTTATACAACCTGGTTTTATTGTATGGAATGGAGTAAAAAAAAAGCGTTGCAGGAATAATTCAAAATCATAAAAAACAATCTCAAAACAATACCAGTTGAACAGTGTAATGTATTAAACACTAACCCATTAGCAATGCCCAAAGAACCGTTTCATTTTTAAATTTCCCCATTTTTGCGTTTAAAAATGTACTTTCGAACCCTCAATTTATAACCCTCTCGATAAAGCAGGGATTCGTTGCGGACGGAAGCGGGTGAGTGTTGGCTTTTTTTTTGATAATATAAGGCAACCGTATACGACAGTGAGGATTTAATTCGGATTAACAGGGTTATCTTTAACTTTTATTTAGTCTTTATATATAAACTCATTTATTTTCTCGAATTGACACGAAAAGATGATAGCTGAGAAGGAAAATGTTTTGTTTGGTACCAAGTAATCTCGAATCAGGCAAAAGGTTTCTATAGGATATTTTATCAATAGAAAGTTATTTTTTATTTTTGGTGTAAGTACAAGTGAAGTCGTGGGCAAAACTTAGCTAATTATAATGGTCGCCATGAAAACATACAAAATTTTAATTAATTAATTAAGTGTTGTGTGGTTATGTTCTTGAGGAAGCAGGTGTTTAAAAGCAATGTAAGATTTAAAGGAGCGAAAATTCAAAACACGGGTAGAAAATTGTCTTAATATTTTGAGGAAAACATGGACCCCATGTGTTCATAATAAAATGTAGGTGATTAATGTACGCTGCTATTAACACGGTGTTGGGTATATGAAGGCCATATGTGCCTTTGTCGAATTTTACTTGCGACTAAAAATATTTGCCAGCAACCTTGTTTAACACTTATCAACAATTTATAAGTTTACTTCTATGTGGACTGTAAATCCAACTCGTTAACCCTTGCAATGTCGAGTAAACAATGGAAATAAATGCATAATCGCACTATTTTGCATTAATCTAGTAGTCAACGCAATGCGTGGTTTATTTATAATAATAGGTTAGCGGTTGTGTTTTGTTGTTGGAAATTAGTTACGAGGTTTGTTATTATGCTAGTGTTGATTACAATTATTGAACGTTATGATTGCTTATTCTTGATTCTGCACGTTAAGTTAAAATCGCCTAAACTAAAATTGAATCTAAAATCAAGGATGTATATACATAAATGACGCCTTTTTGCTATAGGTGTAGGCAGAGAAAATAGAATGCCACTTGCTAAGATTAAAAATGTAGCTTAACTGAAATTTTTTTAACAGTATCAGCTAACAAAAATTTTACTTGTAAGTAGCTAAGTCTGATTTTAGTTATATTCGAAATCTTTGTTACAAAACAATACGTATAAAAGAAAGGACATTAATTTATTATCCCAGACAAAAGTGTTAACAAATGACTTAATAGAATGTAGCTGTCAAACGACAATGGATTAAATGAAAGCCAAATAAATAAATGCCCCGTATTTCGTTCCCTCCTAAACTTTTGTTTTTCGCACATAAATACATCAGGGCGCGTCGTAACTTACCCTAGTCACACCCTAAAGGATTCTATAGTCGTTATTAAAAGGAACAAATCGACAAAACGTTTCGGTATTTTTATTTAGTTTCCAAAATAAATTTCACCTTTTAACGTACGATGTATTGCTTTCAATGTCTGTTTATATGTGTACGTGCATTGTTTTCGTTATTTGATAATATGTTTATGTTTACCTGTTTTTTTTTTCCTTTTAAAAAGGGAATCCTGCTTATATTTTTACTGCTTTACATAATTGTTGTTTTCTGCCCTTTGAGATCTGTGAAACTTCCATAAACGCATTTAAAGCTGCACCAAGGAAAGGATGGAAAAATGTATATTGCTTTAAAAAAGTTAACACAATTTGTCCTTTGTCGTCCTTTTTTATCAAATTATAAAAATAGCCACACAGCAATATTGTCGTCGCGTAAAAATATTCTTCAAATACGATGACTAAGCGTATTTACTAAAACCTCTTTCAAAGTGCACGTACGAAGCTGATATTAATTCAGTAATTACTTAGGCTGTGGCTGTCGAGTGAGTTAAATGGCCTAAATTACTATGTTGTGCGAAGTACTGGCAGCGTCTATGCGGCGGGAATCCCCAGTGTACACAATAATCTGACCATATGTATAGACATAATTACCCGACACGCATCTGACCTTTTTATCGAATAATTTACGAGCTAACGAACAAAAGGTGCAGGAAAATTGAATGGTAGGTATTTCCTGAACTATATACGTAGTTTTATTGTGTTGTAAATTTATTCGCCGTACATTAGTAATTACTTGGTTGTTATAAAATGTTTTGTTTATTACAAACATAATATATATTATATGAACGAGAATTAAAAGCATGGTCATTAATTCTATTCATCGTTGTAGCATAGTCTTTGACAAACATATACATCAATTGAAATGTATTGGTTCAACTGTTGAAACAGTTTTTTATTATACCTATTTATATTGTTATTAATCACACGACTACCAGTTAACAACTTATATTCGATTCTTAATAAGTATTCTAGATATATCTCTCTGTGTTGTTTCTTCAATAAATTGCAGAAACTTGTCTGTGGTGTGTTACTAAGGTTTTCTATTTACACGGTGTGGTGACCCTCAACGCTCGTCGACCGTTTTACAGTAATGCTAAACGAAGGGCAACCATAACACAGATTGTCGGGTTTCGCTTAGACGTAGGACAACCAACAATCAACCGAGTCTGGTTACAATTACTATACGAGGATTTTATACCCTCTAAAATCATACTGTAAGCCAAAGATAACTGAATATAATAAAGGTATATTTTTTATATAAAATATTTAGCGCACTTTCTATGAAATATCCAACCAAAAGTCGTTATTCGTAAATATGATAAACCATTTTATTCTTACAACCAAAACTAGCTCGCCGTTTATGCTAAAATATTACGAAATTCAGTTTTTGCTACTGTCCAGGAAATGAAAATTGATAAAAACCGCGAACGTATAAAACCTCCTTCAAAATTGCGCAGTAGTTACAGAAATGTTACCACACGGGCAGATGTTACGTGTATTTTATTTTGTAAATGAATTTTTATTTTTGATTTAAAATTCAGATTCGTATTTGCATATGGGGCTCGTAGTAGTGTGACGATAATACAGAGTGTTATAAGCTGTACTCTTAAGCTACGCTATCAAGGTTTAGAGATGGATGGGTGACCTTTAATGACAAGATTTGCCGTCGTATATTTTGGGTTGTAGTTTAAAATTCCGCTGTAACTTTTAGGTACAATTTTATACTTAAAGCTTCAAATAACCATTCGATAACGTAGTTAAAAGTTTGTTGCAATTTTATTTTGTTCGTTAGTTTGTGGGAAGTTTCGCGTTGGCTACTTTTAGTTCTTATCGCTTCGCGCAGACATAAGATCCCAACTTCACTTCCTCAGGCTTAAACTTTATAACAACGTTATCGAAATTTCATCGATTTAGTTCAGTGCTAAATAAATACGAATTAAAATAGTAAAGTAAGTGGCAAAATCAATGACTGTGATACATAACTTTAGTTTGAAAGGAACTTGCTGTACTATCTTCTTTCTTGCTGTATTATCTTTTCGGCTTCGTATCTGTACGGTCTACAACCGCACAATATAATATTGAGTCATACATGGTTCCGCGGGTCAGCAATTTACTAGTACCTACATTTTAAATGTAGTTATAATGACAATATTTGTTAGAGGTGCATGAAATGTCGTAATAACTACATTTCAAAATTCAAAAATATGTCATACTTGATAACCGGTTTCAGAGTTAACTAAATACATTTGTCGAGTAAGATTACACTCGACACTTATAAACAAAATTAATGTAATTTTTTTTAAATATTGAAGTAGGTACTGTTACTAAGGTAAACCAAAAAGAATATGCTTCTAATGAACTTTTAATACAGAACAAAACTCAAATATATTATATATTGTGTGACATAATTTTTTCGTCAATAATATATAACAGAACACTCTAATGATTATTTCTTTGAAAACTCCTATCTTTCAGGACAGATGTTGCCAACACAGCGATACCTTTCAGAGTTGCGTATACCTAAATATTGTTCCTAGAAAATTAATTACATATATTATTCCAAGAAAATGATATTTGGCAAGCTACCTATACGAATAAAATTGATGAAGGTATAATATTTCGTACTTGTAAAACTTTTTCAAGACATTATATGATACGCTTTTAACCTATAGATCAAATATTTCTGTAGTTTTAAGAAATCATTGAGCGCGGATACTATTTTGTTAACAAGCAAAACATTATTGCGGAAGACCCAAAAGTGCAGTGCAAAAAGCATCATGACCTCATAAAATCGCTGAACGAATTCTTGTGCATACAATACACTAAAACACTGAAAAGTAATTCAATCGTCAGCCGATAAACAATCGTATAAAACTTCAAAATAAACAACACATAACAGCTAAAAAGACAACAGTTATTTCGAAGTGGCGTTTCCCGTACAAAGTTCTCCTTTGAAACAGTTTCGCGGACGCGTCTGTGCGGCTGTTTTGCAACGTTGCGTTATTTCAATGGTCTTTTTTCGGTCGTTTGTCTTCACGTTAAGCTTCGCTCGTCCCCTTCTAAGCTCGCACGGCTCAATTTAAAACCGTTCGTTGTAAAGCAATATTTAAAGTTGCTCTCATTTGTGTAACGCAAGTTTGAATGGTTGTTTTTCCGTGTTTTTTTTTTGAGTGTGAAGAATTGAGTGTTTAGATTTAGAAGCGATTACATTATTTACTTAATCGAATGCCTATTTTATTGTTGCACCACGACAGTTTTTTGTTAGCCTTAAAGGATTTTTTTACAGAAAACTTGTTCATGACAGACTTTTTTCCACTCTTAAAATATTGTTTAAGGTGATGAAACGCATTTTTTAATTTTTTTATTGTTGTTATCCTTTTGGTTATGTAGAAATATTTCCGTGTAGGGTATATAAAAAACCGGCATTATCAACTATACAGTTGTACACATACTGGTCAAATGTTTACTTTGATGGAAGAAATTTTATAAAAATTTCTTCCATCAAAGTAAACAACTGCAGACAATAAAATAGCGAGTGCAACAAGAATGAATCTATATCGGCTAAATAAAGTCAACATCGCCAAAATTGTGTGCAAACAAAAGTTAGATCTGGCGAATACATGAAACAAAAAGTTTTACAGCTAAACTACGGACATTGCAGTGTGAAAATCATTCGTCGCAACTGCAGAACAGACTGCTATTAAAACAACAACTAAAAACTTTTAATTATACTGCTAGTAAAAATGGATAGTTCGTATTTCAGGTTGCAATCGAAAATGTTGAAGTCCGGCCCTCGTTTGACAATGGCATTGATTACTTTTTGTCGTTTTAAAACAAATAGTGAGTGACGAACAGAAATAAACAAAAAGTTTATAAAAAACAGAGTAGCAAATAATCATTTGGACGCGATTCACTTTGTTGAAAAAGGCTTCAATAGCAGTTTAACATTATCAATACTTGTTAATTTAATCATAAGGACTGATATTCGTTGTTTTTAGATTACTGTAAGTCTTGCATTTTCTTAAAAAAGGTAATAAGCTGTTTTAAGTTTGATTGAAATAGAGCCACTTAACAATGCTAAATTTATTCAACTCAGTACTTGTCTTAATTAAAAAAAACCGTAGATAATTTGCTAGAAGTCTATTAAAGCAAAGCCGTTTAATAAGGCGAGCACATTTCAACAATAGCTTGTCATTAACTATAATACGTTTGCTTGTCGCACCAAATAAACTCAGCTATTCACTTCAAACTCTGCATGGCGAAACTTTTTTAATTCCAAATTCAGATCACACATTCTGTAGACTCACCTAGTATACTTCAGTGGTGATTTTTTGTGTACAGTACTTTTGTTTTCGGTCGAATTGTGTATGGAAATAAACGAGAAACAAAAGAGAGTTGGTCAATCAATCAGAGAGTAGCCAACAAATTGCACTCCTATATTTTTTATCGAACAAGTATTCTCGTTTTAACGTGTTTCGGTGATAGACGAGATAGCAATTCACTATGTAGTTGGATGCTATGAATGCTGTGTTGACAAACATTCATTGACACAGGCAATAAATATTGTAAAAATATTTGATGCAACTCCGCTATAAAATTTTAAAATGTATTTTGTTGTGTTTAATGTGTCATGTAAAAGTCTATTGTACAGACCTCGCTATCTGTACTTAAACTGTTATCACAATTTATACGACACGGTCCATCATTATAAGCGTAATGCCTAATGAGTTTTGGTTAGACGTCCGTTTAGTTTTATGCGAAATATATTGTTTAATTATTTCGGTTGATGTTTTGATTACACAATACAATAACACCGCTGACCTTAATCAGGGATTTGCGTTAAACCACCTTTCATAATAAACTCATTGTAAAATTGTATTATTAAAACAAAGAGCTGATTTACTCGTACACTGGGTGAAGTCTTATAAGGTTGTATCTGACCGGCTTAACGGCTTCCCCACAGATTTACTGAGATTATCCTGGAGACTCCATTGGTAACTAAACATCAACGCTATATTGGATTTGAACATTATTATGCGCTACTCACACATCCACCACCTAATAAATTGTGAGAAACAAAAGTTATTCCAGTTCACAGTCAAGCACTAAAAGTGTTCTACTGTCAATAGTGTCAGTTTATAAATAAAAGTCGATCGCGTCATAACTTTTTTTTCTGTTGATAATTCTACTATCAATATAGTCTATACAAGTCACATCCTTTTTTGACACTTACATAAAATTTACATGAAACATAGGGTCGTAGTGCTCTTTTAATCCACGTTTCACAGCAACAATAAAGCTAACGGCACTACGCGTAATCGCATAGTGCGCTAGACATAAAACTCGCAATAATAAAATACATAAATTATAACGTTAATAAAAAATCCTTAGAGAAAATCTAATACAATCTACATTTTCACTCCGGTCCACTTCGCACCAAATCTAGAAAGCTTTTTTTTTCAAATTCTAAAAGGTATAGAGGGTTAGCGATCTCGTTACGGTATCAAAACAGTACCGTTCCTTTTCCATCCAATATAATAATAGTGACGTAATAAACTGGGGTGGGCCGCAATGCGAACTGTTTTCTTAGGATGTCGGCAGAAATTACGCAGTTACCTCCCGAGTCATAATATTTTCTTTAATGTATCTTATACATTGCGTAATGACAACTGTTCTAAAATGTTATCAATTTAAATTATGATCGCTGGGACCTGGGAACATGTTGTGTGGAATAATGCTGTAATATAATTTATTTTCGGGTTCAACAGCGTTTGCGTATTTTGGTAACCCATTTGATAGAACAAGTTGTTTACAATAGATATCTGTTATACAGAAGAAATTCTGTTCCGTTTTATTGTCGTAACGATTTTTTCAAAACTAGATATAATTTAATCTCGTGTTCTTTTCTCTTTAGAGGCATAATAAATAAGGTCTTATGTATTCTAGAAATATTAGTACACCCAATTTCCATAACAGATCTATTTGATGTTTTCTGTATCTGATTCTAAGTAACTCTCAACAGATAATTATTTGACACTAAACGATTATGAAATTGATACCTCTATTTGAACTTTAGAGAAAAAAGTACAAGTATAGAATTTATTTTTTCAAGAATAAACGAAACAACAAAAATTCTTGGTACATTTTTAACTGATTGTATCGTGTAATTTGACCAATTTACTTTTGTTTTGGCATCACTACATTTAACTACAAACCAAGGGCAAACGTATTAAAACAATCTTTGTTAATTTAGATTTGGCCCATTCTTCCTTATAGTTCAGTAATTTGTCGCTGATTGTTTGCTAACTTGCTTTTTCTTAAGAAAGAAGTCTCTTAAAAATGTAGGTATATTATGTACATGCGGAATTATACACAACACTCGATCACATGTAAACGAAATGATTCTGGCGGGTTGCAAAAATTTTGATTCACCGAACAAACATACATATTTTTGTCAGTGAAGTCGTCGGCGGCAAAAGATTTATTTTCTTTTAAAAGGAGGAGCTGTCATAACTTCTTTTGGTTTACGAACTTCTGTAGCGCGATTCTCTAAAGTCGGTTCTATCGAGAATTCAAAATTTACTACTAAAATGATTCCTGTGACGCCCGCTAGAGGCGCAGATCAGATTATCACTCAACTTTTTTTCGAAAAGTAGCCGGTTGTTAATATTCGATAGTAATAGAGAATCGTGCTACTGAAACTAAAAAAGCCGGAGGTTCTATTGTAGCCAGAAACTATTGTGTTAAGTTGTTCGTGTTAAATATTTGAAATTAATTCTACAGTTAGTTACTAAAAGTTAACAATGCTTGTATTAAACATAATGTTAGTTATTTCAACCAACATGAATCATACGACGTAGGCGTAAATAACTAATTAGTTCGTTGGTCTAGTTGATTGTTTGATTCATGACCCGTTTCAAGAAATATATAATTTATACAACTACTATAACTAAAATTGTGAAGGGAAATTATTGCTCATTGGAGTTTAAGGACCTTTGAATTATTGACTTCTGTACCATTCATATATAAAATATAAAGTAACTTCAACTCCTCACACTCTTAACCCTTTCATAACTGACATAATGGGTACATAGATGCTCGAACAAATAATAAAGACTTTAACTTAAAAATATTGTTGCGTTACATGCATCTACCTAGTTTCAAATAAACGGGAATTAACACGAGTTTCTGTTTTTCGCAAGTTGCGACCAGGCCTAGAATAGCCTGCGCCAAAACGTCAAGCAATACAAGGTAATATGCAGGCTTGCGTTAATTTTCGAATAATATTCTGATATAAGCTGCGTATTCTGATACAGAGTAAAAGGACAGGCAAAATTAATTCCCTGCGTTCACTACTACACGATTGTTTGAACAAAGCAGTAAAGGTGTTTCCATCGTGTGAAAATTTGCAACGCAATGAATGTGCCCGTAGACTGCTGCCAATTTAACAATTGTAAAGGTAATTACGTAACCATGGATGGTGATAGTTGGTTACCCTATTTTTCGCCAACAAATACGATTGAATCGATTCGGACCAGACGTCTGTGGACCTTGAGCTCTTATCTGTTTATGTTGTGTCCCTGAAACGAGAACATCGACCGTATACCTGCTAGTTTTATTGTCAACCGCGAGTTTTTACTATGTCTCGCTAGTTTTGCTACAAAATAAAGTACTTTATTTTTAAAGTATTTAATTTTAATGTTTGTTTATACAAACCTCCTATCATTCCCACCTATAATCCAAGTGTTTTAATAATTACGACAAATTATTCCAGAAAGACAGAAACTTCTGAAATGGGGTTTTCTGTCAAAGATATAATGTCCAGTGTATAATAAATAGTAAAAAATAGTGATAGGCCAGCCTTTCAAATCTTATTTCTTACAAATTTTGTGAACGTACTGCAGGAACACTTTAATAGACTTACACGAAGTGCATTTGGAGATTTCAAATAATTCACGAAATTCTACTTGGAACACTCCCGGTATTCCGATACGACATTTGATTCCAGTGCATCTCGGCAGGACTGAATTGTGTCAACTAATTTCGCTTGGCCATCCAAGCTTAAGGCTGTTGCGGTCTAGAACGCTTTAACGGATCGATGTGGTATAGCATTCCCAGGAACGGTGCACAGAGTAATATCATTCGGCTGCTCTATTTCCTCGTAAATATTCTGCAGTCAAGGTACAGTGAGTCCTAAGATTACCCTGCGAGTGTCCTGCTCTGTATTTCGTACGACTGTGAATTGAGGTTACTCCCTGTCGGGTCACCGAAGTTTGTGATGTCTTTGAATTAACTCAGTGATAGATGGAAACATGGTCATGTTCTAAGAATTCGCTGTTATAAATATTGTGGAGAAATTCTTAATCCTACAGTATTTTATCAAAAGTCAAATTACACAATTAAGTTTTATCTGCAATCGCACGTAGAACAGCCAGAAAAACGCAAACCCACAATTAACCACATGCAATTTGCGACGAAGTTATTTACTTTTAAGTTCATCTGCATAATCTGAGATGAATAAAAAACATAGTGGACGTTTAAAACGAAAATTCTAACGTAATTCACAAATTGTTTCGTCGTGTTTGTCCTGCCGCGACGAACTGGGTTTGCTGTAATTAAATTTTTAAAAACAAGCTTGCGTGTCCAACTGGGCTAATGAAATGAATTATTTTAATGAAGGGTCTCTAAGTCGCCTTTTATTTCTGAACAAAAATTTATTCAAGGCTTTCCGGGTGATGTGTTAGGTGCGCAAAACCGTTAAGAGTGAAATTATTTGCAGAAACTCGGTCAAGTTCTTCTTCAGTGATGAATGGGAAGAGTCGTGAATTATATTTTCCTCAATCCGCACTTGGCCAGTGTGGCTGACTCTAGGCGTAAGCCGCTCTCGTTTCGGGCGGAGACACTTGCACTGGGACACAAGTAGGTTCAATTTATTTACTTCTGTAAATCGGCATGTCTGTCAGCATTTACACAGCGTAGTTTGACAATTAAAGCTTGTTTATTCTAGGTCGACAAGGGCCGCATATTGACGCCTTCGGCAAGCGATTTCGGTGCTCAGTCGACCGTTGCATGCGTCTGAGTGGCTCGTTGACTTCGATTGCGAGTTGTAGACGTACAACTATTATGTGTTTACACTAGGTTGGTAGGCAGTCTGTAGTTTTCGTCGGAAGGTGTTAATCCGATATGTCAAATGACAGTGACACCGCTTCAATATCGCCTGTTTGACTCAAAGTAGATACACAAGTAATGTTACTACTAGCTCGATTAAACTAGCTCGATTCTCTACTATTATCGACTCCCGACAACCGACCTGTCATCGAGAAATTTTGTATGAAAAACTGATCAGCGCCTCTGACGGGTTTCGTAGGAAATATTTTGGCAGTACATTCTAAATGTCAAAATTTCGATAGCTAGCCGGTTGTCGGAAGTCGATAGTGATAGAGAATCGAGGTACTGATGACAACTTTACCACAACTTTGGTTACACCGAAACCGGTTTTATAGAAATTTGTAAACCTTATTGCTAGTAGACCAAACATAGTACATGGTTACAGCTTATTACTTCAATACCTATTCCTAGAACTAATTATTCAACCTTGATTACTTAGTACTTCTTTTCTATATCTAAATATTGATCTAGAACGAGTACATTTTATGGTATTAGAAACAATAAAGCACACTTTATTAGAGTGGTTCAAGGTGAAGGTCAGATGTCTATCGGTGGGTCAGTGTTGAACACGCATAGCAGGTTTCCTTCGCCCACCTTGTTGCTCATAAGAAATTTTAGTATTTTGGAAGTCAAAATGTTTATAGGTATTATAATCGATGCATGAATGCCTGTAGAATGAATTGAAAAACTAGGTGTTGTCTGTCCGGGTGTACCAAAACGAAGGTCATGCCAAAAAAATGATTGTTCCTTACTTCAGCAGGCGAGGTCGCCTGAATGGAGTGTTAAATTGGTTATATGCTTTTTCCGTATTTATCAAATCCAATCTCATAGCTGTAACCCCATTTGCCATTATGAAACGGCAAACGAATGTTTATTATGAGATGATATCATTGGCTTTCAATGTCAATAAACAATATTTTATAATCAAATATTTAATAGAAAATACATACAAATAATGCATAATGTACTCGTCTATTTAAAACAGATATAATTTTCAATATACCAAGTCAAACAGTGGGATCCACTTAAAAATAAATAAGGACCGGTTATATTTTTAAGCTCACTAAAATTATCCCTCCGCCTTTAATGTAAGTAAGCATTTGGGTATTACGGCTTTATGTAAAAGCATTGACACACAACATTTTTAAAAGACGCTCGTCCACCGCAGGCTCACGCTACCAAAACGTATGCAGGCCTGCCTTAGCCGATACAAATAATAAATAACACGCTTATTAAAAAACATACGTTGTCGTCAAAACTGTCGTATGTGAAGACCTTTACCTGCTCTATTCCAAATACCAAACAGAATAATAAATGCTTCACGAAAGAACTTTTATAATAGTGATCTATTTTCCGAAATCGTTCCTGAAAGGAAAACGTAACTTAAATAAGAACACTACTCGTAATGCTCAATAAAAAATTATGTGGGTAGAAAATTATCTCGTCGACTTAACCGGGGCACACTCGTTTAAAAAAAATTAAGGTTAACAATATTGGGGAAGGGCGGGTCAATGGAAGGGGAAAAGAACGGTTCACTCGACAGAAAATGTAAATGGGATTTCGACCATTGCCGGTGTAAAAACAACGGGATATCGTTTTTGCTCTTCTAATCTGTTCCCGGTTAATAAAAAGGAAAACAGAGTAATCCATTATCATTATTTACAGTTGCTTTAGGAGGATAAGCGGTGACAGATCGATCGTTCAGTCTCCTGTTCTGTCGATAATGATGCGGGAGATTTTGGATAAATGTACCATGTTACACTTCGACGAACACAGAGCGATCACTGTTGAACAGTATTGAGACTTTTCATTACTAGACATTAAGGTGATACTGGTACACCTGGATTCTAATTATTTTTGTTATAAAAACTGTCATTTTCTGCTGTTTCGAGATGGAATAATTAATAATTTAATTAAATAATTTCATTAACAACATTGTTCGTAAAGAGCGTATGAATTGTTTGAATGTAATTTTGATTAGATATTGATATTGAATTTAAGTTATGATTGTTTCATGTTTAATATTGATTTTCACAACTCCTCTAAAAATTATGTTAATAGATAGGAAAGAGTTTTTTGTAAACTTTATGACTCCATTAATTTTGAAAAGAAGGTGGAAATTGAAATCGGCATAGCCTTCTGATTAAAAGTGATAACCTATTACGGTTTCAGAAATTGAAATCCTTTCTTTATTCTCAATTTGGAAAAAGATAAAATCATCTTTTTATTCTTAACTTGATTGTACGGCTTTAGCGTTATTTATTCTTTTAAAGCTTATCATTACTGCATCGTATAAAACAAAGTCGTTTTCATCTGTCCCTAATTATGCTTAGATGCCTAAAACTACACAACGGATTTTGATGCGGTTTTTTAATAGTTTTTAAAAAATCGAGAGTTAGGTTTTTGTGTATATTTTTAGGTCTATTTTTTTTTTAAATTACTTGTTAAGCCGGATGAAGCCGGGGCGGGCTACTAGTTAAATAAATTTTATGTGCTAAGTTACACATGTAGTTTGCTACGTTTGATCAAAACTCAATCAAATTGTGTTCAAAGTCCATTAATCCGTGAAGAATAAGATCGCAAAGAGTAGCCGAGTGATTAATGCCCCACACTCAGGTACTAGACCACCTAATTAATGATTGTTTGCTACAATCGGCTGTATAAAACCGTAGATAGGTATTCCCATTTGGTAAATTTGTTGGTTAGCGGTCGAACATTTTTCTTTAGGCTTATTTTGTATTCCTCGTCTGAATATGTACAAATTACAAAGTTAGTAGATGTCCATTATTTTATGACTATTTGAAATGTCTACTACCTAAGTACCAATATTAAGTATCGTATAGTAGTAGAGGATGTAAGGAATTGCGCTACTTGCACTTAGTACCCAAGAACTATGACGTATTCTCAATATCAAGTAACAGAGAATAATACATGAAAACATTTGTTAAAACATAACTCGCCAAGCCATCCAATACCAACACTTACTCGATGCCAAAAACGCCCGCAAATGTTACAACATTTTCCCGCTATATCCTTCCTAAAACATAATTTCTTTATCCCCACTTACATACTTTGAATAAAATATACAACGTCGGCATATTATCTTCAAATGACGTAAGCACACATCATTTTTCTTCCGTATCGATAAAGAGGTTTGAACGACAACGGGTGTTTTGTGAGCCATGTAATATCATGTACCGTGAAAATAGGATCGCAGATTGAGATAGCACTGTTCGTTCAATAGCCGGTGATATATTGACTCGTTTGTAAGTACGTGTATGCTTTAAAGTTGCTTTAAAATATTTGAGTGCGGAAGTAACTGGAAAAGAGACATGCTGTATTCCAAATAACAGAGCTAACAAAATTGAGATGTGTTTACAATTATGAATTTCACCAATTTGGTGTTGTCGCCATTAATACCAACTGTGATGTTTTGAAAATTTGTAATAACAATAGTTAAAGGTACCAATTATAAGTACAAACCTTTATGCAAAGATATGAAAAATATTTTTTTTGTATATTCAATACATGACCTTTTTTTCAACATAACCTATAATATTAATTAATGTTCTGTAAAGCGTAAAGGACTTTTTGAATACCTAATATTTTCGATATTCGCCTTTGCCGTATCAGTTTCTCAGAAATACAAAACTTACTAACAACGTCGTTAGTCTTTTAAACTCTGATAATAGTTAAGAATGTTTAATATTTTGCGTCTACGAACATTTAATTTCTTAGAATATCGTATCGTAAAGTTTAAGAGCTAAGTGACTGTACTCAAAGCGACTTAATTCCAAATAAAATCTTTGATACAGATTTAGTGGAATCTCTAAACTTACGTTAAAGCCTTTTGAAAACTTGCTGTATACGTTATTATAGAATTCCAGTTATAAGATTTGCCTAATCATTTTGTTGAAAACGGTAGGCGGTGCGAAGTCAAATTCAAATTATCCTTATTTCATAAATTCGTACAAAGCATTCGAAATTCTCATATAATTTTTTGACTGTTTCTGAAAAACTAGTTGCTATTGAAAAGAAATGGCTACAAACTAACCGCTTACTCTTTGGTGTTATAGCATCGGTATATACTTATTTTTATACGTACAAAGTACGATTAATGCTTAATGTTCAATCTCAGAAACACCGGTAGCAGAATAAAGTTTGGTTGTGCCGTTGACCATTTCGTAGTTGACTGTATTCATAGCGTTTAAATTCGGTATCCAATGATTGTGTTGCAGGATTAATTAATTATTTGTTAAAATTAATAGCCTTCGTAAGTGTCTGCTTACAACATTCCTAACAATTCTTGAATTCTTTCCCCTACTTTATTTATGACTAAGCAATAAAAAGAAAACATGGAAAAATCCATTACTAATGAGCTTCATTCAATTATACATAATGTATTTAAAATGTTTTTTTTCTTTAGACGGCGTGGCAATGTTCACCCACGTTCGTAGTGTTCTTCCATGGAATGAGCAGTTTTAAATACTAACGTTTGTTGTTATTTTCCAAAAGGTACAGATAGTAAAAAAAAAGCTATTTAAATCCGCTGGAGCTGCCATATTATTTGTGCGTCGACAAGTATTAAATTACTGTAACTTCGGTCATTCTTTTACTTAGGTGTCGATATTATTAGTTACTAGCGACCAGCCCCGGCGTCGCTGTGTTAAAACGTTCTTTAACGTAAGACCTTAACAATTTACACACTAAAAGCTTCTTCAAAAAATCTATTAGTGACAACGCATTATTCATCCAGAAATTGTCAATTATCGCGGACAGATAGACTACTAGACTAATTTTGCTGTGGTTAAGGAGGTTGCCACGCCACTACCACGACCATCCGGCGCACGAGAGGTCGATTCTCATACGGAGTTATGTTTGTAAAGCGTTTGTTGCGACACAAGAGCAGTGCCTAATGTGGGAGTAATCTCTTCTAAAAAAAAATGTCTAGGTATACTTAATCCTTATTTCAGTTTTCAATATTTGTTGACCAAAATCTGCTCTTAACAATTCAAGTGATATTTAACAGAATTTATTTGTTTTCTAACTCACGCTACAAGCTGATAAACTTTGAATTACATTTGAAAGGGCTAAGGGTTCATATCACAACCCAAACTTTAATACTTATTGTGATTTTGAGCTTTGTAATAACAAAACTATAGCGAAACTATAATGGTATTTCTAATTATGTTGACTCACTGTCGGCCTTTGAAATATGTACAGTATTGACCGTACATATTCACGCGTATTATATTCCAAAATTGTGTACAAAAACGAATGGTATTAAGTTCATGTCGCAACGTGCTTACGTCTACGTTTCCCAGAAATCATCAATACAAGTATTTGACCAAATATATTTTTCTTTGAGGACGACTCAATTATACTTTGCCTGAGCCAGGAATTGAACGAGTAACCTCCACTCGTACCAAATATTCATAGCAAAGAATCAAAGAAACTTTAATCTATACTTTACTTAATATTATAAAGCTGAAGAGTTTGTTTGTTTGTTTGATTGTTTGATTGTTTGATTGTTTGTTTGTTTGTTTGTTTGTTTGTTTGTTTGTTTGTTTGTTTGTTTGAACGCGCTAACCTCAGGAACTACTGGTCCGATTTGAAAAATTCTTTCAGTGTTAGATAGTCCATTTATCGAGGAAGGTTATAGGCTATATATCATCACGCTACTACCAATAGGAGCAGAGTACGGGTGAAAAATGTTACAAAAATTTTGACCCATTCTCTCTTATGTGACGCAAGCGAAGTTGCGCGGGTCAGCTAGTAATCAATATACCTATATGGTCGTTGTATAAGTATAGAATACTGCTGAAGTACGTAGTTATTTCAGTGAGATGATTAATGGCGGAAAAAAAACATTAACCAACATAAAGTTTTCCGCTTAAAATATTAAAATCCGCGGAAAAGTACGCACAACATTCTATCGTCATGGTTATAACTAAATACTTGGAAAATTCTCAAGACTAAAATTTCCTAACAATAAACTCCGTCCAAAATGATTAAATATTAAGTTACGTGAACTCCTAAAACTTTAGTACATTAAGGACTTGATTGTGAACACAAGTACTTTGTAATGCCTGTTGCTGTATTTAAAATCATGGATAATGAAGACGTTTTAACGTTATTTGTACGTGACTTACAACAATTTAAAAGATACGTGTATAGGGAATAGGTAAATGTATTCCTTTTGTAATTGGGTTAGAATTAACACCAATTTGTGTCTATTAAGAAATTATTGAATTTTAAGTAAATTACGGTCATAGATATGGTAATTATTTTTCTTGACTGTATTGTCGAGCTATACTCATTATTTATCAACAGTATCGATAGTCTCATACCAAACGCATATTTCTGATTTATATCACCACCACATCGTAAACGGTTGGAGTATTTATAAGAAGTAACATTTCAACGGGAAAACCTTAACTTATAGTATTAACTTATGTAAATATGTTTCATCTCCATTGTGAAAATTTTATTCGTATAAGAGTTTTCCTCAGAAATCGTATAATCGCTTATATTCAAAGCTAATACAGATAATATATGGAAATAGGCTTGCTCCATATTACATAGGACCAACATTGTTAATGGCGAAATTTGACAGTATTTCATTCACGGCTGCCTACACCTTCAAGTATAACGGGCGTGATATTATGTATATACAAAATCAACCCTTTATAACATTTTAATAAGAAAACAATTTAACAAAACTTAAACAAAGTAAACAGTTATGAATCGCAACAAATCCTCTCATATAGCCTGACAAAAAATACACAGCAGCCCGACATCTTACAAGTCTGTACTTGTAAACATCTGGCACGTCTGAGAGTGCGGACAGGAACAGTGGCAATTACAGAGAGCGGGACATCTGCGTCGGTTGGCTTATATGCAATAAAGTAGTGGGGACCGAGCTAAGAATATCGGAGGAGGTACTTTTGGGATGTTGACGAAAATTGTGACGAAAATCGGAAGCTTTTAGGGGGACGGTTTTGTGGTTAGATAATAATATTGTGTCATCTTTAGTCGATAATTATATTTTTTTGAATTTTTGCAATTTTTCTTTATTGTCTGATTGTAAGTTATGTTATGTCATCAAAATAACCCTGTTTGATAAAATTTAAATTTAGAAATGAATAGTTTGATGATATTCTTATCATTTTTGTCTTCTTTGAATAGAATACGACACTTTTCAGCGTTTACTTGAAAATATAAAAAGAAAGAAAAGGTTACATGACGCGTATGGCTGTACGTAGCAGAGTTTAAAACATGAAAGCACCAGTTTATTTTAGTTATGACAAAGTGAAAAATAAACTCTATCATGTAATAAAATACACATGAATAAATCCTACAATAATATCAGAACAACAAATAAATTTAGGGTAAAAAAAACATAATCGGGTTATAAGCTTTAGAATTTTCCGTTTTGTTTCATCCAATACAATTGTAAGCCATTCATTTGGTCGAGTGAAATTACGAACGTGCAGTACAAAATGGGAATGATTTTTATCGTTCTATAGCAACGAGACCGAAATCGAAAAATAATAACGTCTCTTAGAATGTGAGTGAAGTATTTACTTGTAGGAAATACGATCATACGTGATTCATGTTTACAAATATAAGTATCCATTTCCACGTGTGATACGTACCTAATACGAGTCTAGTACGTATTTTAAATTGATCTCTACACCTTGTTTAATCAACGTGCTACATGCTTAGACTAGTTAATCTATCCTTTATCACATTTAATCAAGATTAAAAATACTTGTTGAAAAAGCCAAACTTAAAATTACTATTTTGAGCTTATTAATAGTGAGTTAAGCTAGTAAAGACACAAAATCCTGGTGATTCCGTATTTTTCGATCTTATAAAGTATGATAATTATGAAAATCTTACCTTTTTTGTACAAAAAAATAATTTCAGAACTACAAATCAAGAATCTGGACTGGGTGCAACATTACTAATTAATTGTCTGCTGAACCAACTAGAAGTAAATGCATAACAAGATTTAAACAATCCGGACAATGGATGTTATTACTCTAATATTTATACAGATTGGCGATTTCCTATTACTATCGACTACCAACAACTGGCTTGCTTTTGACAAATTTTGATATACTGATCAACGCCTATAGCAGGGGCTTTAAAAACCATTTTTGCTGTACAAACTCTCGATGATCGATACTGTACAATTGGTACTTTGTACAGAATGGATATACTGTACCTCGATTCTCTACCACTATAGACTACAACCGGCTAGCTATCGAAATTTTGACATTTAGAATGTACTGCCAACATGTTTCCTACGACACCCGTCAGAGGCGCTAATCAGACTTTCATACAAATTTCTCGATGACAGGTCGGTTGTCGATAGTCGATAGTAGTTGTGAATCGAGCTACGGTTCTATATTCGTATTCCCAAATACACGTAACGGCACCATACGACATACACCTTCAACCTTAAACACCCATTACCCGATGTTCAGCAGACTATACATTCAGTTATACATCAGAACGTTGAGTGACACAGCTCTGAGTTTACTTTTCTTGCACACGAGAAAAAAGACATTAGAATTCCCAAGCGAAGCTCGCGGCTCGCAACGATGTAGCAGATTTCTATGATGGTTTCATTTTGATATACTTTTATCTTATTTTTGATGTTTGAAGAATTATCTCTCCTATATGTAAAACTAGCTGACCCGCGCATCTTCGCTTGCGTCACATAAGAGAACCATAATTTTCCCCGTTTTTGTAACATTTTTCACTGATACTCTGCTCCTGTTAGTCGTAGCGTGATGATATATTTTTCAAATCGGACCAGTAGTTCCCGAGATTAGCGCGTTCAAACAAACAAACTCTTCAGCTTTATAATATTAGTATAGATTTAGACTTGTAGTAATATATAAATTATATGCTGTATAGTTATCTAAAATAAACAAAATCGTAGAGGCGAAAAGTATTCATATTGTAATTTGCGGGTTTACTTCATTTTATGTTTAATAATAATAACCATTGGCCTCTATAATCAGGGTTTAGCGTAATAAGAGTTATTAACATGTGTAATACAATGTTGAATGATGTATTTAATGCATTTGCATATTTAGAGCTAAATAATTTCCCGGAAATGTTTTTATGTCTGCTTATATGCTACATGTATCCCAAACACTACATTCTAAAATTCGACAGTAAATCACACAAGTTTTAAGTAATTGAAGCTGAACTGTAAATACACATCAAAATTCAATACTATCTGATACACGCTAAAATAAATTATCTAATACCAATGAGTATGATTGTTTGCGTTGGCACTTTCAGTGCAAATACAAACCACAGCCGAGTTACCTAAAACTAATTATATCCGAGAATGCAAATAACACTCCTAATTGCATATGTATTGCGATGAAAATTGCATTTTGGGAGATTTTATACAGTAAATAGGTCATCGGAAATCTCTGTACACTCAAAAGTATTATAACATATATTATCATAGGGGCCAATTTACATCAACATTTTATTTGAGAGTAATCAATATAGAAACCAAAACAAACGCATTGATCAAAACTGATATGACATAACACACAATCAATAAAAAGATGCTGTTAATCAGTAGCGTGATTCTGTACATTCGAGTATGAAATTTAAATGTACTGCAAAAATTGTTTCTACAACGCCCACTAGAGGCGTTGAACCGATTGTTTTAAGAACCAAAATTTCTTGACAGCCAACTAGTTGTCGATACTCGATAGTGGTAGGGAATCACGGTACATTCTTAGCATTTAAGGATTTCAGAATAAATAAACACACAAATTGTGTATGACGCCTGTCAACGCATCCACTCTTTTCTTGTTCCACCGCTTTCCTTAATTAATAAATAAAGGCACGATGAAAAAAAAAGATTAAGGCCACGGATCGTCGTTTCTTTATTAAAGTGAAACTATTAAAATTTTCTTTTTGTTGCTTTATTAAAAAGTTTAAACATGTTGGCCGTGTTTACGATACTGTGAGCTTTGCGGGGTTAGTGAGTTAAAAGTTTAAGGACGCCCCTCGGATAAAAGATGTAGCATGTAATAGTGGCCGTTCGTTACAAGTTTGTAGTTAAATATTTTTATACTAGATACGCGGCTCGGCTTTACGCGATTTATTTATGCTTAAAAACAAAAGAGGATAGAGGTTATCGTAACGTGTAATTTAAACTTGTTAAAGGTTTTTGTGTGAAAATCGTATCGAAATCTGCTATTCAATTGAAATTAATGTGAAAACTATTAGGCTGTCGCGAACATCTATCATTTTAATTACTATTGAGTAGGAACCAAGCATCTCATAAACTAAATTAATAAAATGGTATAGTTTATGTGTGGTGTTGCCAATTCAACCTCAACCTATTTAGATTATGCATCTAATACTATTGTATTCTGATGTCTGAAATTAAATTTACAATAAAATGTACTCTACGTAAAGTTCATTATCGCTGTTTTGCGTATGTCATACAAAAACCTAATTTATCCTTCCGCACTGAATTGATCCGAAAAACAACTCACAACGTATCTAATTACAACAAAGTTTTGAATGAAATTTCATAAATGTAAACATTAAATTGCTCAACTTATACAATCCCACGCGTTAAAGTAAATACATCACGTCGTGTGTTCCAAACGATAAGAAATACGTTAAAGTAAGCTCCCAGTAACATAATACGCAGATAATTTCTAAGTCGAATAAACTTTGTAACTTTTAACTTTCAGCGAGTCCCTGTTCTCGAATTCACAAAGGTACTCTGTATCAAAGAAACTGACCTCCTGCGATCGATAACCAACTTTTTATAGACAACGTTAAGGTTGATTTTTCTTTGCGTGCTTGTTCATTGAGTGTAGGTAAGCTCGAACAGTAGCGTAACTGAAGTAAGGTGGAAAGTTAAAAAAGCAACACAACCGGTTCTTATGTGTTTGCCAGACAAACTGTTCATTGCATTGAAACACTAACAAAATAGTCGGGTAAAATAAAAATTGTTAACGTGGGTGCTGTACGGAGTGTTTATGAAACGGGGAAAGTCCGGAAGAAGAGCACTTGAGCACATTCAACATAGCTCGTGTAATAGGGTAATAAAATTCTTTATGAAATATATGTAGGAGCGGTGTACATACTTCAAACATTTTTTACAAAGTAATGGTAAGATTTTTACCTTCTTTCATCCACAATTTAACATGATCAGTAAAATGAAAATTTTAGTAATTGGCAGTTTCCGAAATCGTCCGAGGTTAGAGAGTAGACCACAGTCTGTCACTATTTGGTCAGATAAACCGCTTTGTTCAAACTTCGAGTAACTAAGCCAATTACTGTTCAATGTTCATGCCAAACAGTTACTCAATTGACATTTGAATAGTTGTTTTAAAGTATTACAAAAAGACAAGGTCTTATTAGAAAAGTACACGGTTTTTAAGCAATTCCAAAAATCAATTCTTTGAGGATTTTTTCCCTAGTCAACATTGTTGGATAATAAAGTTATGACATTTTTTTAGCAGCATTGTCTCCATACTACTATAATAAATTGCTAAACACATAATTCTGCTGCTTTTTCTATCCTGTGATGCTCAATATCTCTTTTTACGGAACTCCACTATACTCGGGCGTTGTCCGCTCCCACGATTCTCTACAGTCTGTACTATCGACTATCTAAAACTTGACATTTAAAATGTACTGCCTGTAATTTATTTTTTGTACAATATTTCTCGATAGCTATCCGATTGTCGGTAGCCGATAGTAGTAGAGAATCGAGCTACTGTCCCACCCGCTCAACGCCGAACGTTTTAAGGTTTCGCTAATCCTGCGCTTTCAATCACAAAGCGAGACGGATGTTAATCGATAACCTAATACAAATAATTTAAAACTTTTTGACATTGACTTCTGTAAAACAAAATGGTATTTTAAGAGACATTTGGTAAATTTACTACACTATAAAAGTCTTAAAAAACGTAGAAGAGGTTTTTTAAGGTATTTTGCTAGTTTTAGATGATATACGTTAAAAGTATTTTTATTTATCCATAAAATAAATGAGGTGATTGATATGACTAAATCCACTATCGGTGGAGGATTTGTTTAAGTACTCTTTGTGGCGTGGTTAGGAGAGTACTTTTGAAATGCATTCAAATTAGTGTTATTGAAATTTGTCGGACCAGAAAATACTCTCTGAATTCAGTTATTAGTTTCTCGATAAATACTACGAATAGCCTCGAGATATACATTTATATGTATAGGTATTACCAATATACTAATGGTTTAATTAATCTGTCTAATGGATTCCTATGTTGAATATTTTCTATTAAGGTCTTCGGAGAAAATAATATATGTGGTTAAAATATTGATTACAGTAGAAAATGTCCTTGTAAAAATAGCTTAATAGTGGCTTTAGGTTTCAAGTGTGGACAGCGGACAACTCAGCTTCGAATCCCGGAAAAGACACTTTGTAACAACATTTTGGATTCCATCTTTGCTTTACTTCTTCGACTAACATAATACCGGGTCGAGAGGATTGGTATTTTTTTTGCAATATCCTTCAAAGTTAAAGAATATGGTCAAAAATACTTCTCATACAACATAATATACACTTTCGAGATAAAAATAAATAATTTACTTTCATCAATAAGTATTGCATTGAAAATGATATTCCTCTAAGTTTACCTTGTGAAAGCAGATACGACAGTCCTTGCTCAGTTAGCAAGAATTCTGCAGCAATATTAATTGCATTAAGCTGTCGTTACAATTTATTGAATGCCAAGAATTTATATGATTTACTCTGAAAATACCTGAATAATTATATTTATTTTTTATTTATTTTAACTGGAAGTCTAGGGGAGAGGCCTTTGCTCAGCAGTGGGACACAGAAATAGGCTAGATAAAAAATATATACATATTCTAGCGGACCCGACAGACGTTGTCCTGTCTACACGTTACTAATTAATTAAAAAAACATTATCCAGCGGACAATATTGTGATTCTAAACCATTCTCAGATCCCCTTGAACATACACAAATAATTTCATCAAAATCGGTCCAATCGTTTAAGAGAAATTCAGTGACATACACCCTTATAGAAGAATTATATATATAAAGATTTGTATGGTTAAAAACCAAGATACTAATACTCAACCAAATTTTATCTTCTTTTTCTATCTTAGCGTGTTTATATCCCATAATATTGTCCCGTTTATACGAGAAGCCTTTACCCATGCTACTAGAATTCTGGCTGAGAGCATTTTGTCCGAGCTGAGAATCGAGCCTATTGTTCAGAAGTCATATACTACTACGATCTCTGCAGTTCATATTTTTCCTATTAAATTACTTAACTTTTCATATAGACGAATACATTACAAATTCATACATCAATATATCGAGTCCAATGAATAGCAATATTGATGATAGTATAATATGCAATTGATAGCGCTATAGTGAAGCAATTTGTCGATAGTGCTACGGCGTTCATAGCCAATTGCCTGATGTATTAATGTATCAGATTATTATCAATAGATAGCGATCTCATTATTTATGTGTATCGTGTAATAATCTTGGAGTAGTAATAGATAATCAACAATGGGATAGAAACTAGATTCAATGGGATCTTGTCATATATACACGTACTTGGAGCACTATTATGTAGCGGTCGGGAGTGTATACGAATGCTGGCAGATAGTATAGGCCTCTCTTATTTTTTTGTATTAGATTATTATTAATACTAGCCCGGAGTTTGGTAACGTGCCCGGTGTATGGCAAGGTTAGCCATCTATTATATGGGACTAATACTGTAATTGTAAAACGTGAATGTATTATACCTATTGTTACATACATACGGTTTTTAAACATCGCTTGCCATTAAAAAAAATATATAAGATAGCTTTATCTACTTCATCTTACATTTTTTTTTTTTGGAAAAGACAACTCCTGCACTAAGAATTTCTCTTGTGTCGCGGGGACTTTTACAAACATACAAACAACGGACACAAAGCACAACCAGACCCGAAACAATTATTTGTGGATCGCACAAATAATTGTCCCGTGTGGGAATCGAACCCACGACCTCCCGTTGCAGTGGTATCGGCGTGGCGACCTAAACCACTGCGCCACAGAGGCAGTCATTTAAGGAAACTTGCGGTGGGTGCTGTATAATACATGTTTATTTGGGCGGACTGTTACAATACACATTACACAGTTATTTTCATAGTTCCTTAACCCTTTCTTAGAGTATTGCAAACATGTTCCCAAAACGGTATTCAAAATCGAGTATTTAAAACAAAATTGTATGATAATATTATATCAATGTGGCGCGTTCCGCAGCAGTGTTGTAATCCAATTGCAGTTCACAGAGGGTCCCTAAATCCAATTTTCCGTATCGCGCCTTCTACGGTCGAGGGGAGCACATCCGCCTAAAATAACATATCGTGTTGCTTCAACTCAACATCGGTTAAACGAGCTGATAACTTACTCTTACTTCAATGTTTTGGATTCTGTAATGTTCTATTTTATAAAGGTTTAAAATTCTATTAGTTCTATGGCTGTCTGTGGTAGACTGATTGCCCAGACTGATATTGATTCTATATTTCATTAGTTGGTTGTCCAACAGTGTTTAATATTTACTAGCTTTGTAAAAGGCCTTGGTCTAGGTTAAGATCGTGTTGTTCAAAGGTACATAATTTGGCACAGTTCTTTAATGTATAAACGTCGGTTAACCTATTCTGGGTATGATATTTTACTGTGTACTTCATTTTAATACTGTTTGTTCCTAGAAGGATAATGTTTTAAACAATGTTAATAAGTGCCTAATTACCCATAATTGCTAATTAGGTTCTAAAATATTGTAATTACAGCTACGATTCAAGAGGAAATCGCATTAAAATCTTTGTTGATTCTTTCAAAATTTGCAGCATCCTAACTGACCTATTTAACGTTAAAATACGGTCACTGATCCGTATTCTTGCTGATTATGCTAATAAATGAGAGCCCCTGATCGTTCATTACGACAGTTTACTTAACAATGGGATGTTCAGAAGTGAATAATTCAAACCAGACCTCATCGGTTAATTATATTACTTTGAAATCACGTTTTCTATGGAATTGGTGGTTTACACAGTTAATGCTGTTTATCCGTATTTTTTTTAATGAATAATTATGATCCATATGATAAATACGATCCTGGTGGTCCCGATTTTTTTGTTATATAGATTTTTTGCCTCAATTGAAATATAAGAACACGGGCAGCTTTTAAACAAATGATTTTCAAAATACAACACGCTATTTATACCAGTTGTTTGCCGTCGCATGGCTGTCGAGAGAGTGTAGAAAGAGTATTAAAAGGCTTAGTTTTTCATGGAAAACCAATAGGCATGATCAGAGCATACGAAAGCACTCCGATCCGACAGCAAACGATGTGTCGTCGCCTGTTATACAATATTCCAGCAATTAGTCTCTAAATAAAGTTTGTATCAAAATTGTAGCATAAAATAAATAGAACAAAGAATGTTATAAAATACAAGAATATATTTATAGCGGTGATCAAGTAAAAAGGAATATTATGTCATCATTAAAAGTTCTATTCGTTAATGTCTCACAAAACACGGGCTGTTTTCATTAGACGTTAGATATTTTTATGATATTATTCGACGTGTTTTGATAAAATTTACTAAAATCACGGTAAGATATTATTTAAGACGTCTTATTGAGTGAAATGGGTCTTGAAAAGTCCTACATTTTCAAATGATAATATTTTTTCTAATGTTTAATTAAGTTTTTGAATGTCAAACGAAAATAGATTTCATTTTGGCTCTAATTATAATGTTAAGATACGAAGATTATATTTTATATCCACAAACGTACGTTGATTTAATGAATTTGTGGTCGATCCTTCCGAAAGAGACTTTAATCTCGCTATAGGAACCAAAGTGTTTTGTACCAAAACTGTGCTCGTATTACTAAAAGCCATAAATAATACCCATTGTCCATCTCTACTTGAAAATAAAAACGTACTTTCCTAACATATCTATTGTAATAAACTTTACTTTACTTTCCATCTACATCACTGTCTCCGCTACGAGCGTGTAGCAAGCGTAGCACATCTACGATTCTACGAGACTCGTAACGTTCTGGAAATATTAGAAAACACTAATATGTTGCATTTTACGAACACGAGTCATATTGCGAAGTCGCTCCGAGACAAAATGAAGTCCACTACACGTTTGAGGAAAGTGCTAACAGGAAATTAGATGAGGAAGGATTTAACGTTAGTCCTTGAGCGAGAGAAAATATCACTCGCATAAAATGTTAAGTAAAGCGATGCGAAGAACTGAGTTTTGTTTTTCATAATACAAATACGATGTCAAAATACAACAGATCCTGCAAAATATGTATTTCATCTTATTTGTCATAATAATGTTTTGTATAAATACTAAATGCTCTCTTAGTGGTATTAATGTCTCACAAAAACATTACAACATTACATCAAAACATTCCTTAAATATTTTGATATCTTAATTTATTAGCCGTAAAAAATGTCATTGAAATTATTTTACTAAAGATATACAAAATCACCATCTACAGTATTCATCAAAAATAAAAACAGAATCTTTACATGTTTTACATCACAGCAGTTATACACATTTGTTTCCGTATCGTATTAAATGTGTATTATGTTAATAGGAAAGACAGGGAAGCCCCATCCAATGTTTAATCGATCAATCACAGCATTATTTGTAGGCAATCTTTCTCATACGTACGTTCTGACTGATGTACATTAATGGTAAAGCTTGTTATGGTGGCTTGTTAGTACAATTTATTTGCCAATAGTTCGAGATCATGACTTTTATTGTTTAATTTTTTTGGACAATTTTAAACTATGTCCTCGGACTTAAACTCGAGTTTAACATTGGTATATGCTTTAAACTTATGCCTACATTCCATAGTTCGAAAAATTATGTTTAAAGGTTTAAGATTATTTCCTTTTCTAATTGGTTGCGTCTTATGCTTTCTATTCTATTCATTCATATTGTAATCTCGGTATTGATGTTTTCCTTATCGTTTTATACATGGTTCAAAGTGGATCTTGGCGGTTTAAGTAGGACAATAAAGACATTGTTACATTACTCGTCTTGAGATAATTTTCAAGATAGTTGTGTATGTGTTTCTTTTATTCTACAATAGTTTAACACAAGTCATGAAAGTTTGTGTGACCCATAGCCAGTTGTACGGTCGAGAGTGGTTTATATCATTTAGATTGTATACAACTAATGTATAAACTACTACTCCTCAATTTTATTTCAGTTTCCTCATGTGAAACACTTACATTCTTAGAAGTATATCAGAATGGCTTAAATCAAAAAGTTGTCGCACATTGTTAACGAAGTCTTTACTTACGATTCACGTGTTTACACTATTCCGAAGAAAAATGTGAATTGAATATTCCCGCGCAAGTTTTCAGAGCGAAGGGAAAATGGATTGCTATAGTGCTTGTAAACGATTGGCCAGCAATCTCTCACGATTCGACTCTATACGCCTGAAACCCGGTACGTTATTGGCAATAAGTGCTTGATATATGTATCAGACTTTCTTAAACTACGCCTATTGTCCTCGATAGGTTAGTAAATGTATTAATATAAAACTGTGAGTATCTGTGACAGTTACGTTTTTTTAAAATATTTACATACAGTAAATCTCAAGAAACAGTCTGTCAGTAAGCCGTATTGGTCTTGAGTAAATAAATCGTTTGTTTCTACAAGTTTGTGGAAAATTCTATCGCAGCTTCAACCATCAATAGATTGTAGTTGTTAAAGTTCGCTCCATTCCGAGCGGATACCTCATGGATTTACGTTCAAAATACAATTATCTCGTTGTTAGAACTTCCTTTTTGTCGTCCCTGTTTCTGTTCGACCGCAATGCTGCCAATAGTTCATGTGTACGAATCGATATTTTCAACTGAAACAATTTGTGGCACAAGTAAATGTTGCTGCTGTTGACAACCAGACCTTTCGTATAGGGTCAAGTAGACAATACTCATTACAGACGTTTTAAAAAGCTTATTTGCATACATGCTTGTAAGTAATATGTGTTTTATTTTTGCTATAAAAGATTTCATGTATTACAATGGACACAGTTCCATAAAAATAAATTTGTTTCTAGTCAAACTCACACCATTGAAACTATAACATAACGTTCACGAGTTACTCGTGTAGAACGAAAACTGAAAAGTATAATACAATGAGGCATTCTGTCAATACATGTCAGTTGTATCAGCAGTCAGCGGTAGGTTTAAACGGCACAAGTGGACGATCTTGTTTCCGGGATAATCCTTTAATCGTCTAGTACGAGTCTCGCGGGATGAAACGAGCGGTTTTATTCTTAGGCGAAATTCACAGAAAGATACCGTGAAGGTTATAGTTCCCTTGGTTATATACACGGATTGACCTACTGACACGGTGTCATATAAAAGTGTGGACGTCTTATAGTTATAATCGTGGGTATGTGTGCTTGTGTTAATATACGGGCTATGTATGTATATTAAAGAGACGAACTTGTTGCTTTCTAACGAAGCATGGAAATAAACTTGCAAAGAGATAATAATAGAGTGACTATTTGAAAGTGTACCATCTTCGAATCGAAGACTATGAAGAGCCACCGTGACCCGGACGATTTAAATACCCCGAAGTTGTTTCCTCTCGTAAGAGCGGTCTCTTACGAGAGGAAACAACTTGTCGTGCCAACAATGCCATAGAGGTTGGAGGACTTCAATGTTTCCTTTACACACAATGTCTTGTGTCATTTCGAAAATGCGCGGTTGACTAACTTCGAACCTGATTTGATTGTGGAAGTTTTATAGAATTTGCATGTCGTGTAACATTGTTATCGCTGTGGGAACAACAGATTGGGCCTATGAAATCCTTGCTCCTTGTTATTTTCACGGCAGAGTAACCGGTTGGATTCCATTAATGTCTGCTAACGACCGGACGCACTTCGGATTGGGGTTTAAAAGGGTTGAGTGGTTTTGTACAATCGTTCTGATAAAAGGGGATGGATGTTAAGCTTTTAGCGATTTAAAGATGTCCCATCGGGTGTATTAATGCCGAAGTCAATGAATTAATCAGTATCTTATCGATGTTTTGCGCAAAGATTTCTCAGAGAGCGTTGTCTATCAGTCAGTGTTTGCTGCAACGGTAGAGCGTCGAATTTCAACCTGATTAGAAACAAAGCCTAAAGCAAAGTTTAGTTACAACGAAACAACGTATTGCGTGGTTCGCAAAAATAAAGATTTTAAATTAAATATTTTATTATTTTTCACGGCCTAAAAAGTGCGCAGGCCAATTTTCCTAGACGCAAAAGTTATTCAGTACTTACCAATAAAGTTGAAACACTGCCAGTAAAAGTCTTAGACATTTAATAAAACTAATTTTAGTCGACTCTTACATTTAAAAGTCTAGAAAAGTAATCATAAAACCCTTCACCCACCTATTTCTCACAAAACTAAACAACCCATTCCGTTGAAATTATATCAAAGCCTGAATACAAATAGGTCCCATTCGGGCTTATTCGCTTCGATTTTCCAGTTTGTTTTGATTTCGCAAACTCAACGGCCCATTTAGATCCCGCGAGAAACATTCTAAACAAAACTAAAAACTAACTTATGAATATTCGCTTCTCTAGTATTAGTGTATAAGCTTGGCGGGTGTCAATCGAGTTGGAGCATGCGCAGTGTGGCGTTTAGCGCGGGCTTGCGTGAGGTCCTCAGTAATTGGCCGCACGCCGTCCAGTTCGTACCAGTTCCCACCGGTTTTCTCTGGATCTCGTGGCGATTCGCGCGCGCGACGAAAACTGTCAACTCGAAAGTGAACTACCCTGTATATAATTGTAAAATAATGTACCGAATATAACATTAATTTAAGTGAGTGTATAATTAAACTTTGAAGTTTGTTTTAAGTTAGTTTGTAGTAAATGTCGTCTGTAGCATGTAGTTGTTTGAAACTTTGAACATAATTGTGTATACGTGTGAATCTACTGTTAATGGATTTTTAAAATACAGGTGAGTGCATATTAATATTTTATTTAATGTTTTGTGTAGATAGTGAAAAGAACACGGTAGTAATTTTATAACACATGTCAAAAAAAATGTTGTACGATTGCCTACCGTGAATTATTAGCAACTTCACGTTAACGTAATAAAAAAATCAAGCTAATTTTTCTAAGCCATTGAAAAATATTAATATTGTTAAAAGGGGTCTGTTTTATGCTTACTTATGTATCTACTAACTAACTAACTACTACTGGAATACTTACTACTACTTCTGATGATTGGAATGTAATTTAATAAAAATATGAACATCAATTAATTTTCCGACAATTCGAATCTAATGAATTAAAAAGCATCACTCGACAATTGTCAATAATTCCCAAAAATAGCTCCATAATTCCGTTATCACCTAATAATGAGTCCAATTAATTAAAAACACACTCATATTTAAGTACACACTTCATAGAAAGTACAATCGAAAACAAAATACAAATAGCCCATAAACAGAAGTAATTTCATATGGTTCTTATAAAATATTCACGTAAACTGTCTTCGTAATGACTACTTATTTCCAATCGAACCTTATTATCGTTACGACAAATCCAATTATTTGTAGTACCTTTAGTTTTTAGTGTATTACGAAGATTCGGATAATGTTATGTTTATTTTATAGGCAGGTATATTTTAGAGTGGAACTAGTAATTGTTTTTGTCATGTCCATATCAAAGTAGTCGAACTGGTTCTATAGTAAATAGAGGCCTCGAAATTATACGCTATAGATTTTATAATGAGCTTTGACTTATACTGTTTCTTGAAACCTGAACTTAAATACTTATGCTACTACGTATGTACTCACAGTACAGCGATAATATAAAAAATAACTATATGATGATAACATTAACATTTTGTAGATCATACTCTACACATCTGGCACGGATATATCTGCAACTTATTAAGTCATGGATAACCACTTACGAATAAGTACGGGTTAGCTTATCATGCAAATTTTTCAGTTATTGCAATACAATTACCGTGACTTTATCTATCGCATAGGTTATCCGACACTTATTCATACATATATCGTGAAAATGAGCTTTAATATTGAAGCCTAGAAATCGAATACTTTAAACGGCTGTGTCGATAAACTAACAGTTATATTCCGACGAACTTCACGTGTAGTAAAATGTAAGGTTTAGAGCCGAAAGGTGCGCAACAGGGACTAGTTTTTCCTTTCACATTTCTACTTACAAATACATTATTTTCTTTAGTTGGCTCCTTGCGTTAGTAGCTCCTTTTGAAACTTTTTTCTCAAAGTTTTATTCTTAAATGTGAGATAAAATAATTAACTACATTAGGTTATTAATATTTGAAACTTATATTTATCTATATCTTTATATTTTTTAATATAAGGTAGCAATATTGAGTTTTTGGCATGTAGAACATACTCTCTGAATTTAAGCTCTGGAGAGACTATTCCGTCGCGTACCTTTTGAAAAATACGTTACACTAGATGGAAATAGGCTATACGTCACCATTTCAGAACTGGGGTTAAAAAATCTCTCTTTAGTTTATAGGGTCCTGAAACTTCTGACCTAGCAAAATGGGAAAACCAACATTTGTAAACTGCTTCAAAAGTAAGTAAAACCTCGAAAAAATGTAATCAAACAGTTCACTTGCACGTGGCGTATGCTAGGGAAGGTTACAAATTATGATAAATCAAGCTATCGAAAATCAAACATGACCCGGAAGATACACAACTATTTTATTATCTATTTACCAGTAAAACAATCATCAGTCTAAACATACCCATTAAAAAGTAATTTCTTTGAATCATTTATTTGATGAAGCATTGTTCAGTTAATCTATACAGTATCATGTCAATCCAAGTTAAATACACTGCCTTTGATTTCGACAAAGTTCACTAAAGACCGTTCTAATTTCACAGTATAATAAAGCATGGCGTTCGCGAATTTTATTGAAATTCAATATTAATCAGAATTCGAATGGGAACGGCTTTGAGCCTAATAAAGCAGAATAACGGCAGATTTGTACAAACTTGATTCGATTAATGGTCTACCATTGAAACTGCTAAGCTATTGAGTAATTAGATTGATTACTGGGAACTTAATAAACGGTTTCTCTTGAGAACCTTTTTAGTATTGTAGGATCATTTTCTTTTTGTTAGGGTAAAGACTTAAAGAGAGAACATTTTAGGCAATGTAGGTTTTACTAGTATCATTATCACGTAGTACGTTTGTAATCTGAAGATAAAAATGGACTGAAATGAATGAATGAGTTTATTTAAATTACACTCTATATAGTAATAGTTGATGACTGTACAATTTTGCTGCAAAATAATGTTGTTATTAATGCAACACATAATATATATTTAAAATCACGCTCTCTTCCCACAAGAATAGGCAGAGAGCAGAGAACTCCTCTTGGTACGATCCTAACAAACTTCCTTTGGTTAATTCACACCCAAACATCTTGACTAGCAGGACCGCTGGTTAGGAGTACCTGACCTTTTTGCAAGATATCGCCTATATAAGAAGTGTGTCTTCCTAGGGCGTCCCCTCCCGGCGTTAATATTAATTCAATAATTAGTAATATTTTTATTATAACGTTTTAGAAAAAAAAAATGTACGCGTAAGTATATTAAGCCTCTGCGCAAATCTTCAAGAGATAATACTGTAATGGCGGTGATAATATCTCGTTACAAAATAGTCTACAATAAAATAGACCAATATACAACATTAACGATGACTGATCATATCAAACACTTGTTCTCATTCTTCATAAACATTCATTATGACAATCATTTATCACGTTAATGTACAGTCGTTGACACGATATGAATAAACAGAGTGCATTTACTAAGATAACTCATATGAGACTATTATATTCATGATATTATTTGTATCACTCGTATTAATATGTATCGTGTTTCAAACTCGTCTTACAAATGAACATATAAAAACAACTTGTATGTTACGATCATGGCGCAATGGTTAAGGCTACGCTGATAAGACTGCCAAGAGGTTGTAGTCTCAGTTCACACTTACAACAAAACTATTTGTTTCGAAGAAGCATGTTTATTCGGGGGTTGTTGTATATTGCATCGCATACTGAGTTACTTTTTGTGATCGGATAATTCCCCGTACCTACTTACGCCTTATTGCAAAAAAAAAGGTTTGTAGGTACTGCTAAAAGCTACAAATTCTAACTCAACATCGATAAGTCAACTTCAAAAGTTAGTAGCTAATAAAATTATACGTCAAAGTACAATAGAAGGCGTTATTCAAAGCGTTTCATTCAACGGAACTGTAGTTCAAGCCGTAGGTAAAAGTTATTTTTATAAAACACTAGAATTTCTGAACTTTTATTCCCGGCATTTTTTGCGCTTTTGTGAGTCTAAAACTACGAGTATTTTACTCATGTTTGCAATATTCAGAGGTTTCAGTTTAGTTTAGTTCTAGTGTATTGTAACAGTTAACTAAGCTACAGTTGAACTAACAAATGGGTATAGTTTGAAACAATAAGCATCGAACGTGTATTGCAAATTGCTTTATTGAAACAAAAGGCAAAGGAATTTATTATTGCTAGTTAATGTTTTTGTCAACCTCTAACATATTATTCGGTTGATTTCTCTAAGGTGGTCCCGTGGAGAAATCAACCGAATAATAGAATGGTGGTAACTTTTATGACATTAGTAAAACAATTGTAGAGAGCTATTTCATTTGTGTTTATTTCGAAATTTCAATTATAGTAATGTTTTATAATTTAGATGGAAACATTTTTGTGTTATGAATCCTTGTGGATTGACCCTTTATCATGTCAATGGGACCATAGTTATGCTTCAAACCAGCGCAATCTTGACTATAAGATCCGGTAGCAAAATTTTTATGAGTGTATTGAAACTGAAATGGATATGTGACATCTGTTATTTTGAAGAAATTACAGTAAGGCAAACAAATGGTTTTCCTATAGTAACTAAAAATAATGGCATCTGGCCTTAAGTCGGATTTACTAATTATTGAGCTACAATACGTCCATGTTTTGTCTCTACTACATACTATGCATGCTTCCTAGCATTTTCATCAAGGGAAAATTCGGAGCAGCCATTTGGCTTGCGATTCAGCGCACATGAAATACGGTTGGACGGTCCGCACCAACACGCGTGAAACGCCTTCCGGCATCATCAGTATTATTGTCCGAAATATCAGAGCACGTGTGGTTGGACTGATTAAAAGTACCTTTGCCATGGTATGTTTGAAGTACAAATCCATAAAATAACTGCGAACCAACTTTTATATTGTCTACTGAATACGCCGTCCTAATTTTATCGTCTAAAGTATAGATATACTCGAATTAAAGATAGTTCATATTTCAGTGTATATGGGAATACATCTAATGAACTTACCAAAATTCTATAGACAAAAAAAATTGTGCAGCTACAGTATTTGCAAAAAAAAATCTGTTTGTTTATATACCATGTGGCTTTTCGAAGGGATTTATCCTATTGCTAAAAAGTAGTAGGTTGTAAAGGTCTATTGCTATAGAATGGACATCGGTTTTGCAATTCTTTTTGCTTTTTATTTACTTTCGCACGTGTTATTGAAAGCTCTCTCAACAAGACTTATCGTCTTGATAAAGTATACAACGTGTATTTTGACGATTTTCATTGTTGTATTTTTGTTAAAGTATATATAGTGTTTATTATATTGTTTTTGGGTTGATAATAATAAAATCTAATTATAATTTGTATTTTTTAAACTTTCAAAATACAAGTTAATATCATGTTCGAATCAACCGGCTGCGATGTTTCATATTACTATACAAAAATTGACCATAACGTATACTTTTTTATTTAAACATTACATAGAGGTACTTTTATTCGGTAGTATTTATCGTTTCCAATATCATCCGACGGCAAACCTACACTTATATCAACCAATACTATAATCGCGTGACACAACACACGCTATGGGCATCACTTTACATAGCTAAACACTTGCAATTTTATACTGTCATGCAACGAAAGTATGATGACATTATCGTACAATCTTCTACTTAGGTCGTAAAGGTCGGAATGGGTGGCGTAGGCTTTATACTCGGAAGTTACAAGTACTAGTTGAAAGGCTGACTAGTAAAAGGCATTATGGAGAGTAACGATGTTACGCTACTTTTTGTTCGCAATTTATTGAATGGTATAGTGTTTTTGTTGATTGAAAAAGGTTGTTCGTGGTAAAGGCAAAAATACAACTTTGGTATTGAAATCATGCTAGCTTACTGATGAATAGTGTGACTCAAAATGTACTATACAATATACTTATTAAAAGTTAAACCTGAGCAGGAATGGCTTGTTAACATTCGGTATTTAACACGAAGATTCGTTATATAAATTTAGCAAATAATATATAATCAAAACACGCAACATCTAAATTCTAAAAAATATTCGCACTATAACACATTTATCACAACATTATCACGGTCATAAAATAAAAAAAGGATTTATATCAAAATCACCACTCCATTTATATTCATTTTAAAATTTCACAGTTAATTTTAAAAGCTGCATATAAAACTTCATTCTAATGGATATTAAACGTGAATTCGGCCAACAGTTCGGCCAAAAGCACGGAACTTGGTTTAAAACCGTATACGCTTTTAGCTATTTTACTCACGCACGAAACATAGAAAGCTTTACCGTGTATCGTATTCAAAACGCATGTTGTGCAATCTGCTGCAAATACATTAGATTTAAATACATGTTTGAATAAAAACTGCCTTTAATGTTTGCTATAGAAATGTATATTGAAATGAAAATGTGGGATACTGCTCATTTAACCGCGCTAAAATACATAAATGTAGTTAAATGTGTATGTTTTGTGTGGTCAGTTTAATGTATCATAAGCATATAAGTAGAGGATTTAGTAAATATTTATAATGGCTCATTAAAGCCACTAGTTAAATAATTGTTTATCAGTTTCCTGTTAATTAGTTTAAAATGATTGGAATGTTTCGAAGTTTAATAGTATCTCGACGTATGTATGTAGTTTGTATCGTCGATTTTTATCTATATGCTTTACTATAAATAACTTTTAACAACTAAACTAAACTAGAAATAATTTAAAAAAAAAAAATATTTACAATTATACAATATATTTACAATATAAAATATGGATACAAAAGGAGTGCGTCACGCGTCGTAGAATTTCTCCTCACCATCGTCGACTGGTAACGTACCCAAAATGCTGGCAGCATTGCCACGTTGGATGGCTTATATATGCTTTTAGTCGAAAATTGTATTTGCATTGTTTCAACAGTTCCCTTTATTAACAAAAATACACTATACCTACCAAGCGTAAATATAATATTAAATAACACAGAAATAATATTTTCACGCTACAGGAGTGTAACATACATTTTTCTTTCTACAGTCTGCTAATAACTTGTGAAAAATATAACGCCTCTTTGTTTGTACATTAACGTTTAGGCTTTGTTCGAACCTAAAATAAGGGTAAGTTTAAGCTCCGAACAATACTAGGGTCCAGTCTTTACAGGCGTAAGTTTGTAAAAAATAAAAACACATGTTAGCATATTTTTATGATTTATTTCAGTTTTTTCAGTAATAAAAAAAATAACTAATGACGGCTTGCGATATGATAGTGTCGAATTTTCATCGATCAAATGTCAAATGTTCAAGTTTATTTGAAGTATGTTAAAAACATTGTCCAACCTTTCACACCAAGTAGGTTTGTTTGTTATGAGTATCGAGTTCCACAAAGATTTTTTGCGCAGGTTTTATCTTCGAACTTTATTTGATTGGTCTTTATGTTTTTTGACGTTAAAAGGAGAAAGAATAAAAATAATGTTTTTTCCTCATTTGCTTAAAGAAATTATGTCCGTTTTCTAAATCACTTAATATAATTTTGAATATCAAAGTTTGTTTTTTACCGTCATTTCCACGTTTTAACTTACGTCTATGAGAAAATATTGTAAATGTATAAATTTTTATGTTTTTACATAAAACGTCTTTAAATAATACAAGTATTATGTAAAATCGCTAAATTACAGATGCCTGAGCTGTGTATTTCATTCTGTTCGCGTATCGTTTTTCAATTGTAACAGTGCTACTGACTATAACTCCTACCGTAACGTGGTTCTGTACAATCCGTACGATAGATTAACATTTAAAAGGTACTTCAAAATAATTCATACAAATTAATCAGATTTTTGTACAAAATAATTCGATAGCTAGCCGGTCGTCAGTAGCTGATAGTGGTAGAGAATTGCAGTACAGAAGCTAAATAAAATACGTTTCCAATATCAAAACTAATAGCACATTACACAAAGCCAAGTCCAAATAATTCCAGAACACACCATATTTCAACAAATGATTTTAATCCTTGACCACAACGGCAACGTCGCGTCGCTATATTATCATTGATGCGCATTTAATTACCTACTACATTACCATTTTTTCAATAACCTAATGCAATGCGCTGTTGCCATTCCTCTTCTTCTTATTTCATTAAGCGAGGAATGCAAACTAATATTCTTTCATAATATTATTGCGGTGTGTTTTTAATTTAAACCCAAGTTTTAGGAATGGTGGATTTTAATTCAGACATTTCCAATATTATTGATAGTCCCGTTTTTGAATAAATACACCGAAATATAAAACCGGGAAATCTATTATTGCCAGTTACACTACAAAATTTTCGCAATTTTCTTTAATTATTACGCTTGGAATAACATTTATTTCAACATTTCCTTAACAACACATTCATTTCTAAAGTAGATTAGATCATGTTACGCGACTGATTTCTTATAATCAATGTTGTTAAAATTTTGACTTGTTTAACAAACTGTATGTACCATCTTCAAAACTGCCCTTACTCTTGATATTTCCAAACATACTCCTAGAAAAAAAAACATTTCAAAAGTAATTTCTAAGCAAAAAATAAAACCCTCCTAAAGGCCTTCCTTATACAAGCGATAGAAAAACAGTTTACGTCAACAAGTTGTATATACAGCGTGTAGTTGTCACGCACTACAGGATATGAGCGTCCCTGTATTGTGTCACGCTGTCCCGCTTTCCGGCCTGTGGCTCAGGCGACGTGTTTCCGACGAACTCTTATATTGTGACCTATCTGGATGTTTATCGTTCTGATATGTAACATACGGTGGGATTTATGTGTATAAAAAAACATTTAAAGAAGAATTTTTAAATTTATTTTATAAATAAGCTAGTCTCAACAAAAATACTAACAATGTGTGGGTTATATTCATACAATACACGGTAGATGAATGCCAGCTTGCATAGTTATTGCCTTTCTTCTTTCTTTTTCTTCTTTTAAAAAGACAACTCCAGCACTAAGAATTGCTCTTGTGTCGCGGGGACTTTTGCAAACATACAAACTACGGACACAAAGCACAATCAGACCCGAAACAATTATTTGTGGATCGCACAAATAATTGCTCCGTGTGGGAATCGAACCCACGACCTCCCGACACAGTGGTATCGGCGTGGTGACCTAAACCACTGCGCCACGGAGGCAGCCTTTAATAGTCTTGTAGCGTTTATAATCGAAAATAAATATGTCAAAAAAATTACATAGAGGAGAACAATTATAAATGGTAACTCCCTTTTAGCATTCAGAAAACTGATTATTGATTAGATTTTTTGAGCTCTTATTTCCAACAGCCCTCCATAATGGAATGAGAATAAAGTGCAAATGGTGAGATGGAATTGGCAAATAATCAAAAAAGTTGTACGCTGCAGGCGCTATACTTGAAAGCTTAAAACGACTAAAAGATGATATTTGCTGCAATTAGATTATGCACTTAAAATTGAATGTCACGAACGAACAAAGAACTTTCAAAAGATGTTAAACAGCATTTTTACATTCTGTAACTTAATATGTAAGTACAATGTACATTGTTTCTTTCAAAACATACGATTCTAACAGAATAAATCGTATTTAATTTCTACATTGCACCGTAGTTCATTGAATAATTAACGACTTACCAAATAAATACAGAATCAAAATTAAATAATTCTAAGATTTACATATTCAAATTATTATAATAGTCAAATACGACTAATTAGCTGGCTAATTAATAATTTATCCAATCATAATTAGTCTAGCCAACGGGAAATACGTTTTTGAATTGGTTAAATTCAAATGAATAAATAAGTAATTCTCTTTGAACTCATTTTCAACGTGTACACTTATAATAGCCGTAGATTTGGTTGGTATTTCATAGAAAGGTTAACTTTGTTTTTGAGGGCTAAAGTAATAGATTTTTTTATTATATTTGTTATTAGAAGAATGACGAGTTTGTATAAATTAGTCTATTAGAGGCGCATTATATTTTTGAAACAATTTAAACCTATTGCCGGTACCTAGTGTGACTTTTCTACCAATTTGACTATCTATCAATAGTCGGCTAGCCATTGACTAATTTTGCATGAAACCCTGATCAGCATTTATTAACAATAGAGTGCATTTTAGATGTCAAACTTTAGTCATATAGTAGTGACTATAAAAAATCGCGCTGATATTGTTTTACGGCTATTATCGATGTTCTGTCAAACACATGTTTTTAGAATTGTTATCCATGCATGGAGCATCGTGAAGTAACGGAAAATGATATCTAATGCTTGTCTTTAGTAAGTACATACATAAGTAAAACCTATTGGCTATTTACTGATAAAATCTCATTATGTATGATAATGGGAAATATCATCAACTATGTATCCAAAAACCAGTAGCGGCATACTCTACCAATCGTATAAAAAGAAAATGTAATGTGCTGTCATAAACTCTACTGCTAGAACCATCAAAACTATGTAGGTAGTAATATTTTTAGTACAGTATGAGAATTATTCAGAACATGTCACGCCATTTACACTATATTACGTACTAAATCACAGTGACTGTAATTACATGGTTTGTTATATCATTATTTTAATGAAGTCATATGCGTCCTGTTTGGATTTTAAGTAGTGGCGAGGAAAACGCCCAAAAATCAATGTATAGTAGTAGTCATTACGAAATTAAAGACATTTTTTTGTAAAAATGGTCTGAGATTAACGCTTGAATAAAAACCGATTTGTAGAATCATTTTACCATTAGAATGTTACTTTATTCCCTTATCCTTTTATTCCGAATTTTTACGCAACTTGAAGCTTAGTTTATGATTTTTCCAAAGTCTGACTCTATTTTGATAGTAATAAAATGTTGTCATTATTTATATAGGCTGTAAAATAAATAAGATTAGAGTAACGAAAAATAACAAACAAAATACTATTTTTTTTTAAATGTGAAAAGCTCCACGTGAATTAAATTAAAAACTTACTCAATTCGTTTTAAATCATAGTGAAATAAAAGTTTTACACTTAATACTTTCCAAGGTTTTATTTACCATATTGAAACGACCAACACAATAGCCAATCTATTTAAAAATTATAGTATCAAATGTCAATTTAAAACAGTGATTTAACCTATTACTTATGTATGCCAACTAATCGCTTTTGAAATCTGTGACATAAACCGTTATAAATTGTTGTTTTAATGGATTCCGCTCATGCGAACACACCTTTAATAAGTTAGTGAGGCATAAATAAAACATTTTATATTAAATTTTAATCTGATTGAAGGGATACATTGATCTTTTTATATTCGACATTGGATAGTTTGACGGTTGTTATAATTTCTCTTAAAAATAATTAAGCGTTAAGCTTTTGGTTTCCTTTCATTAATGAAGAGAGAAGCAATAAAATCAAATTCCATAGTAGCGAGTCTATATCACTACTATTTAAAGACGTTTATTATTGACAAGCAGTTCAAAGAAAATTTATTTGTAGAGATTACAGGAAAGAATAGCACGGTACGCTTTATTCAAATCATGTTTCTTCGAAATCGTTGAAAGTTTACTTCAACTTAATTACAGAACGTTGCCCTCTTGGCCCCGCGCATTCAAATCCCCTAACAAAAAGCACACCGCCAAATTTTCCGGCGCATAAAAAACCTCATATTCATTTTGGTAAAATTAATTCACGGGACATTATCACATGAATAACCCACTGATTTGCCAGTTTCCGGTACTTTTAGACACAGTAATATATTATTATTTCCCCTTTTGCCCTTGAAAGCGTCTGTCGTGGTGCCCCGCCCTACGTTTGGTAGGCTTTCGTGCGTGCTCATACAAAATGTACAAAATATAGGTAGTCGTGAACTTTTGACACGCGAACTGACCGCGGCGACTGTGCCATTGTTGAAGATTAAGTAGGTGGCACTTTACGGCGACCTAACTCGGATTTTTCATGAGATTTTTTATTTTATTTATGAGGGGTTATCATTCGTGACGTGTTTTATTTTGTTTTAAATTCAAAGGGGTTCTGAGCGGGGCGTTTATTTAGGTTAGGTTGCACGATACAATATAACATGAAATGGTTTCGTTTTCGCAGTTTTAAAAATTATTGTACAATATAATAATAGGTATGGTACGGTAATAGTTTTTAATTTGCTGGTACAGCGAACGAAAATTGATCATGCATTCTTCGGATTTTTTTTTGCCAGGACTCGACTCGGAAAAACAGTCATTTATTTAGTACTTATTTTACCTTTGTTATTAATTTAATATTGTTTTCATTATCAGTATGGCTACGTTTTGTAAAAGGATGTTGTAAGCTATTCCTAATCGAGACCCGACATTGAGATAATACATTGTGCGAACAGAACAATAATGATGTCAATCATTTCTTTTTCAAAGGGTGATAATAAATTCTGATGAAGGTTTGACAACTCGTTTCACAGTTTTCATACGAATATGCCGAAATTGAATGAAAATAATGTATTATATGAAAATATGTACTTGTATAAGTACGTACTATGTCCATTCTTTTTTTTCCGTAACTTTAGTATTTACATTTACAAACAGGCTAAAACTAAATGTCAAAATATTGTATCAGAAAAAAATTGCAGTCCCCAAAAATCTTAAAGAATTGAAACTATATCTTGAACTTAGTATTTCTACCGGCAATGATTATTAGTAAACATTTTGCTTTTACAATCTCTACCGATTTAAAAAAAAGGTAAAACAATCATCTGTTATAAAAAAAGTGCTTAAAAGATTAAACTCTTATGATCAAATAAAAGGTCATAGACCAGACTCTGTAATTGAGTTTACGTATTTTTAGATACAAATCTCAGCGTTTGGTCCAGGTTAAGTAAATAAATTACGCTAGACCGGCTTCCTTTGGTAGATATCTAATTAGAGGATAGAATTAGAAACAACGAAATTTTAGACGGTCTGATGCTGACTGTATTATTTAACGGGCTTAAAATTAGATTAAGATTAGACGCATTAGCTTTTTGGTACAGAGAAGATTACCCGATTGGAAAATTACTAATGATAACCAATGAAAATGTGAAAGAAAACATCGTGATCGTGAAACCTTGCATGCATACAATTTTTTTACATATCTTGAGAGCATGCAAAGCCCCCAACCGCCATTTGGCCAGCCTAGGAGACTAAAGGCTTAATCCTTCCTTTGATCGTGAGGAGTCTTTTGCCCAGCAGTGGGGCAGTACTGGATAAAAAAAAATGATAAGCAGTGAGTAACTTATGCCCGGTTCTTGGTGCTAATTTATCTATTCAAACTGTCATTTTAATATGAGCTTAAACTCTGTTGAATAGATAAACTACTGCAAAATCTAACTCAGGAACCGGGGTTTACATATATGTATAAAACAATAAATTCGTCTCACACTTTGCTCGCGTGATAAAGGGGCAAGTATACAGTCATACAAACTTACTACATCATATAGTCATATACAACTTATATACATCTAACATAAATATTGAGTATTAATAGATACCTACTTTCAGTTGAATTGCTAACGCAAGATGCAAAACTAAATTGCATTTCACGGTAAGCAAATACCTAGTTACAGTAGTTACATCTGTAAAATGTAAATTACTCGGATTATTGCATTCAATGTTGCACTGCTAATATACGAGGCATAATGTTCTTGGTGTGAATAAATAAACCCCAGTTTTAGTGTACTACCTCCTTACTGGCAGTAAAATGTTTATTTATGTTTTAGCTTTATATCCTTATCTCCCCGGCTTTATGAAGTAAAACCTATTTTTATGAAGTTACTTATTTAAGTTCATAACTTCGTCTTTTGTTGTTTGTTAAGTTTCTTTTTTCAAGATAAGTTCTTTGGTAAGAACTAATCTTGAGCTAAAAGGGGTGTTCTTAATACTTTTATAGTTCCTACTTCCGCCTAATATTAAAAAGGCAAAAATGTACTTTACCTGCTAGATTGACGGTTATTATACCTATGATGTATCAATTTTCATGAAATATAGCTTGGTGGTATCCGAAATCTAGGATCCAAAAAAATCATAACACAATTATCAATTGTACGGGACATCGTTGATCCCATTCCTGTAAAAGCTGACATTAAGAAATTCAGATCTATTCGCACGTTATGTCTACGATTTGTGAAGTCTAGTCTACTTTAACATTTATAATATCACACCTGTTATACCTGAAAGAGTTGTATGAAATATAATCACATTTCGCCATTTACAACATGTCCTTAGTCCTATAGTTTAAACATGCATTGTTTGCATTATCACAGCTAATTGTCTTAAAATAGATTCGCATTGTTATGTTAACTTGATTCTATGTAAAAAGAAAACTACAAAACTGATTACTTTATACGTTCAAGCTATTTTTATTAGCTTGCTATTGGAGCGCTTCTTTGAGCACCGGCTTTAGTGAAATGCATTGTAAATTAGAACTTGCTTTTGTGAAATAGTGGTCTTATTTTATCCGATTATAGGAATATAAAATAGTTCATCTTTGATTTTAATGTTTTCTAAAAGTGTTTAGGGCATATTTCTTTAAGAAGGGCATTAGAATCCTTTAACAGATTTTAGTACTTTCATTAATTCTTTCAATAAATGACAAAGAAATATATTTTACAATTGAATCAGTCTTTAAATTTGCGTGTCGTTGGTGTTAACAATATTTTCAGTGCTTCTTTTATTTTAAATGAAATGTTGACTATTGAACATTAAAAAAAAATTGGACATCGGACCCGGATGTATTTTATCATAACAGAATTTTTACTACCTACCTTATTACCTTCATATAATTTAACTAGCCAGCTGTAATAAAATTAGCCGAGAATAATGATTTTTATTGAGCTTATGTTACCATGATATTCAATATGAATCCAATTATTACGCTTCGTTAGTAAAACGCGAGTGAATTTTGGGGGAAAAATTTATACCGTATTCATTAATAACATTCTGTTCGTATTTTTAGGTTCGCTTTATATTCAATATTGGCAACATTGATGATGGTAATACTAATTTGACACGACCTTTAATATTCTTCTGTATCTTTTATATTTTAAAAGAAAATGCTATCGGTGTTTGAAGGACTATGTTATTTTGATACACGCACGTTACACTGTAATATAATGCTACTAGCTGACCCGCGCAACTTCGCTTGCGTCACATAATAGAGAATGGGTCATAATTTTCCCCGTTTTTGTAACAATTTTCGTTGCTAATCCGCTCCTATTGACCGAAGCGTGATGTTATATAGCTTATAGCCTGCCTCGGTAAATGGTCTATTCAACACAAAAATATTTTTACAAATCGAGCCAGTAATTCCTGAGATTAGCGCGTTCAAACAAACTCAGCTTTATAATATATGTATAGATTAGAGAGCCTCGTAGCTAAGTAACAACCGCGCGCATCCATCTCTAAGGTTAAGCTACGCTTGCTGAGGTTGTTCCGTGGATGGGTGACCATATACTATGATATAATACTCATAACTACTTAAAATAATATATAATTAAACTTACACGAAATTCTACCAAATACCACTAAATGGGTATAATATTAATATGAAATACAAAATAATGTAATTAAAACTACTTAAAAGAATATACAAACAAATTTATTATAACTAACACGAAATATTTAGTGGAAACTATTTCAAACTAATATCAATTCGAAAGAGTATATAACCTCAACTGATTAGAATAACGTAAGTAGCATAATAATCAAATATCGGTTAAAAATCTCCAAAGCGTAGGCTTACTTATTCGGATTTAATATTGCCAGTAGCGCCATCTAGTGAAAGCGCCAGTGCAACTGTAAAAAGCGGTGAAGCGGTTTCTTCCGATTGTCGCTGTTTCCCGTGGGAATGAGATATTTTCCCGGGGTAAAAAGTAGCCTATGTCCTTTCTCGGGTATCAAAATATCTCCATACCAAATTTCATGCAAATTGGTTCAGTAGTTTAGGCGTGATTGAGTAGCAGACAGACAGACAGACAGACAGACAGACAGACAGACAGACAGACAGAGTTACTTTCGCATTTATAATATTAGTATGGAAGTATGGATTTAGCGTCATCGCAGACATATACCGCGTTTTAGACTAAACTGATTGATAGTCATAAGATTTAAAAAAGCAGAACTAACTGTTTCTTGCTTTTTAAAATGTCAACTCACATCTACCTTACCGGACCGTACCGTCTTTGTATCGACTTTTTAATAAACAATTCAATTTCTTCCAAAATTAATCATAAAACAGTCTTAATCAAATAAAACGTGAAGTCACGTCATTAAAACAAAAGTAATGTTGTTTTACACGTGAATGTGTTTTGTAAAAAATATTGTTTTATCCTTAAAACTTCTTTTTCATGTTATATTTTTATTATTTTCCCCAAAAATGTATTTCCTGTTTCATTTTTGTTGTAATTTTCCTACTTTCGAAACAATCAAAATTGTGACAAACGTACAGACCAACAAACTTCCGCATTACCAACCCCAGTGTAAATTGTCATTAGTTTATTAATCTCTAAGCTCCGTATAATTATTTCAACGTTTTGTAAGTGTACGCCAGCACGAATTTAATTATCAAAGTGAGAATTTCAGCTTTGTATTATTTTAAGGATTCCGAATGCGCTGGTTTTGTGCTTTTTGAAGGAATTATTTTACCATATTTGTAGTTAGAGTAATAGGATTGTAGTAAACTAAATAAAATTACGAAATGAGATTGTAAAACTATGTATTTCATTATGGACGCTTTAAAAATTTACTTTCTGCATATTCATAGTTACGCTAAGTAATATGTAGAGAGTATACTTATAAACCTTAAGCATCCAACAGTATTAAAAGAGCATTTCATTACAGAACCAGGCCACTAACTATTCGACAAACAAACATTACAGAACGAAAAAATGCCTGATACCATTTTAAATACACACGAAACTCCACACCATAGTCTGGACGGACCCTTATTCTTATTCCACCGGTGCGAACATTCTGCAACACCCATAACAGCCGAAGCAAGGCGTGTAATTATTATATAACGTATTCACGCTATTAGTGGATTACTGAATTAGCCACGGCTTTCCTATCTATTACGGGGTGCATATACCGCACGTCGAAATTCTCCTGTGACGATAGGACAATTAGACAAATCGACTGGATCCTAACGTTTATTACTCGGTTCCCCCTTGACACTGGGTGGTGATGTACAGCCTGATTTATTATGCCATTAAAGAGGTACGTATTTGCTTGAAATACTGTTTACACCGCCACTGGAGGCTGTAATATCTACGACATTCTACGCACATTTGAATGCATTCAAAATAGTGAGCCGTTTGTAACTGTCGCTTATTTTGGGATGGGGTCGTGTTATGGGGCTCACTATTGTACTTCAGTGATGGCGATTTAGCTACATTCGCGAGACAAAAATATCAGTTACATTTAATTATTCAGTGAAGTTTTGTGTATTTTTACAGTCTAAATAGTTATTTCGAAATGGCTTTTCATTTTTATATAAACAGAGTACTTATTATTAACTAAGGTTCTTAAAGCATTAGCGTAATTATTTTCTAAATTGAATTGTATTTATCATTTGAATATAATATACGTTATTGTTATTTTCGTCCCAATATTCCCATTTATTTTTAGCTCACGATGTCCCATTATAGAACCGAGTCCCTCACGTTATTACACCTCTACCTGGTGTTAGTTTAGGCCAGCGTCTCCCGCGGGACTCAAGTTTGTCACACTATATTATTTGCCCGGTTTATCTATATTGACATGGAAGTATAATTCTGGTGAATAGAATATTAATAATACGTTCATACGCTTTTTATGGTCAAAGTTCACGAAAGTTTAAAGAACCTGGGGATTACTTGATTACTATAGTAAAATTTAACAAAAATAAAAATACAGTCAACATATTTGGGTAAAAACTCAATTTACAGAATACAGTTAAAACGCTGGTGTATTTAGTTTATCTCTGGTATGCGTTTACAATAATTGCAATACATGTTATCAAAAAGACGCAGTGTTAAGTTTTTAGCTTTTTTCAACGTTTGTTCTCCGTTATTCAACGTCGAGTTACAGAACAAAGAAAAATAAAATAAAGGGTGTTTATAAAACAGGAATGCGTAGCCCCACTTCGACTTGCATCCACATCCTTGTCACGAACTATTAACATAACGACGTGGCCAAGCATTATTTAAATCGCCGTACTGTAGAATTTAATGCGTTAATGTAAGCCCAACGATACATCATATAAACGTTGGCAAAACGTTATTTTTCATTCGTAAATTACATTCGCACACTCAACCGCGTAACTCGGTATAACTTGTTATTTATGTAGCGCGGAAGAAGCAACATTATTTTGTTCTAATAAACCGTTGGAAGAACACTGTTTCTTTCTTGTAAATAGACGTGTTCCTTTATTTTATGGTTGCACGTTTTGTTGATTTAAAAATGTGGGATTCACCCGACTTTCCACGTAAAGTGCTAAAGTTAATAATAAAGCATCGAAGGTAATTCAACGTAGTTTCATATCTTCTACCTCTATTAAAAGCTTGTTGATCTAACTGCCGAAGCAAGGCACGCTGAATTTTGCGAGCATACGCAAAGTAAGCTTCTGAAATTGAATATTACCTGAAAACCAAAATATCGAGTATCTACATTATCTTGATTTCGATTAGAGAAATTCAAGTGCAGTAACAAGAAACGTTTAGAGGATATAGTCCGATCACTTCATAGAGGGCCCTATAATGCACGATTTAACTAGATTTAATTAATAATACTTCTGTGTAGGTCCAAAATAACGCTCTGTATCTGACAGGGAGGTCAGCTATCTGAGGGTCATGGATGTTCTAATTTTTTTTTTTGATAACAACCAGATGTGCACCTTACATGCAAGGCTTTTTATTAAATTGTCAGACTATAGCACTCTACGTTAAATGTTTAATACTGTGATAGTCTTGATTTATTTACCGTGTCCGTTGCGTAGATAGAATAGTCACGCTATATCACGGTGTAGTGAGCAGACTCCTTTAACCTCATGTCACATTGTCAAACAACGCCTTCCCTAGAGGAATAATGTCGCTTTCAGAATGATTGGATACTGAAAAATACGTGTTTGATTACGAGTACCGTGCAAAGCTAGGAACACAATGTAAAATGATCTTATCGAATGGTTTGCTTGTGTTTAAGCAGAGTTTTTAATGTGATTGGTTTTATTTCATTCTTAAATAGTCTTACAATATTTGTTCCCTAATTTGTGAACTGTTATTCAAAATTTTATCAGTATTTTCGTACCTACCAAAGTTCTAGCCGTTTCCATGACATATTGGCCGCATTGTTTTCGTGCAAAAGCTTAAGATTAAATTTCGTTAAGAAGTAGATGACAAACTGGCATCTAAAAGACGCTATGCTTGGTTCCGAAAATACACAATATCGTTTACACGATTTTAAACCATTGTCTGCTACAACCGTTACGAATACTAGTGTTCAATAATTTGAACATTATATTCACCTGGGCTACTAAACCACACACCTAAATGAATCTACCGATGCAAATACTGGGATATTGTTGTGCGGAAATCCCCACGTTTATCTATTATATAATAATGTTTCTAGTCGGCAGGGTGCGCCACCTGTCATACTGGATGTAATCTATTGGCAAAACGTGTATTGGGTGCGGAATAGACACGGGTCAATATATCTGCTTACCGTATTAGAAGGTGCATGTGTATTGTGTTAAATATCTATCTGTGGAAATTATTTTTATTTGTGTTATCACATAGCAGTTAATGTTACTGTTAACAAAAGTAAGTTCTAGCGGTAAGAATAGTTAAAGGCTTTGTAATTCTCCAGCCGTCCAACTTAGACAAGAAAATGTACATTTTGTCGCTCTACTTTATGAGCAAAAAGGACAAACTAACAGTAAAATGATCTAGAAATATTGCTATTAATCCTAATTTGACTTGTGTATACCTACTAACAGGACAAGGTTGTATTTAATTTATTAAAAATTGCTCAGGAAAATGTAAAATACAAAATATAATTGGTTTAAGTAGCCCATCATGCAGCGAAGTGGATTTGGTTTAAATGAACCAGATTTGATACCTAGACTTTAAATTTTATGAAACAAGCGAACTAGCTTTTTTTAATTATTAAAGCAGTTCCGTTCGGTACAAAGCGCCACTCTTCTTTCGGCACTAGCCTTTAAAAAATCGTTTTAGCAATACTTTGACTACTAACTTTGCTCAACCATTTGCCAATAGCAAACGTGAGGCTCTATCGAGACACATTTTCTATAAGACGAAATTTCACAGAAAGAGGACATTTCACAGAACTTGGTGCTTGAGGAAAATCGGGCTCCAAAATTTTCTTCGGAAAGGTGCCAAAAATAGTACATTAGTAGTCAGGCTACGAGTCTATCTAGCAAAAACAATATAGGAGCTTTGTAATTGCATTTTGTCTACTTGACATTTATACTGAGCGTGGGCTGGAAGGTTCTGGATGTTATTACATGAACGAAGCGTAGTGAGCCGTGAGATGAAGTTATTGTATTTGATATAGAATGTAGCGTGCCATGTCAAAGGATCGACATGCTTTTGGGTTTTCTGTTTATGTTATGAATATCTGCTGTATGAAATATATGTATAAATACATTTTTTATTAATTAGCCATGGCGAAAACTGTAATACTCGATGTTAAAATAAAATTTTTGAAGAAATAAGTGCCAAGCTAACTTCTGCTTCTCTATAGCAAAAAAAACTTGACGTAGCCCTCAATAAACGAGTACATATGTATTCGTTGAGTTATTCATTTTCAGTTCAATTTTAAAATACGTTTCAGTTCATACATTGCATTTGGGCAACAAATACCGCACAATTTGACGAAAAATGGATAAATTTCGTTATTTCATTTTATGCCAACAAAAACATGATGACAAAAGCATTTAGTGGCGGACTCTTTAATCCCATTATTTTAAAATACCCGTGCAAACAATCGTTGAAATCAACTTGGCGTGAAATCAGCATTGTTCCGCTATTTTCCGATCCTATAGGTTTGAGTAATGAGAAGATCATCAAAAAAAAGCTTTATAGTCAAGTATTTTACCCTGGAATCTGGTGAAGGCTGAATTTCCAAGTAAAACAACAACAGTTGAACAGGGTATTAACAAGTTGCTGCTATCATTCAACGGTTTACGGCAGGTTTTAACGGAAAAACGAAAACAAATTGCACTATTTTCCTTAGTAGCCTATTGGGAGCCGAGCCCCACTGCTTCCGGCTCATATTAAAACAGTTATCGTACAATCTTAACTGCCCTATACTCGAAACTGTAGCCTCCACTGAAAATGATATACTTACTTTTAATATACACTCAAAAAGCCACCGTACCACATTAGCAGCAAGGTCCAATTTACATTATATGCCCCGCGGCCCAGAAAGACCCTATTATTTCTCATTATTAATTTGATAAGAAAAATTCTTCGTGTGTGAATGGAATTTTCAGCTTTATATTTTGAAGGGTTGGGAGTGATTTCGCGTAGCCGTATAAACTCAAGTGTTCCCTAATCGGCCGATACAGTACTGTATTTAAACGGTCGTTGTAAATACAGATAGGGTTTTCATAGGCATCCCTTTGTCGTTTGGAACAATGAAAAACAGTGTTCTCTTTTGGTTAAGCCAGCTGGTAAAAACGGACCTTAATGACAGGTTGAAGCGACCCCAATATGGGAACACTTCATTATTCGAAGGCTTTGTTTTCTGACAAAAGCCACGTGTAGATAAAAATGAGGATATTCGTCGAATGTTTTGGCGGACGTTTTGTTAAATTGATTTTATAATTGGTTTTAATCAAAGGTTAGGAGTATAGCGTCAATCAAATACCGGCTACCTGTATAATTAACCCACACAGATTAGATTTTGTACTTACACGCGCTGGCTCGGGAATAATGCATTGAATTAACAGTAATGACTAATAATATTATTTTTTTCCCTTTTAGATACTATTAGAGTATGTATTTTATAGATAGAAGGGTAAAAACCACAACACAGTTTCAATTCAAACTTTTGAGGATTTGTAGAAACAACTGTATAAAATACGAATATCACGCTTAAAAACTAGCCTGTTGTGAGTACGAATTGTACCAACAGCAAAAACTTCTATTGCTGATTCGTATCCGGACTTTGTGACCACTCGAAATAAAAAAGGGGAAAAAACATTCTCGAAATTGAAAAAAGAACACACAAATATTCAGCTAATTCTTTGTCTACATCAGAACAAACAAAAAAACCTACATACGTGCGTACAGAGTACGTTGCGTCACGTAGCGAAAAAGGTATTCCTGTAAAAACGCAAAAGGTAAACATTAAAGTTCTGGTTGACTGCCATCTCTGTCATTTTAACTGTTCTGTGGTTTCGTACAATGTCGTTGTACCTTTGTGGGGACAGCTCGTAATTTGAAATTTGCGTGTGGACTCCTAAAGGGAATGTGTTTTTTAGTTTTTGATGCGGCCAAATGCGAGCACTTACACCGCTTGGTTTTAAACATGAGTGCCTTTTTATTTTTTAATTCTAATTACAAACAAAAAGGAAATTATTTTACAAAAAATGCAAAGCGTGTTTCTTTGAAATTTTTACCTTTAAAATGTTTGTAACAAACATGAGATTACAATTGTACGTACCTTCAACATTTGTTTGTTTAATTTTAATATCTTGAAATTGGATTTATTTTAGAAATATCCAAACACGTTAGCAAAATCTAAAACATAGATATTCAATATTTAAACCAATCAGAAATACTATCACAAAACGACTGAAAAATTGTATAAGCAATTTGAAAGTGACCACGGCCATTTAACAAAGTGCTTTGAAAGCTAAATCCATGCGAAACAATCAATATGTCTCGCATGTTAGCCATTAAAATTCAGTTAGCGGCCCGCTGCCGGATATTGTGCCGAACTTGTTTGTCACGGACACAACCACTTGAGTTTGTCACGTCACTGTGACGAAATTGGATCTAATAGCCTTGCTCAATTTCTTCTTGAGGCTTATAGTTCTAATGTTTCAGATAGAATTAGTAAGATATCATTTTGACATTATGAATAAACATTTCATAATTGTTTTCAGAAATCTGGTTTATAATGTTGATGTTATCTATGATCATTAAAAAAAGATAAAAAGATACAAATTAGAAAGAAGACAATATTATAAAGTGAGTTTTCAGAGCGAAAGTAATTACTATTAAAGGCATTAACTGGTCAACTACCAATGCTTAAGCTCTCTACAGTAACAATCCGACGCATTAATGCAAAACATAACTACTGAACTAACTGAAGGAATCATCCAAGTAGATAAACAACTTAAATCAAGAAAGGGTTCACTTCACTATAGTTTGCTGCCTACACCTTGTACAGACAGGCTAAGATCTCAGTGTGCGAGCAATGTATGAGCGCAATTATTATCAAACGATCCCTGTCTCTGAAGTGCTGCTAACATCTTAACCTGTTATTAACCCTTTACTGTGTCCAACGCAGGCGTTTACCTTCAGGTTTCTGTCATAGAGGAACACTTTGTGCGAAATACGATGGAACTATTTTTAGACTGGTAAAACTATCTAACAGACGTGATGGCGAAATAGTTTCTGGGATTAGTTAGTTTTTGGAAGCTGTTTTTTGTTGTTTAGGCTTAAGAAGCGAAAGATAATAACTGTTGCTGTTTTTACATGCTGAGATCCTAACTAGAAGTCCGTTGTTACCATCACTGTTTGAAGAGTTTATCAAACGTAGACTACGTATGTAATGAAAGTTTTCTCCGCGATAATAAATTTTAACCCAAATTGAGGTTTCCTTAAATATGAATTATCAGAAACTAAAAGCCATCTAGTATTATCGTATGTTATACAACTGTTGTCTCTATCTCGTTCGTGTTTAGATTTATTAAGATATCGTTGTTTGCCTTCAGATATTTCAATTAGTACGCTTGATTGAATATTGTTTAATTAGTAATAATAATTTACAATTAGTAATTCGACACAAGCTCCACATTAATACTTGTAATTGGTAACAATTATCACGTTTAATTAATTGTAGGTACATGATTGTTGTTTAGACTTCAGATAACTAATATTTTTAGGTATGCCAATGAATTGCTATTATGACGGTGTCCAAAGCTTCTGAAATAGGCCTTGTCAAAATGTTAGAACAAATGCTTTAAGTTTATAAGAGCTCTTAAAAATTTTACGCAAGCATAACCATGGTTAACAGTAGTATCCTTTGTTGTGAATATTTGGTTCTAAATTATGCGTGGATTCATAAATATGACCAACATTAATAGCACGCGTTCAAAGGTCGCATTAATATGTGGTTCATTGATCATTAATTCCTAATGCTTTATCATAATCAGATTCGTTAGAATACCAATGAATAGATTGAATGGATTTTATGCAAACATTATTTAGATTTATATTTCAATCATTTTGGATGAAGTAGGTAATCTGTAATTACGCGCATTTAATTCATTTCAGTATAAATACAGAACCTCATTTGAATAAAAACGCTGAAGTGCTTAACACACATTTTAATATTTACAAAGTCACCTTCCTTAAAATATTCTTCAAGTTTATACAGAAAAGGGAAACTTTCAACACCACGTGTTGTTGGCAACTTAACTAAAACGTTGGCAAAATACGAGATTGTTGAATAAGAAAGCGTCGAGGACTGGCCATTACGTCCAAAGGTCACGCACAAGGGGCAAAATTGGGCCACAGGTCGAGCCCGCAAATTCTATAACTAACCACGGAAATGGGCGAAGGGGAACGAACGAACGAATAACTAGCGACACTTGAACAAGTTTATCAAGAAAGTTGCCACTCGTAAAATAAAAAGGACTTTGGTTTGACCTCGTAGTTAAGAGCAAGCTATGAAGGATGTGACAGCTGAGGTAACTTGTAACTGAGAAGTCTTTACGTGGAAAAATTAACATAACGTGGGTCACCTTTTTTGTTTGCGTGTCTCGTTTAAATATTTCCCTAAAAGAATTAATGTCCGTTATACTAATGATGTACCATGTTTTTGTTGTTGAAGGCCACTGGTTTATTTATTAACTTAACTGATTTTGTTTATAAACAGTATTTAAAATTATTATTTAAATAACAATGTTTTTTTACTACAGTAGAAGATATTATTCCATACACTAGTAATTAAGCCAATAAATACATTTACTATGTACTGGGTATTCATTATAATTTCTAGCATACACTCAAAGTAAACATCAACCGAGTAACACATTATTATATCTGTCAAAGGCCTCTTCTTTTTATTCCGAGGCTTTGCGATATTTCCAGAGCGTACTGTTTGCAGTAGTGGCTCTAAATAATTAATTAATAGCGGCTTACGCGCTCAGAAATTCCTAGCTTACGTTGTCAATTCTGAGAGGCTTAGAGATTCAATTTACTAGCCAATTTGATATTTTTTGTGTAGTACATGAATATTTCAGTAAAGAATTTATTTCGAGACATCGTTAGTGGTTGAGAAAAACGCTCCGTTTTCAATTTAACGTTGTTTCTAAGTTATCACCTACGGCTTACATTTGATTTATTGACTAAGATTTTTTGATTTTTGATTAGGTTAACATTTTATCTGATGCTCATCTGAATCTTGTTCCCTGCAAACATCAATTTGGCAGCAGTTTAGAGTAAATAACAATTCAAATTATCGCTAGGTTTTGTTGTTAGTAGTTTAGTCGGTTTACCAGCTGTATTAAGACCTTACGTTCATAAATGTTTAACCCAGTATGTTGTTAGAACACATAGGTACTGATTTAGATCTATTGTTGGGTGATAATCACTGAAGACAACATCCCATTTCAGAAAACAATGGGTCATGTGCTGGCGACATCTAGCAAAGTTCAATGTAAAACAACTAGGCACTACATCTGAAACACTTATGTTAATAAAGTGATGTCACTCCATCGAAAACCCGAGTCGAATCGTGTGAGTGAAGTATAGTAATGACGTCTCACGTCAAGAACTCACTCCAACAACGGCGGGTTCGAGTACCCCTCGAGTTTACACGTCGTTCCTGCACTCGTCTCGTAGAAATTTAATCTGAGTAGGGACAAGAGGAAAGTAATCGTATATTATATCGTGTTTTTGTAACTTGATGGCACCAGTTCTTGCGACTCACCTCGAGAAAGTCGTGATAAAAAGTAGTGTCGACAGCTTTTTTTGTACCTCTATTTTTTGGGTTGAGATAAATTCTGTGTAATACTGTGAAGGGATTTTTTATAAAAGGCATATTGAATGCGATATAGCAAAAGCAATTGTGTGTGAAAACGGTACGTTTCGTTGTGTTCGATCGAACTCCGTAGCGATTTTCTTCATATATTATTTACGTTAGTTGCTCTTTGCTTGTAGCGAATAATGGTCAGTGTTTCAGTGACACACTTGTATCGGTTGTTTCACAAATTGAGACAGTAAATGTATTCTATTACCTTAGTACCCGATAAATTCTTCACTAATTACAGTTATTAAAATGAAACTGGGTTATTATGCCAGCATAATATACTCATAGTCATAGCACATTGATCAGATATAAAGAACTAAAACAAAAGTTAGGTATTTAACATTATTCTAAACGTCCGTCGCCAGTGTTAAATGATTCCCTATCAGCTTACAACTCTAGCTACCAAAATAGTACAATAAGTTTAATTTTGATGCTGCAACTTAATAACAAATCGTCTGAACCAGCTAACATAACATTACATGGAACACAACGTATAAGAAATATTGATTCCAATTCATAAAGCGAATCTGTATTATTATAGTAAATGTATATCATCACCTACTCGTAGTACGAGGTGATTCTATTCTAAGCTCCTAACCACTCGATCGATACTTCACGCTAGTGCATAGTAGCTAGCTAAGGTTTTTCCTTGTTTCACACTCAACTTACTCGTTTATTAAACGCTTTAATAGCAAATACGCTCGAAGAGAGCTATATATTTATAACGTGGCTTTAAAATAGTAGTAAAATGAATAAATAACTATTCCAGCTTCGATTTATGAAGACTTTCTTATGTCTAAAATTTACAAATTTCGCACTTTACTACTCAGGCTGAAATTCACTTTGCCTTAATGTTTAATAATAATATCACTATTATGCTGACGATACTTTGTAAAACACAACTTATGTTTCGTTGAGATTACGGCTAGTTAGCCATTTATCTCAAACAAATGTATTTTATTGCATGCACGTGATTAAAAAGCTTTATTTTAAGCATAGGGAAGGACTGTATTAATTTTCACTCGTGGTATGTTTCCTTTCAACGCTTCTGAATTTACGAGGGCATTAAAATAACATTGTCTTAAAATAACAAACTGAATCATTTTGCTCATATTCAATTAATTGAAAGACAGTAATTATCAGGTTGCTCCATTTACTTTAGAGAGTGACGACATGTAAAATGAACAACTCACACCCATGCATACATTATGTTCGTGTATAATTTATTTCTTCGCTGCCTTACACAGCCTTTCATGTATTTTACTAAATTCATTTATATTCCGTATCCACATACGTTTTATTTATCAAATTTCAGATGACCGTTTGCAGTGTTCAGCTGTCATTATTCACGTCGTTAAAATTGCACTAACATTGGTTCGATAACGATACAATACCAAACAATATGTTTTGTTATCAGTTAATAATTGACAATGGTTTTACATTTTGTGTAACAAAATTCTTTACACATGTCACTATATTAAATTATAAAACAAAGTTTATGTTTTCGCGATAAATCGAATAACTACGGTGTAGGGATTTTCATGCTATTTCACAGAGTGCATCAAACCCGAGTAACTTTTGAAAGAGGTTAATGTGTTCAATACTATTTATTAAGATCTTAACTTAATTGATATAATTAACTACGGTGACGATAATTTTAATATTATTTTTATCACTATTGGTGTACCGACAATATCGTTTATCACATTTTAGCGATCAGGCTTTCAGTTCAGGGCAATGCAATGTAAATAAAGATATTATAGAAATTCTACAATATCTTTACTTTTGGGTTTCTCAAATCGAGAAACACAAAAGCTTAAGCTGGTGTTAGTAAAAAAATCAATAAAACCTGTAGTCCTATATTCATACCAAAATTCTTAGAATACATTATCCTCCTATATGATCTTCTTCCCAACCCAGTTTAATTTGTTTTGACTTTATAGACTATACCGAAATCCACCTTTACGTGGAGAATATCTCAATTTGTTTTAAACACGGGAAGGTACGCAAGCGGGTATCTGTTACCTCGGTGAACTTGACACTTGATTTGTGTATTGAACCGGCAATCTATGCGGAACACGGATCACGTGAACTGCCGTCGCTTCGTGGATTTTATCAAGATAATTTCCGTGGAATATTTAAAAGGTTCTCATAAAAGCTTCTTCAGGTGATCGTCACACAAAAATCAATATTTCTGGATCCCTACTGGAGTCGAATTCCTGCGATATTAAAGGTTCTAATTGTGAGAAATTTCGTAGACTAATAATGTTGTTATTGCATATAACACGATGACATTCATTTACGCAACGATTGAGTATGACAGAATCACAACTAAAATATAAAAATTGTTACTTGACACAGTGACCTCAGTGCGGTAGCACCCTTAAGCCTGTGATAAACCACCGCGTCAATGTAGGGAATGCATTCGCCGTAAGGTTCACCCTCGCGACGTTTGTGTTCACGAAATTTATGGAGACTGTTATGTGAACGTTGATTGCACGATTTACAGTCGTGACGTGCGCTATGTATCTTATTAAGTAATGTTTCTATTACGCTGAGCCAAAATAATATACATGTACGTATCGCGCTTGATTGTAAATTTAAGGTACCTTGTACACGTTACATACACGCTTCATCAACGTTTGTTTCACGAACAAAGACGCTCTAAATTAAAGTGTAAGCAAAACATAAACACATTTTGCTCTAAATATTAAATTCAGTAACAGTTTAATATTTAAACACGTAAAATATACTGTCTGCTCCACGTCACTACTAACCAACATAATTTGCTTGTAAAATAAGTTCTAAAAATTCCCTTGAAAACTTACAGAAAACGGAACATTAATAATCCACGAAGGATTTCCTTAGGTATAATATTTTCGTTGAGGCGTTGTCAGACTGGATGATTAGACGCCACCTCCGGAATTCCCAAGACCGTTTGTACGTCTTAATATTATCATAAAATATGCTAAATCCATTTAAGCGCAGTTTTTCTTTCCAGCTTACTGGCCCGAAAATATTGTTATGGATGCTGTCGGCCATGGGAATTTTAATAATGGCCCGCTACTTTGGCCTTACGTAGCTACGTATTATACCTAATAAACTTTCCCAGCGTCGGCATTTTGCGATGATTTAAAAAACCTTTCGGAGGTTAACAAGTTGTTTTATAAATATGTAAGTAGTTGATTTATGAGTGTTGTTATAACATTTTCTGCATGAAAATGAGGGCTGTTTATACTTATTATGTATTATTATTTTAGACACAAGCAAGACAAGTATTTTAGGATATCTTCTTTATACATTTCAGCCTAAAATATTATAAGTAGTTAGTGTTGGTTGTTCGTTCTTATTTTGTTCGTGTGCATTTATATTTTGTTATAATTATGTTAAATGTAACCTGGAGTGTTTCTTTGATAGATCATAAAAATGAAGATAACCGATTATTTCAATTTGTTTTACTTTAATTTGTTGTATAACTGAATGAAATTGCTTTTTTTATACACTTGATAGGAACTATAATAATCTAGAAAGCTCTACGTGTGAACTTAACATTAGTACTTAAGCTATACATTAACTTTTCAGAAAAATAAAAGTCATTTAAAATGGTATTTAATAGGGTAGCCGGGCGTTGTTAAGGAACCTCCCCGTCCAAAATTTAACGAGAAATACCGACTTAATGATACTTATTTGAACTGAAAAAGGAAAATATTTTTGTTCAATTGAATTGTTTTCACTTTATTTTGTTGGTTGAAGTTCTGTTGTAATAATATACTTTTAATGAGTTAATGTGACACCTACTTTATTGCTTGTTTAATGATCTAAGCAAGAACATTGAGAATCTTACTACATCCACGAGTTTAACGGGTGTTTAGATATTTTTGAATTGTTTATTATTAATGTGGATTTTTTATTTTACCTATTGTTTAATTGAGCTAGCAGCTAACTAATAGCTTACATAATTATAAAGATTATGAAAACGACTTCATTCGAGGAACCATATTCCTTTTAACCTAACATTTTTTCTGGATTTTATGTGTTTTTTCTAAAGAAATAAAAACGCTAAGTCATTTCATGCAAGAAGAATTGAATAAGCACACATAGTAAGGATTGTTTTTATAACTGCAGGAAAGGAGTAAAAAGAAAAACTTACGTATGTGAAGCGCTCTTTGAATCTCAAAAACGGTTCTTCAGACAAGCGTCTAGCTTTTTGAAAGCAGACGCGTCAAGTTGAGGAATATAACTATCAAGTTTAAAGTATGACTGAGCACTATTATAATTAAAAATACTTGAATAGGATATTCTTGTTGCTTTAATAATTTTATTCCGGACTATGAAGTACTAGGTAAAAGGCAAAAAGACTAATTATAATTTCTGTTTTGTTACCCTGGAAACATTTCCCATATATTTAGCTTTCCGCTAAAGATTCATAATGTAAAAATAAATTAATATTGTGTGTGAGTATGATGCATATAAGTTTCCCCTTGCATCTATCATCATTACGCATAGACGTGCAAAATATCACAGCATTAAGAAAGAGCAACGGAAAATAGCTTATGTATTTGCAGCATTCGCTTGCAAATTTTTACGCCCCAAATCCAAATATTGAGCAAAGTTTAACCAGCCGCCACGCTCGACTCATCAATTTCTTTTACTTTTTTATTATACCCGTGTCGAGGTGCGGATGTTTCAAGGCATTTCTTCGCCTACAGTTACTTATTCTTTTATTAATAAAAGTTTATGCCGCCCCTGGTTGCGTTCCCCACCCTACTTGATCTTTTATTTGGCAGCGAGATTATGATGGAATCTAATACTGTTTCAACTTACGGCCGTAACTTTGGTTTGTCGATAGTTTGCGCTATAATCGATTGTATCGATACGAGTTATAACGGTATCGATGTAATTAATAGCTCTGTTGAGACTTTAGTCATATATCATTTATCTGGTTTAGTTGGTTCGCTTTAGATAAGTTTTGTTTCGCTGAACTTGTTAGGGTAGAAATACGATGCCGTTTGTTTCTTATTTTTAGAAACGGAATAATATAAAGTTTTATGTTACAACAGTGATCTTTGAAACGTGTTTTTAACAAATTGTTTTTTAACTGATGCATATCAAGTAAAAATGAATATACATATATGTAGCATGCCGATAAAATGTTGGATGTAGGTATACCTACTCACTTCTTTCATTGTCTTATCACAATTTTATTATTAGAAGTACATATGATTCAAAGAAATTCAGACAAAAAGTTTCTTTGCTTTTCATAAACTAAACAGTCCTTCGATAGAATTCCCAATGACGTGATAACAATGAGGTAATTATATTCTTAATAGGGCGATATTGTTCAAGTCATCGGTCATAATTTATCACAGGTCAAGGTCGTTTTACGAATTTACGGAACCCCTTCGATTCCAAGATAACGCGATTATACGAAGTGTATTTAGGCTATTGTTGCCTCTACAGTTTTATCAACGAGTAATTAATATCAATTTCATCAGTATTAAGGATTTTACGACGAAAATTTTCTTGGGAAGTAATAATTTTAAGTGCTATTTATTATAACAGTAAATGTTTGTTTTAGTGAAAATGACTCTTGAACTTATGAAAGCTGTCGAAACAAGGAATATTTAACAGTAAAAAGTGGCAGTTGCTATGCCAAGTTTTGACTAAGGAAAATGAAAATGTTGTTTTATAATATCTATTCTATGGTATACACATAAGTAAGAACTAAATGCCACAAAAATATGGAGGTATGAATATTATAACATAGGTATACTAACTATGAAGTAAATAGATATCAGCCAAGTTTTAATTTACTACTTCAACCTCTTTAGGTGAATAGGAAATCTGTAAAGAGACCTGGTAATTCTAGCTCCTATCCTCAAGACCGACAAAAAATAATAGACCTACATATATTATTTTACAAGTTGTAAGCAACGACTACACAAATATTCGCATACATATCATAAACTATCTCCATACCGATTTGGAAAGGAAGCCAAATTCTTTGATGTTTATCTCCCCGCATAAGTTATGAAGGGAAAAGGGTTGCTATGCTCCTCATAGAAGATAGCGGCCGATATCGTCAGCTTGTGTTTGAAACCCGTCAGTATGCAATCTTTACTGACATATTTTGGAGGTTCCAAAGCTTTGCTTATCTCTGTATAATTTTCAAATATAAAAGTCTTTTGTTTTTATCTTACTATCGATTTAGTTGACGATGAAAATACAGTAGTGGAAAATTAGTAATTAACTGTTCCATTTTGTTTTAAATTATTAATTTAAGACAAAGAACGGTATATGGATTACTATTGTCTTAACTACCATGCAAAAGTGATTCGTATTCGTAGATTCGGTGGTACAATCCGATTTGACGAAAACGAATATTTGGTGAAATTTTGCTTAATTGCTGTTCGGAAAAAAAGTAAATGAGGCCATAAAAACTTATTTTTGAAAAATAAAATTAAGTCCACAATTATTTTTACACCGCTTATAGTATTCCACACATTCGCGTTAATAACATTAAGTATTATTCACACCAGATATTTATATTTTGTCTTTCAGAATTCCGATGCAAGTAGTATTCCGGTATAAATTAATTACATTACACTTATTTTAATTGCATTACCAGTTCGAATTCCGGACTCGTTGGAATTTTATTAAATGTTTTAAGAGAAAATATTACGCGGAGTTTATTATTTCTTCTGCCGTTTAATATTAAATAATTCATGGACTGAGTACCTAGTATATTTTATTGTTTTTTGTTTAACGTGTTTTTGAGTACTTGTTAATGTAAAGATAAATGATAATAATATACCCTACCATAAAGAAAGACACTGACCAGATGTTCATTATTAGATTTTATCTAGAAAATTATATTTTGCTTTTGGTTTAGTTATCTGCATCGCCTAAAGTGGTATGCATAGTCTATTATAAGTCTCAACGAAAACGAGACTCAAATGTCTTTCATATCTAATGATGAACACATTTTTTTTAATATTATGTTCACCAATAAAGAAAGTCTTCATAAATACGAATCCAACATTTAGGAAAACGTGTCACAATTATTTTAAGGGCACGTTTTCCTGCAAAATAATCCCACGAATTCATAAAAACTTTTCACCGTCTCACATTTTAAACTTCCTGAGCGCAGCTCCCTAATTTCCCACAATTCAGCGCCTCTATTGAATAAAAGAAATTATTTGCCTCAATTTTTTTTTCTAACAGTTGTATTTACGTTATCATGAAATAAGGGCGAGAGCACGGCAGGGGAACTTGGGACATCATTCCAGGCTTTATATTTATTATATCCGCTCCCCCTGTACACTAATAAACCACTTTTTCAACGACCTGTATACCAGGGGATTTTATAGAGCTGTCTTTCTTTGTAAAATATTTATTTATTTTGTTTTAGTGTGACGTTAAATTTTTATATTTGGTTCATGTTTAGTACTTCTTTTATTTGGTGAGATAAGTAAAATATATCTTTAGGTATTGGAAATGCGTACTTATTTGATTTTCTTTTCTTTTTTAGTAACCCCATTCGGTTTTATATAGAAATCTATAAATCCAAAGCTGAAAAAAAACTTACTTTAATGTATGTAAGAAATTTTGCGTGCACGTGCTCTGTAAACATGATAAGAAAAAAATAATCTATTTTTCGAAAGTTTCAGCTCGCATAAAAGACTTACGTTTAAATTTCTCATTGGAAAAATTTGCTCTAAAAGGGTTTTCGTTTATGATTATATTAATTAAACTAATGTTTTAACAACGTGACTATAACGACTATTAATGAAACGAATAACAACCTGAAATGGTTAATATATCAAACTTATATTCCGTTATTAGCCATTTAATAACATCATGAGATAAATTAACTCATTATAATATTAAATAAGGTTATAAATTAATATTATCTAACGTTTTAAATTGCCAAATTTTGGGGTAAATTTCAAATAGAAATTTTAATTAGCCATCGAGTATTCAATTTCGTTTTCTGTTTAGTTGAGTTATCGTTAATTTTAACGATAACGATTCGATGTGGGCTGATGTTGTACAGGTAAAACCAGTTACACATTTACGTACCTTTTAGCTTTATGTACCTACATAATATGTGAATCGAAACCTGAAAACATTTTGAACTTGCACCATGTTTTTTCTCGGCGTTCAAATGATGCTGTGTGGTGTTCAACTACTATAATGATTGTCGGAAGAAAAGGAAAGACATAATAGGGTCTAATTTAACCAGTAGCACGATTCTTTACCACTATCGACTATTAACAACCGGCTAACTATCAAGAAATGTCGTATGACAATTGTATCAGGGCCTCTGGCGGGGGCTGTACGAACTATTCGTGCAGTACATTTTATATGTCAAAATGTAATTAATCAACAATATCACAGAGAGAGAGCGTATGACAATTGTATCCGGGCCTCTGGCGGGGGCTGTACGAACTATTCGTGCAGTACATTTTATATGTCAAAATGTAATTAATCAACAATATCACAGAGAGAGAGCGTATGACAATTGTATCCGGGCCTCTGGCGGGGGCTGTACGAACTATTCGTGCAGTACATTTTATATGTCAAAATGTAATTAATCAACAATATCACAGAGAGAGAGCGTATGACAATTGTATCCGGGCCTCTGGCGGGGGCTGTACGAACTATTCGTGCAGTACATTTTATATGTCAAAATGTAATTAATCAACAATATCACAGAGAGAGAGCGTATGACAATTGTATCCGGGCCTCTGGCGGGGGCTGTACGAACTATTCGTGCAGTACATTTTATATGTTAAAATGTAATTATTCAATAGTATCACAGAGAGAGAGATAGTATAGTAAAGAATTGTACTAACTAACCCCTATTCTCATAATAGCTTTCGTGTTACACCGTTTCGTACAACTTTTTCATGATTTTCTACACAATTATAAAGAAACAACAACCTGTACACAAAGTAGGAAGGAAAGTGCTACCTTACGCCGTTGGTTAAAGTCATTCATTTCCTTCTTGGACCATGAACCAATATATTACTCATGCCGTCAAAACCATTTGTTTCTTGCGTTTCCATGCATGTCTTTGCCGGGGTTTTTTGCTTGATGCCGACACAATTCAACGTCGTATGTAGATGTAGGTACTTAACATGTTTATTACCTAACAGGTAGTTCAGGCGGTTTTATATAGCGTTACAGCTTACGAGGTAGCTTGAGTGTTAATTGCTGTGGAGTAATACTAAACTGTGAACAACTGTTATTAGTAATAAGGAGCTCAGTCACTTTAGTAATTATTAGGTTAATAAATACAACAAATTAACTTTTGAGTTTAGAGTACTTTTTGATGCAAAAACTTCGGGACGTGTTGTATTGATAGAAAGCAACAATTTAAAAATACAATAAATAGATATGTAAACATAAGTATTTTTCTAACTTTTCCGAATTCAAACAATACTGCAGCTGGAAATTTAGTACTAAATTGCCTCCTTTAATCTTACCTTTGTTCCAACCGTTACCATTAACAACCTCACAACTGCACCGCGAAATCCGAAATTCCGTCCACAAATGCAATTCCGTCGCTAATTCCGCAATCAAAATAGCCGATCCAATCTAAGTAGCGCACGATCGCACTCACCTTCGTGCACTAGTGTACACGCGGCCTAATTTCGACCGCGGCACCAAATCTAAAGTGCCGTTAAGAAAATAACCCCGTTGAATATTCAGAAGCTAAACAACGGTATATCGCATGGCTTGTTTTCATTACCATGATTGGACTGACCCCATTATACTACCATAAGTTCTATAATTCTACATACACCGGTGTAAGAGTTGAAACACGTTTTAAATTAACTTTCGGTTTGGTTTATTGAAACGGTTTTGTAGTTGATTTCAGGTATTAGTGTTTTGAATGTTTGTTTTGTAAGTAAATTAGTGCAGTAATGGTTTATAAAATGTTTCTTCTGGCCGTTTTTACCTTAGAATATTAACATCTATTAGTTTTATAATGCCAGTAAATGTTTCAACAACGTCTTTAAATAAATCATATTTTCCTTCAAAGGTAATTAGGTAAATATTGTGTAGAACGCAAGAAAAATAATCATATCTCTGATTTTTATCCCAAAAAAATACGACATTTCCCTTTGCCAAACAATTTGAAAATTACACCCCAACACCGATTTCAAAACCACCATAAACCAAAATTGATTCGCATGGAACAGATTCAGAAATTACGTTCACTGACTGAAACTAATTTCTAATAAATCAACCGGTTTTCCTTTCGTATGGATTTTCACGTTGCCGCTTGGCGTGATTTAGTGGTAACCTACAGTGCCATCTATCGTGTACCAATAAAGGCTGTAGTAGAGTTTTTAATTTATTCCCTTTGGACCGCACGGAATATCTGAGTGAATTATTTTAGAGGTAGTTTTTGATATATCTTTTTTGCATTTTAATTTACGACTCGTGGGTATAGTTTTTCGCTTTGCTTTTACCTGGGGAGTGTGTTTGATTGTTGTAGTGTAAAGGCGGTGAATTCATTATTTTATATGATTTTTGTGATAAATATAAAATTGTTATAAAGTTTAACAAATTATTTTTTCTTTAATATCGTTGAGAGTTTAAAAAGTATTGAAAATTTGTGAAGTTAACATGAGTTTCATCATAATTAACAACACATAGTAGTCTGTATGTTGTAAATTAGTCGTTTAGAGTGTGAATTCAAATCATAAACCGTAGTTTATTATATTTTAGCGCCATTTAGTGCACGCGTCATAATTGTCCCATTGAACTATCAGCCTTTGGGAGTGCGCACAAATTGAATGGATTTCATTTGCTAAATGAGTATAATCATAATAATATAACGTATTTTGTTTACTAGTCAGACTGGATAAAGTCAGTTATAAATAAAATTAAAATTCTTCAAGCTTTGTTAGCAATATTTTATATGAGGAAAGATGGTTATGCCACTTATTACTATAATAATTCCATTTAATGGTTGATAGTTTTTCGACCTCGGTATCGTGAAGGGTAGAGCTTGTGACTGCAAAGGTCTTGGGTCCGAATCTGCATTATTTAAAATTTATTTTATATTTACGTATTCCTCAAATAACAAATTGTATTGCTGGATTGTAACTTAAAAAAATAGAATAAACAAGTAATTAACAAACTGCTGCTTGAAAATATCTCTTTGAACTTTGTTTCCACACGCTATCACGTGTATCTAGTTATTTGTTTCATTGGTTATAATATTGGTTATTCTATGAATTGGTGTTTCTAATTAGTGAGGTTCTAATTATAGAAAGTATAATTAGCGTTTAATTAGAATCGCGGGCTCGTGGTAATTGGCTAATGCAGATCGATATTTGACAACTTGGCGAACAGAAGATTACCGTTTACCGAGAATCGACGGGCATTTACTTCTGTGCATACTAATTTTCGTTTGTGCTCTTCCTTGGATCGTCGTCTTCGAGATATAACAGATTGGTGGTTGAGACTGAGATGATTTTAACAAGTTTCACCGACTTGTGAAGCTTTGACGAAACGGATCTTACGTTGCTACAGTTGACTGCTGGCCTTTGAAATAGTATTAAGATAGTTACTATGTTATACATACAGTTATTGATAACAAAATAATAAAAAATATACTTTTGAGGAAACGCTAAATTGACGAGGTTTGTTACGAGTTATTCTGACTACAAAATCGTTTAAGAATTATGTTTTTGAAGACGATTTCTCAAAAAAAGCATTGTGATTTAATTATACAAAGAAAATACCCAGCGAAACATGGCACAGGCGGTAATATATAAGCTTGATTTGTGGCCGGTACAAAGTTTCCTTTTTACGTAACCTTATGTAAATACCTCTGAGCGTAAAATCCCGATTCTTTATTTGCATTTCGGTCGGAAATTATAATGACTTAACAATTTTTACCTACTTGTATCTTAGAATCATTATCAAAGTATTTCTGTGAAATAAAAAAAAAAGCTTAGTATCTACATTCAATAGTCCACAAAATGCTATCAAACATTGTAAGCAAAAAGCAGCCATCAAGGTATATACAGCTTTCGGCTAAGAACAGAACCGAGTCATCAATTCTGTGCTTGTCGAACAAGGTAATTAATAAGACATTATCCAACAGGATGGGAAACAGATCGACGTGTTTCTCCTACAACGAGAGCTTTCCACTAATTGTGTCGGAAAATAAACTGAATACAGTTCTAGAAAGCGTTTTAAAAAGTACATTTCCTTAACAAAGCGAATTCAGACTTAAAATGTGGAAACCGCTGTAGACATAGCTGACACCTATCTAAATGATAACGTCAGCCTAGACGACACTCCCGGGAAGTGGTGAGGTGTTTTATTCGTAGAATAGTCCACATACCGCAATTACTTACACAAAAATATCTGATTGCACCGCGACCTGCATTCCGCATACTGTTAAATTTTAAAATGGATCGATATCTTGTGACCTGTTTTTGGGTCTACGTTTACTCAAAACATCAATGATTTATTTATCTTTGGTTCCGATTATCGAGTAACGATTTCGACCCGGAAAATTGAATTGAACAATTATTATTCCATTATCTGAACCAAATTCTATTCCTTTATCGTAGTTGTTAAGTCGAATCTTTTGAATCGTACAACAAAATTTCTCGGCAAAATTATCGTTTGATCAAAACTAAACACGCTTAATCTCGCCAATCTAAATATAAAAGCGGCAACAGTTTCTCCGGAGGATTTGTTAGAAAATCAAAGCAATTTACGCTCGTCAAGCGGAGACGCTGCGGCTGACACACCCATTTGTCTCGAGAAGTCGGGACTGCGCAACCGAACGTTCGACGGTATTTTGCCAAATGAGAAAGCTTCGAGACAGGATAACACCGGTTTAAGTGGAGGTTACCTAATGGCTGCGAAATATGTCGCAGCTCTTAGAATAAATCGATAAATTGCTCGGCGGTTCGAGCCGAGTAACTTTTTGAGTGTTATGCGTGAGATTTAATGGATTAAGATATCGGCGTATTTCTAAAAAAACGGATTGCTGTTGCCAGTAAATGGTTTTTATATTTTATTGGATTAAATAGCTAAATCCTTTGCCATTTGCTAAGAAATCGAATGCAAGTTATCTTGAGGGCATCTCGTTCTAATTTTCTCGAGGTTAAAAACGAGGTCAAACTAAAATATAGTAGAATCCTTGTAGAAGTATTACTTAAAAAGTAATGCAACAATTTATTCGAATGTGTAAACCAATCAGTCTACAGCAGCGATACAGTATTTTACCTTATTAATATAGTAAATATATTATAATGTTAATATATCTTTTAATTCAACAAAGACTAGATTCAACAATACATTAATTTTCTTACGACAGTATCGCTAAGACAGTTTCCGTTTACCATTTTCCTTCTCCAAGCGACTACCCAAAACCAAAAACTGCACACATTGTTTACCAAACATTACGTATAACCCTTTGTTTTTGCATCTTTGTCATTGTGAGCCCGGGGAGGTTTTGCGAAATATCGCGGATTCTACGAATTCATCGTGTTTGTTTTGGATGGCTGTGGTGGGCAAAAACTTTACTAAAACAAAGTTATACAGCTTCCTCTTTTTGATCACGACCCAAAGCGCTGACTTCGTGTGTGCACTGTGTGATTTAAACAACTTCAAATTTCGTCCGATATTTTTATTTCTTTTATCTTCAGATTCGATTTTTCATGCAAGCTGTTTTAATTTTTTTGGTAAATGTTACATTTTCCATACAGTTTATGAATGCATTTTGTTGAGTGAATTATGGAGTGGTAGCACGCATGTACATTAGCCATCATCAACAACCGGTGAGCGTTCATTATAGAGCACCATTAAACGTGCATATCGCTGAATAAAATATATTGTGATTCTGTCATGATTATCGCTGTTGGTTACTTATGGCGTAGTCGTAGGATTTTATCAAGCTTTTCTCGTATTTTATATTAAAAAAATTTTTTTAGCTATCGTTTAAACGGATACAGAAAATATTTTACGGTAAATGTTTAAAAACACTGAAAGTCAAATATTAGGAAGACATGCATAACATCACGCCAATTTCCCATCGGGTACTAGTAGGTACTATTTGGAATCGCTTAACATTAGAACGTTTATGCATGAATAGCTCTTTTGATACACGCGAGAGGCGCTGTTTGATTTTCTTAAAAACAAAAATATATTTACTTTATAACAGAATCCTTATAAATTTGCTGTCGTGTTCTGATATAAAAAATATAATAATAGCGTCTTTATTTTTTTTCATATTTATAACGCGTCATTATTTTAATGAAACCTAGTGAATCAGTTTAATGGCCTCACGTATTTTCTCGTCACAAATCAATAATACAATAGGCATGTCGTATAAAACTCGAACAAAATAGTCATAAATAATTCACGAACACTTCGTGGAACCACTTAGCGTATAGGTTCAGCTATGAGCTTTTTGGATAAACATTATTGTTATATTAATCTGTTTGTCTCATCAAAAGCAAAATCAAATAAGTCAGAACTAAGTGTTGGAAAAAGATAGTTTGTGTAAATTGCAATACGTTTTTATATGAATAAACATAACTTTTAGTAGTTTCAAAGTAAGGCTAAAATACTGGACTCACAGTCAATTTTAATTACCCATAACATTTTACAAGAAAAGCAAGAAACAAAAATTAAACAGTTATTAAAAAGTATTACATGACATTAAATAGGTAATTTTTACATTCAACTCAATTTAATTTAAAAACTTTCACACTAAAGTTATTTCACTTCTTTTCTCTGGCAACAAATAAATTCAAATGTGACACAACTCAACCCAGATTTTTAGAACGAAGACAGCCTTCAGTTTATGACCAGTGAGATTGTATGACTCGAATACGTAACGGCTGTCAACTGAAATACTGGTGCCGATTTCGTGTCGTGAGTATGTGTAACCTTCTAAACATGATTTAAGTTTTACTTTAGTTCTGACCTTTTTCGTGGTCTAGACGTAACTAAAGTTTATTTTATTTATACATTTATAAGCATATAAATGCTCTTCTACGATTTCAATACAAATGAAACACTATTTCAAAATTAAAATCCTGAATGCAACTAAATGTGCTATAGCTTATAAATACATTATCATGTTTTAATAGTTCGTATTTTTTTTGCTTGAAATTAAACTTTTTATCACGTGAACAGGTAGTTGTTAATAATAATTTATCATTTGTTTTGTAGGTAGGTAGATTAGTAATCATTTTACTGCTCCAGTCTAGAGCACTACGAAAATCAGTTTCTGAAAAAGGATCTACCCAATGGTTTTCCATCACCGCTTCACTCAACAAAGCGCGCCAACTATTCTCAAAGTACGATTTTTCTCCAGATCATCGCCAACAAAATCGCAAGTTTGATAGTATCGAAATTTTGATAGATGCTCCGTATACAAGAACACGGCTCAAGCTTTCAACGGCGGCAAACAAATGAGGCTGTCAACCGCAGGTGCGTCTATACCATACGACCACGGTGTGCGTTCACGTAACGAATTTTCGCGTAATTCCTTAGGCACGCGTCACACTGACATGTTCTGTTTGCATCTTGTTGAATAAAAATACGAAGGGATTTTTATGGAACTGCGAGTTTTGGTGTGTACATTTTATTGAGTGTATGAAAAGAGTTACCAAACCAAAAACTTCTGGCTAGGCATTATGACAACAATAATATTTTTAAGCGCTGATTTTGTGGCTTAACTTACGAACTAAATATTTTTTGGAATTTCTTTACCTGTCATATGCAGGTAACTAACTAATATGACCTTTGAATCCGTTACGGAGTTACCGCTTTCGAGTTAGTGTTGTCAAAATTTATTAGGAACATTAATTTATCTTTACAAGAAATTTTAATGTTCTACACAGGCTACGACACTGATCTAAGTTTATATTATCTAACTCTATTTAAAATAAACTCAAAAAAAAATTCTTTCAAGTATTCATGTCAAAAACCCGAAACGAAGTCAACACACTATTAAAAGTTGGTGTTCGTTCAGCATGCTCACCCTACCGCTTGACTTAATTGACAGTGTCTCGTTGGCAGCAACGCCTTCATGTTTGTGCGTTGTTAATTAATTACTTCAATAGTAACATTTATTTCACGCTGCCGTACTAAAGACGTTTGGTGTGCGTGTTTCATGAATTAATTCTTGGCCTGAATAATTTTCGTGTATCAAGCGCTCTTGTTCATTCTGTCAAATCTTGTGTTCTACGTCTTATTTGGGAGGTCTGAGACGTCTTACTTGATTAAAATAGGGTTTGTAGACGTTGGTTTTTATATCGTGAAAAAGTGTAGTTTTTCGTAATATGTAAACTGTTTGGTAGCATTAGATCTAATTCTGAAACTTAAACCATAACCACAACTTCTTATTCCCGGTCGGCAAATAGGATCTGGAAATTAACTGTTAACAAACTCTTTTGTGTGATGCTAATGTATTTTGCAATAAATAAATCGTTCTACGTGCTTGCGACACAAATAGTAAGGCACTACGGTAAACCTTATTTATTGCTTAGTATTCACTAAGACGGCCATTAGCAATAAATAATAATGCGCACTATTCGTAGAATCAACATCCATTTACTTAATACGGGCTTAAAAATACATTTATGTATCTTTGTTACATCAGGGCTTTGTCATTGTTTAAATGTCACACCCATTATTGTTCTAAAACAACATTAAACTTAGCAACAACTAACTACGTTATCATGGCGAGCCATTGAGCTTTATAACTCTATGGGGAGCGAAGTAATTTCCATCAAAAAAATAAAAAGAAAAACTTGAAAAAATTCCAATTACGCCTCCCTCCATTGAATTTAATGAAATCTCCACAATTGTGTCTCAACATTGCACAGGTGTATTTTTGTTTAATAAACCTAAGACGAAAAAAGGTCACCCTGTTATCAAGGGTCGTGGACAAAGGACGGTGACTCGTTCCACTTGTCTTAAGATAAAAAGTGAAAGTGGATTAAACGCATAGATAGCCGCCACCCATAAAGAGATTCTACTCGGTGATAATACTGAGAAGAAGCGAGCGACTACTGTGTTTGCTATCTAAAAAAAGGTTTCATTCCAATGTATTTTTATGCAGGTGCCTATTAAGATAAATTTTACGGTAGCCCATCTTATTTTTGAGGCTCTAAAGTGTAGACTTGAATAACATTACGTTAAGAGTAAGAATTAAAATAACAAAAGTCTTCTAACAACAGTTTTAAGGTTACAAAGTTAAGGTTACGCTGTATTTTTTACAACAGGTATAAAAGTAAAGAAAAAGTTTTGTGAATTCGTCGAAAACCATTGATAAATTACATAATAAGGTTATACAATGTGATACGTAACAAATGAAGGTACCACCTATCCAACGACATCATAATAAATTGTTCAATTTATTGGCTGGTTTCATTATTTTTCATTGTTAGCTCTTACAATGTATCCTTTCTAAAGGTAAATTGTATGTACTTGATTTAAATTGAAAATTTGCTTTGTTAAATTCAATTACAACTATTGGGAATCTTGTTATAAATTTTAGATCCAATTGTAAAATAAAAAGAAATGTAAAAATATGTATAAAGAAATATAACGAACAGATCAACCTCATTATTTGACCTTTCTATGAAAACGTAAAAAGCTCTCTGATTCAAATAAAAGATAGATTGAAATGTATTTTTGTTTCAAATTCGCGATCTGCTTATGTAGAAAAACACCTAAAAAAATACAGATAACTTGTACCTACTTTAAGCAGAAAAAGGAAAGATGGTACAGATAAACATATCTTGATAAAGCGAAAAAAACAAGGCAGGAACATATTTATAAGGCACACGATTACGTTCGTACAAAGACGAATCAATCACAAAAGAGACTAAAGAAAATGGATTACTTAAAATTCACGTCGATATTAAAGCTTTATTTCCATTGTTAGTAAATTTCAGACTCCAATATTTTTGCTGAGTGCGCATTAAATTTCGTATTCTCTCTTGGGGATCCAAAGCAATTATTCGCGTTCAAAATGCAGTTCCTCGCATAGAACTTGCGATGCATTTCTGCATTTTCGCGATTCAATAATGCAGACAAAAGATTTGCTTGCTTTAATTGTAGTTTTTGCTCCGATCGTCTGTTTTCATGAATGGATACGTTGGTTCACAAATTAATTATCTGGATAAATTAATTGTTTCTAAAGACTGTGGTTTGACGCATTTTATACCGAAGTTATATAGACCTTTTTCATTAATATGCATTATAACATTATTATTACACTTTCGTTTTATTTACATTTAATAATATTTCAGCATACAAATTAAATACCTAAATAAATTAAGGTACCTACAGGAGAAGGTTGTAATTTAATAAAACCGTTGCAAAAAGTTCAAAGGCCGGCCTTAAGCGTTGTTGAAATTATCTGTCGTAATATATTTCTCCGGTCCATTTTCACGTAAGAAATCATAACAGCCAACAAGACTCCATTATCTTACTTACAAAGTACATCATCGTTACATTATGTATCTATAGTGCCGCAATTTATCGCGTGGTGTAAGTTACGAGCTGAAAACTCAAGTAGAAACGCCATGGGACGAAACTCAGTCTGATTGAAAATGCTGCAATTCTATAAAAAAAGATGTGCAAAATATATACTATATACTATAAAAGATAAAGATAAATATTTTCTCAAAGGAAGGCAAACATTGCAGCAATCATGCTAATTTTAATAAACCTTTTAATGAGGATCAGCTGCTTTTAAATACATTTTCCATTCAGGTGCACCGTTTCAGTTCAAATATTTAGCAGAAAAGTTGTCATAAACACACATTAGAACCTCATTAAAAAACAACAACCAAACTGGGAGCGCTGACACAAGCATCCGTTGCATTTTGCACTTAAACGTAAGTAGCTACAGTGCATTATTAAATGGCAACTCACGTCTCTTATGAATAGTACCGGAGCACTAAGGCGGTGTTAAAAATTCAAGAAAAAGCGGCGTTTCCCAACTGCGGCCCTCGAGGGTACACTTAACGCGACGCCGGCGGGCTGTGATGAAAATACTTAATGAACTAAAGAAAACAACAGCCAATGACGTTTGAGAAATTGACCGCCTTACTTAACGGAGGTGTTGAATCTTTTCATATTATTATAAAAATGCAGGGTGCATATAGTGCCAAATGTGCGGCAGGCAAATAATATTTTACTATCGGGCAAGATTTAAAGGCGATTATGACCCAATATTTTAGTGGGAACTACATAGACTATTTTAATGATTTTTAGCCTTGAATACGCTCCTATAAGAATACAGAGCGTTCTACATTTTTCTGTTTGCCAAAGGCGTGGTCTAGTTGTGAATATATTAATTACAGCGTTATAATGTAAGTCGAGCAAGGTTATTTCTGTACATGAGTGAAGTGGGGTCAACACCGTAGAACTTTGTGGTTTCACCTGCCTCGCGAATTTCAACGAGTAGGTATTACGACAAGTTGCTGTAAAATTACTACTCCATCAGCTTAGCTTTATGAATATTCAGATGAAACTTAAGGTAAATATCTCGGATTGTACGTTGTATGGGAAATTGAATTAAGATTTGGTGGAAACATAACGTGTATCTAAGGAAGGCCTCCGGTTGGTAACTAACTGGTACATCACAGAATTGTTACAAATATTTACAAAGTTGTACAAATTTAATACATGCAAATGCATGTATTTTTTTCGAAGCGATGTTTTCCGAACCCGTGTTAAAGAAGTTTTTTCTTAAAATATAGTAATACCTTTATGCACGTTTAAACAAATTAAAAAAAAAAACAAAATCGTTGATGCCCTATAAAATGTATAAGAAACAATGAAATTCATGTAACATATAAAAACATACATTTCCATACCGTATGCCGAATAATTCAATAATATAATTCGGTATACCCTTTTACCAAATACAAGAACATAATATTATTATTTCCATACTTTATTGTCAGTTAAATTACTCGCGCCATAGATCGGGGGGTTTCTTAGAAATCGCTACATGGTCGGCAATTTAGAAAGACGAATGGTTATTGTCAGGCGTTCTTCAGGAAATATGAAGATTGATGGTTAGGAACATGCCTTATCTATTGATCCGGGGACCAAAGATGCTGTTGTATCAACTTAGATAATGAAAATTCTATGCATAGTGTTTGAAATGGTTTGTACGTCGTAGATTAGCTTTACCTAAAGTACCTTTCTTCACAAAATATCCGTTTTGTATCTGTTATGCCCCAAAACTTTTTCTACATGACAAATAAGAAAAGTTTGGAAAAAAAAATTAGCTCTTTATTTTGCCCACTAGACTATCAGAGTCGGATTTGTACTATGGCCGGCTTCTATATTATACAGATGTATTTAAATGAAAGTTTCATAACAGTAATAATAATAGGTCTTTAATCGCATTAGTATCTAAGTTACAGTACCTTTGTGCTACCCCAAATTTCAACCGTTTTACATAGACTGTGGTCACGGGATGAGTACTCATTCCTATCCTACCTTTATTACTAACGCCTACTGAAGGATTAGGCTGTATTGTGGCTACTTTGATCATATGAATAATTTGTAAATAAACTATAAGTTCTTATTTAGGTTTTAAATAATAACACAGATTTGCAATTTACTTTGTACTAATAATTCTGACAGCGGACGAGAAGTACGATGAAATCGTCTATGAGAATCAGATTAATTTTCATCTTTGTAAGAATCGAACCAACTCACACTAATAGCAACATTACTGTGCACAAAGTTATAAGCCCGTTGTTTTTTTTCTAATGCCTAATATTCATAGTATTAATATTTCTAATATTTAATCTTAAAAATGATACTCAGGAAATAATCACTTTTTTGGGAGGTAATGTTACAATTACAACTACATAGCTATTAAAAGCCTCACGTCTCATAACAACCCTTTGTAGATACTTGCGTAAACCCGAAAACCCCTAAATAACTCATAAGTTCCGTAAGTAAATTAAAATTCACAGGGAGCCTTCATTAGTAACTAATTTTAATGAAATATGTATTTTCGGGCATATATCAGGAACCCAAACGCTTAATTATGGGGTCGAACCCAATATTTCTATTCCGAGGTAGATAATGAACGATCAGAATGTCGACCATTTGGATACACGTTATAATTATACAACCATATTTTACTTTTATTCACAGGTAATTATTGGATTTTTTAATTTACTAAAATGGCTCTCAAGGTTCTTTGTGTCATTAGTGAAAATTAAATTATACCTGGAATTTATAATATTAGGCTAATGTTTTGAGTTTTGCTAGATAGATGTAAACCTAGAGTGAGGTAAAAAAATATTCAATTTACATTTTTTACCAACTCGTGTAGATTTTAATTACCTTTTACGTAGTCTAATTCTAGAAAATAGTGCTTAAACTGTTATAATAAATAATCATCACTGTCAAACAATATTTTTAGTAGGAACCACCAGAGACGTTAATTGTTAAAATTAAGTTAAAAGTTAATAACATTATTCACGTTATTCATTCACATATTAGGTACCGATGAAGTAATATTACAAAATAAATTGAAAAATATAAATGATTTTGTTACGAGTTTCATACTAGCCTGACAACTATTCCGAGTAACTTCGAACAATGCAGGAAGCATTGAGTGTGACCTCGCCTTATAACCTTACTACAAAAGGCTAAGAGTAGTTTCTTGGAAATACGCAAGGGAGCAAGATAACATAGAACACATAATTTTGTCTCTACCAGCATTCTGGGAAATGCATAGCTGCTCAACTTGTCTCATTGTGCTATTTAACCAAAGGTCTTTATATTCAATTTAAAAAAATGTTTTTATTAAACAATTATATGGTTAAATTTAAATAAAAAGTCTCCGACCCGCACTGGGCTAGCGTGGTAGACTCAAAACCCTTACCCCTCCCTCATTCCTAGAGGATACCCTTGCCTAGCAGTAGCAGGAGATTAATTGATTTGAAATTTTATTTTATTTTTAAGGTTCTGTCACAAATTACTGGTTACTGTTACCAATTATAATATTTTATGCCTAAAAATATCCAAACATAAAGTAACAGTTAATATTGTCATTGGATATTTTTATCCAAACGTCAAACTATCGACATACAAGCTGATAGTTTCAAAATCGAGCACTCATAACAGCTCAATTAAAATACAGAATTTCGTGTATATTTTAGGGGATATAGGTTTTGAGGGAGATAAAATATTTTACGGATAATGTCTATCATAGAAAATACAAATTCCGACTAAAATTTAAATCTGCTATAAATCCATATCCAACGTAAAACTCAACTCTATGGGTAAATGTACGATAAAAGGCTTTTTCTTCAGAGTTAACTTGAACAAAGTTTTGGTATGTTGCCCATTCAGGTTAGTTTGTGAAACCGAACTCCTTATCGAAGATAGACTTGGATAGTAAAAAGGCTGAAACCGATGTGTTATTATCGCTAATTGTATTCATGATTTTGCGTTGTTAGTTCAGGTCATTCATTAATCTTGCTTGGATTTCTACAGAGCATTTTTATAAGGTTTGATTAGCTATTTGCTGCAAATATTACTAATTTAAATATTTGAATATCATGGAAATGCAATCCAATTTTTACAAAATTTGGGAATGCTAGCAAAATATTTATTTCAAATTGGACAACATTTCAAATAGGTGAATGATAATTTATTTTATCAACACGATATCCTTTTTCGTTTCTCTCAATAACAGCCAATCAAGGTCCAATATTTAACATGATTTCTGTCTTTTCCGTTTTCATTTTATGTCCATTCACAGTTAAAATATAATTGACAGGAAAATTTGCAACTCAACGAACGCACCCACTGCACAATGAAACAAGTAAATAAAGTCCAAAACAATGATATTTTGACTGGAAAACTGAAATTGAATTTTATTTTGTTACAGAATACAACAGACGCGTGATGGCATAAACGAAAATTTCTGTCGAAATGTAATCTAGAAGATTTTGTGGAGTGTATTTCGAATGGTGCGTCGGAAAATGTAAAATGGAGTGCTTTCCCCGCGCCAGCCCGACTCGCGTTCTGTCCCTATGGACTCTACTACTCGGATGCTTCAATATTGCAGGTTTGTACTAATAAACATAAAACATTTTGAGCACTACTTTTACAATAATATCGATCATGTATGACCGTTTGGTTTCGACGCAATAAACTTTATGTTGTACTGTTTCCCGTATCTTGGCTCAGTTTTCGATAAAATATATTGAAACAGAAAATACCTGTTATGAGGTGACCGCAGTGGGAATGGCCTTGGTCTTTTTTATCGGTTGAAAATAAATGCTAGCGGAATCGTAAGAGATGAAAAATTGTTTTTACTGAAATTAACCACAAAAAGACATTTATTGTCGATCGAAGTATTTGTTATTTATAGAATAAGAGTTAAGTTAAGCAAACTTAGGGAATCATTTGGAGAAACTTATTCAATGTCGTTGTTCTCTAATGAGTTGCTTATTTGTGTTTTCTAGGCTTCGACATCGTTACGATACATATCATTAGTACAACCATTAATTACTATCACCACTATTTGAATGGAAACTCGCATTGCGGTAGAGCAGAAAAAACAAAATCAGTTTAATAGCAAATAATACTGATAACATGAAATATATGCTACTAACAACATTAATAACGTAAAAACAAAAAAAGTTTATCACTTTTCGCTACACGAGGAAATATGTTGTTTTTGCCTATTACTTCAAACCCCAAGCTGGTAGTAACTTGTTTTATTATTAGGTTTTATTTGCTTTAATAAGCCTATCTCACCGACGCAGATTCTGGATTTTATCTCACAATATGTTTAGGTCTTGGTACAAGTCATAAGAAATCGTCTTGCGATATTTATTTATTATTATATACTACCTTAGTACTTGCAAAACTTACCCAACGCAAAACTCGAATTCGTAATTTGATAACAAGTAATATAGATATTTTGATGTAATGTTGATTTGATTACAGTACGTACGCTTTTATTAATTAGGTCTTCTTTACTCGTATTTACATTTCGGTAACTCATCGGCTAGTATTATTTAACATTATTTTATACGCTTACAGTTACTCATAATTGTCACCAGTGTGTGTAGCACGAAAAATACAATAAGTAAAAGGGTTATTGACCTCCTGGCGACCTCGGTTAATAAGTACGTAACTATAATTTATGATATTCGTTTGGCTCTTGATTTTATCCTTTCATTATACTTAGTGTACAAAACAAGTAGAGTTTTTATTACAAATGATTGTGTAATTAATACGTGTTGTTGTTGGTACTCATCAATCAAAGCGATGCACACACAAACATAAAAAAAGTTTTTTTTGAAATAAATAATTTCTTACTCCTACAAGGATATTTTTATATGGCAATACAATTACCATTATCTAATAACTTTGTTAAAAATAAAATACTACAAATTATTCAAGGAGGGTGTAAGTCTTATAATCATTAAGTAAGTAAGTTAAACAACTTTTAAAATGTGACTATTTTGGGTTATTAATAAGACGTAGGCAAAATATGGCTGTTAGCAATACCTTCCTAGCGATGACAACCGGTTTCGGCTGGCAGTTTCATTGAAGCCTGTGGGTACAAACGCTACATCTCCTATTTTGTGGCAAACATCAAAGAGTAGACTGGTATGAGGAAATCCCCTTTAAACAATATACGTATCTTTAGTCATGTAAGGCGATGCATGCTACCACTTATTACGCGCAAATTACATTATACACCTACATTATCGAACGTGAGTATTATTAAGTTACTGTGCCGCTACCAAGTTTAATTCACTCACGTCATTACTGCTTTTTCCGATATATTGTGGAAAGTTTCGGGGGTAGTATTATTTTAATAATATAATAATAATACGCAGTTCATGTTTTTCCTTTGTTTGGTACGACAGTTGAAATAGCTATATGATAGATTCAAGTTGAATCAGAACACTTTACATGGCTGTAACTTTCTTAAAGATAAGCAGAATCGAATAGAATATATTCCTTCTACGGACCAAATACTGCTCGGTTCACACCGATTTTGTATAGATGTTGCATTTAGAACATAATGCAGTGTAATGTTCAATAATGCACAACATATCGTCCCCGTAGAGCGAAAAATCACTAACTAACACTTAAGTGATTTTGAGATACGAGGTGTTTTATGTCTTACATGACGAAAAAAAATATAACTTTTTTCGGAGATTAGTTATCGATGCATGAAAGGTTTTGTTTTGAAGATATATTAATAAGGTATATGTTATATGTATTAAACCACGAAAATAGTATATCAATTATTAACTGTAAAGGATAATTTGTTTTACCCCAAGGTTTTCCTATTTATCTGTCACTTAGTTACTTTTCACATGTAGTTAGTTAGTTTTCGCATCAGCATTTAAATATTACACTAGTAACTAAAATCAGTTAGTTATTTTAGGAGTAAAACATATTTTACATAACTATGTCTAAATAAAATACCCAACTAAATAGACTTTGCTTATTTATTAATTTATTGCCTAATTTAAAACTAGTGTCCTATCAGTTGAAAAGTATAAAAGTAAAACAACATTCTTAGGCAACATTTATTGAAAAAAAACTGTCTTTAAGTATACAAAACCTAATTAAAACATAATGAACAAGAACACGTTACAAAATCATCAATAGAACAGCATTAATGATGTAGCCACATCATTTTCCTCTTCTTCCTCGAGCTAAGTGACGTCAGGCTCACATAGCCTATCCAACACATCGTTACTAACAGGTAAAGATTCATACCAAGGATAAAGTTCGCTTAGTATGACACCTTTGACACAAAGATTTAACAAATCTTTCCTTGCAGGGGTGTATTTACCCTAGGGCTAGAAGGGCTATAGCCAGGGCCGGTTTCCTCTCTTGGGTCTGCATCTTGTCGGGGTGAGGGGGCTTAGTAGAATTGAAAGGTTGGGGAAACAGTGATCGCGAGTAACAAAAAATTACTGCGCGTGTCCCTCTGTTTGCAGAGGACACAGGTGCGGGACAGGTGAGCCGTCAGTGGGAGGACGGGCTCAGTAGGCACTCACACTGCCCCGAGCTGACGAAGAGCCAGGCCGCTGCCGCCCTCGTCAACCGTCGGTTATCGTAAATCCGTCCATCCTTGACCGAGGGCCTTGCCTTAACCGGCTGGGTCGCGAGGAGACCACCTCTGTGAAAATCCCGAGTAACTCCAGCAGTGGCGCCCCCTTTAGGGGCCTTGCGTGGTCAGAGTTCATTCGCTTTGCGGGGACCCCCGCGCCAGAAAAACCAGACGCAAGCGGCCACTGGGGCACCTCCCGCCCTCCAGTAGTATAAGGGTCACCGTCTTATGGGGCCTCTACCTCGGTGGAACGATACTTGCTACCACACTCGCGGGAACTGTTTGGATAATATAAATTTGAAAACGAACCCAAATGATGTAAGTGGGAGAGGCGAGAAGCTCAAACCCGAGGAGATCGGGGGCAAGAAGCCCAGCCGTATTGACTGCATAGCATAGTTGCGGAGGGTCGGAGCACGCCCAGTTTTAGCAAGTGTCAGACAATGACCCTAAGGACAAATTCACCATCCAGCTGGCGGACACCATCCTCACTCACCACTAGGCAGTGGTGGAGGTGGCCGACAAATCCGGTCACCTCAAGGGTAACCTTTATAAAGTCCCTCAAAGACGCTGCCAGGAACGTCAAACTGGCAGTGTCGGAGTCGAGCAGGCAGTATGCCACGAAGGAGAATTTGGCGCGTCAGGCCCAGAATTATCGCTTGCAAGAGGAGGTCGATCACATGTCACAGGCAACGGCATCAACCCCCGCGCCAGAAAAACCACCGATATAGACTAAACGTCAATTAAGGAAAATGAATATAGTTAGGTTATTTATTAGTCTCTGATCATACCGTATGTTGGGAGCACCTACTAGCATGTGATAATAAGAATATGGGCAACAAGTGAGCACATTGGTTGTGAACAATATAAAAGAAAAAAAGTGACAGTTTTATGATTAACATCAAATTGTATGTAACATCACCTATTTGCATCATTAAGTGCCCATATTTTACAATATTTAGACCTACTGCTACTGAGTTATACAATTTATGGCAAAGTTCCCTAATTTCAAAGAATCCTAATCAAGCGAGCGACTATTCCCAAGAGCTATTGTCGTTTAGATACTCATCAATTCTGTAATAAAAGAAGGAGGAAGAAGAAGGCGCCCAATCTTCGGGCTCCAGCTGCAGCTGAAGGCGGCAAAAAGCGGTGCGACATATAGAGACATTATTAGGGACGCAAAGGACAAAATAGACCAAGCCGACAATGAAATAGTCCGCTTCGGGGTTGCGGCTACGGGAGCTCGAATGTTGAGCTCCCAGGGGTCAGGGACCGGAAAAGCGGATGCCCTGGCCTCTAAATTGAGGAAAGTTATCGGGGAGGACACCTTCCGAGTGTCCAGGCCCACAAAGACCGCGGAACTGAGCATTACAGATCTGGACGACTCAGCCTGCCCAGAGGAGGTGAAGGTCGATGAAAGCCGATTTAATAAATAAAATTGATCAGGACAATGTAAAAAACTAATTTGTTAAAAATGAAAATAAAGTTTAGTTTTTTCATTCCTTGATGGGGCGGAAAGCTAGCGGAGCCCAGGGCGCGCCATCTTAAAATACGCCTCTGCGAATGACTGCAATAATGCGCGGGCGCGGCGAGGGTCCTAAGGTCAAAGGGCGTAATCTCACTAAGTAGCATCGTATCACGGGACATAGTTACCAACCTTTTATCTAGTAGTGTTTTTGCTGAGTGAAAAGTAGCCAAAACATTTTAATTATAATACTCTAATGTGTTATGTCATCTACAGTCAGGGAAAATATTAACCAGAACACTATAGTTAGTTGTCGTTTTTTCTTTTAAACGTCTGGTCTTAAATAATATAGCTCGAAAAATAATTAATGGTTGTTAGTTACTTTTCGCACAAAATATCACATACAATAAAATTACTAAGTCACTTTGATGAGTTTTCGCATTACTGTTTTTTAAGACATGCCTATAGGGAGTAATGCGGAAAAAGTAGATAAGGAACTTTAATGCGTAAGTATCTTTTTCAACAAAGAAGAGAAAAAGTAATCAGGTGACTTAGTTACTTGTAACTCAACTGTCACAAATCAAATAATGTACTTAATTAAGTCTCGCGATTTACATTTTTCTAAATAATTACGTTATGAATACGAGAGTAAGACAGAAATATGGAGAAAAAATTACTGATTTTATTGGTATTTATAAGTCGATTTTGAACATTTTGTTACTTAATGACTTTTCGTTCTACGGGGACGATATTGACAAGACTGCGTTACTATACATTGCGCTGCAACTAAATGGTCAATTTGCATCCAAGTGAAGGCATAATACATTGGACATTAAAATAACCGCTTGTCACAATAGACTATCCCTGTCCTCAACTGATCTATATCATATTACGAGGTCACAGTCATTTCACAGAGATTTATGGCATCTATTATTCCATTATAATAACTCACTGGCGATGTTAATAACGCGAATGACCTTGTAGCCAGTCTGCGACCTAACTTCACAGAATGTGTTTAGTAATATGAAAGGTCACACGTGTGGGGGTCAAACTACACAATTCACAAGTATTAATTATTTACTACATATTGTTAAGGGTTGGATTAATTAGTCGTGTTAATTTTGTATCCTGAATAAATATTGTATTTTTTTCTGAGCAAAATGTAAGCAGTAGTAATTATTTCTATATATAATTAGTTCCAGAATATTAATTTTTATTTGGTATTGTTGACCAATAGGCAATAGATTATTTTTGTCATGTATAACATGACATGATTAAGGTTGTGTAAATAGCGCAGAAAAAGATACTAAGTAATTTCGAATTTGGACGATTTTTTTCCTGCTATCATGTTGTGGGAATGAAAACAAGAAAACCATTAGATTTTATAGAAAACGATAAAAATGCATTAGAAGTTAAATGTTATTAAAGGCGCAAGAGTTTCATAAGAGTGTCATCGCTACGCTACCTTTCGTAGATGTCTACGAAAGGTCTACGGTGTAGAATAAGCTCTACAAAAAGTCCTTTATCGTTAATGTTGATATAAAAATTTTATCAATAGTATTTTTAAAAAGTATCCAAAAATAATCTAAAACATTAAAATGATCGCAAAAATAATACATCACGTCAAACCAAAATGCAAAACATGTGTTGTTATCGGCAATTTTATGTATTAGTGATATCAATACCGTTACCAATACAATGATGCAATAACACAGCTCTCTATGATCCTTGTAATCTCGGACTGGTCCGGAGTTTCAAAACGTTCTATAACAATATACAGGGTTATTCTCATTCATTCGACTCTACAAATGAATTCTGGGTTAAGCTTGTCATTGTAAAATTTATGAGAATATGCGCAACCATATTGAGTAACTCAAATCTTTTAATCTTTAGTATATTCAGGCAGAATTTGTTTAAATATTTACTTTGACTTAATAGTGTGACCTAGACGATATTTATTATGTACATGTTTCATATTTATTGATGTAAAATAAAAGACAAGCTAGTTTATTTTGGGGTTTTATTAAAATAGATCATGCCTAGGGGTGGAAAAAGAAATAATTTGATTAAAATTGCAAAGTCCAATCCATCAAATATAAAACAGAATTCTGATCCCTCAACGTTATTATAAACAGCTAGTCCATTGTATGTTCAAAATGAAAAAAACGTAAGTAACGTAAAGTTATTAAGCAAGTAATTGTATTTAAATAAAATAATATATTTTTGCATTATACGAAATTAGCGCGAAAGAAGCCGTAGAATGTTCTTCAATGCTTTTTTAGAAGATATTGGAAGAACTCCTAGATTTTTCTCTTGGTATTCTAAATCAATAGAAGTGTCACCGCTTAGTGGTATTCGAGTTCAGCATACCTGTAAAGGGCAGGCTATCGGCTGTTATCTATAAAGATACAGTCGTTAAGCCTTCTCAAAAACCTTTCGGGTGGCTTGAACGAATTTGTCACTCGGTTAACTGTCAGACACTAAGAATTTTAATTTTTCATGATCAATTTCAATTTCTTGATAACAATTTCTCGTCTTACATAGACGTATTACTATTTTACTTAAACAAGAAAACCCTATAACCTAATAAATCGTCCCGCAAAAAGGTTTTATCGCGTAATTATGGAACGAAAACTCCATGGGTATTTAATTAATACGTGGAAAATAGCGCGCCCACTGATTTTATGCCAAGGCTATGCTTTATTAAATTTTATATGAAAAGTATTACTTAGCCCGGTTGAAGTTAAGGCTTACTTGACTATTCGCGCGCGTTTTACAAGCTGTTGCTATAAAATTGGCCAAAAACATCTGGGTATGTACCACTAGTCTAGATTGTGTTATGTTTTTTAATCTATCCAATATTCAATGTAAAACCAAACATCTTTCGATTGTTTATTCCTGTTTTTTTTTTCATCAAGTAGTTAAATTGGCCTAAGCATTTAAAGTTAGCAACGAAAAGTTCAGGTCATAGGCCTTCCAAAAATATAATTTTATCTATCAAAAACTTATGATAAACTCGAATCTTTTTCAACACATGTTTAAATTTAAAGAAGATTGAAGTCTATTCAAAGCTCATTAATTCGAAGACGGAGTTCAAACAAATTGGAGCGAAGTATAAAGTCGAATAACTTTTCAGACATATGTCTTTAGCGAAATGAAGGGCTTGTTGCCTTGAATATGTTTAAAAGTTGTCGCGTATCATAATTTTGTACGTATACCTGTATGCCTTTTGAAGAAACCAACTTCTTCTCCTTAAATCTCGACTCAAAAGATATTTTCATGTTAGAATTTCACATTAATTACTTAGATATGATATAAATGTAAATTTAAATATATTTTCAAATAATAATGTTTTGGTGTACCTGTTTTTCCTGCCTGAGAAAAACAAAATTGTAAGGATCCTTAAGATTTGAAAACGAATAAATTCATGTCCATTTTGACAATATTATAGCCATCATTAACAATATAAAGTTAGTCATCCATTAAAAATTGTGTTACCATTCACAACGTCGTACAAATTTTAAAAAGTAATCACTTATCATCAAAAAATTTAATAATGCTTCTTCTATGACTTCCAACATAAATTTATAACAGTACACAAAAACAAATAAAACAAACCAGATAACCGAAATCTCAAACAAAACCGCAAAAAGTTAAATAAAAAGATTGGCTTTAAATTTTGCATTCATCCAAACACGGGGCCGAAACTTGAGGGTAATTGAAAAATTACCATTTCATTTCTTCATCGTCGGGTTTATTAAACTTTATTCGCGTGTTACAAAAATGTGTTTCACAATAAATGTTCTTGGAAATGTAAAGACAAGAAAATTACTGTTCAAGTGCAATGTACAAGCTAAACGAAGCTAGACTAGTTTTATTGACGAGAAGTTGAAACTAACTATGGTTTTGTGAATTTCATGAACAAAATAGTACATCATGTTTATGGTTTGGAATAACAACAGACAGACAACGAAATTAAGTCTTTGCAAATTATCGTAGATTTGAAAACTAATTTTGGTGAGAACGTTTGCCTACAAAAATAATTTTGTTCACCAAAAAAGTTGATTTTTACCTTTGTATATACAAGGCATCATGAATTCCTGGGAATTTATTTCTTGTAACATACGAATTTTATCCTTTGTTCCATGGTGTATATACATTGTACCTACATATTTATGTTTGTTAGTAAAGTTGACGTTTTAAAATTCCATGCATGTATGTAACGTGCATACAACTTTAACTTTAAAAGAACTTTTTATTAAAATGTAAAGACCAGCAAAATTAGTTTTAAAGTGCAATTTAACAAGAAGTAGTATTCCACCAAATTTTCCAGAACTTTTACTAGTTAATAAGTTTATGCAAGAATGTTTCATCATTTGAGAAGACTTCCGTTTGTTAGCGTTTCAAACTAAAACTTTAAATTGATATGAGTTTTGTTAATTTGTGTTATGTTGAAAATGCACCTTTATGTAGTTGCATGATGAGTTGCACTCAAAGGTACTATAACTCTCTTCCGTGTGTTTTTATTCATGATATCATGAATTGGTCAATGCCCGCGTGGATTGGTATTTAGCGTACCTAGTCTTTATGTTATTATGCAACGATATTGAGCATGCCTCTTCCAAGAGCTCCTTAGTGATTAAAGAATGAAACCAATATTAACTATCTTCATTCAAAACCAACGCTTTTGTTGTGATTGGCGATAAAGAAAAATATAAATAGATGTCTGTGACGCTTCTTTAAATTTTGACACACACGTTGCGTCGTATAAACTTCGTCATTCACGTATCAGAGACAGGCAAAGAATGAATGGTATGGGTTCAAACAACAAGTATTCGCGTATCATGAAAGCTGTGTGCAGAATATTTCCCGTGAAGCTCAGCTTGTATTCATTACCTTGATTGAATCAACCCATTTTTGTAATAAGTGTTGAAAGCAGGTGTTTGCTTTCTACAGCTAAGTGAGTAAGTGAATGAAGTACGTTTTTTTGTTGAAATAAATCTTAGCAACTCATCAACTTAATTAACTCTCGGTTCTTCAGTTGAGCGCATTCAGTTTTTTGATCCGCCGTTTTTGTTGGCCTGTCTAAATGGATTATGTGTTTAGGATTTTCTGTGAGAGTGCATAATGTTTGTAGCGAGGGTTTTTGATTAAGTTTACTGCTGAATATGGATGAAGACTTGTTTGTGTTTAAGAATTTTACCTGTATTTTGTCTCTGCGGTAATTAAATTCGACTGTTTTATATTGAGTTAGAAGCTTTCCGTACTAAACAATCATAGCCACTTTATCTTTTTAAACTGGACTGTGCCGTGGGGATTTTTTTATCCTCATTTTGATTGCGGAAATCTTTTCAGTTACGTTTTCCGCATTCATAATTACAGGCCACCATCGAAGTTTTAGTATATCACACAAACTGTTAACTAAGTTCGTGTTAGATTATCTATCAAATACGTAACAGTAGTAGCATCATTATAAATGTGCATAATAAAACCATATAACAATGATAATATGCACCAAATAATTCACAGCTTTACGATTCAATCCAAAATATTCACTGATAAATTATGAAATACGCACTTACGTTAAAACCTTTCACTAAATACGTCATCATAACCATTATGACCCCATGACATTGAGTCTAGACATTAATTTCAAAATTAATACACGAAATAACGAGGACTACAATTCAAAATAAATTATACGTTAACAGTTAGTGTTTCATCATTATTTTAGAAGCCTTTTGTACTAAAGTTAATAATTTAGTGATACAATGAATTCGACACCATAAATGTGTTCAATATAATATTAATATTTTAAATGCAGTCGTGTTTCTAGGAAATGGCTCGTTGATGAGATGACTAATTATGGTGTCCTATTTATTGTTACGTATGTTAATTAATGTCATAATATGATTATTTCTATTTTATGGATCGTTAAAAGCTGCTAATTTAAGGCAAAATAGGGTTGGTCGACACATAAATAATTACGAAATTATTTTCAAACAAACGAGTAGGATTATAAAGTTTTTATAAAGACCAGTTCGGATTAACATATTCATTATTAAGTAAATAAGTATAATTGTAATACACTCAAATCGTAAAATTACGTACTTAAAATCCTCATATAGAGAGACTTTTGCAAACGTTTGCCTTACATTTATTCATTGTTTCGGCTACACAAAACATAAAAATCTTTTATTCGTACATTTTGTAATCGGTGCACTATACGGGCTGAGAAAACTCCTAGAATGTTTATTAGGCAACGAGCCAAGTGCATACTTGTAAATGTTTTCAAAGCTTAAATATACGTTCCTTCTGTTTCTTTGTACAAACGCTTTGAGTCTGACCACACGTGCTTTCACGGGTTTGAACCTAATATTATTTTTCTTTTACACTGAGTTTTATTTTCTCTTAATACAATAGATAATATAAAAACACATAATCAACCAAAAGGTAGTATAAGAATACTCTGAATAGCTGCAGTTTTTCAATCCGATTTTTATAGGAAGAAACCAAAGAAACGCTCTAATAATAAAACCACCAACAACGTTAACCATCAGTTTATACACTGCACTCAATAATATTAGCCGCCCGCATAATATTATGCTACTTTCTAAATCCTTATTTTATTTTGCTTTAGTTTCCCGCTGCAGAATTTTCTGCATATTTTTCTTCCCTCCCCGTGAGAAAACATAAAATCTAAAAGTTTTGAAGCGATAACGTGGCAGACTTGTACTTAAGTTTCGAATAACTAACTTAATAAAAGTACCGAGATACGTTCTAGTTGGTGCCGTATAAAATTTAATGAAATCGTTTCGCAATCCCGTTATAGCTGGCTCCTGAATATAAATTCTGATAATATTGGGTTGACTTGAAATATAATTGTAGAAATGTATTCTTAAAAAAGTTTCTCGGAGTACTTTCTTTTCTTAAAGGAAGATGGATTGCTTTTTTCCTTAAAGTAATTTACTAGGCCAAACCACAAAAGTAATCTTAACTTGATTTGCAATGTTATTGTTAAATTTCTGCTGTAATGATCACGAACCTTTCGACTACCTACTGAACATTTGTAGGAGTATCCAAGTGTTCTTATAAAATACACGATGACTTCTTGAAAACATTCTTAAGATTTTATTATATGTATGCGGGAGCAGTGTAAACAAACAAATTTAGTTTCGTATTTATCGTTAGAACGTATAAACTCCTTGTCACATTATCCGTAAGAAACTGTTAGTATTTGATGTCGTAAAGTTAAATGCAGAGAGCGATCAAACCGTCTGTGTCTGAGATGTGCAACAGCCATTTAAGTTTACTAGGTCACCGTAGGTCAGAGTAAGTACTAGAATCTCTTCCTAAATCTCACATTGGAAGCTGTTAGAGCTAGTTTCACCTGTTAAGTGAATTCAAAATACAGTGACTCGGTAAAGTGATAGCTATCCTATTTTAAATTCCCGAGACATGAGATTTGTACAATGTGGGATTTAACTTTAAAATTATAGTGTAGTTGAATATCAGTGTCTCTTAAATAACTTTATTGCTGCTTCTGGTTCATACAAGAGTATAATATACATTTGTTGAAAATATTTCCTATCCACATCTATCAATAATATTGAGTCATCATAATGATTAATTCTGCCCGTGAACCAAAGATCGCAATAAAGTACTTACCACTGACCCTTTGCCATAAATCGTCGAGTATAAAGCAAACGAGTAAAAACCTTAATACATAAACATTACTAGGTGTACCCGCATTGCAGTAAATACGTTATGTACCGCGATCGTCAATTACGTCACTTACATCGTGTCAGCTCGTTGTTTTAGTTTATAACGTTCATACGATGAATATTTTAAAGGTGTATCAAAAATACGCCACGACCTGACAGCCAAACGATCTGTCTCTATGGATTTCGCGCGGAGTTCGTGTATTTCGTATATAGTTTGTACTGAAAATAACTTTTCGATATGAGATGTTACGTGTTACTTGATAGGTGTTTCCGATATTAATAGTTTGTAATGTTTGTGTTGTTTTTCTTGGACATTATTCGAATTGTATTGCAAAAAATAGATTTCAATATTGCTTAACAACCATAAAATAAATGCCTCCACGTTCTAAGTCAATGTCTGCATAAGTTTTAATTGAAAAAAAAGTTTTTCATTAATATTTCCTTTTAATACATATTTGCCTTTGTATATGCATCAATATTGGTTCAACTCTTTTGAAGTTTAAGTAAATACGATCATATTTACTTTTCATTTTATTTTCAATAGTATAAACTATAAAAAAACAACATAGAAATTATTCTGAAAAATTAATTAAAACAGTCAGCTAACAGAATCACAACATTCAAGATATATTTCTCTGAATATAATTAAAGGAAAAAATGTAAATAAATATATCTTAAGATACACCTTTTGTGGAAGCACGTATAAAAAATTGTGATTAAATAAATACTGTTTGAAAATATTAACAGAGAATGAAAATAAATGAATGCCGTTTTACTAATATTTAAGCCCAGGCTCTATTTCGTAAAAAGTATCGTAGGAAAATTGATCATATCCAACAAACTTTAAACTGGCGAGCATATAATGGCGTATAATATTACACTGGAAAAAGATAATGAAGTCTGCACCGCTATAAATCTGATGTTGCGTTTCGTAGAATCTACCTTCCCCTCGGGGGAAAAGACATGATATTATACATGCATATTATAATCAGAACACGTCCTCCAAAGCCTTAAAGTAAAACAGCTTTCGCGAACTCAATATAAACCCTGTTACTGTCATCTGTTACAAACTAGTACAACACGTCCCGATAACTTGAGCTTCACGAATTAATTCATATATTCAAAATTATATGTGGGTGTCGGTACAACTTCGCGTTATCGTGTTACGAAAATTCCAAGTCAGGCGACCCTATTCCCGTATTATTTGACAACCTATTATGCGTGTTCTCTTTCACACTGTACAGGTGTGAGCAAGACGGGTGTAGTCGAAACAAATGTAAGGGCACCTATTTGCCACCATTTTCATTGTCATTTTCGGTTTGGTGATATTCTGTCGGATAAAGTTTGTCATTACACACGTATTGGAATGGAATTTTATGTGAGTTGTTGACGACAATTTGATGGAGAGACGCAATAAAACACAAATTGATTTAAGATCGACGCAGCCTCCTTGCTCCTACTGAGTACTTCATAATTTTGTTTTGTAAGATAAAACTTTACTTTTAGGTATCTATTTCGTTGCCTGTTTTGTCATTTCCTACTTCTGCGTTATTTTTTATATTGGGTCTAAGGACTTTGAATGAAATTCGTAAGATAGCGTTTATTTTCATGCGTAAAATAATTTACTTCGTTTTTTTTTATACCAGGCATGTGCAACTTGTGATATATGATCAACCACTTATCCAAACTGAGCAGCTACATAAGAATCACTCCAATTTTTATATCAGAAACCGAACATATTATTAGCAAACATTAGCAAAAGACCGCTGTCATCTTAACGTTATAATTTCGCATGTCTAAATATGGGTTGTTGATCTAAGCGGTTAAACCCTTATCACTCACAGACGCGCTATGACTTCCTGTATCGGAGGCGATGAAGGGTACTCTATAATTATAATTAACTATGTTTCTACTTGCATTACCGCTTTAAATTGAATTTTATCATATTAGGTTCTGTGGTACTTATGGCTATAAGAATATTAGTCAGAATAAACAGATATACCAAAAAAATACATAAAAAAGAAACAGCCTACAAAACCCAACAAAAATGTAAATTTTATTTTTGTTGTATTTGGAGTTGGTGTAGCCTGTTTATTGATTTTCAATCCAATAATTCATATGATACACAATATTTACGACCACAAAAGTTAAACGAGTTAAACAGTAACGTAAGTAACTCAAAGTTTTGTCCACTTAGGACAATATCCTTCTTAATTAAGATTTCTAAGCCAATCCATAAAAGAATTGAAACGATTCTTTGATAAAAGTGGACTTAAAACAAAAGCAGTACAAAAGTTACTTTGACCAGAGCTTGTCGGTTTTCAGTTGACCGGCGCGGATTATTCTGTAACAAACGTAAGCTCTTAATACAATCATCCGCTTTGTGACATAACGATATAGAAACGTTATGCAATTGCTGAATTTGAAGTAAGATTTAGAGGAAACCGCATATGAAACAGCTTATTATAATTAATTTAAAGTATATATCAGTAAGTAAGCGATGGATTACGTATGCAATATCAGCTGATTCTTAAACTTCTGACTATTCACGGATGTAACCCTTAGTGAAAAATCACTAAAAAGCAATTAAATGAAAAGAAACTGATTAAAATAAAATAAAAAATTCAGATTGTAACATCAATTCTTACTTAACAAATACCTAATAGCCGTAGAATGCTTGGTTTCTCAAATCACACACCGTCACATTTTCGTTTAGAGCAATAAAAATTCAGAACGTGACACTAAAAAAGTTTTATTTCCAAAGTAAATCTTTGCTGAAAATCCCTGAAATAAATACCATCCTCATCCTCAATAAGGTATCGTTCTATTCGCACCATGCACCATATCTCTGCTACCCAACTGGGCGCATTCGAATCACGTAACAAGAAAATATTTCCTACTACCCACCATCCTCCGATAATGACGTCACCAGGTGATTCCACTACTTTATACACACGAACTGTTTCCTCGGTTTTTCAATTTACATTTTTCGATTATTTCCTTCTTCATTCTGTATTCTGGACTTGTTTTTACGAAGTTTTTTTTCTTCTAATTCGTTCGATCCGCCAAGATTTTTTGGGAAGTATGTAGGTATAAGGAAAACTATTGTGCCATATGGTTTTATAGGAACACAATATATTATCATGTTATTTGAACAAGAAGATTTCTAACAATGCCTACCGAAAATAAACACTGATTATAAACCACGCAGATCTGGGGGCACGGAAGTGCCCCCGCAAGTCGAGCAAAAAAAAAGCGGCACGGCCGTAACATCCTTTTCTCGAAGCAATTCGGGCTATTTTTGACACCCCTATAATTTCGTTGTGGATAAAACAAGAAGCCTGGATTTTCAGCAACTAATTAGTCATTGTATAAACACGATATATTCAAAATTTCAGTCAATTTGAACCAGTAGTTTAAGAATGACAACTTGTTAAAATTTTGAATTTTGTCACTCACTGATTCACTGATTCACTGACTCACTGACTCACTGACTCACCGATCATCAAAAGTCTAAGGTACTTCTAGCAGACTTAGAAGCTTAAAATTTAGAATACAAATAGGGTTTAGTGTCTTAATCATGGGAAAAATTTAATATTTTCTAATTTCGGCCCAGTTTTCTAAATACATCAACTGCAACAATAACTTTGTAATCCCATATAAATGTATAAGATTACAAGGTTACATTTGCAGGTAATAAATTATTATTACTGTAGAAAATAAAATAAATAGGTGTAAATAAGTACCTACTATATGAGGCATAACGGGAGGGGGTATAGGGTGGGTAAGGGTGTTTAGCCCATGAATCTGAACAACATTTCCATAGGAAAATATGTTGAATTATGAAAAAAACGTCTTTCCATTCAAATTGGACTTATGTTCGCTCTACAAAAAGAAGTGAGATGCCATCAAAAACATTCTGTAAAAACCTCAAGTCTCGCCGTAAAAAGTTGTGAGATCTATATAATACCAAGTCGATTAATCTATTTAGTCTCTACTTAAAGGACCTTCTGTCTTAAGTTATTACGTATGTTATTATCATGCCAATTTAAAAAAAAACCTTTAAAACAAATGATCGACTTGGTCATCGCAAGAGAACACAAATTCGCCATTATTAACATTTCAGGAGCATTAACTTCTCGTCGTGCTGTGTAGTATACTAATAATTAAATCATGCGATGGCCAGGTCGGTCTATTTGTTTTAAAGGTATTTTTTTTTAAATTGGCATGATAATAACATACGTAATAACTTAAGACAGAAGGTCCTTTAAGTAGAGACTAAATAGATTAATCGACTTGGTATTATATAGATCTCACAACTTTTTACGGCGAGACTTGAGGTTTTTACAGAATGTTTTTGATGGCATTTTATTTACAGGTAATATTTTATGAATAAAAAAATATAGAACTATTTTTCTTATTCTTTTAATTTAAAAATTAGCGTAATATTATATCATCGATTCCTACCATATGTTTTTGTTTTATTAATATGTATTTTTTGTTTAGAAAAAATCGACATACTAATTTTATACCGCACTAAACTACTTGAAACCAAAATTTGTAGAGCAACTTGCCCTCTATATTTATTCCCTAAGTAGTTTTAGTATTACTCGGATTTGCTAAATGAATTTGCTAATTACATTTACAGCTGTCTCTGACTAGTCTTTTAACGTAAATGGTTACTCGTTTGCATAACATACACTTTGTGCTAATAGTTTTACATCTGTGCACTTAAAATGTGCAATATTTTAATAAATTAATTCATAGAAGTTTTTTGTACCGTTTCATGTTTTAACATACATCACGCCTGTTATACGCGAAGGTTTAAAGCTTAGCTTAGGAAGCAATGGTAAGTGTGGGATGTTACCAAACGTATGTACCAGCAAAAACTAATTTAAAACTATTATTCATTTAAAACGATTTTTTTTAATATTATATAATGATAGAAAATTAGTTTTTAAACATCAATAGCACTTTGCCCGGCCAGGGAATTGAATTTGAAACACTACCGACTGCGCCAGCGAGGCAATTTTTTTCCGCATTTTATTGAGAACAAATATCCATTAGGCTTAATTTTTTTGGGTTTTAATGTAGTAAAAATGAAATTGTTTATCACTTTCGTGTTATCACGCAATGTGAGATATTAACTTTATGAATTATGTGTACAGTAATTCTGTAATGGATATGTTTCAATACCCTATAATATTATTATTACAGTTGATTAAAAAGGCTTCCCATATGACATTTAGATAATTAACCATTTCCCTATATTACTACGTCGTCTATTTACTGTGGACTACTAAAGGACTGGTGTACTACTAAAGGATAATAATTTTTGATAGCTAAAGATTTAATTTTATAGTTAGCATATATTGTTTAATTTACATATTTGGTTAAAGTGAAATATTAAAGCACGTATGCGCGCCCATGCTGGCTAAGGCATTTCAATCTATCATCCATGTAATATACATAGTATACCTCGGTCCTATTGAATGCAATCCACTTTCAGCTGTTCAATACCCTCCACTTTTATTCTTCATTAGATGAACAGCTTATATCGCTAGGGCGAACAAAACGCCTGTCTATAAAACCGTCAGTCTAAACAGAAATGCACAGCAATCGGCTAATTCACTGTTCAGCATTCACAAGCACTCCATTTTGCCGAAACTCATCCCGAGCGGGAGCTTATTTATGTTAATTTAGTGTCTACGAACTGCCTCATATGATATCGCACGAGTTCCTGTGCGGGCTACATTTATTATGTACGTATGGTTTTTTGTAAGGCTTGATGAGTTGAGCAGGGAATTTAGACTCTGTATTTATGAGGTTAGGGCTGAAATTTATTTGCGTTTTCTTGTTATTTAGCTTTACATGCATGGGTAACACGATTGTTGTAAATATAAACGCACACGGCGATGATTGAGCTGAAATTTTACATATATTATGTGACTCCCGAGTAAAATGAAACAATTTGACAATCATGCAATGTAAATAAGGAAAATATTTATACAATGCAGTCTTAGGCATAGCGCTTTACTGAAAAACTGGCAGGCACAGTTTATTTTAAAAATACAATGTTATATAAAATCAATACCGAAGTAACATGTTTTCACAAATAACATGTTTTAGCGTGTAACTAACATGTTTTTGTGAAAAAATCAAAAGCAGTTTTCTGTAATTATTGCTATTCATTAAATACACTTACACTCAATAGTTACGAAAGATCGTAATCGCGCTACGAAACTTTCTAAAATTTTACCCCTTGAAATTATTCGATTGAATTTTAAACGTTTACAGCTACCAAGTTGTTTAGTGTTAGGCATCGCGTGCGAAATAATGTTGTTGTTGGAACACTGCCTCCATTTCTGACGAGTTTTTCAATGCTAGCAGCTAATGAGACCAAATACCCCAGCTTATCTAGCAATTAAGTCCTTGGCTTGCAGTTAACTCTTGACTATTTGTAAAATGCTTTGATTATAAATGTGTTGTTTATTTTAAGTGGGGTACTATTTATTTTAATAAAAAGTCGCACAGTTCTTTTGAATGTTCCTTACGGAATATTTTTAATTATAAAATATATTTTTCTATATACACTTGGCCACTAACAATGTGACATGCCAGTAGTATCAAAAGGTTTTGTTATTACGTTTGGAGTATCCTCATTCAATCGCATAATGATCTCTATTCTACATTACAATAGACGTAGAACGTATTATTCTGTTTCATTTTTTTTTGTATTATACCTGTTGTTCAACACTAACATGTTGAATAAAGAGGGTAACATAAATAGCCGAATGCCAACGGTCACTGTCTGTGGGCCCTATCCCCTGGGAGAGTGGACCAGCCTGTTTAATTAATTGATCGATTGATGTGGCCCATTTCCCCTTTGGCTAGTGGAGAGACCGCATGACCGTGTAAATAATTATAGTGTGGGCGACACGGAGCTTTCATTTTCGGACATGATTATAAGTACCTCGAATTTCAGATGAAGCGATGTGATTTTTTTTATTTGAGTGAGACATAATGTTAAAACTGATTTGGAATCATATCGTACTTCTGGCTAAAATCAGAATTATTTCTTCCACGTTTATGTATTAGTTACGTCTTAATATCATGTGTATATTCTTTCATTTATGAGCTTCGACATACTTATTCAAAACATCCACTTACTCTTTTAATTGTTCTATGTATGTTTTCTTTGGTTTATAAAACCGTATACTTTCGAATATTTTTGCCCATATCATGAAGAATATGAACACCGTCCTACCTTTAACGCACCCGAAAAGTCACGTTTAGCAAACGCGCGAGTTCTCATTCAGATTATATTATCCTTATCCTTACTTGTGCCCAGTCGGCTGTTCTTAGTAAAGGCAATTTAGTTACAGACTGCCAAATCTAGGGATCTTTTTTAATAATCACTTGCACTGTCATCGTTATTACAGGCTTTTGTTTAGGGAAAAGGGTACACTAGGTAGGTGAAACATCCAATATATTAAGGATATGAAGTAATTGCTACTACAAACTAGGGAGTAAATTGATCTTGAAACTCAATTAAATATTGCCTATGCGATGACTCATTCAATCGACGATTACCCACAGATAATGTTTCACAATTTGAATGGTAACGTTTAATTCTCGAATTACATATTTTGATGTGCACTCAAAAAGTTACTAACCTCTTTTTAACAATTATTGATATAATATGTGAAACTAAGTGACTCAAATAGCCTGGAAATTAAAAACACGAGTAAAAGAAGACAAAGCAGTTTTTTCCTAGAAAGTCTATATTGAGTTGTATCGGATTAGATTCGAAGCCGATTGAAATAAACTCGAGTTATTGAAGAGATGGAAAATATTATTCACGCAGGTGATTGTTGGTTTTCTTTACATTCATATAAATATTTCGTTATATCACATTTGACACGAACTCCACTGGCGAGTAGAACACACATCTGACCTTTTTTTGCCCGAACCGTTATTTACCCCATTCACGATTTGAATATTTTTTTCAAGCTGTGTCCGCATGTACAAACATCCATATCGAGAATATATTTATATCCACCGACACAAAACAGTGTCAAACCTTGAAGAAAAAGCATTTGGTTCATTTGAGTCAAAACAAAATTTCTATTTCGTACGAAAATGTTTCCATCATTTTAATTTATTACATCAACAAAGTTGCAAGTCAACCTTGTAATTTCCAATTCCTAAAATTTGTAACTACCATTTTACGCAGTACTGACGTAGACATAAATTAATTAATCGCTCGCGACAAACGATCGTACGTGTACAGTAGTGTACGCCAGTATACTGTTGGGCACGGTTTTACCACAGTATGCAGTAACAGTACAGTTACAGGCATGAACTAATAGATTATTTATAGGACTACAGCAAAAAAAAACATATTGCTGACGCCTGCGGCATAATGGTCAAAGTAGCAAATAGTATGGTGTCGAAAGTTATTCGTCTTAATCGTTCTTCATAATATTTGCTTGATCCTCGAGTACTTGTTGCAGGTGTGGGTGATTGCGTTTGTATGGAATTGTATGTTTTTCATATAATCATAGAATCTTGTTAATGTAAGAGATATCTTAGATATGAATGTTATCTAGACACATAACAGTAACATGTAACTCTTCTTGCTTATCTTTTATTTTCAGTATAATGTTACAAATTGGGGTTGTTTCACTACAGCATACACTGTGGTTGTACCGTGTCACGGCCTCGTATCGTGACGTAACGCGTGAATCGCACGCAATCAACATTTAGAAACTCGACTGTACCGCTTAATTGGCACTTACTCCAGCTTATGATGTTTCATTATTGCGCTTAGTTTTCTACTTGTTTTTGTACAGGTGAAATGTGTTATTATGGAGATTTGTATCCATGTTTTACCTGATTGTATTTAAAAAAATGTTTCTGGGTCAGGTTAAGTGGAGATAACCTGAATTTGTGCCAGCTACAATATTTTGTTTTCACCATCATTTTATTGAAAGCTCGTATCAAAGTAGGTTAGTTGAACTATTATTAACTTTTTGTACTTTTTGAAAGGATAGCGACTGTTTTATGGAGTAGCTCTAAAAAAAATTAGACCAAACTAATACTATACGTAAATATATATTATTTAAAAGAAATCTTTTGTACAAAAAAAAACCATCAAAATTCACTTTAAATACAACCAATTATGATGTAAGTAATAAGCGGCAAGTTACATTTTTATAATCCCTTTAGAGATGTATGCTCCAATTACATTCGTATTTTTTATCGTCCTTTCTCAAACTCAATACTTTATTACCAAAAGCTTTCGTTGATTCAAGAGCTCCATTTTATGACATTTATTGCTGACATTTCGGTTTTCGTTCAATATTTGCCGTCAATGTTTGATATTGCAAATTAGACTTGGTGTGTGATCCAATTCAAAGAGTTGTTGATTGCGACTGTATTCATGTCAACATTGCTTTGGGCCTATTTTGTGACCCGGGTTGTATGCTTTCGTACGAATTTAATTTAACGGAGACATTATTACGTTATAATTTATCAAAGTTTGGAATTAATCATTTACGAGTATGTACCTACTTATATAGTCGAATATTTTAAGTACATCAATGATTAATTCTGAACTTTAGGACTTTTTGAATTACAGTTATTTCCATCTGTTTAGTATAACAAGGTATTACAACAAACTGTTAGTTTAGAGTATGTATCTTTCATTCTCTAGGTACAATAAATAATTATAATACTACAATCATAGTGTAAAACCATCAATGCTAATAGTATACACAATTTCTTTGCATATAACAGAGAATTTAGAGATTAACACAGAACACTACATCGTGTACTTGAGTATGGGTGTCCATTTCTTGGAGTGATACAGTCAAGATTTAATAATGAATCTCCTGGAAATTCAGTGCTCAAAGAGACACTAAACCTGTTATCGGAAACTACGTGTAATGAACATTGAATATAACGCCGAGTGTCCTCTTGGAATTGTAGTGTATAGCCCAATACTAGATGAATTTAGTGGCAATAGATTGGTTATTAAATGACCACCTCAATTAAACGTAAACGGCTTGAGTAGATATCTTTTGAAGTACTTCATTTGTGATTATCCATTCGTATCATAGTACCTGTCCTTTTTTGATACTCTATCCACTGTTTATTTATAAACGTAAGCATTATCTATCTTTATCGTGACTTCGCATTCTATGACTTATTCATAGACAGCCATTCCTATCGTAGTTAGATAATTATAAATAATTTTGACGTTATAATCGAAGAAAGCAGTCTATCTTTGATATATTATAGACAACAGTCGTAAAGTTTTCACACTAAAATACATACTAATAAGTGTCGATATTCGATGATATACCTTGTCTAATGCTTACATATCGACCAATATCAATATAAATAAAACTACTATTAATTTAATTTATGTATGTACGGAATACAATATATCTCAGATTTCCTGTAGTTGTATTTATATTTGCACTTTGTAATTTCCATGCCAATCTCAGGATAAAAAGGAAAACATTATATATCAAGCTTATCTCACCGCAGAAGGTTAAGATAACGTTGATGTTCCTACTATTGTTTTTATTTAATGGTTCCAAAAGAAAAAGGAAACAGTTTCTTTGTGCAAATATTTTTTTTAGAAATCCTTCGTCGAAAACGTATTGTAATTTTTGTAACGTTTATCTTTCTTTTTCTTTTGTTGGAAGGTAAGCTTTGGGTGTAGATATCTGGATGTTGCTTTTGTCATAATTACGATATAATAACGTCTTACTATAGCTTTCTGTGTCAATATTTATGTGGCTCTAACATTCTTCATATTTCAAAAGGAAAGGAAAAGTTATAGATTCTTAAATTGTTGTGGAATTGATATATTTAGGCATCTTTCTGCTATAAAATTTATGAGATATATTTCGTTTTCAGCTAAATCAAAATTTTTGTTTAACTTTGATTTGCTTACAAAAAAGTCCAGATGTAAAATTGCTTACTTGAGCTCGTGAAAAATATTATAAATATTTTCTTTTCTCAAAGATGGTTCTCTAACATGTTTTACACATGCCTGATATACGTTTTAAAAGAAAATCCCAGTTCCGGGAAGAATGGTTATTATACAGAATACTTTGCCAGTAACGCTGCAGGCACAAGATAATTGAGGTAAAATGTAATATTAATACTATGTATAAAAACATTACATCGCTGGTAGATAATAATTTATTACTATCGCTACTATTAAATAATGTGTGTAAATAAAGTAATACGATACCTGAATTACGTTTGTTGTACCTTATCCGTACTTTTTAAGGCGTTGCCTATTAGAAACCTAACGGAACATTACATTATGACGAGAAGAAAAAAGGTCATAAGTAAGTTAGATAGAAAATTTTGTTTTGTTCAGCCTTAAAGAAAACCGCACATTTTCTTTAATCAACTTTAATAATATTCCAGAGTTGATTTTGTTGTTTCGTTCCGCGGATCGACATGGCAACAGTGGTTAAAGAACTTAATATTTGATATCGCCTCGCGCACAAAACTCATTATGCCATAAAAATGTAAATAGACTTTTATGGTGTATAGGCCTTTTACATTTTTATGGTTTAACCACCTACTTTCGTATGGTGTTCTCCGATTTTTATTTTAATGGGAAAATATGTAAATGTTGATAATTTATTCATGTTTTTATTATCTGTGAGCAGTGTTTTTAATTATTCGAATGAGTAATCCATGTAAAACATATTACAGCAAATAAAGCTGTTGATAAAAACACGCATCATAAAAATGTTGACAAACAAAAACATCATTATAAACATAACCTTATTTTATGCCATAACATTTTCCTGCCACTTGTTTCGAAGTAGGTTACTGACAAAATCTCTTCGTTGATCAAAGCATAGACTGATATGAGAATAAAAGGGAAATATAGAACGCAAGGCTACTTATCATTCCGTACAGATCGCAAGTCGAGTGGGGGAAAAGTGTTACCATTTTATTTGGCGACTGAGCCAGTAGGGGCTTTCCTCGCCCTGTGCTTACATTTCTTGAGTGAGGTGCATGCATCCAAGAATCTACTTTGTAGTGAGGATTGAACCAGAATGAAATAACAAAATGTTTTTGTATGATATTTTCCTTCTTATTAAAAATACAGGAGATGTTACAGAAGATAGCGGCCCATCTGTCTATTGTAGAAACTTGCTATTGGTTAACTAAGTGGTGACCGCATTTGACTCTGACTGTCTTTAAAATATTGCATATATTTATAAGTATACTTTTATTTAATTACTCAGAAAATATGTGTACATAAAATAAGTAGCACCAAATTGTAATTCATATTTCTATGTACCCATATTGCGGGATTTTATAATTCATTCTGAGAATAATTAATATTATACTGTCCAATTAATAAAGGTAAAATAATAATAAAATAGGGACTAATATATAAATGGCTTCATAAAATTTTATTACAAGTATCCTGTTAATGTTTCTTGGAAGTAGAGATATCGTGAATACATTGTTCGTTAAGAAAAGACTCGTTGTGTTTCGATGGAATAATTGAAGCCTTGCATTCTTTTTTTTTCAATGGAACAATGGAAATCTGCAAAGGTGTTTGTAAATGAAAATCATTTTCAAAGTTCATTGTTTCTTTTGATGATTAAAAATTTTTTGCATGTTCGTGTAATGGAAATTATTTTATGTCAGCTACTCCTAGATTTTTCATTAGTAAGTGATTGATCGCTCGCTTGGTGTATTAAGATAATACTTTAGACATTTATAAAATGCACAAAGTGCAGTGTTTTGAACGGACATCGTAATGACAACTTAATACTTTTTGTAAACAAACCTATAAAGATATGTATGAAATAGCCCAAAAATTGTAAATGCATTAGCAATAATGTATGCTATATAGTAATTCTAGGCAAAAAGTTGTCTGAATTAATCATAAAACCATAGTAACAATAGTTATACGAAAGATATAAATAATATCAAAGAGCCGTACTTGTAAATTCTCAACCCACTTACAATAAATTTAAAATACTTCACATTTATTACCTTGAAACATTTTTAATTTGTTTAAAACGTTTCCCAGGATTTATGTTGAGTGGCGAACATCTGGTTTATTAATGTCCTCGTTGGAATATTTCTTATATATAATATTAAAGAGCTTAATATAACATTATTATTCATTTAAACGCTATTATTTTAAGCTATGAATGCATTGCCAGTAATTAAATACTGAAATTTTGTGTAAAATTTTCAATGTTTATATCGACATCATACTGTTTTTTTTTGTAATGCTTAATGTTATAGCTTTATATTAGCAGTAACAGTATCTTTAGACGATTCAAATAATTGTATAAATAAGCTGCATAGTATGTTGCAACATGTCTACAGGTTAAATTGAACCTATATTAATTTTAATATTTTACCTTGCTTGTTGTCCGCTTCCATTACGTTCATATTATGTACTTATCTCTTGTGCCCGGTTTCTGAGTTCATTTAGCAGTAGTTTATCTATTAAACTATAGGACCCTTACAGACAACTAGTAGCCAGTGTGTAGGTACGAAACATGTATATTGTACGTAGAATTTATTTCCTTTCATTTGCAGGTTGGCTATGACAACCCACTCGGCATTAACGTCCAACGCAAAACAGCGTCTGAACAATGCCTTCTTAAGAAAAGCGCATCTCAGAATCAAACCTTTCTTGAGATGTATAGCGCAGTAGGTGTACTTTGTCCGTACTTTTCCTGTTTTTTCAGTCCCACGTGATTCATCCTTGCATGGGAGTTGTCTAAGATGGTAAAATAATATCAATCTCCAGCAGTAACCAGGGAAGTACATTCGCCTACAGATCTAATATCTGAGCATTTTCAGGAGAGATATTTATAATATGCTTGGTAGACTCTCGTTACTCAATAATACTAACTGTAGAGAATCGAACTACAGTAAGCTATCAATATCTTTTGTTTACAAAATTGATCAGCTCCTCAGCGTATTTTTAAACTTTTTTCAGCAATTTATTTTAAATGTTCAAATGCCGAAAGCAATTTGATAGTACAGAGTGTAGGAAATCGATAAAATGATTTGAAAGGATACGCTTCAAATATTATTAAACAGATCAAAGTTTCCCGCAACTAGATCCCTCATATTTATTCAATTCAAAGTATTACAGATTTTAACAACTAATTTGAGTCCGTCCGTTTGGGTTAACCTCTAGTATGTTAAATAGGAGTATTTGAATTGTTAATTACCTTTTCCATACATTTGTTGTGTGTTTGAACTAGTTTCGTGTAGTCGCGATTGCGTGAAGTTTGATGATCTGTCGTTGACGCCCACCGCTATGTAAAAGGAGAATGGGCACTTCTGGGCGGTCGGCGGCCATTAATGAAAGTAGTGTCAAATTAAAGTAATGATAACTAGGAACAAGTTTTACTAAGAACGTTTCGCTGCAATCCTTTTAGGGAACAATATATTTACATGTAAATATAATAGAATTTCATAGAACATAATAACGTTTATTTCGTGTCTGTAATGCATTTAACGTTGTGTAATTACGTTACATCTTCTTATAACGATTGCAATGCCATCAACATAACAACCGTAACAATATGAATAGACAAAGAGCAGCATTCCAACGTATCACCGGCGATCAGCCTTTTTTCGACGATTTTCCTAATCTGTCAGAAGATGATGATGATGTAGGTATGAAGTGAAGTAAGCTCGTAGTTAGTATGCTATCTATCTATTTATTATATGGTTAACCTAGTGTCAAAGTTGTTCAAGCCACCCGAAAGGCCTTTGACACAGCTTAACGACTGTTATCTTACTTGACAACAACCGGGACCGACTTTTTACGTGCCCTTCGAAGCACGGAGACGCTCAGTTCAAATACCACTATGCGGTCACCTATCTATAGAATGACCGCGCCAACGGCTGCTTAACCCACAGATCGTATACCGACCAGTGAGCGCAACTGGCTATGAACGCCTCGTTATTGAGCTGAACATTCAAGACAGGCTTCTTCTAATAAGAAGAAGGTCATGAACAACAGATAAGTCGTCTCAGTGAATATGTTATAGAAGAGCAAGATGTTTACTTCTTACGATATTTGTATATTTACTTGTTATGATTGTTCGAATATTAATAATGTCTATATATGTATGCAGTATAAGAAATATTTATTTTTATTTAATCTCTGAATATAAGCCAAAATATGTTTTTATACTATTAAATGTGCTCAAAAACAAAAATGTATTTTATTCGTCATATAAGTGCGTCGCGGCAATAAAACTTCTACACAGTAATTATAGGACCAAACTACATTAAAAAAAAAACAAAATCAAGTTTGGCCGCGGATCGCCCAGGCTCCATACTATTTTGCCCATTCTCCTTTGAATAAATAAGAGACGTATATTTCTTATGAGCGAATTACAGTATGGTTTCTGATTTAAAATCGTTTTTTTATGCCTATATATTTTTTTTTATTAAAGTATATTTAATTTTCATATATACGAGGTAATAGCGAACGCAGATGTTTCAAATTTTATCTTTAATAGACACTAAAATATAGTTTTGTTTCTGCGACTTATCCTTGTATAGTATCTTGACGTAGTATTAACCTGTTCGTGCTTAGAATAGAAACTAATATACTTTTTACTACCGCCCACTTTAAGTCAAAAATATTATATTAAATAGTTTCTGTATTCGAAAAAAGATCAATCAATATTTAACATTAAATATTTGTAAACTAGTCTGTTAAACTAATATCAAATATATTTCTCGTGAACTATTAATAGAAAGACAAAGTTAAATGTGTTATCAATTTTTAACAGACGTCATTAAGCCGACCGCGAAAAAAGCGATTTAAAGTTAATCCATATCGACCTGAATCAAATCCCGATCTCAGAAAAGTTATCTAACAAAACTCAGTGGAACACAGCAATAAATTTAGTCGCGAATCCGACAAAGATCACGCACCTTTTCACCGTCCAAAGTAGCTCTTTCTCATGCAAAATACATATACGGACGCACGCAACGCCACACAGCCCCGATTTATTTTCAAAAGGAACAATGAGAAACAATAAAAAGTGTGGAACGTGCGAACACCAGACCGCTTATCGCGTGACCTCTGTGTAATAAGAGCAACCTAGCTCCACTCTGATATTTATTGTTGTATGTCATTTCTGTTTTTCTATATTTTTGCTTCCTTTCAAATCACCATTGGTCAACCTAAAATGACTTCTATCTCGACTATGTACAGTACTAAATTCTGTAACAGTATCGCCTATAGGGAATTCTAATAGAAACTATTGATTTATAGAGCCCGCGGAAGTAGTTTTTGCTAATAATCCGACAACCGGTAATTTCATTGCGTATCTTTATAATGAAAGGCTTCGCTATCACGACAATACTGTATGATTTTGTGAAGCACATTTTAAACTAAAGACTTTGTATTTAGATAAATATACAATATTATAAGGTAATATATCATGTAGACACTTTAAAAACACTGAGTCCAACATATAATTATGAGAAGAATGTTTGGCAAGTATTTTGACTTCCATAGTCTAAAACCAGATAATTCTATGTTTCGAAACACCAATCATTGTTTTAACAATGTTCACTTCGACCAAATGGCCACATATACAGGAACGCTACAATCATGATCATATTTCAGCGATATAATAAGGCCTTGTATTGTGCAATCTCAATAATACTGGTCCAAGATAATATTGACATTCAATTGCCAATGATCGCTACCAAAATAGACCTTTGAGGTTCTTGTGTGTATATCGATAATGTACTATTAAACCTTCGTTATTGTTCGGTTAACATGATTGGGTTTACGAATGTACTGGTTAAATTGGATAGTTTCTGTGCAGCGATTGGGTCAAATAATATAATAAATAGTAAGCATGGTCACGTTACCATAGAATTTTGTAGCTAGATGCATATGGAGATTTTTTATACGTTTTTCGTTGTTGACCAGGCACCATCGAATATCGAGACTTTATTATTTAAAATGTACTGCCAAAATAGTTTCTACCACGCCCGCTAGAGGCGCTGAACCGATCTTAACACAACGTTTTTCGATAATAGGTTGTCGGTAGTTTATTTATATTGATGGAGAATCGCGACACTGGAGCATTATTTAAAAATATTACGTGTGTAATATCGTAGACAAATTCTTAATTTTAAAGCCAGTTCGAATGCTAAAAAATAAAATATCATAAATATTATTTTGTGTAACACAGAGAAAAAAGAAAACAACGTGGTGTGTTTTAAGTTAGCGTGTTTTAAAAGATTCGTGAAGAAAAATTTAGTTTAAAATAAACATTTACCTCCACTGACGTCATAATCAGTCCATTGATGTCAGTTTGCCATAATCGTAACAAGTAGAGACAGACTCTCGTAGGCGGGAATAATTCTACAAAATTATAAACATATAACAGCTCTTTGATCTTATATTATCCTTAATATTATCCACAACTTCACTCAGCTCCCATGAGTCAGCGTTGAAAATTTAATCAACACATTTTACGCGCGGAAAATTAAATAAAATTATTTCATAATGTTACTCCTTACCTTACAAGATACTTAAATGTGTATTTACAAGGGACCAACACGCTTTCAGTAACAATTGGGCAAAAACAAAAAGATCATGTAAACCTAATTGCTGCTTAACATTTCTTCGGTACATACTAAATGAAGATCTTGCTAAAACCTTCGGGAGAAGTAATAACAATCTTCGAATAAGCAATTTTATTCACTTTCCCAGCCAGCCCCGCCAATAATGCTTAACGCTGAAAAGGGACGCAAAGACGCACCAATTAACGTTACCCGAATATTAGATTAATTAGAAACAATGATATTATCTTCACACATTATCCGTTTAAGAAGCTCCACGAATAGCAAAGTTCACTGCACACAATTTGCGACTTTATCTCTCGGAAAATAGAGCAAAAAGTTCGTCGAGTTCATCCCGGGCTTTGTAAAAGCTGCTTCTGCTGATAGCACAACGTCACTAATCCCAATATATCTAAGGAAGCTACGACTTAAATTTATAGTCGTGTGAGACCGCAGCTTAAGCGCGGTGACAATTTGTTAGCAACGTAATATAAATTTCAAAGTGAATGGATTTCGCTCTAAATCCATGTTTTGTAAGATATACTTTACGGCACCTTTCTTATCTTTCGTAACAAGAGTTGGCTTTCAGATTTTTCTTGGTGCTGCGCGGAATCTTTGTTGAGTAAATAAATTGATTAATGACCGACGAGGAACCTCATCAGTTTTTCGAAGTTTGGGAGGAAAACACGCTTGCTGTCGCAAAACTCCAATCAATTTCACAATCTCAGCTGTCAATCATGAAGCCAAGCTTCGCTGTGTCAACCGTCAAATCCATTATTCAAAAGCAACATTCGACAAACGGTAAGGCTGTGGTTTGTTCAAAAGAGACAGCGATTACGAGAAGGGCACTCATTAAGGACTTGTAATTGTATTAGGGACTGTCTTCATGTATCTAATTAGACTATGTTTAATCATGGTTAAGCACCTAGTCTGTATTCTGCTATCTCAGCAGTTTCTTCGTATGCTTACAGAAAAATAACACTGTTTTATTTTTCGGTCGACTTTAGTTTTTAGTTTGTTGAACATATTCCCAAAAGGGGAAATAATGTTATGTCATAAGGTAAAAGTATGTTTGTATTTACTTTCAAAATATAATACGACAATAATTTACCTGTTATTGCGTAAATAAAAACATCACGTCCCGGTAACGTAATATCAATCACATTATCTGTAACACAATCTCGGCTCGCATGGTTATTGCTGCCTTGAGGCACGCCGGTTGTACACTCGAGGCAGCTTCCTAACCGTCGATATAAACAAAAGGCCCAATTATAACGTTGGGTGGGATCGGTTTTGATGCTAATTTCCTGGTCCCCGAATAAATTAAACAATCCTGTAACAGGTACTCATTGGAAACGGATATCGATCTTCATTAGGTGAATAGGAAAGACGCCTCTTCAGTGTAGTGGTTTATACGATTAATTCAATACTGGAATGGAACGTGACGTAGCGCTTATATGATTTGATTTCAATTAAAATGGATATGTGGGCTTTCGCGGCTCGTATGCTTTCGTAAATGATGCATGTTATTGTGTGGGATTCGGGAAGTGATTGTAATACGAATTATTTGTGAGATAATTAATTAGTCAAATGTAAGCGATGGATTACAAGTGACGTACATGGTGTGAAATTAAATTGATTCTGTCATGTATAACGTATATTTGTCTTAGGAATGAAAATATTTATCACCCTAGTGATTGGCATTTTATTTATATTGGTAAAGGTCATGTATTACACCGTTGACATTGTAGTGTCATAATTGATTACATAATACAAATTATAGCAACTTATTTCATTTAAGATCACCAAACTAACTTGGTAACAACAAAAAGCTGAGTGGTCAGGTAGTAGTTTCATACTTTTAATTAATAAAATGATCCTTATTAATTTTCGATGTTTCTAAGTACCTATGAGAGTAACTAATATCTGGTACTCGATTTTCGGGCTATTAAAAGTTCTGATTGTTGAAGTTAAAATACCTGAAATGTGAAATAATGAAGGTTTGGGTTAGGGTTCAAGTGATTTTGATTTGATAATATAATTGAAATTGCTTTTATTAAAAATTTATAATAATTCGAGTGCTTAGTTTTTAGCGATGGAAAGGTCTCTACGCTAATGTAATTTTCAAAATAGGGGCAATGTGTTATTGACACTGATAATACTTTAATCTGGTTCTGAGTAATGTTATGTCCTCTTCGACGATATTCAGCTACGGCGGCCTGTTTCATTGAAACCGACCAACGGTTCTCGTTTATAGAGCATAATACACGGGTAAACTCTATCGCATCGATTTCATAGCCCGGTGGTATGGTACGGCACGACAGTTCGTTATCGTTGCTCTGAAACCCAAATTTAAATTACAATATTCTATTTTCTTATTTTTTTCTGATACTCAAACTGGAATGCTACATAACGGACCGAGTACATAGTTACATGTAACAAAACACAAACAAAAACATACCTCCTCAGTTTTACTCCCTTGTTACCGTTAAATAAGACGTTTATATTTTTTATTACAACCACGTTGGCTCACACGTATACAATTGTTATCAAGAAATACTGTGCTCTTACTTACTGGATGGAGATCTCATTGTATCGTAGATTGCCCCCACAGTTTATCTGATACGTGCACGATGTTCAACGTAGGATAGGGAACAACAAATTGTCGGTGAAATGAGAGAATCATCACGTTTATTCTGTACGTGAGGCACGCGAGCTTTAACTGTGCATTGTCACGAAAAAACGCGGATTTTAATATGGAGTTTTTAATTTTTTTATGTATTTTTTACTAGAGGTTACGTTGCATATCAGTGGTCGTTTCCAGCAGGGTTTAATTGGTGTAAGATTAAAAATATAATAAAATGTTGTACCAAAGAATTTAGTTACACGGAACGCCCTTATCGAGTGCTTGATACTGTTTACGATGAAATCGTGGCCGTATATTTTATTTTTTATTGCCAGTAACATTCAGGTAAACACAGCAGTACACACTGAAAAATTTCAATTTAAAGTATCTTTCGCTTTTAAAATATAAAGTGATAGTTTTTGATGCATGCAACCGTTTATATTTTGTATAGTATTTTTTTACAGATGCTTAAAATTAAAATGGTCAAATGACAAAATACCATTTATGAAGTAGACATATATACATATTATTATGTATTATGTTAAAGGAGTATTTAATTAGCCAGGAGACTAGGTAATGTCCTTCACAAGTTGGCTAGTTCTGAAACAACCTTGGCGACCTCATTGAAAGTACTATTTTTATTCAAAATGGCCTTTAACACGGGAAATTATATTAAAACTAATAAAAACTCCGTCAAATACCGTATCGTGATCTTAACCGTTATGTTGCGAGTGTTATTGACCTACTTTGTTGACCCTTTTAGCGGAAAAGAGTCCGAGAAAACATAATAATTTTAATTTTATTCTAACGCCTTAGGCTTAGTTCAAACTAAGCGAGTAAACTCGAGCTGTTTATATTTCACAAGGCGAGAGTAGAACTTTCACAGATTTATTGATCACGCTTACAATTCAAGTTATAGAAAGATTTTTTTTTTCACATTAAAGAACAGTTTTTTTGGCGTTTTGTATAACATTAGCCTGACTTAAAATAATTTTATATTTCCATACCCACCGAATTCTACTAAGTATATTTTGCACATTGCGTAGTTTCAACTTATTCATCAACACAACTTAATATTAATTTGTTCGTGTATTTACTTTCAATACAAAGTCTGAACGCAACCTACGCCATTATCTAAGTAAAACAAAACATTACACGCTTCAGTTGATACAAATCCTTAAGTAAACAACTTGCCAACTATCAAAGTGAGTATTACTACAGAATATAATTATAACGAATACTTTGTATCGAACATCTGTCGCGGTGTTTGTGGCACACGTATATACACTATTGTTCCTTACTTAACTGCTGTTTAAGTGAGAAGATCGTAGCGAGTAATTAAACGTGACAATTTATTTTTTATTGTAAAGGGCCCTTTAATATGTATAACACTATATGCCTTGATTACTAGTGATTTGACGTTGTCGAGTTTACTATAAGTATTATCAGTTTTTGCGATTGTGAATCTGACTAACGTAAATAAAAATAATATAAATTAAACTTACACTATATATCAAATTTGTCAGCTTTTATTTGCAAAATATTTTCAGTACAGAAATGCGTTGTAAAATTAATGTAAGGCAGCTCCGTTGCCGCTGACCTGCATATCTTGGGCCATCACATAAGCGTTTAAACCGTCACGTTAACATGCCGCTGTGGCGCGTATTCCAGTCTCTATCATGAATATTTATATCGCCGCCGCATCAATGTACTGTTACATTTAACGCGAGAACAACCCTTTATTTTTAATTGTTCTACAATCTTATCTCAGCTACATTGACATTCCCCTTTTGTACGCCTTTTATCTACATGTTATCTTCCACGCAACGGAGAAAGAATACTAAATAATCTACTTCAAGGAAAGTCTAAAGTCACAGGGGAATGGAAGTGTGTGTTCTGTGTCACAAATTACATTTTCAAGTGTGCCAGAAAATATCATCGTTTGTTACATTTACATATTCCAACCATATCTTCCTGTTCGTCGCTTTTATTCAGTATGAGTTTCTAGTTCAATTTAGATAAATTATTCTTATCGATGTAAGAATTTATGTAGCCTAAACTTGGGACTTCAGCACACTTGGAATTTCTATCAGGAAACCCGCAACAAATAAATACTTTCAATCAATTACGAGCGAAACCTAAATCGATTCCGATGCTGAAATCGCAACTGAATTAAATCTAATCATTTCAGCAGCCAACACAAGCTATTTTGTGGTACACTATGTCAAGCCGTACGGGACTTTTAAAAACGAAAATCGACACAGCTGCAAACAGTTGGAAATTGGCTGGATAGGATGACCGAGCAAAAAATCCGCAAGCAATTCCCATCCCTAAGGAGTAGAGAGAAGTTAATAGATTTCATTAATTAACCCGTTCAGTGGACCGAGTGATTGCAGTACTGTCCCAAGATAAAAAGTGACAATTCGTTGGCGCTCGGATTTTGGGCACACCTTTTTACGTATGTGAAGCCGGTAAACTGCTTAGAGTTCAAAATAGTCTAAAAAGTAAGGGAAACTTAATTAAAAATAATGCCCTGACTCAGATTTTTTTAATGCCGTTCTCCCATTACAGGTGGGTACTTGTAAATTATTTAAAAGTATTCCGAAAATTGTTCTTGTATTTTCAGCAATGTTGCAGCAGTTGGAACCGAGAACAATTTATAATTTGTTACGTATTCGTTGCCCGGAGTTGAATACAAATTGAAGAAGTCTGAGTTCCAACAGTTTCATTATAGTTATTGACATTTTTGCATTCATCAATGTTTTGTAGATAAAATGCAAGGCGCAGAGGAAATAGGGGTAACGTACAATATGGGTACATAAAGTGTGAAGAGGTGCACATAGGGCAAAGCTACATTGACAGCGACGCGTGCAGCCGTCACTATAAAGCCGGTGCACAAATTTTTCTACCCCGCTAGCCCGTGTCACATAGCCATTGAACGGCTTAAAATATACGCGGCCACTACACAGCGGAAGTGAAATGTTCGAGTGTATTTTTCTCTTTTGCGCACCGGCTTAGCTCGATGGGTGAATGGTCCACGTTAAATATTGCCTTTCACCTCTGCGAAGAGGGAATTCACTCTACTTTGAAATGTAATCGAACAGAGAACCTTGAATTCATAGACTTAAAATGTGCTGCCACTTAAGTGTTTTGAATAATGTCATTATAACTATTTACTGTGTGTTAAGCAAAGTCAAAACTTTTGGGTTTTGCATGTGTGATCACGACAATACAGTGTGCACGTTAGCCACATGTCATGATATACTCACTTAATTCTTTGAAAGCATAATCATTTTCATGTAATTATTTTAATTCAATCATAACAAAATATTCACTTTTTTTACATTCTGGGTAGGTAGATAATTTACTTAATAAAAGTAAAATAGTAATCAAAGAAAGAGTTGATATAAATTAGTAACTATTAGGTAATATAGTAATAGACGATGATTTATGATAGCAACATTCTTAGCTTTACTTAAAACCGTTGGTGTTTGTGATCACGTATATTAAATATTTATTGTTCTTCTAATCCACTAAATATCTATAAGACTGACTTCATAAAATGCACAGAAATGCTTATAAAGCTGTGTGGAAGCCAATCTCTGTGATAAAATCCCGAATGGGGAAATGCATTGTAAAACCAACATAACCCGGGCAGTATCGAGTTAAATTGGCAATGGGTACGCCATATATTGCAGAACCGACAACCGCTTGGGAAAAAAGATCCTTAAGCGGTGACCACGACCTCACGCTAGGCAGATAGATGACCTAGTCAATGGGAAGGCAGGATGCAAATGGTACATGTTTTGTGGAACATTTTATACGTTTGTGTTTGTAGGTGTCATAAAATTCTTGAGCTGTGTTGTAATCTCTATTTCAATGTTGTTATACTGTACTTATATGTTAAGAACTTTAATAAAGTGAACATTTATTTGTTTAGGTAGAAATTCAGCACAGTGGACACGCCAATCAACAAACGAAATCAATTTCAGTTCAAGTAACACACTTTACTTAACTATTGTTTTACATACAAGTTTAGAAGTTCTAGTGAAATATAAAATTGTACAGGACCAGTTTGTCGGCTACCTACGTTTTAGTTTCCCCCTGTGACCGATTCTCCTCGCCTGAATGACTAACCCCGACATTTGCTGTCATTTTAATGCGGAATTTCTGTAACTGGTACTCTTTTTGCCATTGAGAACGTGTTATGTTTGTTTTGTGAACTAGAAAGACAGTATTGTGTTGTCATTAGTTGATCATTTTGGTGACTTTATTTTATCTTTGTATAACTTCCACTCACACTGGCCAGAATAATTGCACTCTGTTTTTAAATTACATATAATTTATTGGACCTTCCAATTTCTGCATCGGCTGTATGCTAAACATACAACTTCAAACTTAAAGACAATACGACAGTTTTAGTCAATTGGTATGAACACAGGTCGGTACTACACGCTAAAGAGATTAATTGTTTAAAGCCTTTAAACAATACATTATATATCTTTATCGATGTTTTTGCTTTTACCGTAAATACGTTCGGTTGAATGATTCTAAATTAATACCCTGATATAGATTCAAATTAAGGTATTCAGTGACATGACAATGATTAGGCTATTGTTCCCGCCTATCAAGCCGTTTAGCAACGCAGATTGACAACTCAAAAGGCGTTTAGATAATGCAAGATTCGCTTGAGGATTACGAAGACACCCTTCACTGGCAGTATCTGATACTATTGGAAGTAATCTGAGGGTTTTACTCATCACGGGTTGGTTTAACGTCTGTTTGAAACAATCATATGCCATCAAAAACATTCTGTAAAAACCTCAAGTCTCGCCGTAAAAAGTTGTGAGATCTATATAATACCAAGTCGATTAATCTATTTAGTCTCCACTTAAAGGACCTTCTGTCTTAAGTTATTACGTATGTTATTATCATGCCAATTAAAAAAAAATACCTTTAAAACAAATAGACCGACCTGGCCATCGCATGATTTAATTATTAGTATGTATCGCACTACACAGCATGACGAGAAGTTAATGCTCCTGAAATGTTAATGGCGAATTTGTGTTTTCTTGCGATGACCAAGTCGATCTATTTGTTTTAAAGGTATTTTTTTTTAATTGGCATGATAATAACATACGTAATAACTTAAGACAGAAGGTCCTTTAAGTGGAGACTAAATAGATTAATCGACTTGGTATTATATAGATCTCACAACTTTTTACGGCGAGACTTGAGGTTTTTACAGAATGTTTTTGATGGCATCTCACTTCTTTTTGTAGAGCGAACATAAGTCCAATTTGTATGGAAAGACGTTTTTTTTTCATAATTCAACATATTTTCCTATGGGAATGTTGTTCAGTTTCATGGGCTAAACACCCTTACCCACCCTATACCCCCTCCTGTTATGCCTCATATAGTAGGTACCTATTTACACCTATTTATTTTATTTTCTACAGTAATAATAATTGATTAACTGCAAATGTAACCTTGTAATCTTTTACATTTATATAGGATTACAAAGTTATTGTTGCAGTTGGTGTATTTAGAAATTTGGACCGAAATTAGAAAATATTAAATTTTTCCCATGATTAAGACACTAAACCCTATTTGTATTCTAAATTTTAAGCTTCTAAGTCTGCTAGAAGTACCTTAGACTTTTGATGATCGGTGAGTCAGTGAGTCAGTGAATCAGTGAGTGACAAAATTCAAAATTTTAACAAGTTGTCATTCTTAAACTACTGGTTCAAATTGACTGAAATTTTAAATATACCGTGTTTATACAATGACTGATTAGTTGCTGAAAATCCAGGCTTCTTGTTTTATCCACAACGAAATTATAGGGGTGTCAAAAATAGCCCGAATTGCTTCGAGAAAAGGATGTTACGGCCGTGCCACTTTTTTTTGCTCGACTTGCGGGGGCACTTCCGTGCCCCCAGATTGATTTTTGTTTTGAATTTTGTTAACTTTATGTTTTCTTTTTATGATTGATTTACGTATGAATTAGTAATTTGGTGCATGTTTAGTGATTCAGGTATAAACTTTCAGTTTCTTCCAATTATTTCTCTCGTTTTCTCTCAATTATTTTTTATACCTAAGTCCACAAACAATTCAAACAACTTAAGCATCCATTTCTTGAGAACCATCGATTCTCGAGCCTAAAACACTTGAAACTTCTTCACATTACCGATGTCAAAGTCACAATTCAGACATTACGTGCTCTTGGCGAATTTTCCCCTCCAATTTAGGCCCTGTCACGTATCGTGATACATACTTGTAAGAAAAAGACTGGTGAATTCGACACGCGAGCTAACAAAGTCTCTCACTGGGTGAATCGAATTTGTGTAAAATAAACCCGTTTATGCTGATCAATTTGAAGATACTGACGGTTATGAAGGCACAAAAAGTCTCTTGTATGGAGTCATAGTCTTAAAATTTTTAACCAGGTACTAAATCTATCTACTTATTTTTCCTGTACTATAATAGCTCAGTAGCACATGATAGATGATGCTCACCAGTAAGTAAGTGATCAGAGGTTTAAGCAACCATGGCGCGGACAATATATACATAGATGAATGGCAATATTATCAAGCTGAGTGTTGCCGTGCTTCAGGCGGCACGTTGAAAATCGGTCCTGGTTGTAGCTGTTAAACCATGTCAGATGCCGGTGGACTTAAACACACGATAAATGAAGTACAAATTAGCACGGCATATATATGCCGTGTATGCTCTTTTTTAAGCCAACCAGAAAATTATTATGCTCAACTATTAGTTCAGTCGTTTTTTAAAAGTATGTCTCATAGAAATATTAATGTACGGCAAGCCAAGTACTTTTATGGCTAGTTAGAAAAGTTAAAACAGCTTTTTGCATTATCCGCTTCTAGCTGTTGTTGTTTATATTATTTCTCTCGGGTTTTATCAAATAAATATCTAGCATTCTAGACTGTACAGTGTACGTGTACATTCAAGTAAATTGTTTCTTTTATTTTCCTGCAGTCGCTCGCAAGGTTTGATCATAAAGTTGTTCAATATAAAATGTACTTTGCGAGAGGACGTTTATATAATTAATAATACTAATGCTTTTTTCTGCATTTGTCAGCGCTTAGAGCTTTACGCTTTGTTCTCGAATTCTATTATCTTGTATATTGCATTGTACAAAGTAATCTTAGTGATTCATCAAATAAAAATAATTGTTTATTTTGAAATTGAAAATGTACCTTTCTGACCGTAATAAAAACTAACTACTTATTAAATTGAATAAAATAATTATTTGACTTTTATGCTTTTTAACAACGAGACTAAGGCGGAGAGTATATTGTTTTTTACTTGTTATATGGACTAGAATATGCTTGCCCTGCAACGTGTTAAACTAAATCTAGTTTATTAGTTCCAAATAGAATAAAACATACTTTAACCAACTGGTTAAAGTATGTTTTACGTATCTATTTTCGTTAAAGTATCTTATTTTCGTATTATAAACTTATAATACGAAAATAAGATACTTTAAAAACAGTATTTTGTTATCATGGTAAAAATAAAACTAGGTTTAAACGCGTTACATATTACAATTACCTAATACTGAATAGTGTGTACAAGTACACTGGCTGTATAAATACCGCTTGATACACGTAGGTACTATGTGAAACCGTGTATTTAGTAGGCATTATTTCACTGAGGATTACTCGTGTGGTGCTTTGACTAACGAGTCGATTAGTATTGGAACTCGTTTCGTACCGGATTTCACTTCATTGTTCCACTGCTACATAACATTGGCAGATTTATTATGGTTTCAATTTGACGTGGTTTTAATGCAGTAAAATTTAATCTGATGTGTATTTTAGTATGTGGTAATTATATCAAGTAGTACATTATTGGAATCAGTCAATTTGCACATTGTTACTACGAGTAACTATACGCGTCCTCAAATATCATGTTTGAACGCATACTTAGAATATTTTTTGTATTTACGCGAGGGTTCTACAACAATTATTGATAGAACGGGCAAAAATATCTCCCTACTTATTGTGTATAACGCAATTGACAACTAATTAGTGTCAATTTTATAGCAACTGCAGTAAATTGCAGCTTCTACAGGACACATTTAAGAAAAGAAACAATGTACAAAATTGGCTTTCAAGTAGTTGATAACAGTAGTTTCGGATGATCATAATTATAACGTACACCTCCGAAATAATTTTATCAACGTGATTTACAGTCATGACAACTTCGACAATGGATCATTCCAGACTTATCCGACTCGAAATGTATTCACGTTTAATTTTAAATCTGCCAATAGTATTGCAGTTCAGTCAATATTAAACAACAGTGGAATGGGATTGAACGTCAGTTCATACGTGTGGAGCCCACCATGACACGACGCTTTAGGAAATAAGCCCGGCTCCAGCGGGAGTACTGAACTCAATGAATTCGCATGGTTTAAATAGAACTCGTTATAGCGGCCGGTTTTAGAGTTCCGTTTTCCGATATAATTTTTATTAGATTTAGAAAAATAGTAAGAACCTTATTTAACATGGGAATTACTTGCTCAGATCACTGATTTGAATTCACAAACTTCCAAAAACATAAAGAAACAAAAACTTACTAAATGATTTTTTCATTATTTATTTTTGAAAGCAACATAAAGGGGTTTTAAGGTTTAAGGAATAAGAAGTAATGATAACAACAACAATGCATCAGCCGCACTACAGAGCACATTTCACTTTCCTAAATAGGTACCTCATTAAATTAAAACACATGCTTAATACGTACATAAAGGAGCACGCAAGGCATGCGGAATAGTTCAGTGTAGATTATTAACTTAGAATCTGCAATCAACCCTTACTGTCCTATTACTGAGGATAGAGGTCATAAAAGGATTGATGCCCAATAATCTAACCCCATTGACATCTCTCTGAGGTGAAAGCGACTATGGATAGATGTCAATGAAAGCGATTTGGGGTTCAAAGAGCAGTTGTTCGTATTTCCGTTGGACGATTCATAGTCGTCAAACTTCGGCAGCCCCAAACAGACAACCTGTATTCTAACGTTAGGATTTTTGAGGAAAACATTGACAGAATTCCTGTTTCAACAAAAGGGAACCTAACGCTTTGAAAACGGAGCGACTCTTACTACTACACTGAATAGATTATCCTGCTACATGACGATTAGAAAACCATAGCAAAGTTTACTATGGTATGGTTTTCTAATCAATTGAATTTCATCAAATGCTGCAATATTAATTGATCAGCAATCGAATTTGATAGTACTTACCTGGTTTTCTTCTTGAGTAATTCAATTGATGTAACATTAATCCCCATTCGTAGGAAATTCAAACGCTAAATTGATTCACTAGGCACTTATATAAACCAACTTCTGTTTTACAAGGCGCAAATATATCACCAGTTTATCGACGAGAACAGACATTTATAGACGGAAACTCCATTAAGACTATTAATAGGTTGTCGGCTTTTATGTACGTATCGTTCTCCTATTTTCCTTTAGAGTAGGTTGTTTCTCTAGTGGAAACTACGAGAGGTTTGACGCCAGTACCACAGTTAATATAATTAGCGACATTTATATTAGAACAGGCGTGAATTGGTTTACCTTATGATGTTGATTTTGGAAACCAAGTATCGCTAGAGTACTATTATTGTATTATTGGATTGCAAATATTTAAACGTGTGCGCATCCTTTGGCTGATCTACCTGATAATAGAAAAATACTTAAGCATTTTAAGAAGCATATGTTTCTATAATATGAACATCTTGAAAGACAATAAAAATAAAAACATTTCAATGAAAATCATCCACTTAAACGGAAGAAAAATAAGATGACGCATCTGCACTTTACGTACTCCGCAAACATTTTCACCTCACCATAGATTGGCTTTATGAGCGATATTACGGTTATGATCACATTAATATTTAACAAGCAAATAACTTGAGAGTCTCGTCAGCTAAGAAAAATCCTTTGATATATTGCATCGTTAGTCGCACCATCTCCTTCTCGGCAACTCAGGATTGTTAATCGGGCCATTTGTCACGATCGCGCTTGGTATTCACTGAGAACGAACAATTCGAATTTCGCGAACGATTTCTAAAGGGAATCGAGTCGAAATTTCGCCGGCTGATCATGATTCTCGTTTGTTAAGTCAGGATATCATATTTTCATACTGTTTGTGAAATGTGCGTAAAGTGTCAGCTCAATCTCGTTTGTTGTAGTAAATAATGGACTTCGCTATTGTGAATATATGTCGTGTTGGGTAGCTTCGAATAAATTTCTTCTATGAGGACTTCTATATAATATACGCAAAGAGCTTTATTTTTATTATTTTTGGCACTTCTTTCTACATTGAAATATAACATGACTTCTGTTATACCCGAAGGTAGCATGAAATCTACGAGCGTTGTGTCATTAACATTTGTCAACACGTTTGTCCCATGTACTTAATAGTAGCAGTAGTTTATTTCAAACAAATTATTCTTAAAACTTCAAACATTGCACTAGATTTTAATAATTTCTAGTTGAAACAAACAATAATAAATCAATCAATTTATAATACTGAAAATAAAAACAGTAACCTTTTATTTTTTGTTTACTCGGAATACGAGGCCAGGCTTGAGCTCATGAATCGTGATAAAAACAAACTCGCTGATTACTAGAAATAATAAAAAAGTTATACTACCCAATTTTATCAATGTTCTAGATCGCATTACTCCATTTCTTTTTTCGACAGCAAAATAATAGAGTTATTAAGTAGAGCGATTCCAACCTGCGCTTGCCTCAATGCTGTGCCAAGTTTCGATCAGTTTTCTGACTATACGGTATTAATATTCTTTCTGCGTTCGCTAGCTCCGCTTATGCCTTTAATATAGTGGTTTGGTTGAGTTTTGTCGTATCGTTTTTCGTCAAACCTACTTTGTCTTTTCCGTTGTTGTGACTTTTCCTCAATCCCTCGTGTGATTTCAGATTTTAAATCAAGATATTTAGAAACTTAGGCTGTTTCTGACAAAATAAACGTATATATATCGTGATATTTTTGTGAAATCTTCTGATTTTACATAGTTCCAACTTCTTATTCTATAAAATGTTTTAGTTAATTAAATATGCAAAAGCTGCTCTCAGTACTTAATTCACTACGAGACCTTCCCCGTCCACGAAGCTGAACTTCACAAGTTGTTTAAAACAGAACCGGGCTAAAAGCATTATAAGTTTTTAGCACAACTCCATAAATCTCAAATTTAATCCGTACTAAGCCCACAACATTGTCAACAGGTCTCCGTCCGGGTCAGAGTGTCAGAGCCGAGTCACTGGATATGGTGAAAGTGTCAGCGGTTGCGGGCGGCGACGCGACGCTCCCTTGCGACACTCACTCCACGCAGGCATCAGACGTATTGCTGCTTGTAGTGTGGTACAAAAACGATGTACCTTTGTACAGGTTTGTATCTATGTAATAAACATGAATTTAGTAGTTGGGTTTGTGATGGACTGTCATGATTATAACATAATAGTAACTTTTAATACTATGTTGTCAAATTATGATTTAAAGTACGTAAGAATTGCCGATTGATGATGCCAGCAGGCACTGATAGTGGTTCTTTTAAAACAGCTCATCAATTTATTTATTTATTTATTTATTTAAACTTCTTATACATAAATTGTATAAAGGCGGACTTAATGCCAAAGGCATTTTCTGCCAGTCTACCTTGGGGTGATGCAGAGATTAAATGAAGTAGGTGCTTAAATAATAAAAGAGGAAAATTAATTTGAGAAAGAGGTTTACAAATAAATAACAATGGTTCATGTGAGTGTACATAAATATGGATAAGTATATACATACATAATTATTAATAATGATAAAATATTAAATACGAATAAATCAATATATTATCTAAATAGACGATATTAAAAACATACTATAAACTAAATATAATACTTATAAATATATATATATATATATAATTCATAAATACAAACTATGATAAGTGTGAAGTTTCTGCAACTTGTTTTAACAAGAGATCCCGAACTTTGCTCTTAAACGTAAGACGGTTAGTGGACATCCTGATTTCAAGAGGGAGCGCGTTCCACAATAAGACAGATTGGACAGGAAAAGAAGAGTTGACAAACCCAGAAGTGTGTGAAGGGCAGAGAAGAAGAAGATTATTAGAGGAACGAAGGTTACGGTTGTGATTATCACACAGATATTGAAAGTAAGGAGTTAGGTAGGCTGGGGGAGTAGAAGAAGTAAGGAAAGAGAAGAGAGTCGTGAGTGCACGTAAATTACGACGCTCACGAATGGGCAGCCACCTAAGCTGGGAGCGATATGTAGATATATGATCATACTTGCGGAGGTTGAAGATGAATCGAATGCAGTTGTTGAGGAGGCGGTCAAGTTTATTGAGGAGATCTGCATTCAGGTCGAAGTAACATACATCACCATAGTCAATCAGTGGAAAGATTAAGGTCTGCACAAGCATTGCTTTAGTCGTGGATGGGAGAAAGTTTTTGAGACGATACAGAGCCCGCAGTATACCAGTGACCCTCTTGCAAACGTTAGATACTTGAGCAGTCCAGCTCAGAGTTGAGTCCAAGTAAAGGCCAAGATCTTTCACAGTAGGGGTCAGTTCTATTATTGAGCCATCAAATACTACCGGTGGTACTGATACGTGACCTAGCCTACTGATGCTGCGATGACTGCCTACGACTATAGCCTGACATTTGTCAGGGTTAACAGCCAAACCGAACTTCCTAGACCAACACTTAATGTGCTCAAGGTCACTGTTGATCATGCCGACAACTGATGCTATCCCTTCCACTGTTCCTTGCGCGTAGAGTTGCAAGTCATCAGCGTACAGATGATACGCACCCTGAAGATTTTCGGTTAGGAGATTGATGAAAATAGAAAACAATAACGGAGAGAGGATGCCGCCTTGTGGGACGCCAGAATCGAGTTCACGCCAGCTCGATGATGAGTCACCGATGTGAACCGACTGTTGGCGTCCTTTAAGATATGAGGAAAACCAATTCAGTGCACCAGAAGATATATTCAGGTGACGAAGGATGGAAAGAAGGATATCATGACTGACGGTATTGAAGGCGTTCGAGAAATCAACCAAAGCCACCACGGTGACTTTAGTGTCCTCCATGCCCGCCCTCATATCGCCAGTCACTTTAAGGAGTGCGGATGTAGTGCTGTGACCTGGTCTGAACCCAGATTGAAGTGGGTTAAGCAGGTTGTTGTTTAACACAAACTGTGTTAATTGCTTGTGCACACAGGCCTCAAGCACCTTGGAGAGGAAAGGGAGAATCGATATGGGTCGGAAGTGAGCTGGACTCGATGGATTTGGGATTTTAGGTAACGGGATAATGTAGGCTTTGCGCCACAGAGAAGGGAAAGAACCGGAGGTAAGGGAGAAATTTATGATATGGGAAATGGCGGGGAGTAGGTGATCCAATACTGTGACGATCATATGACGACTGACGTCGTCAGCGCCTACTGCATTGGACTTAATTGAGAGGATTACCTTCTTAATATCTTCCGGTGTTACTGGAGCAAAACAGAAGGGATCATAGTTGGGTCGGGGTAAATTATTAACGGAACTGACAGTGTTGCACGTGGTTTGGTGATCTAAAGGTACGGTAGAAGTGAAATGAATGTTAATATCATCCAAACCAACCGTGCACTGTGGGACGTTATTTCGGTCTTTGCCGATACCCAGGGTCCCTAGGAACCTCCAGATATCGGCCGGGGAAGAGGAAGAAAGATTACTTAGAATGTGTCGGCGTTTAGCGTTGCGTACCATCTGATTGCATCGATTCCTTGCAACTTTGAACTGAACCCAGTTGTCGTCACAGCGGTCCCTACGGAACTTTGCAAATGCCCTATCCCTACGTCTCATGGCAATGCGAACTCCCTCAGTCATCCAGGGAGCAGGCGGTCGTTTCCGTCTCACTCTTCTGATTGGCGCGTGGACGTCATACAGCCCAGTGACAGCGGTGTTAAAAATTTCGATTTTATCGTCAATCGTAGGGGCTGACGTTAGCTGCTCCCACTGGACGGTAGCAGCGTCCTTACACAATTTAACTACATCCATACGCCCAAAACAGCGCCTGTACAGAACCTTGGGAGGGGATTTGGGAGGTTTAAGGGTGTAGGACAGATATATTAGGTCGTGATGAGAGAAACCAGGAGCAGGGTATTGACCTAAAAATGAGACAAGGGTGGGAGCAGACGTGATCATTAGGTCCAACCAAGTATCATCGCCTTCGGTGTTGTGATGAGTGGCATTTAGTGGTAGGACATGTAGACTGGCGGACTCAATGATGTCTAGGAGTTTACAGGAACGGAGTGAGCTGGGAGAAAGGAGATTGGTGTTGAGATCGCCCATGATGATGTGATGTGAGTAAGCAGACCCTAAAGATTCCAGTACCAGTTCAATACTGGAGAAGTAATCAATGGATGGGGGACAGTAAACAACGCCGAGAAGAATTTTGGCTCCTTTGACCCAAACCTCTAGGAAGAGAAATTCGGCGGAAGCGGAGTAGTTAGGACAGGAGGAAGCTACAATATGGTAAGAGAGGTCACTTCTGAGATAGATAGCGACGCCACCCCCTCTCCTGTCTATCCGATCATTACGGATAAGAATGAATCCAGGGAGGGGGTAAGAAGTTGAGGGTAGATGAGGTTTGAGCCACGTCTCTGAAATCAGGACGGCATGAACGTCAGCATCAGCGAATGCCTCCTGCAGGTCATTATAATGGCTAGGGACGCTTTGCGCATTTATATGACATACGTTAAAGAGGTTTATACCAGAACTGTCAAAAGTCCGACGCACAAAGTCTCCTAGCGTGCCTGTTATAGAGCAAAAACTATCTTTCGAGGATGTACTAATATCGTCAGCAGAAAAATAAGAAGCTTCATCATCAGACATATATAACAATATAATATAAGTAATAAATTAAAATATAATATATAAATAAATAATTATGATAAAAGATCAACAAAAATACTAAGGTTCAAAATGCATCTCTGCACCACCCGCCAGCTAACATAAGAGGAACAGAAAATACAATAAAAATGTAATACGTTTCCGAACGAAATTGTATGAGTCAAGTTGTCAGATTGACAGTTGACACTTGACAATCATTCAAACCAGTCATTAGCGTCATGTGTAAATAATGAAGTGAACAAAAAATATTAATAAAAATAGGGTATGGATACATAAAAATTAGAAGGTAAACGTTTACTACGTGTTACGTAAGATAGGAAGCGTAACAAGACTCAACTGTGGAGCGCGACACGGTTTCACAGTTCCGACAAATAACATAGCAACAACAATAATGCTACTTGCGTGCTTTCGAGCCTGCCGCAGATGTTCCCGCACTTGCACTGGCTGCTCCGGTCTGGGAAGAATGGGAAGAAGCGGCACCAGTCACCTTAGGATGCTTGGCCGCCAACGCGCTCAGCTCATCGGTTGTTATCAGCTTGTGGCGGCTACCGTCGGCGACCTTCACAACAATGACGCCGTCCTGGGTCCAACAGTCCCTCATGCCGAAGTGCTGACGTGCCTTGGCGAAAACGATTTGGCGGGTCCGCGTCAGGAACTCCTTCACTGCAATCGACGTTCCACGCAGCTTCGCCTTGGCACGCCAAACTGCGCTCCGGGTATCCGCACTCGTGAAGCGCACCAGAATGGGTCGGTGATGCTTACCTCCAGGGGCACCAATCCGGTGACAGTGTCTTATGGAGGCTGCTGAGATGTCCGTCAACCCCATCTTGGAGTTGAGTATGGTCGAAGCGATGTATTGTCGGTCGACCTTGGCTGACTCTGGGATCCCCAAGAAGAGAAGATCCTTTCTTCGGTGCCTAGTCTCCATAGAGTCCACCATCCGGGCACACTCACTAATTTGCTGTCGAAGCAACCCAAGCACACCAAACATTAGTTCGCGGAAGGTGCGGAACTCCTCAGCAACCTTGGCCACAGTGTCCTTGGCAGCCCCAGTTTGCAGCTGCGCCTCAAGTTCAGCCATCCTCTTACTAAATGACTCCTCTAGCTTCGCCTGTGTCATCTGAATGTCACTCAATTGAGACATTGTGTAGTTGTTAAAGGTGTGTAGTGACTTGCAGATTTGGTTAGTGTTCAGCTGGCAGGTGGTGTGTAGTATTACACTAATACTACATGTACTGGGTATGTACTAAATGTAGTAAATACTAATTATATATTGATGTCAATTGATTTAGATTAATAAAAACTGTTAAATAAATTAATTTGCAATTAAAAACTCAGGAGTGATTTTTTGTGTGTCTTACTTATTTTACACCTACCGCCCAAAAAAAAGATCAATCGTTCAAACAAAATTGCGATAGAAATTCAATAAAATATTCTCAAGTGGTTCATGATTGCTTCTTTGTTTTATAATGCATTGAAGTCTTTTGAAACTTTGGAAATTATATTGATTCAGTTCTACAAAGAGAAAGTAAATTCAACATGATAACTGAGTTATAGATAAACCTAATTACAACATAAAAAAACCAATTCTCCGCTAATTTATTTTACTTGTAAGCTTTAATATGGTTATTTATCAGCTAACTAATACCCCTAGGATTGGTTTTCTCAGAAAAAAATATAACCAATTGCTGTCTAGACACAAGATAATTTTATAAAAAATGATGATTAGGTATATTGGTGTCCCCTGAGTAACGTAGTGACGACGACAATGAATCTAGTTTTAGAAGTTTTGAGAAAACAAAAGAAATAATAAATTATATTATGCTAACTTTTTTATGCAGAGAAGACGTATAACAATATGTTTGAAATTTGAATTTACTTGCAAAAGAATATGAGCCTACTTCTTAATTTTCAAAACATATTTTTGAAGTTACTTAAAAAAAATATTATTAATTACACAATAGGCAATATAAATACATTATAATACATAAACTTATAATATATAATCAAAGCTCTTATACAATATATACATATATGTACATCTTAAGTACTGCTATAATTAAATGAGACTCGACCGTGTCCACAGACAAACTGTTCAAACAGTTTTGTGGACCATAAGTATAAGTTTCATGTAAGAAACACTGTTTTAATAATAATAAATAAATAAAAATAAAAATAAGGTGGCTATAATTTTTTGTAGTAATAGTTTCGATAACTACTTGGTGATTATTTGTGCGATCCACAAGTAATTGTTTCGGGTCTGGTTGTACTTTGTATCCGTTGTTTGTATGTTTGTAAAAGTCCCCGCGACACATGAGCAATTCTAAGTGCGGGAGTTGTATTACTAAAAAAGAGAATTGAATGAGCCAGGATAGTATTAGGTTCTATGAAGATCAATATAAATAGCTGATAGCGATTTGATGACTGGGTCTCGAGTGCTTCGCGATCGCGCCTTTCAGACAGCTGTGAGCGATGAGATAAAACAGCGTTTAAAATAATATTAGTGAACAGTAATCAAGTAAAACGTAAAATCGCTTGGAATAAAATGTTTATAAATTCTGTTTATTGTGTTTACATAAGGAAAATAGGCCAATCATTAAGAGCACTCAAGTTGTCTCCTGTTTATTACACAGGAGTTTCACATTCCAATTGGCATTGAATCATAAGAATTTAATTAGAAGTTATATAATATATTTATTTGCTGAATTGTGTTAATAGAGATTACAGCCGTGTAGTAAACGTATATAAAATAAAATGAGTATTATTATCAACGACAGAACGATTCAGTTTGAGTAGTAAGTTAGAGCCAAAGCATTTCTGGGTATAATTGAACTGGTGAGGGAATTTCGCGAAACTGTAATGGTAACGATAAAAAAATTAAAAATCTGTTAAACATTTATGTAACACGGGTATCAATTGATGCAAAAAAATAATAATTCCAATAAGCGAAACACCATTATTTTGACGTTGACCTCAATAAAACAGATAATTTTAGAACGAAAGGTGACTTTATTTTGTTTGCAATTTTAGATACTTGTTACAATTTTAATAGCTGGTGAATATATTAATATTTATATTTGAATATAATTACTTTTTATAATAATAACTTGTGACGCTAACAATACCGATAACTTGATAAGGTTGACCTAAAATAGCAAGTTCCTCAAGAACTGCCAAATTTAAACATGAATCGGATAAAATATATTTTTTTATATTCTGCTCGGAACTGAGCTTTTTGGCATGACAAGTATGTTATGAGTTAAATATACTCGCATAACGTTTTATTTACTGTGGTAAAATATAGTTTAAATATAATACACAAAGGTAAACAATGGTGTTTGTACAATCAACTGACAGAGTGTAATTAGTTAACGAAGCGTTCACTGCGAGTATAATATCAAATATAATAAAAATGACTTTGCAGTTATAACATCGTAAAACATTATTTTCTCTGTAAAACGATTGGTACTATTGTTTTAATTCAAACCTTGTAATACTCAGCAGAAATTGGAATAGAAATCCACCTGCTACTTTAATTCCATTTAGTTTCACAGAAAGTCTCAACTCTATACTTCGTTATTCAAAAACGAATTCTGTCCATCAAGTAGCAGAGTTCATATTTGGGCAGCAATTAACACTTCGGATTAGGATCGCTATTATCCAACTAAGTAGAACAATCGCATTTGAAACGATCTTTAAGTTTTCAGTCGGTTCTTATTAAACCTCAGCACTACGTTTGTTTTGCAAGTTTTCGTTGGAAAAATGTAAATTGGCTTCTGTATTGGAGCACGTAGCGCACCATGTAGTTGGCGTTTATTTTCTTTTTTTTCTCTTGTAATAAGGCTCGGTCGCGTGTGGCGCCGGAACAACGACCTGCGAAGCTTGCCACTGTTGCCGCTACTACGTGTTCATTATCTGTTGACTGACAGTAACTAAAGTGAACTCCTCACCCGACGTTTCGGGAAAGGATTTTTTGGGACGTCAACGACATGACGGCGGATTGAAGGATTTCTGAATATTTTTTTCTGGTTTATTTTTGTTCATTCCGTGTTCCGCAGGGGTTCGAAAAATAATAATTGACGTATGCTGATGAACCTCAACGACTTACTTTAGTAACTTTTTTCATAAAGTTTATTTTTATTGTTTGATAATAATTACGTCATCAACTACATAAATATGAGGGTATTTCTGTTGTCTTTAAGTGACTTAATTTTCTTGTGCTTGTATTTGTTTTTGTATTGCTAATTAAATATTTCGTTATTATAAGTTTAATAAAATTTTAATAAACGTTCACATAAGATTTGAAATTATAATAATATTCTATCAACGCGTGTTTCATTTAAATTAAAGCTAATTTTAATTTGAAACCAGAATTATTTATTAAGAACCATATTTTAATCTAGCCGTCTAATTAAGTTTTTAATCTAAATAACGAGGATAATTAACTATTTCTTAATTTTCATTATAGTGTCTAGTTTGAAATTAAAGCTGTAATGGGATCATTAAAAATACGCTTTAATTTTTCATATTAATTAAAATTCTACATTTTAAGAGAGACAAGGTAATTATGTAAAATATTTAATTTGTTAATTTTACAGTTGTGTGCTGCGATAGTTTTATCTAAACCATTTTCAATACAAATCTCAAGTAGTTTTTTTGTGTAGCTACTGTTTTGTTATCGATACAACATGGAGTACATTTTACAAGTTTGACAACGAATTTGGTGTCGAGAATGTAATTTTTTACGACGAAGAAATCTTTCATGCAAGTTCGATTCCTACCACTTCAGACTAACAAGTGATAAATCAGTGAATTCCAATAGTAGTAACTTCCAGTACACCAGTGTATCAAGTAAGATTCATGGCTAAATCGCAATCTGACAATGCGTGCATATTTTATAAATCGTTCAGGCGAACATCTGCTATGCATGGTCGTGCTCGTGTGAATGCGAAAGCCAAATTAGTTTGAGCGCGAGCGTAACGCGCCGTCAAAATGCGATCAGATTAAACAGGATTTGCCAGCCCTGACAAATTTTATCTGATGTTGTTATTAAATACGGGCCTTGCTAAACTAGGTCGGAAGTTCCTGGATTATAGTTGGGACTAAATTCGTGGGAATGTGAAGTGAAATACTGTGTTACATTAAGTTATGTACGAGATACATTCTAGTTAGTCTGTAGTTACATCTAAAATGGGTGTAATATAGCTTAATGCTCAAATCGGAGCTTTTATGAAATTAGTAAATAAAGATTTCTATTTAGTTCCTGGAAAATGTGACGATGGCTTAACTAAAATTGGAAAAATGGACATGAATTGTTTTGTTTTTTGTACGCGGAGCGATATAAAGATTTATTCACACGGATTTTTATGCAATATTCCATTTTAAAATTTAAGTGTTATGTTTCCACCAAGTAACAACGTTTGTTATAATTTATTTAATTTCTAACATAGTGCACTTTTTATCTTGTAAAATTAAATTATTTTAAGCACTTTTACACAGCGGAGTGTTCTAATGTAATGTTCTATTTTTGTTTTTTTTTATTAAAACTTGGACATACTCTCGCCTAACAAAGCTTACTTTTGTCATAATGAAGTACAATTGAAAATACTTCACAGTCTCAAACTTTTTTTTTCCAGTCAAAGGACTATGGGCGGAATCGTCCCCACCCATCAACAAAAATGAAATGTAGCTCAATTGATATATCTTGGCAAGACGATATTTTTATACTATGGCGACATTGCCCAAATGCATGGGGTTCTCATAGTATCTTACGTTTAAACAAATATCTCGTTAACGTATTATTGACGACTAATTCCAAAATACATGCTCATTTATTTATTAATTAGTGCACAGCGGCGGACGCCGCATGCACATAAAGATAGCTGGGTACAAAATAACCCCCTCCCCCCGCTCTCCAACCCACGATTTTAGATCTGATCAGATTTTAATCTGCCAGCGCATCTGTTAGACAGCATTATAATTGACGAGTAAAAATAATTATTGAAATATGAAATCAATAACATGTCATTGTATTAACCATATAATGGAAATGATATAAGTATATACATATGAGTGCCTCTGTGGCGCGGTCGGTAGTATATGCGACTGCGGTGCGAGAGGTCTCGGGTTCGAATCCTGGGTCGGGCCAAACAGTCTTTTCTGAGATTTTCTGTTAAGAATTTCCTAGAGATTGCCCGGAGTTAGGAAGTTGAGGTCGAAGACCTCCGTGCCTCGGAGAGCACGTAAAGCCGTCGGTCCTGCGCCTGACCTCTCACTGGTCGTGTCGGTTATCCGTCCCACCAAACTATGAGAGTGATGGAATAGAGAGTGTACCTGTGTATCGTGCACACATTTGGACACTATAAACAAAGTCCGGCACAGATGGCCAGTTTCAATGAAACTGACCGCCGTAGCCGTATATCGGCTAGGAGGACATTATTATACATATGAGTTAGTACTGTAATATAACAATAATGTTAAAATAACTTACAAATGTAAAATATACGTTAAATAATAATTACAAATTGTTTTTTTTTTAAATGTATATTCCCACTGATTTATCAAAAACAAAGGATTTTAATTAAATAGGGGGCACTTTATGAACACGTTGGTATCAGTTCCATGTTTGTTGGTAGGTGGGGACGGAGCCCATACATTTTTGCCCATAGTCCTTTTGATCGACAAATATTTATTACCAACGAAAAATCGATGTTCAAAAATAGCAACAATCAATGTCAACATTAATACCAGGGTTATATGTTTGCGAAGGGTACACCGTCATAAATTTTAGTCTTTGCACTATCAATCATCATCTACAGCGCTCTAATCTACGAGTGTACGAGATAAATCGGTAACAAATGTGTTATGTTCCAGTTTTTGAGTCTTTTGATACGGATATTTGTTTCAAATTTGGTTTGAAATGTAATTTACTATTGTAAAAGCTGCTTTGGTGAGCTGGAGAAGTAAAAAACTTAAAGCTAAGTTTTGGTCTTAAAGAGATTATAGTTGTGGTCATTACAATTTATGATTGTAGGTGTAAAATAAAATTTTACGGTGAGTGTAGCTTACGCCACTTACTTCCAAATATTGAAGCTATAAAAAACATAATAATTAAATAAGCTATGTTAAGTATATCTTCAAGGTATACGTGTAGGTATCACGTATCTTTCAATAAAATTTTCGCATATTTTTAATGTGAAAGTTTGTCATTCGAATCGATCATCATTATTTTTAAAGAAAAGAGAATATCATTACTAAAACGAGCTTCATTATTTTGTTTCTTTTGATAAGTTTCAAGTGAAATAGGTACTCGTTTCCAAAGTTACGCAATTAAATTGTGATCTCCTCATATTACCAATTACATGTTTCTTTGACCTCCATGTTTGAATATCCTCATAAGATATATTTAAATATTGAGACTCATTTTTCGAGTTTCATTGAAGCTTCATACGGAATCATAATAATCAAAATCCCCAAATTTGTCTGCTTGTCTTTGCAATAGGTACGTACATAACTACATAATGCGTAGGCTGATTTGTTCCCAACATTGCATAATTTAATGTGCACATAAATCACTACATAGTATAAAACAAAGTCGCCCATTTTGTCTGTAGTCCCTTCGTATGCATAAAACTTTAAAACTACGCAACGGATTTTGATGCGGTTTTCACTAATAGAAAGAGTATTTTCTCCGACAGGTTTTTATATATAATTGAAATACATTGAAACTATATTAGCTGAGTTATAGCGATTTATGTCCAAGAAGTCAGAAAAAAAATCTAATTGAAGATTGCATTTGTGCGTGCGCCGCTTATACCGTTGGATACAAGTAAGAACAATGTATAGCAAAAACATTGGTCTTTATTAGTTCTACAAAAAAGTCCGCGATGACATATATCCAGCTTTTTTATTTAAGTCACAAAAACTACTTTTCTGTATTAAAAAAACATTTAATTCGTTGGGTGATGTTTAACTGGTGATATAACCAATAATACATATATCCTTATCAAAATAAGTAAGTTCATCATCACGAGCATTTAATTTAGATTATTTTTGCAGTTTACAGTGTGTTATTTAGACATATAGTTTAGGAGATATCACGATATTAGTATTGCGGCACGGTACGGGCCGGCCGCGGCGGCGGGGGCAGCGTCCCTATAAATAGCGAGACAAAAAAAAATCTGTACATTACTTAAATATTTTTTCCAAAAACTGATAGGGGGGGCGATCAAAGAAGAGTCACAGAAACCAAAAAACATTTTAATATTTTAAACGCGGTTAAGGGAAAGAGAAGTTATTGTGAATTGAAAATTAGTATCCAATATGTGTTGGTGCGTTGACTGTATTTGTCGAAGTAGCGGGATACACGCAAACGAAGTTGCGCGGGTCAGCTAGTTTATTATAATTCAACGAGTCTTAAGTGTGGTTGCAAATTAAAAGAGTTACACCGATCGAGGTCAAGGGCTGGCTGAATTCGACGTAAGAAATAATAGGTACATTATTACCAGTAAAAACATTACTATCAGTATGGTTTCAGCTAAAAAGTTTCTCAAATAAATCCGTAAAACAAAACTGTGGATCTAAACACGATACAAGCACTGTCTGAAGATTGATCTGAACCTTCAACTATCTGAACAAAATTCCGTTTCAGCTATATTTCTCACGTCTCAGTGACGGATTATGACGTATTTATATATTTTCCACTGCTGTTCGGGAATTACATCGATGTTGATTGATGACTAATGCTTCGTATCCATTCCACTCGAGATTTCCTATGCCATACTAATAATAAATAATTAGATATACTTTCCCGCTTTTGCCTTGGGCTTATTTACAAAATTGAGAAAAGTGAGAGGTACTTAGTTAACGATAGTTTATAAATGTTTAATATAGTAAATTGCTGATAGATTTTAAACAATTATTTGGTATTTTACTTGTCGACTACAAGTAAATAAAAAACTAGAAGTAAAACACCTTAAAATTACTAAACTTGTTTTAAATACCTGCTTGTCAATATAACATTGACACACAATATTGATTAACGTTATTATGTTAATCGACAAGCGAAATGAAAATTGATATCATAAAATAATAATCTTGTCCAAAAATATCTCAACCTTTTTGTTAAATGTTAATCTCGCATGTCAGATATCAATTTCCAAATTTAAAACGCACTACCCCGAATCCGTTTCATCAATTTTAATGACAATTGGTAAACTTTAAAAGCATTGCTGTTTTCCATATTTATTATAGGAAAAAAACAGTAACTATCCCGATAGAAACTTCCTCATTTTCAGTATACGTTAAGTTTATATTATCTATCTCCTAAACTGATTACTTTCATCTCGCCTGGAGTAAGTAGTCACGACGTCATATATCAATGTACTAAGTGTGCCCTACTTTTTTCCAGATAAGACTAAACTTAGGTCAACGTCAAATATTTTACGCTACACATTCGTGAATATTCAAGACTAAGAATCTTTCTTAGAGATAGAGATTTTCCTCAAGATCCTTTTATAATCTTGTTGCTTCATACTTTCCCTTCAAGGTCTTTGTACTTGACTTACCTTTCATTTCATTTCTTCCCTTTGAAACTTCAAAGTCATAAACGCGGGATATAAAAATTTGTCGCCAACTTTTTGCCCGCAAACTGCATAATTATGCAATTTATAAAAATCGTCCCTCCTTCACTTTGATCCCGTTCCATCTTGATTTATGTTGGGAACTGTATAATAAAGAATAAGACTAGCAGCCTTAAGCTGATGGTGACTTATGAAATATTAATGAGAGAAAACGTTTTCATTTCGAACCATGTTGAAAACACATAGAATTTTTGAAAGTTCAGAGTTTGAGAGTAGGATTAGAGACTATGAAGAAATTATTTATATTTTCTTTTGAACTGTGATAGCCTTTGTATTACTTTTCAAATGTTATGATTAGGTTGAGAATAACGCAGTCACACACCACTTGGGATTCTGTTGTCAAGTTGCTATTCATTGCAGATTAACCTTATACTAAATTGTTAATAACTTAGCTCTTTCTTGTCCTCAGCTACGACGGCCGCATCAAAGGGCCGACAGCACACTGGGCGGACGATGTCCTTGGCGGGAGAGCCCGCTGGCACGCGAGCTCACCATCATCGCTCAGGATACGTGACGTATTACCTAACGACCGCGCCATGTACAGGTGCAGGGTCGACTTCAAAATATCACCAACGAGAAACCATAAGATTCTCTTGGAAGTTATTGGTAAGTTGTACATTATTTATCTAATAAAAATCAATTATTAACACTGTATTGGTCAACTGATTATTTGAACAAAAGGAAATATGTACATCAAAATACCTATGCCGGACGCCGCCGCCGTAGCGTTTGTCGTAGCATGCGCCGTAGCACATACAGTAGCGTGTGACGTAGCTGTTGCTACGAATCTAAAATATCCGTCGCAGAAGTCTCCGAGACGGTTTGATACAAATCTACATATTATGTGAATTATCTAACTTTCTTAGCTTGTGATAAATATAAGTAAGGTCAGAGCCTAAAAGACTAACTATCAAATAGTAAGTATACTTGATCAACCAACAATAATAATCTATTTAAAGTTAAAAGTATTCAAGTATCTAACCAAGTAATTATATTCATAAACAAACCACTAGAAATTGACAAACAGTGCAAACAACACTAATTGAGGATTCTTAATTTGATAACTAAACACGGAACAAAATTAACAAGCGGAGGTTTAGTGACACTTTTAGGTAGACGTTTATTGTGCAATATTCATAGACTGCTGTATCACGGTCCCCGGCACTGTCTAGGATCGTTCATTTAACATTTATAGTGACTATTTCGAATTCGCATTTGAATGCAAACTTCCACTGCGCTCATCTGTGCGCTTCTTAAATATTCTACTGTCAATTTGTGTTTATAGGTGTGCCGGTAAAGCTTTTATATGCTTAAATCAATGAAGTTCATTTATAATTTTAAATGGGAATTTATTTGTGATTGATTATTGCTTGATACTATTTTGGCTGTATGAGCGAAAATGCATATGACACTGAGAACTTCAGTTTAATTCCCGGGCTTAAGAAATATTACAGAGAGGAATTAACGATTTCTGTCTCACAAATTTATTGTTGGTAACTCGGAGTTTCGTATTGCGCTCCATGTAAGACACGCTTTCTTCTAAGACCGAAGAGGCAAAATGTGGGTTCATGTAAAACATCTTTGTCCACATGATAGGGTATAAACCATTGGGTTGTAAATAAAGAAAAAGAATTAGTTACTGGTTCAGATTTCGCGAAATTTTGATTTAAATAATTGCCGTTGATAACAAAAACTTGTCGGTGCTACACATTGAACGGAAAATGGGTTAACGTTGATTACGCCTGTCAAGGTAGACATACGATAAAACACGTTAAAAACTAGAATTTTCAGCGATATAGCGTACTGCGTCACGATAGTGAATTTTTACGATATTATTTACTCGGTTTAGTGCTATATCGGATGACCTGACCCACCGAACACACCGATCTTATGTCATGATATTCATGTTGCTATTTCAACAATTACGATATAAAGCTTCTATTTTGCCTACGGATATAGTATTTGTTTTTATTTTGTTTTTTAAAGTACCTACCTTAAATATTTCATCAGAAAAGAAAATTAAAGTACCCTGTATACATTAAAATATATCTAACCATTTGTTGTTAAAATGTATACTTACATAAGTTTTTAGAAATGAATGCACTGAAAAACCTCTGCCTACGCGATAAGAATAAAATCTAAAGTCGAGAAAGACAATACTATAATGCCGATACAATATTACTATGTTATTCTCTGATATAAACTGCATTAAACATAAAATAATCTTCGGGATTATATTCAAGCTTACATTTCATTACCATCACAATTATCCTCCGAACTAAAGCTCTAGCTATTCATTAACTATACAGCTACATTGTACCTAAACATACTTACCTAATGCACTCGGCTTACAGCATAATTTCATTAATGAAAGCAATTCCTACAACATCGATGTTAGCTTGATAATGTCGGTCGGCAAATAGATTGTAGACTTTAATTAAAATGGTCATTGTATTCTGCAATGTTCAGTATGCTCAGGTAATGTTCTGTACGAACTGAAATTCCAATTGTAGAAGTAGATAAATTATGGTGCGAACATTTAGTACGTACTCGTACAACTACATCGTTATCATCAGTAAGAGGTTTGTAATCGCACGATTAGAGTTATTTAAGAAAGTACTTTTTATATTACAATATTTAAGTAGCTTCTATGTTATATAAATGCCACCAAAAACATTCTGTAAAAAGCCCAAGTCTCGCCGTAAAAAGTTGTGAGATCTATATAATACCAAGTCGATTAATCTATTTAGTCTCTACTTAAAGGACCTTCTGTCTTAAGTTATTACATAAGTTATTATCATGCCAATATTAAAAATATTTTACGTTTAAAACAAATAGACCGACCTGGCCATCGCATGATTTGTATGTATTACACTACACAGCACGACGAGAAGTTAATGCTCCTGAAATTTTTATGGCGAATTTGTGTTTTCATGCGATGACCAAGTCGATCTATTTGTTTTAAACGTAAAATATTTTTAATATTGGCATGATAATAACTTATGTAATAACTTAAGACAGAAGGTCCTTTAAGTAGAGACTAAATAGATTAATCGACTTGGTATTATATAGATCTCACAACTTTTTACGGCGAGACTTGGGCTTTTTACAGAATGTTTTTGGTGGCATCTCACTTCTTTTTGTAGAACGAACATAAGTCCAATTTGTATGGAAAGACGTTTTTTCTTATAATTCAACATATTTTCCTATGGGAATGTTTTTTATTTTCATGGGCTAAACACCCTTACCCACCCTATATCCCCTCCCGTTATGCCTCGTATAGTATATACCTATCTACACCTATTATTTATTATTTTCTACAGTAGTAATTATTCTTAACTGCAAATGTAATCTTGTAATCTTATACATTTATATGGGATTACAAAGTTAATGTTGCAGTTAGTGTATTTAGAAAACTGGACTGAAATTAGAAAATATTGAATTTTTCCCATTATTAAGACACTAAACCCTATTTGTATTCTAAATTTGAAGCTTCTAAGTCTCCTAGAAGTACCTTAGACTTTTGATGATCGGTGAGTCAGTGAGTCAGTGAATCAGTGAGTGACAAAATTCAAAATTTTAACAAGTTGTCATTCTTAAACTACCGGTTCAAATTGACTGAAATTTTAAATATACCGTGTTTATACAATGAATAATTAGTTGCTGAAAATTCAGGCTTCTTGTTTTATCCACAACGACATTATAGGGGGGTCGAAAATGGCCCGAATTGCTTCGAGAAAAGGATGGTACGGCCGTGCCGCTTTTTTTTGCTCGACTTGCGGGGGCACTTCCGTGCCCCCAGATACTAAAGCTAATGCTTATTTCACTAACAAATTTTTATGTTATGTTTTGAAATAGAGTTTGTACAATGAAATACAAATACAGTTTATTTATAACGCTTAAGCTTTGCAAACAAATATAAAGGTATAGACAAAAAAAATTAAAACCAAAAAGTAATCAAATCAACAATTCACATTTGTAAAAACTGCTTACGACTTTCAACAAATTGTAAAAGTTGACTGAAATTTCGTGCGCCAAATTTTTTCAATCCAACCAAAAGGGCAAGTGTAAAGCCATTTTGCGAACAAGTGCACAACTTTGCACTCTTTTACCTTACACCAAAGTTAACAAAGAAGATAGTACATTGTTAAGGCTGAAATTGGAAGCACGAATTGTACACCGAATATAAGACGAGGAAAGTTAAGGAATAGGAGAACTAGGTTCGCTTGAAATAAACTGGATAAGATATTCCGAATTAGATGGTTAGAATTCCAATTTCGGGAGAGACAATTTTGAACAGGAGAATACATTTTTGAAAGTGATACCACCGTGATTTGGTGTAAAAATCATCGTTGAAATTCGGTTTCGTTATAGTATTATTATTCGTTTTCGTGCAGTATAATTAGCTGTATTTATTTTAACATTTAAAGGAATCATAAGTCAAAGATTAATATTATAAAATATAAAGTACAGAGCTCAGCAAATAGAAGATGCATAATTACGATCTGCATACGACAATAAGAAATAAAGTTTTCATCATATTACAGTTTGGTGCCGGCTTTTTAGTTTGTAATTTAGTTATTTTTACACATCTGGTTAAACGTCTACAAAAATTATGTCTTGTTGTTTTCATATAAAAATATGCCATTTTTCGGCCGTAAATACTTGCCAATTGGTTCGTTATTGGTCCATAATTCTCTTCTATCAGTAAATATTTCTTGACCACAAAATATGCATGCATGGCTATTTTATCACTGTTCAAGTCACCTGGTCCCATGTCCGTTATGAATTTATGTGTGGTGTCGGCCCGTAGCCAAATAGTGGCGGTTTATGTGGAAACATCTTGCAGTTGCCAGAATTATGAACTTACGTTTTAGTAGTTAGCAACTAGATCAAATGCTTTGACAAGTTATACGTTTAGGTTGGTTATTGAATCAAAATCTTTATCAAATTACATATGATTTAGACACATTGAATAGGGCAATGGTAAATTCCAAAAGATTTGAAAAATTGTCGTAAAGTAACTTGGCTCTAACTTTATGTTATTTGTATTTTTTATAGAATATAAATGAATTAATATTAACAAATCAACGGAGTGTCATTCATAAAATAATGGTTAGATATTTTACAATTTAATTATTATTTTAGAACGTGTAGAATGAAAATTGCCGTAGTAAAACGTATTGCGGTTTGGCCATAAAGCATTTTGTAAAGATATCATATCCAGACGCGATGTAAAACTGGGGCTCAATAAAGTAGCCATTTTGTTCGGCTGTCTGTGGCTACATATTGCATTCTGGCGTTCAGCCAATCTCAGTTTTATTGGCTAATAATTCTTTTAGTTTTATTACCGTGTCAAATTACGTAATCACTACTTATATTAATGCGCAATAAAGTTATAATGATTTGTTAACAGTATCAGGATTTAATGGATCATTTAGTTTTGTTTAAGTAGTGATTGCATGACACAAAGCGCTTGAATATTGAGTTGTTAATTTATACAATTACGGTTATTATTTCCACGGGAATTAAACACAAATAAACAGGATTTATTTCATACCTTACAGCTGCTAAAGCTAAAAGTGACTCAATTTTGTCAATAGGTATGCCTTGTCAAACTTGTCTCAACCAATGATCACAAAATTATACTATTTATACAATAAAGATTTCGGTTTGTATTTACTAATATAATTGTAATTTTGTTTATCTAAGCAAGCACATACTTTGTCGACAGGAACAAATTTGCATAAAAGTGGACTTTGAAGAAAATTACATCTTCATCATAATGATAACTTCGGAAAATGTTATCATAACAATAATAAAAATTCATTTTGAAACGCTCAAGGAAAATGAACGCGTAAACATCACCAACATTTTAAAGCATTTCAATATTTACTTTTAAGATGAAACGGCGTATTACGAGTAAATAAGGAATCCTTTAAATCTATTACGAAACCACTTGTTCCCGTTTCAATTGTATTATGATTTGATTAGATCCCAACATCATAATCGCGAGTTTCCAAAGAATCCTGTATAAAAAAATCACAAACGATGAAAAGATTGCTTTTGGGTCGGAGTAATTTGTGTTGGGGATGTCTTTCGAGGCTTTTATTTTAGCAATATACGGTCCGAGGGTAAAGTTTAATGTAGGGTAACTCAATTATAGGAGGTACTCAGCGTGCGTGACTCTACGTCACAGGACCTCATCTGCTTCTTCAGTGATACATACTTGATCTTATTAGGAGTATATGGAATAAGATACTGTATATTCTTTTTAAAAAGAGGAATTTATTTCTTTCGATCATAAAGTTTCTGTTGCAGAAATAAAGTACTCGTGTAAAACTAACGATCGTATCACAGTTACCGAAAAGCAATTTTTACAAAAGTTAATAAATAAAAATGGCGAACGTAAAAAAATCATTTAATTAACTGGCGTAGATATTCTAAAATTTCAATTCATACTACTCAAACCGCCGATGTAAAATTCATATCGTATGTTTTCAACTTAGAAATTTTGCGATCCGATATAAACTTCACTTGGTAATTCTTGGCTTAAGTTCATAATTTAATTAATTTTACTTAGCGCCGTGTTACTCACAGTGGAAATTAATTTAGAAATGATGGAGAATGTAATCTCGATGATGCATTGTTTTGTATTGTTGGTTTTAATGATTGATCGCGGTGATTCGTCGTTAATTTTAATAATTATGGTATATGATTTTGTTTTATATTTTCTTTGGAAACCTCTTATGGTGATACCAAAGATTAGGATATTGAATGTTTTAATTTTCCCATTGCCAATGTCTTCCTACAGATAGTAACTGAAAATAGATATAAGAATAGGCTTCTGTTTTTAATCTTTAAATTTTGTATTACTGACTCTCAAACAATGTTTTTCAGAGTATTTTATTATGTGTACAAATTCTCAAATCGAAATCGAAACGAAATCTCAAGGCTATTTTTAGTTTGATATTTTGTAACGTTATATTATACACTACTTTAATATAAAATAATAATCTGGGGGCACGGAAGTGCCCCCGCAAGTCGAGCAAAAAAAAAGCGGCACGGCCGTAACATCCTTTTCTCGAAGCGATTCGGGCTATTTTTGACACCCCTATAATTTCGTTGTGGATAAAACAAGAAGCCTGGTTTTTCAGCAACTAATTAGTCATTGTATAAACACGGTATATTTAAAATTTCAGTCAATTTGAACCAGTAGTTTAAGAATGACAACTTGTTAAAATTTTGAATTTTGTCACTCACTGATTCACTGACTCACTGACTCACCGATCATCAAAAGTCTAAGGTACTCCTAGCAGACTTAGAAGCTTAAAATTTAGAATATAAATAGGGTTTAGTGTCTTAATCATGGGAAAAATGTAATATTTTCTAATTTCGGTCCAGTTTTCTAAATACACCAACTGCAACAATAACTTTGTAATCCCATATAAATGTATAAGATTACAAGGTTACATTTGCAGTTAATAAATTAAATTATTATTTCTGTAGAAAATAAAATAAATAGGTGTAAATATGTATCTACTATATGAGACATAACGTGAGGGGGTATAGGGTGGGTAAGGATGTTTAGCCCATGAAACTGAACAACATTCCCATAGGAAAATATGTTGAATTATGAAAAAAATACGGCTTTCCATACAAATTGGACTTATGTTTGCTCTATTCGCTCTACAAAAAGAAGTGAGATGCCATCAAAAACATTCTGTAAAAACCTCAAGTCTCGCCGTAAAAAGTTGTGAGATCGATATAATACCAAGTCGATTAATCTATTTAGTCTCTACTTAAAGGACCTTCTGTCTTAAGTTATTACGTATGTTATTATCATGCCAATTTAAAAAAAATACCTTTAAAACAAATAGATCGACTTGGTCATCGCAAGAAAACACAAATTCGCCATTAACATTTCAGGAGCATTAACTTCTCGTCGTGCTGTGTAGTGTGATACATACTAATAATCAAATCATGCGATGGCCAGGTCGGTCTATTTGTTTTAGTGGTATTTGTTTTTAAATTGGCATGATAATAACATACGTAATAACTTAAGACAGAAGGTCCTTTAAGTAGAGACTAAATAGATTAATCGACTTGGTATTATATCGATCTCACAACTTTTTACGGCGAGACTTGAGGTTTTTACAGAATGTTTTTGATGGCTACGATTTACTCAAAAGGAAATGTACATTTTCTTGGCCACCGTCTTACTAAAATTTTAAATAGAATTTACTCTTTTTAAAACTTTGGCTCGGTTTCCTCCTAAGGGACGGAAACTAGAATATTGCTTTGAGAAAATATTTTTAAGTAATAAGATTAAAATAATATTTAAATTCAAGTTTTTTAGCAACACTACAAAAGCAGTTATTATTTTACTTATGTGGGCTTAAAAACACTTTTTGTTGAAAAAAAAACCTTATAAATGTCGGTAATCTGCTCAAGGATAGAAAAGAAAGGTACTATGAATATTAAATGAGGTATTCTTTGTTCACAGAATTACCAGAAAAACCGAAGATTTTCGACGAATTTGACAAAGAAGTGGTTGGCGTAGCCGGTCCTTACGTCGAAGATACAAGTATAAAACTCACCTGCGTTGTAAGTGGAGGTAAATTGGGCTACATACTTTTTTTACACTCATATTTAGGTTACAAATACATCCCTTAAATTCATTATTAGCCAACATAATTCCACATACTTAAACAAATGTTAATTAAAAAAAAAAGAAACAACTTAATACGGTTATTTCATAATATTAATTCGACAACGTAGTATTTAATTTGTCTGTGTACATCTCATTATTTCAACTGTGCTTCAGGACTGTTTGACCATATAAAATAAATTCAGCTATACTCAAGGGAATAAAAGATTTCACTTTGTACTACGAAGACGGAGTGTCAGGAAACTTTAAAGCAAAAAAAGTTAAACTGACATCTGAACGTAGAACGATATATCTCAAGGAAAAGTTCAAATTAAAGTAGTTAGGTACCTTTGTACCCGTCGTGACTAAAGTTTGTACGTCCACAGAAGCTAACTCAATGAAATAGGGTACTATAAAGAGAGAATAGCAAAAGAAAAATACCTTTGAGATACGCAAAGTCTATGAACGTAAAAAAACTAAATTTATTTTAAATGAGAGACAGAGCACATGATTTGGTTTTCCTTTTTGTCTTTTACGGTGGGAATTGAAAACACAGGCACAGAACACATTAGTAAGGGTTGAAAGCCTAACCACAAAAAGCCATTACTTGTTTAGTTTAACGATCGTAATAATGCATATGGTCTTTACAACGAAAATTCTAGGTGTACTCTACTTTCTGTGTTTTGTAAAGTCATTAAGGGTTCAGGGGTATACAGGAGTCAGCATTTAAACAGGCCGTTGAGTTTTATAATGGAAAGTTAAGACATAGATATAAAAACAAGCAGATATTTAAAAAAAAAAACTATTTTTTTTGAGTATCTTAATTGTCAATAATTGTAACAAGGACCTTTTAACTAGAGCTTCAAGATATTAAAAATTATGAACGCTGTAAAATATACTTGAAAATTCATCATTTTCTACTGTGAAGTAAAAACTTCGTCGTAATATCAAATTTTAAGTAGAAATCAATAAAATAAGTTAATAAATCCCTTTGAGAGGTATAAAAATAATTACATCAAATTAAAGCTCAGTAGCCAACTTGAAAGTAGAGTAATAAAATCTTTGGCCGATAAATCGGGTCTCATTTCGTAATTGATACAAATTCGATTACAAGCCCAGACGAGATCAAACAACCTAAAGCTAGCTAATCAGCAATGTCGACAATTTGCCTGTTTTAACATTTCATTACGTACCTCTTACTAAAACTAGGTGCTATTCCATTTTACTTTACATATTTTTATTTGTGACTATGAATAGATAGTTATGAGTTGAATCGTGGGTAAAAAAAAATACATATTGAAATTGATATATTAGTCATATTATAAATTGCTTAATAATATACGTTTTCTGTAATACGAAAGCACAACAATATAATATTTTAAAGCGGCAATAATTAGGCTAAAATTAATTTAAAAAATTCTAAAATGTTTAGTATTAATCTGATATTAATGTGAAGAATAATTATTCGGAATATTACCACAGACTGTGAGTGACACATTAATTTAATAATATTGCTTTGTTTGGGAGGTTAACGAGGGGAAAACATAAACGTATTTCTGAGGTTATTATTCTACATAAATTTATACAATGATATGCTTATTCGTTTATATCCGTCATATTACATTAATTTGGTATTTATAAAAATGTATAGACATAATTTGTTTAAAATCGAAAAAATGTTCAATGCCGTTAAATAAAACAACAAATAGTTTTTCCAAAGAGTTACGGTTAGCTAGAGTAGCTACCAATAGCTACGGTTGAAAAAAATATGGACGCACTATTTTTATACGCCAAAACGTCTAAGTATATCAATCAAAATTATTTTTGTACTAGAAATAAAAAAAATGAGGTTTATAGTATAACCTCTTTTAATTATATTTTTGTGTCCACAAAATCAATAACGTGAGTCAGTATGCAACTAAGCACGTTCTAAATTATAGTTTTTTTGTTTCTGCGAAAATTGATGTTGTGAATTCTGAATTTTTGTTGATTGTGGATTTTTATAAAATTTTAATATTGTTTTGTTTTAGGTAATTTATATTATGAAATGAAAAATAAGTCAAAGCTTAGAATTTTTATCTTTTTTATTCCTAGCTCATTACTACAGCTGAGTTTTTAAATCATTAGTAAGAAACATTAACCTGTATGCTGTTAAATACTATTTATTGTTTCAACATATTATTTATTAGTGAGTCTAGCAATTTGTTTCGTAAACTTAAAGATGGCTCCTATAAAAAGATGTAGTTTTCTGCGCATTATAGAACATATTACATACATACAGTCAACGGTCATACCGTACAACATTTCTCGTCGAATTTGATTACTCGAATACCAACGATCATTCGGACCGTTCCATACGCCGCGCCGGTACATTACAAAAGTAGCCGCTTCAATAAAATGATCGAATATGAAAGCGAATAAAGTGTTTAAAAATAACAATATATTTCACACATTTCGGGTATGTCGAATTTCAGTGAACCATTTTTGTCCATTAGCATTCCATGTAAATACAAGCTATGCCGATAAAATGATTGAGAGTGACGTGCAGTTGCTTCCGTCCGTACTATACCGTTATAAATTTTGAACGTCCAATGCCATACATGCCATTTATATTATTAAATATTTTAGTACACATGCGATGTTGTAAAGTAAATAGGAATATTTGCGACATATTGGAAACAGGTTATTAATTTGAAAGTTTGTTTGTAGTGCCTAACTCAAATGTTACAGCATTATTTATTATTAAAATATACACTGGCGTAAAATTATGATAAAATTTGTTGAGTTCTGAAAATTAACTTCACTCACTCATTCCGTTGGCTCAACGACCCAAAATGTGTCTTGGCCTCCGACACGAGAGAACGCCACTTTGCCCGATCTTTGGCCACTTTTTGCCAATCCCCGGCTTGAAGCTCCCTCAGATCCGCCTCCACTACATCCTTCCAGCGGTATCTTGGGCGCCCGACAGGGCGTCGTCCGAGATTAACTTAATAAAATATATTTAGTCTAAATTGTTTAAGGATCTAACAACTAAACTAAAACACAAACAATACTTGTTCTAAAAAAATCTTCAAATACACATGGCATCGTCACAAACAGATCTCAAATAGTCTTGATACACCGGTCAGTGGTAACTATATATTATATTTCTCATTTATATGTTTTTTTTTTAGGAAAACCCATGCCACGCATCCGTTGGTGGCGAGACGACAAGGTCATAGCAACGCTGGCGCCAGTCGACGATGGTTCTCGACTAAGTTTACTAGAGCTTAGGATACCTAAGTTAACTAGAGATTACTTCGAAGCAGTGTACACTTGTACGGCTGACAACACTGTGCTTGTGCCTCCGCTGAGGGTCAATGTGCAGATACAAATTTATTGTAAGTACAATTATATTACATACATTCCTATTAGAATAGACAGAAACCAAAGAACGCCAATTGCTACTATCCTCACAAACTTCCCTTGTTTCATCCACATCCATACATCTTGTCATACAGAAACATGGGTTACGTACATATAAGTACTACGCAGCTTCTTTTTTTTGTACCACACCTTTTTGCAAAACATCACCGACATGATCTGTTAATATTACTAAGTACAATAAAAAAAGCATTGATAACAGTATAAATAAACTGTTTTTAACTCTGGACTTATTGACTGGATACAAAAAAGGAATGAAAAATATGAACAATAATAACAATACTTACAATTTTAACAATTCAGAAGATGCTATTTATATACTTGTTCATACTCTGAAGGTGACGTAGGTCCGAAAAGTACGGAATACCACACGATTAAGTATGCAGGATAACCTTTTTCATTCCCACCTTTTTACCCAGAGTATTAATTTATAATGACGTCATAATACCTTACTATATTCTCTTGATTTCTGTGTTTTGATCGACGAAGGGATTGTAATAAATTTACTTGTCCAGGAAGGTTGCACTTTGCAGCAAGTATTAACCGACCAAACCTAAAATTTACTCTACTTAATCCTGCGAAGATAAATGTCCGTAATGTTACTTCAACCGTTTAAACTCTGAATTTAACATCGATTTATATACGAATCAAATATCGTTAACATCGTTAGAGAACTGCAATTGCAGAGCGTATCGAAACTTGAAAGTTTCTATTCTATAAATCAATCGTGAACTTTGCCAACCTAGCCAACTTGTACCGCGGTTCTATTCAAACGGAATCACTACAAACATTAACAGTAATGTTCGGAAATAGAAATACTTTCAATTTGATATAAAAGGCTTAAAGTTGTAAGAGCAATTCTATAACTTCATTAAAGCAAGTACTTTTATTTATAAACTTTTTTTTTTTTTTTTACTCACGGTCATTTGATTCCAATCTAAGCAGAGCTTGTACTATGGTAACCAAATAACTGATAGACATACTTATATACTTCTAAATACATACTTATATAGATACATTAACATCCAGGCTCAGAACAAATGCTCGTGCTCATCACACAAAGATTTGTCCCGGGTGGGATTCGAACCCGCCACACGCGGCGCTACGGTTATTGCGGCGAGGTGACCGCTTAAACCACTGCACCGCTTACTGTTGATATAAAAGTTTTTGCTTAAAAATCCATGTCAAATAATATGTAGACCAATTTTTTTTTATTAGATTTAATGACGTAATTTATCTGTAAATGATTTTTTTTGTACAGCTATAGTAAAAAGCTAGCATCATAAGTACCGTTATATCTATACAAACTTTCACCATAAATACGTATCCATATTAAAACTTTCTAAAACAAAATAAACCACGTAATACGAACCATGAAACACAACAGAGCTTTAATATAACACAACTTAATTTAGCTCCATACACAAGGGACTGTGTTTATGCTGTCCGTTACCTAATATTCAGTCATTTGTCTAACTAAACGCGTTCGGACATTACCAACGTTGACAGGGCGCTACGTCATATTATATGCCGCTGATGTATGAGGATAAACAGCGGAGCTACGTGGAGATACCGCGATTTTAAGATGCTATTATTAATTGTGTTGTTTTGACACTTCTAATAAATATTAATATGGATTGAGTAGTCTTTTCTTTAATTTATTGCTATGTTCTTATCACAACTACCAATGCAGAGCTATTTTCGGAAAATATGTGCATTTCAAATTAAATTGTGAGTAAAATATTATTTTGCATTAAGTTTCAAAATACATCTTATATAACCAGCCATCACTATAAAAACGCTATAAGGACACTTTATTTAATCAAACCCGTGTTGCAATTTTCCCAGTTGTTACCCAATCTGCCTCGAGCAACAGCGGTTACGAAAAATAACGCAGAATACCGCAGACTAGTTGGAAAGTTTCATAACGTCCGCATTACACGACGACAAACGTTCATTTTCTGTTATTGCAAAACTCAATCCACGTAAATCCGCGCGATTAACCTATATCAAACGCGCTAGTCTCCCGGATTATCTGAGAATATGACGGTTGGCTGGCAGACAGGATTCTTTTGTCACACCACCCCCCTTAGGAGCCATTAGTTTTTATTTGTGTCGCATTGTCCTGTCGTGACGCCATTGCCACGTCGGCGAACAGGAAATTATTCTCCATTATAATAACCCATGATGTCATTCGTTCAGTAATGCACGTTAAGCTCACCTTTTTCCGACAAAGCTTTTAGTGGACGATCTTATTTTTGTTTTGAACACTTTTTCAACTACCCGTGCCGCTAATGGAGACCATTAGCGTTTGCGTTTTCTATTGTTCGAAGCGCTTCGATTTAATTTCTATGTACGATTTAAGAGACCAATTTTTGTAATAGTTAAATATTTCATTGTACATTAATTATACTAGTTTAATAGAAATTTAAAATAAACTCCTCGCATTTAAAAGTGTCAAAATAGATAACTATAAAAAAGTACTCTCTCAAGTAACGACCATTTAATATCCATGTCGTCAACAAAGTTAGACCCCTCCTTCTTTACGTATTCATGGCGATGTGTAACGGGTCCCATGAAAAATCGCAAGGTTTCGTTTATTGGTGTTGATTATCTTAAGGATACTTGCCCGTAGAGCTTTTTTATAGTTTTTATTGGTATAAAGCAGACGCCCGCCTTTTCATTCTCTTCTATAACGTTCTTATAAGTAATAGCTTAATTAAAACACAATATTATTATCTTTTTAAGCATTTACTAGGGAACCATGCTAGCTTTGCATTTTTCATTATGAAATACCTCTTTTTGTCATTATTCAAATTAAAATAAGTGTTTTTTCAACGCGTAGTCCACGCGTTGATGGATTACCGACACTTTGGTGTATTTTTTTCGCACATACCTCGGATTAGCACGTAACGAAATTCCAATAAAAATAAACATGATGAAAAAGGGTTGCTATGCAAAATATTTATTTTAGGCTAGCCTTTGCAAACCGGGTGGGTTTTTACCTCTTTCATACTGAAAGGACACTGAGGCAGAGGCAATGGGTTGATCATGAGGATTTACTCACGTGTCATTGGAATCATTGACACAAGAGTACGCGCAATAATAAATGCTCTAAACATAATTTATTTAAGTGATACGTTTTTAATCAGCTCGTCATTTGGCCCCCAAATAAAGAGCTAATGAAAGCATACAAATAAATAATCAGCTACTACAAAGTTGAAGCAATTATAAACAGGGATAAGGAGCAAAGTTGCTTTAAAGTACTCATTGAAGTACCTATCTTGAAATTAGTAGGTAGGTACTATTCCCAAACAAAGAAGTGAGGTACTCTAACAACTCAAGGTTTTTAAAGAACTAACTAACGACCTCTTAAACTAAGTGGAGGAACACAAAAACAGTTTTCAGGTGAATTATGTTGTATAGTTAAGTTTTAAAGAAGGTACACTTTTCATCAACCCTTTAATTTAAATTTAAATTCAAAGTTATGCGCGAAGTCAACGAAATGAATGTCACTTTTACCTCTATATTAAAATTATATTTTATCAACTTATTTATTTGATGCTATTGAATAATTTTATCGCTTCTTTTTTCTAACTACCTATGAAGTGATCGAATCACATATTACACGGATATCTTTTTCGTATCTAAGCAAAACAATATTATGTAGAACTATGTTATGGAAAGGAAAATTAGAAGAAAAACAAAACATGTTAGTTCTTTTATCTCACGCGCTCATTACATCATTCACATTGTGCAGTCTCATTTTTCTTGTGTCGCTTCTATATCATTAAAACGTGCAAGCAAGCTAGCTTTTCAAAATAAATTTTATTTTACTTTGAATCTATTTTATGCGAAAAACATCACAATTAATGATCAAGAGGCAACATCAATACTACTTCAACAACTATGTGTTTTTTTAGCGACCTCTGCAATTTATTCACTAGAATTCCTGACAGTTCATTATATAAATACTCTTATAATGTTATTATCATTAATATCTCGCCCATTTTTTCTATTATAAATAATAGAAAATCACAATTTTCGAAGCCATCTATTTCGTACTACAAAGCTACTATTTTATTCAAATATCTAAGAATGACAAACGCGTTACCCTCATCATCATTATGGCGCTATTTGGACCGCCAAATTATGTTATATGACAGTTGGGAAACCATTTTCCGGCTATCAACCCATAAATAGACCTCCGTTTTTGTTTTATATAATGTACTGGCCACCATCTGCAACTAAGATGAATAGAACACTAAATTTTATAAGCGTTTTATAACATTAATCATCTAGTTGAAGTATATCATTTACCGAAATTCAGTGTCACCATTGTATTTTAAAACAAAGTAAAATTTACCTGAGATGATACTTTTACACAAGGTTTATTCCTTGCACATGAGCGTTCAATCAAGATTTCCCGCCGCGCGACGGTAAATGGTTAGAGTCACGTTTAGTTTATGAGTAAATATGGCAGGAGAGACATTGACAAAGCTGCACTTTGTTGACTTTGCGTTAAGTTCGTGACGTAGTCGCGTTAACACAACAATAACCTCGAGTGACATTTACGAGTACAATAAACAGAAACCTTCTTCCCGCGACTAAGCCACTATTGTATTTTTCTTGAATTTCCGACAATATTTTCAGATTAAATTACGAGTAGTTCGTGATAATTTGAGCTCACGTAACTAACAATGAGTTAATAAACAATGAGTTAAATAAAAAATAGTTAAATTAAACAATCTGTACCATTCAATACTCTCTGAGATCATTAATATATTAATTCTTCTTTCTTTTCTGGTGTTGTATTTAGGGTACGTATAAATTGAACCTACCACTGGCTCGCTGCTGGGCAAGCAGTGAGCCGGTGATAGGTTCAATTTATTTATTTAAATAGTAGAAATGGTTTGGGATTTTTTTTTTTATAATTACAGTTCTTATTCAATGGCAATGCCACAGCGACGTTGAACCTTACTGAGTTTCTCTATTACAGTGCGGCCGCTCTCAGTGGAGATCCTTGCTAGAGAACAACCACTTTCAGTTGGTCAGCCAGCTGAGTTGGCCTGTAAAGCAGTTGGTGCGAGACCACCGGCTGTGATCACGTGGTGGATGGATGAACGGCAAATGTCTCCGGCTGCTATACAAAGGGTAATTGTAATAATTCTTTACCTAGCACTAACAATTTGAATTAATCAAACAATTCCTCCAACGATACAACTCGTTAACTATTTTTTTCCGTTATGGTAGGCCTGAATATATGTATGTAGATTTCTTAATAGTATAATAAGAGTAAATGAAAAAAAAAATCTTTGCTGGTTTTTCTGTATTAAACTTTTACCATCACAGTCATGCTAAAATTATACTTTGAGGATGTTTACCGCGTGTCTAATGGCTAAAATAGCCGCACCTTACTTGACCATCCTTAAAAGTGTCACAGGCCTTGACCGTAGAGTACACCAATCAACGGATTATTCTTTTACTTACCCTGTAAACGAGCAGCAGACATTCTGAAAAAAATTAAACAACAATCAATGTTTGAATATGAGAACCATTACTTAGAAATAATTACAATTATTAAGGATAAATTTTATGACAGTAATTCATAATATTAATCCCATGGTTAAATGATTCATCTCTGATTTCTCTTTTTGTTTGACTAACTCACTAATTGTAAGTATAAGAAACAGATTCTCATATACGCATTTTTTTTCTTAGAACTCAGATGACAAGAACGAAACCATATCATTTCTGCGGTGGACGCCTCGTATGGAACAAGATGGTCGCGTGCTCACGTGTCGCGCAGCACATATCAAACTTGAACACACTACTATAGAAACGAGCATCACGCTCAATTTACATTGTAAGTTTTTATTCTCCATTTTATTAGTAAGGAAAGACAATTTCTATCTATCTCTCGTATGGTTAGTGTTCAACCTAATGTCAAAGTTATTCAAGCCGCCCAAGAGGTCTTTGACATGGCTCAACGACTGTTATCTTAATTGACAACAACCGGGAACGACATTTTAAGCGCCCTCCGAAGCACGGAGACGCCCAGTACAAATAACACTATGCGGTCACTCATCTATAGAATGTAATAAATATTACATTTTCATATATAATTTGTCCATAGTTAGCCAGTTGTTGATAGTGGTAGAGAATACCACTGCTGAACTATTTTAAAAGCTACACTTGTACGATTTATACTTGGTCGGTGAACTATAATTATTCAACATTGTAAATACCGAAACATCTTAAGTTTATTATTATTAAAAGCAAGTTCAACAATGCATTATTTTGTTCAACAGATGTCCCAATAGTTAACTTACAACTGGGTGCAAAACTGAATCCTAATGACATTGAAGAGGGCGACGACGTCTACTTCGAATGTATTGTGAAGTCAAATCCACCAGCTTACAAAGTTGTCTGGGAGCACGACGTGAGTATACTTACTTATTATACTCGCAAAATATCAAACATAAAGTCATAAATAGGTATATAACCCCACACATGTTATAAGCGAACGTGTAGGCAGAGGTTTATGAAATACAAACCTGAATCGCCATTTACAATTTTAGTCTCATGTGACAGGGGTGAACCCATTGCCATATTCTGGATATGTAACCAATATCCCGGACTATTGAATTACATAATACCAATAGCATTTGACCTGACCCAGCTATCAAAACTAAGATCTCGTAATCCAGATGTGTGCACGACCACCAAGGCCACAAAGACAGTCAAAGAGAGTTTTAAATTACATTGCTTGAAATAATTTATTAGATTTTTATTGCCCATTGTTGTCAGCTTACATTATATCAATTGATTAATGTAATTGATTATCCGACAATACCAATTAAGTAATTACAATTGCTCGATAACACTAAGTAATTATCAATCGTCATAAATTGGAAAAATGTTAAACAAAATATGAATTATCATTGAAAATAATACATTAAAATTAATGACCACTTTATTTCATTAGAACTACATCACTACAACACAGCAGAATCTATAAAGAACAACGCAAACGTAGTAATAATCTTTGTCACTCAAGTAAAAGTAATTTCTCATCTATTTCTTGGGCCGAGTAGTTGGCCAGGAGGGTCGAATTTATTTTATCAAGCTTTGATTTGATCGATCAAATTGTGTCACCTGTAACGTGATTGTCGGTATGTGATATTGGCAGAACTAGGTTCTATATTGAATTCGATTTTTTTGGCTTTTTCATCAGTTTGATGGACAGAATTGTGATCGTGTTAGGTTTTGGAGGCCTATGTTTATTTTTGGAATGGTTTGTTATTTTTTATCGAGGGTAGATAGTTAGTATATTCTACTGAAGTGGCTTATCAATGGATTTGAGAGATTTATCGCAAAGAGCAAAGGCTTCCAAGTAATTAGTGATTTAAGGGACGGATTGTAAATACGAACAAACCCAAAACTATAATGCCTAAACTGCGACGTTTATCAGTTTCAGAACAATTTTATTACTTTTTGATAGATCAATCTCCATATTACTAGAATAGTATCGAGAACTAATCACATGATTTTTTTCTAGGGTCAAGTCATGACACACAATCAGAGAGCCGGAGTGATCGCTGGCTCAGCACATTTAGCTCTGCAAGGCGTCAACAGGAGCCAAGCAGGGAAGTACGCGTGTACTGCGTCAAACGTAGAGGGCGATGGGAAATCGTCTCCTGTCAATTTACAAGTTATTTGTGAGTATTCTCAGAAATAATATCCCATAGCATGTAATACACCGCCTACTCACCGCCCACGTTGAAATGTGATTTCTGTTTTTCTTTTTACCAACTTTCACTTTCTTTTCGTTAATGTAATATTATGATTTCGTTTTCATTTACCTTGTTTTTTTTTTATTAATTGAAAACATTTTCAGCATTACCATCATGTCCCGTGTAAGTTTTGAAAACAACGCAGAACCAAATCCAAACATAATAATAATTATTTAATTTTCAATTTCTCGTATCATTGCTCATGTGAAATGTCAAAATGGTCTTTGCTATCATAAACCACCTGTAGCCGTGCTCTGTTCAACCGTCAACCGGCACCATCGGTATCAATAGGTAGGGATCTATTGGGCCACCCTCAAAGAAATTTACGTGAAAATTTGACAGCCAAGTGACAAGTATGAAAAATATGACCCTCTTCAAACCAGATTGAGCGTAAATACAGGAAATATAAAATATGTACACCGATAGAGGTTTTCGGACACTAGGTGAATGTGAATAGATAAATTATATAAAATACTGTTCAGTATTTGTAAGCCTTCAACGATATCCTTAAAATAATGTTTAACATCCTAGAGAAAAACTTTTCATGCTCACTTCTGATTAAAAACTAAAAATAGATCGAATAACATTTAAAATCTTAAAAATACATCACAACAGTTATTATGTAAAAACATTTCAAAAACTTTTGATTTAATACTTTGAATTTGATTAAAAGCATTTTGGTAGAAACATAGTTTCACCCACTCTATTTAGAGCCAAAAATAATTTTATCTTACCAACCTTTTAATCGGATAAAACTAAAAGGTCCACTTCAAAGCCAATTGTTTGGAATAAATACCAACTTTATCCAAATTTTTGCTAATACTTGGTTTGTTCATGCAAATTATAGGATATTTTTGGGAAGGGTAGATTAGAGGATCACCAATGTATTAAAACATTGCTATGCAATATTATGTAGGGTTAAAACGAGGGTTCTATGTTTACAAACTGTATCAATAGGAATATCGTTTACTTATAGATGTAGAAAATATGGTCTGTCCCTAATTAATAAAGTAGAAATAATGCTGAACTACTAAGGAGATTCATCAAGAAGCAAGAATCTTGACTAGACTGCCTAAATCCGATCAATCAGATACGTATTACCACGGTTTGAAGTTATGTAATTTTCTTATTTTTGAATACTTAGATATTTATTAATATGCGTGTACAATCAATCTATAACTTAGATTAAATTATACATCGTCTAGAAAATCATTATTACATTAAATTGTGTCGCTTCAAACTCAATTAGCTACTATCTTATAATTGGCAAACTATCTGGCGATCCTTCCCCGTCCTTAGATTAGCCATCACGGCCAAGTTTCTAACGTCAAAATTTGCATACGAATATGTAATATATCAATTCATACACACCATGTTCACGGCTTCACACACCATCGGCACAGCAAATTGAATTCACACGTGGCGTGTTACGCATAACTTGCAAATTCATTGAATAACATCGGATTGATTTGATTTTCTATGCAAAGCTTTGTAGGCCGGTGTTTGGGCTTAAAAGCTAAATACTCTGGATTGAGGTAGATTTACGTAATTGACAGGTCAAGGTCAAAGCCTGGCTCTTTGTTCTAGATGCTCGCAATTAAATAATTAATTTTCGTTTATTTCTGTTGAATGTCTATTTTTGAACATTTAATAGGAATATCCTTCAAACAAACTTATTTTTAAAAGCAGTGGCAGCATTTAATATTCACTATACTAAAATAGTGAATACAATTATACGTTTTACTTGAAAGGCCTTTGAACTCTTATCATATACGGTTAAAAGGGTATATTTTAGGCGTCAGTCTATAATTATTATTTTATAAATGTCGTCAGTTTCACTAAATACAATAAACGTATTCAAATGAAAGGTCACGTTTAGAATATTTTAAATTTGTATTTTATTTATAGAGCATTGTCCATTGTTACCTGGATCAGTGATTAATGATTACTTTCTGTTGTGTCACTTTGTTTCTACTGTAATATATCCTGTTATATATCCTTTACGCTTTAGATCTATAAAACAATTTGTATGAGGTAAAGTTTTGTAACGTCCTTTATAATATATGTTGGATAATACATACATTTTCAATTCATATTGAATATCGACAATCGGCTAGCTACTCAATACATTTTTCAACAAAATCTTTATAACCATTGAATAACAATCTCATGCACAATAAAGTCACAAATAGAGTTCATATTCGAAAATTATCTATAGATCATTTAAAGTTACATATAAACTAATTATGTATCGTTCCCACTTGCTATAATTGAGGATGTCCATATAATTAATTAACCGTACAATTGGTACCCAAATCAATTGATCAAACGTTTGTACTAGTGATGCAAAACAGTGTACAGTTTCGGTTATTTATGCATCGACTATTATAGCACTGAGAATGATACTTTCGTTATTGTAATTACCCTGTTTATATAGTCCAGTGATTTTAGTGAATTGAAATTATAAGCAAATGTGTGTTCATAAACAATGATGAATATTCTACAAACTGACGCTCGCAAACATTTATGCAAGTAGTAGGTTATCTTTGTTTGTATGGATGATCAGTCCAGGAGTAACCCGGAATTTGATCTGCTGAATCTATCAAATACTCAAAACCGTAATACACTAGGTATGTACTTTGGACTCTTCTAGATCCTTTGTATAATTTACTGACTAACTCTGAGTACGACTTCACATGCGCTTTGTGCAATTTGGGAAATCTAATATTCAAGTAAAATAGCGGTTTTCGTTGCATATGTAAATAAATCCAAAATGCCACAATGTCCACTTGAATGAAATAAATACAAATATGGAACGTAGAACAGCAAATATTTAAACACAGCAAAGTGCTTATAAATAAACAAATAAAAATCAACGCTTAATTCATGACTGTCAATATCTGGAACACAAATGGAATGGGTCATCCGGTGATATATGGGACCGTGTTGCCAATAAACTGGATATCATTGATTGTCAGAATGTTTTATACACACATTTATTGCTGTGCATTAAAAATATGACGCATAAATATGATTGATAAGACTGCAAATGTTTTGGAGGGTCCGATGTTTGTCTCCCCCGAAAACATACAATGAACGCATCTGCATTTTTATTAACAAATTCTTTTAATTCATCTGTATATGTAAATATATTCCATTAACACTTCGTTACAGATTGAATTAATATTCACAATCAAATAAAACAGATTTGTTTTTTTCGAATTCTGGCCTGTAATATAATTTATATCTAGATATGGTATAAATTCATGGATAACAGATAAACCCACTCGTAGCCAATTTAAATTCAAACTTTTGGTTTGCATCTCTGGTATCTAATATGATACGAGGTTTTACTTTTCTTGCCAATGCAATCTACGCCAAAATGAGAAGCAAACCACTGTGTAAATATAAACCGTAAAGCTCAAACCATAATTGCAATTATTAGTCCCTAAAATGTTACGAAACTAGAACGAATAAATATGTCGACCAATCCCTTCATGAGTGGACCTAAAAGGAAACTCATGCAATAATAGTTTGTCAATTCAATACGTCATGAATAGGCGGTCCTATATTACTGGTCCATTCAGGTATATTACGTAACATTTCTATTCTAGCTTTGAATGTGGCCGCCAAATTATTTCTTCTATATTTTCTTACCATAATTATTTAGGAGTATTAAGAAAGGTAATTTTGCTCAAATATTGCAATTAGAGGAATAATATTTCCGGATATAATTTGGTCCCAATATATAAATTTTAAATACGTTGGTATTGTAGTTGTCTAATTTAAAATTAAACACTATGTATAGTTTTCTAATTCAGTCTTATGCGGCTATAATTCCTGGTTTAAATAACCAAACAAATTAATGTTTTAAACCAAAAAATGGTTACTGCCTACGACCACAAAGTGGCAGTATAGTCGTGAAAAATTCAATAATTGACAACCGCGGCCTCAGTTGCGGACTGCGGCTTGTAACCAAGCACAGTTTTAAATCGATTAAAATATTCGAACAGGTTGTGAAAATTGTTTCGTGTATCCCTAGGTAGCCTCTAGGTGTCGAAATTGTTTTAAATATTTATAGAGTTGATGTTTATAAAATAGATGTCATTTTGTAGTAGGTTTTCAATGTCACTTAATGACGGTGTTATTAAACCTTTATCAAACTTAGAAGTAGCAATCTTTACAGTAGGTAACTAAATTAAAATTATACTTTCGAGAACTACATGCAAATCCCACATATTATCAGATTAAAACATGGATTACAGAATTTATGCGTATTAACCGTAACATATGCACCGATCCGTCTGCAGAGTAAGGCGATTATGGTAATACCATCCCTGAACAGTCATATCTAATTGTGTACAGGGAACCACGACAATGTAATTCGGAATTCAGGCCAAATTCCAAATAACATAATGTTTGATCTGCTTGACTGAACAATTGTGTCAGACGTTCACACTCGATCTGCACAGACATGTAAATTACAGTGTATCGAAACTTTGATTACCGTTCTCCTTTAATTAACAACATTGAACAATTGACAGATAAGCCGGTGTGTGTGGCGACCGCAGCAGTAATAGTCGGTGCCGCGATTAATGAACCAACTAAAGTTACATGCGAAGTGGACGCCTTCCCCGCACCCAAGAACTTTCAGTGGACGCTCAATAATTCCATGGGAACTTTGGAAATTGAAGCCGTGAGTACAACTAAGTTTATTATTAACGTTTATGTGCATTCGTGAAACATTTATTGAATGCTTTAATCTATTGATTGTTGTTGTAAGTTAGGTACACTAAATGATTTATAGGTTTGTTTGGCTTCATCAATACAAGTAGTCTATTATGGCACATGATTATTATTTTTCATTAGGAATTATAGCCGTCGTAGTACTTTAACTGCTATAAGGTCATAGTAATTATGGTAAAAGTAATTGGTTTTACATATATTGTGTAAATCAAGTTGTATACCGTAGATAGAAACACAGATATTGTGCAGACCGCAATGGTTAATTTAAGGTGGTCGCATCGTCCCAACCGCCGGGAACAAATATCTGCGTGAACCACAGATAGCTGATTGTGATGCCTCATTTTGGGTTCAACTTCTTTGATTATAAAATTATTTGTAATATTTAAAGTATTCAATTCATTATCACAATTAACATCAGTTCCTCTAAGCGCAAGTTTTATCGAGAATTTCCTAACTACAATCTTGATAGCTTTGTTTAAATCAGTAACCGTAATTTAATTTGCGTTCGACAACTAGAGAATCTACTGAATTGTTCGGTAAACAACACAATGCGTGTACAGCAATAACGTGATTGGTTCATGGATACCAATTATACATACAATGTAACCACAAATTATTATTGTTAGTCTTTCAACTGTACTAGCTCAATTGAAGTACTGGATATTATACCATGCCGTGAAGCTGTGGCAATTATTTTCATGTATGATTATCATTTGGAACTTTATATCACAGTTATAATATCCTGAACATGTAGGTTATGCACCTACAAAAATATAGGTTTTTATGACACTTGGGGTACAGTTACACATTTATTATAATAAAAGGCAACGAAATAATTCATTTCGAGATAAAACATCGTATTGATTACAACAGATAACGCACACTCATTGTTTGTAACAGGGATTTCGGTGAACATTACTTCGTTTTGTTCCCTCCCTTGTTTTGTCATTACTAACATCCCCTTTATAAATATACATACGGTCCTTGTCATTCCCTTTTATGGACATGCGAACAGCACTCGTCATGAATAATCCTTTGTTTTATGGAAATATTTTTTTTCAACTTTTTGCACGTTTTCCGCCCTTTCGTTAGATTACTCGAAGGTTGAATTGTCTTTCCGGAGCAGTTTGTGGGATCTAATTCCAGTAACTCGTTTATGCAAAATTGAAAATTGTGTCTTTACTACGTTGCGTTGCGTCATGTCACGTGATATTGCATTTAACTTAATAATGACTAAATTATATCCGATAGTGATTTTTCTATAGTATACATTTTGGACGTTATTTCAAGAACGTGAAGAGATTAATTTTATTCCAGTAAATTGATGTATTTTATTAATTTGCACAGGACAAGTTTACAGTAGACACAACGGGACGGTCAGTCTTATCCTACACTCCAGCAACAGAGAAAGACTATGGTTCTTTAGCCTGTAGAGCTACAAACTTAGCTGGGCAGCAAGTAGAACCTTGTCGATATTCATTACTGCCAGCCGTAAGACCTGACCAGCTTAACAACTGCACTTCTGTCAATCTCACTGATGATTCTGCTGAAATCAGATGCGTTGCTGGTAAGTTAAATATATTAACTTGTATTCTTCACCGCTTCTAGAATATTCCTAATCCTTGATTGACTCAAATGATGTTACTCCATTTTTGTTCAACCATAAAAGGAAACAAGAAAATATAAATTCAATATTCCGTCGACTCCCTCTTTTATTAGACGCATCAAGAAATGACAATTCAATGTAATCATTTCCTTAAAGGTTACGATGGTGGTCTCCAGACGTCGTATTTTGTGGAGGTTTGGGAGGCAAAGAATTTAGTAGCAAATGTGTCCACGCCTTTACCTGCGTGGATTCTTCGAGGTCTTGGATCAGGGAAGATGTTTAAGCTGGTATTTTACGCATACAATGCCAGAGGAAGATCTGAAGCTACAGCGATGAGGATCAATACTCTGTCACGACTCGCTCTGCACACAGGTATGCCTCAAGTTCGGATTAGGTAGTAAGTTTGAATATAAATTCGAAAGTCGTGAATAATTCTATTAACTTCCTCACTTGCTTGAACAACTAAGTTTATTAAGAACTTTGTACTTTAACGTTGGCAAATAATATCTTTAATATCTATGGGATACAAAAAAATAACATATCTACTTTAAAAAAGGCAATTTTTATGTACATTTGCGCCAGTAGAACCAAATGACTAGGTCATGAAACTAATTTGTTTCGTGTTAGATTCTAAATTAAGCTATGAATCGACCTAGCTTTTTATCAGACTCGATCTAACGACTAATTAGGTTGCAAAACTTTATGTAGCTGCGTAACGGTTGAAGTGATCATATTCTATATTTTGCACAGAATTTTACCTCAGTATACCTATTTGTGATTATTACAAAAAATATTTTGTGTTGAAATGAGTTCTATAACATTTTTTTTTCTTTTCCATTATAGTGCTAAAGATACGATTATGTTTTCTAAACTATTCCTAATATTGTTAATTAATGTAATCATACATTCTACAGAATCCAAAGCAAAAGCAGCAGGTGTGGACGCTAGCTGGGCGTTAGGCATTATAGCTGGTATTGCTGGAACACTCATTGTCATCGTGATCATTACTTTACTAGCAAGAAGAAGACAACACCCACCAATGCAGTACGAAGGTAAAAAAATCTTTATTTTATTTTTATAATTCTTTTAGGAATCCCAAAAAATATCCCAGCACTGAAAGGAAAAATTGTCAAGTGCGGCGCCCCCGGCTATACCGTGGGTAGCTTTTCTCCGCGTTTCTTTTACCTTAAGTAACAGTGGGTACTGTAAAAAATCATCTTCATTCTATCTACACTAACTACATAATATACAGATAATATTACATATCTGTATATGTATCGTTGAACAATAAAAAAAATGGAAGATGCGCGTTAATCTTAGATTAAAATAGTACTCATTTCTTTTTATATTACATACCTACACGAAACAGTAACGCTAGGAAACAGAGTCAGGTGCATAACGTTAATAGTTTCACCTCTAAGCTATCTGTGCTATGATATTTTCATGATTGTCTAAATTGACAAAAGGTCGATGATTCATTTATACATGACAATAGCGTGCCCAATTTTGATAGATGCTATGAATACCACCAAATAACAGTATTTAACTGAGCCATAGCGTGTGCAATGTCTATAACTTAGAATATAAACGGCACAAGTTTGAATTTTACTGTGAAATTGTCGCCAGATAGTGCCAAAGCAATTTTGCTTCAGTCGTTTTCACTTTATACTATAATTGAATACATAACACTTTCGTGTAAAATATTAAAACTTGACAGCCATTATAGGCCCTAATTTTAAAACATTCCTACCACCTTTTCGCAACAGTAAAAACAATTATTGAATTTAGACGTATGTATTTTTAATTTAGCAGATTCGGGTTTATGTAACAGTGACGTGCCTAATGCTTTTTTATCGATGTACCGGATAGGTAATTATTTTGAAGGTAATATAAAAGCAATATAGAGGTTCGTACCTTCGACCACAAATAAATCGAAATTGCTTCAGTGGGCAGGTTTACTGGCGAATGGCGGTGGATTCTGTCGCGTGACTGGAATTTTTGAACGCCTCGGACGGCCCGGTTGTGGGCTTCACTGCATTTGAAATGTGATTTATGTCCTTTTGCATTTCCAATGGAATTGCAGATGTTCCGTCTGTCAGTGGACATTGACATCTTTATTAGCTTTTATCGATATTATTTAAATAAAGGACATATTTAAAATTTATGTGCGGGTCGTTTGTTTTAAGTGACTTTTTATGTCATATGGGAAGAGTCTTGATACGTATTTTTGGAAAAATAATAACGAAAATGTTTACATACCTAAAAATTGCGTGTTAAAGCTAATTTTTAGTAGCAACTATCTAAAACTTCAATTTTGGGATTTTTAGGTAGAAAAATATTTCAATTGATGGAATGAGTCAAGCTCCTTTTTTCTAAAATTGAAACGAATATTGAAAGGCGTATACTGGGAATATTTCCTATACAAACAGCTGTAGAATGGCAACCTTGACTACGCCAACAGAACGGAACCACGTGTTATGTGAGCAAACAATCTAACCGCTTTGTAAACACAACGTTACAGTGACGAACGCTAACATGACTTGGTCTAAGATGGCTGAAACTTGACGAGTTAATTTCAAACTGTAATAATGTTCAAGGAACATTTCTTGCAGTATGATTTTTGTAGAAGAAAATGAATTGCTTTTTCAATAGTCGGCATACAAAATTGCTTTTCTTAATACAGCAATTAAAATCAATCGCATTTTTATAAATTTACGCCTGCAGACGTAAATTATAAGCTCAGAAAAAATAAATACTCCTTTATTGTGAACAAATTAAACCTTGTATGGAAAAATGTTCATAAAAACGTATTTAGAAATTGTTGTTACTGTTTATGGATACTGCAATAAAAACAAAACAAATGAAAGTTTTTCTCTGTATTCTGTAAAAACTTAATTAGGCTAAAAATAACAACAAAATATAGTTCATATTGAAACAAAACTAAATAAAAATCATAGTTGCAGTTTTAATCGGAAATCATAAAATGCTGTTAGAATATTACAAAACTAATAAACGCCGACAGCGCAAACAAAAATTCGGTTTAGGTTTCATCAAACAGCGAGATAATACCTGTAAAAATATTCTGCTGATTCCACAGCATACGTGCAAACTGCAGGGAAATTTTAAAATAAAAGCCTTTTACATTTTAACAAGCATTTGATCAGAAACTCCACATTGAATTCGCTTTTTATTTTGATAGTGCTATTTGTAACAAGTTACTTGTTTCGTTAACTTTAAAACAATGTTGATCAATTAATAAATTATCTACGGAAAGAAAATACTCAAATGTAATATCGGAATACAAAGACGTTATGCATTATGTTATAACAATAAAAGCAATCATTGAAATAGATTATGTTCCTACATCAAAGAAATATTTATTATCGTATTCATAACCTTGAATCGATAGCGTCTATCAAAAACGTTTTCTCATTAGCGGAATGAAATAGCACACTTATTAGCATTCGATTTCCACAACCTACTTTTTTTATAATCAGAATGATTTATACTTTTCCTTTCCTTTACCCATTAAGATTTAGTACAAAAAGCTGCCATTGTTGGAATTCGCAAGCATGAAAAGTTATGTTCCAAAAAAACTTTATAAGCTACAAACGTTTTCACAGAAATAATAGCCTTTTAGAAATATGGTGCAATAAAAACATTTACCTATAGCGAGAAAAACATTGGTTGTGCCAGGCCAGTGCCAGGTGGATTTAGGACCTGAGTTGTGAATGTCGTGTCAGACAATCGTATCGTTACTTCGACACTGATCATCGATATCGATTTAACTTTTTGTTATTCGCTCACTAGAGTTAAAAATAAACTTACTATTCGGTTAATTTATGTTTGAGACATGACTATTGTAGCTGAGTAACATTGTTTTGTTATTTTTCCACTAAGTTTAAATCCAATTTCGGAGTTTTTGCAATAGGTTGTTTGACTACGTTATTATGATTTCTTTTTTTTTTGAAATAAAAACATGCGTGATAGGTTAACAATTTTAGATCCTTAGTTAGTAAACAGCTATGACTATATATTGCTATAAAAAGATGAGTGGAAGAATAAAACAAGTTGTGCCGAACTCATTTAGCGTGGGATAAAAGTCAAGAACATGATAATGTTTACTTTAAATTGTGTATTTTAATCAGAATAAATATTAACAATCGGTTCAGCAGGTTTATAATTCATAACCAAGCACTGTTACCCAAGTTACCTACTTGCTGAGACAGAACGTCGTCAAGTTGTCACCTGCAAAGCTAAATGGCTTTCTAACTTGATGCGAATCTGTAATAATATACGATACATACATGTATGTGTATGTACGTCATGTACCTAAACATACCTACATGTTCGTTTACACGGAGGTTAACATCGAGGAAATTGTATGTATGTGACGTGGTTTTCGTTGTTTACACGTCTAAACCCACCCATGCATTGGAGAGCACGTAAGGCGTTGTTGAATCAAACGTTTTGAGCGAACAAAAAGCTTAATCAATAGCCCAACATTTTTGTTACTTGTGATTTAGTCGTATTTTCATATTTATACTGTTCATCTACGATTTAAAAAGTAAATCTAACTTTTAAATACATTTTCAAGCGTTAAATTAAATGTTATTTTTACGAACTTAAACTAGAAAATGATGCAGTCATACACCACATTTTCCCCACCACTAGGTTTTATGAGCTTTGCATAGACAAATATAAAAATCAATCCATTGAAGCATTCTAGGGTATTATTAGATCATGAGGAGTTTATAGGATGACAAAGATTTAAAAATTCACCGTATTTTTAGTTCAATCTCTAGTATTCACTTGCAGCTGTGTGTATTATGCTGTTGTATAATTTATTTACTTTATTTTTAGCTCCTGTGCAGACGGTGAAGGCGTACAAAGGCACGATACAAAGCACCAACCATTCGCCAGTTCAGCCCGACGATAAAAATCCTGATGTGGTGCCTCTCGGTAAAGGTAATACAGGTATAGATATTTGTGTTTATCGAATTTTATTTGATGTATTTTGTTTAGTAGGTACATACATTTTTGTTCATTATTTTATGTATATGTATTTAAGGTGTTTACCAGGAATATGGTTGTTTGATAATTAAATTAACGGTTCATTATAATTGTGTGATCGAAATACGATAATAATATAATTGTTAGTGGAATAATAACATTTAGTAGCTGAAAATCAGAATAAGAGGCTCAAATAATACGTTTTGTAATTAAAATAATAATTATATCATTGTACTTTTTGTATGTTTAGATTACAATAGTGCTCGAGACTTAGAGCGCCCACCAGAGCCGCCTCCCTACGGTTCTGTAGTGTCTCCCCCTGTCGGATCTTCACGGAGCTCTCACAGCCTTCACCATCATGACTTGAGGCCAGTGACCCCGCACACGCCTAACACACCTGCGTCTGATGCTCACGTAAGTGTACACAGGCACTAACTAAAGTAATTTCTTCTTATAAATTGCAAAGAAAAATAACTTTGTTGCGTATAACAATTTAATTTAAACATCCAAATAATAAGACACTGTTTTTTGAAATTAAGCAGTTTCTCTAAGGTTCGTAAAATAATTGAACTTGCGTTAACGATAGAAGTTAAAAGAGTATGTTGCAGTCTCCGCCAACTTTAAACGAGGACGTATGAAGTACTTTTCAAAGGATGCTCTCAGAATTGCGTAGGTTTGAGTAACAACTTAGAGAAAAGAACAAAGGAGTCGCACGAATATATACTCATCATTATTAAAGCATAAATTAATTTAATTTTGGAAAATTATTTTTATTTATTGAATCTAACGATAAATATTAGGTAAACATAACAATAATATGAAATACAAACAATTAAATGACCGCAAACTGCTTTACCACCTCTTGTTTACCGTGCTTTGTTTACCGAAATACAAACAAATTAAACAGACTATTTATTGGTTTTATACATACTATGTATTCTATGCTTGCGATTTGAAATGCGGGATAAGTATGTAGTTTAAAATATCGGTATTATTGTGTAGTGTCGATAATATTAGGAACGAATGAATAATCTTATGCACCACTTCATTCATTGAGTCATGTTTGAAACTTAAACGGTGAATTCAGATGCTTGCATTTTTAGTTTATTTATATTTTTGAACAAAAATGTGACAAACATTTTTCATTGACATTATTTTTAATAATCAATGCATTTATTGTGTGATGGTTTGTCTTATAGCAAAAACTTTTTTCCAAACAGAGCATCGGAACATTAGCAGATGATCGTCGGAGTGTGACAAGCGGCACTTTCTCACGACGGAGAGAAGTAGTGACAACTCGAACTCCTCTCTTAGCGAACGCGAGAGAAAGCTGTGTCTAGGCTGATTACTATTAGTACTCTCGACACCAACGGGAACATGTTGAGCATTTATTTTCTAGAATATTTTTTTACTATCTAGGATTAGGTCTGTGATACGGCTTAGGTATGTTTCGGGTATGGGATGGCTTTTATTCTAAAAATTATGAACACTTTTTGTAATTCTTTAGGATATTTTTATTATGAAAACTGCTTACTTTTATGCAAAATCTTATCGTTTAGATTTTTCTATTAAAGTGAAAATATTATAACTACTTCTATATGGAGATAAAAGCAGGCAGGCGGCAGTTCTGCAGCGGCAAGTTATATACCGTTGTGCTTAAACCTTACGGCATGAAATATAAGAATGGTCCTGTTGCATTCTCATGGCTTTTACGAGGATTTTCAGTGTCTCGGCTCTTATTACATCCACAAATCACGAGCGAGAATTCAGCCTCAGCCAAAACGACCGCACACTAGGTATATTTTTGTCCTGGTAAAGACATTCAACCTCTGTATTCGAATTTCAACTGAACTAGCAGGTATTTATATATTTTTTATTTATACAGTGTGCTTACCTTCTATAATTTTTTGGATATCTAACTTCTTATATTTGTATCGTAATATATGATTCTATATGTATATATTTTTATATGTATACATCGAAGTAAATTAAAAAAGACTGTTTAAGACATGTTCTCTTTGGTACCGAGGTGTTTAATGTAAATTAGATAAAATGTTTGTTTTTAGTCAATATTCACTTTCAAAAAGAGATATATCGTCTGTCTAAATTATGTATAAAGTAAGTGGTATGTTCTGAAAACTGGCACTATTCTATGATAGATTATTTATAAAAGAACCGAATGTATACACTGTAAATTTTACAATATATTATACCCTAAGAATATCAAGCGTCTGGGACATGTTTTGCTTAAGGTAAACGGATAAAATAGAGCAACGACAATCATTTCAAACCTAAATAATTTATTAAATCAAGCAGGCAATAAAAATGCTTAAAATCGAGTACATACAAAAAACAATTTGTCTACAAAAATGTATTGATACATTGCCTTTCTGAATTAAATCGCTGTAAATATAATACTTAAACAAAACATTTCTTAAGCGGTTGAAGACAAAATCTTAAGGCTCTACCCGCATAGGTCATGTTTATTATTTAAGTTTTCCTAATACTAAGTGCCCTTCTTAAATTACGAGCAGTTTCAATTCAATTTCTTATATCTACTACAAACCCTGAGTATTTAAATTGGTTTTGGACGTAGATTTGTCATTTCATGATTTCATTGTCAGTGGCTGTTTTATGTGTAAAAATGACATCAACACACTCACAATATGGATTGGAAATCGTTGTTGCACTAATGTGTTAATCGTTTTGAAGTCGATTTTTAATAATGGTAAAATCTTATTACTCGGAATTTTTTATCAGAAGTGTAAAAGTAATCATTTGTATAATTACGTTAAAATTTATAAATGTAAATATATTTATAACTTCGGAAACTGGCTCAATGATGTTATTATAAAGATACAATAAAGTTTAAAATGTTGGTAAAATGAAAATATACTTATTGTTTACGGATATGATGTTTGTATTAATTTGTAGAAAATGTTAATCTTCTTAATAGTTTGAGAGCGTAGACAATAATGAAATTTTAAGTTGGTAACAGACCGCAATAATGAGTTTAAAATATAATTACAAATGTTATTGTATGCATTAAAATTTATGATAACATTTTTATATTTCCCTTGACGTTTATATAGTTTATTAGAATTAGTTAAATAATGAGTTTTATTATTAGCTTCGCACTAGCGTACCATATTGGGTAGTCAGTAAACATAAATCCTCATGTTTATACAGAGCTATCCGGCACCCAATAGAATGCCTAACCATATTTTCTTGCGGAAGTTTCCCGCCTCTGCAAATGTTGGGCCAGACATTCACGACACAGCAACTGAATGTAAATATCGGTAAAGAGACACAGGGCTTAATATTTTTTTCTGTTGACACGACCAAATGCGGAATACTTTTCGTTCTGAATTCTGTAATGTTTTTTACTTGTAAATAATATTATTTTGTATCAACATATTATACAGTGTTGTTTAAGTAGACAAAAATAAAATCATATTCTGAGTTGTATATTCTTTTTGGTTTTAAGACAAAAACAGTAATACTAATTTAACCTGTAAAATGTTAACAAACATATCTACGTTATATATCTTTGTGTATACTTACATCACATTTTGAATGTAATTAGCTATTAAGTTAATAAATTAAATTAACTTTGAAAATACTATTAATAAAGTTAAATAAATGAATTCACTGTGATGCTATGAAATTTATAATTCTCTAAATTATGAATTACATTCATAATTATATTTATATGTAAGTGTAAATATGAATATGTTGTCGGCTCTAGGGTTAAATTAAACAACCCTAATAAAATACTTTAGAATTTTTTGTGTATTGTATATAGTATTATACTTGTATGTGAAGGAATATAATACATAAGAAAAAATATTGAATGTTAATCAACTCCGCTCGTTTCGTTGCGACTTTATTATTTTGTACGTAGTCAAAAATGTTGCACGTTTAATTGTTTAAAGATAATATGTTACCTCCAGTACATAGAGTAACAGTTGTATTTAAATAAAATAAAAAATAAATATATGTATTTCAAATCCTTTATTAAATATCTGACAAAAAACCAGTATATCAATGAATGGGTTCAATATATGATTTTAAAATATTTTTGCTTCTGTTACTAACTGTACTGAATATATTTATTTGCTAAGTACAAAAATATTCTATATTTTTGTTTTTTATAATGTATTCTTGAATAGTAAACAATATTTATACGATGCCTAGTTAAAAACTTCGATATTTCAATGAACACTTACAATTCTGCATTCTTTTAGAAACGCGCTTTATCGAGTGACTTACTATCAAAATGATAGCAAAATTTGTTAAAGTATTTGGAGTTCGATTACAAAGATGACTTCAGCAAATTACCTTCTCACGTTGAGATAAATTCTCAGTACTAAGTAACCTGGTTTCGACGTTTCAGATTTGAGACAGCATCGTGAACTATAGTTTGAAATTTCAAACTCGAGAAATATCACGTTGTGTATTTCTTGGAATCGACATTGTATTACAGAATAAACCCTGAATGAAGTTATGCTGCGGTCATTTAAAAAAAAAAATATTGCAATTATGTTTTAGTTACTTTTTGTATTAAACTAGTAGCAAATATTAATTATTGTTTACTATTCAAGAATATCATTTACACTGTACTTTTAGCATTAATTTCACATAAATCTATAAAATTAAGTTAAATTGGTACTAAAATATATAATTTCGGTGATTTTTCAAAGACTTCTTGACATATCGTAATTATTAAGATATGTGTAATACTTCTTGGAATAAATTTGCTTATCAGCAAATAATAATGGTGTTTGTTTCTTTATAATTCCTTCTCTTGGAAACAATTTGACTATTGGGTAACGGTAAAATAGTAATTGTTTGTTATATTCTCTAACTGTGGCTCTATCTCCCTTAACTTTAACCATAGTAACTGCCAGCGTTATAAACGAAATATCAAGCGCTCTTATTCTTTTTAAGTAAATCGCCATACAATTTTCAAAGTCAAAATAAACACTGACTTCGTGTGACGTAGCTGTTTGCCTTTATGTAGACGCCCTTTGAGTGTCATCCCGTTTGCTCTGAACATAAACCCATATACACACACCTATCTACGTTGTATACACACTGGATGAGAGGAAAACACTCAATCACGCTCAAAGTTGGCCAAATCCAATCCACTAATTTCCTTTCAGGTATTTGAGTGATTTGGACGTTAATGTTTTGGTTTGTGAGGAAATATATTGGCAATAATTGATACAAAGAAAGGGGTTGCTATAGATAAGTATATTTTTGATTGGGATTTATAGCTAGGTGCAAGTCACTATTTAGATTTATACGTACTTATTGTATTAGCACATGTCGAGTTATCATCTAAAAAAAAACTTAATTTAGGATTGCTTTAGAAAAATAACATACCTACTCAACGAAACGCCACCATGCTTGATAACTACTAGTATAGCATAAACATAGAATGTACTAAATCATTTCATGCGAACAGCACCAACATCTGAAGAATATAAATCGCTTAGCCACTGAAGGCAGTCAGTTGAGGTCGTTTAGCGGTACGTTTGATTTGTTCGAAGCTGTCAAGCGCGGTGAGGACGGACTGCAAGCCGGCAGTTATGCACTCGACGACATCGCTTCAAGCTGTCCAATTAATCTTGCTTTAAATGACTCATTGGCTATGCTAGACCATAATAGACCCTTAGTCAACTGTATAAGATTTATTTCAGTTGGTGACGACGGTTTGATTGCACTGTTAAGGAATAAACAGGCTTTTATAGGAATGTTTTGTGGAAGTTGAGGCATTTTCGTGTGGACTTTATTGCGGTAGCATTGTAAGATTGAATTAGTGTTAGTTGATTGAAAAACCAAAGTCGATAATAAAAAAGTCCTACATAATATATATCCTTGTTCTACATAATAAGCTATAAACAATTCGTGTAAAAATCAAAATACTGCTAGGAACAATGTCATTACTTTATTCACTAACTAAATTATTTAATTATACTGATATTTCTGTTAGAATACATAGAAAATGTAGCTTAGCAATTCAATCGTCAACAGATTTTATTACTATAGCGCAATTCTGTATAGTCTGTACAGTCGAGTATCGAGTTTGATATTTTAAATTTACTGCCAAAATAGATCTTACGTAGCCCCGTAGAGGTGATAAACAAACTTACGTGTAAAATTTCTTGATAGCAAGCCGGTTGTCGGTAGTCAATAGTACAATCGAGCTACAGTTCTATACTCTAAATACTAGAAGATAGTAGTAGAGGAGATAAAATATTATTAGTACCACTATTTATACTACTCCGCGGAGAGACACCAAGAATAAGTTGAACCTAATGGCTTACAAGAAAATATTGTCGTCGTCTAGACTGTCGTAGTTTCTCAGAATAGTCCCAGAGGGTCCTTGTACATAATAAATGCACACGCACTCGTAAACACGCAACTAAATAAAAGTTTATTAAGTAGTAATAAAAGAAAGTCGTACAAAATTATACGTAGTAAACACAAATCGGATTTTCTTGTAGTTGCAGGTGTAAGTTTACCTAAAGGATACGGACAAAATTATAAATCCATCGTCATTATTGTCATAAAGCAATCTTTTTTCTACCTGCCCTGTGAGATAACATAATATTTTATTTTATGAAAGAGGCACAAAGCCAATAAGTTGTCCAAATAATGAAGTACCAATATTACCCAACGAAATGAAATAAAACAAGAATATTAAATCTTTAATAGGTACTCGAATGCCTGAAAATACTACCTAATATATAGACTTAAAATACCGATTGTTGCTAAAACTAGGCTAGTCGATTTCAATAAAGAATACGTAGGTTCAGTGACAGGCCTATCAAAGCAATATTTTATGCTGTCTAAGATTTCTTCACAAAATTATATTTGAACAGAGTTGAACTTCTTCAATATTACACGGACAATCCGAAGAGATTGCCTACTCAACGTGATTGTCACTGTGATAAGATTTTTTATTCGACCTTCGCTTTTGTTAGGGCTAAAGGTGGCGTATTTAATACGCAAACTTCATAGCTCCGTGATGATTCCGCTGTTTATATCTATTTAAAGGGTAGTCCTATTTTGCGACTACAATTAAAAGTTTTTTTTACAAAGAATTTAAGTTTTATATCTGTTAGATATCACTTGGAATTTTGGAAATGCGACACTCTTCCGTATGGCAAAAGAATTAGTAATATGTATCTAATCTGTATCTAAAGCTAATTTACATACATCTTAATAGTTATGATTTCGACAATTAGACCATACATGTCATTAAAAAAAGTTGATAAAGCATCAATCCAACACCGTGAAGTCTAAAACAAATAAGTATCTATCACTATCAATATTGCATGTTCACACTAAAAAACTATGCGTGCTTTCAGAAATATAACGTGTGTAACGTCATATTTTCAAAATCACGCAAAGTAAACACGCTACTTTGTGTTTTTCATGAGACAATACATTCAACCATAATTTGACAGGACTCTATATGAAATGACACGTGGACGGTTTTATTTCAGAATCGACATAAGGTTTTAGTATAAAATTAGTACGTCACTTTATTACCTTATGCCTCACAAAATGTATAAATATAAGTAGTACTACCAATACGTTCTATCGTTGTGTGCAAAATCTGAGAAATTAGTTGGTAGTAGTTTTTAGTTAAAAAATAATTGACGAAAAACATTTTTGAACGCACTCTATTTCTAAAAGGATAATTATATAAGATAAAAGAAACACATCGCTTTTTAATCTAAATATTTTTTTAATAATCCTCAAAAACGTAACAACAAAACCGACCCTTAACAGAGGTGAGTGAAAAGCGTAATCTTTGAAACAATGAAAGCACATCTTTAGCAGTAGGATCTTTTTGTTTTTATTTGTAAAAAAACAATGGAGGCCGTTAATAACGGTGTTTAGATATGATTACTGTCGGTTTTATATTGTATACAAGCTGGTATTGTACTTGAAAGGGCGTGGATATATTTGCAGTTGCTTTATGAAGTCTTATATTTTGCATGAAAATCACCTAAAAAAATAAAGGGTTATGACAAACTCTACCTATAATACGCAGAAACTAGTAACTTATGTATGGAAAAAGTGTATGTACTACCTGTTTTTTAAAAAATACAGTAAATAACTTGTTATTAATACGGTTTCATAATAGGGATTGGAGCTATTTATATTTTTTATGATTTTATATTACTGAACACAAACCAAGAATCAACACTGAACTAATTGGCTTTGTTGAAAGCTGCGTAGCACTAGTTACTTTGCAATTAACAGCAAAACAAAGATAGGAAACAATATCTTTTACAATTGTAGAGTGGCTTGCAAGACGGGTGTTTATTTCTTCAAAGTCAAAGTCAAAGTCAAATATTCTTTATTTCATAAACTTTAACAAGTATTTGAAATCGTCAAAATATTTTTTATCTACCTCCGTTTCGGAAAAGCTGTTGCTCGTGAGAAGAAACGGCAAGAAACTCACGGCTTGCTCTTTTTAAATGTCAATATTTCCAAATTAATAACAATGTCATAATAATGAAATATAACAAATTAATAACAATGTCATAATAATTAATAACAATGTCATAATATCAAATTGTAATACATTATTTTGAAATAGACTTGGTAGAAGCAGCACAGTCCCAAGCTTTGTTATCATCCAAATAATCTTTAATAGTATAATATCCCTTACGACATAAATTACTTTTAACTAATAACTTAAATTTATTGAGACTTAAATTTTGAATTTCACTCGGGATTTTATTGTAGAATCGCACACACTGACCTCTGAAGGATCTATTTATTTTTTGGAGCCTAGTGACTGGGATAACAAGTTTGTCTTTATTGCGTGTATTTATATTGTGCATGTCACTCTTTTTTTTAAAAAGGGCGATATTTTTATGTACATAAATTAAGTTTTCATAAATATATTGACTTGCCACTGTCATTATATTTATTTCCTTCAGTTGAAATGATATCAGTGAAAGTTTGTACAGATTTGGCCTTATAGATCTGTATGGGATTATTATATACCAAGCATTTATAACGGCTAAATATGATAATTCTAGAAATCATGTAACTGTCATCACTGCTAAGAATACCTAATAGATCGTTCGATCTACGTCGTGAAACAGTTAATTCAACGGAATGTTTACAAACAATCAACAGTCAACAAATTAACTCCCCATCAACCCTCAAATTACCACTACGGACAACGTAGTATTGTTTACAGTAAGACGATCTGAAGACCCTTTTTTGAGGCGAAAACTACCCGCAATTAACTTTTGATTGCTCGCCAAGTAATGCTGGGTAACGGTCCATCGCTGAATTGACTGGGCGTGTGTATCAATTACCTTAATGGATCTCACGGGCATACGGCGGTGGCGCGAGATTGGGAATCGAAATTGAGATCGGTATTCAGATACCGCCCAATTATAATTTTGAATTGTTTTTGTTTTCCAACTTTGTTGGTGACTTGTTATTAACGTTTTAGGGGAGGTCGTTTTATGGATACGCTTTTGTAAATTTTAATTGTTCTGAGAAAAGTATCTAACGATCGGATACTAATGATAAAGTTTATTTTCAGAAAATTATACGACTGCTTTACTATGAGCTGGCAATTCCCAGATAAAAAAAAACGTTATTTTAATAAAACTTGAGTTCTAGGACAAAGTTATTATAAAGTGGTCAGAGTACAGATTACCGTTTCACACGTTAATAAGTTTTTACTGGAATTTCGATTGCCATTTACTATATTTATGTGATTACAACAGATTAAACTTGAACGCGTAACAATAAAATAATAAACATCTATCACGAATTTTAATAAAATAGACCCGCAGTTTATCTAACATCAAAATGACTTTCGTTTTATATTACAACATTATTATTAAACAAGCTTGTTAACGAATAGAACTATGTTTTCAGCTCATATTTTTTCATTGGACGATTAAAAGCACGCACTAAAACGATGTTAAAATACGTTCAGTGCTCAACGTTTACGTGCGGCGTTAAATTGAAGGGAAAAGCACATCAATTACATATGCACACAGGTCCAGAGGTCGGGGCACGCAACGCTCGCTACCACCCCGACCGTTAGCTAATTCGAGCAAAACTGGTTGAAGCGAGATATTACCGGTCGGCGCCGATTCGTGCTGGTTATTACAAGATCGCGCCGGCCAGCGCCGAACGAGAACGGATACCCCGGGCGTTTTTGCGCTTGAACGACTACCGTTTGAGGAACGCGGCTGATTGCTTTCGAATTTTGAATTGGATCGTTTCAATCGCTTAGATAAAGAGAGAGGGATTAGTTCGATTTCGTCTGTTGGTTTTATTTCAAATGGTGTGCGTTATTTTGGTCGGCGGAAATTTTTTGTTCATTCAACTTTTTTAAGGATTATTACTTCGAGTTTTTATTCCTCCGAGTATTATAATAATATCGTTCTGAAGATAAACACCGTAGTTAATTACTGCCAAACCTGGTTTAGCAGTTTCTATAGTAACTGAGCTGACGCTATTCAACTCTGGTTTCATTTAACATGTAAATGGCAGTGTCTATGATAAAATAAATCAACAGCCATTGATCGATTTCTATAACATGGACATCATACTGTCTCATACAAATCCAGTGAATTCTTCTTCGTCCCTGCTGTCAATTCAGGCTTTTTCACTTACCTTATTGTTGGCGACGAACAAAGGCTTTTGCTCCTCTTGTTTTTGTTTCCTGAGCTATTGTGACAGTACCTTATCGACAGCCAGTGTGAGAGACTTATTGTGGGCCTTTAATTATTATTTCGTAGCTACCGATTGTATTTTAGTTTTAGTCTGTGACGACCTGTTAGCCAATGAAATTTGATCGGTACTGTTTGAGAGAACTTCTGCTACTGCCCTTGTTTTATTTACCTAAAAGTTCCATCTCTAATGTTGCCTGTTGCTATGGATACGCTTGTGACAAAGTTAGAACTGCAATATTGACCTTACACGTCTAGACCACGGGGACTATGTTCAGCTCACATGTGTTTAATTAATGTTAAACAGACGGACTACAACATGACGCTTTCTAGGATAAAATAGGAAGACGAAATTTTTGAGCGTGACTTGGTAACAAATAAATTGTATGTAACAAAGTGGAAGTGGCAGTTTTAAAGGAAATTGATACGCTATATTTCATAATCTATATGTTTGATGAAGTAGTAAACCGGTTAACTTTCATCTGAGATCGCAATATAAAAAATCGGCCTATGTAGTATATGTGTATTATTATATATGCGTATATCTGTAATTGGACAAAAGACAACATAAAACAAAAATGATTAATAACAAGGAAATATCGAACTGTGGTCCCTAGTGTAGCAAATATAATCATTCAGTAGAATTAAGTACTTGACACGAAAAATCTCTTCTGTTTGCCACACCAATAAATTTATATAATACTATAAAATATATAGATTACTTACTGAAACGAAGATCTAACTGATCATTTTATACGTAAGTTTTGTAGAGCAAACTTTTCTTATTTTCTTTAAAATAAAATTGTGTGTGTTCACGCTGCAAAAGTTTAAAGGAAAATGAATCACTTTTAGGTTTCTGTTGGACAGCTATAATCTCTAAATCTTTGCTTTGTTACTATTTTTAAGTCCGATTTATATGTTAAATAGCGTTGAAATGTACTAAGTTTAAGATTAATGGAATTTGCGAGACTTAGTTTTACATATTTAAATAAATTACGATAAAGACGCTTTAACGTAATCCTGTATTCAAAATGATTTGTTCATTTATCTTGAAAGCTAATGCTTTTGGAAAATCGTAGCAAAAGCAATTTTGAGTCGCACTGCATTTTTAAAACTAGTTTTTATTTCGGACTAGTTACGAGACAATATAAATACAATTTTGAAAAGTACATAACGTTGATATCTTAATCGAGGGTGGAATTAATTCTGCCACGGTATTATTTTAAGAATTTCGTGGAAATATTTCGTACAAATATCTGTTAAATCCAAATATAAAAGAAAATAGAATCCAGCACAAAACTTTCAATTCCTAGTACAACAATCCGTGCGACATATACAGCAGTACACATTACGTATACAGTAGGGTGGAGGTCCCAAAAAGGCTGTTTGCACAGGGCACCGTAGCCAAAGCGTCCGATTGCGTCCAATCACCGACGAGTCACCCTGATTGAAGCGTGCGCTTTCATCGTGTTTACACTATTTGTTTTTAGCTACACCATCTATATATTGCTGTATTTTATATACAGTCTTTTGAAGTTTTGGAATGGATGTTTGTCTATGTGACCAAAGGACGATGATGAATCACTTGTGAACTTTTGTAGCGAGTAGTTGTCATCTATTCTGTAACTAAAAGATATGTTATAATAGTTATCAAGTATTAACTAGTAGTGAGGTGAGCAATTATAATGTTGCGTATCGTATTTAATAGACAATCCTCGTGATAACATCTTAGAAATTAAAATTTAAGATTATTCTACGTTAAAAAGTGGCATGTAAATGACTAATGTTTACAAGAAAAAATCATTATTGAAAAAAAAAATATTTTTGGATAGATACATTTCATTTAAGACTTCTCACTTTTACTTAAGATTTCGAAAATAAGAGCTACGAAGATGTAAATAAAAATGTTGTGTTTTTTTTAAACTTCAAAATTGTTGGAATCTATTGGTACTGTTGCGCGATTCTGTACAGTCGGTGCAGTCTCGTTGTGAAAGTTTGACATTTAAAATGTGCTGCCAAATTAGTTCCCATGACACTCCCTAATTAAAATTTATAATAATACTTTTTTTCTACAGGTAGGTTTCTGGTTGTCTTTCGAATATAGCTGTATACGTGACACATTCGAACAGAAATATATAAAAAACTAGACTTTGTTGTACAAAAAAATTATTGAGATTCTCTACGTTTACTGTTTTAAGAAACATTCAATATCTGCTCTGTGAGTCAACCGAACGATTGTTTAAGTAAATGCAAATATCAAACACTCGATACGAAAGCGACACGATAGTATCGAAAGTTCGTTATCGCGTTGCAGTTCAGACTTCAGGGAATCCTACATTGTCTTATTTGCAGTACCTGTAACGGATTTATCTGAACAGAAGCTCCCCTTACAGGTCACTGAACAAGTTACTGAGTAACAATTTAGTTTTATTTTAGGAGTTCATGTTGTAATTCTACTCCAATGGGTTTTCAATAATTGGACAGATAGAAACCAAATAAAGGATTATTGTTTGATTTCGTGTACCTGAAAAATAGAATAGGAATAAAATATAACAGATATTTTTTAGTTTCTATGGATTCGAATTCGACAATTGTTATTCTGTTCATGTTGTATGTTTGTTAAAATAGGTTTTTTACTGAACAGAAATCAAGTCTACAAGCGAAATTCGCACATACTTTTGATAATAGGATAAGGTACAAAACACAGAAGAAAATTATTTTCTTTATTTTTTAAACTATTACCTTACCTTGGTAAAAGGCCTCCACTTACAACGAAAACTTTTAGAAAATGGCTATCGCGAGAAAACACCTTCAATATAATTTTCATAAATATTAAAAGTAAACACGCAACTTAATTTACCTTTCAACAAAACTTGTGTTACTAATCCTTATCTAAAGGTGTTCCGTATGAAATAACATGCACCGTTGCTTTAGGTATCCGCCATTAAGGTAATTGCCACTTGAATATTCAAGATGCCGGATTAGACGGGATACCGTGATCGTCTGAACGGCTCATTTGTATGCGAATCGAAAATTTTGTATGAGAAACATCAGGCGTGGTGTTGTTGTATGGAATTTTACATAAATACGCAAATGATGTTGGGTTTTTGATATTATACACTGGTATTTCGCTTTGTTTAGAAGATTTGGCAAACGTGTTTTGTATCCTTTTCGACTTAATATCTAACTAACTACTACTACCTAGGTATCATAATAGAAAAAAAGAATTACTTCTTCATATTACAGACCAAAGAATAAAGTTTATGTCTCTCCATTGAACAGTAACTTTCAAAACACTATTTTACATTCGTTTGGAATCTTCAGCGTAAAATAAAATTCAATAAAAACTTCATATTTCTTGTTGGCCAAGCCTTCGGGGTATCCCAACAACTTTTAAAATCTGCGTTGACTTGTGTTCAACTGTCACAAACACTGAATGAAAGTTTACTTTGCAGTAGGGACGCTCATGTAACTCATTTCCTTTTACTGAATATTATGATTTTTATTACAGTTCTTTTGTAGCTGGTTCTTCTGTTTGACTTTGATATTGTGTTTTATTTTAAAAAATGTACATAAGTGAATATGATGCTGACTTAACGCTAGTATATTTTCGATAACCTTTGCTGCTACCATAGATAAGTGTTAACATTCTGTCACGAATAACTTTACTTAAATCTTTCATTATAAAGTTTAATTTTGTCGAAACTGTGATGATAAACAGAATCGCAGTGAGAAATAGTTGAAATAGAAATTAGTAAAACATTCAAAGCTTACAGTTCTAAATAAATAAGTTGGCACCGTCTGAAGAACTAAGATAACAAGTCTAAACGACAAACTCAGTTAGCAGCTTAATTGACGCAGCGCCCCCGATTAACTCAAGAATATTAATATTTGTCAAGGGCAAGAACTGAACAAATACATTTGAACTATTGTTAAACTTGTACGTAGATATGTCTGTACATTTTGTTTTTATTTCAGATATTTGGTACTTGGATTTTTACCAGTATGCGAGATGATCGTTTACAATAATTTTAAGTGATATATTAGCATATATCAATTAAGTAGCTTATTGGCACGAAGTCTCAAAGCTGAAATAATCTAAAAAATAAGTCATCGCAATCTGTCAATGTAAATCCAAAACCATCAGTTTACAACGAGGGCAAATGCTTGAATATCGACTCTCCGTGGATAGGAGCCGCGGGATGGTCTTGTATTAGTATAACAACATTCATTTTCTTGGCAAAACTTAGTAAGTTCGTTACGTTGCTTCATTAGAACTCTATCAAAATTCAAATTAAAGAAACACTCGTCGTTTTGCCAGTGAATTGGCGTCTTAGAAAGCAGCCCAAATTGTTATTGCCTATTTCAACGCTTAGTAATCAAATAATATATTAAATGTGAAAATTGACCTTTGCGTTCAAACTCAGGTCAATTTGGACATCAATGGGTTGATTTTGAAAGATGTGAGGCGTTATTACATAAATTAAATCATGTATATTTTATAATCTAAAAATAATTTCGTTATCCGTGTAAGCAAGTTTTTTATAACACGTTAAAATAACAACGTTCAAAAATAGTTTCAAGCGGACCAGCAAACAACATGAAACCAACTAAACGGTATCTATACAAAAAGCCTATATCCAACTGAAGGCTTCTGGCCAAAAACGAAATATCTGCAGTACACAACTTTTGGTTAGGATGGTATGATACACAGGGATAAAGCCTTCCATTTTTTTCTATTTTAACGCGAAACTGTTCGGCTTACACCGAATCAATATGTAAAACTACACGCAAAGAGGTACCGTATTTTGTGTTTTTTACGGAATATATTGCGAAAAAGTCACTTTACCAACTGACTTTCGGAAGAAGACAAATGTCATTACAACATGTCCCAGTAGAATAAACTTAGATTAATTGAGTCAAGTTAATGAGGTGCACTGAAGAAGAGATAATGAAGGAATTCTCGGTGTGGTTTGGCTTTGACTACAAAAAGATCACTGGACCGTTGCGTTGACTGTTGTTTGAACTGACTGTAATGAACTCCAAACAGAATTATTTTGCTGCACATAAGATTACTGTGGTTTGCCATTCTATGTACTTCTTCGAAGGACCGTGCTTTGGAACTCACGTTGGCCACTACAGTTATGTTTAACTTCATTTGACGCTGCGGCGTGTCAAGATCAAAGTCAAGAACTATGAATATCAATTTTAAATGTAGCAAATCGTAAAATTACCTAAACTAAATTCTAGAGAAAATAAACTAAGAACCACATTTTATATCTAACTAAACTTGAGACACTTCCATTCTACCCACCGTTATCTCACACTACTTTTAAACCTCGCATGATAAACTACTTAATTCAAAAGCACATAAAACCTCCCTCGGAGTAACGACGCCAGACTGTAATGTTTCACAGTCGTAACAATATGAATTTCTTTATGCTCCTCGGTAATGCTATGTATGATCTGTCACCATCAGGGGAAATCCCAGCAACTTTACAAGAGAACACCCACCTTGTGTGTAACAAGGAAAAATGATGATATTCAACGGAGCCGTAACACAAGATCCTTTGAACCGAGCAAGTGAGCGGCGAGGACTTTTACAATGCACGCGGGGGCGACGTTTTAAACTTTGCTGTTAATCAACTTTCCATGTTTCTAAAAGGAGATTAAGGTAAAAGCATTTGTTTATTTCATTCAGAATATATTAGCGTTAGTAAAGTTCTAATCTGTGTGGGCGATATGCGGGCTTATCATGTATCTCAGTTGACAGCTAGTATACGTCAAATCTATGGTCACTATCAAAGCAGCAATGTACTGAACATTGTTGCTTTGACGTAATGTACTAATCACTATAATCTAAGGGAGAAAACAATGGACAGCATAGTGGTTTTCAAATAGCTGTCAACTGAGATACGTGATAGCCCCCATGATAAGTATAATATTATAAAAAGCTGCTAAATTATGCTCCACACCAATTATAGACTAGCAGCCACCATTATAGAATTAATTAACACATTTTAAAACTTATGTGCGCATAAAACAGTGGGAATTATTTCGAATGAATTTAAATAGTAAATTCATTAAAATTAATAATAATTTTCCAAATTAAATGTATATTTATTTTGACGAAATCCTTGTCAATTCATATTATTTTCAAATTGAGTATGCTGTTACAATTTTTCCAAAGTTCGTTCCTCATAAACATAACCGACACTTACAGAGAAGTCCTAATTGAATTGTAATACCTTAAGTGTAAAGTCGTATCGTCACCGTCCCGTGTATTATAAACACCGGTATTGTGGGAACAAATAGCCATGTCAACCGCAATGCGTGCAACGTCACGGTCTTCAGTCCATCATGTTCACTACAGGTTTTGATTTTCCACGCGAGTTGTGCTATAATCGATTACCGTATCGAATCGAATCTTGAAGCTTTAGTAGCATACAGTAGCGCGAATACGACATCTCGATACTATTGTTTTGACTTCGATTGAGTTCAATTTCTAACTGAAATGAATGACTGTACAAAATACGTTTAGCGCACTGATTAATTGTCCATATAGAATCGACTTTAAAGTAGTAAAAGCTTAATTCAGGTTTCATATGAAAACTCTGGTAGCGGTGGAACGATTTTTTCCTGGCAGGTAGATTAATGGGTGATAAAAGAGTTTATTTTCACGCCTGTTCTATCAGATAATATAATTTGCGATAATAGTCTATGTATAAAACGATATTAAACATTTAAAACTTTAAAACCAAAACTCGTGATTCGATTATCACAAGATAGCCTACCACTAAAAACGAGCGTAAATAAAACGCCAGTTAAAATCCAACGAGATAATTGGTCTGATATTTCAGCCTGATTAATTGCATTTATAAATCAGGACGGAATCTGGGGCTTTAAAATAAAAAGGTGAAACAAAAGCCGCTATTTGCTCGCCGTGACGTAGTTCAGCCAAAGTTTGCTTTTTGGCAATTAACAATTAACTAGCGTTGGGAAATTCTAAGCCTATGATGCAGTTTTGATGGAAATTTTTGACTCATAAACTTTGTTGATACATTTTACAGTAGAACAATACTTTCTTTTGCAGTGATATAAGTCACGTCAAATACATAATTGTCTTGATAATTTCTTTCTTTAGCAGCTTTGTAACTCACTGCTGGGCAAAGGCCTTGATCATTTGAAGGGATTAAAATAAAAATGCCATAATATAACATTTCGAGTAATACTACCATACATTTGATTATTAAAACGCCTCTTAAAATAAGTTAAACAACGTTGGACTACTTAGCTTCCACGATCCACATATTTAAAAAGCAAATAATTTTACGTAAACATCAGTGCACACAGTTGGCCAAATTAATTATAAAAATAAATACCAACATTGGTTTCATATTTACGTATAATTTCGTTGATTAATATGGTTTGGTGAATATACTCCTATTTGAAAACGACGTTTAAGTAAAACGGAAATGTACTGAATACAATTTCAATTTGTCATGGTCCGATAGCGAATCAGCGATGCGGTGGTAGTTACCAATACGATTTCATAATTAATTTAAAACTCAAGTTTATTGTCTGTATTAATTACAGTTATTTCAATTATTTTATTAATGTTTACCATACTCGTACATTGAATTTTATTCAATAATTCGTTTCAACAATAATACATTTAACTTCAAAACTATAAACATAACTTCCCCACTGCTGGGCAAAGAACTTTTATGTGTAGTTATCCACCATTAGAATAGCGATAATTATTTATTTATGGATATATGATCGGCGCTCTTGGCGGGTGCCGTAGGTACCAATAATACAGCTTATAATTATGTCAAACTGAATTCTCAATTCTATCACCTATACGAAATTGAGGTCAGGTAAAAGAATTTGAATGTCCTTATAAATGACTAAGTATTTTATTCAAATATAAGTTCATTATTATGTATCTACATTTATCGTTACCTCACACCTCTTACCGTCTTCATTGTTTCCCCAACCGGCTTTATACTGTATTGTGTTAGACATAAATAAATGTTGCCACATTATCAGCTGCTCCAATGTATTTACATAACGTACGTTTACGCTTATTTCTACTTCTGACACTCATAAATCAAAGTAATACAAAGGAAATTAGCATTTCAACGTCCACATTTTAATAGGAGTTATACTTTACTGTTATCATTATACAAGTGTATTACATAATTATGTTAATTTTGAATAAGTAACTTACACATAATGACTGGTACAAGTAATATAATCTATTATGTTTTTTTGTTCGCAATGGCACAACAAGCCCAAAATTATGTATTATCTACAAATCCAAGAAACTACAATCGTTCCTGTAGAGCGACCCTCTACCACTATCAACTATATAAAAAAAGCTTAGCTAAGATATAGAAATGTTGTATGAAAATCTGATCAGGCGCAGCAGAAACTATTTTCACACTACATTTTATGCCAAACGCTCGATTCTCGATAGCACGACAGTAAAGAATCGCGCTACTAAAACATTTTGGTATATTTTCGATTCAAGACCACACATTGTATAATGTGGGTCAGTATGCTACAAGCAGCTTAAATGCCAATAAGTCAAAGATTCACCTCACATGATTGATCGTGTACTGATCATTGAACTCTGCAACTTGCGGTCACGTGGAATGCCATTACCATGGACACTTCTCGTTACCTCTTCGTGGAATGATAAATGGGTTTATTACAAAAGTCTTTAGTTCAGCTACTGATTAAACAAAAATTGTTTAAATATCATAATTAAATCTTGTTTTTAAATAAAGAATATATTCAATTTGTTTTTGGTGTTTCAGTATTTTCACAAATTGTACACAACTATTATGTGACTTGCACATTTTGGTGGTCATAATTTTATTGCGCTTTACGTAATTCAACTGAACAGTTTTTAGTTAGTATAGTTAGTATAGTTTATAGTTTTTTATTCAACAATTTTATATAAAAAATAATCATGCCCCCCCTGTGTATTTTGATAAAAATAATTAATTTCAAGTATTATTTTTGTATATAAAATACTTGAAAACCAAGGCGATAAATAACACCGAGTACAGCAAATGTACCACTGCTTATTCTATTAAATAAACACAGGCACCATATTAAACTAAGTGTAATTATCTTCTAAAAACACTACGCACAAAGTTTACGGGCAGAAACGTTCAGTTGTTACTAATATCTACAACCCACCTCTAAGTTTGGCAATTAAAATTAATCATCCGAACGGTCTACGGTTTTTGCTTGTACCGCTGCAGTTTCGGGTTGAACAACTTCCCAGGAACGCTGATTGCTATCTGTGAACTTACTACGGGTAGTTCTAACTACAGCGACTGTAGAGTCAAATTTGAAGGTGTTAGCTTTACAGTCATACATTTTATAAAGGTTACTATAATATGAAATGCAGTGTGAGAAAAATATCCGGATGATATTAAATAATTAGGTAGAGTACATTCAATCGTAATTTAGACTTTTATTGTTGTTATATATGTCATAATTATAACATTAAAGTTGATTATCTTATAATATTTTACAATATATTATTAATATGTACCGTTTGCACAATATTTTTTAAGTATTAGAAGCAAAGATGTAGAGCCGCAACTGTAAAATATACTTATATTAACTATCTCTTTATCTGACTCAAACTAAATTATAACTTTAGCAGTAAAGTCAAAAATCGTGGTACGCATATTGACTGCGATGTGGTGATTTACAGAATGCATTGCGTCCATTACTTGTTCAGCGGTGTTCAAAACTCGTTACTGTTCAGTTCTCTTGTTTGCATGAAAAACTAATACGGGATTCCGTCACGGAACTATTTATACGAAGAGCTGTTTTAGTTGTTGATACTAGATTAATTAGAACTTTTTTATATCCGAAAAAGAGATCATTAAAAAATATCTGTTACACACCTTATAATAAATGGATCTAGTTATTGTGAGAAGTGTAGCAAATAATTTTAATCGAATGATTATTTTTTTCATTTATTAAATAAAGTTAGGCTACTGCTTACATTGCAAGGAGTCTCGTCTCTACCATTCAGATAGTAACAAGATGTTTTTAAGACATATTTATTTACTAAGATTTCTTGAATCTACAATACATCATGAAGTATCAATCATGAAGCACTTTTGTAAATAACAAAACATTTAAACGGAAAATTTTAATCACTAGAAGAAAAAATATTAACTTCTTTATACTTGTAAATTCAGCGTTTTTATCTTTAGGAAGTCGAGTGTACACACATGTATTCTTACATACGCAAGTCGGATACGGAAGGGTATTTTCGTTCAAGGATAAACAAACTACGTGCTCCGTGACTAGTCTAGATAAGACCTAAAACCCTTACCTTATTAGTCGTCAATAAGTTATGTCCACATGTTTATCCCGGTCTCGGGTCTCGCGTGTCTCGTAACCCTTACATTAGGAGCTAAAACTTATCTTTTTGTTGTGAGGCCATGACGTCAATGTAATCGAAACGGGTACGTGGAACGCTGAATGGGTGTCAGGGGAACTTCCCTGATGAGTTAGCAAAACTAGATATGCCAGGATCTATGTAGCCTATGTGGGTGTTATGCATCTCCTGTGTCATTTTAAAGGTTGTACAACATACATAAACATACATAGAAGGTGCTGGCAGAGGTGTATAAACTCACCCTCCTTTTGCTACGGGTTATATCTTAAAACTTCTACTGAAAAAACTGTACAATAATTTTATTTATTTATAAACAAATTAATTAGCCTAACTATCATTCTTCTAAGAACCACTAACATCTTTGAACAAAGTGTGAGAAAATTGAATTCGTTAGGATATTGAAGAAACAATTTTAAATAGGAAAACGTTTTTTCTGAATTAATGTACGTTCTTTGTATCATATCATTTCGTGAGGTACTTCAAGCATCTCCCTAAATCTGTTTCCAAACAAGGATACAGAGGGGTAGCAGGGTCGAGCGAATAAATTCAACAAATCCCGAGTACGGCCATCGTTGATCTACATCGGCCTCTAACTGCACCAATACGTCGTTGGAGCTTAGTTGTCACTGTTATGGGTGTTCGCCGCGATTAACGTGAACGCGCGCGTTAAGTTGCGTTATTTACTGTTTCTGTTTTGTGGGCATTTCTCTGGTTCTAACGGCATACTATTCGCTATGTTAACGGTAGTCTTTTCTGAAAATTTACACTAAATTGTGTTAGGAGCAGAAACTGAATGCAAATACTGCATATATTTTTTTCGATGTACAGTAATATCCTAATTATTTCTCAAAGTATAGTGCTGTATCGTGAATTGAAAAGACGTGGTATAAAGTGGTTCTATTTTTAGATACCAAACCTAGTACCTTTTTCAAATATAAAGGCTGGCAATCAGTTGTAGGTATTTGCAATCTAGTGCAGCAATTTTCAGGTCAAACCTTTATACCTGTCGTCCATTTGCGGTGCCGACGTTTCTGTACTATTTTCCCACGAATATTTCCTTTCAGGATTTATCTTTTGCAGTGAATACTAGCGGTAATGTTTACGACTTTCAGATATGATTGATACAAATCTGTTCATTGCATGTTATATTTTAGTAATTATTGTGTTTTTTTTTGCAATGTGAATACGAGATAAAAGGAATACTTGGTACTGAAAGCATCTTTGACTAATTAAAAGAGATGATTTAATAATGTTAAAGATCGACAATATGTTAAAGACTCTGTAATTGGTTTTGCTACTTTGAACATCTTTTTTCGCTTCAAAACACTGACAAAAAACACTAACTTGCGAGGAAAAATTCTGAGCTTTTCTTGTAAAAATACTCGGTAACGAATGGCTAGGGACTGAAACTGTTACCCGATAAATGCAGATGGGTTCACCCTTTATAACAGTCACAGTAATTCCCGTTGGGAATCAATGTAAGGGTAGACCTCTCGGCCTCTGGTGAGAGGATCATTTGATATGGTTTGTTTTCTGCATAATTCTGTGGTTTTGTAATTAATATACTCTTGTTGTACTGTTACGAGTACTAATTGTAAATGATTGTGGGTAATTTTTAAAGGGTTGGGAGGGGTGTGTTTTTTTATTTACTTTTTTAAGTTTTAACAGTAAGAAGTTTATTGTATTTATAAGATAGCTTTATTTGAGAAACAAAAAGAAGTTCGAGAGATTCTCCATACATGATAAATGATGGAAAAATCTGCGTTTATTTTATTTAAAAACTAGCTGACCCGCGCAACTTCGCTTGCGTCACATAAGAGAGAATGGGTCAGAATTTTCCACGTTTTTGTAACACTTTTTGCTACTATTGGTCGTAGCGTGATGATATAAAATATGCTTTTTTTCACGAAAAATATTCTCAAAATTATTTATATCTCTTAATATAACGAAATCGAACTAAGGCATATCCGCCATTAAAACAGTTGCCATGACAACGGAATTTTGTTAATTCAGTGTCATTATAAAATTGAATATTCGCGACTTCGTTCGCCACCTGAATTTTCCCGGGAAATGCGTCATTTTCCCGGGGTAAAAAGTAGCCTATGTCCTTTCTCGGGTATCAAAATATCTTCATACCAAATTTCATGCAAATTGGTTCAGTAGTTTAGGCGTGATTGAGTAGCAGACAGACAGACAGACAGACAGACAGATAGAGTTACTTTCGAATTTATAATACTAGTATGGATATTCAATAAACAAAAGAAATGTATATACGTTTGATTTAAATTAACTGGAATCTGTTCTTTCCTAAATATAATTAAGTATTGAAACACACAAATCAAGTTTCAAAACAAACGATCATTGTATAACAAACAACAAATTAACAACTAACGACTGTTCAGAACATCAATTTATTATTTTTTTTAATTCTCCGTAGGTATGTCAATTTGTGAAATAAAAACGATGGCTTTTGTACTTGTGTATCATTTCTGAGGGTTTTTGATCTCGCTTCGCAGAATTTTAATGAGGGCGAAAAATTCTAATTATTTTTTTGTTAAGATAAAAGAGAATATTGCTGTATTTTTAGTAGGCTGTCAAACAGATCAAAACAATGGGGGTTATACTTCTCTGAGATAGTCGAAATTAAATCTTAAGGTGCTCTTTGTTTCTGTATATTGGTTCGATTATTCCACAAAGGAATATAAAAAATGCAAGGAAAACTTGTTTCATTAATGTATTTTTAACATATTTCTAGTTATGGAAAAGCGTGATTACTAATGAGTATCATATTTATTTTAGAACTCTAAAACCATCGCATTGGAAAGTATGCGAGGGTTTGAGCCCACAGGTCCTTTAAATTTCATGTCAAAATACAAGATGTAAAGCGTCATATTTTAGACACTGCGTGATAACAATATAAACGCAGCAATATTTACTTAAAACCATTATGTTCCACTTATACCTTACACTATAATGAAATTACTAAGTTTTCCCGTTGTAGTTTTTTGACAAGTATCGCCTGTAGTCTAACAGACTCACTAATTGCTAAACGACTCGTTAAACAAGTTACAACACGTTTCTTCAGTCAACTTTGTTTGTGGGAGTCTAACTACTTTTAGCTGTCTGTGGTGAAATGGTGCTCTATTTTATTTTTATTGGAAGCACTGTGAATTGAATCCACATGAGGAAATTCAGGTCATTATCATAATATCACGGGACCCGCGAGGAAGCTAAGATTTTTATTCATAGTAATATTATGATAGCGTTAGTATTCTTTTACTGTACACTAGCTTTCTCTTAGGTGCCAGGAATGATATGCAGGCTCATGGATAGGGATGGCATTTTTGAGGTCTGAGAGGAAAGATTAATAAAATGTACATTCAAATTGTATATTGAGTTTGTATTTTTTGCCTTTTTTACCTTCAAATCAATAACGGCCAGTAAGTGAAATGAGACGTGCTTGAAATTAACAGCTTAACAGAAAGGGTACGTAATTGTTGGTTGAACTTTTACCGACTAGAACTGGAAGACCTTTATATCAGCTTTTCAATTTTAAGACGACGTTATTACACTTTTTTTTTTCAAATCAGTAGACTGAACAATTATTTTTCTATAAAAATTTGTTCGATTGCTCAAACAGTAAACAAAAAAATACGAAATGTATAAACAGTAAATAAATTCAAAATGTATGACTGCCCCAAGAACGAGGCCGTTAATAATATTGAAAATTGTAGTTAGTTGGTAAAATAATATTGTGTTATTAATTCCAGTTACAATACTATCTTGACAAAACAGACAAGCAACGAACAAGCAACGGTGTCTCGCTTGTTTCCGTGTATTGTTAAGCAACGGAAGCAAAATAGACCCCTTCTCACTTCCTTCGACGTTAACTAAGTAAGGTTTAAGAACTATATGAAAATATTATAAGATTTTAACCGCTGGCACACTTACAAAAGATGATAAAAATAATGAATTTTACAAATTTAAAAGGCTAGACTTGCTAAAGAACAATTGTTAAAATGCATTATTGAGTAACAATCATGTCGAAACTGCTGTTAATATGTACGTGAAATTTGGTACACACATAGTTTATAGCCACTATTAACTATTTCACCAAGGGAAATCTTTACACGTGGACTAATTTGGGGGCAGAAAAAGTTAAAGAAAAGTTTTATGCTAATTGTACTTAGAGCCTTTTGTAATTTGACTTATTTTTTAAAACGTTAAAGGTTATTCTGTATTACTCTGATCACATAATTTCTCATTGTTGACGTTTATACTCTTATTAGGCCTGAAATCATTTTGCGGTTTTGACTAAACTGCTGCCATAATTTGGCTCGCAGCCATAATGCTGATGTCAGTGATAATAAAATTTAATATTATTAATTTATTAGCATTGATTAAACATAAAGCATTGTACTATGTAAGGACTGATTTTGCATAGTGAATTTCATTTCGGGATTCAATTTGAAGTTCTTCACAAGTAATGTAAGAAGGTCTGTCAAAAAATTGTTCAAAGGTTTTGTTCTTCCTTTTTAAAGTGTTATTGAAGCGGCAAATATAATTTAATATTTGTTCTTTTCTAGACACGTGGTAGCATGCCAAGGTAAAAAAAATATGTCAAAATATTTATTTTCATACGCATTGTAGTTTTATCGGAAACATTACGTAGGTAATATTAAACAAATAAAAAAATATATTTTTTTTTAATGTATAGTAGTCAGTTATAAGCGACTATATCAGTATTCTGCTGTTCGAATAAACAGACCCCAGACTTTACACAGTAACAAAGCTATAACTTTAGAACTTCATGGAATGGAAGACTGCAAAGCTCTAACTGGCTGACAATAGATATAATTGTTTCTGTGCTAATAAATCATCTTAGATGCAAAATAGCCTATTGTTTTCAGTCGATAGGCTTGTAAACTATTATTTACTCTAGTATTAAATAGAAATTTACATAGTGTTTGAATTTTGGCCTTAAGTCAAACTTGTAATTTCAGGGCATTTGATTGTACCTAAGGCAATTCAAGATCATCAATTTGACTGTTTGAGAGTTAAAGGGATAAATAGGGGTACTTTGACTACACATTATACGATGTAATATAATAAATATTATGCTTAAGTTGTATAGATTTATTTAATTTTTTTTATCGTGATGCAACCTTGCGAGTTCCTTAGCACAACTCTAAGGAATGCATAGTACCCGCACTAAGCCAGTGGTTTCAAAGTGTGACATCACAAGTCCTATTCAAATTAAGAATAGTTTACTAGGTATACAATTCTTAGTTTTTAGTAATGTTTATCTTTATTTATTAAATTTTCTCGACTTTCAACACTTGTAGCTATCTTAAATTTTAGTGTATAGTATAGTATATAATAGCTATAAATACAAGTAGGTCCTACTAACAAACTCAAGCTTTTGCGTTTCAGACTTTCAAATGTTATTACTTAAAATTCCAAGTAACAAATCCTAACTAAATATTATCTGTACATAATATGCCATCAAAAACATTCTGTAAAAACTTCAAGTCTCGCCGTAAAAAGTTGTGAGATCTATATGATACCAAGTCGATTAATCTATTTAGTCTCTACTTAAAGGACCTTCTGTCTTAAGTTATTACGTATGTTATTATCATGCCAATTTAAAAAAAATACCTCTTAAACAAATAGGCCGACCTGGCCATCGCATGATTTGATTATTAGTATGTATCACACTACACAGCACGACGAGAAGTTAATGCTCCTGAAATGTTAATGGCGAATTTGTGTTTTCTTGCGATGACCAAGTCGATCTATTTGTTTTAAAGGTTTTTTTTTTTAAATTGGCATGATAATAACATACGTAATAACTTAAGACAGAAGGTCCTTTAAGTAGAGACTAAATAGATTAATCGACTTGGTATCATATAGATCTCACAACTTTTTACGGCGAGACTTGAAGTTTTTACAGAATGTTTTTGATGGCATCTCACTTCTTTTTGTAGAGCGAACATAAGTCCAATTTGTATGGAAAGACGTTTTTTTTTCATAATTCAACATATTTTCCTACGGGAATGTTGTTAAGTTTCATGGGCTAAACACCCTTACCCACCCTTTACCCCCTCTTGTTATGCCTCATATAGTAGGTACCTATTTACACCTATTTATTTTTATTTTATTTTCTACACTAATAATAATTCATTAACTGCAAATGTAACCTTGTAATCTTCTACATTTATATGAGACTACAAAGTTATTGTTGCAATTGGTGTATTTAGAAAACTGGACCGAAATTAGAAAATATTAAATTTTTCCCATGATTAAGACACTAAACCCTATTTGTATTCTAAATTTTAAGCTTCTAAGTCTGCTAGAAGTACCTTAGACTTTTGATGATCGGTGAGTCAGTGAGTCAGTGAATCAGTGAGTGACAAAATTCAAAATTTCAACAAGTTGTCATTCTTAAACTACTGGTTCAAATTGACTGAAATTTTAAATATACCGTGTTTATACAATGACTGATTAGTTGCTGAAAATCCAGGCTTCTTGTTTTATCCACAACGAAATTATAGGGGTGTCAAAAATAGCCTGAATTGCTTCGAGAAAAGGATGTTACGGCCGTGCCGCTTTTTTTTGCTCGACTTGCGGGGGCACTTCCGTGCCCCCAGATAAATCTATTGACAACAAAACTGATAAATATTTATTCCAATTAATCTGAGGCCATAATTAAAATGTCTATGTCAAACACAGCGATTATTATCAAGGTCCGTAGTAAATTAAAGATCTATTAATTGCTTATTCAAAAGCTAGTTTTTTTCTTTGTAATGTTTCATTATGCCCACACAAAACCCGAAGGCCTTTCATTTCCTTTCATAATTGCTATCTTAATGACAAGGACCTGAATATTTTTGCTAATATTTTAAAACTGGTAGGCGTTCAAAAGTTGTGACATTTACAGATAATTGTTGGTTGAGCTTAATTATATGTGCTTAACGTTAATCACGCTTAAATGACTATTCCATAATCCTAATATAATAATTCCCAGAATTCCCAAACCAAAAACCTCAATACCCTTTACAGAGAGCTGTAAGTTTGGCAAACTTATTCACTTACTCCCCCGCTCAATTGACTCAACTACTTCCAATTACAAAATCATCGTTATCAAACAAATTAGCATCTAATTTAAATGCTGTTCGGGTGATGCGAAGGAAGCTTGCTATTTCTGTAACAGTTAAACAAAGTTTGGAGCAGCCATAAAGCATGAACTAATTTGTCAAAGTTCTCAGTGGCGGCCGAGGGCAGAATTTACGTTATGGATGATGGGTTCAACCCTTTACGTATTATCTTTATGACATTGGTTTAAACTGGTACCGCCATTCATTTCACTTGTATAAACCTATCACGCTCCTTCTAATGTGGTAATGCGGAAAATACCACCTACTGCTCCGTGTTCATGAACCCTGCAGTAGAATGTCGTATTTGTTTGAAAGTTTACTAAAACCAAGCACCATAGATTTTAGTAACTTTAAATAGTTTGTTACTTTTTGGTGACATTTTTGTTTTCTATAACAGTTTGTGCTCCTCACGTACTGTATTGGTTTCAGCATAAAATGGCTTCACATACAGAACTAGATTTTATGTTAGAAGTTGCAGCTCTGGGATATAGTTTTAAATTTATGTTTTTAGTCTAGGTTTTTTATGACCTAACATGGAACTTTAAATAAAAATAGTATGTCGTTGTAAAATCTACTGCGATATACGAATTTATTTTTATGGAACGATATCTTTACCATTTTTAGAACAAAATATACCAATGTTACGTTTTTCATTGCAGGATTCAAAATGAGACCTTTCAGGGAACCCGAACCACCGACTCCATGATAGTGCGAAGCGGCAAATTGTACAAACTTGTGCAATTGAAACTCCAATATTATAATCTCGGTTGCAACGGCGTTGTTTTTGCCGCAGTTGCTCCATTAGGCGGTTGTATCTCGACCGAGCACTCGCCGGACTAGACGTTTATTAAGTATTAGTTATACATACGCATTGATTTCTATTAAGTTATATCAGTGCTAGAGCTGCTTTGGATAATGTTTACGATTTTATCTATGCAAGTAAGTAATGTTTCAGATTATTTATTAATTATTATTCCACTAGCACGTACTAAAAATGATAGCTTTTACCGATATTTTGATGTAAAAGTTGACCATTTGACAAAGTAAAAAAACTAGTTCATGTTTTACTTGGGCATTTTCATTACCCGCCTTCGACGCTCGGTGTGTTCACTCATGATGTTAAGGCAATCGTTATAAGCGTTTACAATAAACAGAAAATCCATTTAATTCATAGGATAATTTTCATAATGTTATTTCAGATGTCGAAGATGAGATAAGATAGAGGCCTATTTTAATTCAGCGTAATGGAATGTTCATAAGAAAATTCCATACTTACATTAATATTGATTTTGTTGCTGGCACAGAAATAAAAAGTTATGTAAAAGCAATTAAGGTGTCGTGTGGGCTGAAAGTCAAATGCCTAATAATGTCCCAAAACGTAAAAGTAAAAACGAAATCAAACTTCTTGTATAAAACTATGATGGCGTATCGACTTATATTTGGATACTACTATAAATTTAGCGAATCACCAATTCTTTCAACGCTAGTTCGGTGTTATTGTATATCTACCTTCTTCTTTTACTTCAGTTTTTTTTACTATGCGTCCGAAGTGGTCGGTATTTTGCCCGCGTTTTTCTACCTTGTTTTACAAATTACAGAATCCATGGTGAACATAATCATTTCGTTGTTTAGTGATGAAGCTTATTTATTACGGTTTTGTGTCAAATACACGCAATATGCTTATTTCATACATATGCTACCAGTTATATCGATGTTGCAACACTGTATAACAATACCTTTTAAAAGGCTATGTTTATCAGTTATCGATTGTTTTTGTAACATTTTTATATACACGTCATGTCTCACCGGTCGTTTACCAATAATTTATATATCTTACGAATATCAAAAATGTGTTGGCTTCCTCAAAAATTCTTTGAATAAAAAGTTTAGAAGTAAAAACCTTCTGGATGAGACGAAGTTAATGTACGTTCAGGACTTTATTGACACGTATATAGAACTAATTAATACTTTGTCGTCTGCGAACAAAATAGTCAGGATAAAGGTTAGACCACCAAACAAAACAGTTATCATTTCCGTTTCCTTATTCACAAACCTATTCTCTAACAATTAATGCTCCATTCATCCATTTTCATATTTTTTTTGTGAATACGTTATAATTTCAGGTAGTAATGGGATACACATTTGACTTTTTGAAAATGTGTTTTATAGTCTACTCAATCTTGGTCAGAGACACATGGGTAGGTCAAAAACTTAAATATAAAAGATTGTACAAAATCAGAAAAAAAAAACTTTTAAATGTTGTATTTATTTCAGAACCTAGACATGGTGATGTGGATCGTAGAAGTGGTGATAATGTCAATTGTCATGTGTGTATCACCTATTCTCACCGAAATGGCTCTTAATGATTTGGATGAAATCAAGGCAATATTATCTTTTCAACTGTTAAATAATAAAGGTAATGTAAGGCAGTGTTCTTTTGCCAAATTCCTGGTATTATACAATTCGGAATCATTGTAATATATACGATAATATTTTATTTCTATTTAAACCATAACTTTAAAAAGTGACTTTCGATTCTACGCAACAGCTTTTACTTCGAATCTCAAAAGTCTTTACCGAATAAAGACTGGTTTTACAAAAAGTATAATTATATTTAAATATGTTCCAGATAAGAACCTACAAGCAGTTGTGTGCGACGCAATAGACTACATCGACGCATGCGCCGCCAAATATACATTATGGAACGACTTCCCCATGGATGTTAACTTAATATTAGGATTCATTAGCTTATGTTCCTCTTATATTATTGCCTTACTGCAATTTGAATATTAAAAATATTATATTAGGTGAAATACTTTTTTTACTTTCTATGTTAAACATTGAAACAATGTATTTATTACAACAAGATGTATGGACGTTAAGATTAAGCAAAATATTTTGGAAAGATCGTACTAATTGGCGATCTCTGGTAGAAGCTATAAAAGGCATCATTTTATAAATTATGAATAGACCAATTTACATGGATATGTTTATGTCACAGCGTTTTATTGATATTAATGTTAAGGAAAAATCATAGCAGAAAAATTCTGCAGGCCTATACATTTTTGAATTCTTAAGAGTCTATGAACCCACAACACTTCACTCTTTGTAAAACTCCGCTCTAATGGTCAGCACTGATAGTTCTTTTAAATTATGTCAGGAAATGAATAACAAAGAACTAGAAGAAAATAAAATGCGTTTTCTGAATAGGGAACCTCGGTAATCCATAGAGTTCTTAAGACTACTACATGCCAACCCACACTGTATTCTTGCATTGTGAGATACTTGTACTTGTACCAAACCTTAAGCGCACGTCCTAAAGGTATAAATATAAATAGGCAGATCAGATTTAGATTAATTATGTTGGTATGCTAAAGAGAGTGTAGTAATACTTCTTTAACAGATATTTGTAAAAATGTATGCATTTTAAAGGTCTTTTTGCTGCAGTAGCCAATATAATTCGAAATACAAGTCTTGAGTAAAGTGCATTTCAACAATATGCAAAATATTCTCATACATACATACTGAGACACTGAATGCAGTGAAGGCTGAATAAATTCTCAGTCGGTCACAGTTGAGACGAAGCTCCGTAGAATGTATTGAACTAGATTGACTAAAGAAATACATAGCTGACTCAAAAATGAAGTTCCTTTAGAATATTCCGGTATTTTCCAAGGATTTTCTAAGTTTATGCTCAACTTTCTGTTTTGCTCTAAAATAACACAAAACTGAGGCAGGTATAAGCATTATTGGGTCACAAACATACCCGTAGTGAGAAAAGTTTTTCAGAAAACTCGTAATAATAACGAAAAGTATGAAAATCAATCGGCTAACAAAATGGTCGGTTAATAATGAACGTTAGATTTGAAATACAAGTTGTTACTCCTAAACACATGCAATTCAAAATTAAATTTCAACCGAATAGCCCGAATTTTCGCACAAATACACCAAATAAAGTTCCAACATAATATAATTCATTTGCAACGGCGACATCCTTGATTCAGACAATCATTGCGAGTAATTTCACACTGCCATAATAAAGCTGATTGTGCGTACTTTATATGATAAATGTAATGTTCTGAAAACGGCTTTATGTAATTATCGTGTCATTGTGTGTTCTACTATGAATCTCGGTTGCTTTGACTTGAATACAACTGTTATAGTCTGCTTTAGTTCCTAGAAAATATGTAGCATAGCATATATTATATTCAGTACTTTGACTATTCATCGGCTGTTTTGTGTAATTATTATAACATAGGTAAAATTTATATTCAGTAAGTATAAGTGTTTTTATAAGGACATTTGCATCAAATTACTTTTCCATTTCGTAATATTTAATTGAAATTGTGTAATGAAAGAAAAAATAATTATAAATCTATGAAGTAGATTTCATCCATCAAAGTTACCTTCTTTAAGATTTACATCTTAAGAGCGTAAGAAATTGAACTTTCGTATTAAAAATTAAAATTTAATCAACTCGAGCTATGAGTTTGAAAGATATTCAACATTTACGATCTATACCATAATGTTTCAGAGTTGTAATAAGGCCATTACATTAATTAATCATTTGCTTAACTCTCCTAGAGATCTCGACCATCGAGTCTTAATTATTTGAATTGAATTAAAGAGAACGTAATATCATTGACAATATCTAGTTGTATCAAACACAAACTTGAGATATTTCAGCTTTCAAGATTTTTTTATTGGATAACTTGGCTACGTGTATTGATTTATCTCAAAGGACCTCTAAAGAAATCCAAACCAGGACTTGAAAAACCTAAAAAAACTGAACATCGAAGTCCAATTTATAAAGAACGGCAAGCAATTACAAACACCCGTTCATACATAACTGTATACAATAACAGGTTACACTACACTTCGATCCACAAACATTACTTCGAGTAAAAGCACAACCTCCATCTTACTATAAACACACAAATAGAAGCTGTAACGGGCTGCGAGTCAGATTTATATCGGTGTTACATAGAGCCTGAAGGAAAATTGGCCAGAAAAAAAGGGTCGCGAAAAATATTTCAATATGCCATTCACATTTTTTACGATCGTCATGTGTGCTGCCTTACGATTGTGCAGAACCGCAATATCGGCCTATACTTTCGTTTCTATTCGCTTTTTGTTAGTTTATAGGCGGTTTGAACACTTAAACAAATTATTAGGGTTATTCTTTCCAGTTATGGTGCAATAGATCGACGAAATAAGTGTTGTGTGAAGGGTTGGTAGGTAAAATGGTACCTTATTTTTTTGACGAAATATTGCGTTTGAATCGGTTAATTTTTAAAGTCTCTAATTTTCACAGCAATCGGCAAATTATAATATGGTGATTTTTAAACCTTCTAAAGTGTAAGCAAAATGGAAAACAAAACTGGATTATAATTTTAAAATATTTGTGTTAATTAAATAAATAAATAAATATTTTTGGACAACTCACACACGGTCATCTGATTCCAAACTAAGCAGAGCTTGTACTATGGTAACCAGACAACTTTTAACGAATTAAAATATGTTACGCATTATTGTTGCACAAATTAGATTAAATAGTTAATTTGTTATTTACACATTATTTGTACTGAAATTATGAAGTTTAAAATTTATTCAATGTTTGTGACGGTTGTAATTAGGCTGTTAATAGGAAATACGATTCTAGGGAAAATATTACGCTAATCCAAATAGGTATAATACTATGTTTGAAAATAGTGTTTGGAAAATATGTGTTAAAAATAGTAAATTTTGCTGAAATTGATTTTTATCTGTTTTTCTGTAATTTTATTTAATAAAACAATAAATATTTTTTAAGCTTTCAAAGCTACCATTACATCAAAACATTTCAAGATATACAATAGTGTACAACGGTTTTACAAGTCTTACGGAACCCCGCATTAATGGCTCTCACTCACATGATCGGTTATTTTATTTATGGGAGCAACGCTGGAAATGAAATGAGAATTCATATAAATGTGAACTTAGTTTGGCTTATTTTGATCATTACAGAAACAATGCATGCACATTCTTTTTGGAGGTTAATTTTTAGTACTAAAATCAACCTCTTTATAGCGTGTGCAATTTTCTTGTGTAAAACGAGTAAAGCGTGTGTGTGCTCCTTGTTTTATCAATTGGTTATATATTAAGATATACATATAATGTTGGGTTTAATTGGAAAGCTTCTGGTTTGTGCTAAATAAATTGCGACATTATTAAATTATTTCAATCAGACTACGCTAAAATATCAAGGAAATGACGTCATTAAATCCACTATCATTAATAGAAAGTTTTCGATCAGCAAAGGTTCACTCACACTGAAGTTTCAAACCTTAATGGAGTAAGTATTTTGACACACAACATTGTCAATATGCTTACTAAAGATTTATTTAAAACTAGCTGACCCGCGCAACTTCGCTTGCGTCACATATTACGCCATGTTTTTGTAACACTTTTTACTGTTACCTACTCTGCTCCTATTGGTCGTAGCGTGATGATATAAAATATCCTTTTTTTCACGAAAAATATTCTCAAAATTATTTATATCTCTTAGTATAACGAAGTCGCGCTAAGACATATCCGCCATTAGAACAGTTGCCATGGCAACGTAATTTTGTTAATTCAATGTCATTATTATATTGATATTTCGCGACTTCGTTGAATTTTCTGAATTTTCCCGGGAAATGCGTCATTTTCCCGGGATAAAAAGTAGCCTATGTCCTTTCTCGGGTATCAAAATATCTCCATACCAAATTTCATGCAAATTGGTTCAGTAGTTTTGACGTGATTGAGTAGCAGACAGACAGACAGACAGACAGACAGACAGACAGACAGAGTTACTTTCGCATTTATAATATTAGTATGGATGTAATAGAACTTGTCCCCTCCCCCTGTTTGGGAGGAGACTCTTGCCGTGCAATGGGACAGTAATGGGTTAAAAAAATAATAATAATAGATCATTGCGTTCACTTATGGAATAAGCTGTGTTGAAGCTAATGTCACCGCAATACTTTAAGAAAAAGGACAAAATTGCGCTAGAGAATCCAATATCTACTATTCTAAGATTTTTGAATTACTTCAATTGTATTATAATTGTTTCAAGTAAAGAGCTAACCTACGGCATCCAGTGCGACATAAATATATGCAACTACTGGCAACTACGTTAACAATTACGATATTGTCGTCAAATTGTTCCAGTGTGAGTGATCCTTAAGGGAGGAAGCGTTAACGATGTTCCTCATTAATTTGAACAGGTTTATTTCCTCTTTGTGTCATGAATACGCTAAAATACGAATATACAAATACATTTCAGCTATCTTAATTAAGCATATCGAGATTGTTTTAAAGACTGCGTGTATGAATAAAGATAAATAATTAAGACGCGTATTTATTTTTTATACTTTAAAGCCGATTACGAGCTAAATAATTCTTTGCTGCCGCATGAACAAAAATGTTGTGGAGATTTTTTGAATACGTGTTTATCTCCCATTCGCTCAATAACTCAGTCGCTGACCTATTTATTTTTAAAGTTAATTGTCATTACACTGAGTAATAATCTTAAGCAAATGTAAGGTGACAGTAATATGTCGTTAATGGTTATATTAATAAAACTCGAGATTTGAAGATATTTACCCCACACCATTCTTATAGACGAACGTTCAGCGATTCAACGAAATCTCAGGCGAAAGTTAAATTCAAAATGAGATTGTTTAAAAAAGTTAATGGGGTAATTTCGGCAAGGCAATCTCATAAAATTATTTAAACGTTCCGTAATAAAAAAGGCCATACGGCTGCCTATAAAAGCCTCTTAATTGCGTATAGAAGTGCTGCCGACCTGGAGGTTTCTTTTCGCGCTAAAACACTGTTACGCAGAAAAATGTATACAAAATGACGTCACTTGCCACATATTACGACGTACAAAAAATCAATCGGCGTTTCGTGACATCCAGACATGGCACAATATATGTTGTCTTAGCACTGTTACAGCAACCCAAGCGCAAGAATTAGGATGATAATAAATTCTTAACTTAATTCAACTGTTAAGTTCTGCTGGAACCAGATACAAATCAAGATATTAGTTGTTTTGTCTCACAAAATACATTATTGGTTTTAAAGCAAAAATCAAGCCACAGAAAAACTCCTTGAAGCAAAAAAATATAAATTGTTTGAAATTAAGCTACAGAGACATAATTCTCATTTCGCATCCTTTAAAAAAGTCCTCTTAATGACCACTACAGGGAAAAGCACTTCCATTATAACCCACTAAAGTAAAATCTATTAAAACATAACTAACGCACGTACATCATAAGTAACCACTACAATATTATAAAAGTTGGTCGTCGACCTCTTTAAAACAAACAACTCCAGTTATCAAAGTAGCTACCAGCTACGTTATAATACCATAACTTCACAACATTTCGGTGTGTTATTTCCCTCTGTGGGCTCTTTTAATTACTGTCTGCCCCTACATGTATCATAAATTCTAATGGAGTCAGACCTACCCGTTTGCCCTGCCCTCCACGCCGGCACAAATTGCATTTTAGAATTTAAACGTACACAACCTACATTATACTCGTGATCGAAAATTTAAATTTTGATAAACATACGCTTCAATATTTTCATTCCGTTGATGACAAAACATTGGGACGCTGAATGTAAACTCGTTGATGAAACGGCTACGAGTATAATGGAGAATAAAAATAAAGGCTTGGGATAGAAGATACTAAATGGTGTTTTTTTTACACGTCACAATTGTATTGTATTTTAATCGAGGTCGTTCTCTTCAGGTCAATCATTTCGCGGTCAAATCACAGGATGTCATAAACATCGTTAAGATTGCAAGAGCAACTATTAAACTTAGATCGCCTATTTGAACAAAAATCATTACTTACATAGATATCGGAAAGCAACAGTCGTGAAATATCTTCGATCGTTGACAAGCAAAAACAATTCCAAGATATTTTGAGACAGCAAAAGCTCTACAGAGAGCTTATTATTTGTTTAAAATTACTAATTTATAAACACTCTACACAAAATCAGTTATGTGGTAGATTTTTTTTAAACGTTGTCTTAACTTTGTTTCTGTAAATTAGATAAGCTATGTACTTCTAAAACTATGTCCATTGTCTAAATCGTTACACCACAATAAACCGGTAACCACACGAGTTACGAATCTAATGCAATGCCTACACTCGCTAATAGATTACAGTAATAGGATACCCGAATACGGCACGATATTACCATGGGAATCGATAAACCCGTTGTAAATATAACACTAATACTGAACCAATGCGGTGTGGAATCTAGGGCTGTGACTTGAATTTCAAACAGAATTATGTGAGAAGTGATTTTAAAATAGTTTTGGTCTATGTGAGTTGAACATTGAGTATTATACTGTTGATGGTAAAATTATAGAACTGTTTAGAACGAACAAAATTTACTCCTCACTGTCCAAGTCAGTGGAAAATTGTGTCCGTCATTTGCTAATAGTCATAGTACAGTCGGTACTTCCGAGTATCGAAAGTTTGATATTTAAATTGTACAAAAATGGTTTCGCCGACGCCCGCTACAGGTCATGCAAAATTTTTCGATAGGTAGCCGGTTGTCGGTAATTGGTAGTAGTAGAGAATCGATGTAAATTTAAAAGATTACTAGAATATCTTTCAAAGATTTTAATAAACACATACGCATCGCGTGTAGGTAAAATAGTAATAGTGAAATAGATCCTAGAATGACGTTGATCTTATATTATTTACTGTGAATTACACACAGGTTCAAAATAAAATCGTGACCCATGCAGTCAATAATCCTATTACTTGCGTTTGTTTTACTTCAAATTCGGGTGAACGTGGTAAACAGATAATCGCATCAAAGATCCGTTAATGCATTTATTTCTCTCTCTTTCTTATCTAGTGGAAAAGAAGCATCAGAACACTTCCTGATGTTTCTTTTCCACTTTGCTCTGTCCTGGACATCGTCTTTGGAAAACTCACACTTACTCATTTACTGTTGAATAAAATTAAATCTATAAAAAGTGTCAAGGAGGGAAGGAAATCGATGTTTGTATGCAGTACATGCTTGCTGAAGTGAATTTTACAGCAAATCATTTAAAGGTGCTTCCTAACAATTCACAATAACTTTACATTGAAAACCCTAGTTAACCCACATAATTTTGGACAATTGTACAAATTCAATATTAATTATTTTAGTTGTAATACCCAATGTCATAATAATATCGTATTAACAATGAATACCTCATTGGAATAGATAAATTATTGTCATGAGGCATTCGTGGTACTCTAAATGTTACGATAAGCCGCTTACACCGCATACAACTGAATCCACGTGTATTAAGATATTTTGTTTGTCTTCATATCGCATGGTATCATTTACTGAAGTTTAGAAGATTAATATTTTTTTGTTAATGTAATAATTACATAACACTCGCAATTGGTCGCTATAGCAATTTTTTAAACAATGTGTTGTCTCGTCAGGGTGGAAACGAACCAAGCTATTTGCGGGGAGATGATCATCAAAGATCTTTTCCGGTTATCCCTGTATACTTTCCAAAAAGAAAAAGCTGCCGATATTTTAGTGACCCTATAAAGTCCCTTATACGCGACGACTTTTATTACAAGCGTGGGACTAATAAAGTAAGGCCGTTACATTCCTGCCAAAGTTGCATCGAAATAATTCAATGGATTTTGATAAAGTCGTAAACGGAACGTGTTACAGTGTCGTCAACCCTGCGACTGCTGGGTAAGCATACTTTCGACTCAAATACTTTCGAGTTTCTGCTGACTTCGTTTCATAAAAGCGTGCGTGTTTAAATTTTATTGGCCTGGCATTCTTAAGTAAATAGTGCAAACATTTTTTGCAAAATTTTCTTGTTGTGCAATAACGTGGAACGGAATCGTGTGAGTTTTAATTGTGATTGTTTTAGTTAGGTTTGACACATGAAATATGGTTTGACATGTCAATTAACGTGTTTGCTACATAAATTATACTAGTTTATAAAAGCGTTGAAGTTGGTGATATAACATTACTTAATACCAATTAATATAGCATTTGAAAACATTGTGTAATTGAATTTCGTAAAAATCTTGTAAAAATCAAGAAGCCTGTAACATTCTAATAGCTTAATTTTGCCATACGAATCTCAAGAATGCTTTTAGGTGAGTTTCAAAGCAGCATGTTCCGCAATAAACTGGGACTAAATAAAGTATGTGCATGTAACGAAGCACGGCCGCATGCCTTGGCTCGTAACGATGCAACTGAGAATAGGGCTGTAAGTTTTGGCCAGTTAAATATGAGACTGGACAACTTATGCGATTCCGCCGAAGAATGTAATAGACCCAAGTGAGGTTTTGTATCATAAATACTTGTTTATTTTACAAAACAATGTAAATAAATTCAAAGTAAGACCTTTGCGCAGGTAAGATCAATTTGTAGTCCACTTCTCGAGCCAATAGACGTTAAAATGACATCACAATAAACCTTTATAATAATTGCCCAAGCATTTCTGCCAAAAAAATTACAGCCATTATTTGGAGTGTTAAACTGGTGTGTCATGGTCATTGGCACCTCAGCTCGTAAAGTTGTGAGTCGTACACCTGAGCGTGACCCATTGGTCGTGTCAAAGATTATCACGACAAAAAAGAATGTAGTTGGGAACAAAATCTCAGTAATAAAATCTCTTTGGCTTCAAGAATCACAAATGAGTACACGGTTCATTAGGTTTCTTTCGGTGAGCTCGTGAGGTACCCAAATATCGAGCTTTTCTGTGTAGAGAAAAGATTTTATTACCAGTTCATACATACTATAATGCGAAAAGACTTTTTCCCCGACCTAATAATAAAAGAAATATTTGTAGGAATCTTCATTTATTATGCTTGAATACACCGCATACTATCTACCAATCAAGGCGTCAATTGTTCTCTCACGCCCACATCTAACGTGAATAAGACGTACGAGGAAGATCCGTTGACTCGCGAAGGAACTTGACTTCTAATGACTCGATGTCGCTCGGTCGTTAGAGCATTGTTGGAGCGTGTCGAGAATTCCGATTACTTTGACAAAAGACGCGGAAACCTTAGCTGTGACGTCAATATGTCACACGTTACAGAAAAACGTATTGGGAAAAATAAAGAGTAATTAGTTGTGCCATGTCACCGGCGCTTTCAGGTTTTTTGTTAGGATTTTTGTGTTTACCTGCCGATCGGTTGTTGATATTTATCTTTGGTACTTGACTATAGAGCTATATATTACTAACTAAATAATTGTTTTGCATTAACGTATACGGTTGTTTTAAGAAGCTTCGAAGTGCATTATTTTTATAATCACAATTTTTGGGATTTTAAAGCGGTGAACGATTGGTGATCGTAGCTGCTATCGTCATTGTTAAGCGCTTAACACACTGCCCCGCACCACGCAGCGTAGCGCGTGAATGCGTGTTCGAACGTTGCTTGTAAGTATCTCCGTTTGTATGGAAAACACGCACAGTCTAACACACAGAAAATGCATCCACGCGCGTTCATGCGGATCACGCGCATACACGCGTGTTTCCATACAAACGGAGATACTTACAAGCAACGTTCGAACACACATTCACGCGCTACGCTGCGTGGTGCGGGGCAGTGTGTTAAGCGCCTTAGACCCCGAAATCAAAGAGGTAATCATAAAATTAAGCTCTTTAAGTTTTAAAACGTTTTGTCTTTATTCGTACAATCAAAACCTTTGCTGTTCTAGTTAAAACTTTAATCGTTAATTGCAAACTACTTAGTAACATAAACACAACTATTTTACATTCTGTATTTTTAGGCTAAAACCATTGTAAACAGCAATATTGAAAGCCGAGTTTACAAAAAAAAGCAAAATATATTTTTGTTTTAGAAATATTGTTCGGTTAAAATAACGAATACTGAATACATTACATTCGATTCCAATATTTAGCCAATAAAACCGTCAGGGCGGGTGTCGAGTTGTTTGACAAAAACAACGTTTGTCAGTCCGAGCACGATACAAAATATGAAACAAAATTTTGTAGTTTTTTAAAAACTACAATAACTCAGTATTGTGATTTTGTATTTCATGTTTGTAAAATATTCAGGATTTGTTAAATCAACACAAAACGGAGACTGTAGGAATTTTATGTGTGCTTAAAACTAGGTTATCATAGTTATAATACTAAAAATACGGTTCTGTGAATTATTGTGATTTAAAATCAATGACACTTCATTATATAAATAACTTTTTGGATTAGTAAAATAAACTTTAACTTTCGTGGGTACACTGCAAAACTATTGTTTACTACTTACGTTTTATAATATAATATATTATAATAATACTTAAAGCTAAAGGCTTTGTTTTTCAATTGTTACACGGCAATTACATAAGTGCAATTTTAATTCTGGGAAATAAATAAGTATTGCCATGAAAGGAAAGCTAGCGTGAGCTAGTGAATTGTTTTTTTTTTAAATTGACGATGATGTTAAAAGAAGTAAAAACTCAAATAACTATACTCTGATTTACACTAATGTTTCTCTGTTAATTTTAACGTACGCAGGACTGTAGCGTGGTTCTCTACAACTATCGACAACCGGCTAGCTATCTAATTATTTTGTATGAAAATTTGACCAGCGCCTCTAACGGGTGCCATAGGAACAATTTTTGAAATACATTTTAAATGTCAATCTCTCCGGACTTGATAGTGCCGACTGCACAGAATTACGCTACTGATAGGAATATCAAAATAAAAACCTAGTTCCATAAACGCATATTAGAACTGTAAAAAAGCAGCGTTTTTAAAATGGCATTATTCACACGCTTGAAACAAAGTGCATCAAGTATTTGAATTAGGAAAAATCACCGCCTTGTTCGGTCAAACGATTCACGAATCGGATTCCCGACGGGAACGCCCGAAGTGTCCCGAGGGAGGTCGGGCGTCGTAGCAACTGCAACCGCCACGGAACAAATTCAATTTTGTTCGTTGTCGTATTTGCGCAGTCCATTTTGGTATTGCTAGATAGTCAAGACTGATAGGAGGGAAGTAGATTTATTCTGCGACACAAAGAGATCCCACTATAGTTTTTAAGTTAACCCCTTTTATTTAATGTAGCTTAGGGAACACTCAAGTTAAATCGCGTTCACGAGAATTTTTAGTAAGAGCAAAAATAAATACAAAAATATTTTAAACCATTCGTTCCCTGCTTCCAGTGGATTGTAATGATATCGTCCGTGATTCGTTGCACTGCAGCTTAATTTGCCTACTGATTATTGTTTTTTTCACTACAGCTTTGTACCTAATTTCTTGGAAGGCTCGATGTTCTCACCTCCATTCCGAAACTTACAGGAAGTTCCCGTGATAGGAGATATCCGATTGGGCTAACTGTATTGCTACTGAGAATTTTCAACGAAACCCAATTACAATTGGACTCAGAAATCGTACCAGATATCGCATTGACGTAGACTTGTTGATATCGATCGTCAGTACCGCAATTCTCTACCACTATCGACTACCGACAACTGGTTAGCTATCGAAAAGTTTTATATGCCATTCAGTTCAGCGCCTCTAGCGGGCGTCGTAGAAACTATTTTAGCAGTACATTTTTATTTTCAAACTCTCGATACTCGACGATTACAACTGTAGAGAATAGTGCTACTGTAGTAATCATTTTACTTTAATAATTAATTGGAATATTTTTTAATCTTGGAAAAACCAACCACAGGAAAAGCTGTCAAATCTACATGGTATAAATATTAAAAGGCTTAGCCAAAAAATAATCTTCTATTTTAATGTAAATACCGTCGCGTATAACTCTCGGCCCAAGCTTTGTGTTGGCATTAAAAAAAAACAGTCGACATCTGCAAATAAGGAAATTATGAAACCGCAGCAAAACGCCGGCATTCAAACCTTTGTTCGTTCAACACCTTTTATTCAACGCTCTGAGATTTTTAATCGAAAAATCATATCGTTTTTGTTTTGAGTACATTTTAATTGCGTTTGTGCAATTAAGTGGTCTGTGACGTCGCTGCTTATGACGGCGTTTAGATTAAAGGGTTAAAAGGATGGTATTTATAAAAGCTGTTTTTGTTGGCTTTAGATTGTATTACTGTATAACAATACGGTCTTAATCTAGTACAATTCTGGCTATGTTTGTTTCAAAATATCCAAGGAAAATGAGTTTACAAAGTATTTACACTTTTTGTTTAAAACTACGAAACTAGCTTTCATTTTACAATAATAAAAAACGAAGTTGCGTAGCATTATATGGGCATGCGTGTGAAGGTTCAAATAACTGGGCTAAAAACATCTGCAGCAGCGTACAATTACTTATAAGCATCGCAACTTTTTACCCGCACTCAATGAAAGGCCACCCAAATCCACACATTAAGCCAACGCAATGTTGCAGCTTGAATTGCTTAGTGGACCCAATATAACTTAATCTCTATCGCATAAGCTCTCTCATTGCGCTGCTCGGCGCAAACACAGCAATGTGGATTAAAGGCTCCCAGGCTTAGATAAACACACTCATGATCGGATTTCAATCGAAGTAACATTAACTGTGTACATTACTATCGGAAAATTCCACACTTAGTTTAGCTCTAATGAAGTTTTTAATTGCTTACGAAGTTGAAGTAAGATTGTGATGACTTTGGTTGTTTTTGTGTTCGTGGTTCTTCCTCAATCTTGCGGATTATGGAGTGCAGTGTTCGTTTTGTATGATTATTTGTACTTTTTCTTTGTTACAGATCGAAGGGTTGTTGAAAGCAAATCCGCTTTGTTAATTGAGTAGCTCCTACTTGAGACGGTGCTGTTATTGAAAGATAATAGTGATCTTCAGCTTTTTGCACAAGTCCCTAGATAGTTTCCGATGATGAGAACCCTTAATTTAAAAATATAGAAAAGTTTTCGATGAATTCGGTATAATAATTCGGTAAAACAATGCAGTATCTTAAAACAAAGTATTTTTTGTCATATTTGGATATAATTCCAGCGCCCTAAAAATAGCTCGACCTAAACATTTCAAATTAAATGAGCCATACAGAAACTTATAAAAGTTTATGTACTCACCGCAACCGTTCCAAACTTTGTATAACGCGTGCGGTGTCAAATATATTAACCACTTATGACATTTAACAACTTCTTAATGAGTGGAGGCGACGCAGTAATTTATACACATTTTATAAACTTCCCACTTCCTTAAAAGCTTTTGAGGTGAGTAGTTTTTCGTACAGGTCTACATTAATCTAAATTACAAAAACATCTACTTCTGTCCGACTTCATGCACGTGAAGAGATTTTCCAGTGTAAAAAGTATTTTATGAATTTATTTAAGCTATGGACTATTAGTGTTAGTTTCATCAAAATCCGTCCGGTAGTTTTTTCGTGAAAAGGATAATTTACATACATACATCCATCAAATTTTCACATTAATATTAATAGAATTGAAGGAAGACTAAACTTATATTATGGATCACATCATCCACATCATATCCAGCATCCCGAATGTTGCCTATAATAGAGTTGTTACTAAAATAGAAACAAAAATATTTTAAATTTTATTTAAATTAATATAACTCTAGATTACATTTTTTAAGAAACAGTAATCTATCTTCAAGTAACAGATCTCACAGGTCACAAAAGTTAATGAACTTTATAAGATATAAGTGCTCTAAGCACTTGAATTTAATTTATTTGATAACTTAAGTGTTTTCATTCCATAAACACTAAGAGATTAATATAGTTGAATAATGACTAAGTGTTTTAATTTGTTGCGCAATTTTTAGCACTATCGTATTACCACTCATTAATATAAATATATATTTTTATGCATAAACGAATTACTTTTACATTGCTTATTTTTATTCATTCTTCTTTTAAGCTTACAATTGATTCAATATTGAGTAGGATGCTTATCATTATTTACATATAAATTATTATGGATGCAAACTACAGGAGAACCCGCGAAAGATATATTATATTACAAATATTTATTTTTCCTGTTAAAACATCGAAATAACAACACAATGGAAATGGCTTCGCAATCATTGCCTCACACAATTTTTGACTATAATACACAATGGAATACTCCACTATATTTAATTAGAGCACAGCTACAGTTTTAATTCTATTAATACATATTTTTTCACAAACATTTTATTTAAAACTTCACTAATACGAAAACCAAATATAAATCTATCGAAATCAAATGCACTTTTCATTCAACCCTAAAATGCAACAAGTTATTTGTGTACTATGAACGTTTAGTATTCACACGTCAATCCAACATCAACTGTTAGTTAATTATATGTCGCTTGTTGGTCCGTCTGTTAACCTAAATTGGACAGCGTAGTGGACAGTGACAGTGTAATCCCATCACGCTGATTATCACCGACGTTGATGCGCATTAGTAAGTAAATAGCTTATGTACATGTCTTATTCACGGTGTTGGCTGTTTGTAGTGGATTAAAAGAATTTCCCAAGAGTATTCAAACCCTAAGTCGTTAATTTTAAGTACATTTTTGCAATGGAGGTACTGAGTAAAACTGTGAAAAAGTTTTTCTACTAGTCTTTATCAGTCATATAGCTCTGTTTGCAATTGCAGATTGAAATACTGCCAGTTTGATTCTCAGGTTAAGTTGATTAATATAAGGTTTTTCTAAGTAGAATTTTCTGTATTTTCACTGATAAGGCTCACAAATATGATGATAGCGAATAAAACTGTTTAAGTATATCATATTATTTTTTGATAAACACGGTTCTTCAGAAAGTAATGAACAAAATTACTCATAGAAAACAAACCAATCAATTTCAGTCGATTCAGTACCGGGCCCAGATTTAAAAAACATTGTTGCATTGAACAAATACACGATACCAGTGATTGCATCGCATTTGTATCGTACGCACGATTAAACTGTCAGTGTTGCGCTGAGAGCCAACAAATATACATTGTTGGTAGCAAAATAATACGCACGTGTGTATAAACGGACCAGTGAGCAGGGAAAGGGTTATGTGAATAAAAAGCGTTATGGTGAAAATATTATTGATTTTATTTCTTTTTTTTAGTCTGTCTTTGTGTTCTGGATTGTAGTGCATACGACTACTGCTGTTGAGTGTGATTTTTGGTATTTTTATAAAATATAGTTATGATGTTAAAAATAAAAACCTTTACAGAAACATTAAATCTTTACTTTTGTTTGAATATGTCACTTTCATGAGGATAATACTATTAACTATTAAGCTTCGTTTTAAGTGAGTAATAAGCAAAAATTCATACACATCATTTAGTTATTACTTATTCAAAAACCATGCAAGGAGGTTTTAATTAATAAGTTACAAGAGCAAGATTAAAAAATCGTACTGGTTTATTCTTGCTGTATAGTTCAATCAATGAGAGGTCAAGTCATGTCAACGACTGAATGAGCGATGTCGTGTTACTTGCATCAATGATTACACTGAATATTATTATGGACATAAATTGACGTAATGTATCAGCTAATGTAATTTGTAGTGATATGCGTGATAGGTTATAATACTGTAGAAATTAGTTTATATAACTATAAGGTGCAATAAGGTCTGCTATTTCGACATTTCCATGCACAACCTGCACTTGACTAGTTGTATTAACTCAAAGTTAGAACATAATATATTTTCAAGACTAATACAGCTTCTTAGAATGTTAGATTCTCATATATCGGGTAATTCATCGTCTTTGCATGTTGTCGAAGATTTGGATAGTGTTTGACGAAAACATTATAAAAAAGATATTGACAACTGATGATCGTCACACAGTTTATGGGACTTTTTCTTTCGATATACTACTCCTAAGATTGATTTACATATAATGTCAACACGTTGTCTGTTGTGTGTCTCTCTAAAAGGCTTAGGAGTGTAGAATAGTCCATAAAGCAAATTTATAAAAAGCAATATTAAATATTATCGACATTTTCCCTCAAAACTTCAAATATTCCACAAGCAGTTCGCTTGACAAAGTCAAAGTTTTAATATCCTTCGAACGAATTCACTATTCCCTTTGTTAATTTATTTTGTAGTTCTACTCGCGGTTCCGTGGGCCATACAAAAGTAATTACTGCAACTGCATTGCTCGGCGAGATTCATATTATTAATTCATACTGTAAACGTGTATGGGGAAATGTAAAGGAAACAGTATGAGGAATTTGACTTTCAAATGAAATAATCTTGTAGCGTATGCACTTTCTAGTTAGTGTTATACTAAAGCCAGTCGATGCTGTTATATTGTTTTATTACAATTTTGTACAGGTAACTCAGATCCATATTATTAGACTGGTATTAACTTGGAACCCGCTTCGGCAACCCGCACTTGGCCAGCGTGTTGGAATCAAGGCCTAACCATTCCCTCACTACGGGAGGATACCCAGCAGTGGGACATTAATGGGTTAAATTCATTAACTTGGAAGTACTAAGCACAATATTCTAATTCTAAAGTATTTTTAAAACTAAGCGCGATTTTTTGTTACCCGTACTATCATAAACTTGACTTTAAAAAATTACTGAACTAGTAGTGCGTACGGCACCCGCTAGGGGCGTTGATGAAGTTTTCATACTAAATTTCACGATAGGTTGCCCGTTGTCTATAGTAGTCGAGAATCGCCTCAGTTGTGTTATATCAAATAAAATGTCACAATACGAATCAACTCAATCAGTCGTGTTTGATAGTTGACAAGTTGGTAAGAAGCTTAAAAGGAAGGCCGTATATCTTCATGGCATTCGTTACAAATGAAAGATCGCAGCGCTCCGTGTCACGTACCGATTGTCGCTCACGTATGAGTCCATATATGACTGATCTTTCGCTGACACGTACTGAATTGCTTACAACTTCTACTTCAACAATCTGAGATGCTAGATTACAATGTAGTAAGTACAGTGCGAGTGTTCAAAGTAAACACTCAGTGACGCATTAACTCGAGTGTATTCATAATACGGTTAAACACACGATTGGTACTCACTAATGTATTTCCTATTAGTCTCCAAGCATTATTGTGTACTCACAACATAACGACATAATACTATGTTTGAAGACGCTAAACCATTCAAGGTATATGCAGTACTGTCATTCATGCAATCGTAGCATTCTGATTGTGTGTTTACTATTCCAGGCCTATGATTACGGTAGTTATGGATTTATGTCGGTCGAAGCATGGTATTAATAGAAGGAAATTGAGTCATTACCTGCATAGTTGCTGTTGACAGTAGGTTGTGACTTGTAAACTGATACTTATTGGTTTGTCAAACTTTAGTAGTGGAGGAGTAAAAAGTATTAGGTCACTTTAGTGTCTTGTTAAACAATCAGAAAGCAACAAGTATTATGACTAATTTAAACAATAAATTTATACGTCAACATCATCTGGAGGTACTGGCACTATCCCTGTCAAGTCGAGAAAACAATATTCGTTGCAGCTCACAACTGTTCTAAAAGTAAGGCTGTCTGAAATTTTGCTCTAGATTTTCCTTATTTTTGAAGATTTGAAACTGAAGGATAATTCGCAAGTACATTGAGATACAGACTTTATACATGCTCAATATTTATAATAGTGCATAAAGCCAGTAAAAGTGTTCAGTTATTAGTTCCACTACACGATTTAAAACAAAGAGAGGAGTTGAAATTCTAATAAACGTCGACCGCGGTTCAGTGCCGTCAGAGTAAATGACAGAAATTACTTTTTCTGCTATGCAAAAACTTTAATTTCAACCGTTCTCTTATATTCATGCTTTGTTCTAAGGGCAGCTTTGGTCCAGGTATAGTTGTCCATTTTCATTATTGCGGTTTCAATAATAAATTACAGCGGCATTCACATGGAGCCTATTATTGTCTTTCCTAGAATTTTAAAGTGAAACCTGTCGAATAATAATTAAAATCAACCATTTAGTATGTTCAGATTAAAAACATTGTGATAGCTTGAAATGGCGAAAAGCAATAATAATAAAAATGACATGAAACATAAACAGCAATGTACTGCTACCGCTTTGAATCATTAAACACGTTTTATAAATATTGAATATCGATTGAAACGTCATTATTATGTAGTAATACTAATGGTATAATATATATCTTAATAGTATAACAAACTCACAGTAGTAGCCGTGGAAACCTACTTGTTTTGAAGTTATAAACCCAAACCACAACGACATGTAAAAAAATTGTAAGCAACAGTTAAATTGTTCCCATTTATTCTAAGCAAAATAAATTACAGGTAGATTTCACATTCCCGTCTCTCGAGTTAATATTTGTTTGGAGTTTCGATAGCAAGCAACTTGTTTCTATGTATTCACATTATCACGTGTTCGTATGTAATGAACGTAGAGTCAAATATACGGAGTTACAAAGCGTCATTTGTGTTTTACTATTTTCGGAAATTGTTTTAATGTATATGAAAAAATGCTTGAATCTACATTCAAGATCCTTGCTGAAACGATTAAGAAACGAATTCTCAGGTATTGGCAAAATAGTAAAGAATATTGCCTAAGTAGGTAGTAATATGGTAAACAATTTAATTTTTTAAGATTATCTCTTTAGGTGTATCAATCGCGATGTTCATTTGCACCTAAGCACTAGATTGTAACCCAAAGCCAACCCAAACATAATAATAAAATCGTCTGCACAGATAATTATTACCTGCAAAGTTACACCTTGATACCACATAACAAAGTAAAAAGAAACAAGCAAGGCGCGCTATTGAGACAAAGTCTGTAGTCTTGCAATTGTCCGTTGAGCCAACATGTCAGTAACAGCCAATAGAAAAGTTTTCTACCTATTTCTCTTCTCGACATTAGGTACCGCAATACCACTTAAACGAAAATAGATGTGACGTTTGTATTTCAGAGTTGAGTTCATATGTTAGTACTGGTAGTACGTTTTGGTTAGAAATTACATGTTTGATCTCCTAAGGCATATATACGCAAACGAACCAATATTACGGTATATTTTTTAAGAAAGTTAGTACTATTTAAAAATCTGATTACTACTTTAAAAGATTTTTATTTCTACTATGATGAAGTAATATGCGGGTCTATAGTGGTCTAATCTCGAAACACGTTTTGCGTTTCATTAATTTACAAAAAAATAACAATGATTAAATTAATCTATTAGCAAATGAATAAAGCAGTCAGGTGGAACAAAAAGCAGACAGCAAAAAGTAGTTACATTAAAATGCTGTTTTAATTTCGCTGCAGCATAACACAAATTATTGTTCGTTATTACTAAAATTGTGAAACAATTTATTATGTTAATTATGCAAATAGCGCCACGTCAATTTTCCAGTGTACGTAAAATACCGTTGCAACCGCTGCAGTGTTTGGAAAGGTCAACGTGGAAATTTATAAATATACTACATTTTTAACATTGTTTTAGCCATAATTTCGTCTTAAGTTTCCTAGAATAATTTATTAACTAGTTGTTTTTTAGAAGGAATATGGAATTGCCTAGAAAACACGTTGCCTATGTTTTCTTCTTTTTAATAAAGAAAAACTGTACTGACCTTCAGATATATTATTAAAGCCCGAAATTTACCTAAAACTACAATCTTTAAATCGTTAAAACTGAATAGATTTTTTTTTTTCGTATTAAAATCACATAGTTTATCGTTGCCATAAATAAATACGCTTGTTTCTACTCAGGCGATAAATGTTCGCCAAAACAAAATAATAAATAACTCTTCAGCCAAACCTTTGACTGACGTCACAGTTCCAATAGATTTAACTGAAATAATTCGGTCGAATTGTTGCTAAGATAACAGAAGCGCAAGTTGAAACACCTACAGTCTTGTAACAACTTGTTAAGATAATAAACTTTGTTACAAGCAAGTTCTAAACAATAAATTAAACAGAAATTTCATTTTTGGAGTTAATAAACAATCATGGAAATGTTATTATATATTTTGGTATTGGAAAGGTCGTTAAATAAAATTTGGGTCAAACAAAGATCTTTTCAGTATATGGCTATTACAAGACATTTCAAATATAATTTCTCAAGAAACTATTGTCAGTAGCTACATACATACCGAAAGTCTATCAGTCATCGAGTCAGGAGCCTCGAGGGTAGGAAAGTGCACTGATCTCTAAATTATACAAAAACAATAGTAGATACTAAAACGGGTAAATAATTATGACTGACATTTGGATATGTTTCGACATCAGTAGCGCGATTCTGTACAGTCGGTACTGTCGAGTATCGAAAGTCTGATATTAAGAACGCCCGTCAGAGGCGCTGATCGGATTTTCAGACAAAAATTCTCGATGACGACCCTGTTGTCGATAGTCGATAGTTGTAGAGAATAGAGCTATTGAACATCATCTATGGAGTTGTCTTTAGCGCGAATTTTTACTCGCGAATTCTTACATATTGTATGAAAATCCGATCAGCGCCTCTAGCAGGCGCCGTTGAAAATATTTTTGTAATACATTTTAAATGTCAATTCAGACGATAGAACCGACTGTTAGAGTTAGGTATTCATCAGCGTGAGAGATAGAACTATGTAATCAACTCTTTAAATATTTGCACCCTAAGAAGGCTTCTTCATTGAAATTCAGTACTCAACTACGTACAAATATACTGTACGTAACTAGTTCAGTCTTCGCAGTTTCGATTTCAGTAGCCGAAGCTTGGTAATACAGAATACCTAATTTGACATATCGATGTGAAGGCTTTCAAACGCCAGATTGACGTTGAAGCTCTAACTGAAAGTGGAACACTTACCGCAGCATACAACTCTATCAACGTCCAGTTCAAACATCACTAAGCGGTCCTTCACCACTGGACTGGCCACGTCAAAGGTCGCTTACCTTACTAATCGTTCACCAGTCGGTGAGTTTAATGAGTGGAAAAATCTATAAACACGTAACATTCGTGATTTATTATTTAAATCGTACACTTTATAGTTGATATAAAAAGGCCATGTCAGCGTCTACCTCAATAGCCAAATTTAGAAAATGTCATATATGCATGAAATCACGCCTTCTTTTCTAGAAAGAATCGAGATAGACCAAGGAACAACACTTGATACAATCCTTACGATCTTACCACCCCTCATTCACATACGTTATCCATAGATCTCATCATTTTAAATTTCGTCCTTATCTTTATAAAAATATTTGTGTGTCTTAAGTTTCGTGTTGTCTTAAGTTTAACGTATTGGAACCTTTAAAATTTTTTGACATTTTTATAAGAAACGTCAAATAAATCAGATTTTTGAACACTATCAACACATCAAATGAGTTCAACCAACTCGTCAGAAACACACCCTCAAAAGCATACAACGTACAACGCTCGTACATTGAGCACACACGACGTCACTATCAAGGATTATTAAATCGCAAGCGGAGACAGCAAAGCGTAGCGACGCTCCCAGCAAATACTGAGCGCTTAATTTCTACGGATTTGCTGAGAAACGAACACCGGAATAATGTGTGAAATGCAGTGCACCCGTACTACGGATTCGAGCTTACGTTCGTTGTTTTGTTTAAATTGAATTGATAATGCAGTATTTTAATTTCATTATTTTACCTTTTCTTTTACGGATAATATTTTAAAACATTGCTGTGTCCACTTTTCTGTGTTTACCTCAGGTTTTTTTTGATGTAACGTAGCTCTTAATACGGCGATTTACAGTGCCATAGACAAAATCAAAGAAACTTAAGAATAAACATGCTTATTCTAAAACATCATAGTACACCTTTATTTACCTGTAAGAATTATAAAAATGAGAGTAAAACTCTAAAAAACATTGTACGAAAGTAAACTATACACCGATGAAACAAACCCGATTTCTATTGTATAAAACTGCCTAACAACCGAATATACATTTCAACTATACAAACCTTCACACAAAAATGTTAGTTCGAAATTGCAACACATGGTAGGGCCTTTTGTTCTGCAACACCAAGCGTTGTATGAGTTCACCCAACCGTATATTTTGTACCTTTTGACTCCAACCTTATTGGCGTGGCGTACGTTTATAAATACTTTTTCAGTTTTAAATAGTGACTGTGTTTTTTACCAATGCTGGATAAAATGTGTTAAGTGCTTGAGTGCTTTTAATATTCGAAACGTTAAAACGGGCAAAGATATTTTTATTGAGATTTTTTTGTACGTGGACAAAGGTATGTCGCAATTATAAATATGCAGTTGATTTTAATTCAGTGCCGATTGTTTCTTTAATTTAAATATAAAATGCATACAAAATGCAATGTGTAACATCAAGAAAGTATTATGATAACTTTTAATTTTAATTAATTTGGTTTTTAATTGAGTTTGGTCACATTATGCACAAATATGGTATGTCTCATTATTATCTTTTTATTGCAAGTATTGAAGAAAAAACCTACGCACGTCTGGCTCGGCATTTGAAGATCTGACGTGTGGAAGTTCAATGAACTCGTTATTGATGCAAGAAATTTCTCTGGACATGCAGTTTTTCTCACAATATTACATGGCATTATGGTATACTACAAGACAATATACGAGCGTGAACTAATGAGATTACTACTAGTTCATACAAAATCTGCCTTGAAACATTGCCCATTATTTAGCAGCCTAGTGCTTACTCCCAGTCTTGAAAAGAAAAATATTCGAAATATAAGCAAAGCAAATATCTGTACGAACATATTTAACCAACAATTTATTTCCCTAAGATATAACCGACATAACTCAAAGCCGAAGGGATCCTAAAACATTTGAACAATTTTTTTTTCTTGAATGATCCAAAAGGAAATTACGTTGCTCATTTTAGTGGCGTCTTGACGGTCACCATAGCTACTGACGACTTCTTCATTTCCTGCCGTCCTGGTATCGAGATCATTCTTTTGTGAAATATTCTATGTTTTTATTAACGAATTTGAAATATGGCTCTTTGTTGTGCTCTTGACCGCTTCAAAGGGTAGAGGCGAATTGAATAGGCTTCGAGGATGAAATGTAGATGCGAATAATGATACGTTGGGAAAATAATCTGCGTGTAATGTTTTTATGATGATGAAGGTCGAGACTTAAGATGCAAGATAAGATTCACGAAATTTTTGACTATCAAACAATGAGTTACTAGATTAATTTTTTCGAAACATTCTCCAAAACAAAACACTTATCATAACTAAATGTTATATCAACGATATACTTATCGTATAAATAGTTATTTCAACGACTAAGATGTAACATATTCGGGTATGATAGATGTGATGCTAATATTCGTAAATTCAGAAAAATAAATACTAGTGAAACATTTTCCTCTAAACATAGATTTGATAGTCAGCTACTCTATTTTAACGACTCTTATTTATAGGTTGACAGGCTAGCTAGCTAAAACCATCGTTCGTTTATGTGCGCGTTGACATAGATTTAAATCTACTAATCCAACTACGCTGTCCCACGGTCACTTAAGCCGAATATCACGGGGCGAGTAACGAATTTATTTATTCTGTTACGAAAAATAACACACCCATTTTCACTTTTAGAACTAAGATGATTGAAACAATAATAAAGCCTTTTTTAAATACATAACGAGTATGGTAATCTAAAAGACTTCGAAATTAATAGTCAACATAATATTATGCACACTGATAAAAAAAAGTTCAATACAATTGGTTAAAAAGTTGGAAGTCGCGTTACAAATGTTTTAAAACTGTATAATGCGTTCAGCAACTTTTGACGTTGTCTGTACAATTTGAACTGGACAATGAACAGAGAGAAAGGGGCACGCAAATACAGAATGATAATTAAAACATGAAGCGATCAGTTTCAGCTACATTCATTCTCTCTTGGTAACAACGCTCATTGTTCACATGTCATGGTTTGTGACAATTACGTCAAAAACCACAGTTTGTACAATTATACTATTACATTGTAGAATTTTGAATAGAATTACTTATATGTTTTTAGTAGGCAAAATAAAGATTTTACTTACATACTATTCTGTTTACAAAATAAGAATGTGTCTCGGTTTTAATGGAGAATTTAATCAGTAGCACTTAATATAGTTTTTACAACAAAGCCGTTTAGACAATATTTGGCAGAAGTATGCTTCAACGACGAGCAAAATAACTAAGCAATGGTTTATAGCTTTACACGAGCCAAGCCACTGGGAGAGGCCAGTTACAGATAAATGTTACATAAAACATTGCCAGTCGTAACTCATTCGTAGAACTCTACGCAACAGTGGCTAACCGTAGCACATGTGTTACGACAGTGCTACGACGTAGCAACAGCTACACTGCATTTGTTGCACATGCCATAATTTACGAGCATAAATTAAAATATTACACAACTTAACAAAAGTATTATCACGAGAAATTATATTATAACGTATATAAAATATAAAATAATAGGAACTTAATGACTGGAACAATAGGTGTTCCTAGATCGTAATAAGTACCTCTGAGCTATACGAAAACCAAAATTCCAAATGTAAACAAACTCCAATTAAAACAAAAATTTAATTAAAATATTTCACTGCATTAGACCACACAACAAAACTTGGACAGAACAGTAAAAGCGCTCGGTCTTTGAGCAAACACTAACTCAGCTTCTTTGTAAAACTTATGGAGCTTCGCACGCCTACCGTTCTTATGCATACAGTTTGTTCACTTCGTGTTTGTCGGCGAACACACAAATAGGTTAGGAGATTACCTGAGACGTATGTACTTTTAACTGTAGTCTGTATTTTGCAGTGGAAGGTTTATGGCAAAAGTGAAAATAAATATTGAGAAGTAAGAGCAGTGTTTTCACAATGTGAACATTGAGTACAATTTGTAATAAGCGAAATGCTTTCGATTTATTGAAAATAAACTGTCACCGTAAAATTTTGGTCAAAAAATATATAGTAAACTTGAAAAGTAATATTGATTGAGTAATGCGTTTTGAAATTTCATTAATTTACCAGCAACACTTCACCCGACACATACATATTATATAGTATATAGGTATAACAAAACGCAACCCTTCACTATTACCGTGACCTATGACTTGTGAATAATGAAATACACATAAGCGGTTCCCGGAATGTACGAGAGACGTATCTTATTCATGTTAATACGTATTATCCATACTCTAATCCCCTGAACTATCAATTGTTCCACGAAGATAATTGATTTTTCTTCGAGAGAAATCTTAAGAAAGCACGATATTATAGGTAGGCTTGAGCTATTGAGCTTAGAAGGGCCTCTCCTCCAACATACAATGACACTCAAGATGAGGGTTCGAACGAAGAAAAATGGAATCGTTTTGTATTTATAGACTTTTTTATATTTGAATTGTCCATGGTGATTATGGCTTAAAATTTTGCTCAAGTACCTTGAAATTCTGAAGACGTAAAATTCAATCTTATTCATTCAATCTTGATGTAAAGTGTTAGCCCTGTTCTGACTGAGTTTCAACTAAAAGAAATGTACCTAGGCGACTCGATATTGTGTTTATTTTACCCTCGTATAAAAGTAGAAGGAAAAACATAAACCACCAAGATGTTTTTTGCGGGTTAAACTCGTAAAAATCGTACAAACATCAGTTAAATTACGAGCTGAAATATTTTATATAAAAATGTTACAGCGTTCTTCTCGCATTATCTGAACGCATAATTCACATAATTGATTTTGTTATAGCTTATAAAATAGTACATCAAACTTCCGTGGCGCTTTAAGTACGTTTTTTAATATACCTAAAATTAAGTAACACGTTAAAAGCATGCTTCGTCATGAATTCTCTGGGCACTTTTTAAGATCTTTATTCATTGTTAAGGTTAAACCAACGTGTTAACGACAAACAAATTTAATAAATAAGTAATTTCTATAAGAGTGTTCAACAAACCCACCATCACTGAAAGCAATTTCCAAATTGTTCAAAGACTTAAATATACAAGGTTTTATTAGCTAAATTATATCAGGTTCTTTCTCAAAAGCTTTTATCTCCATAATTACGCGAAAACACAAATTTAATTAATCCAATAACGTCGCATAATACGACCCAAAAGCTAATTATTAGAAATGCTATAAAAAGAAAAATTTAACAATCTACACAAAATAGGAGCGACTGGACAAACATCGTAAAATGAAACGGCGAAAACTTATTTGGGGAAGCAAGTTTATTGGCTGTATCATGACATAGCTGATCCCTCATAAAAATATGTATCGGTATTGTAAGAAAAATATTACTTGAAACTTATGTTCACGACCTTTGGGGGAGGGTACACGCGAATATGAACATTCAATTCTCACGTTTTATGGGCACGAAAGGAGCAATATGGCTTGGCGTGCTGACTCAGGGATATTGAAATACAGGACATTGTGTAAAGTACAGGTGTGTTCGAGGGCGTCATAATTTTGTTTGCTGGTCGGTTTTGGTGTCAGGAAGACTAAGGGACGGCTTGAGTGTTCAGTAGAATGTAATTCAAATAACCTTAGGTCAAGTAGTTCAAGCATCAGCGATAAATAATGGAGGTGGTGTCCTATCGTGACGGTAGGTGGCCCGTTACCTTTTGACCCAAGGTCAGCAAAAGACATGAAAGTAATAAAGTTCACCTTAACACGGAACTTACCAAAAACGGAAAACGATTATGAAACTAATGCGGCAAAGGCCAAACTCTTAAGTATAAGGCGCTGACTCCACGGGCGAGAGAATCGCGGCGATATTATCGTCGTGCCACGTATTTCTATACACTCTCTATGGAACCGTCTCCACACGGCGATAATATCGCCGCGATACGACGAGTGTCAACGAGCGTGCGAAACGTCAATACATCGTCGCTAGTCGGCCGCGACAAGCAGCGAGTCAAATGCAGCGTCATTTGTTTTCAATGTTGCCTCTTGTTTCGAGAAGCTTTTTAAACAAGGAAAACGCGGGCTACGAGTCGCGACGATACGCGGCGGAATTATCGTTCGTGGAGATTGTCCGACGATACAAGGGCGGACTCGTCGCGATTCTCTCGCCCGTGGAGACAGCGCCTTAATGTGCAAGACAATGTGACAAGTACGCACACTTCACGTCATAATAAAATCTATGAAACACACTTTTATACTTGTGAAGATTGAAAAGTTTAGCTAAAGAGCAAAGCCGTGAACATATTGTAGTATAATTCAACATTATTTATCCTTGAACTACTATACTTTAATAAACATGAATCAAAGTTAATAGTTAGTAAACTTGTGCTTCCGGCTACAGCGTGCGGTTGCCGGCTAAGAATGGAACCCGTCTACCCGGTAGTCGTTGGTACGACACCCATGGGACAAGGCTATGGGATTATGATAAATATACAGGAGAATAAAAGCAACGTTTACGTTCAGACAACCTATAGTAAAGTAAAATAACAATGTTATGTATAAAAGTAAATCTTTATGTATACACATTTTTGTTCTGATCAGAATAAAGCGAGTTTATAGTCATTAAATAAGCCAGAAAGCAGACATTACATGTGACATAAAGAATATTCCAAGACTAATGAGAATACCTAACAACATTTAACTCTGACCCGAAGTTTGTACTCTCGTGATTGGTCACATTATATCTGAGATCAATCGTCAGTTCTAAACACTAACACAAAAAATCGAATCATGGAAATAGTAGACACCTTTTAAAGAATCCTAAGGTACTACGTAATTCCTAAGACAAAACTGATAACTCAATTTTATTGCTTTCATCGCCCTAACGCATTAATTCGTCCAATCTAACACAACATTTGATACCACTCGCTAAAACATTGACAAACGATACAATTCAAGACCATCAATAAAGCAACATAAATGATAGGCACTTTATTTTTAATCTAAAAGATAGAACAGAACATTGTATTCACACGTCGTGCTATTTGATGCGAACTGTCAAACCGTTCCACCAAAAGCAAACACTCGTCTGTAAAACGAGCGTTGTAAATAATTCCCACGGTTTGGATTCGGTTCATACTCTAAACGGTTGGATTGTAAGCGAACTGATATTCTGTTTTCAGACGCGAATAGAAAAACTGTATGGCATATTCACGATTGTGTTAAATTACTAGTGTATAGTCTAACGAGTAAGTGTTTTGGCATGCACGGTTTATCTAAATTATAATTAATAAATTTATACATTTTCAAAATAAAAAAGTTGTATCGACAGGCTATCCTTTGCTACTGCGGATTACTAAAGTTCTAAAGTCTGAATTTTACAAACATTCGCTAGCCGCAAACATGAATCTGTGTTTTTGCTATTTACCGACTGCCCAACATCTCTTTTTAATTGTATATCATTTTGTCTAAAGTTACCAGTCTCATTTGTAATAAACTTTAATTAACATTATGAAAAACAAATAGAAATAAATTAATTAAACGATCTGTACGACGAGTCTATTCACAATAAAGTCCCGTATATTTTCATATGGAACTATTTTCGCGAGGCGGCGCGTCCGGCGGAGCAGCCGGTAAATATTTGAGCGATCCACGTTTTACAATTTAAGCCCATCTGGGGTATGTATCCGAACGCTGTTTTATGTTCTATCAAATGCTATGGAATGCTTTAATTAGAGAAGATTCGGAGAATGCTTAATAGATGGCGCTAGTAATACAGTTAAATAAAAATGTGCGTAAAAATACAGTGCTCATACTTTTTAAATTTATTATTGGGCTACGTTGAATAAAAAACATTGAGTGAAAAACATTTTTTTCATAATATCTATTCAACTTTTTATTCAGGCCATGGGTTTTACGCTAACGTTTTAAATTAATCAAAGGAATATATGAATACAAAAGTTGCATTCAGTTTTGCTTTTCCAACCTACAAATTAACTAACAAAGTTGAACAAAAACTTTCTACTGCATAATGGGTGGTCCACGTATGAAGAAAATTATCCCAACTCCGTTCTAATTAATTAAAACTGCAATTAAAACGATCCAGTTGGAAGGGTTTGACCAGATCGTATGAGTTTAAGCGTTGGTCACCTTTCTACGTCATAAATGAGTAAGTGGATGCAGTCGCTAATTTAAATTTTGTGGGAAACTTTTCTAGTGATAAAATTTTAGCGCTTTATGACTATAAAGTAAAGTAACGCTTCGTGAAGTTTGAAGTTACCAAACTTTGGCTTTACGGTTATATCAAAGTACAAATTAACTTAATTTATGCCATTAAATAAAAGTTTGACGTAGTATTTTATAAATCTAAGTTTTTTACTGACCTTGTTTTAGTTTTAAATATGTGCATGACATTAAATCTGTAACTAAATGACGTTAATTTATATTTATTCAAAATAAATATTTACTACAAAATATAATCAAAATCAATCAAAATAAGTAGGTTTATGTGATATTTTCACATCATACTGCAAACAGAAATGTAGAGCTTATTTTCCCGAATAATCTTTTTTGACAATTTAAGTATACGTAGTAACAAATAAAGCTTGTTTCAAACAATAATATTATAATGAAACAGAAAACTGTCCTCGAGTCTATATTTCACAATCACAACGTCACTAAAACACCAGCGAAATCGCAGCAACGAAATTGAATATCTCACAAAATAATGAGAGAGCTATAAATCTCAATTAGCAACAAGATATTTGAATAACAAATGTTCGAACTAGGAAAGTTTCGCCGCAGATCGGCCAATTTATGCGTAAGCTTAGATTAATGGTGAAGGGATTATTTTGTTCCCTTAGTATTTGACCATGAGGTTGTTTATAGTGATTCATACTTCAGTATATTTCCTATAACAAAATTTTCTCTCTATTTTTTTAATGGATTTCAGGACAACAAAAAAAGCATCCTTCAAATCTCTCGAAACTCGAACAAATTTCGAAAAATCCAGATGATGTGTGGTCCTAGTACTAAAGCACTAATAGCAATACCTCAGAAGCCAGTGCGGGTAGAATAATATTGGATGATCGGCACGAGTATGTGTTTCGAGTTTCCATGGATTTCTGTTTTGAGGTGCACTAGCTGCTTTGATCGAAATCAATTGACCATTTGTGAGTGGTTCAAAAGTCATCGTTTTACTTTTTTTATTTACTGATACGTGAACATTTTTCACTCTTAAAAAGTAAAAATATCACTATTTTTCCATTTGAATGCTAATAGTAGATTACGCCTGTACATATTTTCATTTCAGAATTCTAAAAATGCGAATGTAAATCTGAGCCATTGGATTTATTCGGCTATGCGAAGCTTTCAGTTAGATGGGTACGAATCGGTCCAACCAAACAGAATTCACTCTATAATATTAGGTAGTGCGCACAGAATATTCAGTGTTTTTTATAGATTTTTTTAAAGAATATGAGTGCGAAGAAGACTTAATTTTAGTGTTAGTATAAGTAGATTTGCTTTTATTAGTAAATGCTTAAACTCTATGAACATTTAAAGTTGTAAAAGTAAATAATATACATATATTGTATGGTAATACATCTGAATTAAATATAAAATCATTATAAAAACCAATAGGTCTGTATTACCAAATGCATTATGAATTACTTTAATATAATATTTACGGGCACAATTTGCTATTTCTATTTTGGATTAGTATCTTCTTCCGAAAACACTGAATTTATCCTTGTTTGTTTGCTTGTTTGACCCAATAAAAGTTGAAATATTTAAGCAAAGAATGCTTCTTGCATATCAAGCGTTTGCCATATGAATACGGTTTTACCGGTATTCTGTATGGAGAAAAAATGTGATGTATAAAAACTTCAAACAGGCAAATTTCAAAAGTCTCGTCAGCCCGCTTGGTAATATACCTATACTGTTAGTTACTTATATTCAGCCAAATAAATGGGTTTCCAAATTCTTAACTCACCTTCATTCATAGTCCTACATTTTACCCGAAAGATAAATTTTCAATTAACAAAATCCACATCAAAATAACCTTTAACATCACGACTACTAATAATGCAATTAAAAGGGATAGTGATTTACGTTAGGTGTCAACGATTAGCATCGAAGTAGCTACCCGGCCCGCTCTGTGCATTTCAATTACCGTGCCTTGGGCTATCCCACTGAATTATGCATAACCACTTTGATTGAAACGTTCGATCCCGTGTTAGTCTTAATTCTTTGATGTTTATTCTTGTACAGGTTTCAGGGGCGCTTTAATATAGATTTTTGTTTGATGGAAATAATAAAAGAAGTAATGATTATTCCAGACTTTTTGGGGTCAAGAGAAGGGAGCGTCAGGTCAGAGTGGAAAATGTTGTCTGTGTAGTAGTACTCGTAAGTTGCAAATCACGATGCCTTATTAGAAATTCAACTTAATACGAAGAGTTTATATGGACTGGTAGTCACAAAATAGTTAAAAAAATAAGTTTTTAGGAAATTCAAAGACGTCCTAAAGTGACCTAAATACCGAAGAATTAAAAGTAAATGAATATAGGTAGAAACTTAAAGATTCCTTGCGAACGTACGCCGAGTAAAGTATCGGTACTTACAGCTGAATTTATAGTGCCCGCCTCTACTTACTGATTGATATATGGACACAAACAAGTTGCAGTTATCTGATTCAGGCATTTATCCTTGTACCGTACTGAGATATTTAATGGAACAATTTAAATACATAATGTATCAGCATTTTTTGAAGATTTGAAGTGGGTAATACTACAAAGTGTATCAATTTTTACAAGAAGTTCATTTATCTCTCAACCATTTACTCGCAGGTAGTTGGAAATCGTAGGTTTTTCTATCGCTTCATCTAGTTTTGTGTACTACTTCAAATACTAGGCCAGAGTTATCAATTCTCTGCCCAACTCCAGAAAGAAAGGTGGAGGTAGTTAATAATATAATTTGTTGCTATTTATGTCTCCATATTCATGGACTTCGTATACACTATATTTACTTAATTTATTAATACAAATAGTTTATTTAAACAAATATAATTCCTACTACTGCAGGACAATTCATTCAGCGTGAATTAACGGCCAATTAAACGGAGATTAGTGATGTTTCCTGTGTAACCATAGCTTAATGTAGATAATGTTATGTGTTTGCTAATTTACCGCTGTGATCTCAATTTATAAACAATAATGGTGATAAACAACAATTAAAATACAGAAGACGAGTAAATCCATTTTATAAAATACTGCCTTCTATATTTTTGTTGTGATTTATTTATATTATAGTTTGCGTTATGAGCATATTTCATTAAGCTGCCTCGAGGTATGCGTGTGGGATTAATTTAGTAAACAACTAAAATAAAAACTGAAAAATTATTGAACAATCTATGAAACTTAGGTTTAAAAAAATTCGTTGAAAAAATCGCATGATCGACGCCCGCGGTGCAGTGGTTGAGGCACCACCACAGCGTGTTTTAAAAATAAAAATTGAATCTACATTTACTGTGGGAAATAGTGTCCCTTAACCGCAGGTTACGGCGTGATATCGTCGATATTACACGAATAACGACAGATTGCCACGCACTTCGTAGCCACTTGAGTATTTTTACGTAGCATATTTTTGCGTAGCGTTGTAAAAAGTTCAATTGTTTCTTTTAATTCCACTCACAACAAATCTTTGACACTAATAAACAAACACAATTACAGCGCTAAAAGCTTGTGATATTCACAGGCCGTAGAAAAACTCTACGAACATCACAATTGTGAAATAACGCCATCTACCTACAACGCAACGAACCGCTAGCTCTGTTCTCTTGCTACACAATGTTGGGCTTTTGGCTATACAATATGCTAAGTAGTTAGACAGTCGTACAGATAGAGGTATCGCCATGTACCGTTTGGAAGATGACATCGCTAAACTCGTGATGAATTGACTTCTTATGAGAATGCGGGTACGGCTACATTCCTTACCGCTCTATAGGTCACTTTAAAGATGTTACTATCTTTTTTGGTGTAAAAGAAAAAGTCCATTTATAAAAAAAATATTATGTGGATTAATTTAAAAAAACATGCGAGTAGCAAGTTTTTAAAACGTTTTTATATTATATAAATTATCGCGTATAAGCTATTTAATCATTTTTATTAAAAAATAAATTAAGTACATTATTTTCTCGTCTTCCTATATAGGGCAAAAATAATAATGTTTTCATATTATTTGCTTGTTTTCCTTTCAGTGACAGCATTTGGGAATGAGGTTTTGTATTCTGTCAACAACGCTGACACTATCAAACCAATTAATCAATCATTGTCCTGTAGCGTAATAAAAAAACGCATGCGTTTTACGCAGCCACTGGGAAAAAAAGGAAAACAAGACAAACATAATATTATTTTTAAGTGTTATGATATTGTGGATGTCACTTGTTTTATAATGATTTAAATAAATATACTAACGAGACTTATCTGCTCATAGCAGAAAAATAAACAACAATCTAAGTAAGGCGCAAGAGTATAATATATTATATTTATTTGAAAAAATCATTGCAGAAAATTATGAGATGGAAACAATTTTTATTAACTCATTGAACCAACAACGATCTAAAAAAAGCTTTTGGTTTGGTTTACTTTACTTCAAGTTTTTATAAAAAATAGACAATTGAACTGATGATTAGAATTATACGAGCAGCATAAATATTTCGGTACGAAAAAAAAAACGTTACCTTTTTTGTTTATTTATTGCGGAACAGATCATTAAGGCAAGTAGTTTTCGCAACATCATATAGCCAATTAACACAACAAGCCACAATAACAATTCAATTCCTACTCAATTGTTTCACTAAACAGACGAATATTTTATGCAATTCATGCCCAATGACGTTAATATTGTACATTCATTATCTATTAACCGCCCGACTAATTAATACACGGATTAAACGAATGCGCTCCTGATGATCGCATTGTTAGTTAATAGGGGTATTATTGCGGTGACGCGACCTATTATTTCCAAACAATCGGACTGTTTTCATGCAAAAACACGTTTATGATGTCTTGTTCGATTTTGCCCGGAGGTCGTGGACTATGTTGATACCGTGTAGATTGAGTTCATTGTGCATTATTGATTTGTTAAGGCTTTGTGTGATAGGTATTACAGACGAACAATATACGCTGATTATGCAATTCATTATTATGTTGAAGATGACGTGATTTTGTGACTACTTCCGTTCGTACAAATATGTCCTCATTCTTTAAATTTTCTTTGCCAAGTCAGATATGTGATTCGAAATTGTAGTCAAAATCAAAAGACGTTGTCATTAAGTTGCTTACTATTCCTAAAATCAAAGCTGTTTTCTTCAACTAATAAGAAGATCAATCATAAAAAAAACGTTTACAAATTACATAAAGAAATTCTCACTACACGACCAAAGTTCATACAATTTAGACTAAACTACAACACTATTTTACTTAACCGACATACTTTTCCAACTTTTATAAGATCAGATACCACAAAACAGTAACTATTCGAAGGAAATTTCTTAACCTAACACAGCACAATCAACAGCGAACCAACTAACTTCTGACAATTCAAGTGTTTGCAACATCCTAATTGAATGAAAACATTTCAAGTAACAACTACATTCGCAAGTATTTTGAGAGCTCTGGGAAATAATTTCGGTAGAATTTAAATTATGCTTACAGCAAATGAGGGGCTAAGATTTTATCTGAGCACGTAATACGCGGTACTGTGTGTAACCAACTTTGTGTTTGACACTAAATTGAAACCTTGAGTTTGTTAGTGTATTTGTGCTCTGTTAAGATGTTTCCAAGGGCTTTTAGAACTTTTTTTAATTGATTAGTAACGGTTGAGATTACCCATTGAAGTATAAAACTGTTGTAGAACGTGTAAAGGTTTGCTAGTCATTTTAAGTGTCCCACTGCTGGTCAAAGGCCTTCTCTTTTTCCTTGAAAAATTCCTAATTTTGAACACCTGCCTTCTTCCTTGCCATAAGTACTCGTGGATGGTAACATTGTCGTTATCGTAAAGTTATCAGCGCTACAATAGTAAATACGAATGTGTTATTTAAAATACTGAGTATAAAATAAATAAAATTACTGACTAAAGCAACAATCGTTCATTATTTATTAGCGACTGCATTTGCGCCTGACTGTATTAATGAAGTTCCTCTCCCATTTAATAGCGTTATAATAAATTAATATTCACTTTATTGATCTTGAAGTATCAGGGATTGTGTTAATTATGCACCATTTAAATTACCAATACCCGTTAAACCCAGTCGGCCCTGGGATCTGTGGGTAATGTGAGGTGTCGGCCATGAAACAGGAAGATACGCAGAAATACTGCTTAGAAACCTAACAATCTCCAAACTATTAATATAGAAAATTAACAAAATCAGTTAATTTCGTTTACAAGATTAATCTCTACGCATTTTTACGTTTGTTAGGATTTTCTTGGTTTTTTAATCTACGTTAACTTCAATTAAGCCACTAAATAACGCATTGAGGATAATAAGAATAATATTTTGCTATTACATTTAAAAAAGATCTCGATAATTATTGTCAAATCCGTGTTTTTAACTAACCATAATCGTTAAACACATCAACTTCTGAAAATTGAAGCTATAACTTTCTCAGTAGTTCAAATCTGTTGAGAAAGTCTTCAAACGAGACCTTAGACTGTCATCGACAGCATTTCACTTAGAATTCTGTCAATCCATTTTACAGCGATATAAAACAGGTTTGAGTGCGGATGGATCAAGTGGCAGGTACTCGTTACAAGTGCTCCTTATGATCGGTTTGTAGTGGGGCTTTGGCGCTACGGAATTAATTCGGCTATTGCTTTGAGTGGATCGATTCATAGTTAAAAATATTAGTATTAAAGTGGGAGGAAATTCAGAATATAATTCCGCATTTTAACCATTCTGTATATAGTTTTGAAATTTTCTTTACAAGGGTCTATAGAATATTTTATAGTTTTATTCTACCTCTACATATTAACCTCTATAATATGGTTGTTTGAACGTGTAAGTCTAGTACTACGTGTAGTCTAAGTAACTCCTTATATTTTCCTAATCCTGATCAACTCTTACGAATTTCATGAGAGCAAAACTGAGGCGGTCAGCTAGTCGCGTTATAAAATACAAACAATTCAATTAATAAAATTTTCCATAAAACAAACGTAGTACATTAAAATACCGTAGAACAATGGCTCGCAGAAGGGCTTGTAATAATTAAAGTGAGCTGATTTTTAGACTTTATTTTATAGCTAACCCTTTTGTACTGAGACAAAAGCTTTTCACCTACAATAGAGGTCGCCACCTATACCTGCTGGATAACTTATGTCACCATGAATTAGCGGGATTTAAGACTGTTTTTGTACCGATGAGATAATACATTATAGGGAAACTTATATTGAAAAGGGTCGGTTCTCGTAGGTGTTAACTATTTGCTAGAGCCAAATATATAAATTCAAAGCCTGACCCAATAGTAACGCTTGTATTCGATTTACAATAACATGAATTGATATTACGATTGTTTCACTTGGTTATACTTAGTGTTTATTTTACGTACTTTAATATTTTTCGAAAATATCATCGACATTTTTGTTAAAAGGTTTGACAGCTTCTTATATGCTTACATAATGAACAACAAAATAATTGCAATAAAGTTAATACAATATAAAATTTACTTGATAATAAATACGTGGACAACATAACATGGTTAACCTACGCTCAAACATTCCCTTTTCACTGAGAACAATAGTAATTTGAAGAGCGCGTGATGAGTTCCCGACTGAGACGATCTCAGGAGATTATTTTAACGAAACAATTTATTGTTTGCTATAGCACGTTTTTAAGGACAATTTTTCATATTTCTCAGGTTATAAAAAAATGTTTTTTTCTTTCCGCGTTGTTCTGCTTTTGAAAGAAAAGATTTATTCTCATAAACTCCTATCTTAATTTCTTTTTTAACGTTGCAAAAGTAAATAAATAAAATTTCCGTGAAAGGATATTTCCTTTATATATCTTATGGCCTTTATTTCTTCTCTAGATTTATTTCTTATGCCATAAGGTACATTTTTGTCAGTTTAAATATTTAATGCACCGATACATACTTAAAGTTTATTCGTGTATGAATAAACTAAGTGTAAATTTATTTTTAGAAGTTTTTAATTATTTCAAACACATAAAACTCAAACAACAATTTTGTATGTAAAGATGGGTTTATTCACCTTGACACTACTGTGTGGCACGATTGTCAGTCTTTTTAAGTAGATGAAATCGTTATCAACTATTATAAAAGTAATGGACCACGTGTATTACATAATGACAATTGAGCTGATTATATTTTTTCATAAAAGGTCCTACCATTTATAGAATTACTTGTGCACAAAAATGAAAACGAAAATTCAAAATTTCTTTCATAACAAAACATCATATAAAACTAACTTTTTATTTAAATTTATTATGTTAATAAGATTGTTTTTTGGCCAGTACTTTGAATTAAGTCGAAATCGTATCGTGTGTTGGTTAGCACGGATATATTGCATGGGGGTCTTTTATTTTATCTACGATGGATTTCGTCACGTGGATTCAAAATTCGCTTCGCAATTGGCGTTATACTTTTACACCTTAGGAATAACGGCGGAGTCTATGATTTATATTATCATGTCATTTAGGAGCAAAGAAACGACTGTGACTATTTTTGCTGCAAACTTGTACAGTAATAATTTCCCTTCTATAAGATTTCCGACATCCAGTTGGTTCGTTTTTATTATAGTCTTCTCAGTGTCATTCCTGTGCCACAGTATTACATGGGTGGACTGTGTCTCTATAAATAATTGTATTGTATATTTTTTCATCTATGATTGTTGCCTCACAAGTCGCTTAACGTCAATTTATGTATCAGACCAATATAGGAGTAATGTAAAATTTTTGAAGAATTCGTTGATCGTAAAATTTCAAAAGAAAAATCTTTCTGACGAAATTAGAACGGATCATGTTAAGAACTTTGTAAAGATTTATATGAAGCTCTTTAAAAATGTAACTTTAACTACGAAAACGACTAGAATAAGGGTAAAATGAAAATTATTCATGTTTATATTCGACCAGAACTAGTATATAATATATTTAAATAATTGTACCAACACAATATTCTATTTCATTTTAGATAACTTTGGCGTTCGTCTTCGACTTCCTAAAGATCTCGTTCGTCTTGTATTCAATGATATCCACAGATGCCGTAGTAAGTAGTTGTTTAATTGCCCTTGACATGTATATGACTTTATGATACTACTAATTATAATTAGAATAAAATACGCAGATTACTGTGTTCTTGTGTGTCACCATTTTTGATATTTTCAGGTCCTCAGCACATGGAACTGGAGCTTTCAAGTGGGTGTTCATGTATTTACCTTGATAATGTCGCCAATCTTGATGGAGCTGGCATCCAATGATTTAGATGAAATCAAAACAATTTTAGCGAACCAGCTGCTTATGTATCGTGGTATGTTGATTTTATTTTTAAATTTATTAACCAAATTCTTAAATTATACTACTAATCTAGGTTATACGTTTACAATTAATCATTCAACAGTAATTCATTTAATTTAATGAGCTACAAATAAGATTCTAGGTAATAATTTTATAATTACAAAAAATAAGTTACCTACCCGTTTTGAGTGTTTGTCATACTTTTTGTATTCTTTTCAGATAAAACCTTGCAGTTCGCAGTATACGATGCGATTGACTATATCGACGCGTGTGCCTTTAAACATTCAATGTGGAACGAGATACCAGTCGACATAAACCTAGTTTTAGGCTTCATCAGTTTGTGTTCCTCCTATGTTATCGTTATGTTGCAGTTTTCTTATTAATAATTACAAATTATAAATACAGTATCATAACAAAATTTCCTGTAAGGTTTCTAAAAAAATAATGATTTAAATAAATGATCTTATTCCTTTACCAATTTTTATTATTTACGCCAAGTCTGCATTGTTCATTGTGAATGCGATACTTTTGAAACAAACACAAACCCCTGTCATAGTTATTCTTCTCAGGTTTTCCAATGAAATAAATGTTATCTTCGTACGATGTATATCTTGAATCTTATTTTAGTATCGGTTTCGTAGAACAACTTAGTTATAATCCTATATAGACTTTGACTAACACATACGCGTACAATACAATAATCTCATATCAATTTGATTACCTACGTATTGTCACGAATCGGTGTACACATTATAACGCTTCAGTAAATAAATGTTAATTAGGATTATGTTTGTATTATGATTCATTCAAGTTAATTACATTTGCAAGGTATTGTGTGAAGTCAATACATGTGACTGCGATATTATAGTACATGCAATAATACTTGTCTATTTATATCTTAGCGGTGAGAGTCTAAGAGCAATGATAGCCGAGTGTTATAAATTGATACCTCCCACGCAAGTGGTCTTGGTTGCCTCACACCCAATGACTTTTCGAAGTTATGTGTGTAATAGAAACAATTATCACATGCTCCAACGGTGATAGAAAACATCGTGAGAAAACCTTGCATGCCTAAAATTTGTTTAATACCTACATTTATTGAGGGCATGCAAATCCCCAATTCGCACTTGGCCAGCGTGGTGGACTCAAGGCCTGACCCCTCCCTCATGACGGGAGGAGACTCTTGCCCTGCAGTGGGACATTAATGGGTTAAATTAATTTGTTTATTTACATATATCTTCATGATAAAGCAACAGAGTCAGTTTAATAATTTATCTTTATCTTGAGGCCTAGCAAGTTAATCAATATCATCTAAGTGTAATAAAAAGGCAATGAAGCGGTTACTTGTCCTTGAATTCAGTTCTTAATCCGCAAATAGATAATTATAAAAAAATTAATTAATTTTCAATAGTAGGTCTATAAAGTCAAATATTTCAAGTGAAATTGTGTCATTACCAAATATCTAATACCATTTGTTTATGAAATTAAAATTGATATGTGTGTTGTTGGTGTAGGATTAAATATTCGTTTTAGTTACAGTCACAATTTAAGTAGTGGGACATTCGATCTGAAATGTACACTACAACGAAAACGAAAGAAAAAAATATGACGTCACGATTTTATTCCTCTTTTTCTGTTAAATCGATACTTTATTTTAGACTTTTGTGGGGTCTTTACTTTAAGTGTAGCAGATTATTTATTGTTTGTTGCTTAGCAAAGGTGTTTTGTGTTTTGGGCGCTACCTACACCATCGTTGTTCAGTTGGTAATACTTGGTGATATATCGTCTTTACACAATACCCTATCTAATCTTGTATATGCTATTGTTTATGTTATCGAATCAACCGTCGTCATTATGATATCTCTAACCACTGAGGAAGAACATGTAACAAAATTTGCATCAGTACTTAAAATTTCGACTCCAGCAGAAACACGTTTCTCCGATTGCGCAGTTTATGTTTTTATATTTGTTCTACTCTTTGGTAGATTTATTAGCGTGTTTTTGATCGATACTACAGGTTATTCCGACAAAGTTATTGATTTTATCATATTTTCGTACACTTTTATGACCTGCTGTTGTAGCCATTTAACCTCTATTTATGTAATGGAAGAGTATCGAAAAGTCGTTTACCAACTAAAATTGTCAGTAAAGAAGACATTTAAAAATGATTTTTTTAATGAAGGGCAAAGAATCGATCAAGTCAAAAAATTTATTAACTGTTATGGAGGCCTTTCAAAGAACGTTTCTTTAACAATGAAATATATACGTTTGACAGTAAGTCAGTTTTGTATTTGACTGTTTTTCTATTAACATTATTCTTTCGTTTGTATGATGCCGAAATGACTAAAAGTTTCACCTTTTAGATAGTCATCGGATTTGGTTGCGCCTTCTGCAAAACTGTTCTGCTTGTTTTCATCCTAATTTCACTTGGTATGGTATGTAGTTTATCATTCAATTTCTTGTAAATTAAACCTTTGAGTGCTGTCATAAGACATAATTTTAAATGTAATCAAAAGCACGTGGTTTTACGTATTGACCGCTGTTTTAGTATATACTTATTATATATACTGTCCTTGTGTCCAAGTGTGTGCACAATACACAGGTACACTCTTTATTCCTTTGCTGTCATAACCCGGACCAGTGAGAGGTCGGGGCAGGACCGATGGCTTTACGTGCTCTCCGAGGCACGGAGGTCTTCGCTCCACACCCTAACTCCGGGCAATTTCTAAGAAATTCTTAGCAGAAAATCTCAGAAAAGACTTTTTGGCCCGACCTAGGATTCGTACCCGAGATCTCTCGCACGGTCATACACTATCGACCGCGCCACAGAGGCAGCCAATGACTGCTGTTTTAATTGCCCTAATCTTATTTAATTTTATAACATTATTTTGATTGAATGTATCCAACCAAATTCAAGAATGTGCCAAATATTCTCCTGACAGTAAAATATCTAATAATATATTATTCTTTGTCTTTGGAGGAACAGCCACAGATAGCGATAAGCTGGAGCTTGGACATCGTCGCATTTATAACAATGTCATCTCTGCCTCTGATTTTGAATAGTATAGCGACATTTTATTTAGAAGCTGTGAAGAAAATATTTGCTGACCAACTGCTTATTTCTAAAGGTTAGTTGCTCAATCTAATAACTTCATTCAATTTGGCGGTTGCATCGGACGGCATTAGGATTAAAATTTAGCTGTTATATCTGATTACATTTTAAATAATATAGTATCGTTTTTGTCTGTTTCTCAAGATTTGAAATTTTAGAAATAGTTGTGCCTTAGATTGAGCTCTCTCAGCTCCTCATTGTTGTATAAACATTGTACCAATCAAAACCAGGTAACTTACGTCACGTAGTTGTCCATATCACTGCTCTCCCTTTTCTAAGAAGAACTAAAAATGAAAAAAGAACATCTTCTTAGTAAAATAAAAAGTGTCACTTATCTGACATTTATATAGTACCCATGTAATAAAATTCTATTTTTTTTTGTTTTAGGCAAAAAATTACAACTCGCATTAATGGATGCCCTTGACTATATCGATGTATGTGCAACAAGGTATTCAATGTGGAACGAATATCCGATGAACCTGGCATTCGTCTTGAATTTTCTTAATCTGTGTATTTCTTATATCATTGTATTTCTGCAATTTAATTATTAGGCAATAGCCGTCTCTAATTTTAATCATGTATGTAAATATATATATTATTTTGATGTCTTGTCAAGTTGTTTGTTAATTTCTCTCTTCTTTTGACTTTAAGTGACCTTGTATGAGTACGAGGACTACAGGAAGCCCTTGAATATTCATTATAGCTGTAATTTTATTCAATCAATAATGTTTTACTATTGTACTTGCAACAAAATTTAATCCACTCTACTTTCTTATTTTTAAACGTTAACGTAAACCATGAATAGTTATTTTTTTTATGATTGCACGAGGCTAATAATTCTTATGGATACATAATCATTTTATACCAATTGAAGTTAACTTTAATATCAATGACTGTATAATCAAATGAGCTCTTGTTTCCAAAAGAATTTTTTGTATTTAGTTTATTTTCAATAAATATGTTGGCTATAACAAAGATCGTGTCACTATTTTCATTAAAGACAATTTTATACCTTAGACTTTTATGCGGAATTTACTTTAAATTTTCTTCTTCGATTTGGATTTGTTTCATAGCAAAATTATTCTGTATCATAATTGCAATTTACAATATCGGGATACATGTGGTCTTGTTACAAGAATCTTATTCTCTTACTGATTTTACAGATTTTTTTGATATAATGCATTCTGTCGTCTTCGTGACTGAATCAACCACGATTAGTATAATGTCGTTAATTACCGAAGAAGTCGATGTGATCGAATTCTCTACAAACTTAAACGCAGATGTTTCTGCACCGTATGATGTTTACAGTGTAGCGATGTACATTTCGTTTTTCATTGTGTATCTAGTAAGATTTTTCAGCGTCTTTATTTTTAATCATTCAATAAATTATGAAAACTATTTGCTATCGTATAATTTTATGACATGTAATTGTTATAATTTCACGTCAATTTACATAATGGACGAGTATCGTAAATCTGTTAGTAGTTTAAACAAGACGTTAAGTGACAAATTCAAAAGTAAAAATATTTCCGACCGTGACAAAATTGATGAAGTGGCCAATTTCTCTCGTATTTTCACGAGGATATCTAAAAATATGGCATCGACATTCAATTCTACGAGATTAAGAGTATGTCTCATATTACTATTGAATTCTTTTGGAATAGTACATGGAATTAACGTTAATAATTGTTCTTTCAGATCATATTGGGTTTTGTATTTAATTTTGGCAAAATTGTCTTTTTAGCATTTTATTTGATTACTTTGGATAAGATCGTGAGTTTTAAACAGGATCAGATTTTCTTTGTATTATATAATACCACTATTATAAAATACGACCTGTGTTTTCAATAATCTATTTTGTTTTTCAGCCAGACGAGGCAATTTGTTGGTGTTTCGATATTGTAATATTCACAATAACTTCATCGATGCCCTTGATATTATATGATGTAGCAGTTTACAATTTGGATGAAACAAAGAAAATTCTAGGAAATGAGCTGATGATGTACGAAGGTGAGATATCTCTGAATCTGATCAGTCCTTAGTATATATGTTACTGTAAAAGCCCGAACTGTGGTAAATCCTAAGATTTTCCGGTATAACCTAAGATTTACCAACTCGCAATGGTAAAAGTCCGAACAAGCCAGAGTTTAAAAACTATGTTACGATATATAAAAAAATCCTCCTTCATAATTATGTTTATAACTAATTCACGGTATAATTATATACTGTGACATAGTTATAAAGAAGGAGTTTTGGGCAAAGCGACATGGGAAGGTTAGGTTAGAAGGCTAAGGTGGGAGCGAGCGAAGCGAAGCTCCCACCTTAGCCTTCGTGGTTATTTTTTTTTATCCGCCCAGAAGGAGAAGCCCCGCGAAGCGGGGCTCCGGCGACATCTCGACATCATCAAGTGAATATAGGTAAAAGTTCGAAATAAAAGAATTGTTCGGACTTTTACCATTGCGAGTTGGTAAATCTTAGGTTATACCGGAAAATCTTAGGATTTACCACCGTTCGGGCTTTTACAGTAACATATACATTTCTCGATTGTTTTTCAGAATATTCAAAATTCAGAATATTCAGAATAATACGTAAGTTCATTAACAGGTGTCGACGTAACAACTGATTATGCTCAATAGGGCAATTTCCTACTACTAACGACAAATCATAAATATAAAACTGATCAGCACCTCTGATGCCTCTGCAGGTGCCATAGTAACTAAAGTTAAAGTATATTCTAAACGCCAATCTCGTGGTATCGGCTGTGAAATATCAAGCTACATATTTAAAGATTTATAATGGTTTTTTTTTATAGATTACAAGTTAAGACAAACTCTGCGTGACGCACTGGACTACATAGATGCTTGTTCTATGAGATATACCCTATGGAATGAGTTTCCTCTAAATGCTACTTTCTTACTTCGCTTTTTAGATTTATGTGTCACTTACGTAATCGTGTTCTTGCAATTCACCTATTAGGCCTTAGAAACTTTCGGTGAGTGCCTTAAATTAAGCCACTATAATAAAAAAAAAGGAATTTATGCAATACATTTGCCTTAACTATTTTAAATATGATTTAACTACTTAACTATTTTAACAGCTGATTAAAATAAGTTGATCTCATACTTAAAGTAGCTACGTTTTGGTTTGAAATCAATTTATTTTTTTAATAATATAATGCATACATTGATTTTTGTCTTTTTCAGATACTCACTCTCACCAAAATAGATATAAGCTACATACAATTTTGACTGTCTAATTATTGTATAAAATTATACGCAACTTTGAAGGTGAATATTTTATAAAAAATGCTTAAATATCATAATTAATATTACGGTAAAGATGTGGTCGGTATTGGATCATTACACCACCGTGGCAAACTTGTGAGTAGCTAAGCAATAGACCATCTAACTTGGTGTTTGCGAACATAATTACGGCCTCAGCTAGCTGCGATTGGACAAACTCCGCGTGAAATTGGTACACGCTACTTGGGAAGTGTGACTACTGTGTGCATAGACTTGAATTATTGTTACAGCCTTGTGTGTAATAAAATTATCTTCTATTTAATATAAATCCTTGAGTTATTTGTTATCCTGTTAAACCTTTTCCTGGTGTTTTAAATGCTTAACGATCTAGAGTACAATGCTGTTATCAAAAGCATCTCAATGGTTGTTTAAAAAAACCTAGATTTTTCATGAGAGTATGGTAATTGAAATAAATGTAAGTTGATAAAATTAGTAAAAATCTAAATTTGACAGCAGTGAGTATGGGATGACATCAATATTAATGCATGAAAAAATCTTACTTAGTGTTTTAGCCCGCCCACCTTAAATCGAACAGTGATTGATTATTAACATTAATAACAAGAAACATTATATGCATTATTTAATTATTAAAACTTCAAAGTTTAAGTGACGTCCCCGTCCCTATACTTTCGTAGCATGTTGGCGACTACCGATCAAATATACGAACTAATTCAAACTATCACAGCACCTATACCGGCTCGAGGATTTTCTCCTTTAAAGCTTTTAATTAAAGTACAATATCGTATAGCAACAACGTTAATTATAAGATTTTTGGTGTCCAAAACAGCGTATAGGTGAAACCACCGTAATGCAGTGTTACAATCTGGTTTCTATAATAAGCTGATACTAAGCTTGTGCGTACATTCAGAACATAATCTCAATGATTTATAACGGCCGCGGTGACCCTCAGTTCGCAGTGGACAAAGAGAATGTAGCGAGGAAAGGAGAGCGTAGCGTTGCTGTGCGATGTGTGAAAATAACAAATGGATACGCTAGACTGAAATATGTGAAAATAAAGCGTTGTAGTATATGATTTGTAGACGTATTTGTTCGTGTGAAAGTATGCCGTTTATGAGCAAAATTACTTGTTGCTGAAATCGTATTCACTTTGAACACTATGATAATGTATGGGTTAGTGAATAAACATAGGATACCTGTTACGTTGTCAAAACATTTACAAGAATCAAATTAAAAGTAACATACAATCAAATAATTGTTTTGCAAGGACTTTAGCAGCAACATGACATACTATATAAATATGGTAGACGCATTCATGTATTAAGAAAAAAAAATGTTTTTATTCAATATTCAAATTGCAGTAAAGCAATTATATAAGAGGAACATAGGCTTATAAATCCTAATATTAAGTTAACATCCATGGGGAAGTCGTTCCATATTGTATATTTAGCGGCGCATGCGTCGATGTAGTCTATCGCGTCGCACACAACTGCTTGTAGGTTCTTATCTGAAATATTTTTCTATTATATATTCATATCGTACATGACAATCATATATTTTATATGACTAAAATGTGTATAAGGCAACTAAGCTGAATAAGTTATTAGGAATAATACAATAAAAATTTCTGGTATATTTTGGGAAAATGGAAGTTTAAATTTAGTAATAGTCTTAATTCATTTTAAACCGTGTTTGCACGGTAAGCATTACGTCTGACTATTCATACATAAAACGCCAAGCATTTGTTCGTAAATTATGAAGCGGTACCATCTTTATCACCCTTGTTTATTATACACCCCATTGCTGAACATACACCGCTTACAATGTATGCAAGTATGCGTGCTTTATTCTGACACGCTCACCGCAGGCTTGTAGGCAAACTTCAAACGCCTTTGAAAACATTATAGAGATAGGAATTGGGTCTAGCATTGTAGGGTCAACACACTTTACCTTTATTTTTGCTCAAGTGGTATTTAAAAATAACTGTATTTAAGAATTCGTTTCACTATTTATGATCAACGAACGGAACAGACAAAATATTAACCAAATTATTAGGCAATGCAATTAAAATTATGAATAAGTTTCGAAAACCTATGTGATAGATTTCTATCAGTAACAGCAACTGAATGAAAAATTATGTCTGTATTCCACTAAATAAGTTAGCCGCTACGTTATTTATACGTGGTAAGGCCGGTAATGCGATATTAGTTACCTCTGTACGCTAGTAATTGATATGACAAGATTGTTTTTATCTCGTCTAGGTCATTTAAAGCCAGCTCTGTTAGAACTGGAGGCGTGCACATTATAATTGAAATCACGATCACTTCTAAGATCCATGTAATCATGTCGACACTCTGAAATGAATTGAAATCAAATTATATAATATGTATATTATTTTTGATTGTGTAGGTACAACTGTTGAGTGTTAAATATTCTTTATAGTGTCATTATGTAAGTAAAATGCTTTAATTATGTTAAGTGACTTACCAAGCCATCTTCAACTAAGATGTTGTAAACAATTACACACGTCTTCAGAAAGTCGCAAGTGAATCCCGCGACGACCTGCAAACATGACCAATAAATGTGAAAATGTTTATTACATGGACATTTAGAATGGGTGAAATACGACAGTTGCGTAAAAAAAATTACGTTGTGACTACGCATTCCAAACTAAAAAGTTTTTATTTTTCTTTTCTGTGCTGTTCCGAACACTATTCATATTTATAATTATCTTATTAATAAAATTATGCAGCAGTTCTGTACCTTGATTCTAATCGGCTTGATTGCACACGATAAATCGTTAATCAAATTCATATACGTATTGATAAATTTTTTAACATGAACTAATCTCATTTCGTCTGAAAGATTTTTACTTCGAAAATTTATGTTTAACATAGCTTTGAGGAATCTTACACTCTTTTGGTATTCATATGAAATGTAAACAATCGGTAGACGACCAGCGAGGCAGGTCGTATACATGAAAATATAGGAAAAGCATTGGAAGTTTGTCAAACACGTTTTGAATGGTGCACACAAGGCATGTTGCACTATCGATAGAAAAGGGAAGATGTGTATCAAATAGCCTTTATGGGTGTAATTGATGCAAAATTTCATCAAATATGCCTCCTGAGTAAATAACGCAACTAATATGTTTATAGTTGACTCTGTGAGCTCTAGCACACAGTAACAGAATACCGGCAAGCTTTCCATAACTTTGAATACATAATAAAAATAAAAAAAGTTGACGAAAGACGTTGCTAAACAGTACATTCGAACTATTGTGCAAATTATAGTCGAATTACTAAACTTATAATAGTATCCAAACGCTACTCTATACATCACCATGAATTTGTATAAAAAGTTTGTTTGAGTTTTAACTTTTGTTTCTTGAACCCACATGACGGGTAGCTACTTATACGGCACTTAAAGTCTGTGGATAATATCAGAATAAATTATACACAATGGTGACCGCTAGCACCCTTGAAACGCACTCTTCTGTATTGTTAGATAGAATCAGTAGATACGAAGGGAAGCTCTAGATTAATACGTCCATCACGATGAATAAAACATCGTCATGTACCGTTAAATTATACCTACTACGCACTAAAGACATTATTTATCCCATATCTCACTTCGTATGCTGAATAATTATAAGATACCATTTTAGACTTCTTTGATACAAGTCGATCTATTTGTTTTATACGTAAAATATTTATAAATATACGTATTTATGTTGTTCTTGCGGATAAAAAGTTTTAAAATTACTTTTTTCTAGTTTTAGTAGTTTTTCGAAATGGCCAATTTTACTGATTCATCGTCTACGCGCTTTGACATTATTGTGAAAATTTAAATATGTCAGTGGACTCTGTTATGGAAATATTACGACAGCAAAGCAGGCCTTTAACTGATCGAATGCGATTCGTTATTACGATACGTTACGATTAGGTTTGATGTCTTATTATAGGAAGTAAAATAAAAAATCTGATAATACCAGAAGTAAAATATATATTAGGTATCTAAAATCGTTATACATAATATCACGCCTGTTATACCCGAATGTGTAGGCTGAAGTGTATAAAATACACCTGTTTTTCGCCATTTAGTGTTAGTTCCATGTTAATAGGGGACTAATCTATTGCCACATACCGGGCTCGTAACTAGATCCAGGACATTTACTGAGGATTTTGTTATTTTACAATATAAATTGTAATAATACAATAGTGTATGAAACACACAAATTAACAAATTGTAACACTATTTCAGCGTCCATTTTGAATCCGTTCCATACAGTTAATCTTGCGGAACACGTGTTAATATAGTTGATTGCATCATAAACAGCTTTCTGTAATTCTGTATCTGTAATTATAAAAATATACAAATAAAATTAGTATTTTTTATTTTACTACGCGAAGAAAAGGAAAATCTCGATGCTCAATCTTCATTGTATCCTGTCTCTTCTGTTATTTACAGCTCTGAGACTGATTTTTACAGTAGAATTTTTCACCATTCATTAAAAGATTATTCTATATTTTCTAGAGTATAATTTTACCTTCGTAAGTTAAAAGCTGATCAGCTAATATGATCTTGATTTCTTCAATATTATTTTGACTTAGTTCCATCATAATCATTGGAGCACATATCATAACTATGGAAATAAAGACCTCCATACCCCATGTGAACGTGTGAACCTAAAATACAACAAAACCAAATTATTCACCTCAAAAATAGCTTTTTATACTGAAAGACTTTTTGTGTAGAGAATTTGTCAAATATGTACTTACGTTGAATTGATTTCTCAAATAAAGATATCAAACAAACAAAAAATCACAGAAATATTAAAGTTAATAAAAATGTCAGGTCTAGACTTATTGTATTACCAAGCTAAATGTTACAAAGTCATCAACAGTTACTTGCTTTATTTCACGAGGACACAAAGTATGGCAATAGTCGGGGCGATCAACCTTCACAATGGCACCTAGACCATTCAAACGACTTACTATAACTTTATCTGAATATTAATAAGAAAGAATAATATGCTTAATTTAGATAACACTTACGCGGCCACTAGTTTCTAAAAATGCACAATTCATAGTATATATTTTGACAAAGTCACACGTGAACCCTAAAATAACCTGAAAAGTTATAACCCATTAAAAATATTTCACGATTTGTATTAAGTTATAATATGTGCAGTACTAAAATAATATGTGCGCAAGGTTGACGTCAGACGGGCAGCTGAATGCTCTTTACAGTGTGACTTTGAGACAAAAAATGTTAGTCAATCCATCGTAACGTGATATGAGGACAGCAAAAAACTACACACTCAACCACAAACCATAGACTAGTGGGAGTTAAATACCTTAATCCTTAAGAATTTAATAGCAGATGATATATCAGTAAACAATTTCACATATGCATCCATAAACCTCGTTACATGCATTAATTTTATTCTGTCGCAAATATTATTATCATATAAGTTTTCGTGTAAACTCTTTTTAAGGGAGCTTAACTTATTTTTATAGTCACATGTTATGTAGAATATAATAAAACGGGAAGTAAGACCTGCTATATACATAAAAATATTTGTAAAGACGGTTAATTTCGATGACCAAAAACTTTTGAAAGGCGCAGCAATGAAGCACTCAGCTAAGGATATAAATATAATAATTGGAATAAAAATATTATTCTGTGAACAGCTTGAAATGAGTTTCACAACATGATCTTCTTGATTTGAAAACGAAAATATTACGTTTATTACGGATTCGAACGTGACCGACATTATGTAACACACGACAGCTTTTGAGCCTTCCTCAATTACATCGCTCAAACGATGATAATAAAAAAATAAACTCAGAACGAATACTGCGACGCAGTAACAACGAGCTAATAAACAAAATATTAAAGATTTGCTCAATTTACAATAGTAGCCAAATAGCAGTCTGTAAAACATCACTGATTTAAATAAAAGGCTGGATTTGGCATCGGTCTCGTATAAAATAGAAAATTTCATGATGTAAAAAATCTATAGCCGTTGCTTTTACAAACTTACAGTTGTTATTGCTTTATAATCTTAATAGCACTATAGTCAATTGATTGTCTTTATTTTATATTTATGTAGAGAGTCATTAGTACCGTAGTCTAGTAGTAGTATCTGATAGTACCTTAAAATAATTAACTGGGTTATTTTTATATTTAATTTATTCTTTACAAACGTCACCATTAGAAATAAAATTGACTTAATTGATTTTAGGGATTTTATTTACATTAATGTTGCGTGCATGAATATCTTGCTAACAGTCGTTTCCTTGTAAGTATTAAAATGGTTTTGTATAGTTTTAAGTACCTAATGTGTTCATAACTCATCATCTGATGTTAGAAATGAAATATTCTATGTTCATATCAAACAATAATTATTTTAGCAATTTTAAATAGTTTTTTTAAGCATTGGAATAAGGTTTCATAACACTAAATAAAAGACAACAATTTTTGTTCATATGCTAAGTGTAATATAACTCATTTTCATAATATAAACTGTAATACTACGATGGTATAGGCAACAGACAAATTTATAAAGCCTATCACAATTCTAACGCCCATCTTAAATCCGTTCCACGCAGCCAACCTAACGGAACACGTCTCGATGTAGACAATTGCATCGTGAACAGCTATCCGAAAGTCTTTATCTGTAAAATAGAAATATGGCATGTACATTGTACGTATTAAGTATAATAATACTTAAGCCATTACAATCGGAAGTGGTACTTTATAATAAAAAAAAACATAGAAATGTGTCAATGTGTAATTGGAAGCGAGAGATTCTTTTAAGATGACATGACGTAGTGGTTTAGGTTCTCAACGGGCCAGTTCTATGGAAGACATGTTTTAAATGGAATAATGTCTGGATAATATTGTAGAGCACTTTGTCAAATAAATAGATACGTTGCAAAGTTGAATAAAGTTATGTTTTTTTATATACATTATACATATTATTATACTTTTATTCTTTCTCTTACAACACTTCTCTGGACATTCGTGAACGTATTTAAAAAATAAAGCTACACGTCTGCTCTTAATCACCTACTTACATTTTTAGCTGCTATAATAATATGCTAGACAAATAGTATTATAATACGTAATATCGTGTATTATTTTTTAAATAATATATTATGTAGTGCTTTTACCTTTGGAAATCAAAACTTGATCGGCGAATAAGGCTTTGATTTCATCAATATCGTTTTGACTTAGTTCCATCATAATCATCGGCACACATATCACAACAACGAAAACAACGACTTCGATGGTCCAACCCCATATATTTTCGTGCTGTGAATTAATATAAAAATAATTATGATATTTTGTAGTAAACAGTAAACTACAAATTTAGATAAATACTGACATGTCCACCAGTCTCTAAAACGGCGTAGTTAAAAGCAATGACTTTGCAAAAGTCGTAGGTGAATCCTATGATTACCTGAAAAAGTATTGACACTTTATAAACCATAATTATTGTTAGCAACACATCTCATCTGTCGATGTAAAGGAAACAAAAGAAGTTTGTAAGGATCGTACCAAGTCGCATTCTTTAGTCTTTTAGTCTTTACCCCACTCATATGGAAAGAAGGTGTAATTTTTTGTTTGTATGTACACCTACACATTTCAGATGAATTGTGAATGGCTGTGTTCGCGATACTGGGTCTCGGTAATTGAAATAAAACTTCTTTCGGCTTTAAATATGTGTACTGCAATAACTCAGTACCGCGACGAGCTTTCCAGACAATATATTATGTGGAAAAACTTAGTTGAGTAGGTGCGATAGGTAGGTGCTTATAGTGTTGAGAGTACAGAAGTTAGACAATGACCAGTACAATTGTAAAATGACTGGCACAATTGCGAGTGAATAAGTAAGGAAGAATGAGTGAATGTATGTATGTATGTATGATCGGCGCGGCGCGGCGCGGCGATGCACACGTAGGCAACCGGTTCCGCACGCCAGCGCCACATTGCGGCGCGGCGTAAACAGGCTGTTTCATATATGCAAAATAAAATATATGGTAGGTCCTCGTACTTTATTTTTCGTAGCTATAGAATGTGATCGTTATTTACCTTTATCTTTATGATTGTCATCGTCGACGACAAATCAGTGAACAGCCTCTCGTATGCATCGACAAAATCTTTTATATGATTTAATGTTATTCCGTCTGTTTCGTATAGGGACTTTTTAAGGGAGCTTAATATATATTTATATTCACACGTGACGTAGAATATTGTAAACCGAGAAGATAAACAGTTAATCTTTATAAATATACCGACAATGACAGCTACTTTAGATGACCAAATATCTTTAAAGGAGACTGTTATTAAGCACTCACTTAAAGACACTACAATAATAATAGGTATAAAATAATTCTTCTGAGAATTAATTGATACAAATTTTATGACATATTCCTCTTTGGTAATAAAAGAAAGTACTATATTTATTAAAGATTCAGTCAAAATGGATGTAATGTAAAATAAAATTGATTTTGAAGTCGATATTAGAGTGCCATATAAAGCAAAAGAGATTTGAAAAAATACTAAGATGCAATAAAACCGAGCTATAAAACAAATTATGGGTGATTTGCTCAATTTCCAATAATAACCACAAAACAATCTGTAAAGCATCACTGATTTGAATAAAAAACTTAATTTGGTTTCATCGGGATATACACTAGCAGAATACGTCATTCTTAAAAAATAGTTGGGTGTATGTTTTGTCGTTTAAAGTTAAACTAGTTTTAGTAGACGAAAAAAAAGAATGTATTTTTTTTATTATACAAATTTCCAAAGCTCTAGTATACAAGTTTCCAAATTTGTAACCGAGCTTTTTGGTTGCTTTTCATAATTTGCTGGTATCATAACTATATTTAGTATGATCAATTAATACGCAGGTCGTAAGCATATTTACAACGAAATTGACTTTAACATAAATATTTTATGAATTTCATTAACTTCATGGCTGTAAAAGCCATATTTAACAATTGAATTAACAAAAAATTTAGGAACTCGTGGCTAAGTTAACAACAGCCGCGTGGATCGGTCTTCTGGGACCGATGTTGTGAACAACTGTTCTTCTGTAGATGGGTGATCATCTCATACATATCGGGCTCCTCCTTGTTTCGGAAGGCACTTTAAAATGCGGGTCCCGGCTGTCATTTTCGAAGATCTTTGCAGTCGTTAACAGTAGTCAGGGGTTGAAATTCAGTCAACCAGCTGTATCAACCAGTTATATCGAAGGGTATCGTGTTATAGAGTTTTAGTACAAAAATCTTCGGTAAAACTGTCAGCCTCCACAGACCACAACCCAGGTAACTTTGTTGTTGGGGGTTGTAGAGGTCAGATAGGCAGTCGTTCCATTTAAAACACTGACATTCAGCTGCATCCAGTGAGACTGAAAGCCGACTCCAACATAGTTTGGAAGAAATGATAAGCTGATATAATGTTAAATTAAATTAAAATTCGCGATTCCAAAAAAAAATAACATAGAAATATAAGAAATATTATAAGGAATGCGTAAATCTTTCTATTGTTTGTGAATTAAATAGCAATAGCCAAATACTGAAGTGTTTCACGTTGAGTTTTATACTCAAACTATCGCGACGATTCCTTTTCATTGTGACATTTTATTAAATAGGTTGATTAAAGGAAATTTCAAATTCTTCGTAAAATTTTTAGCATAAGTTCCAGGATGTCTCAATATTTGATCACAAATATTATTAAACGAAAAATAAAAATATGCTGTCTACAGTAATAACTTTTATTATTAACATTTTAGTAATTAATCTATAATATAAACTGTAATAACACAATAGTATAAGAGACCGACAGACTGATGAAACCTAGTACTATTTTTGCATCCATATTGAAACCGTTCCATACAGTAAGTGTAGCTGTACTTGTGTCAATGTATGTTATTGCATCGTTGACAGACTTCTGTAATTCGGTATCTGTAAAGGCGAAAATAGTAATATCTATACTAATATACTAATACTGATATACTAATCTATACTAATATTATAAAGCTGAAGAGTTTGTTTGTTTGTTTGTTTGATTGTTTGAACGCACTAATCTCAGGAACTACTGGTCCGATTTGAAAAATTCTTTCAATGTTAGATAGCTCATTTATCAAGAAAGGCTATATATCACCACGCTACGACCAATAGGAGCAGAGTACCAGTGAAAAATGTTACAAAAACGTGGAAAATTATGTTTCTCTTATGAGACGCAAGCGAAGTTGCACGGGTCAGCTAGTTACTTAGCGTCTTAAAATAACTAAAAATAATATTCCTGTATTTTAATAAAAAGGTCTATTGCTAGCGAGACTTAAAAGTAACAAGTAGACATTGATTCTAAATCATTTATATCTGCATCTGTAATCTGTATCTGTATATGAATGAGTTGAATTAATCTGCAACACAGATAATATTGTTCTTTTTCAATGGAGTCTGAGAATTACTTAGAGGATAACACTTGATCGGAGATGTCAAAAACTTATTTGAACGTTTTATAATTTAGTTTATACACGCAATGATCTACTCCACATAGTATTATATAAAATGAAAACTCGACCACACAATACACACAAGTAATTGAAACTGTATAGCACCAGATTATTTCTTGTGCATACTTTACTCTAGAATAATTATACCTTTATAAATTAAAAGCTGATCGGTTAAAATGATCTTAATTTCATCGAGATGGTTAAGACTCAGTTCCATCATAATCATTGGTGCACATAATACAACAACGGCCAACAAGACCTCGATTACCCATGTTGACATGCCACTGGCCTGCAAATAAAACAATATACACATTATTACACATATTATTGTTTGAACACATAAATGTATTTAAATATAACCACTATTTTGAACTGAATATTCAATGTTTGATAGACCGAGAGTCGATAACGTCAGTCCTTTGTTATTCTATGAAAAAATAGTTTGTCAATGAATTAAACATTGATGAAGAGTAAAATTAAGAATGATGGTCTATTCTTTCTCTCTTCCTGTCTTTTCGTCCCATATGATATGGGGTCAGCTTTCCTTACACTCTTCCTTCACACCGCCCTATCATTGATGTAATGTTGTCATTTCATCAAGGATAAGGCAGATAGGGCTATATTAAATAGCTAGTGTAGTCACTAGCTATACAGGGTGTCCCAAAACTCAACGATAATCCGTGACAGGATGAAAGGCCAAGTCATACCGCTTCTAGGAAAAATAAAAAAAAAATTCCATATCACTTAGTTCAGCAATAATAGACACTTTTCAAAAAAGTTGAAATTTCACACCCTTGGCTGCATTTTCAAGTCCTGTGATCACCAATGTCACAATTTCGCTGTGTTTTTTTTAATTTCGTGATCTTCATTAAATATGCTATTAATCGTAAAACAAATTAATGCACAAAACATTGTTAATTTAATAAAAAAAGTTAAGTTTTAGTGAGTCATGGTTCACAAAAATATCGTTAGTTAACTTTGACGCTTCATATTGAAAAAAAAATGTACTACACTACCCTTGGCAAGTTATTTCAAAAGTTGGCGCATTTAATCAAGATTTAAAAACTGTGCAACACTTGTCACTTTTCTTGCCATTAAAAATGTTATTTTTATTTGAACGACGAGTATACTCGAAAATGGACGAACGCAGTGGTACAATTGTATGGCGTCCTCGTTCCCGCGATCTAAATCCAGTAGATATTTTTTACTGGGAATGCGTAAAAGAAAAAGTCTATTCGAAATCAATACAAAATCTATCAGAACTTCGCCAGAAAATTGACACAGCGTCAGAGGTAATAAATGCAAGGAATTTTGCTTGACTGGTGCAAAGGTCTTTTGTAAGGCGTTGCAGAGCCTGTATTCGTGCCAGAGGAAAACAATTCGGAATTACTTTAGTTTAAGGAGAATAATTTAATAAGAACGATGGTTCGTTCATTCTTTTTTTTTTATTATCATTACCTATTATGTTTATTACATTAAATATTGGTTATGGACTGACTCAATTACATCTTTACTAAAAATAATTGCTTTCCTCTGGCACGAATACAGGCTCTGCAACGGCGTACAAAAGATCTTTGCACCAGTCAAGCAAAATTCCTTGCATTTATTTCTTCTGACGCTGTGTCAATTTTCTGGCGAAGTTCTGATAGATTTTGTATTGATTTTGAATAGACTTTTTATTTTATACATTCCCAGTAAAAAATATCTACTGGATTAAGATCGGGGGAACGAGGAGGCCATACAATTGTACGACTGCGTTCGATCCATTTTCGAGGATACTCGTCGTTCAAATAAAAATAACATTTTTAATGGCAAGAAAAGTGACAAGTGTTGCACCATTTTGAAATCTTGATGAAATGCGCCAACTTTTGAAATAACTTGCCAAGGGTAGTGTAGTACATTTTTTTTCAATATGAAGCGTCAAAGTTAACTAACGATTTTTTTGTGAACGATGACTAACTAAAACTTAACTTTTTTTATTAAATTAACAATGTTTTGTGCATTAATTTGTTTTACGATTAATAGCATATTTAATGAAGATCACGAAATTCAAAAAAACACAGCGAAATTGTGACATTGGTGATCACAGGACTTGAAAATGCGACCAAGGGTGTGAAATTTCAACTTTTTTGAAAAGTGTCTATTATTGCTGAACTAAGTGATATGGATTTTTTTTTCTATTTTTCCTAGAACCGGTATGACTTGGCCTTTCATCCTGTCTCGGATTATCGTTGAGTTATGGGACACCCTGTATATTATATACCTATTATTATATAGCTAGTGCAGTCACTTGCTTTATAATATAGCGGGACTTAAAATTAAATTACCAGGATACGGGTTAAGCCCATTATGGCTCACACTTCATAATAGACCATCATTAGACCACCATAATTCTTACCTGTGCTTATATCATAGTCTGAGAAACCTTTGGCTTTTATAAATTAACAAAGACCTACACTTCCACGGCCTCTCTGTGTATGAATTAAAGCTTACATGCTTACCTGACCATTGGACTGTAAGACTGTATAGTTGAGAGCGTACATTTTGATAAAGTCACACGTAAATCCTAAAATCACCTAAAAATTAAAATACCTTCATCATTTTTTTCCAGCAATCACAAACGTACACTACAAGATTGATAAATATCAGAGCATTATCACAAATTAAGATATTACTCTTCCGATGTTGTGCTTTTATTATTCCATTTTATTTATGAAGCAGTGATAGCCGAGTGATGTAAGTTGGCACCTCCCACACAAGTGGTTGCAGGTTCGAGCCCAAGGCGACACTATAATGACTTTTCTAAGCTATGTGTGTATTAGAAATAATTATCACTTGCTCAAACGGTGAAGGAAAACCTCGCAATGAAACCTTGCATGCTTAAAATTTGAGGGCATGAAAAGTCCCCTACCCACACTTGGTCAGCGTGGTGGACTCATTAAGTCTCTCTCTCTAAACTCTTAAGTTTAAGCATTGTGATATCACACAGTTTTACCTTTATTCTCACAAATTTTATTTTAGAAGTCATATTTAAAAACAACCTTGAATATGAATTAGTAAAGTTTCTAACATGAACTATTTTTATTCTATCGCATACACTGCCATCATAAAGTATTTCGAACAGACACTTTCTGAGGGAATGTAATTTTTTTTCAAATTCACATGAAATGTAGAACAAAGTAAAGCGAGAAGTTAGGCAAGCCGTTATCATAAAAATATTCAAAAATACTATTATTTTTAAAGACCAAAATTCTTTTAAGGGAGCTGATACTATATTCTCAGTAAGAGACGCAACTATTACAAATGGAATGAAACAATTATTTTGAGTAGAGCTTGAAACAAAATTTGTGACATATTCTTCTTCAGTAATAAATGATAATATTTGGTTCACTAAAGACTCAGACATGACCGATATTAAATAAAATGAAACAGAAGCTATAGGAATACAGAATTCAAAAATTATATAGTAAAATAGGAAGCTCAGAAAAAACAGTATGAAGCAGTAACATCGAGTTATAAAGCAGATTATTGGTGAATTGCTTATTTTGCAGTAATAACCAAATAGCAGTCTATAAAACATCACTGATTTAAACAAAACGCTTTGGTTGGCTTCAGTTCGGTTTGTTGAATAAGAACACGTCATGATTTAAATAATATTTTTTATATTACGACTCGCTTTTATACTTCTACTCGGTAGGTAGGCACAAATTTCAATAATGATAATATTGGCTTTCATTCAGTTATTACAATATTCAACGAGTTTCGGGTCAATTGATTTATTATTATGAGTAATTTTAAATTAGGAACAAAAGTCATAAATCATCTTAATATAGTGTGCCTTATAAAGAACATAATGGCGTCTTAGTTATTTTTTTGTTGATTATCAATTGAAACATATTTTTCGTACTCACTTTCACAGGTTACTTAATTTTTTATTTGTAAGACTAATAATAATAATGAAAACCGCGTATGAAAAACGCACACAGTAGGGCTGCGATGGTTTTTAGCCTTAACGCAAAAAATGTCTACATTGTAAGCATTCGTTACAGTTCCCCTTACTCTCTTTAAAAATAATGAATATAATTGATTGATAGAGGTGATTGTTATATTCTTAATATACATTTATTGACTCCGGTAATTCTACCTGACGCCACCTAAATCATCTGCAATAGATGTACATATAGGCCAATGATAATGATGATGACACGAGATAATGCGCGTTGACTTGAATAAAATCGCGCCTTCAACGCTTGGCTCTAACATAAAGTGACTTTTTTAATAAGGATATGCATTCTGTATTACATTTGTTAGTGAAAGAAAATGAAACTTGAATGTATTTATTTTATTTAATAAATAAGGAGGCATGTTATTCCCCATTCATTTTAACTTAAATAATTTTGCTCATTTATTGTTGTACACTACTTACGAATACTTTTTTCATCGCTCAAAATTTTTGGCGATTATTTCAAAGAACTCCAGTTTCAATTACTATGTATTTTATATGTTATGTGTGTTATTTATATATTAAATACTTTTAACTTATTAGCTAGTACTTACTTTGCCACCAGTTTCTTTAAGTTAAAAATCCTAAAATTACATGAAAATGTATGAAAACTTAGAAAAATAAATAAGCTACCGCTATATTACCTTTATCCTGACGAATTTCATCGTGCAAGACATATTAGTATCGTCGTAACATCACATCGTGCATAACAGTTGGACATAGGAATCGACAAAATTCCTAACATGAATAAACGTTAGTTTGTCGCAAATATCATTGTGCATTTATTCGTTTAAAGGCTTTCCAAGGGAACTGATTACACTTAAAATGTAGAATATGTGTATAATAAAACAAGAAGAACATATTTTATGAAAAAAGTTTATTTCGATGGCTAGATTTCTTTGAAAGGAGCAGCAAATAAACACTCAGCCAATGGACACAAATATTATGAATGGTATAAAATAATTATTTTTGAATGTCTGCCGATTATCGATAGTTGACTGTAGAAAAAAATCGCCCAAAAAAGTCTAAAAATAATACATTGGAACAATTAATATTAATACTTTTCTATTAAAATTTGTGAAATTAATCTAATAACAATTTTAAGAATTTTTTAAAAAAGTTATCACTTAAATACAATATATTTTTAAAATTTAAACTGTAGTAAAACGATAGCGTATGAAACACACAAATTTAGGAAGTCCAAAATTAAGTTTATGTCCATGGGTACGCCTTTCCATAAAGAGAATCTTGCGGCACATGTTTCAATATATTCTGTCGCGTCGGTTATAGCCGTCTGCAAGTGTTCATCTGAAAATATTTCAATATTGTTTTTACTTTAACTACATTTTTAATTATGCAAAAGTACCTGCCAAAACATTATTTAAAAAAACTCAAAAATGTGTATTTTAGAACTAAATTTTATTTATGTCTTCTGCGTCTGACTTTGATATATACTCAATACTACTGGTCAAAGCTCTTTGTAAAACCTCAAATAAATTTAATATTTAGCATCGGGTTCAGATGTACGGTGCTATAATAAAAAAAAATCATAGCCAAAGTATTTAGGAACAAACTTTCTATCAATACCTACAAATAAAAATAGAAAAAAAAACATCTTTAACGTGAACCAATAGATAACTCGGCATCAGTTAAAATTAAACAATACCTTCGTAAGACAATAGCTGTTCTCCTAAAATGATTTTTATTTCGTCTCTGGTATTGTGACCAAGTTCCATTACAATTACTGGTGCAAATATAACTGTCAAATAAAGACTTAATTCTAAACACCACGTCACCATATTATCCGTAAACTGTAAAAATAAAAAAATCTAATGTAAGTGATATACATTTTCTGTTAATTGAACCGTATGGCATTAACTCTAGGCTATTTATAATAAAGGTAAGTTTACTCTTAAATTGAATTTCAATCAAAACTATACGTACCACGACGACTGTGTTTATCATACTGTGACTGATGAAACATACTTTGAAGAAATCGCACGTGTAACACAAGAGAAGCTGAAAGTAAACTGTATTTTTTTTAACATACTGATAGCTCAATTCCTAGACGTAGAGAGAGGGATAAACAAATGAAACTTAAATTACCTTTATTCGCATAACTTTGACAGCAAGAGTGAAATCCGAGAACAGTTTAATATAACTATTTAAGAAAAATTTCACATGATAAATTTTTGTTTCGTCCAAAATATTTTTTTCATTAAATTCACAAAGAAGTGACTTTTTGAAAGCATTCAGCCGCATTTGATATTCACACGCCACGTAGTAAATTGGCAATCTATGAATTATGCTTACTATGTACATGTAACCATTCATGAGACAAAAAGATTTAGATTCCCAAAATATTTTAAAAGGCGCGACAGCAAAACTCCCGGCTAACGACGTAAATATAACAATAGGCGCAAAGAATGTGTTTTCAGCCAGATTTGAAACTAGTGCTATTACATATTCTTCTTTAGAAATAAATGCTATTATAATATTTATAATAGATTCTGATATTACCACTACAGTGTATAAAAATCCGGGCGTATCACTCATGACCTTAATTATTTCAAACATTCGGTAATAAATAGTTAAACTTATAAAAAATACAATTACGCAGTATAATTGGGCTATTACGCATATTGTTGATGATTTGCTCAAATTGTAATAGTGTCCAAGTATTAATCTGTAGAACATCACAAAGTTAAACAAAGACTTTGATTTCGCTTTAGATTGATAAACGTTGTGAGAAGACATTGACAACACACGTTTCAATGTTACCTTTTATTACTATTCACTGGTAAATTAGTAAGAAATGAAACAAAACCAAGCAACTCTTACTATGTCTAATAGCCTATAGTAATAATACACTTAACAGAATTGACCTTTATACATTTTTTGTTACTTTATTTATGACACGTGTAATCATCGACGCGAAGCTCACACAGGGTGTTCATAGCGTAGATGGTTCGATCGTTCAGGGTGTAGATGGCGTTCAGGCTATATTATCTTACATTATATTAGGCTCTACATAGTCTACATACACAACTTACAGTCTATCAACCGCATATTTTTATTCATGGTACGTGATACTGGCACAGGAACGGCATTGCCCCAACTTGTTTACGCGATGTCGGTCACAAAATTTGACTATTCAATTAAATGAATTCGCAGTTCACAACGTTAATAAAAAGGGTTAAAGCGCGTTGTTCGCGTGGGTTCCACTAGTTAGGTAACAGCAGCAAGCGCGCTGACGGCATACTTTAAGCAAGACTCTAAGCAGCTACAGCGCTTTATTGCACCTTGCGAGCGAAACTTGGTAAGTTAACTTGTGGTTGACAAATTTTAAAGTATTTAACATCTTGCCGGTACAGTAACACGACCTTAAGAAAACAGAAGCTATATTTAGCAGAAAGATCTATAATATATTACATTTGCACATTAAAAATGAAAAATAAATCGTGGATATTCAAAATAGCATTACTCGGAAAAGTGAACCCAGAATAAATGCAGTTTTATTTAAAATCTAAATTGCAGTATAACAATAGTACAAGTAACACATAAATTAAGGAAACCTAAAACTAGGTTGATGTTCATTGGAATCCCATTCCATATAGAAAACATGGTTGAAGTTGCTTCAATATAATTAATTGCATCGCGTAAAGCCAACGTTACGTTTCGATCTGTAATATTGGAAAGTGGAATATTAAATCGTCCAATACAGCAAAATCAATACTTTCAACTGTAATTTTCATTTTAATGTAGCAAAACAAATGTGCATTATAATAATAAAATAAAAAATAATCTCGTCTGACTGTAAATTTGATGAGGATCGAGCCCCGATGCATAGTGCAAGTAGCAATGTGAGCATCAAAATGTGCACCCGTTCGTTCTTCTGAGGTCTAGCTGTATAAAATACTAGCTGACCCGTGCAACTTCGCTTGCGTCACATAAGAGAATGGGTCAAAGTTTTCCCCGTTTTTGTAACATTTTTTATTGCTACTCTGCTCCTATTGGTCGTACCTTGATGATATATAGGCTATAACCTTCCTCGGTAAATGGTCTATCTAACACTGCAAGATTTTTTCAAATCGGACCAGTAGTTCCTGAGATTAGCGCGTTCACACAAACAAACAAACAATCAAACAAACAAACAAACTCTTCAGCTTTATAATATTAGTATAGATAATACATTCTTAAGAATTTCAGTATTAGTTAAGAGTGCACAAACATAAAAGTAACCTTCCTAATTATGGTCCTTTATTTCGTATTCCAATAGTTTAACTTAAAAATAAACTTAAAAACATACCGTTTAATTTCAAAAGCTGGTCAGTTAGAATTCTAACAATATTATCCAGGTGTTTTTGACTTATTTCCATTATGACCATTGGCGCAAACAACGCCAACAAAAAGACAAGTAAATCGGAAAACCATAAACCCATTTGAGTGAGCTAAAATAAATGAAATTATTTTAGTTAAAACGATCCTTATATGCAAAATATTTTTAAAGATGATGGTCAAACTTGAATGATATTTTTTTTATTTGGATTGTTCTATTTGAAGTTACTGTCTGCAGTCTTCATGGAAACAGGTTGTAAAATTCTCATGTAGTTCTCTTATCAGATCTTTTAAGGATTTAAAAAATCTATTTAAAATGGCCACTAAGCCTACCGTTATAATGGAGTCTATGACGCTGTAACTTATAGCACATGCTTTGACAAAATCAAGTACGCAACTAATAATTATCTGAAAATAAAAATTGCAATATCAATACAATATCGTTTATGTTCAATCATCCTAAATATTTAATTACTTACTCAATTAGTAGTAAATACCTTTGTCCGTAAATATTTCCTTGCGAAACATATATTCTTGTACAGATTCTTATAAGCATTTAAAAATTCTTTGAGATGATAAAATTTCCTTTCCTGAGATATATTATCTGTTGAAAATGTATGACGTAGTGATTCTTTAAGCGCATTTATTTGGAATTGACATTCACGAGCAACGTAAAGAATAGTTACACGATTAATTAGGCTTGTGCTCACCGCTATTGTACTCAAAACAAAATATGATAAATACGTTTCAATTTCCCAAAATACTTTATTCGGCGCAGTGACGATGTTCTGTATATAGTATAAAGCTATAACTATTGGTGCAACGTAATCATTTTCGCTATATTGTGTTACAACTTTTGTAACATATTCTTCTTTAGTAATTAAAGATAAAATCATATTAATTACGGCTTCTACTATAACTGTAAGACAATAAACCGATCCAGCTGCTTTGCCCAATTCTGCAACTGCTGAATAAACTGTATAGAAAGCCAATGAATGAAAAACGAATGATATTATGCAGTATGATCGCGCTATACGGCAAATAGTCGGCGAAACACTTAATTTGTAAAAATAGCCAAAAATGAGTCTGTAAAACATCACGTAGTTGAATAAACTGTTTGATCTTCTATTGCTTGAATATTTTTTTTGGGTAGACATTATGTTTAAGTTAATATAGGGTCGACCCGTATACATCAGTAAAATGAAGGATTCTCTGTTCAAGTAAAATATTTCGTTCTAAACTAAAAATAATACTCATATTGAATATTAGTTTCGTACAGCTATACAATTGAATTGCTATACTTACTTATGTGTAAACAACTAATTTACCGAATTTTAAATCAACTTTTATTTACTATCGGATATAAAATGGCGTGATCAATAAATATAATTTTATTAAGAGGTTTTCTGGGGTGTCTGAAATGTAACGGACATGAACAGACTCTTGGATTGAGTATATAATTATTTTAAATGTATTTATTTATTATATGCATAAATTTTCAACTTCTAATTTTTTATACATTACTTGTCAGATTTGTATACACAGATACCTACATTAATGGTGCTATTACTATGACCACAAAAATGTACCAGAGTGGCTGAAAAAAATTTTTATTGTAAGTATTTGATTTTACCTACACGAAAACGTTTTATAATAAATATTACACATATTTACAGGAATATTTACAATTGTGTCCTTAATAAACTAAGTAACTCAAGCAAAACAAAACTTAGAAAACAGCTAAAAGTAAGATTAACGATATAATTGGAATCAACTAAGCACAATCAGAATTGTGTTCAATTATAATATAAATCCAAGCTTAAAAAAAATATTGACAAATTACAATTTTAAATAACTTTAACTTAAAAAAAATATATAAATAAGAAGATAAAGTAAACAATGTATTTATTGGGAATTTTGGCATCGTACCTATATATGTACATATTTTGTCGCCATCACTCAAGCTTTTGATACAGGCAAGATTGCAATACGTATGCTCTTATAATGTATAATTCAAATGATTACTTTCACAAAAAAAATGTAACTCTATTTGTAATTAAAACTCTCAATAAAAATTGTGCATTTTTCGTAAATCGCACTAGTGTTACAATAATAATTATCTTAATGGTTAAATGTTTGATTATAATGCAGAAATCAGAATTGGAAAATTAGTTTGAAAATTGCAAAGTTGCAATAATGTAAGAAATACTTATCCTAATACATCCCGAAACAGTCTCAACTCCAAAAGGAAAGTTGTTCCACATCGTGAGTTCTGACAAGCGAGCGTCAATATATTCCAGGGCATCATAAAGAGTATTTTTTAACTTGTTGCCTGTATTTAATTACAAAATTATATGAGTAATGTATATATTTTACACTTTTCAATATTCACTATTACATCTTCCATCAACTAACCTTTCTCTACTAAAAGCATATTAGCCAATACTTTTTTCGTTTCATCCAGATCATTTGCTGCAAGTTCCATCAATACAAGAGGTACACTAGCCATTACAAAATACGCCACAACATCTAAAATCCACGGTACTTCGCTAATGGGCTGTAATGATAAGCAGATTTTTGTAATAACAAAGAGATTTGTGTTTTCTTCCCGTCATTTATAAATCAGAACTTACCAGGAATTGTATAACTAAAGCAAATTGAGCTTCGGTAATAATTTTTAAGAAGACACAGAAAATGGCAAAACCACTCTGAAAGCAAGGTTGGGCTTACTATAAATAAAAGTCAATATTGTAAGCAAAGGTAAACTGCGTCACAATATTAAAAGACAACGAACCCTAAATCTCATGATACTGATTGTTGACGAAAAGATTTTTGACAATTTTATAAATGAGTGCATTTTTTGTTGAACCTTGACGATAATCTCACTGTCAGTAAAATGTTTGTCAGCTAAATCGTCAGAAAGTGAATCCCTTAGAGAAAAAACAATTTGACGATACCCATTGGACACGTAAATTGTCGTTAAATTACTGGAGCAGACCGTCAGGTATGTATAAAAAGTCAAAGAAAATCCAATGCTGTCAACTGTGTGCAACTCAACAATATTACAACTGGCGAATCTTATGGTGAATACGATAAACACAATAATATTCACAATATAATTAGCTAGTAGCGGATGACAGGTATCATGTTCAGCATTTAAATAAATAGAAAAAGATAAAACATTTTTTTCTTCTGTTATTAACGATATCAATTGCAATATTGGGGACTCAATTAAGATTATGCCTGCATAAAGAATCTCTGCAGCACCGTTTGATTCTACTATAAATGAAGCACTACATATACTAACAGCAATATTGTATATAATGGCAATGATGCAATACAATTTTGCTATCACACAGATACGATGCGAAGAACTTAAATTGTAATAGTGGCCAAATATTAGCCTGAAGAACAAAAGAGAGTTTATTGTAAATATTCGTTTAAACTTAGTGTTTTTTCTTAATAATAATTGTCTAGGCATTTTACTACGTGTAAAAGGTAGGTGAGACTGGTAAAATACGTGTCAAATCGGTCAATAGATAACGTTTTAATCATTCAAAGTGTTGTTGGAAGTACATCGCGTAATTGTTCAATATGTAATATTGATAAGGAAATTTCCATTTAATCCTAGAAGTGATCAAAAGCTTAATGCTGTTTTTAATTGCATGATAACACGTATTATAAAATAATTTGTTTATGGTATATTACGAAGACTTTACACTATAGTTGCATAAGTCATAAACATAGAAAATCTTTGAGGAAATTAAACAATATGAGTACTTTAATATCTACGCCATTGTTGTAGATATTAAATGTAAGGAGTTGTGAGATTATACTGTGTAGAATGTCGATTGAAGTGTTATTTACATATTAAACAAAACTAATATACTGAAATTAAAACAAATCAGTACTAAATCATTATTGTTATTGTATCTTCTGATCTTTTTTTATTTAAATATTTTACTCTTTTTGACTTAGTCATTTTGTCATTCGTGATCTTGATCATTGAATAAGATTTACTTTTTAACAATCGTGAAATAAATTAATTCAGATTCATATATTTATTCTGCAACTAAATAAATATCGTAGGAATAATAATTTGTTCCAATAAGTACCAATATACTAAAACGAGTACTGCAAAATTACAATAACATAACTTATGCTTAAGTTAATACAACCCAAAACTGACTGGACGCCGAAGGGGTAGTTATTCCACACAGTGAGTCTTGATGAGTTGATGTCGATGTACTCCAGAGCGTCGTATAAAGCGTGCCTTAATCTGGTACCTAAGCGTTAAGGCATGAAAACATTGTTAGTATTTGTTCAAATATAATATGTATTGCATATTGTGTTAGATTCAAACAGCAGTACCTCGATTCTCTACCACTATCGACTACCAACAACCGGCTAGCTATCAAAATGTTGATATTTAGAATGTACTGCCAAAATGTTTCCTACGACACCCGTCAGAGGCGCTGATCAGTGCCTCGATTCTCTACTACTATCGACTACCGACAACCGAACTGTCATCGAGAAATTTTGTATGAAAATCTGATCAGCGCCTCTGACGGGTGTCGTAGGAAACATTTTGGCAGTACATTCTAAATGCCAAATGTCGATAGCTAGCCGGTTGTCGGGAGTCGATAGTGGTAGAGAATCGAGGTACAGATTTTCATACAAAATTTAACAAGTAGATTTAATTTTAGTAGAGAATCAAGGCACAGTTATTACTACATAAAACTAGGTTTTGATTTCCCGGTCTAAAAAGTATCCTGTACCTTAATCCAAGTATTAAATATATAAACTGTCTATGCAATATACTTCATCAAAATCCAGTAATTTAAGCGTGAGAGAGAAATAAACATACAGACATGCAAAAATATAATCAGAATTATCTATTATGGAAATATTACAGCATTGTAGTATATCTATGCATCTTTAGGTGATCCAGAAGACAGGCAGCGTCTTTGCGTTAAATTTCAATGCATATTAAATTTTACGATACATAATAATTTGAATGTTTTTGCTTTTAAGATTTTATTTTGTTTGTATGTTTGTCCTATTTTTCAATGTTAATAATTATGAATGTGACAAAAATAATAATACATAATACAATTAAATAACATTTTATTTTAATTACCTTTGTTTCCCAAGAGCTTGTCTGCCAGCATTTTCTGCATTTGATCCAAGTCATTAACTGCGATTTCCATGACTACTAGTGGCAAGCTAGCCATTATAAGATACGCCAGAACATCTAAACCCCACGCTAATTCTCCAATGGGCTGTAATTATCATAACCGTAATAATTATTACAGTAAGTCATAAAAAAGTTTACATAGATACTCTATAATAATATTCTCTATAATAAACCGTTGATACAACACCAATTAATTGTAACATCTCATGTGCACAGTTAACAACAATAAATTTATCTTTATCTTTAAAGTATAGGTTTAACTTTTTAATTAAGTATTTCGTTTTATTGATATGCATATGACTATTTAGCAAGGACTGTAAGGTTTGGTTTAATTAAGTTGCTAGGTTATTTAATATTGTGATTGTTAATAAAATTTTACGTACCAAAAAATGTATGATGACTGCAAAATGCGCCTCGGTTAGAATTCTAAAAAAAGTGCAGATAAAAGCCAGCGTCGTCTGAAATGAAATGTGAACTTATTCCGCATGATATTATATTAACTGTGTCATTACAGTACATACACATAATATTGCAGCTTAACTCAGAATCGCATAGTATTAAATGAAAATTACCCTAAGGCGAATATAAGTAAATGTCGACGAGAACTCTTTAGTTAATTTCATAAACGCGTGTAATTTTTGTTGCACTCTATCAGCTGCTTCTTCATCGGATAGGTTTCTATTATTGAAATCATCGGAAAGGGACTCTCTGAGTGAGTAAACAATTTTACGATACCCTTCTGATACAAATACCGATGTTAAATTACTAGAACAACACGTCATGTATGAATAAAAATTCATAGTGTATGCTGGTATGTTGTGCGTTACGGAACCAATTGCGCTATAAGTGACAAATCGAATAGTGAATATTATGATCACAATTGTATTTATAATGTAATTAGCTAATAAATGATGGTAAGAACATGGTTCAGTGTCCAAATATGTAGAAAACAATAACACAGGTTTCTCTGCCGTTACGAAAGATATCAACATATACATTGGTGCTTCAACCAGCGTAATAGTAGAATAAACGATCTCTGGAGCGTTGTTCGAATACAAATGCAATACAAATGATGGACTCAGGACACAAGTAAGAACATTATATGAAAGTCCAGCGAGACAGCACAGCAACGCACAAAGCTTTGCTATGCGCGAAGAACTCAAATTGTAGTAATGTCCGCAAAGCAGTCTGAAGAATAACAAAGTGTCAATTGTAAATAACGATTTGAACTTAATTTTAGTTTTATTTTCCAATAAATTTTGTCGAAGCATTTTGTTATGCGTAGTTGGTAAAGACCGCACTTCAATATTCATTTTGATGGAATGAATTGACATTCAGGATAATTACTGTAATCGTTCAATACATATTTATAAAAAACTAGCTGACCCGCGCAACTTCACTTGCGTCACATAAGAGAGAATAAGTCATAATTTTCCCCATTTTTTACTGGTACTCTGCTCCTATTGGTCGTAGCGTGTTTGTATATAGCCTATAGCCTTCCTCGATAAATGGGCTACCTAATATTGAAAGATTTTTTCAAATCGGACCAGTAGTTCCTGAGATTAGCGCGTTCAAACAAACAAACAAACTCTTCAGCTTTATAATATTAGTATAGTTAGTGTAGATTTGATACGAAAATAATGTAATGTGATGCCGGGCAGTAATAATATAAGTACAGCGTAAGGCTATATTAACCTTCAAAACATAATTTCCTGATGTATCTATCTAAAATATTAAAATACCGAAAGATATCTTGTGGTAATCACAATCTAAATGATATGTATTTATTTGCTTTTGCCGAGTTTATTGTTCAACACTCTTTTGCTGCAGTTTGAATTTACTGAATAATGATATCCTGTTGTTTAATAGCCGAAGTTTAAAAGTTTTCTAATTGTCAATATATAATATTTATTTTTTTAATGAAAAGTTTTAAATTATTGTAATATGAAAATGCAATATAATACCTCATACTTGTTGGCTTCAAAATTGCAATAAGGAAGTAAAATAATAAATGATTTTCTTAACTGAAACAGGAACATTACACATTTCATTTCATAATATTAATTTACGCCAAATGCTTGGTGCCGAGTTTGTGCTATGCCACAACAATACGAATATTTGCTTGGGTGAACCAAGACATTACCTGCTGTAATACTGAATATTACTCATGTTCACAGCGTTTCGCGATGATATTAAATGAATAGAACGTTTAATTAAGGTCTTCGGTCTAATCTTAGATAATATAACTAATTATAATTATAGATTCTTTAGTACAGGTATATTTAAAAAGTTTTGAACTGAAGTAGATAATTTCATCATTATTATTTTAAACTAGCTGACCCGCGCAACTTCGCTTGCGTCACATAAGAGAGAATGGGTCAAAATTTTCCCCGTTTTTGTAACATTTTTCACTGCTACTCTGCTCCTATTTGCAGTAGCGTGATGATATATAGCCTATAACCTTGCTAGATAAATGGACTATCTAACTCTGAAAGAATTTTTCATATCAGACCAGTAGTCACATAAATTTGATTTCTTTCATCTATTCGTATTTAAAATTTAATAAATTACATTTTTGTAAGATACATCAAATTATACAGTGGCTGTCAATAAAAATATCTTCATATAAATAATGGTATTTGATATTATTATAATGTCATAACTTTTAAACTCTCGCGTTGCATGTTTAATGTATAATAGAATACGGGAATTACCGCGAACACGCATTTTACCTTAAAATGCCTAACGTTTCGTGGTCCCAGGCAGACTGGAGCAGCGATGACAGGACTTCGTGTATATGAGGCGGACGAATGTCCATCCACCCTCATATTCATACCACGGCGAGTGCAACCTGCGCCGAAACGTTAGGCATTTTAAGGTAAACTGCGTGTTCGCGTTAATTCCCGTATTCTATTATACATTAATTATTATAATGTGTTTTGTTTCACAATTTTAAGCATAATTAATGTTTTTAAAGTCAAAAGTAAACAGAAGGTCCCGTGTTTCGTTTTAATCGATTTATATACACTCTTCCGCCTACTAAGTAACGCTTAGAGCCGTGCGCTTACTGGGAACAATGCCAAATCCTTGCTGGTGCTTAGAATTTCTAACACAGCACTTAAATTACAGGACTAAACCATGAAACTATAAACCTTCGCGTATTTTTGCTCTTACTGCTAAATCGCTAACTGACAATCTAAACATCTTACCTCAATTGGCATTCAGAGATTTGTAAGATTGCTGTTCACGGGGGAACATTAGAATTCGTGCTCCCCTAGAAAAATCTAAGCAGTAGATTTACGTATCTGTCACCTGTTATTTATATCTAGAAACGCTTATCCTCAACTAAAGATAGGATATTGGTACCAGCCAGTAACTTACTTCCACAAAACCAATGTGCACTAACGTTTGTCTAGTCCCCCAAAGTTGAAATTCATTAATTTCGCTGAAATTCCCGACAGCCTGTTTCAGTACTTATTCTAGGGTTACCTCTTCTTTTACCCTCACAAATTCGTCGTTCGAGGACTAATAAATAAAACACAGTATTGTTTTTATATGCACCGGACTACTTTTGAAATAATAAATTAGGAACAGCAATATTTAAATACGTTTTGGCAATCGTCAGCATAACAGAGAGCATTTAATTTTCTTCAGATTCTGATATCTTAAGTCGACTTGGCTCTCGTACAATGTCTACAGATAACTCATCTATCGCTACTTATTGCATAGCTAGACCTAGTATACGAATCTCTTAGTTTGAAATATCTTGTATAAAGATTATTACTCACAAAGTTCTATTCCATTTCCATTTGAAAACACAAAATCAAATCTGCCTTAGCAAATACAACACAACGTTCGATACGCACGTTTACGTAATCATAAACCCGAATTACCTTAGAGCCGTTTGTTTCTAAGGCTTATCTATTCATAGCGAGCGAATAAATATTTGTATCTGCCGAAGTAATATGTAGCTAGCGAACATCTGTTACGATAGTTGTTAACTCGCAATATTGCTACAAGTACTTCGGGTAATTTCGTGACAAACTTCGCCGTGGGCCTCTATTGCGTACCACAATATTACGGCGTCAATTTTCTTCGTGATTGTACGGTATTACAACGAAAACATTCGGGGTATAATTGATATCACAAGCTAATTGATTGTTAAATACATCGCGATGGAAGAGAAACATGGTTTGTTTGATGTTATCTTTGAATGAATGTGGAATTTGTGAATGATGTGAAGAATTTCGCTATGCTTTGACTATCGATTTGAATATGGCCTCTCCTTCTAATTATATGTCTGCCTAATTATATGTTTTAACTTACCTTAATTAAATTATAAATCAAACTTACCTTAACCTTAATTTTACGACAAATTAAAGGTAAAGTGATCTCCTAAAGTGACCCTAAGATCATCAGACCAGCTGCGTGCAATATTATAGGACTAAGCATACATTATAATATTTCCTCCAAAGCCTACTGACACTCAGATTAAACACCGACTTACCATTTGATTAATCGACGATAGAAACGCTTAGAATTGATCGACGACTGGCCCAGTCAATGCTTGCAAGATAAATAGCTGGGCACGGCAAGCATTGAATACGTAACAAATGGTTATATCGTTTCGCCGTCTCCGTGATGCGGGACAACGTTTTGTGCCGACCTGCATCACCGGCACAATGCCTTAGATATCGACCTTTCTTTGCCGTATAATGCTATTTTTTATTGATGGCCTGATGGGCTTCCTTTGGGAGAAATGATGATGTATTTTTAAATTTGGAGTGGATAATGTATTGTCCGGTAGGAATAAAAAACGGTATATTATATTTAGGCTGAAATTAGGCATTGCGCCATTCCAGTAATATTATTAGCTGCTTATACTTATATAATATTTTATTATTAACAATTAAATACTATACAATTAGAAAATTATAAGCCCACTAAGTATAATTAAGGTGCCATGTTTTAGTTGAATGCAATTTAAGCATTTAGGTATCCAGTAACTGATGGAAGTTTTTTAACCGAATGACTTCATTTATGTATGTTTTGGTGACTTGGGAACTAAACATTTATTTGGGAAATAAATGGGAGTTACTCCATTTATTTCCAGTGTTAATTATGATTAATCAATACATTATTATTTATTTAGGCTCAATTTTATTAATTGTGTGTTAACTCCTCTCATCGACTTTTTTCTTGTTGGATCGTAATCGGTAATTGATAGGTTACAACTATAGTAAAGTTCATTCGGTATGCTAACCCATTACAATTTTTTCACTACAAGCTGTACATGTAGCATATCGGCATTGAATATAAGCTTTGTTTCTTTGACGAATATTCAGTGATCTAAAAATAAAATAACAAAATAAGTTTTAGACATTTTATTGAGTCACATGTATTAAAAATCTGCTTTTCGCATCATGGTTGCTTCGGATAGCCGAAAACTTAACATATTCTGTGACGCTGTACACATTAAATTCATTATATTTCATAATGAGCAAACATTATTGTTTTATATACAACCAGTCCGTTAAATATGGTATTTAAGAATGTACATTTTATTAATTCAAAGGTTTTTTTTGTTGACAAGTTGGTATAAACTATGTGATATGTGCTAATTCGTTATATACATATTAGAAGGTTGATAAATGTATTTTTTTCGAAAGTAAATAAAACTAAGAAACATGGAAATATCATTGACAATCGGATTATTCTTTTACAGTACAATCGTAATTTTTGGTGTAAAACGGTTTAAAAACAATATTTTATTGTTTAATAGTTTCATAAAAGTATATCTGCCATTTTTAATGAATTAAATAAATAGGTAAATTATCACATAAAGGCTTCAAATCAATTCATATTATACAATCAATGTAACAAATGGACTGGTCAATTTATTTAATAACATAGAATAATAATGCCGAATCATACTGCGTTATTTTGATTATTTCATTGCAATAATTACATTTAAATCGTCTATTAGTGCATTGCGAAAAGAAATTCCATTATGTGAAACATTGAAACACAAATTCATGTGTATATTTATTTACAATGATAACTTATTTATCTATTTTATTCTAGAATAGCTTAGAGCCTTCCGTCATTCTCTTATAGAGTAACTAACTAATCATTAGAACAAGTTTACTTCAAAATTTTCCTAATATTTTCTCTTAATAATTGTTCATCAGTCATTGTCTTAATTTTATAACTGCTAGAACGCATTTTTGTTCATATACAAAATTAAATAAAACTTATATTTATATTCAACAATATAATATATTCAAAGTATAAATAAAAACACGTCAATTTTTCATATTATAATCATTTGCTCTATTATGATTAACAGCGTAAACAAAAGATAATGTATTTACAAAATGAAATTTATTTGACACAATATATCAGGAGTACAACAACTTTGCATTTCAAAAACACCCAACGAGTTCGAGTACAATATTCAGTAAGAATCTACATGCACAGTTATGAATGCGTCTTGTGAATAACTCATAGAACTGCATATAGTATTCAGTATCGAGCAGTAAGATCGGTTGAGCATTTCTGAATTGCCAAAGATCTAAAATATAATACACTTTGTATAATCCGATTACGTCATAAAAACATTAGCCATATTATTGCAATTATTAATAACTAGTATTTAAATAAAATAACGTTTAATTTAAATACAAAACGAACTGTACATGTTCTTTTATACGCAGCTTTCTTGATGTGCCGCTAGTAATGGTGTTCGCGTGGTGACGATCTCTCGATGTGATCGCATCGCACCGTTGATCATGCTTCGACCGGAGTCATTCTGGAAATGTAATACGGAAGTTAGTTTTGGGGCAAAATATTAATATTTAAGAAGATTTATAGACACAGATACCTATATTAGTAAAACTTAAGTGTGATAATAATATTTTATATTAAAACTATTTTGTGTTTAAAAATCAGATAATTTTTTTTACGTAATTTTACAATACATATAATAAGAAAAGCAATAAAATCAACGGATAGTAGTTTATAATAGTTTTAATACTTCGTAAAAATGTTTACTGGAATCTAATAACCCATTAGATGGTAAACATGACTTTGAAATATTCAGTAAAACTTTCGTAGATAAAGACGTCTAGTCTTTAGAAATAGTAGTTGTAAAGTCAAATGAATATTGTCACAACTTTCAACAATGATAGATCAAAACCAATTTATAAGGATCTCTCAGAAAACCAAGAACTAGCTAAGTTTGTACATTAACTACATTTATACTCCATGAACAATTTCATCAATCACATTTAAACCAGTTACTATGAAATAGTCGCAGTCTGTCTACATAGTCTTGAAACATAACCATTACTTTACACCCCAAACGGACTAAAATGTTCAATTTGAGTCCACCAATAGTTTAGCAAAACCCTTTGGCCAAACTTCTCCAATAAATGCTAAATTATTACTGCAATTATTGAGTACGGTACTGTATTGCGAACATCGCTGAAATAGTACATTAAGTCTTAGTCTAGTAGTTAGTGTTAGTCTAGGTCAGTGTCAGCCAAATTGAACTTTATGGTACTACACTAGAGGGTAAGTTGTAAATTAAAAGTTTTGAAATGTGTTGCTGTATCTTTGATTTAGTTTGAGGTTGTTAATAAGAAGCCTTAAATGACCTGGCATTTAATTTATCAATACTATTTGTCATACAAACCAGGTATGCTCGTGAAAGTTAATCATTTACATAAAGGATATGTAACTGTTCGTAAAAACGGCAAAACTAGAAACTCATCTCATAATGCCTCATTTTCTGTGGCATTCCTTATAGGTAGCCAGTTTTTATTCGAGAAGTACATTGCATACAACTTAAATGTTAGTAAGTCTTCTACTCATCGTATTGTATGTTTAGTGGTCAGCCCAGTGTCGTATATGTTCAAGCTGCCCGGAAGGCTTAGTAAGAAGTAGTAGTAATTAAAAGTATTAGTAAAAAGCGTTAGTATGCCAACCTGCATGTCTGTGTAATGCGCGTGCGACGATATCGGCGTGACCGGCGTCTGTGTGCGTTGCAAACTGTGCGCGCTGCTGGAGTTTTTCGGCGCGGCGATCGCTGAATACAGCGGTGGGTCTGGCGGGCCTTCCGTGACGCCTAGTGAATGAATTTGTATGTTAGTACATGCAGTGACAAAGAATTTGTGAGACTATAGCTGCCTTCAACCGATAAGGTCGAAAGTGTCAATTTCTGTTTTTGAAGTAATATAAAGTATTGCTTCCGCAGTGCACTGTGATAAATTATGGTTGCACTATTTCTGCACAAACATTATATTATGTGAATACTAAATATAATGTCATGAAAGATATAATGCGGTTAAGATTTTGTTAGCTGTTTGTTTTTTATTTAATTTCTATTGTAATATCATTTAAGCATGTTTCAGTTAATAGATACGTGATAATCTAAAAACGTCATTTCTTTAAAATGATTGCTAAAAAGTAGAGAAAAATAATATTTCTACTCGAATAGGCGCCTGTATCTATAAACAGTAGTATGTCTCACCGCACAGTAATATCGCGTTCAAGTAACCAAAACAGTTGCGTTAGCAGTTCGGCGACACATTCATCAGAAACGGATTGCGGTCTCATCAAACCTAAATATTAACACACAGACATTTTGAATTTACATCGACATAGTACTATAACAATGCTTTACTTAAAGCTGAATTTTGTAAATAAGCATTGGTGTTAATAAGTTATAAATTATTCAATAGTTTTTTTTTCAGTTTTGTGAAATTATGATGTAATCATTTTTTAACATTATTCTACTTATAAAAAAAGTTTTCATAAATGTTTCGGTTTTAACGCACAAAATTGTTTCTTATAAAATTAATAATTTTTATATTAAGTATATAAAAAAATATTGCATAGACGAGTTTATATTGAAGTCTAAAAGAGTAGGTAAATAAGGCATCATTGTTTTAACAATAATATACGAGTTGATTCAACTTCAGTATCCACAATAGCTGCAACTGTCATCGACTATTATGCAAAGAGTTATTGTTCGCCAGCATTAGTATCGTGTCGAGATTTTCTTGTGAACAAAGTTTTATGCAAAGTTATTAACGGCCTTTTGTGAAATCTCGTCTTTGAGCTTTGCGAGTTTGGAACGAAACTGTTGTGTTGATTTAAAGGTTTTTTTATTAAATCGATTTTATAGAAAAACTTTTGGTATACATTGGATACAAATTGGAACAAAATGATTGGCCTATGTTATCCGATATGTTGTCATTCTTATTATTGTTATACATAGTATTATGTAAAACTTTAGAAAATTGTTTAATGTGTGTGTAATGCACACGTGAATTATTAGAACTGAATGCATTGTTTGATGTTACATGATACTCCTGAATAGAATATTTTAACAATACAGACTACGTATTGAATGCATTTTCTACCCAACTAAGAGAATTCAGCACCAGCGTTTTCATATTAGTTCACGAACTGAATGACAATAGAAAGTATTACCAGGAAAGCATAATTACGTTTCACACGAATTTATGGTGAATTCAAGTCTATAGTAGTTTATAAGTAGATTCTTTATAGAGCGTAGATAGATATGCTTAAACACATTATTAAAATGATTTCTAGGAAAATATGATTTTGAAGAAAGCAGGTAGAATGTTCGTATAATGATGACTTTGTAGTCATTGTTTGTAAAATTATAAATATAATAACTTAGGTTTTGCATTTCTACAACCGGATGGTAGAAGCAGAAATTCCTTTATTTATAATTCCAAAGTAAATATAGTGGTAAAAACTTTAAACAAACAAGCATTATAATTTTATAAAATAATAAAATAATCTATAATATAAAAATGAATCGCAAAATGTGTTGGTAAGCGCATAACTCAACAACGCCTCGACCAATTTGGCCAAATCTTTTTTTAAAATGTTCGTTGAAGTTTAAGGATGGTTTTTACGGCGAGAAAAATTAGAATTATCGCTGGAAAAATCCTAAAAATAAACCTTTTCTTTTTCTCATACAAATCTATATATATAAAAGAAAGTCCTTATAACTCAAGAACGGCAGAACAGATTTGGCTGAAAATTGGTAGGGACGTAGCTTAGAGCCAGGAGAGGGACATAGGATACTTTTTATCCCGCTCGACCGTGTTTGAACATGCTAGAAGAACAGAATATGGAAATAACAACACCAATCAGTCATGATCTCCTGGTAGCTGTGGATCTATTTTCCGATCAGAATTAGGCCTAAAAAACTAAAAAACGGCTCTATAAACTATAAAAACTCTCTATAAACCTTTTCACAGTTACCAGGAGATCATGACCACTTGCTTGCTAAACAACTTTAATTTTTATAGATTTAGCTTCAAACCGACGTAATTTCATAGAAACTTTTTCACCCCCGTTAAGGCAGAATTTTCAAAAATATTTATTGCGTCATTCTTAATTTCTAACTATGTAGCCAAATATTAATTTTAATCGAATTAACTCCAAAACTGACGGAGTTTCATACAAACTTACCCCCTCTTTCTACCCCCCTAAAGAGCGAATTTCCAAAGAAAATAGCCTATATGTTAGCGAAGACTAATAGCTATATAACAAAAAAGTTTCATCTAAATCCGTCCAGTTGTTTTTGCGTGAAAAGCAAACAACAAACAGACAGACAAAAAAAATTAATCATATTTATGGCGTCTGTTGGTTGTATGAAGACCCCCCATTTTAGTTTTTCTTTAATATGATCTATAATGTGCAGACATGAGATTGTTATAATTTTATTATATGTGTAGGTTTACAAACACTTTTTTTAAATAATAAAATGCCATTTTTATTTTAGAGACAAATACGAAAATCTAACAAACTACATTCAAGATTTCAATCATCTATACTTATATTATAAAGCTGAAGAGTTTGTTTGTTTGTTTGTTTGTTTGTTTGAATGCGCTAATCTCAGGAACTACTGGTCCGATTTGAAAAAAATCTTTCAGAGTTAGATAGCCCATTTATCGAGGAAGGCTATAGGCTATATAACACCACGCTATGACCAATACGAGCAAAGCCGCAGTAAAAAATGTTTCAAAAACGGGGAAAATTATCTGTTATGTGACGCAAGCGAAGTTGCGCGGGTCAGCTAGTTTAAAATAAAATAGTAGTTACTCAAAAGTAAACTGTTGCCTCATAAAGAGTTTAAGCATCAGCCTGATAAGCTATTTATCAAACATAATGTCTAGTACTGCAGACTGTTTTGGGGACTTGACGTTGTTTAATTAATTTTAGTCTATCCAAAACATTTTTTAATCTTGCAAAAGATCTGCGTTTCGTGAAACACAACTCACGATTAATGACGTAGAAACATCTGCAACGAGAAGTGTCGCAACAATACTGGGATGGAATTAATTACAGCTAACAAATCAGCTGTTTTTGTGATATTTGCATGAAAGCATTGCGAACAAGATCTATTTCCATTTTCATTAGTAAAAACTAGTATCAAAGCCATGAATGCATTTGTGAGATAAAATTGAAAATGGATGCCTGTACTCTTCTCCGTATCGTTACTATCGTTAATCAATAAAATGGGAGGTTTCCTATATTTTTGAATTGGAAATACTCCGTGATATTTTTGTTTTCAGTAATACTTCAAAATATATGTGCAGGAAAATAGAAACGTTTAACTTTTAAAAAATATTCCACGGCTATTCTTTGTGAAAAATTAAAAATGGATCAAAAATGCTTTTAAATGAAAAGTATTCCTCATATTTTATCATCGCAGAGTGGTCAAGTGCAAATTCCTGCAACAGCAGCGCTATTTTATTTCCCATTCACTTGAAGTGGTTAAAGTAATTTCCAGTGCAAATACACCGCAAAACGATTGTGGTGACGGTGATAATGCGGTAAATGACAGACAAGTACTTGCTCTACAACAAACGTTTATTTTGTTCTGTATAATGCGATTGACAGGAATTGATTTGAAGTTCTGCTTTTAGCAGATAGAGGTTTTAATATGCTGTTTGTGAATACTAACGACGGAACATTTTAATCAACTACTAGCTGACCCGCGCAACTTCGCTTGCGTCACATAACAGATAATTTTCCCCGTTTTTGAAACATTTTTTACTGCGGCTTTGCTCGTATTGGTCATAGCGTGGTGTTATATAGCCTATAGCCTTCCTCGATAAATGGGCTATCTAACTCTGAAAGATTTTTTTCAAATCGGACCAGTAGTTCCTGAGATTAGCGCATTCAAACAAACAAACAAACCAACAAACAAACTCTTCAGCTTTATAATATAAGTATAGATGATTGAAATCTTGAATGTAGTTTGTTAGATTTTCGTATTTGTCTCTAAAATAAAAATGGCATTTTATTATTTAAAAAAAAGTGTTTGTAAACCTACACATATAATAAAATTATAACAATCTCATGTCTGCACATTATAGATCATATTAAAGAAAAACTAAAATGGGGGGTCTTCATACAACCAACAGAAGCCAAAAATATGATTATTTTTTTTTGTCTGTTTGTTTGTTGTTTGCTTTTCACGCAAAAACAACTGGACGGATTTAGATGAAACTTTTTTGTTATATAGCTATTAGTCTTCGCTAACATATAGGCTATTTTCTTTGGAAATTCGCTCTTTAGGGGGGTAGAAAGAGGGGGTAAGTTTGTATGAAACTCCGTCAGTTTTGGAGTTAATTCGATTAAAATTAATATTTGGCTACATAGTTAGAAATTAAGAATGACGCAATAAATATTTTTGGAAATTCTGCCTTAACGGGGGTGAAAAAGTTTCTATGAAATTACGTCGGTTTGAAGCTAAATCTATAAAAATTAAAGTTGTTTAGCAAGCAAGTGGTCATGATCTCCTGGTAACTGTGAAAAGGTTTATAGAGAGTTTTTATAGTTTATAGAGCCGTTTTTTAGTTTTTTAGGCCTAATTCTGATCGGAAAATAGATCCACAGCTACCAGGAGATCATGACTGATTGGTGTTGTTATTTCCATATTCTGTTCTTCTAGCATGTTCAAACACGGTCGAGCGGGATAAAAAGTATCCTATGTCCCTCTCCTGGCTCTAAGCTACGTCCCTACCAATTTTCAGCCAAATCTGTTCTGCCGTTCTTGAGTTATAAGGACTTTCTTTTATATATATAGATTTGTATGAGAAAAAGAAAAGGGTTATTTTTAGGATTTTTCCAGCGATAATTCTAATTTTTCTCGCCGTAAAAACCATCCTTAAACTTCAACGAACATTTAAAAAAAAGATTTGGCCAAATTGGTCGAGGCGTTGTTGAGTTATGCGCTTACCAACACATTTTGCGATTCATTTTTATATTATAGATTATATTTTATGATCTACTATATTATTGTTAAACGTATATATTTCAATTCTAGTATATTAATATATGTATTTAGTACGTGTCGTGGTTTTGGTATTTCAAGCCCAGCTTGATTACATCATCAATCAATACATAGTCTAATTCTCATAGAATAATTTCACTGTCATATTGCAGGCAGCGTACATAGTGACAGTAATTTAGTTTACAACATCATAAGATGAATATTGTCTATAATAATTACTCAACAAAACACTGTACACAAACATGTCCTATTAAATAAATTTCGTGAAACAGAAAACGCAAAACCATTTCATTGTTAGGGTTTAAAGTGAACACAAAGTAAGAAGATGCAATTTCTGAGGAATTCATCAACGTAGATGCTTGCTCATACGTTACAAGACCCGTTTGCGGTGAAATGGAGCTGTTAAATTTTCTTGTTATACCCAGTTTACATTGTAAAAATGTATCAGTATAATGTATGAATGTGGACGAAGCTAGATAAATAATAACCAGACGTCGCAACGCGTCTTTGTGTCTGCCTTTCTCAAAGCATTATATTTTTCAATGTACTTATTTCTTTTGGTAGTAAAAACCTAGCAATAGCATACACATCAAGCTGCTGCTCACTTAATTTTCACATAAATCAGATATTTTCAATAGTTGCCCAATGTTAAAGTCAAAAGAAAACCAACTTGAATGGATTACTTTTACTCTACGAAAGTCAATCTCACCCAAGTTAAAAATAATTGCGAAACTCTCTGCACTTCTGAACTAATTCATTTAGCTCTAAAAGAACGTTCAAAATAAATAAATGAACAAAACATGAGCTTCGAACTCGGCTAATACTTTTACCAGTCTTAGTTGAAAATAATAAAAAATGTGTTGGAGAAAAGATAGTTTGTTCAGCTAATAAGTAAAGTTGTAAAGTGCTTGAGACTACGCTGATGGTAACAAAACAAAACCGTGTTTCAGTTTTAAGTTTTCACATTATAGCGTAGCTTGCGAGCTAATTCTAGCTTAACCTATGTAGTTAATCTATAGAGTAATCTATGCTTCAAGTTGGAGTTTAATGCGTGCGTTAACGGGTAAATCTAGTGGATTATCTTGTGTGAAGTTATTTTCAGTATACTATAGGACTTGCGAAGACATGAAAAAATAATATATAGTTTATTTGTTTGTTCTTGAGCTTTATTATTGAATTCCAAAATGAAACTTTTGCTATTAATTTTTTTTAACACGAAAAAACATTTCTACAACAAATAAAAATATACACTTATTATGAAATTAGCAGTTCAAAAATACGTAGCCTACATTTTCTTGTTCATCAGAGGACATTTAAGATTTTCATGATTTTGATAATAAGGGCCCGAGTGCTTGAATGTGCCAAGAAAAGGTAACGTTTTATTTAAGTGGGTATGTACTTATACATTTGCAGGCTTTACTGGTGTCTCCAAGTAGCAAGGTGGTTATTATGTAAATGTCCGGCCGGAATCGTTAGTTAAAGCACTTTATGTAGAAGGCCAAACTGCGAACATTTTCGCCCTAAAATGAACACGTTTTAATGAAAATATCTTTGATTTATCCTTTTTGCTTTTTTGCAACTTTATTATGAATGCATTACCATGTTTTACAGCAGAGTGTTTTCGTTTCTTTCGTTTCCTAGCTGATTCTGCTTCATTATTATCTATGCTAGAGTTGGCACCTAATTAATAATCCGATTAGAATGAAAATTAGACTTTCCATTGAAACACTGTACTCAGACCTTTATTAAACAAATCCATTTTATGGATGTTGATGCATAATTTTGAACGAATATTTGTTTATTCTGATAAATTTTGTAGTGTGATATGAAAATAGCTTTTCATACCTATTTAAAATATTTAAAATTGTGTACATTCCACACATAAAATAACGACAATCGAGAAATAATCATGAAAACAATTCAGTCTCGTTTCGCTCGATAAATTTTAATAAATATGAAATTAATTTAATATTCCTGTAAAATAGTTTACGTTATTATAATTTCATTATACAGAAGAATATGTAAAGTTTATTATGATGAGTTTTATGGCTTCAGCTTAGTTTTATTTTTTTAAATAATGATTCCCGCACTAAGAATAAGGTAAATATCTGTGTCGCGGAAATCATAAAAATAACGAATACAACCAGACCCAAAACGTATATCTGTAGATAGCACAAATATTTGTTCCCTGTGAGATTCGAGCCTATGACCTCCAATCATACTGGTAACGGCGTAGAAATCACTTCACGCTTCTAACTACACCCTTCACACTTCTTCACACTTCTACTACGCCACGGAAATTTTCTAAGTGAAGCGGAAACTTTAGTCAGTCAAAGTATCGCTGATTCGTTAGACATCTTTTTTTAACTGCACTATTATTTGTTTTGTAGTGTAAACTGCCAGTTTATCATACATAAGTTCATCAATTTTGCAGACTACGCTACGTATAGTTGCAAGAAACAATACTTCTATTGAAATAACAGGAACAAATCAAATGTAAAGGGAAGTCAAAGGGAAGTGTGCCTCTTGTTTGCGTGTCCACTGACCCATCTAGATTGCGTCAGTGCGTCGAAACAGTGACTGAATTTACATGTCTTATTGTGAATTTGGAATCACACACTACCAAGTCAACAGGTGAAGGTCTTGATCCAGTTATAATATATACACTGCCAGATACGTCCTACAGACAAAATAACACAAGCGATATTTTCAACAATCTGTACTATCGAGAAATTAACACTTTTGCTGCCAACTAACCTACTTAGTAGGTTTTCTGAACCCACTCGGTGAGTTGCTGGCAACCAATGTGTTAAATTTTAGTTCCTACGGTATCAATAATTAAAGACGCTGATTAATAGTTTTGTATATTTTTGTCGATAACAAGCCGCTTGTCAATAAGCGATAGTGGAAAAAAGTAGTGACTCTACGTGACAAGATATTTTATTACATAAATACATAAAATTATAATATGATGAGGCTTTGATTAAGTCCTAGAAGTTTTATCACTCCTAAGCATTTAAAGTATTTAAATTTTGATTCCTTATTTGCAACTATAATTACCTTTGCTCAAAGGAATGAGATCTGGATTCTTGTCATCAGCACCTTGTGGGGAATTGCGTTTCTGTACGATCACCTTTTGATTTTTTAATGTAGGTAGCGTCACTGCAACAAAAAATCTTATTGTAGAATCGTATAAACATATTTTTACACCTTATATATTCTTAAAAGTACTGGATTGACGAAATTTAATTTGTAATTCATGCAATTTATACGAACAATATTATAACACAAGCACACACATTGTATTAACGTCTGTAAATAAAAAGTAATTATATTACTGAATATAAAACCTTGTTTACACAATGTGTTTACAGATAAAATTGAATGTTCCGCGAATATCCTTGAATTAATGGAACAAAAATGAAATTATCGTGTTTTAATAAAACGAGATTGAATTCGATAACCTCATCCGTTTCAAGTAACTAAAACTACAACTAATTATATCGAAACGTAATAAATAGCTTTATTACATTTCAATATAATTAGTTGTTTAATAAGTAAAAGTTAATTTTGATATATACAATTAATTAACTTGGAAAAAATAACAGTTGTAATAATAGAACTCGACATAGCCTTATCGTTCTATACGGTCATATTATTGGTTTACCTAAATACAGAACAGTGTTTAATTCAGCCAATAGGGTTATAGGGTACAGTATTATAAAAAAACTAGCTGACCCGCGCAACTTCGCTTGCGTCACATAACAGAGGTCATAATTTTCCCCGTTTTTGTATTTTTTTTTACTGGTAATCTGCTCCTATTGTGCCTTGTGTAGGTACTGTTGAGTAGTATATGTGTGAAAGAGTAACAAACATCCATACATACATACTAACAAACTTTCGCATTTACAATTTTAGTGGAATCTGTCTACCAAATTTCATCATAGTTTTTCAATAGTTCTTGTGTGAAGGTAGTTTGAAAGAAACAATCATGAGGAATAGAATGTTGCATTAAAGTTAATAAAAACTTTGTATGATACGTTTGTGGGGTTTTCTCTAAAACTACTGAATTATTTCACGATTTTACTAATACAAAGCTTAATTATTCCTTAACAACAAAATATGCTTTTTTTTCACGAAAAATATTCTCAAAATTATTTATATCTCTTAATATAACGAAGTCGCGCTAAGGCATATCCGCCATTAAAACAGTTGCCATGACAACGGAATTTTGTTAATTCAATGTCATTATAATATTGATTATTTGCGACTTCGTTTTTTCTTTCGAATTTTCCCGGGAAATTCGTCATTTTCCCGGGGTAAAAAGTAGCCTATGTCCTTTCTCGGGTATCAAAATATCTCCATACCAAATTTCATGCAAATTGGTTCAGTAGTTTAGGCGTGATTGAGTAGCAGACAGACAGACAGACAGACAGACAGACAGACAGACAGAGTTACTTTCGCATTTATAATATTAGTATGGATTAAGACACCTAAATGAGAACATCAAAATGGCTGATAATAGTCTTACCTTCATAATCTCTGGATCGGTGACGTATCCTCGTAGCAATTAGTGCTAGGCATAGTATGAGTGCTACTGTTAACGCTGTACCTAGAAACACTCCCACTGCCCAGTTCACCTCCCATGCTTCTTGTGGTTCTACGGATGAAACAATCAATATAAGCCGTCGTTTAAAAGTCAGTTTTATTTGAATAATACTGGAAAGTTCCCAAAGACTGCCAGCAGTAAAACATGAAATGAAACTCTTGCTTTATCGTGCGACGGAATTATTGCTCAGAGTGCCTCCCATCCCATTATTTGACATTTTGTATTTATAATAACCTATTATAGACTGGATACAAACACCGATACAAAAATTATCAGATTTTAGTTCTTTATTCTGCATTGAAACAGTAACAACTATAAGAAACCTCAGACACAAAATAGTCATCAAATGTTGCATACATATAATTATGTTCTACTAGTATAGATTGATAACGCTTTTGTATTCACGTTATTAATAAACATTATGTATTGTGTACGTTTTCGCTAAGTGGTTTCGTGAAATTTTGATGACTTCCGTGTACAAGTCTCAATTTGTGGTGTATTTAAATTATGTTTTGTTATGATTTTATACAAAATAGCAAACGGGCACTTATACCACGCCTTCCTGTCACGACAGTTATAGGCAGATATTAAAGTTTTTAAGCTCATAGTTTTAAAAGATTAGGAAGTTTAGTTAAAATACTCTAGAAAATCAAACTCGGAATCTCGCAAAAAGAGCATACATCATTTAAGTGAGCAATTTATACGTGTCATTACAAAACCGACACAAAAAACACCGGGTCTTATAAACAGTAAGGCTTGCTACACTCATATTCGGTTTGGCAATATTTATCGAACAATTACTCGCCGACTTGATTCACTTGTTCAGCTTGTGCCGATCGGGTTCATCTACTCATATTCGGTTTTGCCATCCGGCTAGGCCGATTAATGCCGAAACGGATATGCGTGTAGCAAGGTTAACAATCGTTATACACTTAACAAAAAAGTTTTTCATAACAACACTTACCTGTTCTAGGAGATAATCTTAAAGCAGTTTCAACAGTAAAAGTAACGTGTTCAGATCTTCCCCTAGCATTTACAGCATACACTATGAGTTTCAGCTGTCTATTCGCTCCTAATCTTCTAAGATTCCATAGCGCGGCTTCATTAGTTGCATTCACTACTAAACCTTCAGCCGCCCATACTTCTACGATAAATACGCATTGGAGTCCACCCTCGTAGCCTGTGAAGAAAATAATTTGGTAAGATAAGGCACTTACTACTAAATAGAAATTAGAAAAAATAATAGAATTATAATCTAAAAATTGTAAGTAATTTCTGAGCTTGGATATCTCTCTATGTATTACTGTTAAAGGAAATTATAACTTTAGTAATGAGCCGCACCTACAACAAGGAAATATTCAAGTTAAAAAGAAAACCAAAATATATTTTTTATTAATCATAGTGGTAATAATAATATTAGTACTCAAAATATTTTTTTTAGGTTGATTTGTACTTTTCTCCTGCATAAAAAAATAAGTCCATTTATCATTTTTATGAAGGCTTTATATTCAAATACAATAAATGGTTAATAGTAGTTTAGAAGTCTAGTGCCAATAAAAAGGTAAATACTAGGTTCTCACTTCAATTAATACTTTATAGAATTCCGCCAGTAATGTTCGAATCAATTAGTTATATTGTAATTACAATTAGTTACTGGCTGCTTCGTTACACTAATGGTTTAAGTGCTCGACTAGCGCTGGCCTCCTGTTCCACTCGACCGTACTATTTCCAAAGATCGGCTATTCATTCGTTTGTATTGAATAATCCGTTTATTCTTGATCGTTTAATATTAGTGCTATGCTGGTAAAGTTTGAAATGGAACCCGGAAATTATCTCAAACAGGAAAGAACAGCTGAGAAATGTGGCTGATTTAATTAATATTAAGCCGAAATTGTAAAATTCATTCAATAGTTTGACACTGCTAAATTTATGCATCAATTTAGAATTTAAAATGTTGAAATACGATATTCTTTAACAAAGGAATCTCAGCAAAAGAATACACAAAAATATCAAAAGTCTTGTTGCTATGATAGATGAAAAAACAGTAAGAAGATAAAACGCTTAAACATAACATTTGTGTAGGAAAATCGAATTCTTATTTAAATAATTGAATTAGGTATCTAGTATTACAAAGAGATTACGTAACTTATTAAGCCAATATTCCGCACCAAAAAACCTAGATCAAGTTTTAATTAAATGTTGGTCCGTATAATCCGATTTCACGCTTTCCTAGAAATATTTCTGAAAGAAAGTCTCATATTTCGCGCAGGATAATAAAATTATAATGATTATTTGGGCATCTAGACTGTAGTATAATAATAGCTACTGTTTGTTAGCTTACTCGTGCAAATAACCGAATTAATTTTAACAGAACATTTTCAGTTCGATTCAGAAATTTAAATGTTTTATTGTTCGAAATCATTCTGGAAAGTCACGAAGAACTTATTTCAGAATAAATTTCTCTAGATTTTTTATGCTGTTACTACGTAACTTACTTAGCCAGTATATTTTACGCTTCCAATATTCCATAATACTGGTTAGTGTGTCACTTGTAAATATTAAAAATAAGAAGGAATATAATAGGTAATAATATTTAAACCTAAGATTTAAGAAAGTGATTTCACCTGTGGTTAGCTTATAAACATCTAGCAAATCATTTGATCCAACTTATAATTACTAGGATTACTACCTGTTCTTCGAAATCCCAAACAACTTGATCAAACAAATAACTATGTTTATATAAAATGATACTGATTACCTTTACGTTACAAAATCAGTTTAATCGCTGTGAGCAAATTACAAATTAATCACACGAAATTACTTAAGGGATTAGGGTTATATCGAAGGCTTACGGTTGAATTTCGAGCCGAAGCCGAAACGTCGAAATACAGGTAGCGATAATGTGTAGGAAATGTTTGTACTTAAGGATAATATTATTATTAAATTAATTGTTTACCAAAATGAATTTTAAATATATTAATTTCTTTATTGAAGGGTATATAAGACTAGTTCATTTGCTGTGAGAATCGGAACGAAGATCTGATAGTCACATCCCAATATTGTCCAATCCTAAGAGTCAAGTCTCTTAAACGATTATCACGATAGTTTACGAAAAATATGTTACTAGCTGAAATTGAAAAACAAAAAAATCATTCATTTTCCTTTTTTTAAAGTATATTTTAGCAAATATTTTGTACAAAAATCTAAACCGCTTCAAAAATCCAAATTTATATCATATTTTTTACTTTAACTTCTACACAACACAGTTGTACAACTTGAATAGCGCAAATCCCTCATATTATATTACAATCCGCTTTTATATACGTAGTTCTGTGCGCGCTCGCGACATAAGTAATCTTGGTGATGTCAAATATGCCTCTACTTAAGTACAAGACTTATGAGCACTGAGCAACGTATTCACTGTAGTATGTACATATTTATGTACATTCATAGTAGTGATTCATATGCGAAATAATTCTTTGTGCGTAAATATTTAGGTTCTAAGTCCAATAAATTGCTGTGTTGATTCTAAATAAATATTTTTCAAAAGTGTCTTGAAAATGTTTTAATTTTACTATTTAGATTTCTAAACATGCAGACTTTGTTCGCAAAACCTAATCTCCAATACTTCATTGACCTGTCTTAGTTATTAAATAACAGAATTGTGTGAGTTTCATGTGTAAATAATGTAGTTGAGCTACACAGTTTACCTAAAACAGTCTCATGTCCAGTGGAAAACGGATGGATACTTAAAATATGCCTGCGCTTCATTCTTAAAGAAGTGTTGGCATATTTAAGTAATCATTTCATCATCCTGTATCTATAGGTGAAAATCAGTATTAGAAGCTAATTAGTTAACATGATAATACAAAAGTACTAATTTCGTTCGAACGATAGAAGCTATTATACAACTCGAATCACGGACTAAAATTCTCCTGTAAATTGGGGTAAATTGTAGAAGCTCAGAATGAGCTACCCGAAGATTTAATTTTAAATGAAGTTTAAGCTTATTTATTAGTTTTGATTATATTTTGGGCTGTGCAAATGTTACTTTTTGAATTGATACAACGAAGTCGGTCTGTCCGGTTGCCATTTATCACTGGAAAACTCCGCCTTATCTATGTTCGAATTGTAAGTCTAATATAACAAATGAGTCTAAGAAACATTGGTAAGTATTACTCCGCATTTTTTAAGTCAAAAAAATATACAGAGAAGACAATTTCCTCTTTTTTAATTTGCTGAATAGTAATAAAAATTAATAAAGATTACAACTTTATACATCATCATTATAAAAAAAAATGCTTTCCGTTATAATTCAGAATATTCTTCAAAGCTTTCTGTTTATTATGAATGTGTAATCACATTCATAATATAAAATAAATCAAATAAGTAGTTTTCATTAATAATTTTGTTTTTGAAAATAAATCACCCAATAACGTTTGGTTTATAAAACAATTTTATAATTAACAAATCACGATCATCCAACCAATTCATGTTTTACACATTCAAAACATACTGGAAATATAAATACGATACAATCACAAACCAGCTAAGCTTGTAAAACATTCAAAAGCTTCAAACAATATTTTTTATGTAAACAAAACTACGGAATGATGTACCCTTAATTCGGAATGAATTCTCGGCCGAACAAATCTGACTAACGGGTATCCCAAGTTATGTTTACAGAAAGTTGTATTTAGGTTTGATTCAAGATGGAAGTTACGTAAGCAAACCCTTTTGTTTGAGAAGTTTAGGGAGTCGGTTTGCTAATAAAACATCTTGCGATTTTTTTGGACTTTGACTTAAGTTTCCTAAGAGCGGAAAGCAAAATAAGGTGGAATTCTTATCTAACTAATATAAGTACCCGAATATTCGTTTCATCTTTATACATCTTAGCGGATCAATTTGCTATTTTATTATGGTGATTAAATTTGTTTCATATTTTTATAAACTTTTAGCATTTTGGGTAAAGCAATTTATTACCAAACACTCACGTTCATAATATACGAGTCAAAAGACAAGAGAATTGTAAAAAATATAATAATTTCACTAAATAACATTTCATTATTTCCCGCGGGTCCCGTTAGAGTGAAACCGAGGCGGGAGCAGAGTCAAAAGTATGGCCACACAGGACTAAAAAGTAACAAAGTATTTGATAAACTGGTCATGTCACTCCCATTGCTCTGGATGTCAGGTTTTTAAACCAATGAAATATTTGTGAGACGCATTAATACAGCGGCTTTGTTTTAAATTACAAGATCTATCTGCTACAAAATTTGTTTGAGACGTAAGATTTCAATATACTTCTAAAGGAATGGTTCAATAATAAGGTATTTATGAATGCACGATGCCAGTACCACAGCAAAAACTTTGGGTTATCATCCAGTCATCAAACCATATTGCCTTATTATTACATAATATTATTAGATAATAATGTGTTCCAACAATAAAAAGGTAATTATTCAGTCACTTACCCGGTAAACACAATAAATCCAGCGAATCATCGGTGAGGTTGTAAACTGTACAGTTGGTGGGTGGGTCGGGCCTCGTCGCAGGCAATAATGTGTAGACACACGGCGTCACTTGCTGCCCAGCTAAGTTCATTGCTCTACACGACAAAGTGCCGTAATCTACGTCGGATACCGGCGTGTATGTTAGAAGCGATTTTCCGGCTTTTGCGTCTACAGTGAAGCGGTCCTGTGAAAAAAAAAAACAATGAATAAGTTTCATGTACACCTTGCTCCATTAGGTGTTTTCACTTTTTGGAAATATTTTATAGCTCCTACCAAATGCCTTAAGTCTTTAGTCAGGGAAAATACTGCTTTAAGTCAACCACCATCAGAAATAAAAAAGAAAGCTTAATATGGTAGTGCGTATCTGAGCTCTATTTAGAAGTTTAAATTGTACTGCTATAAGGAAACGTTTCGATTTAATTAAGTTTATTGAACGAACTTGGTAATGACCTCACCACCAATTACTCAAACGATTAAAGCGTGACCTACAAAAAACACACCTCATAAAACAATTCAAACAAAGAAGAGAATAAATTGATCAAAAATATTATATTACTACCGCACGTCGCGTTTACCCTAATTTCTCATGAGAACTTCACAATTCTCTAGAGTGAGTTGGCGAGTTAAATTTTTCGCAAGCCGTATGTGAAAGTACATAATATTTTTTTTCTTTTTTCACTCCGCAGGCATCTGAATTCATGATTGCGTTGAGCTGACAGCGTGGAAGTGGATAAAATAAAATAAAGTGAAACAGGTAGGAAGATTATATTAAAAGGTTCTCTTGTTGTCATTTTGTGGCAGCACATTTAATTGTACGGCGAAGACGTTTAGAAGTTCCTTGAAACGGAAAAGTTTGTACAACGATATATTATTCCTGGAAAATGAAGGCGAAGGTAAAACCTGTAATGACTTGAATATTGTTAGCAATTGAATTGTTGAAAAGGAGATCTCTTCAGTGAGAATTTCCTTGAAACTGTAGTCAACAGAGGCATCTCTTGTTTGCTTCTCTTATATGCTTTATAAGTTGCTGTTTCAATTTAAAAGTCTTAATATTAAGCAGCAATTGATCGTCTATTTATAACCACAAAATATTATTTTCCATTTTCATTAGATGCATGTTCATTTACTGTAAGTTTGTATACATGTTTGATTATATGAATGTAGAATTTATAAAAAAATGTTTCATTCCGATTCTTCGATCGTTGAAAAACAGCTAGGGCACGAAAAATTATAATACCCTTATTTTTTAGACATAGATACATTTGTAAAATTTTCTTTAACCATTTCACATTCACTAGTTTGGCCATTTTGGCGACTTAGCTTTCCATGGTTCAACTAAATAGAACGAATTCATTGTCCATTCCACTTAACGCTTCTTTACAAATTCATTGCAAGTACAATCTAAATAAGAGAGTAAGAAAGGCGTTGAGAACGTGTAATGAACTGTAAAGAAGCATTTATTTTTCTTTACTTTTATTCTAATTAAAATGGGAAAGGCTTTTGCTAGTACGACTATCTCAGAAAGCTTTGAGTTAGAGTACAATACGGAATAAATTACTTTCAAGTTACTGTAATCATTTTGGTCATAAAATATAAGTAACGTGTTGATTCAGAAACTCTTCATTTTTTTTTGTTCACTTGATCTGATTTAGTCCAAAATATCTTTAGAAGGAAAACCGATATCCATTCATTATTTTTGAATGAATGACAAACGTATTTATCATTTATTCTTAAACCTCTCGAAGTATTGAAATAGATTATTGCGCCGAAAGCTTTGGCACCAAAATATTTTACCTCTAAACTTCAATCCAATCAAATCCCGCATAAAACTGACCTATTTTCAAAGCTTATATGACTAAAGATCTAGTCATAGGTCCAAACATTAGAACAATAGACCGCTAAGTAATCCTGTCATCCGTCACTTGACCCGCATCGTCGACCATTTAGCTCTGATCCGAATTTAATTATAGGCTTACAATGAGAGCGACATCACTCACACTCGTGGCTTTACGCCTATATCTTTTTGGGCAAGGTTTATTAATAAATTCAGAGTAACACTTTTTCTCTCATGTGTGATAATCTCGTGAATGACGGGATTCTGAGCTTTTGATATAATACCGAAAGTATTGAATAAAACATTTATTATTAGTTATACTGGTAGCATTCCTATTTGATTGCCAATTTTTTCTAAATAATTTTATCGTTTAAACGAAATTTCCTAATATTGTACCAGGACTTTTTTACCATTTCTTTTGAATTATTAAAACAAAATATGATTTTATTGGGCATATATAACTGCACGTTTGGCGCTGTGGTTTACGGTCAATAACGGCAAGAACCGTAGCGCCGCGTGTGGTGGGTTCGAATCCCACCAAGGACAAATCTTTGTGTGATGAGCACGAGTATTTGTTCTGAGCCTAGATGTTAATGTATCTATTTAAGTATGTATTTAGAAGTATATAAGTATGTTTATCAGTTAATTGGTTGCCATAGTACAAGCTCTGCTTAGTTTGGAATCAAATGACCGTGTGTGAGTTGTCCAATAATATTTATCTAATTATTTTTATTTATATACCTTATATATAGCACGTAACTGGTCCAAGACCTATAAAGTTTACCTAACACCTTAAAAATGAGGATATACTCACGGCATCTACTTTGATGGAACCGGCGGAGTTATTGAGGGTCCATTCGAAGGTATCTGGAGGAGGAAATGCATCGACTTCACACGTCACAGTCGTGGGCTCTTGTAGCGCCGCGCCTATGATCTTCATATCTTTCTTTTGACACAGAGGTCTATCTGTAGGGAAGGAAAAATGCGTCAATGATTGAGCTCTACAGTAGCGCAATTCTGTACAGTCGGTTCTGTCGAGTATCAAAATAGTGACATTTAGAATGTACTGCCAAAATAGTTCTTACGATGCCCGTCAGAGGCGCTGATCAGATTTTCATACAAAATTTCTCGATGACAGGTCGGTTGTCGGTAGCCAATAGCAGAAGAGAATCGAGCTACAGTATTAAAAGGTCAGGATCAAGTGTAGTGGTCTATAGACCATCTGCATATTGATTATGTTGGGCTATAAGCCAGTCTTCTTTTTTTGAAAACAATTCGTACTAAGCGGAAAAACGTATATAACGATGTAAAACTATAGTCTCAATTTTTTTGTTAAAATAAAGATCGTTAATATGAAGACATTTTTTTTTACTTCTTCCCCATTAATGGAAGCGCATAAAACTACAGTAAATCATACAAACGCAATAGAGACATGTTACAGTAGTGAAAGTATCCTAATAGCCCTAATGGATACGACGCAAAAGCAAGTCTAGTTCCAAGTAGATATCCGGGTTAAGAGTTTCGGACACTGACCACATGTGACGTCATTCAAAACACTAGATAAGTATCTGCTGCCGTCGAGTCGCTTTCAATAGATGCATGAATGTGAAAAGAAATGGAAATTGTACTAGCACTTAGAGATTCCGTCACCTAGTTTCACGAGAGAACTCAATTAGCACATACATTTGTACACGAATTAGCAACTAATTAGAATGTGGTTAGTAGGTAATACTGCTTGTAGATTTAATCATTCCACTATGAGATGATTCAATTCAATAATTTCACCGTTTCTCTATATTATGTTAACTAGACGAAAACCGATATTTGGCTGCTGGAACTATCAATCACCGAAATGGATGAATACTATGATACTTTTCTACTTTTTTCAAGATTCGATAGTGGAGTGGACTAAAAAATCTTTTGAAAGCGTACAAAATCACTTGTCATTCTAAAAATATAATGTGGTGCGAAATCATATTCATCGTACATTAAATTTTTTTGAATTAGTTTCAATGTTAATATCATAAGAAGATAAGGATTTTTCAACAGTAGGTATTGCGTTTAACACAAATATGAACATGAAATACTCCAGAAAAGTATTATCGACGATTGTACCCATTTTACCCACGCTTAAACATGAGTGATTGATTTTGCATATAAGATTGCGTCAAAAGCACGACTCAAAACAAAATGCTTATTTCTTTTAAAGCCATTTCCTCAATAATGCTATCGAGGCAAATCATTTCCATAATCCTTATTGACAAGGCTTTTGTTTATCAGTCCTCGCTGCTTCGCAATATTATTTAACTGTCGAGCCGAAATTATATTGAGATCTTTTTAAAGCCCCTATTCATCATTTCACGTATTCCTCTTTACATTCATTTCCACGTCGATATATGGGTTTTAAAAAGTAGCATTTTTCCGCTCAATGAAGCACTTTTAATTATTTTTGTTTGGAGTGCAGTTCGAGAGGTTTTCGTGTTTAAAAAATGTTATTAATGGTGGTAAGTGCTTATTGTATCGGAAATAAATAATAAATGGATAAAATGACTGCAATATGAGTGATTTATTCATTAGTTTCGGAATAACGATACGAATACGTAGGTGCTCATTTGAGTATGTGAAATAGGAACCCGTAAAGACTAACTACATTCAATTTAGTTTACATGGTTTTATTTAAACATGTCAACACATTTACAACACAGCGATTACAGGTAGTTTGAGCAATAGAGAATCAACTGATGTTGATCGTAGCGATAAAAGATTTTACGTTTTCCCCTGCGACGAACAAAAATAAAAGGAATGAAAATAAAGTAAACGATCCCCGGAATCGTTTGAACGAGACATTGAATGAGTATCGCAATGTGCCGTGTGGAGTGACAGAAGGAATACGACTAAGCATTAAACATAAAGGGTTGACGAACAAAACGCTGACCAATGTGAATGAGTCTGTCAAAAACCTTTTATGTGCGAAAACACTATGCTATAAAATGTTTAATGGGGACCATTTCAATGTTGGAAGAGTTCTGAACCGTTTTCCCTGTTTATGACTGCATGTTAAGTAGTGCGATGGATGTCAAGGTCAGTCGGTTTTTTCCTTTTTTATTCGAAAAAGCTAACACATATATATATATTTTTTTTTTATTCTTTAATATTTAGGGACTTTTATATCGCACAGCGCATGTCAGTCCCATCGTACCCTAAGCTAAACTTTTTAAACAAATAATATTAATGTATCAAGGCCATAAAGTTGAACAACTGCCTTGCATCATCAGAACTCGGTCTAGTTAATATTTGGTGGAACATACCTACATCATTCTTGTTCAACTTTAAAGCCCTGAGCAGGTTACTCCTCTCAGTCTCATACCGAACACATTCCATTAACAAGTGATGAATGTCCTCTACACATCCACACACCTCACAATTTGGAGACGATGTTGTTTCATCATAAAAGCGAATTTGTTACATGGAATAGCTAACACATATTTAAATTCTTTAAATATGTGTTAGCTTTTTCGAATAACTACTACCACTATTTTTTGAGAAATTGAATGGCGCAATACTCAATACAACAAAAAAGGCAACTTCACTTCGAAATGTTGCGACATATTGAACTGAAAATATCAAACAATCACTAGCGAATATCTTCAATTCACCTACACCATAACATGAATCGCTTCTGGCGGCATCTATTTATCGTCACTGCACCGAACGTACAAAATTTATTACGACACTATCGTTCTCGACTAACACATCGTTGCGGTTCTAGTAGACCGCAACATACTGTGTTTCAACTTAACTCTAACTGTTGATGACAATCGTTGTTCGAGATTGGTTTATTCTATAAAGAATAAAATTGAACTCGGTTGATAGTAGTATTTCCATCAACTTCGATGCTTACATGAGAATAAATTATTCTTCTTTTTTAAAGACTTTGTTTAGAGTAGACTCTACGTGTATCAAAGGCTAAGATAGTAGTCTTAAACGTAAGTCTGTTCAATTAGTTATTTTTGAAACATAAGGAGTCTAGTAGTTGTTATAATAAACACAGATGTATGTACTTTTAGTGCTTCCTGTAAATAACAATGTAAACGTGAAACACACCTTGAAACTTATCTAAATAAAACAAAAGAACAGCTTCATTTCTGGCGAGAATTACTTGAACTAACAGATAACGCCGTGCATAAGTGTCAGTATTTCATCGCACTCCAGCACCACCTTATTTCGCTAGTTGTTTTTATATCCCCGTATTCCCTAACGACAGAGTAATAAAATATACTTAACCCAGTTTCCTCCAACACTAAGCCCAATATTTACTGTATAAATACTATGGCACTCGACTAGCTTTATCAAAACGTATTCAGTTGGAGTGCCTACGGTAAAGTCTAGAAAATTGCGTGAATTGGATGTTTACCGATAAATCAAGTGGTTTCTGAGATCTATTACTTTACTAACTACGAGTGAAATACGTCCGTCCGTTGTGCTCAACTCTATTACGTCACAAGTAGTCGTTGCCGTGAATAGTTTTTATTCGCCTTGGAACCAAATCCTTTGCAAAGCATTTGCTTTTTCTGTCGCAAATTATTTTTTATAGTATAATTAATATTCAGTAATAAGTTTATCAAAATGATTCTGAAACGCGTAAATCACCAGTTATTAAAACAATGTCTTCGTTTGCCATCACAAACATAAAGCATACAAAAAATAAATAAACAAAACTAATTCCTTAACATATGTTAAACCGGAATATTTTATCTACTTACAAACAACTTGCATATGCAAATGCTGTGACTTGCCATCCCCCTCGACGTTTGAAGCGGTGCACGTGTACTTTCCTGCTTGGTGCCTGGACACGTTCCGCAGCGCCATATTCGTGTTCCCAGTCACTATAACACCATTGGATGGGTTGTGTTGTAGCAGAACACCCTGTAGGTTATTTATAAAGTCTTATTCGCAAGAAAGTACAATGTAAATGTAAGAGATATGTCTAACGGTGACGTGAATTTTCCTGTACGGGAATGGATTTTGTTTATCTTGCTTGTAAGTTTATAGTGTTATTTGTAAATTAAGTTAAATTTAAACCTCCTGTAGCGTGTTAGCCATACAATCGAATTTGAACTAAATTTGCCTCAACTAACTACCAAAGCTAGAGCTATTTTTATTGTTGATTGTACATTTTTCAATATTTGTATGTTCCTATACATATAAATACATTTTTCAGAATAATATCTCCACATTTTTATACAATTCATGAAACGCTGTGAGAAATAAAATCCAGAAATATACTGTTTACTCTGTTTAAATATCAAGCTACGTTTAAGCCAGATTTTTTGGTACCAACAAAAGTATTTCACTTTTGTTCGTTTACATAAAGGAATAAAATGAAATCAAGCTACCACTTCATAAATGCTCTTTCAAACCTTTAAAGTCCACTTCGCAAAAGGACAATTTTGTTGGTAGTTTTAAAACAAGAGTAGTTCGTAGAAATTGTACTCTCATAAAACATGAACTCCAATGTGTTTCAAGTAAACAAATAATAAATGACAATATGTATCGTCAAACTTCAGTTACTAGTTAAATGAGTTGCCAATACGAAAATTATTATTCGTAAAAGGCCTACATTGATATTTTCCCAAAATTACAAAGTTCCACGGACAGGTTTAATGTAATACACCTACGCATCATATGCCTTAGGATATCTAAAACTTTGATCAAGAAGAAAATTAGGAAAACTCAATTTGTGAAACTTTTTCATAATATCTTTTAGGGAAAGTCAATTTCTGTCACAGGCACTTAATCTTATAACTTATCTCACAATTTATTTTTACCAAATAAAATAAACGTTTATTTTTTCAGTTCCGCTTTAAGACGCTTTAAAGCAGTTTAGTTGACCGATTTAGAAGATAAAATTTGAGAAGAACGTATTTTTAACTCAAGGTCTACTGTTACTGTGTACTGAAAGCAAGGGCAGTTTTAAGTATTACCTGCTTACAAAACGTTGACAAATTTGGGACCTTATTTGAATAAAAAGTAAGAATTGCTGGTTATTTAAACAGCAATATATTAATTAGCTATATTTTCCGGAAGAACAACCCTGTATGTATGTATTCTGCCTAACATATTTTAATATAATAAAAAGCGCATTACATGTAATATATTGAGGTGCTTCAGGCTAAATGGCTACTCCGTAGATCGATCAATCTGCGCGGTTAAGGAACCGTGTAAATCGGTAGGGGAGAGGAGGCAATGTTGTTACATCACTAGATCTATGACACAAAATTACGTGTAGAAGAATTATCTCCGCGTACATTGCCGTTTTTATTACACAGATTTATTATAAGGCTGAGAGATACCCAGTAGGTAGTAGTTTATTATTTATATTATTATGTTCTTTTTCTTTTGCATGATTGACAGGGGATACTTGTTAATTAGTTATCTTGAGCTCTAACTGAAACAAACATAAATGAAGCAAGAAATTTTGCGAAGAACTGCACTTGTCACCACTACAACAATTCATACTTCCATCATTTAAGCATTTCCAGATTACAGAAAAGATCCAGGCAGAATAAAACGTTTAACAACTGCAAAAATATGCTTTGTTCAAATAAACAGACAAACATTTGGAATCATCAAAATTGCTTTGAGAGGTAAATACGACTTTATAATTCTCGCTGTACATCTGTTTTTATCGCGCATGAATTATTAAATCCATATGTATAATTCTGTTTCTATCGCTTTAATTCAGACACACCACATCATTAAGCAGATCTCGTAATAAAATGACATTATCGTGACGTTAATCCGGCGCGGTATCATGTGGGATGCGGGCTGTAAATTGAAATGATACCTTCAAGCCTTTACTGATTGTCTTTTTTCGTTTGATGAATTGTTAAAAAAATATTTTTGTGACGCAATTCTGCGATTGCTTGACAGAGTTTGCTACACAGAGTTAGAAATATTTAGAGCTGTCAATACCACTTTGTTGTTTGGTTATGTTGTAATAAAATAAAATAAACGGGATATAGAAATGCCATAAATCGAAAAATGCGATGATTCAAACATTTCTTCTATCACATTATTATCATACAATTTCTGTCTATTCAACACGTCCTTATTGCAATAAAACTACTAGACCATTGAACACGTTTCCTTTGAAATCTCCACCATTATTTGAAATAGTACGACATTTTACGTCAGTTGGCAATGTCCGCTTTGTCGAATTGTGTCATGTTCAAGCCACATGGGAGTCACGTAGGATCGCGACTGCCTAGCTCCGATTGAGATCAAAATAGATTTAGTGCGATCTAGCATTGACCGTTTGTAACAGTATTCTAGGAAGTAAATTCAATTTTGTGAATGGTAGCAACAACAAATATGTCCAATATGCTGTTTAATATCACTAGGGTTATTGCGAATATATCGAAAATTACAAGCGTATCACATCAACTTTAGTTTGCTAGTATTTTACTATAATCATCAATATAGAGAATTAGCAGGTTTTAAATCGTTAATGTTTCACATTACAATTTTACAGTAAGTGTTTTAAATAATAAAAGTATTCAGTAGAAAAACATATGTGGATTCGTTGTAACAGTGAAAACATACAAGATAATATCATTTAATCATTACACAATATGTGAACGAAATTGAATACATTTACCGTACAGGAAATTCAAAAGGAAAATATCAAAGATTTAATACTTACGTTATGTTCCCAGACAACTTTGTAAGCAGGCGGATTGGCATCAACTTTGCAGCCGAAGTACACGTCATCACCCTCTTCAATGTCATTCGGGTTCATCTTAGATCCAAGGTGGATTGTTGATTCTGGCATGTCTGTTAACAATGAAGCAATTTACTACCTTATCTTCATTGTACGTAAAGTCTATTTTGAGTTGCAACGGCAAATGATCAATGCTTTGATGAACAAAACAAAAAGAGAATAAAGTTACGGAAATTACCGCAAAATTGCGGTGCAAAGCTGAAGTATTGTTTACTCTATTGAACGGTTGAATTAATTAATGTAGATTGTAATTTTAGTAGCTTTAGGTTTATACTCGAAGCTACAAAGGGGTTTACTCTCGGTTTAAGAAAGCAATAAATTTATAAGTTAGAAGCTGACTTATTACACAAGTTATGTTTTACTCGTCGACAACTTTGAAATTATGTACTTAAGTTTCATTGCAAACCATGCAGTTACAAAAAAGTAACTAAGTTGGTTAGGCAATCATGTTGTGATAACTAGTTTAAAAAAAACTTGGACATAAACAGTTGATTACTTGCAGCTTAATTCTTTTTTACATTCAATTAATTCTCAAAAAAAAAAAATTCTAAGAAATTTTACAGACTAAAATTCTATTAGTGATTATTTTTTTAGGTACTATCTTGAATATGATTCATAAACTATTTACAAATATGACATTCGCTATAGACGATCTTCGGAGACGACTATGTTGTCTGTAGCGCCCGCTAGAGACGCTCATCAGACTTTCTTACAAAAATTCTCGATAGCTAGCCGATATCCGATAGTGGTAGAGAATCTCACTACTAATCGTGTCTTAATCTATACTAATACTAATACTAATCTATACTAATATAATAAAGCTGAAGAGTTTGTTTGTTTGTTTGATTGTTTGATTGTTTGTTTGTTTGTTTGTTTGTTTGAACGCGCTAATCTCAGGAACTACTGTGCTGATTTCAAAAATTCTTTCGGTGTTAGATAGCCCATTTATCGAGGAAGGCTATAGGCTATTTATCATCACGCTACGACTGATAGGAGCAGAGTACTAGTAAAAAATGTTACAAAAACGGGGAAAATTTTGACCCATTCTCTCTTATGTGACGCAAGCGAAGTTGCGCGGGTCAGCTAGTACTAAAATATTTATAAACCTTCAATAACAAATACTTGCTGCGTAGACAAATAATAAACTGTATTATCTGGGGGCACGGAAGTGCCCCCGCAAGTCGAGCAAAAAAAAGCGGCACGGCCGTAACATCCTTTTCTCGAAGCAATTCGGGCTATTTTTGACACCCCTATAATTTCGTTGTGGATAAAACAAGAAGCCTGGATTTTCAGCAACTAATCAGTCATTGTATAAATACGGTATATTTAAAATTTCAGTCAATTTGAACCAGTAGTTTAAGAATGACAACTTGTTAAAATTTTGAATTTTGTCACTCACTGATTCACTGACTCACTGACTCACTGACTCACCGATCATCAAAAGTCTAAGGTACTTCTAGCAGACTTAGAAGCTTAAAATTTAGAATACAAATAGGGTTTAGTGTCTTAATCATGGGAAAAATCTAATATTTTCTAATTTCGGTCCAGTTTTCTAAATACACCAACTGCAACAATAACTTTGTAATCTCATATAAATGTATAAGATTACAAGGTTACATTTGCAGTTAATGAATTATTATTACCGTAGAAAATAAAATAAATAGGTGTAAATAGGTACATACTATATGAGGCATAACGGGAGGGGGTATAGGGTGGGTAAGGGTGTTTAGCCCATGAAACTGAACAACATTCCCATAGGAAAATATGTTGAATTATGAAAAAATAACGTCTTTCCATACAAATTGGACTTATGTTCGCTCTACAAAAAGAAGTGAGATGCCATCAAAAACATTCTGTAAAAACCTCAAGTCTCGCCGTAAAAAGTTGTGAGATCTGTATAATACCAAGTCGATTAATCTATTTAGTCTCTACTTAAAGGACCTTCTGTCTCAAGTTATTACGTATGTTATTATCATGCCAATTTAAAAAAGAATACCTTTAAAACAAATAGATCGACTTGGTCATCGCAAGAAAACACAAATTCGCCAACATTTCAGGAGCATTAACTTCTCGTCGTGCTGTGTAGTGTGATACATACTAATAATCAAATCATGCGATGGCCAGGTCGGTCTATTTGTTTTAAAGGTATTTTTTTTTAAATTGGCATGATAATAACATACGTAATAACTTGAGACAGAAGGTCCTTTAAGTAGAGACTAAATAGATTAATCGACTTGGTATTATACAGATCTCACAACTTTTTACGGCGAGACTTGAGGTTTTTACAGAATGTTTTTGATGGCATCACATATTTATAGATAGAGTCACGACTAAAAATACGATAAGGAAGTATTTGGGTACGCAAAATATTATTACGGGGGTGCTTTCTAAATATTTTAGCAGAAGGTATTAATTACAGCTGGGTAAATATTAATTTTCTGATCCAATTAGTGTAACACTTATAAGTCTATTTATAATAATAAACAATTAAAAGAAAACGTCTATTTTCAGTGTATTTTGATCAATTTAAAACACGGATGCGTTGACACTTCGTCCGTTTTATTACCGTTGGAGTTTCAACAAGCTAGCTAGTCTCGTCTAGTCCCGTCATTCAGGCATGTTAAAATGGTACACAAAGAATGGGCGATCTTATACATAAAGAAACTACTTCAAAAGTATTACACGTTTAGTTCCTTGCAGAAATCACATCAACGGCATCCAATACACTAGCAATGGTATGCAACCAACTTTCCCGCTTCAGCATTGATGCCGTCAATGTGAATCACTCGATTGCCAGGGGATGTGACCTCATTCACCTGTACATTTAGCTAGAAATACCTGTCGTGGCACTAACTACGAACTCTAATAGTGGTAGGCGTGAAGCCAACGGACAATGGCGTAAAGTATCGGCGGGATGTACACACGACTACGGTTTCGAAACAACCGCAATGGTCGGAGTATAGAATAACAGGTATTCTACAAAATAAATGCATTTTGACCACAATAAAGCTCAAAGGGATAACTGGTATTAATCTGTAGATTAAATCATCAAACAATTTTCGACACAATATGGTTTTCAGCTTGTTCGCTCATCATTCATGTTGGTGTTTGATAAATGCACTTGTATATGACTATGGGTATAATGGTATTATAAAGTACTGTTCATCATTTTGTAAAATACAAAAAATCAAATATCAAAAATGTTAAATGTACCTATTTCTATATAATACATGATTTTAGGAATTGTAGTGTTGATTTCCTTTGATCAACACATAGAAAGAATTTATTTAATGCCATTAGGCATCAAACTCGAATGACATTTAATTTATAGTTATTAATTTGCAGACTTGTTGATACTGTAACAAGTTAAGGAATAATTTAATTATTATTTAAATTATTTTATTGAAAGCGTACTGCTCATCAAACTGTAAACGAAATAGACTGTAAGGGGAGATAATTAATTTGATCTTGATGAAAATAGTACAAAGACAAAATTGTAATTTGTTTAATGAATAAAAAAAAAATAAGATATTTTTGTGCCTAACTAAAACACAATATCAATAAAATTAGTTCCTACGGCACCCGATAGAGGCGATGATCTGATTTTATACTTTTTTTGGTAATCGTACTTATTCTCTTTCAAAATGTTAGTAATATAATTCACTAGTCTCTTCTAGTTTACATTTGGAACGCTTCATATCCAGTCTAAGACTCTAGTCTAAAGATTTATATTTACACAAGGGACTTACGTCAACGTTAAATCTTTAGGGAGCATGGAAAGTTCTCGGAAAATATCACTACTTTGCTCGCGTGCGATCATTCGAAATACTGTGTTTATACACTATATTTACCAATCCTGGTTTCTGTGATCTATACTGCTTTTTTTCAGTTATACATTCGCAGCTAATATGCTTACTTTCACAAAGTAAAATCTGGTAGAGGAAGAAAAGAAAATAGCATTTTTGATTTTAAAATCCTCAATGCGAGCGTTCAGTTTGTGATACTAAATTATCTTTGTGGTTAAATATCCTGCAAAAAGCGGAAAATCCTCTTCTTATAATAAAAAAGTAAAATAAGGTAAAAATATTTATACCAAACTCGACGAAAGAACCTAATTAGGTACGCGTATAAAAGTAATTCACCATTGAATACACTGCAGCGGTAGTTAGCTCAGTTCTCGGTAATCTTGCGATGATCGCGCGCTATTGTGGGGCTCATTAATCGCCGCAATTGCCAAGCAAGCTATTAGTACTACACCATGAAATAGAAAACTATGTACGTTTTAGTATTTATAGGTGTGTTCCAGGTAATAAACTGGTGTAATTTGTTTATTCACTCGTTGTAATTACAATTTGCATTGGGTGAGAGTGCAACACTCAAAACTAATTTAAAATCACGTGAGAATAAACTTCAAGTCTTCAGCAAAGCTTATTGACATTTAGCACAAGTATAGTGCACGTGTAAAGTTCACCATAGACATCTAATGTATCGGTTGTCGTGCAATAGTTTCTACGCAGAACATATTATTATATTTTGTGTAATTTTGATAGATATTAAGGATTTCGATTGATGTTTAAATAACAGGCAGCAGCTGCAAGTAATATTTTAAAAGCGAAGATTGTTTTCAACAAATAAGTACGTATAGTTAATTGTATTAAATCATGCCAAAACAAAATATGTGAAAAGTTAGACATCTACTCGTTATGATAAACATACTTTAGTGCTTGTCACCTCAAGGCTCTAAATTCTAGCCAGTTCTTCATTAAAACAATAATTTAAGTAATTACTACGACAGATGTAAGTCTAAGATTACAAAGACATTAATTTTAGCCAGACAGAATAATTAAGCAGTCTGATTGGTCTTTAATTAGACAATTTATCTATAGATGTAATATATTTTGAACAAACGTGTAGTTACGTTCATTTTCTTTGAGAGCTAGAATATGTACGAGTATATATTATACAATTAGCGATGTCGGACCTATTTACAAACTTATTTACTTTATATGACATTAAAAGCAATAAAACAATCAAAGTACTTCAGCCAAGTTAATAAATAAAGTTAGTCAAATATTTACTGAACAAAGTTTGTTCAAATAGTTCATTCGTTACTTGAAACTTGCACGAAAAACAATAAGAATCAATAAGTAGAGCTAAATTTTTCGAATGAAATTGTTTGCTGTAAACAACTGCATTGCAGAATAACAGTTTACTATGTTGCAATGAGTTGGCTGTACTTAGAACATAGTTAACTAAAACTATCACACAAAAGACTTGGTAGTAGTTTAAAAATTAATGCTCCCTTTTTTTGTTTAACATTGAATCGAGTGACACTTCTGACTAATACAAATTAAGGTTAGTCCTTGGGTTTCAAACAGACCGACAATCAATTTTAAAGACCGACAATCGACATCAATAGACAACTCTGATGACAAATCACAGATATTAAGTATATTTTACAAAAGTGGTTATACATTATTCGAATGTTACTCCGCTGAGCCCGTGCTTCAGAACTCCTTTTATAGAAATAAAACATAAAAAGTATTGAAAATGATACTCACAATAAACATTGAGTGGTAATTTGCTCTCAATACTCGATCGATTGAAATTGGGATGTTCCGCTCGACACGTGAGCACCAGCCCATTGTGTTCTTTCATCGGCATCCACTTAAGTAAGGATTCTGTTTCGTTCGCATCGTCAGCTCCCTGAGAAAATAATTCAAGGTAAAAAAATATACATAATAGGCATTGATATCAAAAACTAATAAAAAAGTCATTATTTTGTAAAGTCAAAATATGATATTTTTGGCGTGCATACCTAGCAATGAGTGACATTATACTATTGTAAAAAGAACTCACTATTCTAAATAGTGCGCTTTTTTTATCCGGACGTTTTGAAACATAGACTGTGTACTTAGGTATTTTTTTTTATCAATGACATTAGTTAAAGAAATACAATGATATTTCTTACAGATGCTTTCCCTTATAGTTCTTATATGGTGACTAATAATAACGCACTCACAATATTAAGTGCGTGAAGTATGTGTGACAACAGAAGTCAAACACTACACTATATTGGTGTTTGAATAAACACATTAAGTGTCCGCGATGCGAGCACAATAGTCAACAATTTGCAATGTGGCATTTAATAGAAATTAATTAGTTTACATATTTCAAAATGATACAACATAGTAAAAGTAGAGCTAAATAGAATTATTAGGAATTCCGTAATGAAGAGAGCAGACTATTTTTTTCCTGACTTTCCACTTACACGTTTTAGTCTAACATAAACATAAAGCTTAAAATACTAACGAATCATCTTCGTCTGCAACAGTGAACTTTTGTCTTACTAAAATAAACGTCCTGTGAACTCTTATTAGTTCTGCTTTATTTTATTTTTTTATTGCTCATGACAAAACATTGTGTTACCAAAGCGTACACGACGTAATTTTAAAGTATAAAGCAAAACTTATTAATCATGTCATAATTTACCGGATTTTTCGTCATAGCTTCCATCTTCTTCCCACCAAGCCACCATGTAATGATTGCTGGTGGTCTCGCACCCGTTGTTTTACACCACAGCTCCGATTTTCTGCCCACAGAGAGCGGCTGCTCCCGAGATATTATCTCAACTGTTAGTGGTTTTACTGAAACGAATGTTACACGTCAGCAATTAACAGTTTACGTGGCCGTTTCGGCGTTTTAGTTGAATAAATAACTCGCTATGCAATTGGATATTTACAGTTTGTTTTTTATTTAAAAAGTCTATCAGCAAATTGTTTACCGATGTAACGTTTTAACCAATTAAAATGAGACTACTGAAAAGTAAATTTCCCAGTATTTTCCATGTCGGATATTATAATAATGAATGTGTTAGTTAACTCGTAGCTTACGATTGCTTTGAAATTTCATAGCCAGCTCGAAAATGAAATAAGTCGATATGAAAATTTCAATGATAACACAAAACAATTAAGTTAATCGACATCTATAGCCTATAAAACTGCAATGAACAATAAAAACTGACGATATTGCTATCGACCTGTCTGGCTGTTTATTATTGCAGACATTTCGTTTATATCGATTGCTATTCATAAAGTTTATCACAATTTATGTTGCGATAGAAAATATATTTTCCATACCGTATTTAAATTACTTTATGTCAACCAAAGTCAAGTTTAAGTGACCTTTATTGTTAAATACGTGTCTTAAAATAAGGTGTTCTTACTGAACAAAAGAACAATAATTTTAATAACAACAAACATTTCTTGAAATACAGGTTAAACTATTTTGACTAAGGTTTATTATTTTAACCTTCTTCTTACGTCTTTATCAGCTTACCGTTTCTTCTATATTATTTTTCTTTCGACTGTCATTTATGTTACCAAACTGTTTTAACTGAGTCAATTTTATGCGGCCTCTTTAAATACTCTTAACTGACCATTGGCTATTAAATTGGATTCTTAGTCTGCTATTAGCAATTAACCCTATAAACGAGGTACAAACCTACATATATATATTTATAAACAAACAATAAATTTCACAGAACGAAGGTTAACGTACTAAAGTAATAAACATTTTAAATGGCTTGAACAAAAAACAAGGCATTTGTAGTCACAAATGAGTTCGTGTTGTTATAATTTCGATAAAATCTTTCACGACGAGGTAACTTAAACTACTAATCAAAAGTTTAGTCGACAGTACTTTGTAACGAAGGTTTTTAGTTAGTATTTCGTTCTTTAATATTGTTACTCGTTTGATTTATTGTCTTTTGGTCAAATTTTATAACGATTCGATAAGTTATCGGAGTTTTCAATCGCAAAATGAAATTGCTATTACTATATTTCAGGTAGTTTTAGACATTTTCGTTAAAACATGTTGGTTCGTCAAAACAGACCCTAGTGTGAATTGTTTTAACATCTAATGAATGCATGGAGAAAAAACAAAAGGGATTAACCAATAATAGTGCAGTTAAAATTTATCCAAATCTCTCTCTCATTCCGGAAAAAGACTTATGCAAAGCAGTAGGATAGTAACGGGCTAAAGTCTTAAAATGTGTTATTACATTTTCAAACATACTATTTGTGTGAATAACGAGTAAAGAGAGCAATGAAATAAAATATTAAATAACATTATATTAATACCAATTATTCACACCTCAAACTTATCAATTACCTCACAATCATATAACACTGGTGTATGAATGAACACTGTCATTGAATTCATTCGACAGTTGAAACTGATTAATGGGTTTCAAATATTAAATGGAATGTAGTGGAGCGATCATTTATTAATTGCAATTGAAATTGATGATAAAATGGTGAATTAAGAAAGATAGGGTAATGGAAGTATATTGAAGAAGTATGCTTCGCATGTTATGAGAAGAACGCGTGATAGTAAAGTTATATGATTATTATTAGTTATTTTTTAGTTTATATTATAAAATTATTAGTGCAGGTTTTGTTTTTTTTTGTTTTATATTATTTTTGATGTACATTGTTTTTTTAGTATTACTTTGTAATTAGCGTATTAAGCCTGGCCGTACCTATTATATAAATAAATAAATGAAGATGTATGTATATTTCTTTGTTAGGGTTTATAGAACTGTAATGGGATAGTTCGATTTCAATTGAGTAGATGTTACAATAAAGATTAATCTTTTGACCAATAATGATTAGTAATATAAGTATGGTATTTAATTCCGAAATTCAATTGAACTCTTAACAAGAAAAGTGACTTTAATAGGCCTAAAAGTATTATAGAATTTCTATGCCCTCACATATCCATGTGAGGACATATAAATTCTATTATACTTATCTATGTAGCTGTCAAAAAGGTTCTTATTCATATACCTTTTTGACAGCCTAGGATAATGATGTTAAGTTCAATCTCATGATATCAAGTTTATGTCTCCGAGGCTTTATGTATGATATTTTTATGCACCCACATATAACCTTAGATAACGTTTAATATTACGAAAATAAAGAAAACCTACTCTAATTTAGCAGAAACATACTTGACAGTGTAAACAATCTACATAACTTATTTTTCTTATAAGTATAAACCAACTATTTACATAAACAAACACACTATGCAAATAAAAATATGAAACTTCACGGCAAAGTACGCACCATATGAATAATGCGTTATTTCTATTCCAAATACAGTCGTCCCCCTCGAAAAAAGGAATACAGAGATATATCCACAAAGAATAATGCAAGAGTTATGTCACGTCGCACTTTATATTTTTTGGCAAATTTCCTATGAATATCACAATACATCGGAAAGCTATTGCGAAGGCAAATAGAATTGCTAAAGCGACAAGTAAACCAATGAAATGTAATTTGACACCTGATCCACAGATGGTGTACATCAAGAGTAAGGAAAGAGGATACATTATGTGTTTTGTTGTTATAAATATCAAGTTACGAAGCAATGGAAAGCCGATGGTAAAATGTTGTGATAACATAGTTAAGTTTACCGGAAAAATTAAGCAAGATGGGCTAAGATGACTTGGCGGAAATAGAAGGACGCTTATTCTCGGTATGGGTCGATAAAAACTGCGAATGATGAATAAGTATAAAGTTGACGTAAAACAATCAATTTAACCTGACCTAGGAAGCTGTAGATTCATCATGTGTACAAAAAATTACGAAAGCTTTAAACTTTGTTTATGTTTAGTGGTCTGTTATTATATACACTTACAAAGATAATAAAATGTTCTAAACACATTTACTTCTACTGAGGTTTAAAGAAGTTAAAAGAAAAAACTTTATTGGATTAGGCTCAGCTCACCCAAATCCACATTAACGAGCTTTAATAACTCTCTGTTTCTGGCAAAGAATATTGGGATTCCCGTTTGTTTACATCACTTCATATTTTCTGTTATTCGTTAATCTGACGCTTGAAATATCTGGGTCGGCGTTAGAATTTGTTTACTTTATTTTTGTATCACAAAATATTGGGAAATGATTTTATTGAGCCCGTTTGATTCGTTAAGCTTCGATATAAAATGTTTACATAAACCTAATGAACATATGGATGAATACTGATGCGAGTTATTTAATCAATTCATAAAATAAAACGTAACGTTTATTATTGGTTAATTCTGAAAATTAAAGGTTGAGTTCCGTAGTACGTAGCAGTTTATTGGCAAATGGTAGACAGAATGAGTTCATGGGTAAGTCCCCTTACCACCTACTTAATAAGATACTGCTCCAACTTCACCAATAAATATCTCATTCTGAGAAATCTTAGTGTAACGTTCAAATAAAAAAAAGGTCAGATATACTTACAATACAAATCAACTTTAACTGTAGTTTTCTGCGGCGAGGCCAACAGAGTATTATCAGCTGTACAAGTATATGACGCTGATAAATGTGCCCTTGTGGCATTTCTTATCACTAAAGCTAGAGACCTCGTCGGTGCGACGATCTCACCAGCGCTCAACGTAGCCAACACAGTGTCACCTTGATGCCACTGTATTCTTGGTGTTGGGTAACCTAAAACAAAACAAAACGATACAATACAAAGCTCCATTGTTCCAAAATATCACTCCTCGTAATGAGAACACGGTTTTGATATTTGTTACACAAATGCTATATCGGTGTTCTCATAAAAACAAATGAGATACCGACATTTCAGATCGATTGCAGCTCCTTAAAAAAATATCTTTAAAATATCAAAGGTTGATTGACATCAAAGAATCTTGGCAAGATAAAATGTCCAAGAGGAAAAAAATAAACGATACATTTCAATCAATTTCGATTGAGTGGATGCGATTCTGTTGAGATGGTTGAAGTGATTGTTTGTTCTCCGCCTTCCGTTTTCTTCCGATTATATTACGTTGTTAGGGAAAGGCTAATGATTTTGTGAGACAATACCAAATCTTTTAGATATAAATATTTCAAAATAACAATATTTACCTATATTTTATATACAATTATTACGATATGTAATAGTGACACGCACGTTGTCATTATCAAAGTGCAACGACAAACATTTTTACCCCTGAAAGTAAACATTAGGAATTCCAAACCAATCAAATTCATATAGCATGGACTATAAAGTTACGCTAACAACACTTACACAAGACATGAAGATATGAAACGACTTACCACCCGTGACGGAGCAAATGAGTTTGAACTCGCCGCCTTCGTGATAAGGGCCGGCAGTACCTGAGATTTCTTTTCCGTACTCGTCAAACACGACGGGCTTGTTCGGAAGTTCTGTAACAGGAAAAAAGTCCTCCAATAATGTTCCGGCCTGATTAGTTCTTAAGAAAGAAAATTCTGTTTCGGGTGGACAAGTAAATAGCTTTGCTAAATAACGGCCCGTTTTTATAATTCTAATATTACAAAAAGGAAAGTTATGTTTGTGATTTGGGTACAGGTAGAAAGCTGTTTCGTTTGATGTAAAAAATCACCTTCCTTTTTTTCTGTATTATAAGGGAATTTCGTTTCTACTCATGTCATGATAGTTTTAAAACCATTTTAATTTCATAATTTAAAATGATGTTTTTGTTTGCGAGAGAACATACGGTAGACTAATAAATAATATACAAGTCAAAAGTACAGTTTATTATTAGAAGTGAATAAATTGTATATAAAACTATAAATTGTTATAGTTTCTTGAAATCGTTTATCATTGTTATTTAAGTAAACATAACTTTTAGACGCAATAATAATTTTACTGCATAAAAGCCGAAAAGACTGTTGGGTACCAAAACTACACAGCAAAAAAATGTAAACAAGTAAGTTAAATTGAATAAATGTAGTCGAAACAAATTTCTATTATTTGCCAAAACAACAGTGCTTACCGATGTTCTCCTCGAAAATGTATTCACAATCAAAATGAAATCAGTTCGCGGCAAATCGCAAAAGGCACCGAACTGGCGGGAATATCCTCAAATTGCGGATAAACAAACTAGGAGAGCTTTCGAATGTATCCGAGGAAATGAAAATATTTTTGTTGAGTCGAAACAAAAGGTTTTGCTATACGGGTATTGGGAGGTTTGCTGGCAATGATGCGAAGCTTTCATATCCATACCGCGCAACGGTATCGCTTACTAAAATGAACATCTGCCGCCCGTTCATTGTTTCGTATGTTACACATAAGTGCGGACCGAGTGAAATGAGAATTTTCCCAGCATTCGGACGCAAGAATGGGAAATATCTGCCAATGATGGCATATCCGCATATCTTCTGCTTCTAACATGCGATTCGAAACACGTAAATTGATTCAGCATAGTTTTGAAATTGACCTCTGGCTACGTCCAATTAACTTTACTTTGTAATTGAGCTTTGTTTAATTTTTTGTACGGTTAAATAAACGTTTTCAAACATGCTGTAGTTAAGTATGTACGTAATATATTCAAATTTGGAGAACTTTGTACAAATATATGTACGTAAATAAGGCCATATTATTATATCACACTTCAATAATAATGTATTTTATGAGTTGTTGAAATCCCACTAATAGAAAATTGCTGTTAATGGGGTTAATGCCATTTAAATGGCAAATCTGTTCATATAAAACTAACCGTTAGACCGTCTCAGTCGAATGGTATAAATTGGCATTGATAATTATATTTGTCTTAGTCTTCAATATTGTTTTGATAATTCATTTTCATAAGTTGAATTGTAAGGTGAAATCATGGACACGCCCTGAAATTACACTGGTTATTAACTAAAGCATCATAAACTGTTATTATTTGGCTAGATTCGACTAACTCACAACATAATTGAATGCATTATTATCACAACGGTTTTGTTGCTACATTATTTTATATTTAACCCCTAATCATATTTGCAAAAACTCCTTCAAACATTTTACACGCGACTACAAATTACACAACAAAATTCAATAACCCTACAAATTACACGTAACGAGAGATATGAGATGCGGTTGTCAACTTGTTTCTTTATTCTTGCCAATAAAAAAGTTTTCGGGACCAAACAAAAAAGTTTCGGCCGTCCTTTACTGAACTTTTTCGTGTTGATTCCGACGTGGATAAAGCCAAACGGGTAGGCTTTGCTCCATCTGATATCTTCGAGCCCCATTATATACCAAATGTACTTAAGTATAATACGTGGAGATTTCGCTTAATGGATTCTATTAACTGAACAAAGAAACGTAATCTGAGGTAATTAATTAAACAATTTCATGTTACCGCATGTATTAGGTGTAATATAGTATTAATGACATTCGTTTTGAAAGATGAAACGTGGATCACAAGTGTAGCTTCATGTATTGTACATGTAAAAGGTTTGTTTACGACACATTATTAGGCTAAGTTTAAAAGCGACCTCATTATGAATAATTAAAAGCCGTGTAAGGCATTAGTTACGAGTGACAAATAAAAATGATCTACCATATCATTATTAGGAACACACCTTCCGTGATATATCTAATACATAAGTTTACAAAATATTGTTTGAAATATGTATACCTCTTATGGTAATCATCGTGATACGAAGCGCTAATCTAAATAATAAATCTTCAGCTACTATTCAATACTCTTAGTCAAAACTATCTATCGTTAATATATAAAAACGAACATAGGAACAAGTAGCAGAGTGATACTATGCGCGTCGTACATTTCCAAAGCTACATAAATGGGAATAATAAAAACTCTTCAGGAAAAAGAAGGCTAGGCTCAGGTACGTAATTAAGCGCGTCGGTATTTATCTACACTGAAGATCTCTTTAATTATTCCTACGTTCTTTTATTGCTTAGTTTATAGGAACCAGAAAAATATTTCTATAGCACACGGTTTTAATTTACTACTTCAGCTATAGTACTAGTTTCAGTTTAATGAAAAATATGATTTTAACGCTCTGTAAGTTAATTTTCGTACAAAGAGTTTTTTTTAACAATATGGACGAACTGATATAAATTAATAATTGGCGTATCCTAAACCGCTTCCCGAAATCTTTTAACAAATCATGTAGAAAAATATGACACACAACAAAACGTATTTGTTTCCCTTATGATCCTCTTTCTAATGTCCATATTATATTAATTGCATTATAAAATACACAATTAAATAGATTTAAAGTTAAAAAATACAATGAAACAGTAGCAAGTAATTAATTTGCTCGGTTTTACTTTGTTTCCATCGAAGAGAACTTGAGGAAAAATCAACGAATTTCTAAGAATTTCTCTCAAGGAATGATGAACGATCGACATTTAGAGGACTAAACTATTTTTTTGGCTTCTAGAAATACTTTTTAAGGAAACTAAAAGCAAAGATACGAAAAAAGTACGTATATAAAATAATTGATTCACTGAAGTGTAACAGACAAGCCACTTTTGTTTAATAGTATTAACTAGGCTATAGGCTACAGTCGATTTAACTTTATATTACAGTTTAGTACGTCCTAATACCTACTTATGTTTAACGTGGAACTTGAGGACAAGCAGTATCAATCAAACGTAACTGTAGTTACATGAATACTGACAAAATTAGACTTTTCCTTCCTCTGATATACATGTATTTATTCTAACGCGTAAGTTAAAGCAAATCATTTTAAAATTATTATACGCAAATTTTTGTTACGATATCAGATCATGATAGAACTGGACCCATATTTGGTGAGACTACGAGCTCTTTTTTAAATTCAGCTATTATATCGTATCTGGGTTTCGTGCGGGCAAGATGCTGTAAAATCCAATGTACGTTTTATGCTAAAAAGAAATCTTGTCTTAAGGCGATTGTTGTGAGTCACTAACCTTATAAAACAGTTTGCAAGATTTTATCTCTATTGTTTAAGTGCTCAAGCTTATCTTTTCAAAGCTGATATTTTAGCGTTCTTATGTAAATTCTTATTTAGATCTCAGCCTTAAAATGGCTTTACGTATCGAAGTCGAAACGATAATCTCAGATTGCTCAAAGAAAGGCACGTCTAAATACCTGTTTATGCGCAAATCGAAATAGAACCTTTAATTTTGCATATTCGAAAAGTCTCTTTGCTTATCCTTCGGAAGATAAACCGCTGAGATAAACACATTAATAATAAACAGGTAGAATATGGGTTATACAATAAAATGTAATGGAAACCCGAGGATCTCGTTTTTTATAACACCATAAATGTAAATGTGAAAAATACTCTGGCTTAGAGAAAGCCATTAAAAGTTGTAAAAGCGCTTCGAAGCTTGAATATTTTACAGAATGTTTAAGTCCTAAATATCTGGGCATCAATTTTATTGTTCACTCCTCACTACGGGGAACGTTAATCCGCCATTCATAAAACAAAATGTTGCCCTTAACAAATATCGTAAAAATGTAAGACGCTCGTAACATAAGCAGGTAATCTATTTTACCGTCGTCTGCCCATCTCGATACACCTCCGAGATACGGTAAGTCCTCATAAAATTTTAATTTCTACTGACCCACATTTTTACTGTCAGTGTACGTCCGTAAATCATCCTAGGGCGTGTTTGGACTTTCCTTAAACTTTTCGTGTTGATTCGACCAGGATAAGGGAGGGTCAAGTTTACGATCGTACTAGTTTTTATCGAGATTGCCCGACGGTACGACTCATAGCTTTTGTTGGGGCGCCGTTTCAAGGTGAATTATTTTATTAAAACACAAAAAGGGGAGAACAGATACGGACGCGAGATTATGTGAGAATTTAAGAGTTTCGCCCATCTGCGCGAAGATCTCATTGAGATAAACGAGATAGTTTCGTAGTACCGTTTTAATCTATAATCTGTATCTTTACGTCCCTTTTCTGATACTTAAGTGCGTAGACTGTACTTAAGGCTAAGTTTAGGTGAGAGCCTAAGCGTCGAAAATAATTAAGATTATAACAATAGGGACATGGATTATGTCTAGTCGGTCCATTGTGTATTATTAACCCGCTCTTCTAAAACCATTTTATAATAAGGACGATGCGGCGCTAGATGACACGCACTTCCACGAACCATTTGTTTGTCTTTCACTTTTGCGTCTGAAAGCTTAGGAGCGCTATACCTTTAAGTTTTGGTATTAAGTCTTTGGTCTAGGGTAGAAGTTTTTACTTGGAACTTTTCTTTTGCAACGCCATGCCGTCGTCGCTTTGAAAAAGTTTTCGAAATTTTACCAAAACTACGTCCGGGCCGCACGTTGGACAGTAGTGAGGTACCTAATACATAAAATAGGCATGATGAAGAAACTGTTAGGTAAATGATTTATTTTATAAAATTTAATTCATTTAAATAAGGTTTCATGTGATTTTTCCCGTTAAACGTCCTATTAACCTTAAAATTGAATAAAACTATATAGAGATAATAATAAACAGATTCACAAGGTTTAAAGAGAAGTTAAATAAGTATCATCAATTCATCTATCTCCGTCCTGTAACTTATTAGCTTAATAATAAATATGACTAATGAGATGAGATATTTTTTATTTGATACATATTGAAGTTCATGTTATGCGCTAAAGTGTGATAAAAATTATCATTATCATTAACACAAATTGTAAACAGTATCATATTTTATAACAATATTCTTATTCCAAAAATCACCCATTAGCAGCATCGATCTTTCAAACAATTTACTTTATCTTGTAAATAACATTTCTAACTATATTTCCTTTGTGGCGTTTGTACGCGGTTGAGGCATTTCCCGACTCAATTTGTAAAACTTTTTCCGCGTTTCGCAGTCTGACGTGCATCTGCACACCAAAAGGCATTTCAAAGGGTAAAACGGAACGGAATCCATCAAATCGACAATTAAAATAGCCTCTCGGTATTGTCGGCCGATCAAAAGGTTACGGGGTCAAGCTCTACGGGGTTGAAATGCGAACGGTAGTGAAACTCGTGTCTCAAATATTTGCGTGTCTAGATTTAGTGCAGTGCCTGCAACGTTATGTACAAATTGATCAACGGGCCGCAGGTTTAAAGTTCACTATTTGATTTTTTTACATTTTTAGCCCAACCAAAATTGCCTATCCATCTGTGAAAGGTAAAAGCTACATTAGATTTTTTTAGATATTTCCATTTACTCTGTACTAGTACATGTTTAATAGTTGACAAGCATTTAAAAATATTGGTTAAAAAACTATTACTACTTACTTCTTGAAGTAAACCATCGTAAATATTAACCAATTTAGTCGAAAAGATGATAAAATTACTTATATTTCACATAATTTTTCGATTTGCTTCATTAGGAAAAGCTCAAACGCTGTACAAGCATAATTATTTTGTTTAACCGCTAACAACATTAATTTACACAAGTCAACTAAATATAATTTTTATATTAAAAGTCCGAGGCTCTGAACAATTTTTCATACTTGTTTCCCTAGACCTGTTACAGTTTACACAACCGTCTGAGCTTGCAGACATGTATATTTTAATTAGATTTAACTTTTTCGTGGAAAATGCTGGAATACTAACTAGTCTTCTTTGCATAGATTACACTTATTTAATTAAATGCGAACACGTGTTCGAGATTTATTTATGAAACAGAGAAATTTGTTTTAAAAAGAAATGTTGGCTTATTTTATCTTGAGCATTTTAGTATTAAAAGTCGTTTTAGAAACTCTTCAACTTATCCTTATACTGATTTCTAGGAAAAAAAACACTAAGCTTTGCGTATTTAACTACCCGAAGAACGAATTTGATATTAAAACACAGATTTGTTTTCAAGGAAAGTTACAAAGTATATATTTACTTTAAATATTAATAAAATATTATTATTCTAACATTATATAGTTAAATTTAAAGTTCCTAAATTTTGCATAAAAATAGACTTGCGTGTGTTGTAATGTTTGCTTTAGTGCTAATTTGCAAATTATGAACAGCTAAAATAACCTTCGGGTCAATGGGTCAAACAACACACAATGCCATCTGACTTAAAAAAGGACACTAAAGTCTAGCGAAGAATGTCCGCAGACTATAATTTTTATTCTAGGACTAGAAAATAGGGCCGTGCTAGAACTAAAACAAGCAGAGGTAAGAAGTACTTCTCAGTGCAAAGTAATTATATTATAATAAAGGTAAGTAATGCAAATCTGTGGTAAAAAAAAGGATAGACAAACTTACTATAGGAGCTTGTACAAGATAAATTTCAATAGTACTATTGCGACACATACCCGAAGTTGTCTGTCCCTTTTAATACAATTCAGATAATTTAATTTTATCCCTAACTGAGAAAACTTTGCATATCAGCCCAAAACAATTCAGAAAGTCAAGTGAAAAACAAAAACACTTTCCACACATATATTTTTAAAACCTACATGTTATAAATATATAATGAGTTTCGAAGGACAACTAGGGCCCCGCCTTTTTAATAATAAATTTTAAATTGTTCCCTTGGGTGGCTGTCCGTACAGCCTTTTAGAATGCCTAACCAACAACAATGACTGTTAAAAATAGCTCGATGTTAGGTAGAGTATGAACGTGACTGTTCAGTTCTTTGACAGTTATGTAATATTTTTAGAATTTTCTGTTTTACTTTAATAGTACTTGATCGTACTGTTTTCTTTTGATATTTTATTTAGAGGCAATGAACAGCGGCTTTTATTTTTGGATCTCATAAGAAAGTATTGCGTCGCTCGTGTTAGCATATACGCAATTCTAAGCCTATATTGGCCAGACAAGCGTTTCCGTGGCACAATCGCCAAGATTTTTTTTTACAAAACTATAGTGTCTAGTATATACACGTTAGTGTAAGTTAAAAAGTGAACAAGTAGGTATTACCCAGCCCTTTACTACATTAATAATTATGTTGTATACACATTTCCGGCAATCGATTTAATAAGTACAGGAAAGTCATTTCATATTAAAATGTTTGTTCCATAGACCTATATTTACTGTTAGCGAAATAAGATCACATTAATATTTTACCTTTGATATTCCAACATTTAGGCCAAAATATTTTCGATTAGACGTGACAAAAATTTAAATTTATGTTTGTAGCTCACAAATCTTATAAATATTGAGAACCTATTTCGAGTACTTATTAAAATGAACACTTCATTTTAATAAGTACTACTATTGTAATAAAAACCACTCGGGCACTTGCAACTTATATTGTACACTTCAAATGCAGTAAAGTATTTTATGAGTATTTACGTCAATAAAAATATGCATAAAATTAATAAGTCTGCGTCATTTTATACAGACGACTATATTACTAATAATAATATTTTAAAACCAGTATGATCTATGGTGTATAAAATGCGGAATGTATTTAAAAGATCACGTGCATTCTTTTTATATACGTGAAAGGGCAAGAAGGTGTCAGAACTGAATAAGAAGCTGTCTTTGAGTTCATGCTACTTTGTTGCACGCTCTATATCACTTAATGACCAAAGTACCGTCCTCTACGTGCAAGCCACTTTGACGCACGCAGGTGATAATGTATTAGTACTTAAGCTGCAACACTATGTGAAATGACCGCGTTTAACTTTTCCACTGAAGTTGGATCGAACTGAATGGCACTGCGCCCCGGAGCATTGTTTACATAACGTATAAACTAGATTCAAATGTGGCATAATTGTATTTATGTAATATAGTGATGTTATTATTAGGATATTAGTTTGGTTTCAAATCGAATAGGCGGTATAATACTAAAAGCGTATTTCATATGAAACCACTTGAAATTTGAACATTGCTTAATAGAATTATAAGCATTGCACGCTACACAATCACATTCACATATTTTGCACCTTGAGTTTAATTTACCGAAACACAACGGTTCGTCTATGATAACCATTGTAATTTCAGAAAAATTTAATCACAATCACCAACGAAATACAAGACCGCTAACGTCCTTTTAAGATGTGAAATACTGATTCTTACCTACGACATCCAAGGAAATTTTATAGTTTCGTGTCGGCGATACATGAAAGTCGACTCGACATCTGTACACTGCTCGGTCCCTGGATTGCACGTCATGCACCCGGAGCCCAGCAGTGGGCAGATTATGCCAGTGAGCGCGACCGATGTAGGGGTCGTCGACCCAGTGGGCTGATGGGCCTGCCACTCGGGTGTCGTAACTGTGGAAGAATAGAAAAGGTTAGATTGGATATTGCGGCTTGTAGTACACTACCAAAGACGTAACATTTTCATTATTTGTTTTAAATTTGGCGCAAATTCTAGTAAACTTGTTAATAAAACTATGCTGTTTTTATAACCGAGGCTCATAATGGTATTTTGTGCTACTTTTTCGTATTGGGTCATATGTTTGATAATGTTTTAAAAAATGTTCAATTACCGACTTCATCTATTTTGACCAAGTTGATATTCCTGAAACTGGGTTATTGCGCTCTATAAGAGTAATTGTAATTATCGGGACACGCCCCTCGTCCTACCTAAAAATAATTTATAACGGTAGCGCAAACATTGTTTTACTACAACAATTGTAACACAATTACGACGTACCATCAAAGTTCAAGTACACAATTTGTTCGCGTTTAAAATTTTTAATTACAGACACTTTTGAGGCTATAAAGCTTTACTCAAATGAATTCATTTATGGCCAGTTTACAACGCCCAATAAGTGGACTATTAACTTTCAATGATAACAAGTGAAATATTTTGTTGAGAAGTAAAAGGTATTTAATGCTTCTTAAGAACCAATTTGGATTTTAGCCAATGTACGAACAGTAAAGCGCTCTCAGCATAGTGACCGAAGTTTAGCATTTGTTGCTGTAAAAATTTGAAAAAAAAAATACGCCAATGTTTGTTTTTGAAACAAAAACTACTCAAAGTGTACCTATTACGTATACAAAAATTACAAGTGACATGATTTTTGTGTTATTCTAAGCCTAGTTGTGGATTGGACAAATTATAAAACGGCCGAAAAGAAAGCGTACACATTCAGCCAACTATCTGTCCTATGAACTATTAACTATCTTTAAATGCAGTGTTAGAGATAGACCGTTAACAATTTAAGCCTAACACTAGTCAGCGTTAACAAAACCGCAATCAAAATAGAATTAAAACCGTTTTTAAGTCTTTCAAATCAAAATGCATCACGTAGTGGCTGATTAGTGTTTCAGTAATTTACTGAATAACCCTCGTGCTAATCAAATTCGGAAACCGCGTAACAAAACCGCGGAAATGACAATGATTTACATTGTTCACTATTATTCAAATACAACTAATGTTAGGAGTTTATTGATTGATGAGAATATTATTCTATTTGTTGTTCTAACTCCATCGTGTAATGCATTAAATATGATGAATTAAAACTGATTATACGCCGAACGTATTTACACACTGCATTATTGCATGGTGGCTGTTGTATGTGTTTCGCAAAACTCAAGTAAGTGCTTATGACGTTTTTCAATTTTGAGTTAGTTTGGAATGTAATTACGTCAATGAAAGTCATAAATATGTTGGATTAGATATCTACCTAAGATTATTTTATGAACATTCAAAGCAAAAACTAACTCTAATACTTATCTCAAAAAGATTTGTTCAAATCCAATATTACTCACATAACGCTAAGCAATTCTCTCGCTAATTTTAGTATCTTCTAATTTATTGCTTAAATGTGAATGACCATTATAAGAATAGACTACAAGGTTTGATTGTTTCAGACAATATTTTCTTCGTAAGCAAAGTTGCGGTCGTTTGCCGGTCCGCTAGTTTGAGGGTAAAGTTTTGGTTAGCCACAAACTCTCGCTACGGCTTATTGATCGAAATGAGCTCAATCAGTTTCTTGTTTGTGTAGCTGAAACATACTTATGACATTAAAAATATGTCAAGTTGTTTGCATTACATTTTGGATAATAACTACTAAATATTTATTATTACGCTGCTACTACCTAATACTGAGTCGTTGTAATCGTAATGCTTGTACTTATCATTAAGGTTCATTTTACATGTAATGTTAAATTTGACAAACGAGAGTCGAATGAAACTTCTGTAAAAAAAGAACATTGTTCTAAAAAAATCTAGTATTGTTATCTAGAGGCTTTGATAAATTGAATAGATTTTATCGAACATGGCAGTGAATTTACACCTTAATATAAAATACCAAGTAACTAAGTAAACTAGAAAGCTAATAAATACGTTTAATAACCCTTGAAAACCAACTCAAGACTAAAAATAAAACCCGTTTATAACTTTTCATTACAAAATCTATTTAATTTATACCAAATATTAATTACGATACCGGGTAACTCATAAACAATTCACTGTAATATTTCAGGTCAACGGCCTTCAGGGTTCGTGAAGAGTAGCTATCCAGATATGCTTAGTAATAAGAATATATTATTTAGGTCGCTAGTACCTAGAATATTCCCCGAAGTCACTAAATGTGTTTTCATTATCTAAGCTCTAGAGAAACCCAAGATATTATTCTGTTTAATAATGTAGAATAGATGTTGAGCTTAAACTTCACCTTTAAGTTTTAATTAGAAACAAACATTATTAAATATCTCATTAATACGTGATACATAGTTAATGATTGAATACGCTGATAGTTTCAAGTTAGATCAGGTACTTTAAAGTACACTGAGACCCGAAGAGATGATCTGAAACTATGGCCGTAATGAAAATCGATTTAAAAAATTGAATCCGGTATGCAAATCGATCAATTTTTTAATGAAACTTATCGATATTTTTCGAGCCTAGAAGATATTTATCTATCAATAAGATGATCTGATATTATAACATCGCTTACAGACGATTTATATAAATTGCGATAAATTCATATTACAGTGTATTAATGCATAAATCATTTACCATACAAATATCAGTAAAACCTTTTTTTTAAGTTTCCGCATCAATGGTCTTAAAAAAAAGCAAATAAAATCGCTAACAGGAACAAGTATATTATATAAGCAACTGCCAAGCTTCCCGAGGTTTCGGTGGAAACCCAGTGCTCCAGTTATTTGAAGGACAGGTTGAACTAAAGCCGTCAATCAATTACGCGGCGGGCATCTGCTGCCATGACAAAAGACGGCGGGGAGAGCCGGAAGGCATTGTGCGGTGGGATGCTCTAGTGTTCCATTGCAATAGAAACCCCATTGGCTTAGTAGTGACATCATATATGAAACAGTTTGGTTTATTTTTCTATACTATCGACCACTATAAGTCTTTATATCGTCTAGGGTTTGTAGTGTATAATACTCTTCATTAAATTTGAAGTGATAACTTCTTAGGTTATTGAGAAAATGTTTATTTTAAAAAGTTAACCTTACCTTGAATACTAAATTATTTAAAATTTATTGACTAGTTACAATTTTAGCACGGTAATCACGGTACAAAGCTTACTTGGAGGTTTATCGAGGAGTGAAATTCCTATATAACTAAATAAAAACATGATAAATAAATATATTCATAATTAAACACATTATTAGACAACTCACACTTGATCATTTAATACCAAACTAAGGTGAAAACTATTGTAATTAGACAACTGATATATGATAGGTACTTCAAAATTTTAAACTACTTATATTGTTACATAATATGACATTCTAACTCAAATAAAACTGATAGAGTATTTCATATTTTCCAAACTTAAATAAAACATATCGCAATATTGAATTAATTTACCCCTTAAACAATAAAAGTTCATCTTCAATCTACATAGTTGTAGTTATTTTATACTTGAACAAATATGCAAATGAACAATATTCTAAATGAATATTGTTTCGAGATCGCAGACCGTTATAGCGGTGTCCTCAATTAAATTTTATTAATTGTATAGATGACCTAGTAAAGACGGAGCCATGTCTGTTAATTATTTAATGATAAACGTTACAACATTCTAGGTCTGTGAAAATAATAAGTAAACTTGCCGACTAAAAGAAAAAATGGAGAAAGAGATGGTCAAACTAGGTTAATTTCTCTCTTTCTAAAACTGCAATAAAATATTACCTATTATACAACTGTGAACACAAAAAACATTCTCGAGTAAAACATGCTCATTGAATAACACACCCACAAAAACTCAATAAGCGTCTCAAAGCGAACTCTTAACCCGATAAACCGACTTTTTCCGGCTTACCTTAGCCGAGTATTGGAGCTTCAAATGTAAATCACTTCAAATTAATAGTGCCCGAACTGAATGTTACCGCTTTGTGGTCCGGACCAAAGCTAACCGGAGCTAAATCGCAGAACAGTTTAGGTACCGCACCCGTATTGACCCAAGTACGTAGATAGTTTATATCAGAACGTCGATACTCGTAGGCATAGTGCACAAGTTGAATGCAAATAAAGCGTGTGATTGCAAATTTGAGTTGTGAGCGCTGCGGTATTGCTCGGTTTATTTGTCGTGATGATGTTGTATGGAATGTGGGGGTTTGAAGTACTGATTGTTATGCACACAGACCACATACACCCGTTTTAATTGTTTTGTAATTTGTCGATGACTCTCCGCTGTCAAAACATGTAGGAAAAGTGTACATAGAAGTAAATATGTACTCGAAATGGTGACATAATAGTTAAAATTGTGCCGTAAGTGTCGTGTAACGCAGTAAAAAAATTGTTGATATTATTTTGTCACCTTTATATAGAAATATTTTTTTTAAATACGACAGCACAATTGGCTAGTTTGTGGTACGTAATAGTCCATAACTTCTTTTAACAGTGAAGTTTAAATGCAAACACATTCTTAGCTTATCGCTTTGAACTTGTCTTGCACCCGAGTACGTTCCAATTAAGTTCAGCAATAATTACAACAATGTTGTTGGTTCTCTATTAACAAATCCTGCAACCTGAAACTTTAAATTAGATTCCAAAATAAGGCCCAAATTGTACAATTACAAAAAACAAAATAGTATAAATTTGTGTATGTCAACAAAAAACATTTGTATCGCAGGAAGTACCTACTTTTCCCCAAAGACACAAATATGCCTTCTGGTCAGTTAGTTTACCATCGTTTGGGATCAGGATATCTTTAATTAAAAGTGTGTTGAAAAGGAATTATTGTTAAAATAAATACCCAACGTTAAATATTAATGAGGAATATAACGAATCTTCACAATATTTACCGCACTGAAAATCACTGGATTATAAACGTGGCAACTTCGTGCAATATAGGGGAAGAAATGAAAATATCTCGTATTATTTTTGCACTGCGGTTTGTTCCGAAATAATGAGCGCTCGCGATAAAGCCTGAAGGCCGGAGATGACAAGTCTCTACGTTATTACTATCGATATGAATAAAATGAGTTCTCTTTCTCCTGTTCTGATGGAGTGCCGGGAAAAATATGCGAAATTATTTAGCTAGAAGTAGTTGGTTTAATACCTTCAGTATCAGAGCATATGAATAAAAAGGAATTTATAACTGAGTTTCCTATCAGAATGATATAAATTAAAGACATAATTGCATTTAGGACACCAGAATCACGCGTAGCAACACGCCGCCATTAACACAAGTATTTATGGCACCCAACGTTGCAAGGCCATTCAAAACTAACTCAGAGAGTAACCAGGTGTTGTCACAAACACAACGAAGGTTAAACAGTCAAAGTTATTTACACACAACACGAGTTACCATATAAATCGTCGATATAATTACACAAATGAATTTTCCCTACCCGCTACCAATGCCAACCCACCGCAAGCATATTTCGGTAAACTTTACACGAATATTATAATTAATTACTCCGTATATTACACTAAAACACGTACCGTGTTTCGTATTCCAGCTAGAAGTTCAGGTGACATTGCGTAGCCTCCAAGTTCATAACTTTATAATAAAATTTACGCCAGTACTCGTCACTTCACAGAGAATCCAAGACTCTGGGATGCCAATTATGCAAAGTCCTCCGTAGAACTTCTAGCTTTTGTGACTAACTGTCACGATTTGCGAATTCACTAAGCGCAAAATTAATGCAGTCTATTCGATTACGCAGTTTATTGAATTTAATCAAGAGGAATTACTGGAAATGTATGAAAAAGTGATGCGGGATAAGCAATTTTAATTAAGCATCTGCCAGTAGATTAATGTTTGCGCTAGGCTTAGGTTGTGCGTCGGTGGCGCTAGCGAACGTGTGTGGAGGTCTCAATTTGTCATCGTTAGCCAGTTTGTATGTGGATTCGCATAGTTAATAAAGGTCTTGTATCCGCTGAAACCCCAAAGTATTGATAACTTCAAAAAGTACCCTGTATTTTTTACACGAAAAATGAAAAAAGGCCTTTAAAATTGATAGTGTGAACAGTGCCTCGATTCTCTTCTACTATCGACTCCCGACAACCGAACTGTCATCGAGAAATTTTGTATGAAAATCTGATCAGCGCCTCTGACGGGTGTAGTAGGAAACATTTTGGCAGTACATTCTAAATGTCAAAATTCGATAGCTAGCCGGTTGTCGGTAGTCCATAGTTGTACAGAATCGCGGTACAGTTTAAAAAGTGAACAGGAGCTTATGGTAAATTATGGGGAAGTTTAAACATATAACGAATCACAGTTGAAAACAATTTGTGATCTCATTCTGTTCTATTTATTTAAATGCAAAATTTTTGGGTAACTAAAGTAATTGTAATTTTTGACTAATACAAGAGAATCATTATGGCAAAAAAAATTAATAAACTCATCCTAAATTTATTTGAATTAGTTTGGTTCAATTATATTAATTGAAAGCTGCGGGACAATCACATTAATTACAGATATTAAGACCCAGTATTTCTAAGAATTGTCAAAGAAAATAATAACTTATTAGTTCTGGTAATTTTAGCACAGACAGCAAAAAGATGGCACGTGTTTCAGTATTGATTATATTACAATAGAGATAAAATATATTTCAGTTATTATTATAACATGTTTTGTTCAATGTAAGCGTTGGTTTCGTATATTTAACATCAGTTGTTTCAAAAACAGCGTTTATTAAATTATTGTTATGATAGAATATTGTTTTGGTAACGTAAAAGAAAAATATATTTTTGAAAATATTTTTGATTCGTACAGCTTAAAAACCTTACCCTCTGTCAAAAATATAATATCTTTATTTTGCTTTATGTTTGATGTGTACATACTTGGCCAGAATCACATTAAAATTTTCATATCTATAAATAAGCTTACTAATATTAGTATAAACTTATTCCACACGGGCTAAATTACTCGTACGACATAGACGGATCGAATAACACCTCATTTGTCAAAAGCGAATGAAGGGTTTGCGGAAAATGAGCAACTTCCACTTAAATGTCCCCTTTTAGGAATGTCTTTCCATTCCATTTGATAAACGACAGTATCACTATGCGAAGATGTGGTCTTATTTGTACGCTGTAGTACTAGAACGGGTGACGAGAATGATGGAGGCGTATATTTTAAAGCTTTTTTATGGTGGGGAGAGAATCAGATTCAGTAAAGGGTGAAAAAGTGCACATGTATCCCATTTTTTTACAGCTTAACCGAGATTTCTTGTATCATTACCCATTTAACGGATTTTATCATAGCACCTAATGAGTACGAACTTTTATTTATTTTCTTCTAATCTTCTAATAATATAATTCGCGGATATCAAATACTGCACGTCTTGAAATTATATTCAAAACTTTGTAATGAGTGCATTTGAATTTCAGAACAATCATCAGAATAACGATAAGTTTAAGCAATCACACCAGTTTTGACTGCTTAAACATTTTAAAAAGGACCTTTTACCAAATAAGTTTTGGACCATAACTCTTTACGCTATCTTTAAGGTTATTGGGGAGAAGGTCGAAAATGGGCTAAGTCCGATCGTTCCGACTAAAAACTGTTACTGTACCAAGATGGTGGAGTAATAAAAAATAATATCCAAACTTCTTCCCCCTCGTCTCAATGATCAAAACTTTTATTGGACTTCATAATTATGTCAACACTGTAGGAATATTTGCAAGCATTTTCGTTTAAATATGTTGTATAATAATAAAAGTATATAGGTTTATATTTTTTATAATATAGTTTTTAAATGGGGTCTAATAGAATAAAATGAGCTCTGAAGAAGTTATCTTTACGAGTAATACCAAAAAACCACAAATGAGCATTTAGTTTACAAACATAAGCGTATTAAGAATTTTAGCTGTCGATAAGTAATCAATATTAGTTACGTTCATAACGGACTCGTATTAGAAATAACTATGTATATTTTTTATGCACTGCGGATTTGAGTTCTGTGATATCGTCAAAAACTACTAACAAGCTTCATTATGATACCAAGCCTACAAGCAAGTTTACGTTTAACGGGGGTGGTCGCGAACATTATAGTTTTTCGAGCAGTTCAAACTTGGGTCATGTTCTCTTTGTAAAGTTGCCTCCTCGTTTTGGGTCGAAAGTACGCACATACCTTAAAGTTTTCCCGTTACTATTAATAGATCAAAACATCCCTTTACTAGGGTAAGGATTATTGAACTATTTTGAAGCACGTCAAATAACAATACACCTTTAAGAATGTTTATTTCGTTCTACTATTTATGTCGACTTTATTATGAAAAAGTAACTTCTTTTCTTTGCGCAATTTGCAGCTCTCCGTAGTCACAGTCCCGTAAACTAAAGAGCAAAAATATAATTTGTACGAAAATTGTATCCCTTATCTGCACTTGTTAACACAGGCTCTTTGGAACTAACTTAGGGTCAGCAAAAAAATGGATCTTAATCGTCGTTGATGACGTTCAAACTTTTGTCAAAGTCATTGACCGAAACAGATCACAACAACCGTTACATAAACTAACTTATTGAATGGGATCGTTGCAAGTTAAATATCGGAAGCTCCCCGACCCACCATTATTTGCAAGGGTTCACCGCAATGTTAAATATGAACCGAAACTTCCGTGGCGCGTTAATTTCACTAACTAAAGCACTAACCACATCCCTAAACAAGTTACATTGTAAATAATAGAACTGCTTCGATAGCCCTGCACTGGTAACTGCTGGTCATGTCAAGTTGTATTCCGTTTGGAATCGAACAAATTACTACGGGAATTCACTAAAGTTATCTTTATTTGTAAAAGTTTGTGCTGATTTTGGTATGATCTTATAGTCTATAGACATCTACCTCTCAGGCTAATCAAGAACAAGTCAAACCTTGAAGATTCTAACATAACCTTGATATTTTGTAACACGTGTAATTATTTATAACATAGGCTTTCTAATTTAGGAGGCAAACGATAACCAGAAATTGTAATTAATCTTAAAACTCAAAGATTGTTTCTGAGGAAAATTCCGTGGAAAATTTCGTTTTCTGTTTATCTTGCACTGTAAAAACTCTTACAAGTTTTATATGTATATATGTGGGATACTTTAGTAGCTAGTGGTCAACGGCTTGATGGATGAGAGCTTTGTGCAGATCGATCAATCTGGGTAGTTTCGTCGTGGTCAGCGGTGGTAACGTTGTTTACATATTGATCACTGGAATCTGACTATAGTTAAACTTTTGCTGTGTCTTAGTTATTTTTCTTGCAAAAACTAATATTTTTTTATGTATCCCTTGATGACATAATTTTAACTGCCCTAAGGCGTATGATATATTAATTTTAATGATAGGTTTCAAAATTTGTACGTTCAAAAAAATCTTCTTTCGTTTATCTGTGTAGTGCATATAAATAAATAATTTATACAACAATATAATAAAGCATGCAGCTGGCCTTGTCCAACAAAACTGTTTGATTTGTCAAAACCATAGAAATCCATTTACTCTGTGGAATTATGGATCTAATTCAAAATATGTATTCAATTATAATCAATAACTTTCAAACTTCGTCAAACTGTCAAACTCACAGCTCAAGTCACTTAATTTGAGTTCACTTTTAACCGGCTAAACCTTAACCACTCCGTCGAAGGCAGGCCTGAATAAACACTAATAATGAAAGGGAATTAAATTTAGTGGACTGTTTGTTTGTTTCGTTACCCGACGTTCGCAAAATTAGGGGCGTCCGTATTAAGTTTGGTTTCACGATTTGGAATCCTCAAAAGACAATTAGTAGGACGGCAAATATGCCAGAAATTAAGTTTAGCCCCAGCAATTATGTGAAACTAAATTATATTGTAAGTTGTTGGATACTTATTCTTATTGTTATGTTAGTTTATTCTATTTTGTATTGTAGTCTAAAATTATAACGCGTTAAGAATGACAACAGAATGACAACATTGATTTAATGTATGCTTATGGTTTTAACTATTGTTTTAATGAGTAAATTAAAATAATGGTTTCAGTAAATGATTTCAGTTAGTCATCAAAATAAATAGAAATCTAACTCCAGGCACAAATGTCTGTGAGTCACGAAGGCTTGTCTAATATTGTCTAACTGCAAGATTTCATGTAGACAGTGACTGTAATGAAATGGTAATTTCAGGTACCTATCACGAAATGAAATGAAAACTGACGTGATTACCTTACAAGGGTTTGAAAAATAAATCTGTAAGGTTTTATGTTTTTATCTGTGGCTTCAGTACGCTAAACGTATCTTTATTCATAACTTGAAGAAATTCTTGGAAGCAGTGTTCGGTAAATGTAAAAGATACGCTGACTTCAATATTATTATGTCTAACTTCATACTAACAACGTTTTATTTATTTCACTACGTCAGCTTCATGATGAACAAAAAACAGGATTATTTTGCTGCCACAAACATGAAAATAAAGCCTGAGTTATTCGTCAAATGAAGTGAGATAATTAATAACCCAGCATCTTAAACTCTTAATTACTAATGTCACAAGTTACTAGTTCTAAATACTAAAGTTTGTGACACGTGAATATCTCAACAAAGGAAATTGCGAACATAACTCTCTTTTCACAAGGGATTTAGCTACTTTGAGTCTAGGATCTATTCGCTCGGAAAATGTATCTGCGCAACGCGTGTACTGTGTCAATAGGGAGAAAATGAGAATAAGTTTTATTTCTGGTTTATAACAATATTTTTAAAGTACCCAGAGTACTCAAATATAGTTTTACCTAACCGGACTATCAGTTCAGAACCAAAAATATTTGCAGTATTATGAAATTGTAGAAAACTATTTTAAATGACCGGTTTAAGGATGCAGAAGCTGTCTTTTTATAATTCTTTTATGGTACTTTTTGGTACATTTGTACATTCATTTTAGAAGTATCCTGCAAAAAAATAAATCCTTAAAATTTTGCAAAGATAGATCCCATAAATCGTCGTTTTCCTTTAAAAATCCACTGAAAAACGTAGTGATAGAAAATACATGGAAGCGTGTAGTGCACATCGCTATAAATTACTAAAGCTCTCCCATTCGCGGCAATCTGTCTGCGGACAGAAAATGTACATGGACTTGTAAACTGACCAGACGAGGCCGTCACTAACATTTTTTACTCTGAAATACGGCATCGTTACACGCTACTGCTTGTTATAGACCATCTCATATTCTCAAAGCTTCTTGTTCTTATAATACTTTTGACAGGTCCACGATACCAGGAAGTGAAATATGTTGCGAAATGACTTCGAAATCTCACGAAGTTTATTTAGGAATTTCCATGTAGTAGAAAGTTCGGAAATTGTTCAAGTTTGCATTTTCGTGCGATGGAAACTTGTGTACGGCGCTCAATTTCGAATGCTTGGCGGTGCGGTGTTGTCACAATATTTGCTGGTTGTGCCGCAATGCGCCGCGCGTCACACGGAAATTTTTCGAGGCTTTATGTAAAATTTAGATATGCCGCGCATGTGCAAAGTAGGTCAAAGGCGAATGTGAAACATTTTTCGGAAGCGGATTGTGGGAACTGGCACATTGTTATACAAAAGTTGACTTCAGTTTGTTTGCCATGATGAATGTTAGAAACCCTTTCGCGTTTTTTGCATACCTTCAATGGTACACATTTCATGAGGTTTTGTATGTTTATGATTTGGCATCATAATCCCAAAACACCGCGATCCCTCCCAACTTTCATTCAAAAAGTTTTCTAAGCAAAGTTCTTTCCACATCATATTTTTAACCGGAATCTAGTTTATTTGTACAAGTGGGTACCACGAAGGGCTCTTAAAGAGAAATACAAAAGTTGGCCTGAGACGAAAAATAAACATAGATACGTTAATTAATTACACCGCACATGTTTTTGACAGACCTAAAATAAAAGTAAATACGAAAAAAATACGAACGCTCTCTTAAAAAAGTTAGCTCCCAAAAGTCTGAATGCAAAAAGTAAAGTGGATCCTGACATCGATCAACTGCATTAAGACCGCTTCAACCGTTAAAATTCAGCCAGCTGAAAAACTGCGCTTCTATAAAAAAATCTAACGTTCCCTTTGATTTGCTTTTGTCTAGCTTATTCAAAGGCTTCAAAGCGTTCGGGTGGTTTAAAATGACCTAACGTACAAGTCATTCTCACTTTCAAATACAGGTTTTAAAACAAAAATCTTTGAAGCATGCACAAAGGAAACTTAAAAAGTTTTTTTTGACAAATAAAGACAGGATTAACTGAGCTATCTGAATTTCCACAACTACGGGTATAAATAAAAATTGATATTGCGATAGATTCTGCATTTAGTTTTTTAATGAGAATGTATTGTGTTTCATTTTGATTGTTTCTTTGAGCAGGTTTTGTTAACGTTTTTAAATAACTGAAGAAGTCGCTGCCGTATTCATATTATATGTCACGGTGGTCACATGATTTATTAAAATTGAGGACTATTTTATGAAGTTAATTATGCCTTAGGATATATTTAATAATTATATCAAGCAATTTGTAAATTAAATCTATTGCAATTCCGAGAGCGATTATTTTTCTCGGCCTACGTCAACTTCCTATTAAAACGGATGTTTAACTTCGCACGAACCTTTGTTACGTACATCAATAAAATATGTGTAAATGATGTGTGGCTGTGTTCCTTTTTGTTTACACCAATTTAATGCGTACCGCGAACAGCGGCGAGAAACGCGATCGTAAAACTTGCTTCACCGATACGATCAAATGTTTCATATCAACGGTACTGGTTCAAGAGTTGTTTAACATTACTTGCTGTTGTGATGTAGGTGAATGAAAAGTGACGGTTACTCATGTTCACTGTTCTGAAGCACAATATTATTGTTTACGTACAATCAAATTATTATGTTCTTTAATCTCTGAATCACTTCATCGTGGTCATTGACTTTAACTTATGAAACTGACTACTAATATTAATTTAATAGGTTTTTAATTCAAATTTGAATGTAGTAATAATAAAGACTATTACACATCAAATCAACTTAAACTGTTTAATAAAACACATGCACATAGTCGTATTTTAGGTACCAACACAAGAAGTGTCTCGGTTAGTCTACGTTATAGCTTTCCTTAAGATATTTAAGCCAGGATAACGTGAAAATCTAAATTAACGTTCCATTTCACGCTTCCGTGGTTTCTTTCCACACGTAATAAAATAGTCTGCACATAAGTTAACAACTTTTCATTAAAATATCCTGTCTTATTCAAAAGTCTATTACTATACTAAGCTTAACAAAAAATGCTACATACTTTATTGTTTGTCATTGTTATAACATAAATCCCCAATTCTATTGTAAAGTAAATCCAATTGATTGTCTGCCTGCAAACATTAAATCCAGTGTCAGATAAAATATGAACAAAATAATCCAGTCCATAGTTTTAAAATCCATTAAAAATATTAGATGTACAATTTGACAAAAACAATAAACCCGACGCGTATCAATATCGTAACCGATTATGAGAGCAACATCAATCAATTCAAACATAAAAGTGTCAGTAATAAACGTCAGACATCTGGTTTTATTTTAAAACTCAAGTTCAAGGCTCAAGGCCGACTTCATTGTAAAGATTCAACAATATACTACACAAAGTTACTTGAGATTTTTCTCTTATCTCTATCTCGTGAGAATTTGGGTAAATCCCCACTTATCCCTTACTTAAGACCTAAAAAGCTTTTGTTGAAAACGAGTGTCCAAGATCAAAAATTGCTGTGTTTGTCTGCCCTTCTTTTTATAGAATTTTATGGCTGAATAAAATATGTCAACATAAATTTATAGAATTATACAGCAACCTAACCGTTCACTTTAATGACTTTATATTCTCCTAATACTTATGAGTACAGCATATTTTATATCAATCACTATGAATTAACGTAAAAGCTATGCCATCAAAAACATTCTGTAAAAACCTCAAGTCTCGCCGTAAAAAGTTGTGAGATCTATATAATACCAAGTCGATTAATATATTTAGTCTCTACTTAAAGGACCTTCTGTCTTAAGTTATTACGTATGTTATTATCATGCCAATTTTAAAAAAATACCTCTAAAACAAATAGACCGACCTGGCCATCGCATGATTTGATTATTAGTATGTATCACACTACACAGCACGACGAGAAGTTAATGCTCCTGATATGTTAATGGCGAATTTGTGTTTTCTTGCGATGACCAAGTCGATCTATTTGTTTTAAAGGTTTAAAAAAATACCTCTAAAACAAATAGACCGACCTGGCCATCGCATGATTTGATTATTAGTATGTATCACACTACACAGCACGACGAGAAGTTAATGCTCCTGATATGTTAATGGCGAATTTGTGTTTTCTTGCGATGACCAAGTCGATCTATTTGTTTTAAAGGTTTTTTTTTTTAAATTGGCATGATAATAACATACGTAATAACTTAAGACAGAAGGTCCTTTAAGTAGAGACTAAATAGATTAATCGACTTGGTATTATATAGATCTCACAACTTTTTACGGCGAGACTTGAGGTTTTTACAGAATGTTTTTGGTGGCATCTCACTTCTTTTTGTAGAGCGAATAGATCAAACATAAGTCCAATTTGTATGGAAAGCCGTATTTTTTTCATAATTCAACATATTTTCCTATGGGAATGTTGTTAAGTTTCATGGGCTAAACACCCTTACCCACCCTATACCCCCTCCCGTTATGTCTCATATAGTAGATACATATTTACACCTATTTATTTTATTTTCTACAGAAATAATAATTAAATTCATTAACTGCAAATGTAACCTTGTAATCTTATACATTTATATAGGATTACAAAGTTATTGTTGCAGTTAGTGTATTTAGAAAACTTGACCGAAATTAGAAAATATTGAATTTTTCCCATGATTAAGACACTAAACCCTATTTGTATTCTAAATTTTAAGCTTCTAAGTCTGCTAGAAGTACCTTAGACTTTTGATGATCGGTGAGTCAGTGAGTCAGTGAATCAGTGAGTGACAAAATTCAAAATTTTAACAAGTTGTCATTCTTAAACTACTGGTTCAAATTGACTGAAATTTTAAATATACCGTGTTTATACAATGACTGATTAGTTGCTGAAAATCCAGGCTTCTTGTTTTATCCACTACGAAATTATAGGGGTGTTAAAAATAGCCCGAATTGCTTCGAGAAAAGGATGTTACGGCCGTGCCGCTTTTTTTTTGCTCGACTTGCGGGGGCACTTCCGTGCCCCCAGATGTTTTTTTTGCTCGACTTGCGGGGGCACTTCCGTGCCCCCAGATGCTTGATTCATAATATCTTATAGCGTTTTATTATTCACTTTGTTATGGTTACTACTATTTTGTTTTTATTACGAATGGCTGAGATGGCATCAGGCCTGGTATAATATACCATTCGTAATAAAAAGACTATATTATAGTCTTCTCTTTGGGTGTTTATGTAGTTCTATTATAACTCGCAACTGTTGGTGGTAAGTATAAAATTGTATTTTAAACTAATTATTATTTATCTTTACCATTATAATTACATATCGTTATCCATCCCCTGACTACCTACCATCTTTATTTAAGCAAAATCGTGAGTTTCTCAAAATATATGAAATTCCGCGCTGCATTTCTTTCGGATACAAAAACAAGTTGGTTACAATGGAAGTTTTGTTGGCACTAGTCGAAACCACGCGCGGAACTGTAAAGTTTAGAGCTTAAAGATTGCAACTGTACGAAATGGCCGCAGTTTCTTCTTCGTATTTGAAACTTTTGAATCTAATTCTGTGCTGGAAATCTTTGGTTGAATTGAGATTATTTTTGTCCGTGCAAAATCAATCCTATTGATTTCATTTTGTTTGCTGTCTGCAACCGACTCGCAATTTTGCGAGTGCTGAAAG